>NC_134313.1:76734371-78003250 GCF_964195595.1 Calonectris borealis | reverse complement strand
TGAACACACTAAGAAGAAATGTGGAAGAGCACTGACTTTAACTTACACAACAAGAACGTGGTTAGAAATTGATCATTTTTCACAGGCACTTAACAAATGACGGAAAAAATCAGCCCTGCAGCTGCCAGCATCTCTCCAGATAAACAAACTCTGTTGTTTCTGCCAGGGGCAGTAACTGATGAGGAAGTTGGCCATTCAGGCAAATGGTCAACAAAAATTTCCCACTTAGAAATGAGGCCAGATTTGGTCCTAATAAAACAGTTTGGTAACTTAGGGGAAGGAAAGGATATTCTCCGTCACACATCACTGCCCAGTTTTAAGTTTTCTTGTATTCCACCCAAACTACACAGAGGTGGTAGTCATTTCAGCTGTTACTAGCCACCTCAATCTAAGCACATATAGTCGTCACTAATGATTCAGGTTCCCACTGTAGCTAATGTAAAGAGAAAGAGGCACTTCAGTGCAATTTATCATCTTCTATAGTTTTGCTACTCTAAAGTGGCATGAATGTACTCAAAAGGTACTCCAGCTCACCGCTGACTGGAGATACCCAGACAAGGAACCCCAATGAGAGATTTAATTTTTATATAACCATAGTTCACAGAAATAATACCCACACAAGGGCTGTTTAAAGGTGATCATACTTCTTGACACTGTGAAAAACTACCATAAGTGGTTGCCTAATACTACATTCCCTGGTCTCTTTATCATTATATATAAAAAAAGTATTACCTAAGATTTGCTCAGTAGCGGTACTTGTTAGAAAGTTTTGTTTCAGTTTTACTACGGAATAAACTTCAAGACACACAGATACAATTCCGTAAAGAAATTGTTGTCCCTGCATGGAGCAATGTAACTTTGGGTGGGGAGGAGTGGCGCACACGCAAAGGTCCCTTGGTCAGACGTGAGACTACTCAAGCAAAATGCAAAATGCAGCACCTTCCCAAAATAGCACTTGCTGTTATTAAGTTGTTTTTAACATGAAGCAAGCAGCTACCTGAAGAGGTCTTTGAGCAGAAGGACAGTAAAAGATTGGGAATATCATGTCTACCTCAAATGAATCTGACAGCAGGGGTCTGATAACCTAAGGCTGATTAAACCCAACGCCCTGTCAGAGCTTATGTGTGACTTCCACATTGAGTTCCAGCCAACCGCTGATATGAACATTCACAATACTAAGTCAGACTCAAATAGGTGAAGATTATCTTGTCCTGGTTTCGGCTGGGATAGAGCTAATTCTCTTTCTAGTAGCTGGTGTGGCACTGTGTTTTGGGTTTAGTATGAGAGGAATGTTGATGGCACATTGATGCTTTAGTTGTTGCTGAGTAGGGCTTACACCACTCAAGGACTCTTTGGCTTGCCAGTGCATGAGAAGCTGAGAGGGAGCATAGCCAGGACAGCTAACCCAGTTGGCCAATGGGGTATTCCATACCATATGATGTCAAGCTCAGTATATAAACTAGGAGGCGTGGTGAAGGAAGGGGGAGTGGGAGCTTGGGCTGGACATCAGTCAGCAGGTGGTGAGGAGTTGCATTGTGCATCGCCTGCTTTGTATATTCTATTATTGTTGTTATTATTATTACTACTGTTCTACTTTGTTTTATTGCAATTATTAAACTGGTTTTATCTCAACCCATGAGTTTTCCCACTTTTGGCCTCTCGATTCTCTCCCCCATCCGACTGGAGGTGGGGGGGGTGGGGGGGTGAGCAAGCACCTGTGTGGTGTTTAGTTGCTGGCTAGGGTTAAACCACGACAATTTCAGCAAGAAATCCCAGTGTCCTCCTCCAAAACTTTTCATCTCCACTTGTTGCAAGCTGAGATTTGAGAAAGGGCTGCCTAGAACTGAGAAAAACAACTATGCTGGATATGTTCATTAGTCTACATGCCACTTTCCAGCAGCAAATAATATGAAAAGCATGGCCATCCCTACTGCTTGTCTGTTGTAGGTCAAGACCTCTAAGTTTGTCTTGCATTAATGCACATATTTTATAGTTCAATGTGCAATTAATAGAGGTACTTAATTCTAGACAGTGGTTGTTCAGCTGCTGCATACAAACTTAACTTGCAACCATGTTATGCAAAGTCAAATATGCCCTTCCCAAAATACTTTGTTATGGTTGTAGCGAAAAAGGAGAATCACTCAGCATGAAAAAGAAATACTCTTCAACAACCTTTCAAAAGATCTGCTAAGTCACTGCAGCAAAACTGGCCTTGTGGAAGTTTTGCACTAACAGAAGTGGTTTTCTACACAAATAATGGAAGAAGTCCTTTTATATCACGGTCAGAGTTCTGCATTGACACGCAAGTCTAAGCCAAGCAACCTGAGCTACCACCAACTTAGACTTTAAATACTTTCTCTTCAAATATTTCTAATGTATTTCTTGAACTCAAGAAATACATTAGAGCCCTTATCGGTTCGAAATTCCATTTAAACATTGTCACATAATTTAAGAGAAAAAAAAGTAGTTTTCTTCCCTATATTTACAGATTTTAAAAGAAAGTAATGAAGCAGTCCAAAAAAGGTAACTAATTCCTCTACACTCCATCAATACTCATACTCAGATATTGCCTTTAAGTTGCATCTCCAGATACTTTGCAAATGTATGTTCAGAAAAGACATACTTGTAGCAGAGACGAAATCAATGATGTAGAAAGCAGAGGTTACTGCAAACTCTTAAAGGAATGCAGTCACCGTGAATACGTCTGGCATTATGAACATTTTATTATATTATTTTTGCTGGAATTTTATTAGGGTCTCCCCTTCCTTAATAGCTGCTATTTGAATGTAGGGTGATTAGCACTTGTAAGGCTCTGGCTTAGGGGAAAAACAAGCCTTTTGCACGCACATAATCCTCAACCATTTTACTAGACAAGAATCAGTTAACCACCACAGTTTTTACAGCTGCATGTTAGAGAAGGCTTGAGAAAGAGGCAAAGAGGAGAAATTGATGTGAGCATGTTTAGAGAGCTGTAAAATTTATTTCATCATCTTCAGAACTACTAGATTATTTATTTATTTAAGGGATAAAAGTAACATATAGAAAGCTTTCTATAAAGTTCATTCAGCTCTTTCATTTTAATGGTTATACATCAACATAGCAGAGTCTTTCAACTTAGACCCGTTTGGACATCTGTTCGATGGATGAACTGCTAGAGAGACTCAAAGCCAGCATCTGCTGCACAAGCAACTTCCCTACCCACGGAAAGACTCCATCATGCCCTCCCCCTGTCTCACGTCTTGCAGAATTTCCTGGTGCAGTTTGAATCCTAAAGGTTTCTCCTAGACAAAAAGTGAATTCTGGAGATTGCCCAAGTGCTATTCCATGCACATAAGAGAGGGCAAGCGGTGATGAAACCTTACGGACACAGCAGCTAGCGCAACCTTGGGCGGAGTACTAAGTTAATTTCTTGTTAGCCAGATAGGCTTCAAGCTCCTCTGTATTGCTTGAAGTGTTGCAATTAAGTACTGCTCTAAGCTATGCTTAATTAGCCTGTAAGCTAATGCTCATTTGTAACTTGCATGCAGTGTAACGCAGAACTAAATGTTCACCGAGAGCAAAGGGAAATTACACATAAGGTACATTTGCACAAATATAGCTGGCTGCCTCCTGATTTTCCCTTCTTATTAATATCCTAGAAAATATTACAAATATTGTCACACTACAAACGGTTAGAAACATACATCCATCCTCCATTCTGGAGCTGAATGTGGTGCTCTCCTGCCCCCCCAGCTGCTGAGCACTCTGCTCCCCTTGGAATGACAGCCTCTCTCTGCAGACGATGAAAGATTTAGGATCTGAATTACCCTTCTCATTTGCGCAGTCAAAAAAAAAAAACAAACCAAAAACCCAAAAAACCAACGCACCCAAAAAACCCAACCAAAAGCCCCAAGAGACTAGGATGCAAATCATGATGGCTAAGTATGCTCAAAGATAAACAAAAAAGCATAAACAAAACGTTCACCAAATAGCATTTAAACCATTGACTGGATCCACATTCAGGAGTAAAACCCAGCCTTGGCGCCTCTCATGAAGCGGGCAAAAGAGGAAATTAATAGTAGGTTTTCAAATATATTTAGGACCTTTTAAATGCTACAAGTGGAATGACATTAGCTTCAAGCATAGCAAGGACATTTTTCAGCCTGACATTATTTCAGTCTGCCTATCAGAAGACGCTCATTTGACAAGGCTGTAACACAAGAGGCAAGGCTCAGCCCCACTTGGACGAGCTTTACAAAGGTTTGGCAAGCTAGATAGTTGGTTAAAAAAGAAAAGTTCAAAGGGTAGCCACCAAAAAAAAAAAAAAAAATCAATAGAACAAACCAGCTTATAACACAGAAAAATACTTTGAGAATATCAAATACAAGGTTTTATTTGTATGACTAGATGTTGCTATTCCTGTAACATTAGCTTCCAATTCTTTGCCTAATGAAGAGGAGGATGATCTTAATATACTTAATGTGTACTTCTTTTCAAGCCCGTCCATAAATCAGTAATAAGGTGTGCGACAGTATTGCAAGCAATCTTTTCATCTTCTCATATATATATTCGTATATACACACACACACACACTTAAAACACTTAAAGACAACACTACTCTGGAGTTTGAGATAACTCAGTAAAGAACATTCTTAATCTGAAGCACGGCAGGTTTTTTTCAATGCTGAAACTGTGTACCTGATACCCATTGTTTAGCATAGACTCAGTCTATAGTTTGTTCTACATAACTGAGTACTTGGGGAATGGGAATTGCTGCAAACATCTGTAAAGCTGTTTATAAGGTCTGGAAATATACTGTGGTTGGCTCGCTTTCAGTGGATTTTAGTAAGCAATAGGGAAAATAAGTGTGACCAGCAACAGTACGACAAGCAAGTTACTTCACAGTAATTAGCTGCTCTTAATAGTTTGCAGGCAAGGACAAGCTCAAAAATGACTCGCAAAAGCCCGAGGGCAAATTGTCTGTAAAATTAAATCCTGTTGGTTTACTATTGGCACGCTGTTATTTAACTTAGAATATTCTTTTCTGTAATGTTTTGCATCTCATTTGTTGATTTATTTTTTTCTAAAGCAGTATTTTTTTCCTTAGGGATGGCTTGTTCCTACTCTCATTACCTATTCTGGCAAGGATAGTGGGGAAATGTGATTTTTAAAGGTGAACCTAAAAGGCGAGAGGAAGAACATGTGCAAGGTCACCATTCGGCGAGGCAGCCAACCTTCCCCCGTGGCTGCAGGGCACAGATATTATTCCCAGCACTGGAAGCCATTTCCTCACGCTCGGGCCCTCTGCAGCTGCTGAGCAGGCTTCAGCAAGCCTGACACCTCCTGCAATGGCGTCTGCCATTCGGCAAGCGCGAGGCGTGGGTGGGGATGATGTTTCTAGATGTCTGGATGGGCACTGCACCGTTGAGACTAGGTGTGTGCGGGGTAAAGCAGTCTCCACTGAGAATGGGTATAGCCCGTACCTAAATATCCCCAAAAAGCAGAGCAGTTTTTCACTCTGGCCAGACAAGAGATCTAGGTAGATAAAAGGAGTGGCTGGAAAGATCTGGGTGCTTTGAAGTGGCACCTGTTTGGTGAGAAACAAAAGCAGCTTTTAAAGGTCTCTCCCACTTTCACCTCTTCTCCCCATAAAAACCTGCAGAACAGTTTTTGCTTTGCTGTCAATGAAATTTCACTGGTAATAAGTCTGCCAAAACAAAGTTGCTTTATCCATGTTCCCCAGAAACATCCCATGCTCAACATGGGATCTCACATCCAAACTCCTAGCTGATAGGCAACGTATTTTGCTTCTGAGTGCTATTCATTGCCCCCTCAAAAAAACCCAACACTTATGCTTCATGCCATAATGAAGGTATTTCCAACTCTCTGTTGCTTCCTGAAATGCAGCAGGAGAAACTGGCTCCAGTAACTCTGATATGACAGCAGCAGGGTCTACCACTGGAGAGAACAAGCAATCCTAATGCCAATGGAAGAACATGACACAGCTTTTATAAGCGATAGCTTGCCTTTTAACAAGTCCAGATTAAACTGGCTTTTATGTAAGTTTTGTAAATTATGTTCACATTACAGCCAGGCTGAAGCAAAAGATTGAAGGTACTTACATTAATTAAACAAAATCACTTTTTAGTACAGTAATTCTGCACTCCTGTTAGAAGAAAGAATAACAGAATAAGAATTTGATAGCAATAAGGAGACTATAAATCAAGAGAACAGAGAATTGAAACTCATCCCACAATGATTTAATTAACTCAGCGGTATTCTCCTAATGCAAAAATGTTATTAAATTCCAACTAACATCCCCTCTGTTTAGGAAATGGAACAAAACCATATCTGCAAGCTCTGGAGCAATGCATAAACATCTCATTACCACACCAACGAACTTCCAGGTTCATTCTTCCCCTGTGTGTCCACACACAAACATAGCCTAAGTGAAGGCAGACATTTCAGCTGTCCACTTTAACGTGGGCACAGTTCACTGTCCAGGTAATTACAGCAAGCCCAAAGAAGCCTTTTTCCTGCTGTGAACGAACAGCATTATTCCTGATACTTAAGCAACCACTGTGCTGATGGTTTGGAAATGAACAAACTAAACACTGGCTTTGCCTTCCGTCCCTAAAAGTAGATGCCAGCAAGCAAGCAAAATAATTGGACGTCTTCCCAGCCCTGCACTACGTATGTCCAGAGCACCCACGGGCGGGATCACCTGCGGCCCAGCCGCAGGTGCCAGCGCAGCTCTGTAAGGGCTGCCTCAGCTCACCTCAGAAAGGACCTCGTGGTCAACTCACCTACCGACTGCTGGCAACAACGTGGTGCCGCAAGGTCACGTAGGATACACAGCAGAGGCTCTAACCTATGAGTTGGTGCTTTCTTGCATCTGTTCTGCTGGGTAGCAGAGGTCCAAAAAGGTTTCTATCCAAAATGTCTGAAGTTGACCTCAATTCATACCTCGAGTCCAGACAGCACAGACGGCAAGGAGAGCTGAGACTCAGCGTAGCTGTTCTCACTATGTTGAGCCTCCTTAAAGGCTATCAGTATAAAGTTATGACATCTCTGATTCATCTCAACCATTCACTTACGGTATAATTACAATCACTCAATATAGTTCTGTTTTTTTTTTAAATTCCCTACTGCACTGATGTTTACACCCAAACCCACTCCTGCCTGCCTCGCTAGGCACAGAGAGAATTAGAATTTCTCTCTGTTACGTTTTCCCATTTTTCCCCACACTCTCAGCCTGCTAGCTTCTCAATTCTGTCAATTCCTGATCAAAGCATAGAACAGCTAAGTTATATTCTCACTGTGCCATTAATAAAATACAGCAAGAGTAATGTTGCGCAACAAAAATGTGCAAGGGCACGCGTAACTAAGATGCACACACAAAAATCTAGTGTGAAGACACTAATGCACAGCTACTGCAGCATATACTACAGACTGCTCAGTATTCACACAAGACAGTCCCTAAAGGTTAATTGCAATAGCATTACTACTGAAAACAGCTTTTTAAAACAACTGCAAGCGTTACTGTGTGGCTGAACACCCGCTGGGGCTACCAGCACATGTGCAGCAGGGCAGGTTTGGGTCGGGCCGGTCCCATCCCGCGGAGTGTGCCAGACCACCCTCGGCCGGGCAACACGTTCCCCGGCATGCTGCCACCGGTCCTGACCACGCAGCCCTCCTCCCAGCACGCTCCCGCTGCTGGAGCATCGCTTACGGGTAGGGAGCCAAAACGCTCCTGGGAGCAGGGCCAGGTTTGTGTCATTAAAAACAAAAAATCCCAACAAATAACATACTTCTGGGTTTGAGCGTGAGATGCCCTTAATATTTCCCGTAATTCATGTTAGGACTTAACTACTGTTCTGGCTCTTTCCAAAAGCAAGAACGAAGAAACTCATTTATTTCTAGCACCAAGCTTCTTGCTGTAACAGGCGTGAGGAAGGAGAAAGCGCAGCTTCGACTCCATGCTGATCCCGGTCCCCGGCAGACCGCGCGCGGGGCCGGCAGCCGAAGAGCCGGCAGGCCCCGCGACCGCCCAGCACTCAGAGCGCTGAGGACTGCCTGCCTTCAGCCCAGTCCAGCAGACTCCTCAGTCTGCAGTTATTCGTCACCCTCTTCCTCAGTAACGAGCAAATGAGACGTTCAAAACCATGTGAGCTCGCACCCCCGACTTCTTCAGGAGTAACGGGACAACACGTTCGCACGACACAGGGGACAAGATGACAAGTAATGCAACGTCTTTCCTACCCTGTCCATCAAATTTAGCTCATTTAGTTCGGGAAAGTGTTATTTCTCCAAAGGAGAGAGAGGCACCCAGGGAAGAGCAAGGCCTGTTTTCATACAGTTTGATCGCAGCCCCGCAGAGGCCTGATCTTTCCCAATTTTTCCCAAACACAATCGCAACTTTCTTAAAAAAAAAAAACATCTGAGTTAAACATGCCACAGAGCAATCTATGTGTGATTTATTTTTTTAGCTTAAGAGCCTTGCTTCAAAAAAATATTTGAGAGAAGCTACATGATATATCGTGGCAGTTACCCATGAAAACCCAAATTTTAAAGTTAGGCCAAAGGGAGTGCCTGGACCTGGACCTAAGGAATTGTCCAGATTAATCCAGCTACAAGATTTGGCCTGTTTAGAGAAAGTAAAGCCCTGTTGATTCAACCTGATATCAGTATTTATTTTCAAAATGTCTTGTTGCTGAAGGTTATTCAACTGCAGGATTAAGTACAAAATATGCTGTCACACATGCAAAACCTAACTCAGTACATAAAGTTTTCATTACACAAAAGTTTGCATTTTTATACAGCTTCTCCTTCAGAAATCAACAACCCTTATCTTCAAAAGAGCCAATATAAAAGTTTTACAGGAAGAAAAATTTTTAAAAGTGCATCATAACATGTAATTAAAACAATTAAAACTAAGTCGTCTATTTACAGGAGTTCCCTTGAAGAGTAACTAAATCTGGAAAAAAGAACAGCATTAATTCATATCCATTTGTGAATTTAATTTGCTAGAAAAGAGTAAATAATTTTGGTACATCAAACTGCTATTTGGAAGTTTGCCTGGGCTGTATAGAGGGGGGATGTGAGAAATTTGCCCTATTTTTACAGTTGAAAGCTTCATTGACTCACACAAGATACTTTAGCCTAATATCCTGTGGCATTGCAGTGACCTACATGTAATTATTGCATGCTTTTTCCAAAATATTTGTACACAACCAGAAATTATAACTTAAGTTACCAACCAGTTCTTAGTTTATACCAGCAACACAAAGATGGACTTCAATTAGTGGTAACCTAGCTGTCTGATGTTTTTAGCAATCTTTTGGACAAATGTTTGGTCTTGGTTTGGTGTAATTTTCTGGTTTCCATTTTTCTTAGACAAACATATTTATCCTGTTAAGTAAATGATGTTTTAAAAACTTTCAGCTGTGCCTTCTCCCAGCCCACAATCACTGTCCCCCTCAGACATGGGGTGATCTCGTGTTTGTAGGTGTTTTATGAACAACGATGTGGGGAAAAGGGAGAGGGAAAAAAAAAATCAAGTGGTCTTGCAATGCCCCATGGTGTCACCCAGAGAATGTCCTTCCTGCTCCCGCCTTTACCTGCCCTTCCCAGCACGGAAAGTGGAAGCGCTTACATGCTCACAGAGGTCTGCAGAAGTTTCTCCCGGGCTCGTGGTCGGGCTCCATGGTGAGAGGCAGACAGGTGGTACTTAGAGGACAGAGAGGCAGATGATGAAGAAGGAAACGCTTGGGCACGCTCTGATCACGTAGCTCCTCTCCTGTCAGCCTCCTCCTGCCCAAGCTCACGGACAATGCTGCTCTCGACTCAAGAACTTAAGAACTTTCTGGCAGCTACCGCTTGAAGGGTCATACCTTCTCCAAACACAAGACATCTGCGGTGTCTCGCTCAGCACACCGGTAGTTGAAGAAGCTACTTCAGCTCAATAGCACAGCTAGTTGGTACTTTTCGCCCAGGTACTCACCAGCTGGTTGACTACTTTACTAAAATTTCAGCGGTGCCAACTTTTACAGAACCACGTGCCGTTCACTATCAACATCTAACATTTCTCACCGTAAAACTTAGCTCAAAGTGGGTTGTTCCCACCAGCAGAACTGTAATAAAGGATCATAGCGCTGAACTCCCAAGGAGCGTATATCGTTTAATTACAAGTCACTTCTTAACCTCTACCACCAGATGTGTTTGGTCACACAACCATATTAACGCAGACCCCGCCACTGTGGAGGTTGCTCAGTGCAGGATAGCCTTTGAAACACAACCTAAAGGTTCACAGTTATTTCTCTTCTAAGTCTTTTACTACTAAATTATGTGTCAGTTACTCAACCTGCGTATGTGCTTAAAAAAAAGAAAGTATCTATGAAATCTTTTCATTTAGGCTGTTTTCCCAAACCAGAGTCAAATAAAAAAAACAAAATCTGCAATGATTTCAATAAGCCTAACATTCCAGTTTTACCTCCCAGATTGATATCTTGATGCTCCCATTAAATGACTATCCCATTTGCCTACACATGTTTTTAGTTTTGTGCTAGTATAGAAGACCCGTTATTTCTCACTGTTCTCTGTCTTCTGGGGAGCAGCTGTAGTACGTTCCTGCAGCCATCAGCTTTAAAAGCAGTATTCAGTGCCTCATTGGCAGCAGAGCTAGAGGTGGCATACTGCTTCCTGCTGCGATGAAATCAGTACCATTACCCAACAGATCTCAGAAAATATATTAAAAAAAAGAAATTATTCCTGATATGTGCGCTTTTTTGAGTAAGATAAAGAAAATGCTTCACCATCGTGAGAAAACAAAAAAAAAATCTATCGCAAAAAAGTAAGAAAGGTTTATTACAGCTATTTTTCATTGCTTTACTGCTTTTACCTTTCTTTGCTGAACCAAGAAAGAGCATGAAACAAACGCTGAGCAGTGCATAAGCAATGTTGCAAACTGCTTGTTAAAAAAAAGCAGTGGCAACTGCATGAGAAAAATAAGGAAAAGGATCAGAAGTATCTTAACAAGAAATGTATGTCTCAAGCTCCAGCTACATGAATAAAATTTTGCATATGAGAAAAGACAACATCCATTTTTTCAGCTGCAAATATAATTCAAGCTTTATGACCTAAAAGCTCCTTTACTCACTCTTTCATTCACACATGTATCCTTTTCCTATATGGAACAATATACTGGGAAAAAGTTTTAATTTAGTAAAACTTGAACAGAGCTGGCATTTCTTTATGTGCAAGGCTTGGCAATACGACTCTTCTGTGTTTAACACAACCGGATCTTTAAATTCCTCTTGCATAACCACTACTAGGTTTTATCACTGCAAAGTTGTATTTCAAAATTATTAAAAATTAAAACTGAGTTTTCCATGAGGAACAATACCAATGACACTTCATTTCTTATGAAGTCGTATCTGACATCCCAGCTTCCCAGTGACCACCACCACCCGCCCCCCCCCGTTTCACATGGTCAGCAAACAAAACACCCGCTCCTTTCTGAAATCCCCTAAGACTACATTAACCTGGGTCCCTCTCAAGTCCCCTAGATACGAGCTGACCAAAGGCAACATTTCCTCCACGCCATGCATGTGCCATGATGCCCTGTGTGACCACAGCTGCAGCACTGTCAGCTGGAACTGCTATTTGCTTATTTATCCGCAAATGCTCGAGAGGCACAAAGGGAATTACTTTTCACTAACACTTCATACATCCCATGTAATCAGAATGGCTCATTCCAATCTCCAATTTTAATCCTGTTTATAATCTGCAAGCAGACAACCTGAAATTAACCATCATTATGTTTAACCTTGGTTTGCATTTAACATTGTATTTATACTTTTCTTAAAACACAGCTCATTTTCACTAACTGCCAGCCATTAAAAGTGCTGTTGCAGTCCTTTAACTGAGCTTATCACTTATTTTGTTAACCAGTAGTTTATATTGTATCTATGGATATTTATCTAAGCAACAGCATGTCCTAAAATAATTTACTCAAATTCCCAAACTTTATATTTTTTTAATGGTATGAAGTTGGAAAGATGTATAACATTTCTTAAGTTACTCATTTTTCACTCATGATGTTTAGCAGACTCCATTGAAGGGAACTAGAACTGGATTAA
This sequence comes from Calonectris borealis, assembly GCF_964195595.1. Classification (NCBI taxonomy): domain Eukaryota; kingdom Metazoa; phylum Chordata; class Aves; order Procellariiformes; family Procellariidae; genus Calonectris; species Calonectris borealis. The sequence goes on along the minus strand of NC_134313.1, from coordinate 77,991,131 downwards.
ACACAACTAACATCCTGAGGAGCCTGAACAGACAGCTTATTTTGTTACCCAACAACACTCCACATTTAAAATTGAGGTATTAAAAATAAAGTTTTCTTCCTTCATGAAGACACTGAACCTACTCTTTTTTTCTTACTTTTGTCCATCAATACTTTAAAACTAGAGGGCTTTTTTCTGTTCTGTTCTTCTATTCCTTCATTAAAGAGAGGAAAATAATTCATTAGAGAGGAAAAGAACACTTTCCTATCCTTCCTTCACCCTAAGCCAGTGTTTCTCATCTGCCTCCCATCAGTTGATAAACTGAAATGAACAGTATATCTGCATCTACAGAAGCCGCTATTGTCCAACATGTTTTACCTCCTCATCTCGTACCCTGAAAGGTTTTCCCCACTATAATGGATTGTCTTTTATTAAAAACTTCAGCAGCAAGCATATCCATGCAATACAAATATTTATTTTATTTTAGGCTTTCAAAAGGCTTGTCAAATTTTTCCATTTTAAAATTAGGTAGATTAATTTTTCTAAAAAAATTACAAAGTAAAATTCAGGAAAAAATCTACTTTTATTCTGTCTTTATAGCCATCTTCTTACATACATTAAAAGATTGTTTGCTTTTATATTTATGTGCTGTTAAACCACTAGTTTCTAAATTCCATCGAAAACTGACACATAGATCATTTAGCCTTCTTAAGGCTTCACAGAGCGATTTTTAGGGTGTTGGTTAATTTTAATAAAACATAAAGCTAAAAGGCAAAGAATCCCTGAAACTGGGGAATATTTGGAAAGGTAAACACAGGTTCATCGGCAACTTCAGTTTGTCTCAGAAAGGCAGCTATGCTGCTCTCCTGTTGGCAAGTACCAGGAGGCAGAACTGCCCCTTGTTTTGGCTCCCCGGAGTCAGATCAGCACTGCCTTGGCAAAGCAGCCTCTCTGCTTAGCCAGTACCCAGGCCCCCGATGAGGTCCTGCTAAACTCCCAACTGGATGACTCAACTTTCTCCCAAGGCATTTTTTGGTTATCCGTCTTATACATACAAAAAAAACCCAGTAAAACCAATGAAGATGCACTGTGTCTTTCAAGAAAGCAGACAGCTGTTTATGGCGATATAAAGCAATACCGAAGATGTGAGGGTGTACATTAGGGTCTACTGCTTGTAGCTGAACTGTCCACCCAAACCCTTTTATCACCCAGAGCAGACGTAGGAGCTACTTTACAAACTAACTGAGCAGTGATACAGAACATCATCATATTTTTGGGTATTCAAGCACACAACTGTTCTAAGCCAGCCACCAGTAAGAGCAACCATCCCCATGCAAGTCAGCACAGTTTAAAAAATAAAGGTTTTTGAGCCCAGCTTTACTCTTTAAACGTGCTCAAGGACTGATACAAAACAAGATCGTTGTTTCTCAGAGAGTGGAGTGGGATAGAGAAGAAAAACTGTTTGCAACGTCACTGAGGTTATTGCTCTGGACCACGTCTGTGCGATCTTCTCTGCCAAGAACCCAGAGAGCCGCTCAACCAGCTTTCCACGGGACAGTTCTCCCCTTAAGTCCCATTACAAGGAGCTGTGCCTAGCTACATGCTTTAAGAACGTTATTTTGCTTTTTAGGCAGCTTCATGAAAAACAGCAAAATAAAGCAGTACCATGTCCTTAAACAAAACAGACAGCTGTTCGGTGTCTCTGTGGCACCTAGAATATGCAGCATAACATGCACAGATCCTCCTCCAACTCTAAGCTAATTAACTTGACTTCTGAATTAGTAAGTCATTACCTTGGATAACAAAATCCGAAAGATATTAGGCATTAACTGCTTCATTCACTACATGCATGTATCCGAAAGAGACTTGCTTCATTTTTACACTTCATTCCTATAAACCTTTTAAAAAAAGGTCTGAAGCCTGTTTGAAGACACTCTCTTGGCCAGTGCTGCCCTACTCGTAGACAAAGCCTGAAGTGTTTCTACTTATGTTGAAACTTTCTTTCTGCCTTCAAAATGAAATAGTCCGCTGCTGGTTTGAACGCAAATGGATGACCCAAAGCTTCGTTCCGTACATACTCACATGCTTACTAGCAGGTTGACTCTGAGGTAAAGATCCAGGGGCCAGCACTGGAGAGCTTGCAGGGCTACAAAGTTCTGGGAAGGGATTTGGGATGGCTGGCAAAGACGATGTTCTGAATTGTTGTTCTTCTTCTTGAAGACGCCTATAAACACAGAAGCACTAAGCATTAAGAGGAGCAAACTGGCATCACTAGACTTGGATCTCCTGCCTCACCATTTACGCTAATGATACTAAAGAAAAGGAATCAAAACCACGCTTTTTCTAAGCTACTACTATACAGTTACAGAAACTGCAAGCACAAAGTAGGTGATTGCATGTGAAAAATGACCAGTCAGGCATCTATGCTTGTTTTGTTGCTTATAACTTGATTACTTGGGTGAGTAACTGAGGTAACTGCACATAAAATAAACAGAAATATCTGTCTGTACTCGCTGTTGTAAGCACTAGCTTACAAGCTTAAGCTCTGTGTGCCAGAAAGTCAGTTAAGCTCTTCCAAACCAATGTGAAAGAGGAGAACACAACTGTGGTCACTTGGAGCCAAATTCCACATGGATCTGCAAACGAAGGTGTACCCTTGTCTCTAAGCTGAGACTGAGACCAATACTGTCACCTTATTACAATACCAGATTCCATCTCCAAGCAACTCGGCACTTCCTGGAGAAATGGAAATGCAAAGACTCAGCTTGAGCAATAAACTGCAATTACACCCTCCCACCTTATGCTAGTTGTGCGGTTACTGTTCAGACAAGTTTGCATCTCCTGAGATACGACTCACGAGTCTACGTAGGACCAACAGAGTTTCAAGTTCCAGTTTATAATACACCTGTACTGCCCGCACCAACAAAAGGAAAACTAAAGTCTACCAGTTACCACAGAAAAGCTTGAAAAGATGTAAGACCTGTTCAGGACGACACAGATTGCTTTAGGTTTCCCTATTGCTAGGGCATCAACATTGAAGATGTACTACGTGACTCTGCAGCAGGCTGCTCTGCAACGCCTTTGCAGAAGGCACCATCTAGTGGCAATCGTGCAAGTTTCCAGGGACAATCAACTAACTCCTGGATTTGAAATGCACAACATTAAAAAACTCAATTTGCTCTCATTTTTTCCCCATGCCTTCAGTAAGCAGAGCCTTCTTAACAGAGTTGCCTGGGAGACAACTGCTGGGTTTGCCTCTGGCAACGTGTCCCACTCTGGGCACGCTCGCTGTCTCTGCCTGTACCAGAACCCAGGGGCTGATAAAATAACTACTGGGAAATCTGCTCCGCAGGTAACTCTATCCTGCAATTTAGTTGCCTTGGTGTTCCACGAATGAGCCTTACAGATTTGGGTTTTTGCTAAAAATAGCAGGCTCCAACCATAACTGAGCCATGCAGACTAGTACTTGACCCGCTTGATTTTTTTTGTGCACTTGATTTTTTTGTGCTTGATTTTTTTTGTGTGTGCACTTCCCTACAGCATAGAGTAAAGGACGGTGTAAGATTTCTTCAGCCCAGGAGACCTGTCATATCAGCAGCTGTGTAATAGTGCTCTCTATTGCAAGTTTTTGACTGACCTCCATTATAAGAAGTGGAACTACAGACTCGACACAATTAGAAAGGTGTGGTTTTCTTAAAATGAGAATTCACTATGCTGCACTCTGCTCTGCCTATACTGCTGCAGTGCATCATTTACTTCATGACTGATACACACATAAAACTGCTTTCTTAAGAGAATTACCACAGTCAACCATTCTGTTCCGGCTGCAAAAAAGATGCAACCATCCCCCTCTATGGGAAAGGGGTCTAGATAACCCTGAATAAAAGTTTCGCCATTATTTTCTTTAATGATAAACACACGATGTTCTTGTGCATATGGAAGTACAGAGTTCAGAAAGGCAGTGTTCTCAAAAAAAAGAGTTGCTAAGTTTTGAAATGCCAAAAATAGTTTAAATTAAGTGTTTTGATTGAGATGTTTACAAAACATTGACAGTTACAGTACCCTAAAGAGTGCATTTTCTAGTACAGCCCTATTCAAGGTTAAACATGAAATACTTGTAAAAATGATTGCATCATTAGCTGACTTGGTTGTATTGCAGTTACTGCAATACTACCCATTCATATAGAAAAGCTGCAAGTCTTAAGAATACCATTCCGATAGGAAATACATCGGTGTAAAGAATTAGGAGCAATCCCTTCCACATCTGGGATTTTTCTTTTATTATTATTATTACTCCTCACTTATTTTAGAGAAGACGTTGTTAACTAGAAGGAAAGGAAAACTCCAAATCTCTCTGATTCAGGCAATTTACCTACTCGTGCTGACAGGAGCTCCTTTCCTCCTGCTGCCTAAAAAGAAGATTTTAAGAACCTCAGCATCACCTATAGACTCTACCATCACCACCAAGAGTATTCCACTTGAAGCTTGAATTCAAGCCCCCATCCTGACAACAGGGAGACAACTTAAACACTTCTTTTTTCGTAATGACTCACATAATGCACTCGAGTGAAAGAGCTGAAAGTGCTCTAGGAAGAATAGTTAAATAACTGTGACGTGCTCCTTTTTTGTTTGTCTTGGACCGTTCAGGAAATCTCCACAAAGAGAGGTATTTTTTGAATATCAAAACTAGCTGAATGCACCCTCATCTATCTACATGATCTTTTATGTTTTATAAAACCAAGAAGCTGTCAGTAGGCACCATACCTGAGAGAACAGTTTGGAAATAAATCCAAATATGGACATAATTTCTGCAAACTGGTACCAATTATATGCTTCTACACGTCTGCTACTGCAGGTACATCAAACACTGATTAAAAAAAGGGCAAAAATGTGACTTTTTTAATTTTACAACATACATGGAAAATTTATGTCCTTCACCTACCTGACACATGTTTTTTCCTATGCAAAAGTCCAGTCTAACACTACTAGGCTCCTACCGAAGTTGATCACCTATTTTAAAATGTAGTTCTTTTGAAGCTAGTTCGAGACAACTTTAACAAAAAGGAGGCAAGTCCCTTGTTCCTACCTGACTGCCATAATGCGCACTGGCTGAGACCGCTGCACCTTCTGCCTTGGAGACACGGGCTGCAGTGCACCAGATCCTGAGGTCGGCAACTGACTGCGGTTGAGCTGACCATTTTGAAGGAGCGGAGTGGTTTCCGACTGCATGCTGCATGTAGAGTATAAACTTTCAAATGAGGAATTCATGTCATTTACCAAAGCTTCTAGGTCCACATCGTCATCTGAAAGACAAAGTAAAGGCAGTATAAAACATCTGGAAGTCGCAGATAAAAGAAGTCTGGAAAGACCAAAGACTAAATTTCAGTAAAGTTATCACATAGTTTTATAGTTATATTTTTACAGTGCAAATTTTTATTGCAGAAAACATCTATTTATTCTAAAGCAGAAAAATGCAGCTAATAACAGCTAGCAATGGACATGTATTTTGTCTTCCTTGGTGAAAAGCTACCGACACAGAATGAAATATTTCTACTATAGTATTTACTACATATATATATATAACCAAAATTAGGTGGCATTTTTAATAATGCCAATGCTAATGGAAGCACCACTTCACTTACTGATAAACTGACGTACATTTCAAAAGCATATCACTTACAAATACCTCTGTTCAGCTTGTCAATATATAAAGTTCAGATTGTCAAACAGTACAATAAACATTTTGCAAGATCCAGTAATTTAGAAGAAAAAAAAACATGCCAGTGTTGCAGAAGCCAATAGGTGGAAGACGCAATCCTCTGCTGTACACGTCAGAAAGTGATCATTATAGTTTGTTAAAAATCCCACCTGTATTTCTGCATATTTTTGTGAAGTATTTTGAAGGTATTTTGAAGGGCAATGCAAGCTTTTAACTGTCACTCCAAGGATTTTATAAAAAGATCTGTATCCTTGCTCTTGCAATGTGATAGAGAGACCCCCGCCTTAAAGAGCTCAACGTAAATCAACCAGGGATGTGGCGTGCGTGGTTGGAGGAACATCAGTCCCTACAAAGTGCACTAACCTTTCTATATATGCCACCTTACCTCACAGTAAATAAGTAACTTGTGCTCATTCGTTTCTCCTTAACGATCATAATTACTCCGCAAGACAACAAAACTCTGCGAGCCCTTTGCACTAACCACTCTCTGAACTCCTATTTCAGAGTATTGCAATTACTCCCTAGCCACAAGTTACGTCACTCCCTATCAGGAGTTCAGCGGGCTGACGAACACACACATCGGTATCTGCTTCTGGTTACTGCACAGCCACTGCCTGAACAGCTACTTCAGACCAAACACAACTTTGTGCATCCAGAAATGTGGCCTTATTTTCCAGCTGTATCAATTGGCCTGGTAAAATATACCATTGCTGCCTGCAAATCTTGTATCTCGCAAAACTCTTCATGACAGGGATTGAAAGTAGAGCCAAGCAATGGAGCTAGCAAACATTTACACACCACTATGCAGCTAAAATACACTTTTCACAGCAAATATTTTCTGACACCTATTCTTTTGCCATGTTTTCAAGGTGAATGAACCACCAGGAACAGCTATTCAGCTTGCGACCAACTGCAGTATTTTTTTTGAGATACCATAAACAATTTTGTACCAATATCACCTTTCTTGAGGATATAATCCGAAACAGCACCACTCAATTTCTGTTCACCACCAACATGCCTCAATAACCATAATGGGATCTGAACACAGCATTTACAGGGCAGTTGTTTCAGACGCTGACAACCCCAGTTCTCAGTGTTGGATGAACCAAAGATCTGCTCAGAATTAAATAGGTGCTGGTCAGGTACCTACGTCCCAGCTCTATTTAATGAGTTGAAATACTATGTTCCTTACTGAAAGTCAGTAGGCTCTTTACTACCTAAGTAGTAAAGCCATTTAGCCTTCACTGAAAACGTACTCACAGGGTTTCTAGGTTTGAACGTGTGTTAAAAAACCAACCAACCAAACAAATCAACCCACAAACAAGTTTCTTCCTTTCATTTCTTTATGGTTCTTTCCCTCAGTTTCTGTACTTAACAGCTACTACCCTGTTACTAAGACTCACCTTCACTAGGCTACACCATCTTCTCTATCTGTCAGCTAGTTCATGCATTTTCGATAATCTAGACTTTGCTTTGCTTGGACAAAGTCTACAATAATTTTCCAGCTATTTTCAGGGATCTCAAGACAGAGTTGCAATTTAAATTTCATTCCATCCTCCAGATTCTTATCCTATTTGGAAAGGACATGTTGAAAACACTTCTTGAGCAATCACAAGGGAACCACAGGAGTAGGAGTATAAAGAGGGAGAGGCTGAATTACAAGGCTTTTGAATTTTATCATTCATCTAAAGCACCAGAAGACCGAGCTGTATGGTGTCAGATGGCTGTCAAGTAAAAGCTTAGGGGTTGGATGAAGGAGACATAAAAGACAGACCCTGGCCACAGAGTCAGGCAGTAAATTACAACAACTAACAGCAATTGTTTAGCAGAGTGAAAAGCAGAAAGGGAAGAAAGTCAAGGCGTACATTCTGTGGAAGTCCGTATGGCTTGGTCCCCGAGGGTGCTAATTTATTACCAACTTAGACAAAGCTATTAGTGTGCAAGATCATTAAGTTTTCAGATGACTGTAATATGGGAAAAATGATTAAGAGTCAGCTCAAGCTATTCCTGAATAATCAAATAGGCACAAAGGTGTAATACGAAGTCTAATATGCATAAAATGAGGCACTTCATACAAAATGCTAAGCAAACCAAGTGCATAGTTTAAAGCATTGAATTACCATTAGCAGGCTTTTAAGCATATCAATTACACACCTAAATTCAATTTTCAACAGGACAGCCACTGACAAGGTGCATATAGAGTTTTCCTAATAATATGTTGCACTGAAGTCCAGAATCTGGTTTCACTCTTCTGTCAGCTCCTTCTCTTCGTGGGTGCAGCACTGCTAATAATAGCCCTCAGTCTTGCTATAAAACTTTTGCAGGAGAGCAGATCCTTAAGCTTTTTGAAGACAAAGCCTGCAATCTTTACAGTTTCATCTCTACACAATAGCATTTACTACTAAATACCATTATGTTTTGGAGAGATTTCAGCGTGTTGCAATAGGAAACCTCACTGCTGTGGCCTACCTTGGAAGTGCCAGCAGATGTCTCAGCCTGCCAAGTAATCCAGTATGTTACTTGTGATGGCTCTCTACAGAGCTTAACTAAATAAAAATCAAACAAGTCATCCATGGGATTTCTAAGCCACTTTAACCATTTGCAGGTATACTATTCAGAACGAAATTTCATATACAGTGAAATCCTTCAAAGATATCTTTCTCTACTAACCAGTGAGATCCACTCTCTATCAAGATCATCCTACACAGAAAAAAAAAAGCTGACAAACTGATTTTAAGGAGGCTTGCCAGTTAACAGCAAAATTTGCCAGTCATTGGGCTTTGAGCCACTATGGCATCATGCTGGTACTCTAAGTATGCGCACACAAATTTTGCGACTGAGCTGGTAGGTAATAGCAGGTAGAGTAGCAGGTAGCTGAGGAGCCTCCAGCTATCCTGCAGACATATGCTTCCAGGGATACTAAAGGTTATTTTCCTTAATGTGCACTGAATTCTGCCGTAAGATCAAGGAGTATGAAAGTGAATATTTGAGGTCTGTTTTTTTCTCTCTCAATTGAGCTGTATAGAGGCTAGCTTATCACCTCCATGCACAACCATGCAAGCAGCCTTTTGCTTTTGAAAGTAATTTTTAAAGGAAAACACTGGCAAAACCTAGCTCTGACATACTTCTGGTGGTAGATGGGATACTGGCAGTTTCGTAGACTTCTTATACTATAAGAAAATACTCAGTATGTCTGCAAGCAATGTTCTTTCCCAAACTACAACCAAAGTGCACACACTGGCAGCTGTTTGAACTTCATTTTGCTTCTTTGCCCACAATTTGTTAAACTTTGGCTTTGTTCACAAACCAGCTCCACTGGATGTTGCAAGTAGTATTTTTTGGTAAAGTAAATCATGATTTCAATTACAAGAAAAAATTTAAAAGTTCAATCCAAGGAAAAAATAGGAAACTTTGTTATAAAACCTCTACTGAGCTAGTGAGCTAAGCTATCACGTTCCATAAAAACAAAAGCACTTTGAATACTATTTGAACGTTTTCGAGCATACCATAGGAGGGATGATAACCCCTAAATTAGGCCGGAGCAAACTTTAATCTGGGGATTAACTATGCCCCACTTGTCCTTCTGCTTCTAGCCTTTCTCTATCGCCTAGATCCCAACTTCTTTACTTATTTTGGTTGTTGTTGGCCTTGACGTGTCAAGCTCAGCAGGATTCTGCTTATTCTGAAGCTGAAATGAGCCCTGCTCAGCTTCACCTGTGCCAGCCTCCTGAAGAAAGCAGGTATTTCCACAGCTGTCAAGGGGCTTACTGCACTGCAGAAATTCTGCTTTCTGAGAAAAAAAGCTGAACATGGAAAGGATCCCAGCTTTGGACCAGGTTGCATTTCAGGTCTCTAAATGGCAGCCCAGGAAACACCCTTCCCTTTTACACATGGCCTGTAGTTCATAGGGAATACTACAAAAACCATCACAGGACTTAAGTGAGCTGTGATTTAAAAACTGTACACATACATACATAAATAATTTCCTTCTTGTTTGCTCATTTCAGAATTTAATTCTCCAGCATTATCCCTCATACCAGTTCATGGAGAAGACTGATGTGAATGCTACTAGGAATTCAGCAGAAGCTTTATGAAAATGCTGTACCACTTTTCTGTCACCATGGAAGTAAGTCTGATACTATGTGAAGCTTAATAGCATGTATATAAACAAGTGTTTGATATTACAGTAAGGCAGCTGTTGCTTTATCACCTATTCCTACTTGACAGCCTAACTCCAGCAGTAAGTTCCCCAAAATGAGTTTCAGTGCAGCACGTTCAAGATCCTGCTCGACAAAGCAAAGAAGCTAAGATGTAACTTATGTAAGATTTCACTCAGGTTTAGCTCAGCAGAGTATGATATCGAAGTGGTTAGCAGGCCCTCCTGCACACATTAACTAACCTTTAAGGAGACAGATGGAAACAGTGAAAGAAAAGGAACATAGAATTGCATATACCCTAGCATCCCGCACTGATGATGCAGTGAAACACTGTGTAAACTGTAGGTAATACAGGGAAAATACATTTACATTAAAATGAACAGAAGGACTTAATCAGAATTTAGAAGAGAAAAAAAGACATTTAAAACATTATGGTATCCACCTCAACATCCCGTTTCTCATCTCCTAAAACCACATATGAGTTATTCTGATTCATATTGGTGATACAAGTATGTTTTGCAAGGTTTTTGATATCATGGAAATCTCATGTTTTATGATCAGAAATAGCCACCCAGGTAAGGATTACCAGAGTGAGATGTGCATACAAACTCCTTTTACAAGATAACTTCTTTTTAAGGGGATCCTTTGCACAAGAGCACTAGAGCATGTCCCTCTAGTGCCACATCCAAATGCTGTTTTGATAGGATTTTTCAGAAATTCCAACCACTAAGACTTTTTGAAAATACATGATTGCTGACAACACACAGTTGTAACGACGCATAAAAAAGTCCACTCTAAATAACACTCACATTCCTCTGTTCCCCTCTCCCTCTGAACTTGTAACTACATATGCGATGTTCACACAAATGTCTCACCTCCCTCCTAACCTGTTTCAGCTTCCACTAATGCCACAGGCACCAGCTGCCTATTTGAACTTGCTTTTCTTGTACACTGGAAGAGTTACCTACAGTTCCCCTACAGTTGCATGCATTTAGGACTTGGCAGGTACTACACCTCTGAGACACGCATGCAACAGAAGGTGAATGATACCAAGCAGATTTCTTACGATGTCCTTTAAACCCTCCCCAGTGACCTCTACAGCGACACTGCAGCTGAATGACACTCTCCAGCTCCCAATACCAGCTCCAATTCTATACAATCTCTCCCCTCCTACATTATAAAAAACTACATACAGACGGTGGCTTTGCACAAGAAACAAGACGACAATACAAAAAACATTTGCAAACCCTGTGTGTTCACACTGTTCTCCAGGTCTGCTGCTGGACTCAATTACAAAAGTATCAAAAGATTGCCTTTGTTGAATATCAGAAGGCTGGAGGTTTTTTGTTCCTTTGAAGTGAAGGCAGAAGACACAAACCCAACTTTGTCTCCTAGGGACATCACCAAGTCCAGAGTGGTCACAGTCTGAATTAAAAATTACAAGCCTGAACCCCAAAACTCCAGAACTTTATGCACCCTATGAGTCCCCCTTTGGGACTCTGCACTGAAGAGTCCTTTACTTTACTTTCTAATGTTCATCAGTTTAAGCATAATCCTCTACATTGTACTGTAACTATGGTTGCTGGCCCACAAAATGTCACATCAGTGCATGAGCAGCTTCCAGAATGCTAAATGGACCATGCCGTGGAAAGAAGCCCAAGGAGCAGAGATGCTGGTCAGTAAAAGAGCATGAAATTGAGATAGGCATCTATGCTCTTTGGAGCGCGCTGAAATGCCACACAGAGAAGTCAACAGAGAACTTGTAACTGCTCCAGTATTCTCCGAGTAATTTTTAAATCCCACATGCATGGATTCCCATTTCTGCCAACAAGGCTGGGAAGGCTAACACCAAATGTATGCACGTTAGTTACAGGTGCTGGAGAGAATTCACTTTATAAACACCTCTTTACTAAAGGTTCATGGCTGAACTCTAGTAACGTTCTTAAAACACACCTTATAAATTTCTTGAAACAGAAGATACAAACTAAATTGAAAAAAATTAATGTTGCTAGGTAACAGCTATAGGAATAAGCTACATATGAAAGGTGTTGGTCAAAAAAAAAAAAATCAAAGCATTAACGAGTAACAGCAGCAACTGGCTGTAGGTGCCCTACAGCAGGAAGGAATAAAGTTGTACCCTCGGACTAGTCTATCACATAAAACAAGTTACAGGAATTCTGATGGAAAAAAAAATGGAGAGCTAAAAAATGAAAATTCAGCTCTTGCCCAGTTCACACACCTAACAACTGGACATCATAAAGATGATGAAAGGTAAGTATTTGAGGGGGCAGGGATGGATAAGGAGGGGTTGGTTTGTTTAATTCCAGAGACAAACTAAAGTAAAGCACATGTCTGATGAAGATTTTAACTGTTTTGCCCTTTGATGGGGCTGCAATTATTCACAGACAACATTCAGAAGCACCTCCCAGCGTGCATATTCCCATTTCTAACACAAGAACCATAAAGAATCATGTTGGCCCCCTTGTGGTGTGGACAGACGTTGGCCGCCTCAACAGACGATTGCTGGCGACCACCAGCGCTGAGCCTTCTCTCGATGCTAAGGCACATATGTTGAAGCACTAATGGCATTGTTACGAAAGAGGGGTTTGGAACTTAAGGAAAACATTTAATATGTCTAGAATGCTGATTATGCATATACATACCAGCTTTATTACAACTGTAAGAGATAAGATATGTAAGTTATGGCCAGTCCCCTTTCCAGATCCCCACATCCCATTTAGAGAACACAGAGTTGGGATTCAATCTTCCCGACACCCATTTTCTAGTAGGAAATTTGCAGCTTTAAAAAAAAAAAAAAAACACACCAAAAAAAGTAGGGGAAAAAAGCATACATTCCTAAAAGAAGCATGAAGTCAAAGTTTCAACCCAAAGACAAACAGGACACCAGGTGATGCCGTGTGACTGCACAGACAGTGGGACTGACCAGCTCCTGTTGGGCGAGCACACCACGCACCCTTGTCCAGCCATCGCTGATGGCGGAGTTCCTGATAACCGCGATTACCAGCAACTGCCAGCCTTCAAATCCCTCTTTGCAGGCCACTGTTTGCAGAACCAATGCCACATAGTAAATACTGAGTAAACAGATCACTTAAAGCAGAATCCGAGGCTAAGTAGACCTCTGGGAAATTGTCATTCCTGGGATGATTACAAAATCCAGTCAGAGGACTCATTTTCAAGAAACTGGTAACATCTGCAGCTTTCTTCTATGAACATTAGGTTCAGTGGTTTCCCTGCACCTTCTTTTCATGTCACCTACTTCTGGTTCATTAGTTTAAGAAAAAGGCTAAGACAGACCTTAAAAGGAAAGCATTAATTTGGGTGCAATTATGAAAACAGAAAAAAAAAAAAAGAAACCCAAACAGCCTCAGTTACACAGAGGATAGAAAATAACATTAGTTGAGGAGAGAAGCAGCACCACAGCAGGCAGAATGGGGTATTCCTTTCAAGGCAAAACCTGGGGTTGGAGGAGACTAATCCTCAAAAAACCCTCGAGAAGGATGGAGCGGTTGCATCGGTGAAGGACTCGATATACCACAGGGTGAGCAGGTCAAACTGATTTTCCTGACCCAAAAGGAGATACGAACAGAGGGAAACCTTAATCTTAAGTCATAATCGTGCAAGTAATAGTCATGCACCTATAGCCTTATTGTGGCTCTTACTTTATTCAGGAAAAAAACAGAAAAGAAAAAGAGAGTGAGCATGAGTGAACGCATGACACGCAGACAGACCGAACACCCCAGGGATTCTCTGTTCAAATCCTATCTTCCTGGTAAGGTTAATTGGATGCCTCAATCTTGGTGCATTACCTCTATAGCAAAACCAGGAAGGAAAGCTCTGGCAATACATCCCAAAATGATGACTACAGAAAGACTGTCACTCATCCTTCAAGAGGACACGTTCAGGTTAACACCTGGGCAGCAGAACAGCTTCTAGCCTGTGCAGCCCACACAAAACCAGAGAATCCACTTAAGCTTTCCAGATAATGGGGAAAACCATGTTAAGATACTGAGCCATTAAGATACTTCCAAGTCGGAACTCACAAGCACAGTGTTGGATAGCAATGGATAGATGAATTGGAATACTGTCCGCTGGCCACATGGCAAATGCTTGGCAGACTGCATCTTATATTAGACAATCATATTTATGAGTGAATGGCTTTTATCTTGTATCAGTGAGAGCTGCAATTTGACATAGCAAAGGTCAGGTTTAGTTGCATATTTATTAAGATTACATATTTTTACACCGAGGAAACTGAATAAAAAGCTTTAAAATACTGTGTGTTTTCCTTATGCTTACATGAATGAAAATTATTATTTTTCAAAATTTATTTTACCATTTCCTATTACACATTTCTACTCATAACGCTCCTCTAAAGTTTTAGATCTTTTTCTTACTGCCCATGTCAGAGGAAAAAAAAAATAATAATGAGCGTGCAAATCAAATATACACAAATAAACAACACTAACAGACAAGTCAGGGTTCAAAAAGGATTTAAAAATTCAGACAGACGAGAAGAGCTACCACGTGTCTTACAAGCCTAAAGCTATTACAGGCAAAGTTAAAAACACAGTCAAAGCCTGTATTGCTTTCCTTTAGGGAATCTGTGTTCTCCCCCCCCGATTAAACACCGTAATACCCAGCCAAATAATCCCAGTTGAACAATCCTTACAAATCGATGTAAGTACCACTGCACGGTTTAGTCCCTCCCGTCCTGCCAAAAAAGCCCAAGCTTTATCCCTGCTCCGGGAAACGTCGTGGGTAACCTCCTAACGCGCTGCTTTTCTGCTCCAGCCAAAGCCTGTAACGCCCTGCCTGCTCCGGTACCCGTGCCGGCGGCTGCTCGGCAAGAGCATCGCCTGCCTGCTTGGGGAAGTCCCTGCCTGGCAGCCAGCAAACCCCAGGCTTCTTGCATCGGGGTTTCATTTCAAAGCCATGCCGCTACAACTTAAATAAAGCTTTCAAGTGAAAAGTGGTTGGATTAATCCAAAAAGTCTGTTAGCGTTTCTCTTCAGGAAGCGATGGGTCCTCAGAGCTGATGCTGAAACGTTATTATTTTTAAATTAGGCGTGCACATCATCACTTGATACCAAGGCTAACCTTTAATTCTACTAACTTTAAACCATGAGTTTTAAAATTTGCTTTGAACAGGTTTATTGCTGGCTTAGAAAGCATATTTAAGAGGATGTAATACAAGTTCCAAAAGTTGCACACAGCAATTAATGAATCAGCTATTCCTCTGAGTTAATTAAAGATTGCATTTTCAGCACATAATAGTTACCTAGCTGTGACCCATGTACTTACAAAGCAGACAACAGGAGTATTTCATATTTAAGGTACTTCTAGTCAGAGTTTAGTTAACAGAACCAAAGTCATATGAAAAAGTAAAATGCTTTAACACCAGGGTAATTTTGGCTTCTTTTACCAGCTCTTTAATTGTTTAGTATTAACTCCAATTGTCATTTCAGTAAATTATCTACAAGTCACTAAACTGAGGAAGAGTTATTTGGAATTGCAACACTGCAATTGCATCAAAAAACCCCCCTAAGAGCCCCCGACTTGGGACTTTCAAACCTGGCACCTGACAAACAACAAGAAGCAAGCTCGCCTACCTTAGCTTCGCTTCATAGATGAAGGCGGCTGCCATCAGATGTCCTCTTATTGCCTTGGCAGCATGTCAATATAAGCTTTCCCTACATTTCTTTGCCCTACTAAGGGAACAACGTTTTGGGGCATACATTTAATTTCATCCGCTGTAACGAAGGACGAACCTCCGCTACGTGAGAAGGGAACGCCACAGTCCTGCCGCACGGATGCCCAGATGGCAGAGCATATTGCTGCAGTCGCATCCCAAATGGCCGTGTGGAGCCACTGCCGAAGGCGTCCGTACCCCACACCGCCGATGCGGAAACCAGTCATTTATAAGAGCTCCGCAATGCTTCCCTCCGCCATGACTATGCTGACCCCAAGAGCTCCTCTTAGCCCACCTTTTTAAAAACAAAACAAACAAAAAAAACCCCAACAACCAAATAAGAACACAAAAAAAAACCGGTGGGGGGGTGGGGTAGGGGGGTGGAAGACAAACCATTGCAGTCAATCACCTGAGACCAGCAATGATACAAAAGAAAAAGTAGTCTGAATTTACCATTCAAAGCTTCAATAAAGAGCAATTATATCAGCCTAACTTTATCTAGACCTAGGAAAAATAGAGATGTACTTAAGTTTCTTCTAGACTCACCAAATTGAGTTTCCTTTTTAAAATCAGCTACTCAAAATGTGGTCCTTCACCATTTAATATCCCGCAGGCAAGCTGCGCCACTTAAAATAAGTCAGGTCAGGTTCACCCAAAAGCGAAAGCTGCAGGTGTGCTATGCACAAGATTCATCACGGCTTGACGCGAGTCAAAACCAACTGGCCAATTACGCTTGTTTTCCTTACGGGACCCACACACGCCATTTTACAAGGTGCGTGCATTCCCGATTCAGGTACCCAGGGTGCCCCGTGATTTTGGGAAGCCAGCCTGCTGCTCTTCTCCACCTGGTTGATTTTCACCGGGCTGTGGGTAGGGACCCTGAAGCTCCCACCTAGGCTCGCCTCCTTGCACACCTACAAAACAACGCTGGAAGATGTTTTCCCCCAAGGGTACTCTGTTAACAGACCATCGCTTCTTACAAGGCAATCTCCATTTCCTTCACCCCACATGACAAGGATGTTGTCAGTACACTCAAACGAGCTTGCAGGGCCCCAACATCCTGCCCTGCACCTCCCAAAATCACACTCACTACTCCTCTAAGGAATAATGCCCCAAAAACCTGCGGGCGCAGGTTCAATGTTTGCAAGAGGTTAGACAACCTGCTCACCTTGCTCTGTTTCACATCTGAAATACAGCCCAGAAAAGCAGAAAAGACTGGTTCCTCCACCAAAAGCACGCCCACGTATTTATAGACCTAGAAAGCCTTAGACCTAGAAAGAGGCAATGCATGAACAGGACAGAGCTGAAGGTAGGCCAAAAGTGTCGCTGTAAAGCCTTAACGCTCTGAAGGACTCCTCTCAACAGTTTTTAACAAGGTCAGTAACTCCAGGTTAGCCACCTTGGTAGCAATGCCCACTGGTGCCCCAGCAGCAAGCTTCCACTGCTTCCGTGACCCCACTGAATGATGCTTCAGTGATGCTACCTTAGCCTTGGAGGTGACCTGTATTCATACTGTAGTATATTCCAGATTCGCTCTCTGATGCGTATTTTTTCTATCTAGTCCCTAAAATTCGTCTAATGCCCCTAACTGCGGTCGCTGGGCACATCATCCACTAGTCCGAGTTGCAGACCTCGTAGTTTAGAAACCCGTCATCTGCAGCACTTTAGATTTCAGAGGGGCTTGGAATATTTTACTGTGCCTGAACTCTCCAGGATTTTTCAACCACTGAAGGACAAACCACAACAACATATACAAAAAGAGTAATTCTCTTTTGCTGTTGAATAGCAGCAAGCTCATACCTGAATTGCAAAGATAAATAAAAAATTAGCAGCCTTTTTTAATATATAAACTTACAAACATACAACTTTATAGAAATTTACAAGCACGTGTATATGTAAACTTGCAAGCAATGTATACCAATTAGGAGCGTTAACAAGACATACAGCCAGTTGAAGACATGTTCTCGCGCAGTTACAAATCCACTCAGACAGTGGTGCTGTAACATACCATAACATTGCACTGCTTCTAACCTCATGCTGTACGTGTCACAAATTGCCCACAATCTTGATTTGGACAGAAAGACTTAAATACTGTTACTGCAATCCTAATACCATTAATGAAATTACATACTAATTGCTTTGGTCAGTAGCACCTCATATACTTTAATTACTTAAGCAGCTGCTTGCTGTTAAGAACTCTAAATTTAGCTACAACTCATGCTATATTTTGATTTTCTTATATTTAGCTGTTTTGCCCCATTTAAGTCTGCTTTTTTTAGCTGAAAATACAACTAGCTTGACAGAATCTTGTCCTTTTTAATAGGCACAAAGAGACTTAAATAATTAACAAATTCAGATCGATCCTCCCCTTGAAGCTTCTTGGCTTTAAGAAAAGTGCCACAACCTTCTTCATCCTCAATGCAAGAACGCCCGCTGCTTTGAAATTATGCATTTCTAAACTATCCTCACATGACACAGCTTGCCATACTAAAGTGCTGTCATGAACCACTTGCAGCACAGTGTTTACATAAAGGCAGAAATAAATACTGTACTGCTTATCGGACAGGTAAGTTCAAAGACAGTGATGACCGAGATTTATTGCTACAATGCTGCACTGTAGTGAAAAATTTTAGCGCAGAACTGACATCAAATTACAACAGAGTTGTTTTTTCTACAGATTTTGCTCCTCCCTCTTATTATGTGAGCTTAATACAAGCCCCAGCTTAGTATAGCTGCTTTATAGACGACGTAAGAAATCCGAGTTACAGAAGTGTACCATTCCAGTTCATTTTAGGGCAGTCTTAACACTGCAGGAAGATTTTTTTCAAAGCTACAGGCACCATACAATATTGCAATATTATCTTTTGCTATTTTACTCCTCTTTACAAAATTCAAAGTAATTTTCTTTGGAACAAAACATATTTTCATTGATGTCCCTCAATCTTTTCTTAGATGAACTTGAGGACCACCTGACTAGAAAAAGAAACAAACAAGCACAGGGTTTGTTTCCTGATTTGACAAATATACAACTTAAAGCACAAACCACAGCAGCTGCACCATAACATCAGAATGTAGTTATCTAAAAAATGAATGAAGGTTGTTTCTGTTTTCCGATGTGTTTGTGCAACTATACATTCTTAACTCTAATTATAAAATGGATGAGACCCCAACATATGGTTTGAGAACAGGAAAGACCTGCACTAAGAGCTTCTGCATCATCTAAAGCACTAGAACCAGCTTCAAAGTTTTCTCTATCCCCAACAGTCCTCCAGAGTGGTCATCCCACAGGCTTCCTTTCAACTTCGTGAACTAATTTTGAGAGTTATCTTGCATCAGGTGAAGAGCAACACTTTTTGTACTTTATTCAAATGAATTACAGATTCTTACCATCTTCCTCTTCCACCACAGTGGGTACCATTTCACTGAGAGCCACTTACTGCTCTTTTCTACCTTATCAACCTCTATAGTGTCCACTGTCAACAACACCCCTCAAATTTTGTCCTCATTAGCTAGTCCCTCTGTTGGCCCCTCCAAAACTGAGGATGCCGTAAAAGGCTCTTTCTTCCCACATGCTCTCAATAAAATGCATCTTAAAGTAATCTAGATGCCTCCATGAGACACGTCAAGGATTTTGACCGATGTTTTTCAGGCAGGCATTCATTAACACGCAAAAAGTACTCACATTGCTTGTATCGGGTCAGTACATAAAGTAGGTTATGCTAAACAGCAGCATTTTCCCAGGACAACTGAATCTATATAAAGGACCTATTACAAGTATAAAATACTGTAAAAGGCATCACAAACCTATACCGCTATTACTATACCCATAGAAGTTTTGGGGATAGATTAACCCTTAAGTTTCTTCCAAGCCTATTTAAAAGCCATTTAACACATGGCATTAAAAATTTATCTTCTACCTCACAGATTTGAAACCACCAAGTAGATAACTTAATAGTACGAAAGCATTTCTTCTCTATCCCTTCTGTGTCAGATTTGTTGGCAGGGGACTGAGTCTTCCTCTGTGTTTTATGGCACTAACATCCAAAGGACTAATTTCAGGCTAGAGCCGAGACATGCACAACATTCCACGTTAACCTCTTGAATTCACTGCCCTTACTCTGTATAGGTCTGCACATTTGCCTGAAATACAAGAAAAGGTTGCTCACAACCAGCTCAGTAGAAATGACGCCACATTTCAACTATTTTTCCTGTTAAAATATCTGTATTTCTAGCCCAGTATAAGTGTCTAAAAATGCTTTTACTGCTGCATTTCATTTCACTTGTCAAACCAGAATAAACTTCCTTCAGAGAAAGTGTTTTTTTGCTATTACAAGTACATTAGGAAGTGTGCCAGCACAGCTGTACCACCAAACCCCTGGGAGACACCAGGCCCTGGGGAATGTAAATGGTCTGAGAACTGCCTACGTGAGAGGACAACTTTTTTCAGGGCAAAGTCATCAGCGCCGCAATCACCAAGTCCTCTCGCTGAAACACCCTCCCTGTAAGAAAGGAGGCTTTCACCCGAGCCATGCCGTCAACAAATTTCTCCCCAATAGTCTCAATTTGCCTTGGAGCCAACAATCTGCCAGATTCATCTCTAAACTTGCTCTTCAGAAAGAGATCTCTCTGTTTTGTATTTCACCAGCCTAACACAGCAGGAGACACATATCCTGGCCCAAACAGCTCGGCACTATTGCCATACGGAGGAAGGGTTGAGAGGTTTTTCTGTTTTGCTTTGTTTGGTCAGTTTTTTAAACAGAAGGTTTATAGAGATACACAATGGTGGAACGATATTACCACAAACATAAATACTGTATTAGTAGACATCTCGGCTCCTACAGTAATGAAAATGAATTAAATCTCTTTCAATAGCTTTACTTCAGCGACATACTAAAACCATCTTAAAGAAACTCCATGGCTTTTCACCATGCTTTTATGCTTCAAGTGGTTTTCCCTTATCTCGTTATCCCACATTTAATGCCCTTTTTCTTTTTTTAGTAAATGTTCCAACATTAACCTGCAAGGCTGGTCACTGTTCCCAATTTTGATTTCAACCCCCATACACACACAGAGAAAGCTCCAACTACCCTTCAGTTTAATTCACTGACCCCCTCCCTACTGTGAGTCAAAAATTATGCACCTTTAATCAAAGTACATTTATAGTACTTAGAAGCTGCATTATCTTTCACCATTTCTATGTCATACATTGAATACAAACAAGTCAATCTACAGAAAAGCTACCCACCATGTCCAAGTAACAGTCTATGTTTTACCCTATGTATGAGGATACAATCTCACATATGTTCACATTTCAGTCTTGATTTCACCTCTTCAGAACTGGCTCTCAATACCATGAACAAAGCAGGACTTCATCTTCAAAAATAGCGTGCGCACTACAAAGCAGATCTCAATCACACACTTGACAGTTTTGCAATAGCAATATCCTCGTTTTGCTGATGGGGAAAACGTAGGTAGACAACTACAGTGATTTGTTTCATCCCATGTAACAGCTAATTTGTTGAACGAGCGTTTCTAACTCTTTGCCCCGCTCCGCACAGCCCAGTGGCCAACCCCAGCAAGTGTTTCCCAACTCCTGCTGGAAGGGTCATGGGGGTGGAGAGCCCATTGCTGCTTCTGTGTGCTCATGTGAAGAAACTACACTTAGCAGCATCCTGCAATGATTTCTGGGGTCCGGTTTCATCAAAACCTCGGGTGAGTCCAATTATTCCGAGCAGCTTATAGCTGCCTGAAGTATAGATGGCTAACTAACAACACATGGGAGTTAGGTTTGCTGCTGCCATCACTAACTGCTATAGTTTGCAATCGCTTGTTGGCATATGAGCGTAAGAGTCTCTGTGCAACGCTACAGCGCAGACTTCGGAAGTTTGTTACTCCATGCAACTTCCAAAACGAGTGAAAAAGGAACCACCCGCCCCCTCCCTTCGCCCCTTCCCCCTCCCCCCCCCCGCAAAAAAACCCTCTGTTATCAATAAAGCAGGCAGCCAGCCCGAGGTCAGTCGTTGCCTTCAAACCGCCTTCTTCCAGCAAGGACTGGCTGTGGGTACAGGCAGTACTCTCTGCAGAGACGGCAGGGCTTACAGGAAGAACCAGCATGTTGCTGTAATCAAACCCTATCCCGTTTTACACTGTTCTTGCTATCTTAAGTCTGACTTTAGCCATGAACCTTTAATCATTTTTTAAACATACAAAATCATGTTGATACTTAAACAAACACAACTTTGCCACTAAGAAAGCCTACTTTCACATTCACCCAACACCACAGAAATTTATCAGCCAGGTATTTTTAATGACATCCATTTTTTCAGATATACCACAGTATATATTCTTCTTGACATAACTAAGCTAAGCTATACTTGCTGATACAGACCATGAGCACATTCCAGTACAACTTGTTTGTCTCTACTAAGGGAAATACGTTCCCCACGCTGGAAAAATCTTAAAATACGCAGTCCTCAACTTCCCAGTCATCTGGCAGAACCAATCTCTTTTATAAACAGATTAGAAAAGGCATTTCTAAGAAAGATGATGTTTAAGCTATAACTTGAATTGGGCATTTTCCTCTCAGCTGTAAGATGTGTTACACCTTTATGTGACAATCCCAGTTTTCTAGTACGTAAGCTCCCGAAAATTGTTCTAATATGCAGAAAAGGATACTAAAACCTTAAACTAATTCTATACTTGTCCAGACTGCTTAACCTAAATTTGCTGTAATAGTGTCAGCCAACTTTTAAAATCCATTCGATTTTTAAGTACAAAGCCAACTTTTGTTTAGCATTTGTAATTCTTCCTCTAATTAAGACCAGCTAACAACTGAAAAGGGAGGGCACCAAGTTGTTGAATCCTAAAGCAGCAGAAGCCTTTGCTGGGAGAACTGCTGTATCACAAATACGCCCCATTTCACCCTTGCGAACGAGTTCGAGAACTCTCGCCCTCATTCTGTTTCTTATCCCTGGAAATGTTACAGGTTATACATTGCTTGCATATTTTTTTATTTAATTATTTTTATTTTTTAGAAGAGGAGCAAAGTGAATTTCTGTATTCATTCCTAAGATGATAAAAGCTCTGCTTAGAGGATGGAGCTCATAAAAAGGTAAATTAACTTATATTTTGCTCCACCTGAGGCACTGGAAAGAAGAGACAGAAACCAAAGGTTAGGACACTTTTATCATTAGGACAAACAATGGAAGGAAACCAAGAGCTGTACTGCCTGTTCTCCACCCTCTCACTACTTTGATAGAGACCAAAAATACAACCTTGAAGGTCAGGGGAAAACAAAAACCTAAAAATTGAATACACATCTCAGAACTGTTTGCAGATGAGAGGGCTGCATTGTGTCAGCTATTAGAAATTATCTGCCATCACAAGAGAGATCAAAGGTGCGTGGCTGATCAGAGACAGGACACAAATCAGTTCAGCGTGCTTTAAATGGGGGTGGGAGTAACCCAGGGCTTTAACTGAAGGAGTTAAATGGATTTCATTGCGAGGGAGGGGCGGGGGGGAATATATCTAGTCCCAAAATCGCTAAATATACTGGTGAACTAAGGCTGTTAAAACGTTTCTTGCGAAGCTCAAGTCCAGCCAATCTCAAGAATTCAGGGAGCAGTTTCTGGAATTACAACTGCCTCCACTTTGCCACACCACTACCACCACACTCTTGGAAATAAGTTTCATAGGAAAAAGGGTCTGTTTTCCCCCGTCGCCTTCAGAAAGCAGAGAGACAGACAGTAACACTGTGCTCTTTTTACAGATTTTACTAAAGTAGACAGATTTAAAAAAGAAAATAGCCTCTGCCATCAGTCACAGTAATTTCAAACATTAAGTGCATTGCAGATAAATGGCAATTTCTGATCTATTTATAGGTGACACTCTTAAATGTCCGAATAAGCAGAATAGCTTTATTTCAGACTTGAACAAACAGTCATGAAACCAGATTAGCACCCTAGAGCTTTCCATGTAATCAGATACTGAAAGGCAGTTCCCTCTCCATTAAAGCTGACCTTGCATAGTGACATTGTACTTTTATCTCAAAAATTAGAGATACTTACATTTTCAAAAATATTCTTTTAAGCAGTATTTCATAACAGGGAGTACAGCTGCAGTGAGTATGGATTCTTTCCATCTCTGAATATACCCTTCCCCTTTACATGGCAAACTGCCTTTGAAATTTAGGATTTGATTTTGTTAAGGTGCCAGAATTTGAAGTTAATATTCTGATGCTGCAGAGACATTGTTTTTACTGAACAACTGTCATTGTTACGGCATGATTAAAAAACTAGGCTACATAATAAATCAACTTTCCTAGCTGGAAAGCTCATTAGTACTGAGACTATTTAAGTGCCCACAGCCATATTTTGACATTTGACTATAACACCTTCACTGAAAGGTTCAAAAGCTTCTTACATAAAGCCAAATACACTGAAAACACGCCCCCTAACAGGGAAGCATATGCAAAACCCACAGATGTGCAGGAAGATGGTGGAGTGGCACAGGAAAGTATTCAACTCAGCCACGTTAAAAATGTCATCCAGAAGTTATCAAAAGAGCCTTTGCTGATAGTATTAGTTTCCACCCTTCCACTCTCCTAACATCTTGACAGTACAAATTTAGCCACATTACAAAAGAAAGCATAAAAGCAATAAAAGTTATTCCAGAAAACATATGAGCTCATCCCAAGATCTTACAGTTAACTTGTATTGATTAAATTAGAAGAGGGCATTTCAGATCACTAAGCTCAATTATGGACCATTAACTCAAATGCAAGAAATAAGCCATCGAGGAGGCAGAGGACAACCTGAGACGACACGTCTCCCCATACCTGTTGGACAGTAAATAAATCAGTATATAAAGCAATAAAAAAAAATACTGGCATCTATTGCACTTGGTTGCTTTAGTGATCTGCTTACAGAAAGGATGGGGATGACGCAAGTTGCTAAGTAAATACATTTACAGAGGAGAGAGCACACTACCCATAGGATCTTGGACTTTCTTTCTCACAAAAGACATCAGATAAGTGCACAAGAAATGAGCTCAGCTCAGGTACCTGGGAGAAGCACCTTATCATGAGTAGATATTGAGACACCGTTTTCCCTCCGGTATCTGAATTTCCCCAAACACACCATTTCCAACAGAAGCGTTGGACTCACGAGCTCAAGCCCCAGAAATGAAAAGCCAGAACATCATCATCTCCGTGAAGGACTTGCAGGTTGACTTCCCCTGGGCGGCCTCTCGCAGCCCGCGCAAGGCGCTGCTCCTCCCAGGCAGTCACCGGCGAGGCTGTTGCATCAGGCTGCGGGCAGACAGGCGCTCGGCAAGCGGCCAGCCGCCCCGACACAACTGGAGTAGCCACACACACCAGCACAGAAGTATTTCTGCCGCCGATGACATCACCTTGCTGAGCTGATATACCTCCGGGGAAGCGTGCCAACAGTAAACAAATACACGATGTGAACGTCTGCCTCCTGCTAACAGGGCAGACTCCCATAACAGACGAACAGGTTTACGTACCTACCTCACGGCACCCCCGCCCCTGCCCGGCTTCCCCAAAGCCTGCCCTTTCACTCAGCCAGTTCTTGTGCCGCAGCTGCAGCACAGAAAGTCTTCCACAAGATGCCCAGGAGTGCACACCCCCAGACAAGAAGAGAGGGCATCCCTACACGCTATCCCTTGCATTACCTAGCCGAAGGATGCAAAATGATGACTGCTCCAACAGTCTTAGCTCTGCTTCAGTGGTAGCAGGAAATGCACATCCTGCAATATTAAGGACAAAAGTGAATTAAAAAGCACGTTTTATTTTACAGTTTATTTCACAGTGTCTCCTTCTCCCTGTTTGATTTGTGGTGGGTTTCTTAAAAGAGTCATCACTTTAGGCTTATACTAGTACTAAGCTAACTTGTTCTCCAACAGGTAACACATAAGTGGTGAGGGAGGTAAATGTCCTCTTGCTCTGAGAAGGATCTGGAAAGAAGCAATTTACACCTTCGCCTCCCAAAGCCTTAGACAAGAATTTAACAATAATAACAAGAAAGGAGCTTTGAATCACCCTAAATTCACACCTTGTGAATCTACTCCCCCCGCCCCATCCCACGATAACTGGAGATATAACTCTTGAAAAAAAGGTGGAAGAAATCAATCCCTCCATCTTCAGTATGGAGGAAAAAACAAACAAAAAACCCCCAACAAAACAAACTTTCTCAGACGTCATGCACCCACACAGCTTCAGCCCCCGAGGGACAGGTATGGTGCGTCATGGACCATCTCAAGCAAGCAACCCAACTCTCCAGCCCAGCTCCACCTGCTCTCCCAATGCAACCCATCTCCACTCCAACGTGGCAAGAAATTAATTACAAACATGGCAATAACTTTACCATTTTTCCACAGGCCACAGAACAAAATAGGCTTAAAATTTACTTTGACCGTCACATAAATAGGAAAGATTAATTTTTAATATTGTAATACTTCTTGCTTTAGGCTTACTTTAAAATTCTCAATTTTTTCTACATCTCCACTTGTAAAACTTCCAATGAATAAAGGCCCCAAGGCAAATCATGTTACACCCTATACAACCAAGACAGAGGGCTCCTCCCCTGCACTGAATCCTACCTCTTCAGAGCAATTTATCTGAAGGACACACTGAATCCTGAGAGACTGTAAACAGGCTTAAAATCCCATGCTTGCAAACTATGAGATATTCGACCTTTTTTTATTTGTATCAGGTGGCTTCAGAGGAAGACATTTAATTTTAAGGATGTCCAAAATTGAAGATTTGCAAAGCTGATACTAAAAAGTTGATATATGAAAAATAAAATAAAATAAAAAACAAACAAAAAAGAACCAATAAAAATAAGAGAAAATACATCAGTCATCTACAAATATGTTTCTCTGAACATGCATCATTTTAAACCATTTTTGGTCTGCTGCTTCTCATTTCACTGATTTCACTCAATCTTCATTAGCAGCCTTATATATACAGAGTCTTCCTGCTAAACTCAATCAGTTGGTCTATTTTGTCATCCTGTAGCTTGCTGCAAATCTCTGAAATTATCTGTACTAAACACTAACCTACTTTGTCTTCTCTTTTTATCTGTTGTGTTGTTTGTTTTTTTTTTTTTCCCCCCAGAGTTCTGTCAGCCCAAGGGTTTGGGAACTAATATAATGAGGGAAGTTAAACTTCTACACAGCTATTACGGGTGCCCTCCTAGTAACTGTGCTAACAAGATTCATCACCAAGTACAATGGAAGCCTTCTCCAAAACAAGACAAAGGTACTGTAATGAGCTAGGCAGCAAGTGAGGGCTCTGCTCTCTGCGTAAGGGTAGTCAGTGTAAATCTTTTTGGCGCTAATGGTGGTTTTTTCCTAAGGCTGGACAATGACAACAACATTTATACAATACAGGAGAATTCATGAATGTCTGGCAGCTTTTGGCATTGTCTCTGCAATACAAACAAGACTATCTGTTTATCATTCTACGTTTTCAATTCAGTACCAGCTGGATTCTGCAAAAACATGGGTTAGTTCTGATACACCAAATAACCGACTCATCCCAGTGGGATCCCACAACTCAAGCATATCAGAAGTAGCACCGTCCGTTATTAAACATGCTCCTCCCTAGCCACAGAACAAATAACAAAATCACCTCAACCTGACGTGCCTATCCTGAGGCACATACAAAAGAAAAGATATTAAAAGCAAGTAATAATAGCAGTGGTGGAGAAAAAGGGCGCTACAGAAGATTATTTCTCTGGGCTAAACCTTAGGCATTGTAATACATCTACGCCCATACTCATTCAAAAGTCTGTCCGTATTTACATGGGCTTGTATTTTTTGGACCCAGGCAGCGTGCTAGAAGGGTAGTTTCCACCACCGCTGACATTTACCATCTCTATAAAAGTTAATGTATTAGCTACTAGCCAGCGAGGTACAGGAGAGCATCTACCTCAAGAGCAGGCTGCAGTGCAATGCAAGTTGGCAGTTGCTCTGGATCCTCCAGTTTCAGTGGGAACGAGTCATCTGTACATACAGGCAGGAAAGTTAATGCCAACGGATCTGCAACCCCAGCATCTTCATCGCCTCACTATAGGCAAGATTTCCTACCGTGACCAACCAAGAAAGACCAAAGGATGAGCTGGCTGTTGGAAAAGGACAGTTGTCAGCTAGGACAACTCATATCACCATCTTCTTTCTGCTGCCAAAGCCACCGGGCTATGGAGACAGAGGTACTGCAATATTCAGCTTGGCTCTGTCCACGACCTGCTGTGACAAAAAGCATCAAGTCCAACAAGAGCCGAGAGCATCTCAGGAGGGAAGACCGCATGCGAATGCATTAATAAAAGGAAGATAAATCTTGCATCACAGACCCACAGCAAAACACATTTGTACAGACACTGACAATCATCCCACAAGTACACACATACAGAAAGTGCCAGAATTGCATGTCTAATACTTCCACTAGAAGTCAAGAAGACAGAATATATCTTATTTATGCCTGGCTTCAAAATCCTGAATAAGAAGTAGCTACACTACCTCAAAAAGTACACGTCAAGTAAAATAAAAGGCAGTGCCCATAACTTCACGGCCGGGACTGGAGTTGGCACTATATGCTGCTTGTTAGAAAAACAAACAGAAAAATGAGCTCCGAAACATGCCTCAGCAAAGAAAAACCCAGAAGTACAGAGCAAGACAAGAAACAGCGGTAGCATGGCTGGCAGGTTAAACCCCCCTGAAGTCCGAGAGTAAACCAATTCAGTTGGGCTTATGGTTTTCTGTAACATGGTGTATTTTTGTAATCATACTTCATATGGCAAGGCCACTCCTAGGCAGCACAGGAAAATCCATAGGATAGACTTGTCTTGCTCCCGAGACACATTCAAGGTTAGCTTTGGTGGCACCGCACAGCGGTGCGCTCAACCAAGAGGAACGGAGGCTGCACTGCCAGGGTGCTGGGGGAGAGAGGAGAACCTGCAGCATCCTTTGGGATGGGACAGGGAGAACGAGTGCTGGAGCCCATCACGTCTACGAAAAGCCTCAAAACGGCATCTCCATGTGTTTTGATTAAAATCACTGCTATGGTCCCCAGCTCTGCCCCTCGTTACTGGACGGGGTACAAACGCTGTAGGCTACACACTGCAGAGGACCTGTCATTGCAAAATATTAAACATTTATGAGTGCGACATGTTTTGCAAAGTGAGATGTGGCTGAGGAGGCTACAGTTTCTTTCATCTTCACACTCCACTCCTGAAGGGAAAAAAATTAGAAAAATAACAATACCTGTCCCATCCTAAGCATGCTCTCACTTCCTCTTTTTCTTGGTGTTTTTAAAGATGGTAAATAATTGTTATGATTCTTTCTTAACCTGCTTCCTTAACTCTTCAGGAAATGCCACATAGTTTAGACATATTTTTCTTCTCCAAGCGTAGAGGCTTTACTACAGCTTCTGGAAGGACTGCTCAAGAAATACTTGACTTGCTGTTTATTAAATGCCAAATCCTGGCTGGCTGTTGCTAACTTTCTATAACTTTCAACCGGTAGCTGAAACATATCTGGTCCTTTACATCAGTGGATAGTTCAGATAGTTAGTATTGTTCAGATGGATGAAGCGCACTCTTTCCCACTGCATTTTATTTATGAAGTAGCTTTTGGGGAATACAGGTAAGAAATCCTAGTTCCTGCTCTCTGCGTTTAGTACCTTTATGCAATTTGCCCAGCTAGCAGAAACATTGAGAAGTGAATACTAAGTAATGGCTTAGATACAAAAATACTTACTGTTGTAATTATTGTTAAAGTAAGCAAGTTTATCAGCATACATACACATAAGCAGTTAGTGAACTATTTCTAGGAAAAAATACTATTCCATCTGCACTCAACTTCTTACATCTGTTTCATATGAAACCTGCTTATTTTAAAGACTCCTCACTTTACAAAGAGTATTCTCTGCTCCCCAATCTTTACAAGATATTCTTTGAAAACTAAAAGCTGAACAGTTATAAAGCATCTGCTTGTGTAAAAAGAGTGATTCAGCAGGAAACATGTACTTGAAATACCCTTCACAAGAAAGAGCTTATTCATGCAGGGACAGTTGGCAGGGATATCTCAGTCTCCACTTGAATGCTCTTTTTCCAGCTTGTGTTGAAGGGATTCAGATCCTGGGAGGAAGCTAATCACCATTTTTATAGGCCGTGGAAAGCAGGGTCTGGTTCAGAATTGCAAGTGCTTGTACCAAAGCTCTCTCACTGAAAAGCAAAGGGCTATAAGTTAATGTTCAACAGAAACTGGCAAATCTGCTGCGCTCACTGAGCAGTGTGGTCAGGTGTGAACTGGAAGTGTATACATAAAATAACGTAGTAAGCATGGTTGCTCAGAGTTCAGCTGCAGCGCTTAAAGGCACAGCACACTAAAGGGAAAAAGGCAGAGAGCACCTAACACGAAATATTTTAGCCAATTCTAATCCTTCCACAATTTCTGCTCATGTTAAGTATATACTAAACTAGCTTTGTTGTAAGCCTACCAGTTTTCCTTAAAAGTCTTGCGAAACACAGGAATAAAAGCTTTAGATCTGCTAGGCGGTGTAAGCTGAAGTCAGCAAGTTATGTTGTATTTAACTGGAAGCAAAGTTTGCCAATCTGTTGCAAATATCTATCATCTGCATAAGACAGACATACCACCAGATTAATTTATTAAATGCAAGCAGTGGTCCCGCAAGTTACTTCTGGATACAGGTTTACTCTTAAGTTTTTCACTGAAGTCAACGCCAGCAAAGCTTTAATAGAAAATAATGGATAACAGAGTTTAGTGTAAAGGTAAAAAAACCAAAGCAAACAGCTGCCACAGAACTTAAAACCCCACTTTATGTTAATAATCTAGTCTTCCTATTTATTGTGTGACTAATATGACTGCATCAGAGCTAGTTCAGACCACGTCACAACTCCCTCTGAAGCTCTTCATGTTTCTTTTTTCTATGTATTATTCATTAATCAGTTACTGGAATATGTGGCAGCTCTTAAAATACTTGTACTTTCAAGTTATTGGACAAGAAGGTGTATTTCATATGCTATGGAAGAGTGTAGACGCTCACACTCAGAACACACACACAAAACATGACATACCATCATGCTTACAGCCACTTCCACTTCCAAAAAAATATTGAAGCAGCGGGTATCATGCCTGCAAGGCACGTTGCTTCCCTCCAACACTGCAAAAAGATGAAGGTGCTACAGCCCAGCGCAGCATCAGAGGCCACCACTGGGCATTCAGGCTTCAGGTCTTAATCCACGCCACTTACGTAACAGCGTTTCATGGTCACGGGGGTAGGCAAGATTAATAATGTGCTAAATACCTACTTCAGCAACGAAATCAGGAAGATTTTAGAAATACTGGATTTGTTGTCAGTCAGCTGACACAGGAAAAAAATCCCAAACAATTTGTAGGTGTAAAAGTGATCTTTACTTCAGAAAGTATTGGGAAAAACATTAACAGAGTCTTGCTTTAGAAACAGGCATTAAACTGCCAGTATCCCCCATGCAAAGCATTCTCTTTAAAGCTAGCTGTTTCGTAAATTAATTTGGACCAGTTTGCCTGCAGGCATTTGTCTCAAAGTGGCTGAGGCAGAGCCACACATCAGGTGACACTGTATGGATCCTTCTGCAGTACTACAACATTGATAGAGAAAAAGAAGGAGCTGAAAAGGAAGTAGGAAAATGTCAGGCTGCAAAACTGGCATTTTGCCATCAAAATGCAGTACTACCTCTCTCTTCAATAAATGTTCAGACTTCAGAAGCAGCAGCCACACATACTTTAATGCATGAACTTAGACCACACAGGATGTGTTCCCCCAAAAAATCCCTTGATTAAAGGGTATTTACAAACCCCTTCAGAAGAAGTCACCTATATAGATCTGCTCCAGGACTTGCGCATCCCAAGGTAGGTGAAATTAATGTAACAATACCATTCTAATAGAAGTGAAAAGTGGAATTTATAAACTCTGTGCTGTATGCATGCAAGCATGACATAACACACTGCCTGTGCTACTAGAAGTTTTAGATTGGATAACACGGCAACCTGTTATCTTCTATTTTCAATTGAAAGCAAAGCTTTAAAAAACTGGAGACTTGGGGCGTGGGGAGGGGAGTAAATTAAAATACAATCCTCATTACATTCTGGGACTTGTTTGCGAAACTTAAATAGTCTTGAGGATCTACCAGTCATGAAATTCCAGTCTTGCTGCCCTTGGCAAACAAAAGAAGCTGGATTTTAAAAGGAAAAGTTAAGCATGTCATATTTGGCAAATATTTTAAGTAACATGTTCATGAACTTTTTTGTTTCAATAGCCTTGTGCTGACTGCAATACTATTAGCTGTTGCACTGAAGAAACAATATTTGAAGATGACCTTCAAGGACTTGGTTCCAAATTAAGCCATCAGGAACCCTGAGAGTAAGGGGGTTCACTGGTTAAGACGGCACTCTCTATTATTAATTATTCCAAAGCCAAAAAAATAAAGCTGAGCTAAAAAAATCCCTGCTGTAATAGTAACTGATTTTTTGTAGAGATCCAAACAGACAGAAATTGGTAAAGAAAAACTTTTAAGATTTATTTTAACTTTTTATGTGTGATCCTGTTGAATTACAGAAGCTAAACTATTGCACCAGCATTACAACATCTAGTTCAGGACTTACTTTCCCCAAATGAGCTGACTTCTGTCATGCAAAGCAAGTAAACATATTTTTCTCTTCTTTTCTCCTATTGCAAAAGTTGAGCCAGAGCCCTGGAACCCTTCTTATGGCAGTCAAAGATTTTTTTTAAATGCAACTTTAACATTGCAAATGTTGAATTCAATTTCAGTACTACCCTTCTCCCTCCCGCTAAAAACAGAAGAATATTCCTGCCACCCAGGCTAGCAATCCCAGTTTGGGCTACAAGGTTTGAGAAGCATCACAAGTTCTTCGTCATCTCCATCCATAGCTCAAAGGACAGTTATGACAAAAACCAATTTCTTCAGCTCTCCTCCTCCAATGATCCAGAACTTTTTTCTTCTTTTTTTTTTTAATGAGAAGGAGAAACGGCAACATAGAGGCAAGGCCATCTCTGCATTCCCTTAAGGATCCTGGATTCCCACCCACTGTTCCTTACCTTGGTGATTCAGGGAGATGCGGTTAGATGGTTCTTGGAAGCCTGGTTCCACCAGATCCCGCCGACCATGAGCCGAAGTCTGATCTACATTGTCCTAAAAACAGAAGAGAAGAAAAATCTTATCAAAACCAGGCATTCTGTACTCTCTGTAAGCTACATTGCACAGAGCCAAACCACTGATACAAAAAAAAAAATATCCTGCCATACCTCTGAAAGGAGAAACCAATGTCAGAGAAGAAGGGCGGGGGGGGATTATAGGGAGACACTAGACTGTCACATTAATACATGTGGCATGAATGCAGAATCAATGACTATGCCGTTGGCTCATCTGTACATCAGTGTGCATTTCAAACTGGGAAATAGTGATGTCAGTGTACTTCCTAGTTTAACAAAAGTTTCTTCTTGCATCAAATTATGTGGAGGCTTGGGGCTTTGTTTTCTCTAATTCCAAGTCTGTGGCTTAGGGGTTTGTAACTAATTAACTGGACTGAAACAGATTCAGTAGTGAACTACTAAACCTCAAGAGGAATCAGAAGTTCAGTTTAGATAAACATCCATGAGTCTGGATGCCAACCTGTTTTTTAGGTTTGTTTTTTTTTTTTTTTCCCCCCGTACTAGAACTCTCACAAGATCAGGTTTCAAGAAGTTTTAACACAGACCGAATTTGGCTAAGTCTAAAATACCACGGTTTCTCACAGATCTTGCCAAAGACAATGACTAGGAGAAAGCAGGAAAATTGAACAAAAAATAAGAAAAGCAAGATAAGTCACATTGCGTTTTAGAAGTATGAGAAGGAAATTTAGAGCAAGTACAGAGTTTTACAAAGTTGGCATACCTTTGCATATGCCAGTTAAGGGTGGGTATGGAAAAACAGAAGCAAGTGCATGAAGTTAGCTGCATTGATATATCACTGACCATAAACTGCTGCAGTGATATACGTGACTGTACACAGGTTCCTGCTGTGCCCAAAGTGTGGGATAAATACACAATGGCATAACCCGCATTTATGTCAAAACATAGGAATCACCTTCACGGCAAATGACGTTGTAATTAAGGCAGAGCAGCAACATGCACACAGTAAGTGCCAATTCAACTATGTGCAACCATGAGCTCTCAGCCCAACATTTCCAGTTTACAGAATACAAGCTAATGCTCAAAAGCATAACTGATGTAGTGTTCAAGGATAAGAACTGTATATAGTTATACAGGATGTGAAATAAGTTATATCATCTCTTCTTCAGAGAGACTGTCTCAAACAGCAAATACTTGAGCTTTGAATCAAGTACTCAAGCACCGCTCTTGAGTGCCTTCACCACCAGGGATCAATTCAGAAGCCCACAGGCATTTATAAGACAAGAACTGCCAACATTGGTATGACTAAGGGAGGTTTTTACAAGTAAACAATATATGATAAAATACATATGGTATCCATCTATCTATGCCAGATACAACTGGGACCACTCAGACTTCTGCCTCTGTATTGGCTACCTCCCCTTATAGCTCTTTACATCCTTGCCACTGATTTTCACAACACTGGCTGTTGTTTCACGAGCCACATCTAGATAATCTCAAAAGTTTTTGTAGTTGCTTCTTAGGAATAAAAAAAAAAAAAAAAAAATCAGACCTCCCGTCAGCACAACTGTATTTGTTCTTACTTTCTTGAAACACGGCAATATTTTTTAGATCTTTCTCTGGAGCTAACTGAATACGTGTTAGGAACAGGCAACTCATAAGCTCCTGTCTCTGTCAAATCCCTTGCAACTGCAATGTTAGGATCCCTTGCATCCTAACATTACTACCGCTTTCGGAGCGCTACTCGTTTTCACCGGATGTATCTCATTTTCTCCGGGATACCACACAGCCAGCACTGACCTGGCTCACAACATCTCAATTTTAAATTTTAGGCAGGAAATTTGGAACTTGCAGCACGAGAAGGCCACTGCGGGAAGCAGAAAGCACATACAAAACTAAGAGTCTGCTCTCCAGAAAGTTTACCATAATTCTTTCAAAGGCTCCAAGGACAACATGGAGGTGGAGATGTTTACCTAGGAAACGTTTCAGTCAAAACTCAAAGCTGAAGTCGATTGCTCTTCCATTATTTCAAACCTAGTACAAAGGTTGAGGTGAATATCGCAGGCATGGAGAACAAAGCAGCAGAACATCCTTTCTTCTAGTGTAGAGTCTTCCTTGTGCGTTTCCCCCCATGTAATTCAACATCATGTATTTTTATTGGGTAGCTAAAACCCCACTGCCAGTTTAGCAGCATTAGTTCCACTTCCCAGGAACGAGTCCAGACATCCGATGCGTGAATGTAGTTGCATATTGCCTCTCGGCTGGGAAGAGCAACAGGACATCCCAACAGAAACGAAAGGTGGAACAGGAACACTATTTGTTTTGAGCTATTTGTTACACACCTGAATGTGTTTTCAGTTGTCTCAAGTCATAAAAGTCCCTAGTGGAAGGCGAGATTCGTGCAGTACTGTGTAGTAACAGAGGAGATGCCAAGATGCATCTTTTCACCTTTGGGTTTCCCACAGCAGCAACACACAAACACTTCACTGAGAAGACCTCATTTCAGGCTTACAGCTGGCTGCAAGTCTGTAACTCTTCAATTAAAACAGATTTTTTTAAACTAGCAATTGCCAATAATTTACAGGAATAGGCTTCATCCTCTCTGGAATCATAGAATCATTAAGGTCGGAAAAGACCTCTAAGATCATCAAGTCCAACCATCAACCCAACACCACCATGCCCACTACGCCATGTCCCTAAGCGCCTCATCTACACGGCTTTTAAATACTTCCAGGGATGGTGACTCAACCACTTCCCTGGGCACCCTCTTCCAAGGCCTGACCACTCTTTCAGTAAAGAAATTTTTCCTCATGTCCAATCTAAACCTCCCTTGGTGCAACTTGAGGCCATTTCCTCTCATCCTATCGCTAGTTACTTGGGAGAAGAGACCAACCCCCACCTCGCTACAACCTCCTTTCAAGTAGTTGTAGAGCACGATGAGGTCTCCCCTCAGCCTCCTCTTCTCCAGACTAAACAACCCCAGTTCCCTCAGCCGCTCCTCATAAGACTTGTGCTCCAGACCCTTCACCAGCCTTCACCTTACAGCTGTACCAGAAGATGCTGAGAACCACAGGCCTCGTTCACAAAGCTTAAGCCAAAGTCATGGTAAGATATACCAAAGTTTTCAGAAGCAGGGGTTTCAGTGACTAATGATTGCCCGCGCTGCCCTTAAAAGCTGACGCCCCTGCCTGTTTCCTTAGGTGCAAACCCCTGCCCAAAAGGTCTGCAGACGTCTCCTGCAGCTTGAGCAAAGTGTGGAACCAAAGATTTCCTCCAGGCACTGAGGGCCAGCACAACCCAGGTGCTAAAAGCAAAGCAACGTGCATAAACAAAGCCACACCTGTTAAAGCAAATGCAGGCAGCAGAGGAGAAAAGGTAAGGGCGGTGCGATTTAAAGAGCTCAGGGTAG
Organism: Calonectris borealis; assembly: GCF_964195595.1. Lineage (NCBI taxonomy): Eukaryota > Metazoa > Chordata > Aves > Procellariiformes > Procellariidae > Calonectris > Calonectris borealis. The sequence goes on along the minus strand of NC_134313.1, from coordinate 77,954,945 downwards.
TTTCACATGACCCTCCAGAATCTGTTTGTGGCCGTTGTGCGCAGACAAACAGTGGCACTTGGCCAGCTGCAGCAGAGATCAGACAGACACTGGCACAAGGTTAAAAGAAGAAAGGGGAAAAGTTGTTATACAATTGCTCCATGCCAGCGGCCTCGTTGTCGGGCTCCAGCTCGGGGCTGTGGCCGAGGCCCTCGGCAAGGTGGGCACCTGCTTTGGTCCGTCACCATCCCCCCCGCTGCTGCTGAAACCGGGCTCCCAGTAAGTCATGTGTTTGCTCCATGTTTTAATCCCCAGCTCTCCCTCCTCTTCCAATAAATGCTCTCAATATGAAATTAAAGCGTGTTACTTAACTTACTGTACCATGCAGCTACTGCAGTATTTTTAGAAGCTAGCTGAGCATTAGCCCTCGCCGGCTTGTTTGCATGTACTATTTTCTCTGTCAGTAAGCGTCTGCGACCAAGGATGATTTAATTCGAGCACTCTAGCAAGAGTGCTAGAAGGATCTGCAGCAGGGTTTATTTTTTACAGAGTCCTCTAAAGGATTAGCATTTCATACAGCCAAACGCACCATCATTACAGGTTAGATTTCAGTGTCCTTTTGCAAACCTGTATTGCACGACGCAAAATGCGACATGCTTGCATCGCATTAAGAGCCAAAGTCCACTCACAGACAGTGTTATCTCTACATATCAGTAACCAGGACAATCTGGATTTATTTTTCAACCTATAACCAAGCCTTTCAAGTTGCACTCCTTCAACTATGACATACAATGTTTGCTGCTGTTTGTGATAGCATGATAAGCATTTCAGTTATCAAAGAAAATATTAAATCTGGTCTTTTAATCAGAGACTCAGACAGCCATATACTATAGCAGCTCTGCTGTCTGCACACGTGCTCTTTAATCACTTCTTCGGCTCCAAGTGCTACTGTTCCTACCTGCAGTTTAGCGCAGAAGAGTATTTATCAGTACAAGACAGCATTATTAGGCTGACCAGCCTGTTGCTACTACTGTATTGCTGCTTCTCTCATCCTGGTTCCTTCAGCAAAGGTTATCCAGTCAGTCATTCAGGATAATCTTACAGGTAAATAGGGCTTAGAGAAGGGAGGAAGCAGATTCTAAAGTACAAATAATAAAGTATCATCTATACTTCCCTTCTTCTTTCTTTGCAAAGAAAGGGGCCTGACATTAGCAGAGACAGACTAGCTTCTCGAGAGGTCTGGAAATCCCCTTTTACTGAAGGCTTCAACTTTTTCTAACTTCAGCAGTCACTGGAAGTTTACAAGATGAAGGAAGGCTACAAGTGGCAGCACAGCTTCTCGGAAGCTCCTGGGAGCACGGCCAGACCAAGGACGTCCAGACCACCAAGACGACAGTCCCTGGTTTTGGATTTACTGTAGCTGTCTGCAAACCCACGCAGCCATGCCCCTGAACAAAAGGTTCAATTGAGCAAGAGTCACGCGTACTCATGCCAGCAGTCCCACGGCGACAAATTAAGATCATGACATACTTCTGATGTTTGTACACCGTCCAGCACAACAGAAAGTCAAGTCAGACATGCTGACAGGTCCCACTGCGGTTCAGGAGACTATCAAGGCAGATACACCTCAGTTTGCACAGAGGCACTCCTGCTGCACCAGGAGCTCACTGCCTACCTGGCAGTGCTACTTTATCACATCGAGGTAGAGGTCTTAAAACTAGTCGAGCGTGAAGAGAAAATTAGCGAAGTCATTACTTGAGCCACTTTAGCTTTACTCTGTTCAGGCAACATGTGAGAAGCAAAATGAAGGATCTTCTGATAGCACAGACTGAGGAAACTATTGCAAAGTGTTCAAGTAAGTGGTTTCCAAAAAAAGCAATTATTAAAATTTACTGAAGAGGTGTCCACCAAGGGCTGTGAGAGAGTGGACACAGCTCCAGGCTCCAGAAGCAGGAAGGGGATACTTTGAGAAATTACACTCTTTGTATCTGCAAGTTGTTGCTCTTAGATGAAGGACACAGAGGTAGACAAACATTTCTTTATCTGACCCAGTACTGCCATTCTTACCATGCTCTGGAGTTTCCTTAGGCAATAAACAGATTAGGCAGCATTTCTTCTGAGGACCACTTCATATGATTCTTCACTTCCCAAACAAAAGACTATTTGCATTTATGTAAAGTAACTTTCTGCATTGTTTTCTAAGCTACGCTGCTTCTTTATACCATGATTTTACAGCTTTGGTTTACTTAAAGCATCAAATGTACAAGGAGAATAGACTCAATTATGGGAAGTGCCGAGTAGCCAGCTATTCATCTAAGTAAACTTTCCTATAGCTTACTGCTATCCACAGCCATCCACAGAGTTTCTGTTCTGTCACTCAATTTTACTCTTAGCCCTGTGAAGGCAAACACACAGGCTATTACAGGAAGAAATCCACCTGACAGATCCAGACCAATGTTCAAGCTCTAATCCAAACGCCACAGCGTAGATCAATTAGTAATGCATATGACGCTCCTTTCTTAAAAGACTTAGGTCACTGGGCTTCTTAGTGGCTAAATACAGCAGCACAGTCCCCTACCAGATAGCTCTTTGGTACAACATATTTTCAGCCTTCTGACACGCCAGAGCTTGAGGAAATTTGTCTTAAGTACAGTCATGAGGGAAGGGCAAAGCTCTTGGGTTTGTCCAAAGTCACTGCTTTTGCAAATGATTTCAAGTTTACTCAAACACAGTTTGTATTTTTTACCGTCTTCTGCCACAGCTCCAATCACATCTTCCCTAGGTCAGTGCTTAACATGTCATAGAAATAAAGAAAAAACAGGCTTTGCACACTAGGCAAAAAACTTTAAAGCGCATTCTCAGACAACCCACATATTACATAATTAAAGACCTGTAACTAGGTTTCCTGCCTCTTAACTATAGTCATTTGACTAGGTAAGAGCCAAGTAAAAGGCTCAGTAAGTCAACAGAGTAACTGTGAACCTAGAATTTTAGCATTCCCATTGCTAAGAGAGCTTGTACAAACAAGGGCTTAAAATAAAGCCACTTAGCTTTGTCAAAAGTCGGGCTCTCTCTCCTGAAGCAGCAAAGCCACTAACTGCAGGAATCCTTCTGATTTTACAGTACTGGCTGTCAAGACTGAAAGCGATAACCCTAGAGACCAGGAACAAACAAGCCCAGCTTGGGATTACGTGAGCAGCAAAGGCAGCAGCACATTCCTCCCGACACACCGCAGCACCTCCGATCTTCAGTGCCTCAAATCACCGAACACATGCGATAACCTGGCAGGGCTCACAGACCTATTGCTATCCACACATTCATACACATTCATACAACCCTCCGCAGACTCACCAGCCCACCACGCAACATATACAATAGCTACGAGAAACACAACCCACCAGGAATTAGCAAGGAAAGAAGGAAAACGAGAGAGACTGACAGACAAGACAGACCTGCGTCCGTGGTCTATGTCTCTGCAGTGGCAGGGAATTTGTTAAATGAATCACAGGAATTATATTACATCCCATGATGCAGGGGAGGGCAGAAAGGCTTGCCAGTCTGACCTTGGAGGAACTTCCCTCCCGACCCCCGCTGGGTTTCAGTAACCCACTGACCAGAAAGTCCTTCAATTCAGCAAAAAAATCTGGGGTTTGGACCCTGTTGTCAACACTGTGTGCATGTCCCAAGTCAGTGGTGAAGTGTTTCTTCTCCCACACCAAAAAAAAAAAAAAACAACCTTTCTTAAATACATGGACTGATATAGCTATATAATATACTGCTATAGCTGAGCCAGAAACTTATTTTTCTGAAGGTGTTTCAGATTTATTTTAAGGAGTATTACCAGTTATGTGACTTGTCACTACCTGCATTGCAATGGCTATCAGAGCAGTATTGTTTCACACCAAAGACTACTGTTACCTACTAGCCAGCTGCTTCCTTTTTCTTTTTTCCTCCTCCCCCAAAAAAGTGTCTCTTCGGCCTCCCAGGAAATAAATAAATAAATAAATAAATCTAATCTGGCAAGAGCTGGACCATGATTAGCAACCTCCAACAGTATCTGGGAGCAGCAGTTTATTCATAAAAGGCTTTTCTCCAGTAAGGCAGGAGCGAGCATACCATGTTAGCTGACAGCTCCAGCAACGCACTTTTACAGCATGCATACATGCTAGCATTACAGATGCAGCTTCTCTAGGCTGGTCTTTGCAAAAATGGCATTAGCAGGGTTTTCAACACTACTGAACCCAGAATTTGGCAAAAACTACGTCAAATTAAATTTCTCTCACTAGATGCAGTCCTCTCTTAGTAGAAACTAACCACTTCTGCAAGAATTTAGCTGTCTCCCAGTAAAATGCACAGAGAAAATGGATAGTATATTCCACAGCGCGCACTTTTTGGACAAGACTGCCATTTATTATGGTAGAAGAAAATTCAATGCATCATGGTTGCTGTCTTTTAATCAGCTAGCAAGGAGGGAATCCAACTGACAGGCTTAGAAATGCTAAAAGCTTTGTTCTATTTTTAATGAGACGAAAACCACCGCGGCTGTTAGAGACAGTTTACATAGTTTACAGCTAAAATAAAGTCTTGAAATACAGAAAAGAAACAAATGCACAAGGTTCTCGGTGAAACCAACCACTTTTTAAAGCTGTCTTCAGCTAGAAAGCACTTACAAAAATGAAGCAGTTACCTTCTGGTAAAGTGTCTTTTTGGCTTCTTTTTTTAAAACATAAACTAGGTTCCTTTTCATTTCTAACAAAACACCACTGAATAAATGAAGTTTATATTAGGAAATTCTTCACTGTAGAAAATTTATGGAAATTCTGTTTCTTCTGCTGATGCCCATAGATCCTGATGGCATATCGTTAGCTTGTACTTAATTGTAAGTTAGCCTTACCTCCAAACCAAGTCGCTTCACTGGCAAGGGACTGCCACTGACAAACCTACCAAAACCCTAATTTAGCGCATGTTCCAAGCTGGTGGAGTCAGTATTGTCCAAAACCGAAGTCCCTGAAAAATCTGTTTTCTATGAGGGAGAATGGTATTCACCAATAGGACTTAAACAGAAAAATTGAGTTTTGTTACCCTGAGAAAGTATAAACTAAACTAAAGTAATACGTCATATTCCTCTTCTTTTTAAAGAGGTTTTTCAGTGAGATTTTGCATCATTCTCTTATCAAAGAGCTGATACTTAAGAGACTACATTACTTAAATTGAGTTAAAAGCATAGCAAGGCTCTAATGAACTTAGCGATCCATACATGTTAACTGCTATACTGGATGGTGCTTATGCAGTCTAAGGGAGTAACGCAACCCATAACGATGTGTTGTTGCTCATAAAACCTTCAGCCTATTCAAGAATCCTTACCAGGGTCACTTTCTAAGTTCTGGCCGAGTTTCTGAAGTGCATGGTCAGACTATATTCCTTCCTTATCAGAAAGATGAAAAGAAATATAATGGGAATATTTGTACACAGGTGCTATGGAAAATTTCAGCATGTCACACACCTGCTAACACACCTGTCCATTCTGAGAAAGCATCTTCAAAATTATTTGCTTTTAGCTTGCACTAAAAAAAAAACAAAAACAAAAACAAAAACCCCCACAATCTTCACATGTTCTTTCGGGGGAAATTGTAACACAGAGAAAGAAGGTACAGGATATTTGATCCTTTTCAACCCACTGCCCTCCCAATGCTCAGACCTGTGAAATACAAGGTAGCTCGGCTGTTCTACTTGGCATCAAATCTACTAGAGCTCCAGTTATAGCAATCTACGAGAGCTCCAGTTATAGCAGCACTGCTGGCCAGCTGCTTCCAAGAACATTGGCTTTGGGAGTCAGGTTTTGACAGCACCATTGCACCAAGTGGACAAGAGACATTCTGCGAGCCGCCTTGGACAGTCTGTCCCAGCGCAGGCATATGATGCCCTGCATTGACCTTGGAAGTCTCAATGCTTGAAGTGATGACCTGGTGGACTCTGGGAACCAGCACTGCAGCAGCACATTTGTGTGTCTCAGGCCAGAGAAGGGAGGAGAGAAGGGAAGATGCTACCTAGGTTGCAGGAACCACTATTGCCATCCAAGTGCATTCTCTTTAAGAATAGATACTCAAATCTCTACACTGTGGGAAGCAGCAACTACACCCAGATAACCCAAATTACATTTAAGTGTATGCACCCTTAGAGCTAGGCAGCCCTGAAAACTCATGACTGATGAAACTCTGACAAAGGAATGAAAGTAGCATGAAACACAAAGCCAAGGAATTTATCCCATCTGAATGTGGGTCTGCTTACTTAAAGGCCATAGTGCTATCCCCTTTTGTCTTCTTGATGGTTCAGGTTCAAACTGAGGGTTTGAACAGGCCAACAGGTGAAGATGATTCTTCACAGCCTCGACAGAGCTGATAAAATAATAAACCTCCCACGGGGCAAGAGCCACTGTGCTCACACAGACCTTTAAAATTCACCGGACGCCAGCGAGCAAAGTAACTCTCAGCTTGCTAATGAAATTGTTCTTCAGGTCTTCAAACTGAAAATCTGATGAATTTCAAGTGTCATGTTGAACAACTTCATACAAGAACGCTTTGCTATCCTTACTTGCTTCAGCTAACAGCGATATGGACCTTATCTCTACTTTCTAGACAATTTGCTCAGTTGCTGCAATTTAGGGTGTGCTTGATACCCCTCCCCTCCTTTCCTGAAGAGTGATCCTTGGCACTAGATAAGTAATTAACTAGGTCCAGAAATGGCTGTCCAATCTGATCAAACCTAGGATCCTAATTATGTTGACCACACACCTTTCTGCTTAGATAAAGAACCATTTACCTCTTACGTGGTGCAATCTGCCCCAGAACTAATTGCCCACCTCAGACAAGGACATTTGTAGTTCAGGTGACTTGCTTTCAGTTAGATACAGAACTAACTCTTTCAACAACTAAATCCTCAAGTGATGCTCTGTTAGACTTCATGAAGTCACTGCCCCCACATGTTAGCAACGGTTGGACAATATTTCTAATACAAGCTATACTGCAGCATTGCCTATGTACAAATTGTCAATTCACAACAGTTGGAAAGAAAACAAAACAAAAATTAAGCTAAGACTAACAACAGGAGTCATCCTAGGTATTTCAGTGCGCCAGTATCTTATCCCCATTTCTCAAAATGTAAGAAACTTGCAGTATTTTCTACATCTTCAGAGTCCTTATTTGGATATGGAAAAGAAGTAATCAGTTTGACTGTAGTAAAATTCAAGCAGCTCAAAGGTACTTTTTAGCCTGAGAACTTCTCTCAGTCCTCTGGATACTCTACCTATCTCTGTCTGATTTTCAAAAAATCTAGCTACAGTATGAAGTGTGCTTAATTGCTACACTTGTTCCAATATTAATAAATATATTTGTTTGTATATATCTATCTCAATGTAGTGGCTGCCCCCATGTTTTTCCCTCCTTGAGGAAAGTGAGCTAATTGTAGGTAGCTTTACCAGTTATCCTGCATCAAGAAGATGGCTTTATCAGAAAATCTTTATTGACTTAACGTTCTCTAAAGGAAAAAAATTCACAAAAGCTCAGCAATTTGCATTTAAATAGTAACAGATTACATGTGAAGTTGCAAGCTGTCCCAGGAAAACCCAATAAAAAGTGTAAATCTTTAGTTTTTGTACAAACTGCCACTTGGAAAAAAACCTGCTTGCTAAAAGCAAGCATGTCAATCACCTCTTCATGCTTGGAAGGTTTTGGTTTGGTTTTGTTTTGTAACTAGTTGTTCACAGCATAAGTGTGTCAAGTGACCGCTTATTTTGTACAGCTTCTCCCCACTTTTTGCTAATGCCTACTGGACACATCCACAAAGTTACTCACAGGACGTCAGAACATACACTGCAATGCTTCAACATGGTTAGCAGCAGCAGCAGCTGCTTTAATTCTGCACAAATCGTCTGAATACTGGGCTATGTTAAGGCCTCAACAGATGAAAGAGTTCTCATAACTGCCAGTATGCCACTGGAGGAAGGTCTGGAGTGCCAAAAATTGCCAAGGTAGCACATGAAACAAAACAAGCAAACCACCCCAGACAAGACCTGCCCAGGTACAGGGTCTCCAAACAGGGAGAGATTTCAACAGAGATTGCAAAGCTGGTAAGCCACAAGAAAAGTTCAGGAAATCCCACAGTTGTAATACTGCCATGTGCACAACATTTGATCGTGCTGGCTTTAGCAATGCTGAAACACTACAGCTACTAACCACGAGAATGCTTCTCAAATGGATTTCTGCTGTTCACTGTGCAGAAGATAGGATGCAATCAGATGAACTGCTGTTCAATCAGCATTAAAGTGGCTTCAAAACACCTTCCTTTCCCTTCTTTTCTTTTCCCTGAAACCATTTCTGAAGATGGGGGGGTGGAATATGTGACTTGTTTACTCTGCAGTTCAAGGGGCTAGCAGCTTGCACATGAGCAGCTACCAAGCTTCAGCTGAGATGGTCATTAACTCCAGGGTTCAGGGTGGTAACTTTTACAGCACAATCAGTATTTATTATACTGCTTCCTTTAGTTTTGAGCTATTCTTTCTAACCCAAAAACGCAGATCTATGGAATAAAGGTAGTGGGAAAGACTCCTGATGAGATTAAAGTCAAACCAGAGATTAAAAAAAAGGAGTCATAGGATGAGGAAGAAAAGAGAAAAACTTTGAACTAGGATTCAGGAGCAAGCTGTGGGTGAGAGGAGCAAGCCACCTTCTGGACACAGTTGAACTAAAGACATCTAGCTAAAACAAGAAAATTAACTGTGGCAAATTAGCCGGGCGTTCATTAGCACACCACCACAATACCGACAACACGTGTGTAATCTTGCATCCTAATAATGCATGTTATTGTCAATATCCCTGTTCCAGAAGATGCTAGTGGGACAGTCGATGAGGAGTTTCTGGTCTTGTGGGTTTGGGTTTATTTTAATCTTCAGGGCAAGTCATGCTCTAAAAGATATGCTGTCAGAAAACTATTTTTCCAACCTGCTCTCATCCAGCATAGCAGTTATGGTTTGCAACTAAACCATCCAGCCAATTCATGTTCAACAGCCAGCTGTTTGTCATAATTTTGAGGACATAAAGGACTCCAGAAAAAACAAGATTGTAAGAGATGCCTTTTTCAGAACATCTTTAGCACACTTGGTTAACCATTTGCTCATGTCAGAAAAAAAAAAACCAATACATTTCATGCAAAAATTCATCCCATCAAACTTACATTACCACCTTATACTTCTATACGGTCAGAAGTAGAGAAATGGGCACTCTGAAGTCTTAATTCGCATTCACCTTAGAGAACAGGCTCAACGAGTGCCTCAAGCTACAAAAGGCTCAAGATGACTATCTCAAATGTTGACATTAATATTTGGTTTGAAAAATTCTGAGTCTGTCATGAATTTGAAAAGGAAAAAAAATTCACATAAATTGAGTGTGCATGTGTGGGCAGGCAAACATGCTGTAAGTTGCTTTAATAAATGGGTATCTGCTACATTCAAGAGACTAACTGAAGTGATCTAACAAGTACAAATAATACATGAGACACTGAAGAACGTGTACATAACGCATGATCCTAGAGTTACCTCTAGTGGTCATGGCAGTGTGACCATGGCAGCCACTCCTGGCTTGCCAAGGGGTTCCTGCTTCCCTGCTAGTCAAGGAGGATGAGCGCAAGAGAGGGGCTCTGGAAGAAGAAGAATATGCAGAGGGGGAACAGGGTAAGAGCACACAGAAGGACTGTGCAGGGCTAGAGGACTTCACTCAACCAGGTGGCAGGAGTCCCAGAGCCCATAGAGGCTGATTAGGAAAAAGAGCCCATGGAGGTGGACTAGCCACTGCCTCCTGACATCATCATTGCCAAGATGTCCTCCAGGAAGAGGCAGCGATCTCCTTCCAGGAGAGCCAAAATGTCTTCTCCCAAGCTCCCCCAGGCGCCATTCTCCATCAGCCTGCACACAACTACTCAAGGACATCCGGGGCCGCTCAGGTCCCTGCCAGAGGAGTGGAGGAGATAGAAAACCCACAGGCAGGAAAGGGAGATGTTAGCCTTGCCAGGCTAGGTACAGTCTCTTTACAATCAATAAAGCAGTTCATGCATTTCAAGGCTTGTATCAGTCCTTACTTCCTGACCTGCACTGCCTCTTCACACTCCAGGCATGGGGGTGGCATCTCTTCCGCAATGGGCCCCCAGTGGAGAGGAAAGGGGAGTATCTGGCTAGGACTCCTAGTGCCTTGTGCACATCCCCACCAAACGACTTGGAGCCAGGGGCACTTGTGACCGAAGGATAGCAGCACCAGTCAGACCTGAGGGCGGAAGCTCACAAGCCACTTAGCAAGGGGGAGCTTCCCCATGCTGCCCCGAGGATGGTTCTGGGGAGATATGGCTGGCAGTAAGTCCTCAGAGAAGGCAGCATGGGAGACAGCCCTCTTGGATGTAAATCTTAGGAGAGAGATAAAACACCAGGGAACGCAGGAGGGTGCCATGACAGGGGACTGAGTACCAACAGCTTGGCTGGGAAGCCACAAAGGACAGAGGTGGGCTAGGAGACACCTGGACTATTGGCTAGCACCCCTAGGTTCTCCTTTGCTTCTGTCACACTGGCAAGTCCCTCGTTTTCCATGTCAATGCTTGTTTCCAAAAGAGGCACCCATCATCTCGGAGAAGATGAAAGCTCAGAGTATCTGTCTTGCCTAGGCCAAACAAGTCCATTTTTGCAGCCAGGTGCATGGGATAGGGAGAAACTGGACACAAATCAACTAAATCACCTTTCTGACCCACTCACAAGCAAACAGTGCAGTTCCAGCTGCAGCCAACACTGGACGCTACAAAGACTTCTGGAGTGGGTTGAAGATAACTTCACATCACAAATGATCAGTGAGCCAACTGGGGAAGCACTCTGCTTGACTGACAAGCTAGCAAAGCCAATTCATGGACAAAGAAGAACCAGCTGGGGAGGTACAGTCTGACAGCAGCCTGATGCCATGCTGAGATGAAGGTGAGAGTAAGCAAGGGGAGCAAGACTACTAGCAGAATTACAGTCTTGGACTGCAGGAAAGCAGATTTTTGGCTTGCTCAAGGATCTGCTTCCTAGGTTCCCATGGGAGACTGCTCTGAAGGATGAAGGGGCCCAGGACAACAAGCTGATCTCCCAGGACAGCCTTGTCAAAGCTCAAGAATGGTCCATTTTGGCATGCAGAAAGTCACAAGGGAATGGCAGAAAGCCAGGGTGAATGGACAGGCAACTTGGGCCTCAGCTCAAATGCTGAAATGCAAAGAAGATTGAAGCAGGAAGAGGTTATGCAGAAAGAATATGGAAATACTGCCCAAGCAGAAGAGCTGGAACAAGCAAAGGATGCCAAGAAAAAAAAAAAACAAACAAGGAATGCTTCTACAGGTAAGCAAGGACAAAAGGATGGCTAATATTAGCCTAGTTAGTGGTCAGTTGTGCACGGGACCCAGCAGCTAAGGACACAAAAGATCAAAGATTTCTTTGCCTCAGTTTTTCCTAGTAAAGTTTATCCTTACATCCCCCAGTTCTTTGAGCATAGTGTCAGCATCTGGGGGACTGAACCATTACCCACAGCAAAGGAAGGTTATGGATCACACAAGCTAACTGGACCAAGTCCCTGGGACCAGATAGGAAGCATTAGAAGGTGCTAAGGAAGCTGGTCAATACCGCTGTGAGGCTACTCCCTCTTATCTTCAAAAAATAAGTCACTGATCAGAGGAGGATCCTGATGACTGCAGAGGCAAAAATCACATTTGTCTTCAAGATGGGCAAGGATGAGGACACAAGGAACCAGAAGCTGGTCAGCCTTGCCCAGTTTCTGGCAAGATTATGGAGCAAGTCCTGCTGGAAGTCATTGCTAGGCAAACGAAGGACAAAAAAGCAATTGGTAAATCTATGCTGGCTGTTCCAAAGAACAAGTCACACCTGACATTTCAGCTCACAATTTTATACCGTTTATATTAAGGGTCTTATCTCTTAAGAAACCAAAACACTTACACAGATCATGGATCACTGTGCTGCCTTTTGATTTCCTCATACTGTTGCACATGCTAGGTTCTTCAAACATATAGTTAAAATTTTACAATATTGGACAATCTTATAGGATTTTAGAATATCTATTTTCATTAGAAAAGTAGGCATCTCATTTGTACTCCCCACAGCCCAAAGCAATCTGCCTCAGATATAGCTGAAGACTGTAGAAAAGTTAACTGCAAACTTAAGAAGGACCTACTGCAACAGCATGAAATTCATCAAGAATAATTCTTTGCCTCTACTGAAGTATCACTTTTACAAAAACCCACGTGAGCTGAAATAATGGTCTGTCACTCTCCCACACTAATAGCTTCAAGAACTTCTTCAAGAAAGGTGCCAACACCACTTTGTCAGAAACCCCCTCCTGAACTGTGGGGAAGTATTCAGTATTCTGGGGCACTTGCCAGCATGACAGTATTTACTGTATGACTAATATGCATTAATGAAGCACAAATGGACAACTATTTACTTGTGCTAATAACTAAAGCGCTTTATTAGAGCTAAGGCCTCTAGCATGAAGGACTGCCAGGTTCCCTCACTTGCCAAAATCATGTCAAAAAATGGAGCCAGTGTGTAAGACATCAAGAGCTACAGCCAGTGTGTAGTAGAGTCTTAAGTCATTGTTTAACATTCAGCTTGCAAAGGACAAGCATGCTCCAAAACCACTGGCTGTTTCCGAGGGCTTGTCTTTTCATTGTAGAGACTAGAATTTCAAATATGCACACTGGTCTTACCAGTACGCAAGCCAAAGCTATCTTAAAATAGCAGTAAAGCCTGAGAGCTTTGTTGGGCATTTGTGTTCCACCTTTGATTGCTTGTTGTTCTTTCAAAACCAGAAAGAAAAACACTGTATCTTAATGCCTCAGATTAAAATATCAATACTATCTAGCATAAAAGGCTATTAATACCAATAATCTGTCCCTTTATGTGAAGGATTCCTGAAAGCTGATCAATTTGGTAAAATTCCATCCTGAAAAAGCAAAGCCAATCCTTCAAGAACAAAGTCCTTGTTCTATGCTGCACTCTCCATCCCACATCTCCATGAAGGGAACATACCTGCGACACTAGGAATGAAAGATACACTTGAAAAGTGGTAGAGTTTTGTGGGAACCTAGGGAGAGTATTTCAGACTGCATTATGCGAAAAAACTGAAAGAAAAATTCTAGAGGATGCAAAAGAAGCAGGTGAAGATCCTTTTCAGTCATAGCTAGTGCCAAGTGGACTTGATATATTCATCCCTAGCTTTACAAAGTAAGTAGTACCTCCATCACCAAAGCCATGGTGAGTTTAGGCTATCCGTTCTTGTTTGAATCAGCGGCTTAAGTTCAGGACTTAGCTCCAGCATTATGACTAGATGGTCTGCAAGTGTAGAAACAAAATGATCCCTGCCATATGACATCACGTTAACAATGAAGTTTGGAAACAGTTTCTTTTTAGAAACAGAAAAAATCTCCTCTCAGAGTTGATCACACTTAAACAACTTCGTGCAGAACCACAGGATTTTGGTTGTGGGGTGGTTGTTTGGGATTTTTTTTCCCCCTCCTTTTTTAACTTAAAAAAAAGAAGAAATCATAAGTGCTTAAGAAATACTGTCCTTCCTTAGATCAAATGGTCTCCCTTTAGACTGTGTAAGGCAAGAAAATCTACTGGGCATAACTTTCAGCAAGGTCTGTATCTAAATATACTTCTTGGAAATACTTAAGTATAAGACAACATTATATCTCCGGTCTTTTCCAAGGATAGAAAAGGCCTGTCTGAGCCAACTGGCATGGACAGCAACACTAAGAATTATCAGAGCCACAGCACTTTCTTGAAAAGTGGCAGCTCCAAATGCACAGCAATCTTATCTTCCTCTTAACAAAATAATCTTCTACAGTGGTTATTATTTACTCATACGTAGAGCACAGTACATCTGTAGGAGGAAGGTTCATTAAAAACACACACGCCCAAACTATCACTAACGTAATTCCAGTTGACTATAACAAAGCAAATTTAAAAAAAAATACTTCCATTCTCTTATATTTCAGGTTTCTATTCTTTTATATTCACACAGATGTTTGAAGTATGAAGCTGGCTTAGGATTGGTACATCAACTTCTCTCTTCCGTTAAGTGAGAGCTGTTACTAACATGAAAACACTTATACTGGTAGTTCTCCAAAATAACCAGTTGGTAAACAGCTTGTTAAATATTTACTCATTTGGAAAAGATCCCACTCATAAGAAAAAAATATGCAGGATTAGTTTGGTGCTGTAGTCTGCTAAACTGATTGTTACCATTACTTCAGAATGAAGGTCTCATGAAGTTTTGTGAGAAAGCACCAGAAAATGGCCTGTTTTTATCAACGTGGGTGTTTTTACAATCTGGAATTGGCATCTTAAAGTTGCATACAAATTAGAACCTAAAGAGATCCATTGCTTTTGATTTTCACAGGATCACAGAAGGATTGAGGTTGGAAGGGACCTCTGGAGGTCATCTGGTCCACCCCCTTGCTCAAGCAGGGTCACCTAGAGCCGGTTGCCTGGGACCATCTCCAGATGGCTTTGGAGTATGTCCAAGGATGGAGATTCCACCACCTCTGTGGGGAACCTGAGCCAGTGCTCGGTCACCCTCACAGTGAAAGAATGTTGCCCGATCTCCAGAGGGAACCTCCTGTGTTTCAGTTTGAGCCCATTGCCTCTGGTCCTGTCACTGGGCACCACTGAAAAGAGCCTGGCTCTGTCCTCTTTGCACCGTCCCTTCAGGTATTTATATACATTCATAAGATCCCCTCTCAGCCTTCTCTTAAGTAAAAAAGTAGTAAACTGTAGATTTAAAAATGTATGAAAACTAGAGCTATATCAAGGGACAAATTTAAAAGACTGCTTGTATATAATGACATAACAAGATTAAAAGACAGGTTCAGTCTACTGTTCAAGCATGAGCATAAAACAATTAACAGGAAGATACAAAATTAAGCTCCTTTACTTGCAATTTCCTCACTTGATTTGCAACATCTACATTGTTTCCTCACCACTGTTAGTAGTAATGTAAGTAGTAAATGGTATGATTGACCATTAGAGTGCTTTGAGTCTTTTTTTTTTGGTGGGTTGAAAAATCCTATATAATTGAAAAATGTGGACCTAGTCACTTGAAATTTCTTGCTCACATTCACCTTCAAAAAAGATTTCATGTTTTGCCAACCAACTTCTGTGTAAAGTAGAACACAAAAGTAGAAGTGCAAACAGGTAAGAACAGACTTTCAATTGGAATGCAGAAAGGTAAACTGGTACAGCAAAAAAGGTAATTGATGGGTATTTCTTGTAAGAAGGGAAATTGTATAAAAGCTTAGCGCGAGATACAAATTTCTTTGACATTATTTTGCTTCATATACAATATTCTGATGACATGCAATAGTGGGGGCAAGTGTACTTCCAATGGCCTCTCTTAAGAGGTAAGCACCACACTTATTTCAATGTTAGTGAAAACAACTGCTTTTGCGACAATTTTTTAAACAGATTTCTTTCCAAGAAAAATAGACAGAGGCTAGAAATCCAGCTCCAGCCATTCTTCAACAAAAACTACCAAGCAGCATCAACTCTATCTGTAAAAAACATTTGCTGTCTGCACTCAGGGAGACAGATTTCATAACTTCATATTGGAGGCAACATGTCTTGTAAAAACATTCACTAACGTTCTCACTGCTTTGTACTTTATGTCTGCTGCAGTCCATCAACCCTCTACACCACATACATGTAAACTGTTAAAACAAGAGCATTGTCAACAAATTATCTGTTGACTGACACCATATTTCACAAATCTGATGACTTTCTGCATTGGCAGTAGCAACATTTCAGCTTCATTTCTTCATACAATATGTAGAGGAATGACGCAATGCAATAATGCCTCTGGTGTTTTTTCACTCAGTTATGCTCAAGGACTTTGAAAGCCTGCTTGTGCACTCTGGTCCTTCCATATTGCCCCGTTAGCATGAAAAAACCAAACTCCAGGCCAAATTCTATACAAGCAGCATCTTGTACATTTAAGCCTAATGAGAATAAATTAAGCCACCATTTATTTTGAATCTTAGAAATCATGTATTGGGTTTATGTGGCAAGATTTTGGCAGCGGGGGGGCTGTCAGAAGCTGCTAGAGGCTTCCCCTATGTCCGACAGAGCCAATGCCAGCCAGCTCCAAGATGGACCCGCCGCTGGCCAAGGCCGAGCCCATCAGCAACAGTGGTAGCGCCTCTATGATAACATAGTTAAGAAGGGGAAAAATGCAGTGCAACAACAGCAGCGGAGAGGCAGGCATGAGAATATGCAAGAGACACAACTCTGCAGACACCAAGGTCAGTGAAGAAGGAGGGGGAGGAGGTGCTCCAGGCACCGGAGCAGAGATTCCCCTACAGCCCGTGGTGAAGACCATGGTGAGGCAGGCTGTCCCCCTGCAGCCCATGGAGGTCCACGGTGGAGTAGATATCCACCTGCAGCCTGTGGAGGACCCCACGCTGGAGCAGGCGGATGTGCCCGAAGAAGAAGCCCGCGTGGGAGCAGGCTCCTGGCAGGACCTGTGGACCCATGGAGAGAGGAGCCCACACTGGAGCAGGCTCCTGGCAGGAGTTGTGACCTTGTGGGGACCCACACTGGAGCAGCCTGTTCCTGAAGGATTGCACTCCATGGAAGGGATCCACACTGGAGCAGTTCATGAAGAACTGCAGCGCATGGGAAGGACTCAGGTTGGAGAAGTTCGTGGAGGACTGTCTCCCGTAGGAGGGACCCCACGCTGGAGCAGGGGAAGACTGTGAGGAGTCCTCCCCCTGAGGATGAAGGAGCGGCAGAGACAACGTGTGATGAACTGACCGCAACCCTGTCCCCCTGCACCGCTTGGAGGGAGGAGGTAGAGAAATCGGCAGTGAAGTTGAGCCCGGGAAGAAGAGGAAGGGGGTGGGGGGAAAGTGTTAAGATTTGGTTTTATTTCTCATTACCCTACTCTGATTTTATTTGGTAATAAATTAAACTAATTTCCTCAAGTTGAGTCTGTTTTGCCCATGACAGTAATTGGTGAGTGACCTCCCTGTCCTCATCTCGATCCACGAGCCTTTCGTTATAGCTGAGGAGGGGAGCGATAGAGCAGCTTGGTGAGCACCTGGCATCCAGCCAAGGTCAACCCACCCCAAATCATAAGAAAGATCTCCACAGTCTCGATAAACAACTGTCAATAGCTAAGTGAACAAAGATTTTCAAACAGTGTTAGGCAGACAATGAGGGCCAAAACATAGGTCTCGACAGCCCTTCCCACATAGGTTTTCGGTCTACTTGGACACAAATTCTGCAATTTATTTTTTTTCATGCTGTGTTTTTTAGGACAAAAGACATTTTATTCACACAAACACAGACAGCAGCATGTATACCTATATCAGACTACTAGATTCCAAAGTGGCAGAGATGAGACTAAGTCACATAAAAGGCATATCTGGATTTCATAGGGATGAGGATTGTTAAGGCAACTCTGAATTAGAGATATAAGCATCTTTTTTTTTTTCCCCCCTGCTACAACAGAAACCCTCTCTAACCACCTAATCAAAGCAAACAACCCCTGAAAATCTAAAAAGCAAGTCTCCCAAAAACCCACACTCACCGAGACAAAGCACCCTAAGAAAACAAGTATAAACTCAAAATGCCAGGGACTTGGATCAGATGACCTCCAAAGATGTCTAACTTACTGTATCATTTTATGGAAAACAAGGATCAAAGCTGCCATACTAAAACCTGAAGAACCTGTGCCTAGCTGTTCCTCCAGCTGAAGGCAAAGAAATGTGACTGTTGTAGTAACGGCAGTACATCATCTTCACATCCACAAATCTGACATCATTAAAGGAGGCGTTTATTACAGTAGCTAGCCTCTAACTGATTAATTCTCCTAAGTATTTACTTCCCTACTCTTGAAGTGCACAAGAGTGTTCTCAAGCATGATGTGCAGTGTTCTGCTCTCTTATCTGGTCAAGAGGACTATTAGCAATCCTGAAATCCACAACTTTGTACACATAGGAGAAAGCAATTTCCATTTTCTCCCTATTTTGTGACCAAGTGCTTACGCCAAGTTAGACGATGAGTATGATGTGAATAAGTCCTTTCTCTAATAAGAATTCAGCTCTCTGAAAACAAACTCTATTAATTATTAATAAAGCCATGCCTGCATCTTGGTTATGAGAAAATAAACGGAAGGCAGAAAATAGAACATGAACAGAACATTCCTGCATGCCCAGAATTTTATCTTCAGAAACCGAGAAAAAAAACCATGCTTTTGTTATTTATGTCACTGAGACTTGTACAATTCATGCATCAAAGGGTTAAAGAACTAAATCTTCCCCAAGAGTTCAAGTCACTGCACATAAATACTGTTGTGACTACAGATTGCAAAAGAACGGAAACACAGTAAATCATCCCATTTTTTCTGAGAAATTCTGGGACTATGTTCTGAATTTCCAGGAACAGAAGATAAACACTGCCAATTCTCACTGCTGGATTTTTATTGAAGAGTTCGAGAATTTGGAAAGGGCTCCTGAAAGCCACTAAAAGGTAGTATTGATTTTTTCCACAAAGCTAGAGATTGTTTCTAGGAGAATGCACTCAGTGTGACTGGTTTATGTGCTAACTCCTGAGAAAGTTAAAAAAAAGAGGCTCTTAAACAAGACCCAAAAGCTTCTGAAAGCAGCAAACATTGCAAACAAAGAGCCCAGTAAGAAAGTCAGAGATCTATACCTTGCCCGTCTCCCCAAAAACAGAAAAAGGAAGAGTAGAGGGGGGTTGGCAACGCAGCATCATAAAGGATATTCTGTAGTGCATATTCACTTATCCAGGTTCTCATTTCTCTTGCTGTCTGCTTTGAATGTAATCCCAAACTCCAACGCGTCAATTTATTCTATACACTGAAGTTACAGCATGAAGGTCCCAACCTTGGGCACTCTGGAGGAATGTTCTCTCTAGCCTTCCATTCATATTAAGTCAGAAAATGTACTGAAAAAAAAATAGAATACTTCTTCACACTCTAATCTAGACCATATTTAGTTTAACCTTCTTTCAGCCCTTTACCAACACAATACTGGCACTGTAGCCAAATTTGAAAGACAAGTTGATGAAAGCTTCTAAGTCAGATTTAGTAGGGGTGGAAAAACAGATGTTCAGGGGTTTTTTAATGCGAACTTCACTTCTGACAGAAGGCGCAGTAGTTGTGAATGGGTTTCCAAAGCTGTCTTTAAACCGGTTACAAGCACTTAGGATAGTTAACACACAGTAAGCTATGACCCAAAATAATTGATTAACAGGGACTCACTTTCCTGCCGTCTTAAGTCACCTATGTTGCTTTGACACTTCTAGTCTGTTGACTGCCCCAGACTAAAGCAGATTATCTACAGGGTTTGTAAGAGCAAGGGGAAGCACCAAGGAAAATTCACATTCTTACTGTTTAGGAACCACTAAATACACTATTTTCATGAGAAAGTTTGACATCCAGTAAAGAATTTACAGCTCAAAAATGACTGCCTACAATGTCAAGTTTGTCTTACATAGGTCTCCTCTCCCTCAGCTTCGCATCATGACTCAGATGATGCTCTAAATGAAGCGGAAGCATAATTTCACAGTGCATCAAAATTATGAAGTCCAGGCACATCTATTCACATATTCTTTTAACATCATAGATCCAAGTATAGAAACAGATTTTCAGGACACCCGACTTCTCAAAGTCCATTCTATTTTTATAGCTGCAAAAGCAGTTATAAAGGAACTGTTATGTTTTTCCTGTTAACAGGAAAAGCATTCAGGTACATTCAACTGACAACTCAGCATATACTAACATTAGTCTTTTAACTAATTTGAAGTTTCCTCTTGAGGAAAAAAGTGTAAGTCGGCATATTACGAAACAGATGTATAAATCCTATAAAGGTTTGTTGGGCATTTTTGTTGTTGTCGGTTTTGTTTGATTTTTGCTTTTTTTCAAATGAGTAGCATGACTGTAGTAATCACTACTAGTAATGTTTCTCTTGAGAGAAGAAGGTTTCAATGTCAACTGATATTCTGTTTAACCATTTGTGTATCTGCAGGGCCCAAAATCATAACTGAATTCTTAGGGTGATAAGCACACTATGAAAACAGAGAGAAAAAAGGGCAAAAAACAGGTCATGCCCAAAATAACAAATTTGCAGTTCCATAAAAAATACAAAGCATGCATTATGCCAACCACAACTGCCTGGGGAAAAAAAAAAAAACCGAGAACTTCTAAGTGCATTTTTTCCTAGCACCTTTGAATTGAGCTGAAGGGGTTTTTTTTAATATATTCTTTATAATATGCCATATTGGCTGCTTAGATACAGCATAATGACTCGACAAACACAGGATCTAACCAAGTGTAAAAATCTCTGCCTTTGTTCCTACAAATTTATCATTCAGCAAACATTGATACTTTTTGGTACAAGGCATTTCACTAGTATCGTAGCTTGCCATTTATTTTGGAAACAAGTGCCTTCTCCCAAATATGAACTGGCTATTTTGAGGACAGGTATCAAATCTTAATCAGTATATATTAGTGATGCAATTTTTTCAGCAGCAGGTCTTGAATACAGGATGGTAACAGAGGCTATGTTCCCAAACATTAGCAAAACCCAGAGAATTGCCAGACGGCTATTAGCAGTTTGATGAAAAGTTTGAATGCACAATCAATCACTGGCACACAGCAATATGATGCTACAAGCTGACAGGAACATGCAGTTTCATAACTTACTATCCGATAAGGAAGATGTAAAAAGGAGTCTGGGCAGCCAGCTAAAGCCATTTGTTCCTTCAAATTTTCTTCAAATTACATCTACTGCTTCACAGGACCTGCAGAGTACAAACAAACTGTCAGAAACCATACTGAAGACATTTCATCAACTTGTTATTGAAAACAGTTGGAGGGGGAAGACCGAGAAGAACAAGATGAGGTGACGAGGATTTGCATCAACTTGGAGTAGCAAATCTGCACACTTGCGGCCCATAGCCTAGAAGACACATTCAACCTGATGTTTCATTCAAAAGCCCGACATAACTATTTTCAGGCTGGATGGCTCCTCCTTTATTTCCACAGTCCAGGCAAAAAAGAAGGCCTCTCTTCACACCTAGACTCTAACCATTTGAAGATTGGCTCTCACCAACTGAGGCTATGTTTTCAATTGTGGAAAGAAAACATTGAAATCTGGGAGTTAATTAAGATGACAGCACTTATAAAATCATTTAGGTTGGAAAAGACCCATGAGATCGAGATCGTTACACAGCACTAGCCTTCAACACCTAGTTACACAACTACTACTTCCCTTTACCCTCTCCTGCTTGTCTTTTCTCTCTCATGGCTTTGTTCTCATGCAATACATAAAATAGGGTGTCCCATGCAAACTGCATTCAAGTCTTGCATTTCCTCTTCTGAGTGATTATTAGCAGCAACTTTGCAAGGTGAGTAGTGTTTCTTTTAAGCATCACTTCGGTGATCAGATCGAGCTTGAAAAGAATTCTACCGCAAACATATGTAGAGGTGCATATAGCTAAAGAACTAAAAATGCAAAAAAGAAGGCAGTATTAAGCCAATGTCAAGAAAGTGATTTTAACTGCTGCTTCATAACAAAGGAAACAAAACTAAACAAAAGCATATAAATACACAAAGCACTATTTGCTGGTCCCAGCATTTCTCCCAAACACTTGCATTCAGCTGAAGACATCCCTGCAGTATAAGACAAGCGATGCCACCTCCGAGCAGATGAAAGAAGGGTGAGTGGGGGAGAGAGAGCAGACTGCAAAGCAGAGCCAGAACTTTTACTCCTACCACAAGCAAGCTCCTGTCTTGTTCACTGTTAATTATTAATTACGTATTCAAAACAAAAGTCTGAGTTTTAAACAGGCTACCCACTGCTTTCTCGTAGGCATGAACTGTCACCAAACCAAAACTCCCAGCAAGATTTATGAGACAGTTAAGTCATGGACAAGGGTAAAAAACATCTTGGGAAAACTGCTCCCAGAGGACTTGCAGCCTATGGTCCACGTAAACCATGCACTCATCGAAGAAGCTTTATTCTACCTAGTTCCAGGATCAGTTTGGCTGAGGTATGGTAGTCTCCTCCTCTATCAGAAAGGCAGGCAAACTCCTGGGAGCTTCTTTCCAGGGAAGAGTTACTGGGCTTCTGCAGTTTTCCTGAGGTAGTAACTTTCTGGGGTCGATTTATATAGCCAGTTACCTTGGCAGGAAACTGTTTTTGGCAACAGCAGATTTGAAAAATCTATTTAACCCAATATGCATAAATAAAGTTGTTTATTCTAGATATTTTTTTCCATTGCATTCACTTAAGTTTAAAACCAAAATGTTATACGATTCACCTTGGGGTAGGGGGGGAAGACCACCTCAAACATCTAACTGTAGGCATGATATCCAACTTGTACTGATAGTAGTCTTTAAACATATAAACAGTGGTCTACAGCCATTTAACTCCCACTCCACATCTAAAAGTTTGCAGTCAGTTTTTAAGAGGGATCTGAAGATTTACTTTTCAGGGCAAGATTTGCCTCATTTGCCCAGTTTGTTCTGGGAGAATTAGGCACAGATTTATGGAAATCCCTTTTATCTTGGCTGATGTATGCAAAAAAAAAAAAAAGCAGCTTTTCACTTTGGGGAGTAAAATTTTCTGTAAGTACATCTAAAGTGAAATTAGGCAAGCCACTGGAGTAGATGTTCTGAAGTTGGTACAATGCATCAAGAACAAAGAGAACTGTATTATTGGCCTGTAAACCCACAAATTAAAGAAAGTTTATCTAAAGGGATAAGAGAAAATAATTCAGCCTTGCATTGCAACAGTTTTATGTTATTATCACTTCAGTATTTAGAGAACAGGAAAAGGCATGACTGCTGTAAATTTAACTGTAGGTTATTTAGAACTGAGTATCAAAATATTGGTCTTTCTCTCGACGTTTCAGCAAAAGGCACCGATTCACTTATAGCAAGATAGATTAAATATGTTCCTAAACAATACCAGACCAATTTGTCTACTCTATGGCGTGCTGCAGTTTATGCCACAGCCCCATTACACCAATGGAAGATCATCAATTACCTCAAACAATAGTTGGAGTCAAGACTGCATAATTTATCAAGACCCATTTGCTTCACTGCTACATTCTTGAGTATTCATTTGTTAACACCACAGAAACAGAGGAAAGCAATAATCTCTAGATGATATCATTCCTAGTCAGTCATACATTAACACTGATTTAAGATCGCATCTCTTTTGTTTGTCTAAAAGCTGTTTATCAAAGCAGTCCTACCCTAGGAATACAAAAAGCCCTTGCTCACCTTTAAGATCCACGGCCCTGTTGTACCACATCAGCGAGTAATAAATTTTACAGGGACGGAACTCTATACCAATTCATGTGTTCAGCAGATAAAAATTAGGATTTAAAAAGAAAAATAAATCAACTTTTTCTTTGGTATTGTCTTTAAACATGATTTTTAGCATGTCAGTTCTCTTCAGAGACCGTAACTGCCTACAGACTTACATGTTCTTTCCATGCAAGTTAAACAGCTCAAATCGCAAAGAGACATTTAAGTGCCAAGTTACTGCCCTTTTCCTAAAACGCCTTAGATGGGGGGAGGGAAACTCTAAAGGATTGTAAATAGAACACAAGCTATGTAGTCAATCTCTGTTACAAAACTCAGGACATTAAGTGGCGAGAACGGCTGTTGTGCAGCATGGAGCCAGACGGCCCGTGCACATTCAAAACTAAGCGACTTCACGTGCTTCTACCAGCTTAAGAGGTCTTCCTTGGACAGAGTCCCTGAAAGAAGGACAGTCACGATAAACCAAGTTTCAAAGGTCGTAAGATTCGGTTTTGGTATGATATTCTCTAGCCTAAAGAATAGTCTAGTGTGAGGCATAGCTTTGACATCTCGGTCTCTCAAAAGCGTTAAACCAACTCGCATCATCTAAATACAGACTGATATTCATCCCGCATGGAAAACACTGCGGGTACGCATCCTGGAGATTACCACTGCTTTGAATGAGTTGTTTCTAGTCACGATCAAATTACCCACCTAACCAGTAGACTAAGTTATCTATTAATGGCAAATTAAGCCTGTCACCAGGTATGCTTTTTGATTTACCACTTGCTCTCTGAATATTCCCAGCGGGGGAAACAGTATCTCACGCAGCACTCTGGAAGCACAGCCAGCCTACGCACCTACAGATACTGCGGTAGGAAGATGGCAGGGGTATGGTCACTCTGCCAATTCAGGAAGTTTTCCAGGTTCTACATGTGCCATCTGTCAAAGTCTTTAAATGCAAGAAAAAAAAAAATTTTCAAACGCAAGCACTTGCAGATTAGTTAGGAACGGGGCGGGGGGGGGGGGGAGAAAAAGATTTTAACCTGGCAGAGTTGCAAGACAAGCTCCAGAGCTCTTGAAAACTGGAGTTACGCTCTTTCATGAAAAGTAACTTAACAAATTTGTTGAATACTATTCCCTTTCAAGTCCTGGGTATTTCATTATTTTTCTTCTGTAATGTTCTGCTTGCTGTAACTGAACTACTCTGGAAGAGGGAGGGGAAAAAAGCTTCAATAGAGCCTTAAATTTTGACCCACCTGAAGACCTTTCTCCAAGACCTCAGATTTACATACCGGTTGAAAATCTCTCCCTCTCTTTTACATATCTTTTACTCTCTCAGACATTCAGTGCCACCACTTCATTTCTCCCCACGCTACAGCATGAGGCTTAGCAGACCAAACCTGGATTTTTATAAGAAATTAGAACAAAGTCTTAAAACAACTGAGTTCATACAATATTCCCCCCTAAGTCACCTTCAGGACTGTCTGGGTCAACTCCACCGGACTTATAATTTAACATCTTGAAGAGCCAGGGAAAAAAGACGCTGTCTTGTTGGACCACACAAAGAGCAATCTGCAAGATCTCTTCAGATGGCTTCAAAATAAAGTAGTTAAATGGATGCATCTAGCAATCCTCTACACCAACACAGGGCATGAGGACACATACACTTACACTTTCTTACTAGTCTACTCCTATTGCCATAGTTACAATGTGTCCTGGTTCCAGCTGGGACGGGGTTAACTTTCTTCCCAGTAGCTTGGGGGGTGTGCTGTGTTTTGGGTTTAGTGTGAAAGGAGCGTTGATGTCCCATTGATGCTTTGGCTGTTGCTGGGTGATGCTTGCACCGGGAGGGGGGAGCACAGCCAGGGTGGTGGACCCAGCTGGCCAATGGGGTATTCTATACCATGGGACATCATGCTCAGGATAAAAACCAGGTGTGTGGGGGGGCTCGCCCCCCGTTCGTGACACGCGGTCAGTGAGCGGTTGCGTTGTGCATTGCGTGTTTTGTGTATTCTGTTATTGTTGTTGTTCTCACTGTTATTATTACTGTTCTACTTAGTTTTATTTCAATTATTAAACTGTTTTTATCTCAACCCAGGAGCTTTCCTACTTGTGCCCTCCCGATTCTCTCCCCCATCCCACCGGGGGGCGGGGGGCGGTGATCGAGTGGCTGTGTGGAGTTTATTTTTTGCTGGCTGGGGTTAAACCACGACAGTCCTTTTTGGCGCCCAACGTGGGGCACGAAGGGTTGAGATAACGACAGATTATTTAGAGCATATTAAGGAATTTATATCTGGTAACATATTCGTTTGTTCTGCACCATGCTCTTGTTTTTACTGTACCTGTTAAAGATTGGAGTTGGGTTTTGTAGTCTGTTGTGCTCTGCCGTGATTAATGATGTTTTGCCTGGGAGATTTGTTACTAAAACACTGTCATTGGGGGTTATTTGGTATTTGGGATTCGTAATGAAGCCGTTTCTGCATTTCGGGTACCACCTCATGGAGACCATTAGCAATTATACCTTTTCCTCCAAGAGATTTTTTATGGAGGAAATAGAGAATGGCACCCTCGCTACCTTCATCTCCTTTGTTAAAATAACTTGCCAGTACCTTGAACATCCCTGGGTAGTTAAGATATATCTATTGGTACTCCTTGGGAATATTGTTGCGGTTTTATCCAAGGTTAGTAAGCAATTTAAGAATGTCATCCAGAGATCTGCCCCAAGACTGGATAGTTATGAGTGGCAGGGCGAGTGGGATAGCATGGGCAAATGCCTAGGACGATGGGCACCCCCAGTGTTCTGGAACTTTACCCCTGAACAAGTGCAGAACCCTGAAAAATTAGTAGAATATTTGGAAGAAGTGTGCTGTCACCCTGGCCATTCCAGGGAGACGCAAATCACTACAATGTGCTGGGGCCTGGCCCACGCCTACCGAGCCCTGTTTAACACCACTCAGAACCCCCAAGGGGAAAGAAACGTCTCTGCAGCTGATGCCAAAGCAACAGGCCCTGTGGCTACTCCACCCCCCACGGCAAGCACAGCGGCTCCCTCACCCCCCAGGGCAGGCACGGCAGCTACTCCACCCCCTGCGACAGAGAACCAACCCATGCCAGTATCAGTCGCCCCTATACAAAAAAGAAAATGCACAAGAAAATCAGCTCGTCTATAAGGGATGAAGATGAACCAGGGCCATCACGAGAACAGGAGGAGGAGGAGGCAGAACCCATAAATGAGATGGTGACCACCCGATCCCTATGCCTGGGTGAGCTGCGAGATATGCGAAAAGACTTCAGCCGTCCTCCAGGCGAGCACGTTGTCACCTGGCTGCTCCGATGCTGGGATAACAGGGCCAGTAGCCTGGAATTAGAGGGTAGGGAAGCCAAGCAGCTGGGATCCCTTTCTAGGGAAGGGGGCATTGACAAAGCAATTGGACAAGGGGCACAAGTCCTCAGCCTCTGGAGGCGACTCCTGTCAGGCGTGAAGGAAAGGTATCCCTTCAAGGAAGATGTTATATGTCACCCAGGCAAGTGGACCACCATGGAGAGAAGTATCCAGTACCTGAGAGAATTAGCTGTGCTGGAAGTGATTTATGATGACCTGAACAACGAGCAGTTATCCAAAGACCCAGATGAAGTCAAATGCACCCAACCCATGTGGCGGAAGTTTGTACGGAGCGCACCAGCGTCACATGCAAACTCATTGACAATAATGACCTGGAGAGATGGAGAGGAACAAACAGTGGATGAACTGGCTGGCCAACTCCGGCAATATGAAGAAAGTCTCTCTTCCTCCCTACAGGCCTGTGTCTCTGCTGTGGAGAAACTGTCTCAGGAGGTCCAGCAACTCAAAGAGGATATGTCCTGCTCCCCACCTGCACGGGCCAGTGTCTCAGCCATTAGGAGCAAGCGTCCCTCTGCTCAAGAGAGGAGACATCGTGGGTACACACCCTGGGGCACCCTGTGGTTTTACCTGCGTGACCACGGAGAGGACATGAGGAAGTGGGATGGAAAACCTACCTCAGTCCTACAGGCACGGGTACATGAGTTGCAAGGGAAAACAACCACAAAAGGGGGTTCTTCCAGGAAAACTGCTGCTCCAGTCTCCAGTGAGCAGTTCCCCAGACAGAGTAGAAGGGCTGATTCCACTTCCGACCTTAACAAAGGGACTTCTGATTCATACTTACAAGAAGTGGATAGCGAATATGATGACCAGGACTAGAGGGGCCCTGCCTCCAGCCAGGTGGAGGAAAGGGACAACCGGGTTTACTGGACTGTGTGGATTCGATGGCCTGGCACATCAGACCCACAGGAGCATAAGGCTCTCATAGACACCGGTGCACAGTGTACCCTGATGCCATCAGGCTATAAAGGGGCGGAACCCATTTGTATTTCTGGAGTGACAGGGGGATCCCAAGAGTTAACTGTATTGGAGGCCGAAGTGAGCCTAACTGGGAATGAGTGGCAGAAGCACCCCATTGTGACTGGCCCAGAGGCTCCGTGCATCCTTGGCATAGACTACCTCAGGAGAGGGTATTTTAAGGACCCAAAAGGGTACCGGTGGGCTTTTGGTATAGCTGCCCTGGAGACGGAGGAAATTAAACAGCTGTCCACCTTGCCCGGTCTCTCAGAGGATCCTTCTGTTGTGGGGTTGCTGAGGGTTGAAGAACAACAGGTACCAATCGCTACCACAACAGTGCACCGGCGGCAGTACCGCACCAACCGAGATTCCCTGCTTCCCATCCATGAGCTGATTCGTCGACTGGAGAGCCAAGGAGTGATCAGCAAGACTCGCTCACCCTTCAACAGTCCCATATGGCCAGTGCGAAAGTCCAATGGAGAGTGGAGACTAACAGTAGACTACCGTGGCCTGAACGAAGTGACGCCACCACTGAGTGCTGCCGTGCCGGACGTGCTAGAACTTCAATACGAACTGGAGTCAGAGGCAGCCAAGTGGTACGCCACCATTGATATTGCCAATGCATTCTTCTCAATCCCTTTGGTGGTGGAGTGCAGGCCACAGTTTGCTTTTACTTGGAGGGGCGTCCAGTACACCTGGAACTGACTGCCTCAGGGGTGGAAACACAGCCCTGCCATTTGCCATGGACTGATCCACACCGCACTGGAACAGGGTGAGGCTCCAGAACACCTGCAGTACGTTGATGACATCATTGTGTGGGGCAACACAGCAGAAGAAGTTTTCAAGAAAGGGGAGAGAATAGTCCAAATCCTTCTGAAGGCCGGCTTTGCAATAAAACGAAGTAAGGTCAAGGGACCTGCACAGGAGATCCAGTTTTTAGGAATAAAATGGCAAGATGGATGTCGTCAGATCCCAACGGATGTGATCAACAAAATAACAGCCATGTCTCCACCAACTAACAAAAAGGAAACACAAGCTTGCTTAGGCGTTGTGGGTTTTTGGAGAATGCATATTCCAAATTACAGTCAGATCGTAAGCCCTCTCTATCAAGTGACCAGGAAGAAGAACGACTTCAAATGGGGCCCTGAGCAACGACAAGCATTTGAACAAATTAAACAGGAGATAGTTCATGCAGTAGCCCTTGGGCCAGTCCGGGCAGGACAAGATGTAAAGAATGTGCTCTACACTGCAGCCGGGGAGAATGGCCCTACCTGGAGCCTCTGGCAGAAAGCACCAGGGGAGACTCGAGGTCGACCCTTAGGGTTCTGGAGTCGGGGATACAGAGGATCGCAGGCCCGCTACACACCAACTGAGAAGGAGATATTGGCAGCACATGAAGGTGTTCGAGCTGCTTCGGAAGTGGTTGGTACTGAAGCACAGCTCCTCCTGGCACCCCGACTGCCGGTGCTGGGCTGGATGTTCAAAGGGAGCGTCCCCTCTACACATCATGCAACCGATACTACGTGGAGTAAGTGGGTCGCGCTGATCACACAACGGGCCCGAATAGGAAACCCCAGTCGCCCAGGAATCTTGGAGGTGATCATGGACTGGCCAGAAGGCAAAGATTTTGGCATATCCCCAGAGGAGGAGGTGACACGTGCTGAAGAAGCCCCACCATATAACAAACTATCAGAAAACGAGAAGCAATATGCCCTGTTCACTGATGGGTCCTGTCACCTTGTGGGAAAACATCGGAGATGGAAGGCTGCGGTATGGAGTCCTATACGCCAAGTTGCAGAAACTGCTGAAGGAGAAGGTGAATCAAGTCAGTTAGCAGAGGTGAAAGCCATCCAGCTGGCCTTGGACATTGCCGAACAAGGAAAATGGCCAGTACTTTATCTCCATACTGACTCATGGATGGTGGCAAATGCCCTGTGGGGGTGGTTTCAGCAGTGGAAGCAGAACAACTGGCAGCGCAAAGGCAAACCCATCTGGGCTGCCGCATTGTGGCAAGATATTGCTCCCCAAGTAGAGAACCTGACTGTAAAAGTACGTCATGTAGATGCTCACGTACCCAAGAGTCGGGCCAGTGAAGAGCACCAAAACAACCAGCAGGTGGATCAGGCTGCCAAGATCGAAGTAGCTCAGGTAGATCTGGACTGGCAGCATAAGGGTGAATTATTTATAGCTCGGTGGGCCCATGACACTTCAGGCCACCAAGGGAGAGATGCAACATATAGATGGGCTCATGATCGAGGGGTGGACTTGACCATGGACACTATTGCACAAGTTATCCACAAATGTGAAACATGCGCTGCAATCAAGCAAGCCAAGCGAGTAAAGACTCTTTGGTATGGAGGACGATGGCTGAAGTATAAATATGGGGAGGCTTGGCAGATTGATTATATCACGCTCCCACAAACCCGACAGGGCAAGCGCTATGTGCTCACCATGGTAGAAGTAACTACAGGATGGCTGGAAACATATCCTGTGCCCCATGCCACCGCCCGGAACACCATCCTGGGCCTTGAAAAGCAAGTCCTATGGCGACACAGCACCCCAGAAAGAATTGAGTCAGACGACGGGACTCACTTCCGAAACGCCCTCATAGACACCTGGGCCAAAGATCATGGCATTGAGTGGGTCTATCACATCCCCTACCATGCACCAGCCTCCGGAAAAATTGAACGATACAACGGGCTGTTAAAGACAACACTGAGGGCAATGGGCGGTGGGACATTCAAGCATTGGGACACACATTTAGCAAAGGCCACCTGGTTAGTCAACACTAGGGGATCTGTCACTCGAGCTGGCCCTGCCCAATCCAAACCCTTACGTACTGTAGAGGGGGATAAAGTCCCTGTCGTGCATATGAAAAATATGCTGGGGAAGACGGTCTGGGTTACTCCTGCCCTTGGCAAGGGAAAACCCATCCGTGGGATTGCTTTTGCTCAGGGACCTGGGTGCACTTGGTGGGTGATGAGAAAGGATGGGGAAGTCCGGTGTGTACCTCAGGGGCATTTAATTTTGGGTGAAAATAGCCAATGAACTGAATTGTACGATGTTAGTTATTACATAGTACTGTATGTCATCACTTCTATGGTTACCATATGCCATATTAACAGTATTACAGTAAGAATCACACAGATTAATGTAGGATGAACTCCGATGAAACTGAGCAAGGTGCAACAATGATAGAACCGGACGAGCGTCCAGAACTGGCCTCCGCATGCAAGAGCCCGACACCACACACTATCTATCCTGCCCTGCAAGACTGTTATGACAGGTGGAACCCGAAGTCATGGACTAAATGAACTCAACGGACGTTTTACAGGGATGGCCCATGGACTAAGGGAATGATATCTCTGTGTGTGTATATATCAAAAGGCAGGAAAAAGGAGCGGTGACTAAGTGGAACGTATGGGAAAATGTGAGACCTGGGCATGATGTAGATGGTATAGAATAAGGGGTGGATATTGTCCTGGTTCCAGCTGGGACAGGGTTAACTTTCTTCCCAGTAGCCTGGGGGGTGTGCTGTGTTTTGGGTTTAGTGTGAAAGGAGCGTTGATGGCCCATTAATGCTTTGGCTGTTGCTGGGTGATGCTTGCACCGGGAGGGGGGAGCACAGCCGGGGTGGTGGACCCAGCTGGCCAATGGGGTATTCTATACCATGGGACATCATGCTCAGGATAAAAACCAGGTGTGTGGGGGGGCTCGCCCCCGTTTGTGACACGCGATCGGTGAGCGGTTCTGTTGTGCATTGCCTGCTTTGTGTATTCTGTTATTGTTGTTGTTCTCATTGTTGTTATTACTGTTCTACTTAGTTTTATTTCAATTATTAAACTGTTTTTATCTCAACCCGGGAGCTTTCCTACTTGTGCCCTCCCGATTCTGTCCCCCATCCCACCGGGGGGGGTGATCGAGCGGCTGCGTGGAGTTTATTTTTTGCTGGCTGGGGTTAAACCACAACACAATGGAAATAAGATTGGGATATGAGCAGCATGAGGCATGTCAGTGAATTTTCTGTATTTGAAAGACCTGACAGCTAACAGTGTCCCCAGCTG
Organism: Calonectris borealis; assembly: GCF_964195595.1. Lineage (NCBI taxonomy): Eukaryota > Metazoa > Chordata > Aves > Procellariiformes > Procellariidae > Calonectris > Calonectris borealis. Next base: position 77,923,128 of record NC_134313.1, on the reverse strand, counting down.
CATTTAAAACGTGGGACCCAGATGTCCTTTTCCATTCAAGGACAAGATCCACACAATTTCTCACAAAAAGGAAGCCTGACCACGTGGGCTGGAAAGAACGTGCTGCCAGATCCCGTAGCTGGTTGGACCAAGTAGACTAGATCCCAAAGCACCCTTGGCAGCACACACTTTTGCCACCAGATTCCATCATAGCTTTAGCAATCAATACGTATAAGGATTTCTAAAGTAATTTCCCCTGTTTCGGTCGTGGTTTCAGGTAGAGATTGTGTCAGTTGACAAGACTGAGGATGCCCTCCACCCCCAAGGGGATCATTTGGTCAGCAGGACTCAAAGGTTCATTAGCGCAGGTTGGCAAACAAGTACAACCAAAAGACTCTGTCTTCAAACTACTACTGGCAGCTTCCTGCACAAGGAACAATGCAGAGGACTGGATTCATCCTTTTATTTTCCGCTTCTCCATTTTTCTCACTCCAAACACATGCTTGCTTCTCTCCCCAGCTCTGAACGTCCTTCCCCACAGCCAAAGTCTCCAGTTTTCTCACACTGAAAACCAATACTTGGGCAACTCCCCTTCAAACAAGTTATTTTGCCTGACGCTCCAAAACACCTCCCCAAACACTCCAACTGCAAAGGATTCAATGACATTATCATTGACATCCTGATGGCCTACTGAGATTCATATCAGATAATAGTTAAGAATACTTGCAGATTTCCCAATTTCTTTCCACTTCCCTTGCACAAGTTGGCACATGCACACACATTTTGTTACACATACGTACCCAAAAGGCATTTGCAAGTCTATAATATAAAGCAACTGCCTAAGTAGAGTAATACTTTGAACGTATCTTTGAAAACAAAGCATTGTTCTAGTTAAAATTTCAAGTGAGTGTTGCGCACTAAAATGAAAAGCACTGTTCAAAATATAAATCATCAATCAAAAGCACTTCAGTTACGTCCAAACACTCCCACGATTCCATACTAAAAAATCTGGTCTTATAAAAAAAGGGAATATAATTCTCTTTGCCATTCTTAATTGCAAAGCTGTTAGTCTAAATATTACACCTTGTAAAGGAAGCCATTTGCCATTGTAATTTTGCCAGAAAGTGAAGAATCTTGGCAACAGCAATTCAGGATTTTGAAAGCCAAAACAGATACATACTTCAGAAGCAGCACAGAAGAGCTGATGCCATCCCACTTCAAGTCTTGCCAGATAAAATTAAATAAAATATATGTAGTTCAGCATTTTTTGGTTTCCTGAAGCTGCCTAAAATTCTGAAAAGGCTTCTCAAGACTCAGCCTGTGAATTCATGTTCACCTTCTGACAGGGCAGCTTCACTGACAGCAAGGATAAAAAGTCCTCGGAGAAAAATGGTTGCTTTGCACCTTGCCCATTTAAGTAAGGATTTTTCCCCTTGTCCCTGAAGGAAGTATTCCAACTTAAAAAACAAACCTATAATGAAGTTTGGAAATATTTATGAAACTCTGCAGTTTCACTATCTCCTGTGATCACTCAAAATCCTCTTCTGCCTCTTAATAGCTAAATCCATAGCTTTGAATCAGAAACTTTGACAACTAAACAGACTGTACCCAAGTCTAAATGAAATGTTAATTAGACAGAAACTGAAATAAAGAATTATGTAGTGTACAGTACACAATCCCATCAGCAAGCCATATGCAGAAGTAGGGCAGCTCCACAGATGCATGACTGGGACAAGAGATGCATAGTGAGGCAGCCCAAGGACAACTTCAGCTGAAAGTGCCATGACTAATGGTCTCTAATTTTGTATATACACTTCCTCACTACATTCTTCGCTTCCAGAGAACCAGAAAATACTGCCTCTATCCTGTGTTGTCATTTTCTTTCCTTTTTTTTTCCCCACCACAATCTAGTCACATTTCTTCTGACACAGAATCCAAAATTTTGTAATTTTGGGAAGTGATCTAAATAATTATTTCCTTCTGTTATTTTAGGCTTTCATTATCCAACCTGAAGATTTAGAGTGAAGTTATACAACAGTTAAGATGATTTAATAGCCTGTTACTGCCAAGAACAGGACAGACATCCCACTCTCTTCATCAGCCCTTGCTCTGCTTTCTTCCTCCACTTCCTCCCAGCAACTTCATGATGCTCTCACCTTCTCCCACTTTTGTGCCATGTATGGTCCTTAATGAGTTCAGCTTGGGGGAAAAAAAGAGTAATTTTCTGTTGTGTTAATTAACTCATTTGTTTTGCTGGGTTAGTGTTCTGCTAAGGAAGCAAGTGCAATAAACTTAGATCTGACAAGCAGCTCAGTTGGCACAATGTGAATGGCAGGAGAGGATAAGCAAGAGGGGAAGGGAACAGGATCACCCCTTTCCAGTGGCAAACTATTACATTGGTGAAGCAACCTGTGAACTTTCATTTTCTTTGTTTACTGCCATTAGGAGCTGGCAAACCTTTCCTACTGCATGTCTATGAGAATTACTGCTTTCCAGGCATCTCACAGAAGATAAACATTTGGGTAAGTCTCCAAACAAAATATAAAGTTGCATTTTCTAGAAGGCATTTACTTTCCCCTTGTGGTACCGACTCAACTGAAGTCTGCTTTTGTTGCATACTTACCAAAGCATTGGTTTTTTGCATCCAACACACTAATAAGCCTCTATGCTTTCAGCCTGCCACTGGTGTGAATGGTCCTTCCCCCTGCACAGGGGTGGGATTTGAAAGCCAGTGGCTCTAGACCCCCAACCAGAGATTAAAATACACACAAGACATTTTTCTACCTAACTCCTATATGAATAGAGGAAGTTCATCAGCCTCTGTACAACGCATTTTTGTGGAAGAAAGTCAGATCATTACAGATTCTGGTTGAAACCACAGCTTAATCTACGTGCCTACCCTAAGCATTACACTGGAAAGATTTACTCAACTCATTCGACTTCCCTTTACTAAGGTGACAAGATGGTAGGATGCTCCCCACAGCTATAACCTTTACAGCCTCCTGACAACAAAAGTTAGGAAAGCAAATAGTTGAAACACGTACACAGGTGTGACAGAGGGACTCTCAAACCATAGAGTAGCAACCTACAGAACCTATACCCTGTTCCCGGCTTCTGTCCCCTCATTTCTCTGCAACACTCCTTCATTTTGGAGGAGAATCTTCCAGAGCACGCAGAAGCCTTTCCTCCCCTTCTGACTGATGCAAAAGACAAAGATACATTAAAAAAAAGGAAACAAAGAACAAAGGCAATCTTTTATCACATGACCCACTGATCAGTTTTTCAAGCATTTTAAGTCTGTTTCATCCAAATGATCCATTCATCAATCATTCCAGTTATTCACAGCCTATTTTTCTTTGCTTGGATGCTTTTTACGGGGAAGTTTCCTTCTCGGTAAGATTTGTGCAGGGGGCTCAGTAAAGCTTCTCACCAAACCTGCTAATTCTTGTAACACAGTACTTGCTACAGGGCGCTGACCATAAGACTGACCTCAAAATTAAAACCCACGCTCCTGCACAGAAAGCTATAGGCAGGTATCTATCAATACCATCCACATTCCTCCCTAGGTTTTTCCTGACCTCCAAAGTTTTCAGGTGAGTCAAAATACTTTTTCTGGATTGAAAAAAAACATCACTGTGGAGCAAGGATGTTAGACAGGTTTTTCATTTTGATGATTTACAGGGCTTAATGCCGATAGTTAGCACAGTAAGTGTACATGTGTCGCTTGCTGTTCTCTTGTACAAGATTTTTTTGAAGAGTTATTAACTAGGATTATCAAAAGCTTTTACTTAGACAGCAAGGTTCATGTTTTTAAAGCAAATCAATTGACAGAGGCTTTTACAGTTATCTATAATTTATGTTAGTGAATAAGCACTAGTTTATTTACATTGTCTAATACCATATAAACGGTTGAAGCTGGAGGGCAAGTTAAAACATTTCAATTCAAACAACATGCTACTCACTAAGATGAGATACCATAAGAGGTACACTTAAGTGCACAGGTTATTCTCAATATACCTCTTGTTCACACATTTAGAACACTCAAAAGAAAGCCCTTCTGCTTAGCCTCTGAAAAAAATCACATGCTGTGAGCAGAGACACATTCCCCAATATCAACAGTAAGTTAATTCACCCTCCAAACAATTTTGTGGTGACATATTACCAAATACGGTTTATTGTAAAGAATTCAACTGTTCAAAAAATTAAGATAAAGACACCACAAATCAGCTGAAATGCAGCAAAGGAGTAAGCAAGTAATAGTAGTAAGCAGCAAAAATAAACAAGCAAACCCGTTTTACCTCTCATGCACAGCGGGGTAGGAGTTACCATAGTATAGCTGGTAAGCAATAACTCATTAAAGCCATGAGTAACTCAATCATGTAAGTGAGCCCTGGACTACATCAACCCCAAGCAAGCAGATGACTGCCAACTCTGCTTCCAGTTGCAAAGAGTGCAAGAAGGCAATTCCAGCAAATACCATGTTGCTCTCAAGACAAACAGAAAATCTCATCTTATTCAAGAGGGATGTAGTAAAGAAGCGCAAAGGATAACCCAAAGAAAACTACAGCAATACACACACCGTTGATTGACTGGAACATAAAAATTGTGCCAATCCAGCTCGGAGTACACAATTTGGAGACTGCACTCATTCACTCCTATGCAATGAAGCACCAGCAGTGCCAGAGTACACTCAATTGCGAAAAAATATTTGCAGTTTTAAGATACTGATGTCAGAGATACCTCGTGTATTTTAACACTGCCTTACTAACAAATCACAGCAATCTCTTCTTAGAGCAAAGAGACCATTTTGTAATCTCAGATGCATTTGCTGGTATTACGCAACACGCAAGCTCCAAATCCACAGGTGGCTTACAGTTAGCAGCAGGTAACCAGTGCTGCAGCAGCGTCTAACTGACTTTCAGGACACAACTAAAACATTACCGGTGTTCTATTTTTGAATACAGGCTGGAAATTTCTAGTAAATAAACAAACAGATAAAAAGGAGATAGGAAATGCAAAAGTCTATCTTACCCCCTTATGCTTTTCAGTCCTTGAAAAACAGTTTCAAGCTGACATCTCAAAAGCAAGTATGTTGACCTACTTGCAAATATACCACCCTGGGACAAACAGGGCATAGCTTTTCCAACTAAGTGTAAACAAAACAAAAAATAAACTTACAGAATAGGTTAATATTTTGTAGGAGAGTTAATGTGTTAATGTTCAACGGAAAGCTGAAGTCTGGCCAACCGATCACATGTTCCATGTGCATTAGTGTACATTTATTTATTGCTATTAACTTGCACCTGCAGAGAGAGGAAGAAAGAGGATATTCCTTCCTTTGATCCTGAAGGTCACAAGGTGACCAAAATCCCAGCTTAATGAAAACTTTGGTGAGGTTGCAAGTGTCACAGCTTCCATCAACCCTTTCAAAACACAATGTTGGAAAGTGCAGGAAAGAAAACTGAAGTAATACCACCCAGGCTTCATAGACTATGTCAACTTAATTAGAATGGTATTTTGGCAGCACCCAAAGATTACATATCGAAGGCTGGGTAGCAGGCCAAATACTTGACTTGACTAGAATATTTTGCCAAGCCACCTACATTAAGAGCTACTTCCCTGTTCTTTCAGGGTGCCATAAAGGAAATCTGTTGTTTCAGGCCTTATAAGACTACTTAACAGAGGCATGAAACAGTGAACGTCACCAGCACTGAAGATTAACTAGATATGCGTTAAATGAGAAACATCCCTGGTTAACCTTCAGACTACAGAGCAGCTGAAGGAGAACATTTGTTCTCAAAGGGTGTAGGCTCCAGATGTAGCCAAAGTGCCTTTCCTACCTACCAATGTATTTTAACCAACAAGACACCTGTACTCTAACCCTGGAACCCACACACAGGTCCCATCTGCATTCTCCCACCCCCAAGGTTGTCCAACTGGTACTGGCAGTAGAAAGGAGGGAGAAGACAGCACATAGGCGTCCTCATACACAACATGGTTTATAGGCCTGCAGTACATCGCCCACAGAAACAAATCAACACCCAGGCTATGTCTGGAGCTGACCACAACTCTATTACAGGATAGGAAGAAAGTCACCTACCCTATGTGGTGGTATGCGTACAAGGGAAATGTACGCCCCTGCACTGTCACATCAGTCAGTGAGGAGAAACAGGCACTCCTTACATGCAGTTCACCTCATTCCAAGGCAGCTATCTAGAAGAGGTCAGAGAAAGCTGGGGTTTGGACTAGATGATCTCAAGAGGCCCCTTCCAACCTACACGATTCAGTGAAGCACATCACTGGAGCGCCTAGTTCTCTCCATTGACTACAAAGGGAATTTAGCAAACTGGCTCAGATGTAGACATCCACGATCCAGACACTCAAAAACAACTGGAGGAATCCCTCCCCAGAGTACAGCACTGTAACTTCAAACTCTCAGCACCTCTGGACAAGACTGACAATCATGCCAGACCAGTCCCACAGTATCCCCAGACTCTTAGTCTCTGTATTGCAGAAGTCAAGCCTGACAAAGCTTCAGCTTCTCCCGGCAACTTTTACAGTTTAATTTCACTCTGTGTGTGTGTTTATGTGCGTGTAGATCTACATATATTATACACGCATGCTTACATATGTGAATGTGAACTCAGTAAGTAAATGAAGAGCTTCTTTAGCAGCAGTACAGAACACAAAAAATAATCCCTTTCGCCAGCATGGCAGAATTCAGTGTTGTGAATGCTCCACCTCACAAAAAATAAAAAATAAAAATAAAAATATCCAGCTCAGTTCTCTTTCCTGAATTTCCTTTGCTGTTTGAGGCAGATTCTGTTCATGCTTTGCTCTTCAAAAAAGTTCTCCCCCCTCCCAAAATATACTGCAGTGTAATAAAACAAAAGATTTATCAAAAGAGCAGCAGATAAGTTCTCTTGCAAAAGCCTCTCTGAATATCAGAAATTTGAAATTTCCAATTGCTACTTTTAATTGATGAAATAACAATTCAAGAGTTTTTTGTTCCTTTGTATTTTGATCTATAAAAGTACTCACTCATCATTAATACAATCAATTTGACAGATGCATCAGAAAAGTCTCGATTTTCATTTCAGCTCCACTAAACAGCAGTACTACTTTATTAAAATTCAGTTCTGCATGAAGAGATGGCTTCATGCAACTGCTTGCTTTAGACAAACACTTACCACACGCTTTCATGCTACTTTCTGTTATTGAAGAGGGCAAATATTTCCTTCACCTAAGGCTCTGATGCTTACAGATCTCGGAGCTTGTGATGTTCCCCGCCCTCCTTCAAATGGGCAGCAGTATCACAGAATTTGCCACCGATGTCTGATACTCTCTCCTCTTTACAGCACTGTTGGTCTTAGGTAAATTACACTATGGCTTGGAAGCCATCACATTTGTTTTATGCAACATCTTTGCCTAGGCATCTTTTCTAGTCCAGTAACTCATGTAAGTCGATAGCCTAAAATAAGCAGCAGAATTTTCATGAGGACTGTCTCATTTAACTAAATGAGAACTTCTTCATTACACAAAACCAAAAAGCTTCCCTCCAAAACACAAGACAGAAACAGAAGTTTATTGAAGCTGGATGCCTCTCGAGCCAGGTTTGAGAAGGCTACTTCACAGGGAAGAAGCGGCGGGGGAAGATAGCCGTGATTCCCAGAGAAGCTCCCAGTTGTAAATCTTAGCATTGTCTCCTAAACTACAGGCATACCCTCATACTCTGTTCCTGCTAAAGTGCAGCAGCATGTTACCCAACACAGCACTCTGGTTAGTCTCAGTGCGACTATTCAGAACAGCAAATAAACCTGTAGGAATAATATGGATATAATTTTTCCTACAACTGCAAGTAGCAGCACTGGCCAGAAAAGATCTTGCAGCTACAGTAAAGAAATGCAGGGCAGCAGAAAACCACTACCAACTGGTGGGGAAGTAGAAATACTGAGCAAACCAAGGAACAACACACTTGAATTTCTCCCATGGTCTGAGGGATAGGAAGACATGGCTGTTTTCTACCAGACTTTGATGATAGATCCCTAACAGTCTTTTGATACAGATCTCTGTCTAGCAAGTTAAGCCTTTTAAGGTTTAATGCCTCATAAGGTACATTTTTAAACGCAAAAAAAAAAGCCTTAGGAAGAGCAGAACACAAACCGCTCCCTTTGCGAAGACCACATGTGCCAAGAAGGACTAGACTCCAGCTCCCAGCACGTGAGCAGCACTGAAGTTTTCATTTTCTGGAAGGAAGGTACAACATGTCTGCAGAGCAAATGATCAGCAAAGTTAAGAAATCGCCCTGTATAGTCAGACAAAATTAAGTAAATATGTGATTCCTACTTACTGGAAACCTTCTCCTTGGTATCCAGTGACAGGATGCGTGGGAATGGTTCAAAGCTGCATCAGGGGAGGTTCAGACTAGATATTAGGAAACATTTCCTTTACCGAGAGGGTGGTCAAACACTGGAACAGGCTTCCTAGAGAGGTGATTGATGCCTCAAGCCTGTCAGTGTTTAAGAGGCATTTGGACAATGCCCTTAATAATATGCTTTAACCTTTGGTCAGCCCTGAGTGATCAGGCAGTTGGACTAGATGATCACTGTAGGTCCCTTCCAACTCAAAATAATCTACTGCATTTACAGGAGAATATTCCTTTACACCAAAATGGCTTTATCTGAATGAATGCTCCTAAAGTGAAGTTCAGGACATTCTCTTTAATTTGTAAATTTTTCTTGACATATTAGCAAAAGGTCCACATGCATTGTAAGTCAGTTATTTCCAGTGCTGTCTCAACGCCTACTTCTAGAAATGTCCATCTCAGAACACACTCAGGTGCTCTCTTGCCATCAGGTTTATGGAAAAAAAACAACAGTTGGTTGAGACACAGTAAATTACCCCTCAACAACCTTATTCTGTCTCAAAGCAAGAGTAAAATCAGTTAGAGTCAAAACCAGTTTTCCTAAACTGCTGTTATTTGACACTGAAACGGACTGGGAAGTTCAGGGGGTCAACTGCCATACCCGAGGTAGAGGGCTGACTATATCCCATGTCTGGCTTGAGAGCCACCTGACCACCACTGCCATGGCAAGGTTCACAGTGCCCCAAATTTTATACAGGATTCCCACTTCTCATCCTGCAACCTTGGTTTCAGCATGTAGCTCTTGGCCAAACCACTACTTGCACCGACTGCTCGTCATTCGCATCGGTCGGCAAGGGACCGGCTGACAGTATGAATTTCACAAGCCCGCAATTACAAAACAGATATGAGCAAGCACTCTGTTGGCAATTAGAGCTCCAGCTTTATTTTATTTATTCTAGTATAAGAGCAGATGTTGCAGTTATTCGAAGCTTTTCACAACCTTAATTGTTGACCTTAATTGTTGTTAATCTTTCCCATGTAGTGGAGACAGACTGACGCCACCCGTATTTTGTGAAGAAGATAGTGTCCTGCAGGGTATGAGTAATAAAAGACAGTATTGTCTGCCTTCTCTCTCCTGTGTGAAACACGAGGGCACTGGGATTGGCCGGCAGCATGGAAGAAAAAGAACTAACGAATGACTCAGCTGGTTTATTTATTTTTTTGGAGGATACATCTGCCATGACACTGAGATTTCTTTCCCCTCCCCGGGAGCGGGTGAAGCTTCCAAGTGCCAGCTAAGGAAGTGCCGCATTTAGACTTCATGACGCCTGAAACAGCTGATACACAAAGCACCCTGTCTACCTCATTGAGCATCGCTCAGGCTGTAGTATTGAGAAGCGAAGTGTTGAGTTTCACAGGGCAATATTAGGTTTCATAAACAAGTTCTCAGACTGGACAAGAAAGCGGTATTTCATGATGTGTTAGGAATATTGCAAAAGATACACAAGAGCTTCCCAGGTCTCTTCCTTTGCTAGTGGGAGGCTTGCCTGAGACTTCTTGCTCAGGCATGGAAATTTTGTATTCATCTTTTTGCTGCAGAACTTGGAGACTAAGTTTTCTAACCAAGAAGTACATTCCTCTGACTTTGTTCTGCCAAATGTACTGGAAGATGTTAACTTGGTGTCCCAGTAACTTGAGAACAGGCAACGCAGAGGAGGGACACTGAAGTTCAGAAATGAAACACAGGATGTACTGATGCTGCAACAGGCACTCCCTATAACCTAAGGCAAAAGCCCCAGAAGTCAGGATAGTGAGTATCAGTTTCATGTTTACGGTTACCTTCAAACAAATGCTCAGAATGAACTGGGACATAAGGCTGAACCCAAAGACCAGAATGGCATCTGATATCAGTTCTAATGCAAAATACAGTAAATAAAATCCTTCCTCCCTCTTACCCCAAAACTCACCTTAGCTGCAAACACCTTCAAGGTTTCCTGACAGGAAGAAAACATAAGGACCATTTTTGTTTTAGTTCCTTAAGAGATGTTATGTTTGTTCATTAAAAAAAATAAAAATCAATGTCAACCTCCAGAAGTTTACCAGGCACCAAATTTTTTTTTTATATATATACACACACAAAGCAACTGCTGATAGAAAACATTTTAAGAGCAGCATAAAAAGACTGTAAGAAGTTGCTAGAATGGAAAGAATTCAGCCAAGATTTCTGAAAGAAAACACTAAACTGCCAAGCTGTTAATTGCCACATATACCCTGTCACACCTAAATTGATTTGGACATAGCATGAAAGATGGTAAGTCAGACCAGTTTTCAGAAGCGCGTGCAAGGTAAATTCCAGGAACTGAAAAATCAGGAAATGACTTCTTTACTGAAAGAACTAGTTAAAACTAGGTAACATAGACATAGATAATAAATAAGATGGCATGAGAAAGAGTCAGTACAGCTTTTGCAGAAGTTCTGACTCAAACCTAGCCAAGATTTATGATACTGTATAGACAAAGACATATTTGGAAATTATCTGTAACTAGGGACTCTTAAAAGGACCTGAGCTGCTGTAGTTTGCAGAAGGGGTTCCCCCTTAACACCCAGCTGAAGGATAAGAATTAGAAGTAGGAAAAGAGAGTGTTTTCTCCATACAAGGAGTCTCAAGAATGACTGTAGTGGCCATTCTTTTCAACGTTATCCATAAGCTCTCTGAAACCTGACAAACAGGGAGGTGACACAAAGTTTGCTGGCAATATGATGTGTTCAGTCATTAGAGCTGGAGCTTCACGCAAAGCAAGTAGAACAATCTCATGATCACAAGCAAATGGGCAACCAAAAGGGCAACACTGATTTAATTTCCACAAACACAAGCCAACGTGCAAAAATAAAAATAACCCTGCCTGTGTGTACTGCTGAAGTAAGTGTCAGAAGTCTGAAGTCTTGTTTGAAAGTATCATCTTAGGGAAGAAAGAAGGCAGATCATACCCCATAAGGAAATACAGTATTAAGAATTAAGGAACTGCTGCAAGCAAAGCAAAATCATGACAAGTCATTAAACCCAGGGCTGTTATAAGACTAAAAGCGTAAAATAGAATTAGAGGAGTACAGAGAAGAGAAATTCCTAAAGCAGAAACTAACAGACCGGGATCATTCAATATGGAGAAGAAGAAAAGAGACAGCTGAGGGAGAAGAGGACAGACATCTAGTCAGTTATAGAGGACACGCACAAAGTGCCCACAGAATGACCATTCCTTCTCAAAAGAATCATAGAATCATTAAGGTTGGAAAAGACCTCTAAGATCGAGTCCAACCATCAACCCAACAACACCATACCCACTACACCATGTCCCCAAGCGCCTCATCTACACGGCTTTTAAATACTTCCAGGGATGGTGACTCAATCAGTTCCCTGGGCAGCCTGTTCCAAGGCCTGACCACTCTTGCAGTAAAGAAATTTCTCCTAATATCCAATCTAAACCTCCTCTGGCACAACTTGAGGCCATTTCCTCTCGTCCTATCGCTAGTTACTTGGGAGACGAGACCAACACCCACCTCGCTACAATCTCTCTTCAGGTAGTTGTAGAGCGCGATGAGGTCTCCCCTCAGCCTCCTCTTCTCCAGACTAAACAACCCCAGTTCCCTCAGCCGCTCCTCATAAGGCTTGTGCTCCAGGCCCTTCACCAGCTTCGTTGCCCTTCTCTGGACACGCTCCAGCACCTCAATGTCCTTCTTGTCGTGAGGGGCCCAAAAGTGAACACAGTATTCGAGGTGTGGCCTCACCAGTGCCGAGTACAGGGGCACGATCACCTCCCTACTCCTGCTGGCCACACTATTTCTGATGCAGGCCAGGATGCCACTGGCCTTCTTGGCCACCTGGGCACACTGGGTAGGGGTAGGCAAGAGATTTCAAGTGGATAGGAAACACGAAAATCATTTCCATGGGATGACTGGACCTATCAGTCTGGTAAAACAATAATTTAGGCTAAGCACTGGAGAAAGCTTGTCAAGGGCAGCGACTATGGTAATAGAGATGCACACTCCAGAAAACTGCAGCACAGCTCACCGTGCAGCAGAAGGGCCTAAAGGCAGAGGAAAACTCCTTGCAGGCCTTCTGCCTAAGCAGCTGCTACCGATGGCCCAGAGACACACAGAACTGTTCTCTGTTAACCTGTGGTCTGAGCCACTACAGCTACGCTTACAGAGAGGAACAGCCATAACTATGCTCGCTCTTATACACGTTATTGTCCCTTTTCCCCCGACGGTGCCCTGTACCAGCTCCATTTTCAAACAGAGAAACCGAGACAGCCGTGAAGGATGTTGAGGTCACCCAGCAGGCCCCACGAGCCCTGCGTTCAGGACTTCGCTATCGCCAGCTGCCGGCCCCGGGTCCCTCTGCTCCGGGGCACGTCCCCCACCACAGACAGCAGGACAGAGGCCTACCTGCCCCTCAGCGAGGCTCATTAACGTAGCCCTTTCACATGAACGAAGTTCGCAATTCAAATTAACATCTTGAATTCTTTTTTTCAAATTAATATTCCTGGTTGTGAATTGCGGGCGCCAGACATTAACCTAGCTGGGATGGGTGAAGGAGAGCTGGAGGGACAGCCACATCAGAGGGAAGTCCAGAAGCACCACCTCAGCACGGCCACGCCGCATCCTCCAGAAAATACTGCATCGATTTAACAGATTTGCACCTTTAACAATTTGGCACAGACCTAAAAGCTACAGTTGCTAGGCATCCTCCATGTAACATTTACTTTTAACACCAAGTCCCGCAGGCTGCTGCAGTATGCAGAAGGTAGAATCTATGTAGCTGCGAGTTGACAAGCACATGCCTAAATGCTGGCTCTCTACAACACAAAACATGAACTGCTTCGCCAGGGTGCCTCTCCCACTATTTCCATGGGAATTTACTATATCCAGGATGTGACATGTTTCAGCACCGAATATGAAAGGTGCCATTTTCATAATGGGTATCCAGGAAGTCTTTCTCTGCATTTCAGGCCAGGACAAGAGCAAATTGAAATCTAAGATTTTAAAGAACGTGAAGCTTCCTGCACAGATCTGATAAAGTCCTCCTGAAATCACAACACAAGTTCAGCACCGTGCTGAAAGCTGTTAAGAGACCACAGCTGAACAAGGCCTTGAACTCCTCTTTTATCAGCTTTTTATTTTGAATAAAACAAAAAGCTACTTTCAAAATAGCATGAGAGTCACAACACCGAAAAGATTCTGGCGTTTTCATGTTCTCAAAATAGCATGCTAGAAAGACGTCTACAAAAATAGAAGTTTTAGGTGCATTTAGCTTTCATCTCGAGCATCAGCACAAGTCTATCCAATGCAGCATTTGCATAAGGCTACATACATGACCCTATCCTGATGAACAGCAGAGAATTGGGACCAAAATGCAACTGATCCCTTGAAAGCTCTCCAAGACCAGAGGATTCAGAAGCTGGAGCGTGCTTGCTCCTTCCCCACTGCCTCACATGCCCGGCACACAGAGAAATTCAGATTCCTCTAACTCGCTTCACTGAAATCTGAACGATCTAATAGAAGGTAGCAGCAAGCAGCATCACCAAAAATAAAACCATCAGAGAGAAACTACTGAAGTGTAAAGCAATGCTTTGTTTCAGGCGCTTAAACGTGCAAGTTATGTACTTCTTGATATAGGAAAGCAAGCAGCAGCAGCACATTTCAGACACCGTACTCCCTTCTCCTCCGTCCCCAGGACACAGACCAAGGGAAAAGTGACCATCTTCAAACCAGCCCCTCGGCTCCCTGGCTGCCCAGATTCACCCTCGCTGCCCTTCCGCAGGGCAGGGCGAAGCTTGCTCGCCGCAAAGGGGAGGGCACCGCACAGCAGCTCTTGCCTCCCACTCCCTGCCTTCTAGGAATTTCCCAAGGCACCGCTGGAGGATTAGGAGCTGTAATGCTATTAAACACTGCAGTATCAAAATCTGAATTAAAACACACAAAGTCTGCCTTAAGAGGAGGATTTTTTAATTTTTTTTTTTATCCTCTGGAAAAGCATCTAAAGAACACAGTGAGGAAGCAGCATCAAAACTGGCAACTCCGCAAGCAAAACAGCCGAGTCTACTTGCACATTGCAGCCTGCTACTTCAGATTACTGATTGCAGAGCAACAAGTTATTCTCTCCCTAATTGGGTCCCAGTCTAAAATAGTCCCGATATTTTTAGTATAGTACTTAAGTATCTGAACTGTGCCCTGTACTGCCAAAGCTGGCATGCGTCCCTGGCCATACCAGGAATTCCAATATTAAACAAGAACACACACGCCACATATCCAGGCCGACTTTTCTTCTTCTGCATTGTCTTTAGTGGGTGGCTTTAAAGACTTTAAACACTAACAGCTGGCCAAAAATGGCACAGGCTTATATGCTAATTCTGCATTTAAAACCTCTCTACCAGCTACTGTGCAACCTCTCTCTGTACAGGAGAATCAACCCAGCAAGGAAAAAGCGAGGGTCATGATACCACTGATTAGTTAAAGAAAGAGACAGAGTTTGCCCTTAGCAGGGGAGGGCACAGATAGAAGGTTAAGAATGGGATTATTTCACCTAAGTTTTGCTTGTTATGAGTCCGTGCAAGTTCTGAGGCACTGGAGGAGAGGAGAAATCCGAACTGCATCCTGTAACTCATCCCTCTTCCATCCTCTTCCACGCTGCACATACGCTATAGATAAATTTAAACTAGTCAAGAAACAAAAGGCCTCTGTTAAGTACGTTTACACACACACAAGGAGGATTATGTAAGCTCTGTCTAACAAACAATATGCTGCTTCTGCAGAAGAAATGAGAGATGATCAAAGCAAGACTTGTGCATGTTTCCAAGTCAGCCTTCCCACCTTCCATCAAAGGGGTGACAACCATCCTGCAGCATGCTAATTCTGCAGCACAGAGAGCAGAACAAAATCTGAAATAGCCACAGGCTGCTCCAACAAAGACTACCTGCCTCCATGAGCTTACTGCCACTTACCTTGCACTTTCATCGTGAGCTCGTTTTTGTTAGACCACAGGAAGAAAAAGTTCCCGTGAGGAATTTACTCTGCCCTTTTATCAAGTACTTTGCAGAAGGGAAGTCAAGTCTATGAAAGAGCTTTCAAGACAAAATCCTAACCTGAAAGACGGCTGCCAGCCAACAAAAATTTGCTAGTCTCTATTACCACTAGACCATCTGTTCTTGAAACTGTATGTTCCTTTTCAGAAGGGTTCTTATTTTGTGAACATTGTTCACTGTCTCCGCTCTGTAAACACCCCCTTATCCAACATGCTTCTAGATCTGGTGATGACACAGGACCAAGCCTCTAGTTTATCATATGATTATCTAGCCATTTTGGGTTCATCGGTATATTTCAATACTTTCTATTTTAAACTATTCTAGTCTCAGACAGCAGCAGAAGCATCACATATAAAGCCTTACATGGCTTCTGAATTATGGCTAAGCTGATCAGGGGCACCAACTAAATGATGTTCTCAAACCCAAATCTGACAAATCAGCTGAGGTGAAGATTCAACCTTTTAGCATTTGCCCATTAACTGTTTTCAATGGGTGGATTCTAGATGAAAGAACTTGCCTTTGTATTTGAAGAGAGCTTTCTGCCACTGGCTGTTTGTTCTCTCTCATCTCCAGTTTTTAACTGGCTTCCAGTTAACCCTCAGACCCAAGTTTTGCTGTTGTGCATACATGACCAAAAGCAAGCAACAGTTAGTTCTTCTCCCTTACTACCTAAAGAGGTCAAGCAAAGTCCATTCATCTACACTCCACTAAAAGAGCAATAGCCTGAAGACAATTACTGCAATACCAAAATAAGTGAAGGTGAAGCAGAGACAAAAAATATCAAAAACTCGTTCTGTAATTCCACAGCAATAAAATAATGATTAAGGGAAAGGTCAGTCTACTCATTTTCTCAAGAAAGCTATAGGTAACAAGGGTAGAACAAAAAAACCCGTAATATTAGTGATGACAGGACAGAGGGGAAAAAAAAAAAGAAAAAAAAAAGGAAAGCACAGATCAGACACTACTTAGATGAATCAACCTCCTCTCAAATTAGCTGGTTTTCATGAAATTCGGTCATGAACATGTTGAACAGTTTGGATTTTTCTTAAAGCTTCAAACCATTAGCAGTTATTTTTGAGAGTTCATAGAGGATTGACAAGGTAACAGAGGCTGGAGAATGGCAAACAGTGATATCCTAAAGAAGTGGAAGAGGAAAGAAGTGGAAAGAAGAACCTGAAGAATGATAGTTGTTGCTTATTTGCACGTGGATTGCCATTAAACCCATCTGCTAGCACCAAGAAGAAAATAAGAGATCAAACTCAACAAAAACTGATTGCTCATGGATAAGCCAGGTCAAACCAACTCATCTTCCTACTATGGCAGAATAATACATTTTAGGAATATAGAAGCAGCAGACACTGAATCTTGACATTAGCAAAACCATGTCAAAAGATTCAAACCACATTCTTATGAAAAGTTACGAAAACTCTGCCATACAGTTATTAATGCAAACAGTCATCTTATGGCAGATTTTAAAGTGACTGGATAACTGCACTGACTTACCATTTGCTCAGAGTCGAAAAGACGGACAGACTCACAAAATAGCCTGACAATACTGAATAACATCTGCAGAGATCTTCCCTGGTCCCACGCTATTCTAATACTAATGATCTAGATAACGAAGGAGAAAATGACACTCACTAAACTTCAAGAAGCTGCTAACTTAAAGCTGCCAGCTTGCTGGAAGACTGAATTCAAAGCAAGTTTTAGAAACTGAAAAATTCTTTGTTGAGAAAGAGGCAAATACCATACAGGAACGTATAGAGAAACATATGTGAGAATTGTGAAGCAACAGTTCTGTTCTACTTGTGGCTGATAAAGCTTCCAGCACGACACTGTATCCAGTCTTCAGCAAATTTCAGAAAAGATCAACTGGAAACAATCCAAGCAAAACCACCAGGAACATCACAGAATTAGAAAAACATGACATCTGGGAGGAAAAAAGAAAAAACAGAATGAACTGGAGCTCAGCCAAAAGAAGAGAAAGTAAGGGTCATGATGATACCTTTCAAATATATGAAAGCCTGCTGCAAAGAAAGGAGGAGGAATCTGTTCTCCATGCCCACAACTTTCAGTAGAAGAAACAGAAAGGTTTAAAAAGCAACAAAAAAGATTTAGGAAAACATTACTGGGTGGAGTGGCAGGGAGGGTGTGGTGTGAGGGTACTGGGGAAAGAGGAAAGAAAAACACTAAGTCAAAATTGCTAAAAGGAAGAAAACCAATGAGTCAACAGACAGACTGTCTGGGGAGTACACGGAGTTTCCCCATCACTGTCACCAAACTGCCGTCAAAAACACACAACTATACTCCAGCTTTTCATTGACTAGTTGACCTCTCTAAAGTCTCCTCTCCAGATCTAGGACTGTGCTACAAGAAAAATAAGCTTAACACAGATGCATTGTTTCCTCTCCTTCTTGTAAGGACATTACCCACAGTGAGAATACCAACGAGCTGCATGCCAACTGTAACCTTCAGAGCCAAAATGTCTTAAAAAAAACCAAAACACACACAACCCACTCCAAACCTTACGTGTTAAAATATCTTTTTAAAAATTCTATCCCATGTACTTGCCTCTGTTGATACAAGGATCCGACTATGTCCTAACGCTACAAACAAACCAGAACCTGACAACAGAGAGGCACGTGGCCAACACCCTGCGGAGAGCAGCACTGGGAATTTTGCTCTTGAGTCTCACTCTGGAGGACAAATAGCAGAAACACTGACTCTAATGTCTTGAATATTTTTATATGCTTAGCCGCAATCTATGAGTTGTAGGTTTCACTGGTTGTCAGGTTTTTGAAGGGTACAAGGAATGAGGAAATTTCTTCTTCCAGAAGAGCATGGAAGAGAATCATCTGTACATGGTTACCCCAGCACAAATAAGTACTGTAAGGTGCAACCCTATCATTCTGCAACTTGGCATAAACACTTACTCAGTAGCAAGCATCTCTGGAGATTGCGGGGGCGGGGGGGGGGGGGCGAACAACACCAAAAAAACACGCAAAACCTCAACTCAATCCCTTCAATTTTTTTTTAGCTCACGGATTGTGAGCATTGAGCTGTACCCACCAGCATATTCCAAACTGCATTTGTGTTTGTTCTTGCTATGTAAAACCTCTGGGAGTATTTACAGGAAACGAACTCTGATGAGACATAACTGCAAGCATTATCATCTTACTCTGCCAATTTTCTCTCTCCAATTCCCCTTCCCACACAGGGCAGTTTGGCCTCCACCATTTGCATCAATGGAAGTAGCTGAGGATGGGCATTTCACAAATCTCCCAAATCCACTACTCCTGGGTACAAGACTTATTTTAGCCTTTAACCATGCAACTGGAAGATACCATGCCACAAAGGCTTAAGGGAGGCTTTGGAATTGCATTTGCTTTGTACCGTACAGTGTCAAAAACACAGTCATTTGCCATCTTTTCTTGAGTATCCCAGAGTAACATGCTGATGCAAGAATAAATATTTATAGTTCATAGCTTTTTCCTTAAATCTGCCTAGATCTAACCCCCTCTTGTTTTAAGAAGTAGGAATTATATATAAACATCACAGTAACAGCAAGGAGGATCTAAGAGTTAAGATCAGGTTTCTATGCACGGGAGGGGCCCGCTGTGGATTTACAGGATTAACACCAGTGCCCTTCCCTCACTATCAGGAATGACTGTCCACTCCCCACTTTGCATCTTTACAACTTGCAGATACTGGGATCTTGGAGTACGAGGCTGACAGTCAGCAAAAGCAAAGCACTAGGTCACTCCTAAAGAGTGACAGGGCTGGGAAATGAAAAAGAAGGGAAAATTATTTTGTTTTTTAAAAAAATATTTTAATATGTGTAGACATTTTAAGTCAAGATAGTCGAGCAGGCATTGCCATTTCATGGAGTTCAGATGTGCCACCGTTTGCATTCGGAGCAGAAGCATTTTTGCTCAGGCTCCTCACCGTGTGGTAAACCCTGGAATCCCCGGCTGTCTGAACGGCCACCAGACCACAGGACATGGCAAATAAACATCTACTCAAAAGTGACACTTGTGGTTTAGACCAGGACTGAAGTCATGCCAAGTTTTAGATGTGAATTAGCTACCTGTATCACAAGTGGGATGTTTACTATGCATTGTGGTATAAGTACTCAGTTCTCTCTCCCATTTTTTTCTTCTTCCTAACACTTCCTCCACCTCTGAAGAGGCAATCATCATCTCTGAGAATTTAATTTCCAGGAGCTGGGACATGGAAGCAAACGCAAAGCAATACAGCCATCACATGGGCAAAACACGGCCCCCAGAAACAGCAGGCTCTTCCCATACAGACACCCAACAGCAGCTCCAAGAAAGTGTTAGCATTACTCTGAAAAGATGATCGTATCGGTAATCGTTTTCAGAGCCATGATCTAGCCATGCTGTGAGCTAAGACACTCCCCCACCCATCACATTATCTTCACCTGAGGGGAGGGAAGCAGCCTGCTTTGCCTTTTCTCTCCATCACACTAGAAATACCTACCTGACTATGGAAATCAATTTGATTCCCTCTCCTCTCACATTGCTGAGAAGTGGGTGCATTGGGGGGGGGGGGGAAATCGAGGCAATAAAAAAGTTGAGAGTTGTGTCAATATTGCCCTTCTTTGTGCCTTCTCTTCTACACTCTCACCACGTCTCCCAGACTCTCCCCTTTAAAGTAGCTTTCCCTCTCCCCTCCCCTCCCACTGCTGCAAAACACACATATGAGCACAGGTGTCACTTAGAAAATGTCAATCAAATCCTCAAAAACAGACTGGAATGGTTTCTAATCTTTCTTTTACAGTAAGTATCACAATAAAAAAACCACACACATTTTTAGTTTGTGTTCACTTACATCCAAAATCCAGGGTAAATTTACATTCTTAGTTAAATTTTAGGTCTTCAGTCTATATTCAGTTTTTCCCCCCTAACAATGGGACGGCTCAGTCCTTTCTTACAGGATGCAAAAGAGCAGGGAGACTTTGCAATGCTCCCTGGTGGAAAATGACATCGTAATTCAAAGCTTTATTGATGAGTTAGATGAGTTTTAGGATATAGCTACTTTGGGCTGCTCTGCTTCAGTTTATACAAATCCTGTTATTTCTTCATTGACCAGACAAATCTTTAGGGACATTACAACCATGCTGCAAAATCATCTTCACTGATAAAAAAAAAAACCACACCACATACACCAGGCTGCAACCCAGGCTGCGCTAATGCAACAAGCTTGTAAACAGACTCTTCTAATGAAAGTGGCAGAAAGTCATTAAGATTCAGTTAAGCTACCTAGAGTATTTGGTTAATTTTAAACTGCTAATAGATTTCAGAGGCAGCATCTCAGATGAAAATCACTTTTGATACAATCCTTTCAGTCCACTGGTTTTCTAGGGACTTCATTCCACATGGCTAGGGTGTCAGGTAGCGTGAGTTACCCCGTTACAGCAGTACTTTTAAAAAGATCCCAGAAGACCGTAGGAAGACATAGCCTGAAGCTCTCTCCTCCAAGCCCCTCAGCTCCGCACACAGCCACAGCCCTGCAGAGCTTCCACGTTACCCCCAAGCCCAACAGCCACCCCGGCCCATGCCAACGATGCCCTAATCCTGACCTGCAGAAGGACGTTTGTCACCCCATCCATGAGAAGCAGCAGATTCTTCCTTTCACCTTTTCCCTCATCCTCCCACGCCACTAAATAGTCAGCTTTATATACAGATCAATTATAAGGCCTATACCAACTCCAGCATACCACTGAACTACGTCAAGGCTCAAAGACCCTTCATGAGCAAGTCTTCAATATCTGTAAGATATTCCAGAAAATCTGTACCGCAGACAGTCTCCATCATGAAAACCTGCTTTAACTCACAGTGTCAGTACAGCACATTAACACGGTGCAAAGCACAAGTGGCAAACTGGTCTTACTGCAAGATCACCTCTCTTTTGGCACACCTTTTCGAGGCGCTTCCTCTTCTACTTTACAATACTGGTGCTCACCACCAACTCCAGCTCCCCGTACTCAGTCACGTAAGTGGGGACTTCTAGCAGCTGCCACAACCCTGAGATGCATACACCCCACCCACCCCCAAGAGAGAAATGGGGTATTTGGGTAGCCGGGAGGGGAGACAGCATGGCCACAGGGCCACAGAAGATTCTATTGCTGAAGAAGGAGCTGCAGGGAGGCAGCCCTGGCCTCAGGACAGGAGGAGGAGCAGAGAAAGCCGCTTTGAGAACCTCTGCTCTTTCTGCATAGCGAGCCAGGATTTAGAAGAGTTTGCAAGCTCCTCACAAAGCACAGGCTTCCTTGCTCAGCTTCAGAGTAAGAATTAGAATTGCCGAATGAGAGAATACTGGCAGGAAGAGGTGAACTAAGACCAGCTACTGGATGAAAGCATCATTGCCCACATAGTGCAACGATTTATGGCTCAACCATAGATTTAAGCAAAAATTCACTCTGACCACACAGCTTGAACGTAGATCCATACTCAAAACATTGACTTTAGACAAGCCGCAGTTGCACACAGGAAGAAAGCTTCAGTCCCCACACACTTTAAAAAATAAATTAAAAAAAAAAAAACACACCACAACCAAAAAGTCGTCCCATGGATGCTCTCTGGCTGGATGAGTCTTCTCTGAATCACTGCCAAAGTCAATAGAGATACGACATGGGTGAAGTCAAGCATACAAGTTGGCCAGATATCCTGAGAAGAGGAAGAAACTTGGCATTTGTATGCAACCATGTCAGTGTGCCCATAAAATTAGTTCTCATTCATTACTTCCTTCATCTCAATAGCCCAAAAACCTAATACAGCTATACAAAGCAATTATAAGTAGCATTTGATCTAAAACCTGAACTTCGTTCAGCAGCTGGTATACAGTGCTCTAAGTAAAACACAGGGGATGGGGAGAACATTTAATATGCATTTTGTCACTCTCCAAATGACTTTGCAGAAGACAGAAACTGTTTTTAGACAGAGGCAGACCCCTGTAATGAAGGCTCAGAAAAGATCTCTTCCTCAGTCCATCGAAGAGTTCACATCTAATAGAGCTGGTACCCAGCCAGAAAGACTGAGTCAATTAGCTCAAACTTTTTTGTGTTAAAATTATGGAAAAAGCCAACCAGAAATGTTTCTGAAGAGAAACGCCAGTCACTGCTGTGCAATCCAGAACCCAAGAACCCAAACTCCAAGTCTTCCCAAGCTCTGTTTGGTAAAACGAAGGAAAGCCATGACATGTCACCTTGCCCCTAAAATGATTCCACATTTACCACAGGCAAGAATAATAACCAGAATTACTAAACAACTTATTTTGGTTCTCAGTTTGCAGGGTGGGGTTTTTTTTTCAGGCTAAAGCATACTAGCTTTAGCAAGGCTGAGAAATTTGCAGCTCTACCCAACAGCCACCAAGACCATTTCCTAGGAGACACAAGAGCCGTCACCTCTAGTGCCTTTATTTGACTTTGGCTATAGAAACCCCTCTTGGTCAGAGTGGAACAGCTGAACCAGCTCGCAGGCAGCTCTGGGACCGTGAGACTGGGAACAGCCGAGACGTTCCAGGTCAAAACATTTCAGCCAGTAACTGGTCCAAAACAAGTATGTTTTACCACAACGTTTCAGGGCAAGTCAACCAAATCTCTAATGCTCCTCATAACACTGTCATAAGTATGAACAGCTATTATTCTCGATATTTCTCGTAACATGAAAAATGATGGATTTATTACCAGTTACTTCCTCAGTTGCTCTGGTTCATGACGATCGTATAATAAGATACAGCTACACATACCTTGCATAATCTTCCAGGGGAAACGTTTCTTCAACCTCTTCACACTGCAGATTTTTCACAACAGAAATTTGTATTTCAGCACTCTAAAAGGAAAAAGTGACTTGTATCACCGATGGCTGCACACTAGCTGTCTCCCAGAAGCTCTACCAAGGGCTGCCAAATTCACCTGATAGGCTACTTCACATCACCTACAGAAGTGTCACCTTACTTCATCTGAATTTTAAATGAGAGACCTGGGGAACAAACCTTGTGAGGGAGACATGAAGGGCCTCAGAAGTTCTCAGAGACTAATACAAGGAAAACAAAGTCACACTGTTACAACACAGGACTCCTTCATTCACTTCGCTTTTCAAAATTCCTCATTTTCCAAACACCCATGAGAACTTCTCCCACTGCTGGGAAGAGGAGTTGAACAAGTAAACCAGGATAAATTATACATTTACCAAAATTAGCTAAGGCTAAAACTAGGAAAGCATCTTGCAATGCCATTCTCCCACTAAAGGTTGCATCAGCAGCACTATTTTCCAAAGGACACCAGGGGAAAGCAGGAGGAAATGACCGGGCCACAACCCAACCAAGTGTTGCAAGCATCATCACACACCTGAACTCATCCTGTCATGCACAGAATCAGCTGCAACATTCTTTGCAATGCTCCTCTGACTTTCCATGTGTTAACAATGTAATCCACCTTTGCTAGCAAGGAACTTCACAGAGATTTTTCCTGACCTTTTTAGCATCAGCTCTAGAACAAAACATGTATGCTGAATGCAAAACAAGCTTGAGCACACATCAGAGATGCCAGCAACCCAAATAGCATTTGCTCTGCACTCCTACGGCTCATCTCGTAGCCTCCTTGCTCAATTCTCCTGAAGCCTTTTAGAAAAAAAAAGAAAACCCAATGCCTCTTCTGAAACCTTTCAAATGTTAAATGTCATGACTATGGGTAATAATAGCCTACCAGTAAAGAATATCAAAAGCTACCAGTTCACGAAAATCATATAATCTGTGACATTCTATTTTGATCATTTTTAGAGCATAATAATGGGCTATTCTGATTGCTTTCACCTTATAGAGGGCCTTCATTAAGAACCATCATTTAAAAACAAAAACTAGAGCTAGGTGCCCAGCAGCCAGGGAGGAAAAAACAAAACAAACAAACAAACAAAAAAACACGAAACCTTCAGCCTCAACTTTGTGGACTTCAGGATTCCTGGAATGAAACATTTCATCACAGCAGAAAACAAAACAAAGAAAAGAGACTTAAAGTTGGTGATCCCTTTCATAAAGTATTAAAAATGCATGCATTTCTGTGTCTAGATTATAGATGCTGATGGTGAATCTGCCTCTAGCATAAGATTTAGCAGCAAGTATACTTTGTCCTCACAATTGTGCTGCACTGATACCTTTCTCTTGGAAATTGTTTTGTTTACTACACATCTTGCTGTGACCACATACAGTAACTGGAACATCACAGTTCGAGTTGGACAGGAAAAACAAAAGCAACCTGACCCACCGAGAAAGCGCCTGCCAGCACTTGAGCCATTGTTCTGCAAAATATCAAGGCTTGAATTCTGACATAATCCCCTGACATCTCGGGCGATGTCAGCACGAGCAGCTATTAGAATGAAGAATGATCACCCACGAGACATTAATTCGGGAAGAATCAATGGCCTTGCAATACATATTTCTCCCTTAACATTCTCCTAAATGGACTTTAATACATCTGAGCCAGAAGGGAAAGCAGACCTTTTAAGAAAGGCTTTGGCACAACACAAAAATATCACAAGCTTCTGAATTTTTAGCTTTTCCAGCTCCTTGAAGTTTAATTCCACACTTGTGCTTTGATATAATAAAAGCTCCTCATTCCTTTCCAAGGACGCTCAGAGCTTTAACAGTACACTAAGCAAGACCAACCTACAGATTCTACCTTCCCCCAGTCCTTCTCACCCCCTCTCCCAATTCCCATTTAAGGAGAGAGAATGTTCTCCTATCTGAATCTCTACCTAGTAGTTTGGCAGAGATGAACATCACGGGAAAGAAGGAAAGAAGAAAGGGAGAGAAAAAAAAAACCACCACAAGGAAAAAAAAAAAATCACTTCTCCATTTTTATTGCAGCTCTCGAAAGCCTCTGGTCTGATCCTTTCCAATATACAACTATTTTGTCCTACGGTCCTCCATTAAAATCAAGACCTGGGAAAATCTTCTAACAGTATTTCCTTTTCGAAAGGATCTAAATCCCTGCTGCCGGTTAGTTTTGAAGTCTAAAGCACTCTAAAAACATATGAAGCATGCACAGATACAGAGCCCAGTTGCAACTCCCTGACCAAGAATACGTTTAAGTGTCAAACCGTTCTGTAACGGGAGCATATGCAGTGAAAGAGGTTTGGGTGACATTTCAAGGATTCCCTTCCCCATGGTTTCAAAACCAAAATTAGCACCTGAAGATGACCTAGAAATAAGGATAACTGATGGGAAAAAAGAGATTCTGAAAACTTAGTCTGTGCTACGAACCAACAACATGAGTTAGGGCAGAGCTGCAGCCACTTGATCAAGTCATCAGAAAGGCAGAATTTAGATCCCAGGCATTGAAAGAAATTTCCAAGTGTTCATCAAGTGCTAATCTCTACTATGAAAAGAGTCCCCGGACTTAGAGATTCTCCCTCACTGCTTATTGATTTTCTCACCAGGGATGCATAATGGAAGAATGATACTGGTGTCATGGAGTATTATCCACCCTTACTTATCCGCAGCCTTCAGCGACCACAGGCTCGGCTTCACAGCAGCCGCTCCGTTTCTCCAATTTCTCTGTTGACACAAATTCTGCAGCAGTAAGCGTGAAGAGAGTGCAAGGGCTGTGCTCTGAAGTTTACTTTGTGAACAAATGTAGAAATCCCCACCACTGCTCAGCAGGAGAGTTCCTTCCCACTGGGCTATAGGTTTATTCCAACGGGATGGCATGGCATTTCCCCTACGGTTTGCCTGCCAGGAAAGTAATTTCCTATTTTTGTCCTGTTGAGAACTAGTAGAAGCTGGCATTGATGGAGGCTGGGAAGAATCAGAGGCTGGTTTGCTAGTAGTTTAACCAAACATGTGTTTACAATTACCCCATTCATCATGACCTGCCTGTGTAAAACTGCCTTTTTGGAATTTGCCCATGTTCTTTGGCTTTGGCCTCTGAAAAAGCTGCAACAAGACTCGCTAAGAAACACATTGTTTGAATAGTACTGCTGGAGCAACAGGACTGTCCAATAGTTAATATTGTAATCATTAATACAACTGTTGGGCATTAAGATCAACGTAGCTGCTCAACTTGTTGCTGTTGGCCTAAGGATGACAGCGTAGCAGCAGGAGGGTAAGATAATGGGAAAACCTCTTGCAGTCTTCCCCTGGAGTCCAACAAAAGAATACAACAGAAATAGGACACTGCGCTTCTTTCTCAGATACTCTATAGTATCTGCCCGCAAGAAGAGAACACAGGCACAGCCAGAGTGTTCCCAGTAAACTTGTCTAGGGCACTTATCGCCTCTGCATCCAAGGACCGTGACTATCACCATAGTCCCCTCTTCTCAGAAGTACACTGGGCAGTGTAATTAACACTTGTGACTCCCCTCACCCTCTCCCCGATTCTCACTTCAGGAAAGAATAAGCGGAGTCTGTCCTACCTTCATGTGGAGATTTCTCACTGCTGATCCTTTCTCCAGGAAGAAGTCAAACTATTCTAGCAAACAAGCCTTATCCCATCATACCTGAACCAGCATAATCTCAGAGCCAGCAGTCTTGAAAGCTTCAAAGAGCTCCAAGAGACACATTTCACCTCTTTTCAGCTCCAGGAAGAGTTCATTTATCTCCTTATCAATGAGGTAGACTTTCATGCCACGTGCCTACATTATGCCAGATCGAATCTAGCAATCTACAAGCTTGATACAACCTGTAGTTTTACTTCATACCATACGTCAGAGAACTACACGTTTTCCTCTCTCCAAAGTTATCATTTGATACCCAAAGATGTAATGACTTACCAAAAATGACGTATCAAAGGTTTCTGAAAGGCTTCGGGAAAGAAAAGGTCCTCCACACTAATTTACAGTATTAGTTGCCTGCTGTATTATTCATGCTGCTGGAGAAGGTCTCCTACACTGCTAGAAAGATCACCCACTTAGAACAACCAATCTTCATGAAGGCCAGCTTTTGCTGTAGCCATTCAGGAGTCGTAATCTGCACCTCCCCATGGGTTAACTAATTGGGACGCAATTAGCAGGTTTCATTAAAAGCTCTCTTGGCTTGTAAATGAGCATTATTGTTGCGTTTTGAAGAACCCAGGTGATTCATCCTGCCTATACTTTTGTTCAAGCCACACTTGAGTCTCTGGTCCTTTCCACTACGGGTAGTTTGCCTGTAAAATCCCAAGCAGCCACATAGCCACCGCCTTCTCCCAACAAAAAATGACTCACCCAGCGCTCAAGACCTCATGCTTTGGTGAGAGTGTATTCCAACAGGTTTTCAAGTTCATTGGCAGCACTGGCTCCTCACCATTAAACAGAAATCGCTGGTCTTTTCTGTTACAGAGCC
Organism: Calonectris borealis; assembly: GCF_964195595.1. Classification (NCBI taxonomy): domain Eukaryota; kingdom Metazoa; phylum Chordata; class Aves; order Procellariiformes; family Procellariidae; genus Calonectris; species Calonectris borealis. The sequence continues at coordinate 77,895,366 of NC_134313.1, read as the reverse complement.
CAGGAAAGACAGAACCATTCACAAGGGCACTACTCTAAAGTAGGGCTTGAACTTGTAATGCCTTTAGTCCCAATAGCTGTGTCCATTTGCTCTGCATGAACTGATCCATCTGCAACTTATGAAAGACCCTAGGAAAGCAAAGAAGGAGATGAGTTTTCAGGCAATGGATGCACATCATGTGTATGTGAAGATCTCTTAGAATGAGAGTTTCAGGATAACTTGGCACCGATGGTGACTCACTTCATGAATCCCTCAACCTTCAGTGCTCCTATACACATCGTGAATCCACAAGCTGCTAGAAACCACAAACGACAACACTTTCAGATGAACTTACCTATATGAAAAATGTAGTGCCTGTCTCACTCATCAGGTCATCCATTGAAGAGACACTGGCCATGAGAATAAAGCATGCCAGCAAAGGGACTGTAGGTTATATCGAGACAGATCTCAAAGTCAGGCTATTCTGGTTGCTCCATCACTGAAGAGATAAACAGTCTGTCTGTAGACAGGATGCTTCACCCTGATCAACAGTTTTTTCTTTTATGCTGCACTCACAGTGGAATCTGGTTTCCTTGGAATAGTCCTCCCCACATTCACAATGCAACAGCGGAGCCATACTGAGCTAATGGGAGAACTGCTGTTCAAAAAGATCATCCAATTCAACAGATGGCATGAGAATAGGAAAGACCTGGCACAGGACAAGCTCAGAAGTGCACAGCTCAACAAGTACAAGGAAAGAAAAGTCAATGAGGTGACATCTGTTTGCTTGATAATATTATGTTTCATAACAACCACTGGTTTGGCAGAAAAATGATGGGAAACAAGACTACTTTGCCACATCCAAGTTTAGGTTGCAAAGTGCTCTCCCGACCAGCAGGCAGTGCAAGGATAGCAAACCTGTAAATGAAGTTCAATGCTTATAAAAGGATTCCTTGGCAACCTCATTCCTCATAATTCCTAAAAAGATTGTGGAGTTTCACCTTTTAGGAAAAGAATCTCCATTCCTAGATTTCCCTAGGTGAAGAGTCACAACTGGTATATTTTGGACATGCCCAGGAGCAGGTCCAGTTTCCAAAAAAAACAATCCTAACTTCTTAGCCTGCTTTCCTACAGAAGGAGGCTTATGCAATCACACTGTAGCCAAGCCAGTTGGCAAGTTTCATGCAAGCCTGACAGAGGCAGAGGTCTCAGGAGTTATCTTGCTTGTTTGTGAAAACAATGGGCCAGGTGGGTACATGCAGGAAACGCTGCACAGTGAAATGGCATCAACACCCTCACAGCCGAGACAAATCCAAAGAAAAGCAGGCTTCCTTAGTCTTAGTTTGGACAGAAACACTAGTTTAAAATGAGCAAAAACATTTCCCTCAACCCCACTAATAAAGTTCACGTAGAGGTTTAGCATAAAAAGGCCAGCAGAAACCAGTAAAGTTTTTGCACCACAGTGTTTGCTGTCACCAGTGACATTTTTACCTGAGCAAATACTTAAGTGCATCCTAAAAAATGCGTACCACTGGTCATCAAAAGGCACCCCTCCTTCATCTCTCCCCCCACCCCAGCTTCCAGGTCTCTGAAGAAGCACGCGAGTGCATTTCCCACACACACACTTCCCAAGAAAGAGCTCAGCTGGACTAAGGAAAAGCTGTGCCTAGAAATCTGGCCTCATTTAGCACTATCACCACAAACCTCCACAACCGACACATACGGGGGCATGGCAGAAGGAAGGAGAGAGGAGGGACAGCACAGTCCCACCCGGTGTGACACTACCCGGGAGCCCCCCGGCTAGCCTGCTGCCACCGCTGCGCACGCCCAGGGAAGCTGCCGGTGCCTCACAGTCTAGAGGGACATCTGCTAGTTCGGTGCTGTCAGAAAACAAACTCCCAGCGCAACACTCCCATGCTGCTGGCAGAAGCGGCGCATGACCCAGCTATGCCTTTCCTCTGCCAGCTGGGAACTCCCCGCCTTGGAAGGATCCCTTCACCAGAGAGATCCAGATACTTTTCGCCCATTTACACCCCGAGTGCGGCTGAGAATGCGACCAAAGATTTCTAAAAAACCTTTGTGACAATTCTTGCTGGAGTCATTTAAGTGCTCTCAAGATAGAGGGCTGCAAATATTTGTTTTATTCACAGAATGCATGGTATATGCTTAAGTTGAAGGGAAATGCAGAGATCCATTTTGCATTTAGGCAGCGCTTTTGGACTACGTAATAAAAAACACAGGAATACGGTACTGAAACCCAGGTGTGGCTGTATCTGAGGATGAAAGCCAACTCACACAGCAGTAAGGGAGGGGATTTTTTGATTAACAAAACCAAGGAAAACCATGGAAGTACCACAAGATCTTTAGTATGTAGCCAGGGCAAACAAGACCTACTTTAAGAACAAATAAAGTCCAAATGAAGAAAATAAATCAGAGTATAACATGGTAAAACGATCACTGGAGGCAAGCGTCAGGCTCTGCTGCTCCATCAGTTTACTGTTTGCAGTAAGGCTACCAAACATTGCTCTTCAGGCTTTGTCGTCTGCTCTAGGTTGTGCTGAATTTTAAAGAGTTCGACTTTAGAGGAAGAAAACCCGAACAGCCTTGATGTTAGCATAAAACTGTACAAAGATAGGCAGAAGAATATGGCTCTGGAACAGTTCGCCCTCTTCCGCTCCACTGTGAGGTAAACCCTCCAGAAAGACTAACACCGCACGCAAAGAGCATCCTGCTGAGCCCCTGCACCCTTCCCCAGCCCCAAAATGATCATGAAGCACAGCCAGAGCTGCCATTTAAAGTTGCAAACATATTTCCTTTTTCCATGCAGCTTTTCTAATCTCCATGCATTTGTGGTGGTTTTTTTTTAACCTGTCCTCATAACTCACTCCTTTTAATCCTAGGATTAGCCTTGTTGCCCTTCTCCGTACCTTTTCTAGAGCTGTAAGTACAAGTAGTCTCTAGACACAGGAACAGACTGAGCTGGAGTGTTAACGCGTCCTTGCTATGCATCCTACAAGATCTTTGTTAAAATGAGTAATTGCTCAGCACCTTTATGAGGCAACACAATTTCAAGTGTCCCTTAGAAGCGTAACTTCAGGTGGTAGCTACCCACGTCCCTCCTCCCGCCCTATCGCTTCCCCCCCCCCAACCCCGAATGCATTCTTTTTTAGTGAAGGGAAAAGCAAACCACATTCTTTGGGGCTGTTTTAGAAAACCTGATCAATGCTGCTTTGACATACCAGCAACACATGTTCCCATTTCAACAAATGGGAACATTTCAGGCAGACCACCACTTCAGATGGAGTGGGGCTCCAAGCTGCTGAATCAGCACTTTCCATCCTGCTGGCAATACAGAGTTATGCGACGCTTCAAAGGAGAGCAGGGGAAAAGGGGGAAGGGGGGGCGCTGGCACTTAACAGAAGCGGGCAAGAGGATTTTGCGGGAGTTCATCCGCCAAACCAATTAACTGCAAACTGTTCTTATAAAGATGCCACAGTTTCAGCCCCAGCTTGCAGTACCACAGTGATACAATGAGAGAGCCATGCCTGCGCGGCTCTCCCCGGCGGGGAGCGGAGGCAGGAGAAGCCCAGCACTTCACACCCTCCCTCCCCCCCCCCCCCCCCGATTTCGGGTCTTCTGGTCTAGCGAGGGGCTCTCCGGCACGGCCGGGGGAGGCGGCGGTGCGCGGGGCTGCCCCGCTCCCCCGCACACGGCTGCTCTCCCGCACGCACACGGCTTCCCGGCTGCCGCCGCAGACCCGCACAGCGGATGAGCAGGAAGGTGGCAGCACTCCGGGGTGGCATTTCTGCAAACTGCCCATCCGCCAGCCCTCCCGCAAACACTAAAAGGCCGGGGGGGCGGGGGGGGAGCAAGGTGGGGGGAACACGGGGGAGTTTCAGCAGCAGTTGGCGGGGCAGGTCTTCACCCGCTTCCAGCGCGGGGCGACGGGAAAGCCCGGCTCCCGGCACCGCTGGGAGAGGCACGAAGCAGGCGAGCGAACAAAACGCGGCAAGGAAGCCCCGAGCCGGGGAAAAGGGCCGCTCCCCCGACCCCGTGGCGAGCAGCCGCCGGCCGCCCCCCGCCCGGCCCCGGGGGCTCCCCGCTGGGCGGCGGGAGGTGCGCGGTGGCCGCTCCCCGCGGGCACGGGGGGCTCGCCGGCAGCCCCAGGAAAAGGAAGTTTGCTCTCGTCCCCCTCCTCCCACCGGCCTCCGCCACCGAGGAGCCGGCAAGCCCCCCCTCCCCCGGCCGGCCTCCCCCCGCTGTGGCTCCCCAGGGGCAGCCGCCGCCGCCCCCCCTGCGCGCCCCGCGTCGCCCCCCGGCCCCTTACCTGCTGGGCGGCCGGCCGGCCGGCACCCTCCCCGCCGGGCGCCGCGCACCCGCCAAGTTTCGGGCGGGCGCAGGGGGTCGGGGGAACGGTCGTGCGCGGCGGCGGGGACGGGAACGCGGGCGGGGAGGGGGGTCCTCTGGGCGGCGGGGTGGAGGGGGCACGGGCGGGGGAGGGCAAGCGCTCGGGGCCACGCGCCTCAAAAACAACAAAAAAATTAAAAATTGAAATAAAAATTAAAAATTAAAAAATGCAATTAAACAAACAAACAAAAAAAAGCAAAACACACCCAAGGGGGACACTCGCAAGGCGACCCCGGGCTGCGGGAGGGATCTGCGGAGAAAACTTCTGCCCGCCCGCGTCGCCGCTGCTGCTGCCGCCGCCGGCTCCCGGTGCTAACGGCGCCCCGCCGCCACCGCCGCGCTCTCGCCCCGCGCCCAGCTGACTCCCGGCGGCGCCCCGCCCCGCCCCGCCCCGCTCCCGCCCCCGCCGCACGCAGCCGCAGCCCCGGCCCGCGTCCCGCCGCCGCCGCCGCCCCGCCGAGGGCAGGGGGCGGCCGGGAGCCCTGGCGGCGGCGGGCGGCCCGGCAGCGGAGCCCCTCCCGAGGAGAGAGGGGCTGGGGGCGGCAGGTTCGCAGGTTGTTGCGGGGGCTTCCCACCCTCTAACAAAAGCTCACCCGCAGGTAGCACCGGCGCATGCTTTTGTTGGGGGGGGGGGGAAGGAAGGCTGATTTTTCTTTAAAATAACGCCAGCAGAGCAGCCAGGGGCATCTACAAACGCGAGACATTCGTGCGTGGACTTTTTCTTCAACCTCATCTGCCCACCCTGTTCTCACATTTTCCCCTCACCAAGCTATCCAGGGAAGGTGCCCCGGCTCTCCTCCCTGCGCTCCAGGTAGCACCAGGCGGGCGCCCGGCGTGCACCAGCAGTAAGGTGGACTATACAGAGAGCTCTTCGGTATTGCAAAACACCCTTATCTCCCTGGATCCTCACGCTGCCACCAGCACTCCTACAGACTGCTGCTGCTAACTTCTGCGCAGTGGGACCTTTGGTATTTCGCTCTGTGGATCACCAGAGCTTTACCTTAGCTCCGATCAATCCCGTTTGCAAGTAGCTTGCAAATAACTTGGACTGCAAAAAAGCTCTTTTGGAAGTGAAGCTGCACGCTTCCCTAAGAGCTACTGTTTTAAAGTGTATAGACTTCAACGCAAGCCACTGCGCTGCAGAAGAGGAATATTCTGTTCGCCAGACGCAAAAACACCTCTTGCAAGAAGTGGTCAGCACTATAAAAGGAAATCAAGGAGAAGCGGGAGAAATCTCTGGGCTTTTCCTCCTAAGACAGAAGCACGCACACGAATGGGAGCATTGCGGCCGAGCGCCCGAGCTGAATGTATTTTGAAATGTAACATGATACCTTCCTTGCTCTTGGTCTTTCTTCCTCTGTGGCTCTTCTTTACTGTATTTAAAGGAATGTTTTTGTTACCAGCCCGCCCTCTCCATCCCCGTGTTTCCAGTCCTGCTCTGATCTCACTCTGTTCTCACCACTCGCTCTCCCTGTTCGACTCCTCAAATAATCTCTCCGGTTTCCTCGTGTGTGTCACCTCAGCCTCTCAGAGGCACGTGCCGCTCTGCTGCCCGCTCGCTGCTCGCCCTCCTCATGCCGCCAGCCTCCCGGCCTCTCCCCGGGACCGCGCTTCCCTCGGCCATCCCCACCTGACGTGGTGCTCTTCAGCCTGTCAGCACCGCTAGCGCCTGTCCCGTCCCGTCCCAGCCCAGCCCGGCCCTTTGGGAGCTTGCTCCTTGCACCACCACTTCTCATCCCCTAGTTCATCCCTCTCTTCCCACCGCCGGGCTGGTCTGCCCTGACTTTCTGTGAGCCATCGTTCACCCCGATTGTGCATTTTAGGGGTCCCATCTTGGAGGCTGGTACCTCATTGGAGGAGAAGCTGCAGCCTCTCTGCTGCTAGCAGAAGGCTCCTGTCCAGGTTTCTGTCTAGAGAAAAGGTGAAAGCAGGTGGTATCAGGTTTCTGCCCGAGATTACTCCAGAGGTAAGGAGGCACTTACTACCTGCCAGACCCTAGGACAGCATGGCTGGCATCGCACGTGCTTACATAAGAAACTTTCTGCACGTTTAGATCATAGAATGATAGAGCAGCCCAGCTTGGAACGGACCTCCAAAGATCATCCGGTTCAACTTTTCATGGGAAGGGGAGCCTAGATGAGATTATCTGACACCCTGATCAATCGCATCTTGAAAACCTCCAGTGATGGGGACTCCACCACATCACTGGGGATGTTGTTCCAGTGGATGATTGTTCTCACTTTAAAAAACTTCTTTCTTGCATCAAAATGAAACATCTCCCGGTGCAACTTGTACCTGTTACCCCTTGTCTGCTCCCTGTGGCTCCTTGTGAAGAGAGAGCTTCCGTCAGCTTCGTAGCTGTACCTGTACGATTTGACAGGGTTTGTACAATAGGTGTCCGGTTTTTGCTGCTTTCGCAGAGCGTGCTGCTGCAGGCACAGCCGAGGGCTTCAACACACGCCTCTTCTACATACTGTTTAATGCTATTTGCCCTGGGACATTCTTTAGCTGCGCAATGAAATGGTTATACTTTGTCATCCGTAGTATTTCCACCCTAGAATATCAATTTACAGCCCGGCGTTACAGGGTGTCCTCAAAAAGCGAGAAGTGAAAGGAGAGAAGTTATATAACTGGGCGGGCGCTGCAGAGCCAGCCAGCCACCGGCGGGATTGCGTTGTAGGGATTCCCGCTCTCCAAAACATCCCTCTTCTGCCCCAAAAGTTCTGCCACTTCAACCTCAAAGGCACTTCACACATTTAGTCTTAAAACCAGAGACCAGCCTTACAACCGCAATGTGCTGCGTCCAATGCTGAAGGGAAACTGGAGGGATAAAGCCCAGGTGTTTTTGAACCATCACGCAGGCAGCTAGCTGGCTGTCTTCCAGCATGCTCTTTCTTTAAGTGTGCTCACTGTTTCTCTATATAAGACTGCTGATCCATCAGTTAATCATATTGAGTAAGTACCTAAAATTAACTTTTAAATTATTAATGCATGAGAACATATCCGTTTGCCATGTACATTATTTTAAAGGATTACAGTGTGTACACTGAGTGCTATTAACGTTACATTTTGAAGACAGTAAATTGACTGGTATGGAAATCAGAAGAGTTGATGGATTCCTCTACAAATGCCTTTGACAATGATAAAATGTTCAATCGGATTATTATTAAGCATGTGTCTGTACTTAAATTTCTTTCTAATACATAAAAAAATAAGAGACTGCCCAAGTCTTAATAGTATAATATTTTTCATTTTGTGGTGGGTTACAAAAAATAGATACACATGAGTATTGAAAATACTCCTCTGACAAATAAAAACACTAGGAAAGATATGTTTAGTTTCCTAGGCTACAGCTGTGTCGTTCAAGACAAAACTGTACTGTCATAAAATTGTTTATCCAAAATAGCACCATTAAAACTATTAAATGTAGAAGTAGCAATGCATCCTTTCAATGGCAGTGAAGGACATACTTATGATAGTCATCTCCTTTTCCCTTAACTAACGGATCTCTGAAAAAACCCTACAGTATGCCATATCATGAGAATAACAGCCTAAAATGCCAATTATTTTCTCTAAGGAAAAAAATGTTGTCATTTTCTGCAAGAAAAACCACACAAGAAATAACGAAGGCAATAGCGGTCTGTGTGAACATTATTCCTACTCAAGGACAGTCCAAAAAGTAAAGACCAACATCAGCGCAGCAGCCTCGGTGCCTTCAGGACTTCTGTGCAAGGGGATTGCGCCCAAGAGAAGTTTGTCCCAACTCCCTGTTTTCTTCTTCTTTGCAGTGGTTAAGGTTCAGGTTAGGGAAGACTGATGCCGCGGACCTCCGATGGAAGAACTAATGAGACTCCCCGGCCGTGCTCAGGGGGATCGAGGGCACTGGGGGAGAAGAGGACGGGGCGTGCAGTCCCCTCCTAGCTGGAGAGGGTCTTGCTACCTCGCAGCTACCGAGCTCAGGGCCCGTGGTACAACTGGGCTTAGGCCGTCATTTTATGCTCCAATTTACTGCTCTCAAAATATCAGGAAAGCCTGGAAAATGCCCTCTTTGCCATTTTCACTCCTCAGATAACTTACATTAACATAAGTTTCTCATGTCTTAAGGCTTCAGAAACAGGTCTGAAATATGAGCAGAATGTAGGCATTCTCTATCTATTTAGCGCTACATTAAAGACTCAGGACCTAATAATAAATGGCAGTTAGAGTTCAAGTACAGTGGGCTTGATTTGCTTTCCACTGAGACTTGAACTCTGCAGGGTGACTTTCCTTTTTGGAACTTATCCAAAGGACACTAAGCTCCACAATTCAGCTAGCTCCAAGAGAGAAAAAGGTCATTTTTAAAGTTTTATTAAATTGACTAATGAAAACTGTCTAGTAGGTATGATGTTTTCTTTAGAAACATTCTTAGGTTTCATATATATTCGGAGAATGGCCATAATTTTCTTTTCTATTATGTTGATTTAGGAAATGAAAATCCAATAGCAGAAGATCTGAAGAGGAGAGATCAGAATCTGACCACTCCTTTCACTCTCAAAGGCACTTTCATGAAAGCACTATATGAAAGTCGGCATTGAGCATCACCTTTAACTAGTATGAATGCACTGATAAAAGACTTCAGTGATCAAAAAAGGGTCAACATGATCATTATTACCAGTAGGTATATAGGCAAAAATGCTGACCAACCTTTGAAATGCTAATAACTTTCTTTTGTCATGGACAAGGCTTTTCACCTTAAATAGACAGCAATTCTTCCAACACATTAGAATTTTAATAAGGCTTAATCTGGAACAAAACCAACTCAAAATTAATATTTCTGTTGCTTTTACTATAGTTGAAGCAAATGTTTCAAGTATTTTTAAAAGCTATCCAGCAAAAAAAAAATCTTTTTAATGTTAAGTTGGGGGGGAGAAAAACATTCTCCTTCCTTTCTGTCTACATCCTTTTCCATCACACTTATTTTATCACTGTATGGTGGAGATTGAAAGCTGAAAGGGGAAAGGAAAGCGCTAAGAAAGAAACTAAACATGTTTATAAAAACATTCACTAAATATAGCTGTGTGAGCTAAAGGGTACAGATTGTATTTCAAAATTCACCAAAAGACTGAAATTTTCAAAACTTTATATGTTTTTCCCCTGGTATTCACTCAATTCTGGTTTTACCTGACCCAGCAGAAACTCTACCAAGTACCTTAATTTTAGAAGTTTAGATGGTTCATCTTCTGCCCAGTTGTTATCAAGAGGATTGCTTAACATTAGCTGAGTATGGAAAAGACTTTTTCTATAGTCTGTCCCTAAAAGACTAGCAACAGAAAAAGAAGAGCTATGGCATGACCATAGCTGAATAAACTCACTGTGTTCATAGACTACATTGTGGAGATCTACTTTTTGTTGCTAGGTAGGTTATATCTCTACTTACAGCTTTTTCAAAAGGCTGAATAATCAGGGACATTTTGTAATTTGAGATGGAGTCCTAAGCTCCAGTGAGAGAGATGTGCTCTTTCTGGGCTGTACAAAATAGAGCAGTTACACAAGGTGGTAGAGAGGAGAAGGGAATTTTAAGAAATACTGATGATCCAAACAGCAACAGCATTAAAAAGGCGAATATGTTCAGCCCACCCTTCTACAAAAAACACATCTGTTCCCAGTACTAGCCCCACAATTAACACATTGACTAATTCAACATTAATAACTATAAATTGCTGTATTCTCTCAGTTCTGATAAAGTGATAAAGAAAATGGGTACTTTTGGGCATCAAAGATGTTAAGTGAAATTACATGTTAAAATGTTTCACTTTTTCCAAATCAAAGTCAGCTGCTTTCCAGATGCATAGTAAGTTTTCAACTAGGATGCCAGATAACACTAGATGGGAAGAAAAATTCAAAATTATACTGCAATAGGAGGAGATTCAGTTCAATCTATAATGTATATTCTCATTTTTGACATGAGAAGTCGGGATTTATTCAAAACATGTAGTGCTCATTCACAGCTTTGCCACAGAGGAGGAGAGAACGCAATGAGAACTGTGACTCAGAATGAAATCCAGCCATGCTACAGTCAGTGGCAGAACTCTTAGGGAGCTTAGTGCGACCATGTTTTCATCTTGAGTCTTTTCTTGGTGCCAGGGGGGAGGGGGGGTGTAAAATGAAAATAAAGACCAAAAGAAAATCTTCAGTGCCGTAACTTGCCCTACATGCTGAAGCTTTTAAGAGCATATTTTCACCCCTGCCATAGGAGGATCTTCCAGCTAATGCCATCCGAAAACCAGAAACGTTATGTTAATGTAAACAAGAAGGGATTACATAGAGGTAGATTTTACCAAGCTCAAGACTGAGAGAAGAGATACAGCAATCCAGCTGTACTGGACCCAAACCAGATCTTCCCTCGGTTTGTGCGCTGAGCTGTGTGCAGCTCCCAGCATCCTCTGAATTAAAATATGCTTCTGTACAACACAGCCGTGCAAGGTGTCAGCGTGTCTTTTGTTGGCTTGTAGGGTAGGGATGCAGAGCTGAGGCATGCGTTAGGCAGGTTCTCCCGGTGTCCTGTAGGCACCACCAGTCTCTACAGCAGCCAGGTCACGTCTCACGCCGCTCTCCGGTGCAGGCCAACATGAAGTTTTGAGAGCATTCCCATCATGTGGCTTTAAATGAGCAGAACGCAGATGTCTAATAGTCAATTCAAGTCTGGACTGGACTTCTTGTATTTAGACTGCCGTTTCCAAAGGAAGTCATATTTTGCTTTCCCGGTGCAGGAATTACCAAAAAAAGTACCCAAACCAAAACAAATGTACGCTGCATTATCATCTAAATTAATCCCTTGTCATAAACTTGTAATCCCTTACAAACTCTCCCTAGCCAATTAAACCAAACCTTTCTCGGAAATCAGCTGGCAGGAGGAGATTCCCCTGCTCCATCCATAGCAAACAGTGGGTAGGCTGCTTACACAGAGGATTGAGAACTTATGTTAAAATACAAGTAGTGTCTGCGGTGATGTAAAATTATGTTTTTTACAATTCTTGTCTATTGATTTGACTATACGAGGGGAGTAAGAAGTCATTCTCCTGTTTAAATTATTCTCTTGTATGGAAAATTATTTAATCAGCCAAGGAGAGAGCATGAGAATGACCCCCAGGCTTAGCAGTTAGCACACCCTCTAGGGCAGAAGAGACCCGACTTTCACTCTCCAATGTAAGAAGGGTTTACTACCTGCTGTTTTAACTGTTACGTACTGTTTTAATTCTTCCTGCTCTTCTCAGTTAACGATTTAATGCAAAGCTATTTAAGAAAGACAGACTGAAAGAATCTCACACCAGGATATCACCCAGCCTGGTGAGAGGATCAATTTCTTTGGAAGGGTGTGTCTCACTTCAAGCAAAGAAGAGATTTTAAACTATGTTTTCTCCACCTGGTATGGGTCATCTAATCTAAGCATAAGAAGAAAATGGCCACATCTGTTGTATTTTCCCAATATCTTTACTAGGCTGAATCTGGTAGGTGTGCTCAGAGAATGTATGTCTCAGTAAGCAGAGGCCACATTCCGGACTTGAAAATCCTGATGGGACTTGCACTTCAGATTGTCTGGCCAGGAGTAGGCATTTACTATATCTTTATTACAGAGAAAAACTTGGAGGACAAATTGTTCCTTGTGATATACATCTTTTATTAAAAGAGCGATCTTTCAAAACAGAAAGGACTGCCCTGTAGTTGCTGTCCTGACAAAATGCAGATCTCCTCTCCTCTCAGCCTGTGAAGGCTGTTCTTTGTCAAAGGACATCCCTTCTGTGATTGTCAGATGTATGCAAATAATCTGCATATATTCTTAGTGTGATTTATAACATTCTTGAGAAGTAAATTTGGGGGGATTTTTCATTTGGCTATCAAAGAATGTGATTAAAAAGTTATTAAGGTCAAGTTGCCCCTAACTGTTTTCTTCTGATGCTTTATCAGATGTGAAGTAGAAAAACAAAGACATGGTACAACGCAGTAGCCCAGACGTTCATCTTCAGCAGCACTGTAGATCCAAGAAGGATGACAGGCAGGGAGCCTTGCAGGGGCTGCTGTAGCAGCTGAGAGGAGATCTACTGGTGCTCCTCAGGAAGTTCTCACCATCTATAGCTGGAACTTTGGGGCAGGCAAGCTTGTCACCGATAGCCCAAGATTTAGCTCTGATTTATTCTATTTTTCTAAACTTAATAGCGTAAAGGTGCACTTTTGCCTAATACCATAAGCCGTTTGGGCCTCAAAAAGATTAGTGAAAGCGAACAGAAAATATCTTTGCAGAAAAGACTTTCAGGACAATTGCACCTACCAGGCAAGATCAGTTCTTTCTCCTTGACCAAGCACGCACCTTTCTAACGCGGACTTCCTTGTGGAGATGTATGGGTGCCGCTGGATGGCTAAAAGCCCTCAGCAGGACCGGGGCTCCAGCCAGGAGGCTCCCTTGAAGCGGGAACATGGCTCCTCTGTGAGCGCGTGCCCACCTCAAGGGCGCGGGTTCTGTTCCATGCAGCCCTTGTTATAAGATGACAGATGACATTTCTGGTCTTACATTGATCGCTTTGTAGGTTCTCCTTCCTCCCCCCAAAGATTTGGTGATCCTCTTACACTGGTTATTGTTTGGGAAGCATTTGAACTGACCTTTATTTCACCCATGCCTCAGGGATGAGATCATTTAGAAAATGCCACATAAAAAAAAAAAAAAAGACTTCATTCTCTGAACCACAATGGGGTGACGATACAGCAAGGATATTTACAGCAAATCAATGAATCTGTCTAATTACTGTCCTCTAATTTAGAGGATTTGCTTCTACAGTGGGAGGCAGACTACTGGTGGATTGTTCCTCCCTCTTTAAGACCTAGAGCTACATATGTCATATTGTGAAAATGTGATACAAAATTGATTCTAAAAAATTGCCTTCAGATTACTCACCAGGAAGCAATTGGAGTCACGCCAGGAGCAGATGGAACTCAAAAGGCAATCCTCTTCCTCCTCGAGAAGTACTATTACTTTGTGCTTCAGTAGCGGTATTGATCTAAGAAACCTGCTGCCTTTTACAAACAGTAACAAATGTAATTTTATAGTGCTCTGGTAGCACAGTGAGTAGGATTTCTCTGCCTTAGCACGTGGGGGAACTGATGCATGTGGAAGTTAGGTTTACACCATGCCCGTGCCCACAGTTTTCCGAGAGATCTCATTCTCCATCTGAAGAAAAATCAGCATCTCTAAAATCCCAGCATTCTGCCCCAAGCTTGGCACCCAAATATCAAGCACGTGAAATTAAGGGATGCTAATTAGAGGCAAAGCCATTGGCAAAAAGAGACTTTCCCAAGTCACGGAAGAAAGTACGTAGCAGGTCCAGGACCCAGAGCGGCTCAGACCTGGGTTGTGCTGTGTAGGCTCACCCCGTGAGCCCACGGGGAGTACCCAGCTACTCCTGAAACTACTTGCCAACACAAAGCACCTCTTGGGCAAGTTAAGCTCTTGTTTAAAGTGGAACTGAAATTCTGAAAGCGAATACCAGCTAGGCGTTTTACCCTGCAGCACAGCTGGGGACAGGGAACCTGCTGAGATGGTGAAACTCTCCACAAGTCAGCATGCTTCCCTAGTCAGGGCCGAGCAAACTCTTCGGTAGTGAAAGAGACATTTTTACAATGGACAAAGCAGGAAGATTTTCCTGCTTCTTACACTGATACAGTGACCAATACAGTCATGATATTGAAATGTGAAGAATTTCCACCCAAGTGTTGGGGAACGCTGTAAATAAGTTAATTTGAGAGTGGGAAAAAGCTTGCATACTTCTCAGACCTTATTCTATACGTAGTGAGGTCAAAAGCAAAACTCTCAAGCATGAACAACGTTGGGCACACAGCAGACAACTCTGCTGTAAGTTACAGTGCATATCCGCAACAGCAGATCTTAAGTGGGTATAAACTCTCTATAGAAGTGGAGCTAGAAAAACATGTATCAGCCAAACATTATCTTCAGGTGTATGTTGTGTGAAATACATGGCATGGTTTGCAAAGCTCACACCACCGCTGAGGTAGATTTGGGAACTTTGGCATGATTTGAAGTGGGGATTCAGCTCACAAAGATTTTATTTCGTGCTTATGGAAGGGTGATTTCTCAGGGATTTTTGAAGGCTGACACTTTCAAAACAGAAATCCTTTTAGAATGATCTTCACCACGCAGGTTAGCAGAGGAGAAAAAGAAAGCTGAACCAATGGCAAACCACATAGGAGACAAAAATTACAAGTTTCTGGAGAGGCAAATCCCTTTTTTTAACTAGCAGTTCAGAAAGTTAGTATGCAAAGAACAAATATACTTTACTTTAAAAAAAAGGTGTTTTGCTTTATAGAACTTAATTAATGTATTAATCTGAACGTATTTCAATGCTGACACTCATACCCTGACAGGCTACTTTTCAAGAAAGCAGTCTGTATTATATACTAGGATGCAATTCTCACCTCCCAGTGAGATCAAAGTGCAAGTTCAAGTCAGACTTGATTTCTTCGTCTCTAAACTCTGCACACACATTGTATAGTTAAAAGTCACTTTTCATTTTAATTGCTTACATACTAATATTTTAATTATTCTTCATTTCTAGGAAACTGAAGTGAGATACGTTGAGGTCTTTATATTTTTTGTCTACTTAAAGCCTTCCCACACATTGAGGCAGTGAGGTAGAGCACCTTTCTGTTGCCATGTGTGGACTGACCACATGTTAAGAAACAGCAAGAAATAGAAGTATTTCTCCAGGACAGTAAAACACTACCTAATTGTAAGTTTGCAGAAAACAAGCAAAAACTGACCCTAAAATACTAGTACTGAACCTCGTGGTCAGATTGCCCTGATATTTGCAGTCGAAGGATCCTTTCATTCAGATGCGTAGAGCACTGGCTGGGGAATATGGCCCTCATCATAAGAAAATGCAGGCATCCGGTATCACATGACAATCATACATAGCTATATAATTTCAACATCATGTCATATGCATTCCTGCTGCATAACCAAGCATGAATGTCTCTGGGAAACACCAGTACCTGTATCATATAATAGGACAGAGACCAAAGGGCATGCAGGAAAGGGGATAAGAAGGAGCAGGCTGTGCCCTGGATATACGGGTAAAAACACTCGATGTGGCCAATGTGGTACGGGATGTGCATCCATGCTCTAGGGACTGATTAAAAGCACCACATTTTTGAGTCACACCATGTCACAGCAAAGCAAGGATCACATTTAAAGGCGAGGCTGCTGGCAGAACACAGCTGATGTGGAACTGAAAGGCACAGTGAAACCCATGCTTTGACAGACATGGGACTTTGTTCATTTAACAGATAGCATTCACATACTCAGACACTCTTCCAGCCTGTGTTATTTGCTACATCAGCATATTCAATGTTACTTACAAAAGGGAGTAAGTAAATTGTCTTCCATGACCAGCAAAAATCCCAGTCTCCCTTTCTCCTTGAAAAATACAGAAGCCAGTAAAGAGTAGCCCAACATCCTAAGTCCCATTATTTGTATTACAACAGTTCCCAGAACTCTGCACGACAGAAAGTCATTGTGCTGGTCAAACAGTGGAAAACATTTCATTAGCTGATAGAGCTATTAGCCAATCTCCGTCTTATTAGGTGCACCCCATCATTGAATACCCCATAATTGAACTTGACCTCAAATGCAATCATAAGAAGTCAAGCTGTTCTCACTTTCTCTAACAGGAGGGTTTAGCAACATAGCCACACTGCTGCAAACCTGCAATGCAAACACTAGATTCTGCATTAAATTGAGCCTTGAATGTATGATGACACTGGCTTAGTTGTATCTGTGCAATCTGCCCCTGCTGTATATGAGTCCTAAGGAGCACTCATAACAACAGAACTGGCTGGGACAACTTGGGTAATCAGGCCACTAACCCTCTAATTGCAGGTAGTCATGGCAGGCAGAAACCCTGAATACTTGAGTACTTCTATCGTCTAATTCAGCCTTAAGAAATTCTCCTACTTGGCGTACAATCCCTTCCACGAGCTTATCAAGCTAAATGATAAAGCAATTTAAGTTACTTCTCTCCTCTCAATTCCTCCCAATTAGAAAACTGTATCAGAATTGCACTCCTCAGGTAGCCTGCAGCCATCTTCTCATTTCCAGCCTAAATATATTCACAGCCAATCTTATTTCCTTCCTGCCACCATTTGTCTGTCTGGTCTATTTGTGACTCAGTCCTTATTTATGACTCACCAGTGTGAAAGATAAGATTTGTGGCTTAGCGAGTGGCCTAATTGCCCAAGCGATGATTATATTAGAAACACTCAAAAGGAAACATGTGAGTGCCCTTCTTAAAGTCCAATTAAGGAAACATGTTTACATCTAAACAACTCTAAATAAAAATTTTAAAATCCATTTGACCTGGAGTTTCCTCGATAAATATTTATACTATGTTTGCCAATTACTGCAGCAGTTTCTCCCTCTTGTTCAACATGTGTACAAGGAACAAGGCAAGGCAGTGTCGATTCTATGATTACGCTACCTTTCTCTGTTTCATTAGCCTCCAGTTGCGGGAGTGACCAGCTTTCCTGATGTCCGTGCTAGACTGCGGTTCAGATGAGCTTGGTGGAGCCGAGGGTATGTGGGCGTCTTGGCAGAACAGCTGGAACAAATGGCAAAAGTTATCTTTGCTCGCCTCTCCGAGAGAGCATGTTCTGGCTTTGGTTCGTCAGCTCTGCCCCAGAAAGGTCCGGTTGGAATTTCAGCTGCTTCTGGATGTTGGGATAACAGCAATGGACAACAGCATTTTTTCAAAATGTGCTTAGATCTCAATCCTGCAACACACTAATCGTGCTGGGATTGAAGGCTTTGCAAGAGCAAAATTAAAAGGTCTTAGCCTCTTTGGAGAAGGACATTTTAGTAGTAGTTATTCATTTTATTATTCTTGCAGGACAAGCTAGAGGCTTTAGCAACAGGTGAGAGCTCCACTGTCCTCAGCACCATAAAAAGCCAGAACAAATGGCCGGTTCTTGCCCCAGAGAGGCTTACATTTGGTGGAGAAATAGAAAACATTTTCTTGGAAGATGCTATCTTGTTTCATGGCAGTCTATCAAATCCCAGTTTCAGCTTTGCTATCCACCATCTATTTCATGAATGTTATTTCGGGCTCGATCCTCAGCTGGCACAAATCAAACATCGTGCTACATAAGTCAGCTGAGCTGTGCTGATTTACGCTTGCTGCGTCACTTCGGTGAAGACAATGAAGTTACGCCAACTGACATCAGCGCGGAATCTGGCCCTCCAACGCTGTCAAGGCCATTTCGTGCCACTCTTCCGTTTCCACTTCTTCCTTAGGGCAGAGAGATTATTCTGGCTGACTGCAACCAGGAGCCAAGCGCGACTCGGCTCCCCTTCCTGCACCCAGCCTCCTCCCCAGCTCATTAACTCCCGGAGGAATGGGGGGGTGTGGGAGGGGAGAAGATACGGCCCTTTAGAGGTGGTTCCATTTATAAATATTGACTTTAACATTAATTTCATGTAGTTGCTTGTAAAGTCTTTTAGGCTGAAGCAGAAGGCACACTGCAGATGGCAAGGATATTTTTCACAGTTTTTATGGTGGATAACAATATACTTGACATTTTGCTCATTAAATGTGAGCCCTGGTATGTGAGTAAACATGCTAGGCATCTGCGCTCTAAAATTACCACTGTGAAAAGCAACAACTCAAATGTTTCAGTCAATAAATGTACAGCACAGAAGCAACATTCAGCAACTTTCTGAATGCTGTGTGCAAGGCAAGGACTGAGTTTGCAGTGTTACATGGAACACTCTAGAACCAACAAGGAAGAAATAACATATTGCTTTACAGTCCATACTTTGCAGGGAGAGGACTGCATCCAAAAAATCTCTAAAGTCAATGTAAACACGTGGTAGACCATGCCTATCAATTTGTGTTTCTAGAGGAAATAACACGTGCCTAGTCAAGCCGCAAAACTGCATCGGAAAGAAAGGCAGGTAACCAGAATGAGCTGAAAAGGCGGAAGAGATGATCTACAGAGGGAAAGGCAGTTTGCCGTCAGGAAGAACAGTGGAACAGGACAAGAAGGAGCAGAAGGACAGATGTGCGGTGCAGTGTGAGCGGTTTGATGAGTGACCAACAAGCAGGAGATCAGAGAACGGATGGCACAGAACTGCTTCTTTTCCTTTCTACCATGGGAAGTTTTCTGCTCCCCATCTTCAGGTTTTGACACATTCTCAAAGAAATGAAAAAGAGAAAGGATGAAAACTCAGATGGAAAGAAAAGCTGGAAGGGTAAGATAGCTGTAGGATCTTAAGCTAGTACATGCTTTTTACTTGCCTTTTAAACATTCTGGAGATACTACCTTGAGATGCCTGCCACTCTGAGCAGTAGTGAAATAAAACATAACTAGAGGAAAACAAAATTTAGCTTCAGACATCTTTGATGTTCAAAAATCCAAGCTCTTCCAGAAACCAATACCATGCAGGCAAAGACAGCAAGTTCAAATTTAAAAAGTAAAGGATATATAGATTGAAGTAAGAGGAAGACTTGTGTCTCATAGTTTTATTCATGGGTTTAGTATGTGTTTTGGCACATTTCTTCCTGAGAAGACAACCAATTTGTTACTTAATTCTGTATGATTGAAATGGGTGTGAAGAAAGTGAGACTCACCATAGGAAACGGTGATTTATTTAAAAAAGACCAGGAGGATTAAGGTATCCTTCGTTATCCTCCATCTCTCACAGCAGTATTGGCCTATACAGCATGTTTTTTTATTTCTCAATACACATAGATGTCCTCTCCCTTTTCTCACTCCTTCATCTTCCCTCATGTCTCTCAATTAAGTCTACCTTCATCCAAGTGTAAAATTCCCATTTTCTTTGGCAGTTATTGTTCAAGTCATGTATCTTTTCTCCCTCTCCCCCCAAATAAGACTCCCCGAAATATTTTATTACCTGCAGGGAGTCAGCTCTTTGGTATACCACATCATGATTTTAGACACACTTATAAAATGGAAAGATTTGAAAATCAAGATGAAATGTGAACTCTGATATAAACTTGACTATACTACTCTTGACCATAGCAGAGGGTTCTGCCAACTGAAGTGGTGGATAAACTGTTAATATAAGTGGAAATGAGATCAGATCCAATATTGTCCAAACTAAAAGAGATTGGATGAATTTTACTCAAAAAAAGTAAATACTCAAAATCTTTGCACCTTTAGACCCAGCTAGTCATCCAGTCTAAAAATCCTCATGCTCAAACCACATTCATGCATTTTTTTTCCTATAGTTACAGAGCAATGAGACCTTGAATGAAAACAAAAGCAAACAACCAAATCCTGCATTTGTTACAGCACGGTTTAAGCAAGTGGCAGTCTCACACATCACACTTGGCAAGATCCGAAGAACTACTGATATCCCAGAATGGGGTAAGTTAATTTGTTTAATAAACTGTACATCAGGAAATCTTCCTGATATTTGAGAGTTTGTCTCTAAAACATCTTCATCTCTCTTCTTAATTACTTCTTTCTCAGAGGTAGACCCCAACTCTTTTATATACAATATCAAAGCTAACAGGATAACTAGCACACTGTAGTTATGGAGTGTCCAGAAATTACTGTGACAGCTAGGTATATAATTTATACTGAAGAAATCAAATACGTAGCAAGATCTGTCTGATCAAATTATTTCTCAAGGTTTAATATCAGATCTGATGGACCAATGGTCACCATACCAGGTTAGCCAGCTGTATAGATGTCTACGTCAAGGTGTACAAAGTCCTAGAACCTGACGTCACCTTCTTAAAAGGGGTGTGTGACAAACAGTAATAAACAGAAAAAAGGATGAAGGGAGCAAACATGTAGTTGAATTAAACAGACCTCAACACCGAACTGAGACCCACTAAATTAATTCATTAATTCAGTCATATATTTTTCCTATGAGCCTGATGTTTCTTCATGCAGTAGCATAAATCTGCAAGTAGTGTGAATTGAATCTCTGAAGATCCCATTGGAATCAATCGAAAGAAAATAGTTTTCCTTCCTTGTCCCCATTAGCTTCAGGAACCATGAGGTAGGTCCCCCAAAAACCTCATCTTATAGTTCAGGTATCACACAACCTGTGCCAATTCAAACATGCTGAATTTGGATTAATATGGCTACGTAACACAAAAACATATGTTTTGTGTTATGTGTCCAGAACCAGGGAGCTGAAGCAAGAGAATTTGGGGAGTGGAAGAAACGCATCACATTGGTCCCCTATTTGTAAATACGCTGCTGCTGCTCCACTGAGCAACCCCTGCGGCTGGAGTAGCTCTGGAAGGTAGGAGGTGTTACGGCCACTCGCCGAGGGAGGGCTTGATGTGAGGAAGGGTGACAGGATCTAGAATTTGCGTATGCTGTCCCATTTTCCTATAAATGCTCATAGTCGGTTTGTTGTGATGAATGATCTGTTCCACTGTTAAATGCTATTGGGCCATAAATCCTCATTCAGCAGGGAATTAATAAGTTCACGTGTTCAATATTAATATATTCCTTAACTGACACCAGGGCATTCAGAGTGTGAGACGTTTATTCCAGGCAGATAGCAGTGAGATATTTCCAATTATTCCTAACAAGCAGACTTGACATTATGACATAGATTCTATAATTTAGAAGAAACCGTCAGTAGTAAGCTGTGGCATCTGCTCTGCGTCTGTTGAAAATAAATCCTAGGTAAAACCATCAGAAAACCGGGCATGCTACTAGCATGGCCTTTAAACGGTAAA
Organism: Calonectris borealis; assembly: GCF_964195595.1. NCBI lineage: Eukaryota > Metazoa > Chordata > Aves > Procellariiformes > Procellariidae > Calonectris > Calonectris borealis. Next base: position 77,874,214 of record NC_134313.1, on the reverse strand, counting down.
TATTACTCACATCCCTGAGATCCTGAGAAGCCTGAATGGCACCATTTCAGTATCGCGGTGTGGTGTGCTGTGACATAACAGCTAACCCGAATAAAGCAACTCCTTTGGTGATAAAGCATTTCTAACTTAGAACCCAGAGTCTTGCTCAAGTTGCCACATTTAACATATCGCCAAATATCAGTCGATACAGGATTACCTTTTACTAGCCTGCCACAAACCCAAGGTACTGCAGCAGCTTGAAATGCCTCCACAAGGCAATGGGAACATGTTCTGAGTTGGGATTTCTGGGGTCTGTTGTAATAACGTTGGAAGAGAGATAATGTGCCATCAGAAGTAAACAGTATGGTCATTCAGGGATCAGCATCCATTCCTGAACGTAGCAAGCGTGTGTCCTTCGTCCGTACCCACACCACCCTTCTGAATTGCTAATGGGGAAAGGATGTCTTTGGAGTTTTGCCTTCTTTTTCGCACCTGTGATGCTTTTCCAAGGCTGCAGTCAGGTGAGGAATATCAGCACACCATGAGCCCAGAGGAAGTGAACAAGGAATGATTGGCATATCTCTTTAGGACCGGCAACATATCCGTCTTACCATTGAATCGAGTATGTGTAAGAACTCTCTCATACTAAATATGCATCAACTAGATGCATTTTCATAGATAAGTACAGTCAGTATTTTTCATGGGCATTCATTTTCCTCTACCTGGAAGGAAAATGCTTTCAGAGTTTCTGGACAGAGTATCTGGAATTGCCAATTCCATGGCAGTATTTGGTCTTGTTAGAAAGTTGATCTAGCCTGCTGTTTTCAGAGTCCCTGAAGAGAACAGTGCTGTGTATCTGGTGGCACGTAGCACTTGACTGACTGGGCCTTTGAACATAGCAGTGGTGGTGCTGGATCAAACCAAGGCCCACCAGCCCTGTGTCCTACCTGTGAAGATGGCCAGTACACAGATGCTTATGGGAGAGCGTAGCAGCAGGGCAAACAAAGTGGTATTTGCTTTCAGTAGTTCCCTGTTCTCCAGGTTTTGTGCCTCAGGGATTCCCCGCATCAGAGTTATTTTATTTTAATTTAATGTATTTGCCAATCACTTTTTGAACCCATGCAATCTTTTGGTCTTCACGAAATTCCGTGATTAAACTACTTATTATGAGTTGCGTAATGTAGTATCTTTGTCTATTTTAAACCTGTTGCCTGCTATTCTTTTTTGATATCCTCTGGTTATTATATCAGAAAAGAAGTCAGGCACCATTCCCTGTCCATCTGTCCTCTCCTCGTTAGTCATCTCTTTGAAAGAAGGTGGCCTTTGTGGCGTGGATCCTGAGACGTTAGCTCTGCTGCATCCCTCCCTTGCTCAGGCCTTCCTCCCCTGCTTGAAAGATTTTGCACCAGGCTGCCCATGGTGAGAGGAGACTCTTATCTACCTCCACTTTTCACTCGCAGCTACTTCTTAATTTCACATGCTGGGAGAAGATAATCTCTCTAACCAGCCAGAGCCAGAGCAGGTATGATGGGAAACGAGAAGAGGACAGAAGGGAAGAAGAAAATAGATTTCAGAAAGCATGCCAGAAACGGGAAAATGTTAGCACAGACTCCCTCTTAGGGGCTTTCTGTATGGCAAAGGGAAGACGGAGGAGCAGCAGCTCCTTTTCCCTAAGCCAGGCCCACCGCTGTGGAAGGAGGCATTGCAAATGCATCAAGAGTTTATCAGCTCCCGACACGGACTGTCTCTCTCTGCTGATGGTACCTAAAGAGGGAATCTGGAATAGGCAACCAGGGAAAATGCCGCAAGATCTGTGCCCTGCAGGGAAACACAGGACATCCAGGGATGAAAACAGGGACAAGAGTATCTACATGGATTTGCCTTGAGGTCTGCACTGCGCAAGGACCTATGAATTAAAGAAGGATGTGGGTTAAGCCATATCTCCGAATGAATTTGCTCTCTTTACAGAAGTTACCATCACTCAGAGCAGAAAGGAGCCTTTCACTGCAGGATCTGCTAGGTCTACACTAACCTACTTCCATGCCAAAGCAAACATTATTCCCACAGGCCCCTCCGCGGTACGTGAGGAGTACAGTTTCAAACCTCCCCTGCTCCAGCCACTTTGGGCACCAAATGCGAGACTGCAGGCCAGCTTCTCAGCTGGTTCAGGCTGGCTCAGCTCCTTCAAAATGAATGGAGCTCCACTGCCGCAATCTAATTGGGGTTTTGGCCCAGTATCCAGCCTTCAGCTCTTTAAGAAGGCAAGTTGTAGACGTGTTTACCCTTTGCAGATGTCCCTTTTTTTTCCCTTCTGTTCTCCCCCCTTTCCCTCTCCCTGCTGCAGCCATCTCCCCCTTGTCCCGTGAGCTACCAGAGCTCACATAGAGGGCATTGTTAGTTACACTTTACAGGGGGTGGAAAGCACTAAATCATGGGTTAGGAAAATAAAGCTCTTACCCTGCAGCAATCAGAGGCAAGCAATACTTCACCACAGAAACACAGCATGTGCAACAGTGCATTTTAACTGGATTCCAGGGCACAAAAATATTTGCAGCTCTCAATCCTAAATTATACTCACATCCAATATCTTGGATTTTCATATTATTCAAACATAAAACTGTCACCATGTACAGTGGTGGCAGGGCTTAAATTATGTAGAGATGATATTTTATTGCATAGAATTTGTTTCGCATCTCTGTGGAAACCTGGCAGCCACCCCACTGCCAAAGTCCAAAGGGGCAGTGACAATCTAGGAAAAAGCTGAGAAACAATCCAAGAAAACAAGCTACATATGCTTCGTTCTCTAATTGCTTTTTTTAATATTGGAGGGAAAAAATCGTGGAAGGAAGCATGATTAAATAAAAACTGACCTTGAGTAATTTGAACGATAGACCCAGCAGCAGCATAGGATATTTTCACAGGAATTGACCTTCACTCTGATTAGGTTCCTGTTTGGGGTAGAGCTAATTCATGTACGGGATTGCATAAGCTACCTGTAAGTGGTAGCACTTCAGCCTGGGGGAAAACACTTCCTTGTCGCTCCTGTGCAGCTACGGAGCGGGTAAAGACAGGCAGGTGTGGTGGCTTGGGCTTTTGGTGAGCGGGGAAAGGGCTGCAGAAGCTTAGGACTTGATGGTGCCCGTGCTAGCTGCAGAGGTGTGTGCACCGGGACGTGCAGTCGCAATGTCTCCTTACCCCACTTGGGTTGGAAGAGAGATGCTGAGGGGAAGGTAAGGCGAGAGGTGGTGGGCGCAGGCCCTTTCTGACCTCTCCAGGTGGCACAGCAGCAGCCAGAAGAAGACATGAGCTCAAACACCTCTCCCTTGGCATAAAGGACAGCTAGGGAAGGAATTGCGACCCCCAAATGTGACCCCACCTCACCCCCTGAGCAAGCACAGCTATTCTCCTGCACACGGCAGAACCCGATCGGTGAAGATGTTCTTGAGCCATCCAGGGGGCCTGGGAGCTCTGTGCCAGACCACGTGGCTTTCACTTCTATATTTTATCTGAGCTGGCATATCATGCCCAGTGTGAAATTTGATAGGAAATTACTCTGCATGAAGGGTGTTGTGTTTTGCTTGTTGGGGTATATGTGTGTCTTAAACTTTGAGAGGGTGGAAAGAATTCAATTATGCCTTAAAATAAAAAAAAACCCAACCCAAAACCCAGGAATTTCATTATGACTGGACTTTGATAAAGTAAAAAAAAAGGAAACAAGACAAATAATGTATAAACACCTCTCAACAACATTTCCTCCAGAGCATTAGAAAGTTTTGTTAGCTGATGTTAGTTTTCATGCTTCTGTGGGAGAAGTGAAAAAGGCATGCTGAAAGTGATATTTTGAGATACCACTAATAAAAATGCAGAAAAAAAGTAGCACCTTAATTCTGTGTTCCTGCTGGAGAACACACTTTTTTGGCTCAGGTTTTTCCTGTCTCTGCACTCTGTGTACACAGCTATTACCAAATCCGCACTCCGAATTTCTGGCATTTTCTAGCATTTCCCAAACGACACTTCATACAACCAAGTTGCACTAGCAGGGATCCAGTTTCTTTTTCTTGCCCTCACTTTTAGTTTTAGGTGGACCCTACCACAGATAAGCAACAGTCTTGTTGGCATCCTCGTGGGTCATGAAGGGACAGGATACCCAACAGGCCAGATGCTACAACCTGCCTGGAAATTCTGTATGTGCTGGTCCGGGGCACCCTCTGACTGGGACGCTTGTTAGTCTTCACTGGAAGAGGTTGTGTGAAATCGAAGCCCGTCCCGGGCAACTCTTCTCCTATCCCCTCTCCTGTGCATTTGGGAGAAGCCATTTAGAGAGGGCACTGCCTGCAAGTCCATGTCTTCTGTGGTGCTTATCTCAGTCAGTTCCTATTTTTGCATGTGTCGTGTCTGGAAGAGGATAGGCAGGAAAGCATGCCCTGGGCAGCTAGGGTAAAGCACAAGGAAGGTAGCTGGTGGGAATGGATGCCTCCAAAATGTAGGCGGAGTATTTCGAGCATGCACTTACCGAGCCTGCTTCATATGCTCTGTATAACTAGTTCTCTCCGAGGGCGACCGCAGGCATTTCTCCTATCATCAGCCGCCTGTACTTCCCGTGTTCAGCCGTAGCCTCCTCAGATGCCACCTTTCTGAAGAACTTCTCTTCCCACAACTTCCTTTGCAGACGACACCAAGTTGGGCAGGAGTGTTGATCTGCTGGAGGGTAGGAAGGCTCTGCAGAGGGACCTGGACAGGCTGGATCGATGGGCTGAGGCCAACTGTATGAGGTTCAACAAGGCCAAGTGCCAGGTCCTGCACTTGGGTCACAACAACCCCAGGCAACGCTACAGGCTTGGGGAAGAGTGGCTGGAAAGCTGCCCAGAGGAAAAGGACCTGGGGGTGCTGATTGACAGCCGGCTGAACATGAGCCGGCAGTGTGCTCAGGTGGCCAAGAAGGCCAACGGCATCCTGGCCTGTATCAGAAATAGTGTGGCCAGCAGGAGCAGGGAGGTGATCGTGCCCCTGTACTCGGCACTGGTGAGGCCGCACCTCGAATCCTGTGTTCAGTTTTGGGCCCCTCACTACAAGAAGGACATTGAGGTGCTGGAGCGTGTCCAGAGAAGGGCAACGAAGCTGGTGAAGGGCCTGGAGCACAAGTCTTATGAGGAGCGGCTGAGGGAACTGGGACTGTTTAGCCTGGAGAAGAGGAGGCTGAGGGGAGACCTCATCGCGCTCTACAACTACTTGAAAGGAGGTTGTAGCGAGGTGGGTGTTGGTCTCTTCTCCCAAGTAACCAGCGATAGGACGAGAGGAAATGGCCTCAAGTTGCACCAAGGGAGGTTTAGACTGGACATTAGGAGAAATTTCTTTACTGAAAGAGTGGTCAGGCCTTGGAAGAGGGTGCCCAGGGAAGTGGTTGAGTCACCATCCCTGGAAGTATTTAAAAGACGTGTAGATGAGGCGCTTAGGGACATGGTTTAGTGGGCATGGTGGCATTGCGTTGACGGTTGGACTCAATGATCTTAGAGGTCTTTTCCAACCTTAATGATTCTATGATTCCCACCCTTCCCAAGCATTCCTGCTTAGCGCGTCCTTGCTCCCCACAATTTTTATTTTGAGGGTGGAAGGCTCCCTCCACAACCCCCCCTTCCCATCTTGAAGTTGGGGTTTTGAGGGGACGGGAGGGTACCTGAGCTCTGCTGCTGCTCTGCTCTCCGTCTCTGCTGCACCCCTGCAGAACCAGCGCTGGGCACGGCAGATCCGCCTGCGCCCTGGTACTAACCCGCACCTTCTCCCTGGTGGAAAACCCTGTTCTCATTGCAGAACAAGAGCATTTCCATGTCTGCTGCTCTGTGCTTCCCTTGCTTCTCCCCAGAACGAGTGTAACTGTGGGGGAGGGAGGCAGAGAAAAAGCACTCCCTTCCACACGGAGGATTTGCAGGCACTTTGTGCTTTTGTTACATAAAATTTTAAGAGTGGATTTGCAAATATTCAGCACTGATGTCACATCTACAAAGGTGGAAAGGCTCTGAAAGAAGAGCCCTGGGCCAAACATATATCAGAGTAAGAGAGGAAGGGGGAGGAACGTTGTGTAAATCTATTAAGCATCCTGTGTTATCTTCTGTTGATATTTGTATGTACAGCATATATATTTGTGAAGTGTAAAACCCCAGTAAAGGAATGGCCTCAGAAAGATGTCTCTGGATGCATATTTATTTTTTTAAAGAGAGTACATAGCTACAAAACTCTCCAGCCAATTTTTTATTATGATTTTGTTAGACTGCCTGTGCATTTCTTTGCAAAACGAGCTAATAAAGCTAAGAAAACTGATGACACTGGTGCTTGGACAGCTATCAGAGGAAAAGAATGAAGTATTAGTGTAGGGAGAGAACTGAAACATTTCCAGAACTCCATTAACAGAATGAGAAGTGGTTTCAGAGAAGATGAGCTTCTATATTAGGAAAGCTTTACTTATTTCCTCTGAGATTCTGCCAGTCCCATGGGAAAAAGAAAAGGCAGTGGTGGGGGTAGGAAAAGAAGAGCAGCAAAGAGGCAGGAATTGAGAGGATGATGTGGAGAAAAATACTTTGCCACTGTTTATGCAGGGTAAAAAAGGGATCCTGTCTGAGCATGAGAAGAACTCTCTTTAAGTAGCACCTGCCACACAGCTCTCCCGCGGCCTCCCAGGATCGGGACCAGATGGGAGACAACATTTTTCGTCCCTCGAGTCAGCGGTGCAGTCTGAGCACGGAGGGATTACACCACCCACCTACGCACACCCACACCGCGGTGCAAGCACGGCAGCAGGAATGGGAAGATGCAAAGAAAGCACACGCACGCACCCCACCCCCCCACCCCCCCGAGAGGGGGGGCAGGATAGCAGAGCAGTAAGAAGTTAGTAGAGAAGTGTCCTTTTAATGACTGAGCTGTAGCAGCAGGAGCTGCTAGCAGCTAAAGTGACAGCAGCAATTAAAGACGAGAACAGCCAACATCTGTTGATAAGATGTGCTGTTGCAAGTGAGATGTGTTTACAATAGCTGAAAGAGATTAGAAGAAAATTTCTACTCCTCCCCACTTACTCACTACGTTTGACAGCTCTCTTGATATTTTAAGTTTCAGTGTCTTTACTCTTTAGTTAGACAGTTCTCCTTGTTTGTAGAAGTCCTATTCACAACGGTGTGTGAAAGAAAACAAAATTTAGAAAGACAGGCAAATATGACTGTAACCCCTTCTCCCCCCAGAATGGATGGATTTGCAGGTGGTCATATTTCTAGTTCACTCTTTGAAGAAAAAAGAGAATTTAATTTCTAGTTTATGTCTCTTATGAAGGAAAGAGGACCCGTGGCAAAGAAAAACATCTTACAAAAATGCAAGAACCATGGGGGGAGAAGTGGAAACTGTTTACTGTAGTAATAGAAAGAGAGATCATAATTTGCTGTACAATCAAAGCATGACACCACAATTAACACCTGTGCAATATTGGCCTCTGTAAGCTCTCTCCAGTCTTATTCACTGCTTTCCTCTGTCTGGTTACCCATAGAATCATAGAATCATAGAATCATTAAGGTTAGAAAAGACCTCTAAGATCATCGTGTCCAACCGTCAACCCAACACACCATGCCCACTACACCATGTCCCTAAAGGCCTCATCTACACGGCTTTTAAATACTTCCAGGGATGGTGACTCAACCACTTCCCTGGGCACCCTCTTCCAAGGCCTGATCACTCTTTCAGTAAAGAAATTTCTCCTAATGTCCAGTCTAAACCTCCCTTGGCACAACTTGAGGCCATTTCCTCTCGTCCTATCACTAGTTACTTGGGAGACGAGACCAACACCCACCTCCCTACAACCTCCTTTCAAGTAGTTGTAGAGCGCGATGAGGTCTCCCCTCAGCCTCCTCTTCTCCAGACTAAACAGTCCCAGTTCCCTCAGCCGCTCCTCATAAGACTTGTGGTCCAGACCCTTCACCAGCTTCGTTGCCCTTCTCTGGACACACTCCAGCACCTCCATGTCCTTCTTGTAGGGAGGGGCCCAAAAGTGAACACAGTATTCGAGGTGCGGCCTCACCAGTGCCGAGTACAGGGGCACGATCACCTCCCTGCTCCTGCTGGCCACACTATTTCTGATACAGGCCAGGATGCCGTTGGGCTTCTTGGCCACCTGGGCACACTGCTGGCTCATGTTCAGCCGGCTGTCAATCAGCACTCCCAGGTCCTTTTCCTCTGGGCAGCTTTCCAGCCACTCTTCCCCAAGCCTGTAGTGTTGCCTGGGGTTGTTGTGGCCGAAGTGCAGGACCCGGCACTTGGCCTTGTTGAACCTCATACAGTTGGCCTCAGCCCATTGATCCAGCCTGTCCAGGTCCCTCTGCAGAGCCTTCCTACCCTCCAGCAGATCAACACTCCCGCCCAACTTGGTGTCATCTGCAAACTTACTGAGGGAGCACTCGATCCCCTCATCCAGATCGTTGATATTGAACAGGACCGGCCCCAGTACTGAGCCCTGGGGAACACCGCTCGTGACCGGCCGCCAACTGGATTTAACTCCGTTCACCACAACTCTCTGGGCTCGGCCGTCCAGCCAGTTTTTTACCCAGTGAAGAGTGCACCTGTCTAAGCCATGAGCCGCCAGCTTCTCTAGGAGAATGCTGTGGGAGACAGTGTCAAAGGCTTTACTGAAGTCCAGGCAGACCACATCCACGGCCTTTCCCTCATCCACGAGGCGAGTCACCTGCTCATAGAAGGAGATCAGGTTGGTCAAGCAGGACCTGCCTTCCATGAACCCGTGCTGGCTGGGCCTGATCCCCTGGTTGTCCCGGACATGGCTCGTGAGCGCCCTCAAAACGAACCGCTCCATGATCTTCCCCGGCACCGAGGTCAGGCTGACCGGCCTGTAGTTCCCCGGATCCTCCTTCTGGCCCTTCTTGTAGATGGGCATCACATTGGCAAGCCTCCAGTCATCCGGGACCTCCCCTGTTAACCAGGACTGCTGGTAAATGATGGAGAGCGGCTCGGCAAGCTCCTCCGCCAGCTCCCTCAGTACCCTCGGGTGGATCCCATCTGGCCCCATAGACTTGTGAGCGTCCAGGTGGCGCAGCAGGTCATTAACTTCTTCTTCTTGAATTATGGGGGGTTTATCCCCATGCTCAATGTGTTCCTCAGACCTGGACAAATTTAAGGCAGCCTGGTTTGCTGGGATTTTATGTCTCATTTACATGGGTGTAAGCCACCAGGCAAGCTACAATGGTAGCTTTGCAATCAACACATAAGTGCATGGGGCAGGGGCAGGAAAGAATTGAGATGCAATCAAAATACGATATGAAGTGTAGCAGTTCAGCATACAAAAAGCCTTCCCTTATGCCACAAAACAGCACAGGCTCCTGCAAACCCAGAACAGAGAATCCCTCTATGGTCACCATGAGGGACCGGACATCCAATGGGGAACTCCTACAGTGGTTGGAACAGCAGGACCCAAGGATGAAACCGTTGTTGCCTGAAACCTATGAGGTCCCAGGCTTCTGATGAAGGATTTCCCACCCAGTCCCTGCAGTACCTCATCTGAATACTTGTAATGGCCCTGCTTTTCAGCTACATGTTTCTGCCTCCCAATAATAAGAGTGTTAATTAATTAGCTCTCCCACCTGCCTAGGAATGAGAACAAAGACAAAGGAGGGAGGGTGCTGTGGAGGAATGCAAATACAATAAAAGAATCAGCGCAAGGAAGGTGGGATTTAATATGGGGATTTAAGTCTGTCCTTGTTAAAGACAGATGAGGAGGAATGTACTGCTATAGATGTGTAAAGGGGCGCACCAGAGTAAAGGCAGAACTACACATCAGACAGATTTCCCTTGTAAAAGGGAAATTCTGACTGAGTTTTTGCTCGAGTGGCTGCTTGAACACAGTACATATTTTTCAGTCCTACTTTGGTACAGATGGACTGGATTTGACATCTTCTGGAAAGAATCCATGTATCTTCCTCAATTACACAACTGCTGGGTGACCATGCAGCTCTGGTCTGTTGTGGCCTCTGTGTTGCTCATCACTATATATCCTCATAGTTTCTGAAATTCTTTACAGATGTCAACAACTCTAATGTCTTCCAGCCGTCAATGAGTGGCCCCAGAATGAGAGGCTTCATTCTCCACCCAAATCCGGAGCTGGACAGCATGACTTTAAACACGAGAGATGGAAGAGTCCCAGCTTTCCCAGGCTAGTGCACAGTTCAGTGGCAGACTACCCAAAAAAGCTAAACAAGGGAAATGGAAAACAGTTTCTTCCTGGTATGATGATTAGTTCTCAGACCTTGCAGCCTGTACTGCAGACTACATATTTGTACTGTGTTGTGGTTAAGTCCTCAAACAACCTCGGTAACTAGTCATCTAGATTCTGTAGCAATTTTTAGGAACTTCCCACCCAAGGCCTTTAGGTGGAAGGGCATTCCCTCAAAAGCCTCTTCCATTTGTGTCTGCTGGAAAACTCTCCTTAACCTCCCCTATGAAATTTTATGTAAAAGAACAGACTTTGTTCCTTCTTACCTTTATAGGAGTTAGAAGGGCGAGCAAATTGCACGTCTTTTTGCACATTATGTAGGAGAGAGCAGGTCCAGGATATTCTGGTTCCAAACAGACATAATAATAGAGGCTTTCTTTCAACAGCTATTTATTTTTCTCCCCAGCTTACAATTAGCTAAAAGGAGTCCACGTACCAAACCGATAGTCCAGCAGAGAGAGTAGCCATAGCTAGGAGGATTTCCTCCCCTGTGTTACTAAAAGGCAGTTCAAATCTACCTGAGAGGAAAAGAAAATCTCCAGAACAGGAAATTCAAGATGCTACTAAAACTCTGAGCATAAAACCTTACCAGTCCCTCTAGACAACTAAAGGAAAGCCCTTTTTCTTTATTCCTGATAACATATGTTTATATCAGATAATATCTCTCCACTGGATCATGTGATTTTGGCAGTAGGATAATCAAGGGTAAATGCAAGGCAGTGGAAGGATGATTCAGGCAAAACCAAACAGATGAGTTTTTCAATCCTTCTTTACCATCACACAACTGAACACTACATACACTTAATAGAAACTTTAGTATTCAGCTCAAACAGCAAGTCCCTACGCTTCCTGTATCCTTGTGCTTTTTAAAGCTGCTGAAGCTACTTTAATGAAAGTGCATAGGGAATTTTCCTTCACTTTCGGTGGAAGCGAGGCCAACCCCCCTGTAATTTACAGAAACAAATCTAGGCTCCCTCATGCTCGAGCACAATTTCTGAGCAGATAGCTGACCTCATTTCCCTAGGCAGTTTTCTGACAGATAGGGAGCAATGTACCCGTATGTTCCTCAAGCTTCTTTTCGTTAGTGTGTCTAGCAGTTTAATATTACATGGCGCAGCGGGTTCATTGCGAACGGAAGTGCAACCAACATGTAGGTGAGCTCTGTCCTATCACGTAAGCCAGGTGATAATGAATCACACATTTATAACCTAGTAAAACCCTCACGCTGCCTACTTTATTTTAAAGCTTGGCTTTGCATTGTCCTTTAGGAGGAGTGAAAATGGATTGCTCTTTTTATTAGCCTTGCAAAGGTGCTCTGACACCAGGTTCCTGGACAGGGACGGGCTGAGCAGCGCTCAGTGATTCAAATTTCAGTGTTCAAATTTCAGTTTCAAATTTTGTTTCAGTGTTCAAATTTCGTACAGAAATCACTTCAAAGTCTATTTTCCTTCCGTCTTGGGGCCATTTCACACAGGTCTTCCCAATAATATTGTAATGACCTACACTGGCAATTATCAGCTCAATGAATGGTGGATTTTCAGGCAAACTTCATGGTGCCCCAGACATACAGTGCATGTAAAATGAGCTAAATCATCACCATGCGTAGTTACGTCATTGCTGTCCATCCTTCCTGTAAGAAAACAATTAGGCCTAACTTTTGATCGAGGCACAATACATGCATCTGTTGCGACACTTGCAAAAGTGCATGTGAAGTTGCCTGAAAGGACTAATAAGACAAAATATCCCGCTGATTTGCAATAAAAGTATTTTTACACTGCTTTGCACACAGATGAATAGAGATATGGGGGAGAAGAGGTGGAATGATGGAGAGGCAAGCCAAAAGAAAAGTAGATCTGTTTGTGACCTGTGATCTGAAAGACTGCATCTTATTTTTATTACAGGAACATAAAATGGTCACAAGTAGAATTCTTTGGTTACTCAAACACAAGGCATTGTATTAAATATACTTAGAGTTTCTTCAGTATAATTTCTTAGTGGTTTTTCTTGAAGATTGTTTTGAATTTCAGGAGAGAAACCATTTTTCAAAATGCGGATGGTAAAATACGCAGGGAGAATGAGGAGAGTTTTAAATAATTCACTTAAGAAGAAGTATTTAAGTAGTTTTTTTCTTTCTGAATACATTACTTACAAAAGGCATACAGCTCATGGAGGTGAGGTGATTATGAGTACCGAATCATCTCCATTGAATTCAGCTGAATTAGACATCCTGCTGGTTGTATTCCTGTGCTTAGACATTTACATCCCTGGGCTGTTGCCTAGGGAATTGGCCTCATTAGGAAACTATATCATATATAGTTGTGACTGTGAAGTAGTTTATACAAACCATGACTGGCTATTCTTCTACATCGCAGAACAAGAGAAATCCCACGTGTGCCAATTCTCATTTAACTCTGGTGTTAGAACATTGGATGGGCAACAGAGAAAGGATGCGTCACATCAGTTACAACCCTATCAATGATAAGGAATTGTTAAACATTCCGTATTTCTCTGAGGAAAGCACTTCATTCTAGAAATACTAGGGCTGTATGAGAGAGTGTCTCAGATAGATAGCACATACTTCTCTTCGTTTTATTCACAGTGCCTCTAAGCAGATGAGGACATCTAAATAAAAGCATTACTTATGCCAACAGAAGTAAGATGTGTGTATATATATGTGTGTATATATATATGGTTTTATATACACACACATATATATCTCAATCATTTTTTTTTAACTTAGCATTAATTTAAAATGCCTAAAGACATTTTCATTTCTTTTTAAAAAAACAAAACAAAGCACAAACCTTCATCTGAGTCCAAGACTGGAAATTGTACAACAATCCAATTTCTATCCAAGTCAGAACCTGGATGGTGGTGGTTTTTGCAGAGCTTTTATACTTGCATACATGCAATGTTTTATATAAACACACATTTTTCAAAAGAATCTATTTAAACTAGGTTGAACTAAATCACTCATAAACCAAATGACATTTTTTAAAATCAATGTAAGAACAACTTTGTTGTGTAGGCAAGCCTTTAAGAAGTGTCAAATGTGGGAAGCAGAGATTGTAGATGTATTTATCTGATAGTGTTAGCAGAGGGGTCTTCAACACTGCTATTAGTTTAGAGCAGTAATTTGTTGGCATGTCTAACTTTTGGAAGGGATAAGTCTCTACTCAAAGCTAGCGATCCTCTGACTATCAAATAGAAAAATGAAGCATTATACATTTTTAAACTTGTTAAGATTCCCTTAGCCTAGTATATAGCCATGGATAAATAAGCATAGCTACCACATACTTACCTTACTACCTGGCCTTTACATCCATCAAAAATGTATGTACCTGTCGCCTCAAAGAGCACAACAGTTCCATTTAAATCTACAATCACCGGGCGCCAGCCTCATTGCCAACTGCCAGGTAGGAAAGCTGGTTAATGAAAACAATACCAATACATAAATATTATCTAAATTCATCTATAAGATAAATAACACAATACTGACAGCAAACGAACATGGAGAGATTTCTCTGTCGACATTATAAAATAAGGTCGCTGAATGAAAGACCGCCATACGCCTGGGTTTGCCAGCTGTGCTTCTGGGGTCGTAAAGCTCATGAATGATATTCTGGGACTTTTGGGATGCGGCTCACATGTAGCCTGGTATATGCATAGGGCATGGGCAGACATTACGGTTGGGAAAACGTACACGTTTATATAATTGTGATTCTTCCTGTGGGCATTCAGTGCTGAGCTCTCAGAGGAGTTTTTGATTCAGCAGGTGCAGAGATAAAGGACTTTCTCTTGTAGGACATCTGCTCAATGGGATTGCCAGTCGGTGGCTTTCTCTCCTCCATGCACAGTCGTATTGTGGCCAACTGAGGGATGGAATTCTCCTGGCGTTTACTCTCAGCTGTGTCCAAAATCCTGCAGCTTTACTCTTTGTGATATTTATCAAGACCTGCCTTCCTCTGGAGGCCCGCCATATGTGGTAGAAGTGCTTTTCCCCTCCCCAGATAGGAACTTCCCGATTAGACTTTTCTTTCGCATATTGTTTCATCAATCGTCTTCTGCTGGAGGAAAGCCAGGCAAGGTTCCTAGCCCTTTGCTCTGGGGCAAAGAGATCTTCAGGGAGCAGCACTTGGAAAGTCTCCACAGCAGGAGCAAGCTGTGATGTGGATTTTGTGCCCAATTCATAATTCTGCCTATGAGATCCTGAGATAATCTAATCTTCCCAGAGAAAGATAGGCTGTCAGTGAGAATATTTGAATTCCACCAATTAAAAAAGGAGAAAGTCCATGACACATGGGCTAAACAGATTAAAGGTGTGGGGACATTTGCAGGGGAGATAAGCTGATGAACAGTAGCTTTATAAAGTAAGAAGGAAGCCAGAAGCAGGAAAAGATCTAAATGGAGTGGCACTAATGAAAAATAAAGATTTGTTTTAAGGGTTGAATGGGTTGTGGAGAGCTGACCTTAAAAATCACCTTATTTTGGGACTTAGGCTTTTGATTTTATAATTCGCAGCATTAACATATATTGAACTAAAAAAATCCTAAATTACACAGCTGTTTATCATTAACAGGATTATACTAGTGAATTTGCATTATGACGTGAATAAACCTAATGTCACTAATAACAATGTCAGCACTTCCACCATCCCATTTCATCTTGTTTAACATGAAGAGGAGCTTGAAGGCTCTGAGCATCTGGTTAGTTTCTCATGCACGTCCTAGCCACCTTCTAGGTGCATCTTCTGCATGCGGACACTGATTGCCCTGCTCTTCTCTGCTTATTTCTGTGTAACTGTCACCTGTAACAGACCCACTTGGAAGGAGGAGAAGAAAGGAAAAAAACCAAAACCCAGCAGCACAGTACTTGGACTGCCCTCTTGCTTTTTTTCCACCCTTCCAGTCAGGCATGATTTTAACAGGTTCTATCTTGAGAAGTACTAAATCCAGAAACCAGTATTTTATGCCATCTGGAAGCTTGATATCCTTGTTTTTAAAATGGCTTACAAAAATATATCTAATTCTAAATACTCACAAATTATGTGCTGCTAAAATCCAATTTGGAGCAGGATGAAAACTAATTGAACAAGGTAAATAGAAAAGCTAATCTATTGCAATGCACCGGGTGACTGGGGGAATCGACACAAAAGAGATGTCTGAGACCTGCTGATGGATTGGAAGAGAGAAGATGTTTTCCAGACAGAAGCACAATGTAAAAATGTGGAAATGCTTGTGTAGCACCTGGAAAGAGTCAGGAGAGCTGGGCAGGGCGTAAGACTCGGGGCAGGCAGGGAGGGTGTTTTGCAGCAGCACTCGGGAGCAGGCACTAGTATCTAGTAGAGTGGGGCAGCCAGCAAAGAGGCTCAAGGGGGGAGGTGGCAGCATTTTTATTGCAAAATGCCAAGCAGATTTAAATAGGAGAAGAGGTGAGAGCCACAGAGACTGGAAAGAGAGGCTCGGTAATAGTACCAGAGGAAGAAAAGCAGACAGATGAAGCAGGCTTTTGGCCAACCTCCTCTCCACCCAGGAGAGCAGCAACTGCAGGGGCTGCAAGGATGCCCTGCTGCTGCTCTGCAGCCAAAGGTAGAGACTCCTTTGCCTTGGGTGCTAGGAAAGGCTCCAGTACAAACACCAGCTTCTCAAGCTTGGCACTGGGTTTAAAGCTTCAGTGAATATTTATCTTTAGTGTGTGTGTATATAAATGTGTAGGTATATACACATACACACACTTTTTGTTCTCTTTCTTTTCAGAGTTGCAGAAAAAACAATCAGCGGCATTGCCAGCTATCTTTAAGCTTGCTGCTTTCTGAAAGATACGCACCGGTGGTTCCGCAGCACATCCACAACAAGTTCTGAGGGTGAAAGAAAGGCAAAAAAGTATGCACAGTAGAAATAAATTTTAAAAAATCCGAATAAAGCAAGGACTCATCTTCTCTACCCTGTAATTCTTGGGTGTAACATAAAATCAAACTTCTGTTCCTGGATAAAAATATTTGCAATACAACTTCTGAAAAATAAATGAAAATGAGGACTCTTAATGGTTACATAATGGACAAGAAAAAAAAATTCTGGCTGCGACTGTGAGGAGTTTTCAAAAACTTGTTGAGAGAAGGGAATTTTCCACTGTCTGATGTCTTAGGGAGTCGTTGTGGAAGTGTAGATTTGGGTTGAGAACATCTCTTGGTATTGCAACCAATTACAACTTCAAGCTAACCTAATCCAAAGCGAGCTGTATGCAGCCCTTTTGCAAAGTTTGAATCTGCTATACTAATTAAGAATTTTCAAAGAAATACATTAGACACATGCAGGTTGAGGGAAAGGACCCTGACTTCTATGAATGGGCTAATCTTGCTCCCTGCGAAGGAAAGGGATCTCTCCCACTGCTTCGTCTGGAAGGGGAAATCTCCACCCTTGCAGCTGCAGCAGACTTTCCAAACCCGACCAAATATTATTTTAAGAAATGAATCATTGATCTGTAAATACATCCCCAGATGTTCATATTGAATTTAAAGTATTCAGCATGCTGAGCTTAATTGTCCATTCAAATCACCCTAACTGAGGGGTGCTCTGCTTAAGGGAGTCACCATATGCCAATATAAAACCTGTGTTAAGTGACTGGAGAATCAAGCCTACGCTGTTTTACTTTACATCGCTATGCATTGCTCTAATCTGAGGGAGAAATAATTGCAAACGTTTTAACTGTGAAAGAATAAGGAGTCATAAAACCTTCAATCATATTTTAATATGCAGTCACACTCTACTTTCATAAATAGGAATTGGAATAATTATAAAGACGTCGGTTTTAATTGTCACTCATGATTCAGTTGACTCCTTAAGTAGAACACACATTTAATTAATGCCTTCGATTTTAGCGTCAATTACCGCATTAGATGTTCTCCCATATTCATTCCATCTGCTGCAAGTAAATACATTACCACTGCACAGTTATACACCCATATTGGAACCTGATCACAAATTTTCTTGCCTTCTCATGACCTTGTACAGCGAGTGGAAAAAATTGCAAAACATAGGCACAAAAAATAAGTTTTGGCTTGAAATTAGAGATATTTTCTTATAAGCATAAGGAATTTGCTCAACTCACAGGTATTGATTTAGCTAAGAACATGTTTAGGCTCTGAGATTCCAGTATAAACACCTCTGGATTACCCAGCACACAGGTATAGGACATCGTTTTGTTATTTCGTGGTTTCATGTCCTTTTTCAGCTCTCATATTTTTAATAGCCAGCTTGATTTAAAGACATCAAGTGATTTAGATTTGACTATGTTCTTCAGTAAATTGCACCAACAATTAATTACATTCACTGTTAAATAGTTGGACAGATCAGCATCCTTATGTCATTTGCTATAAGGCAAAGTCTTTCCAGCCATTCTTGTTGCCCTTTTCTGACCTTTTCCAACTTTTCAGTGCCCTTTTTCTAGTGTAAATCCTCAGTCTTTCAGCCACAGTCTTTGTATTGCCCCAGGCAGCCACAGGAATCTCTCTTCCCTGCTCTAGCTCAGTGTCCCCCGGCTCGCTCCTCCACCTAAGGACTCTCACGTGCCTTCTTACAGCAACATCACACCTGGAGACCCGGTCAGGTTAGCTGTGTGCCACTACTCCTACTCTTTGTTCAGGTCACTGCGCTCCTGAACACTGCCTCCATGCCATCTGCCTGCTTTATTCCTGCAAGATACAGGAGTAATCCCTCGGCAGCGGGAGCAGGCACTGCTAACCAGCCTGCCTTACCAGGTGAGGAGGGTCGAGGCTAAGGCAGCCCCCGGTCTGTCACCCAGCACGCACGCGCCGTGCATCAACCCCACAGGCAATGCTCATTGCGCTGCTACCGGGAAATGCCTACCACAGCTCGAATGGGGAGGAAAAATAAGGCAAAGGAAGGGAAGGCGAATACACAGGTCACCCTAATTTGGTCTGCTCCAAGAGAGAGGCAAGGGGAAGACAGAAATATCCCAGGCGGAGGAAGATGGTCTGAACCTGCTGATGTTGCTCAACAAAACTTGCTCCCCACGGGACGCTGACTGTTGACTTCTCTTGCAGTGGGGCCCTATTTCATGCAAAAGATCAGTTTTACCAACCGGTCTCTCTGTGGCAGAACTTGGAGGCCTTTCACTTCCGATTCCTACTTTCTCACAGCCCACCGAGAGCACCGCGCTGACCTCCAGGCATCGCCAGCACAGACCGGGGGGGTACCCAAGGCATTCAGCTCCTGCCTGAAGCCAGCCTGCTGGCCTGCTGGCAAACATTTTCTGGGCCATTGACTGCTGCCCTGAAGTTTTTCAAGGCTTTAGGTGCAACGGTCTGTACGACCTGGGAACATTTCTGCAGGGAGCAGGTAATGACGGTCTTTACCCCAGTGATTACAGGGCGTCAGGAGGGAAAGGAATGTGAGCCCGGATGGCTCCCCCAAGGTGCTAGAGGCACACTGGCAATTACCTCCCCAAACACAACACCAAATACTTGTGTTCATCATAGTTAGCTTCTCCTCTACTCTCAGATGCAGTTATTTCCTCTAGGCCAGACGAGGGAAAATCCCACGCTTACCCATGGTCGTCTGTTGAAGTGGCATCCCCAAACTGATAATCTCTATTATGACTTCCCCAGCATCTGCCCATTGGGTGGAATGACCTGAAAATCAGGAAGAACAATGCACCCCAGGATCCCAGTCAGCGCTGGCACTCCTAATTGCTGCCCTGCACAATGGGCTTGCTGTGTTACCCCTGCTAAGGACTACCCTGGGAACACTGTCATCTTCTGAGTAGTCATCTCGGTCTTTTAAAGTCACCTTAAATAACTAAATTAAGTAACTAAATAGTATGACTTAAGCATTTCCTTAATCACCTTGCAATTTCCTAGGTTAAGAGAGACTGCACATGTCACAGAGGTAATATCTAGTTCTTTAAAGCAGGGCCTTAACTTACTTCATCTGTCATATAATTCTAAAATAATAGGACAGACTTGGACACTCATTTAAAAAATGAATACCCAGAACATTAAAAATAAATACCTATCAAGGTGATATTTTATAGTAATGATGCATTTAGAAAATTTTTATAGGGTTAAAAGAATATTACAGGCTTGACATGATGGTCCTATAAATAATAGTACTGTGTAGAATAGTGCTTTATGAGAGAATGCTGAAAACGGGCATGAACCATGGGGGTAAGCAACTTACTGATTTGATGAACTTTGTAACAGTTGATTAAGTATTAATTGAACTAATTTAATAAACCTTTATAAATAACAAGTTCAGCCTTATTTGAAAATGTAGTTTCCTTTAGAAGAGTTTTATGAGCAACTGAATACCATGGACCACAATTTAAGATTGAACAGCTATGAAAATCCATGTCTCTTAAGGAATTCTGAAAGACCACTCCTCCTGAATATTTAGTTTCACCATTTTATGTTGACTTGTTCAAGTGCCAAAACCCATTCATTTAGGTTCAAGACACTGTCTCCCAAACAGTTGTATATCTAATAGGCAGAAACCTCAGATTTTGGGGGTAATTCAATCACATTTCACATCCAATCCAAGCAAGGCCTTGAACTAACCTGCCTCCATTGTGTTTAGGCTTTTCTATTAAGTAGTGGTGAAAAATATCCATTTCTTTCAGATTTGCCATATCATTCATCAAATATCTAAGCAACCCCCCAACCCCAAAACACAAGAATTTACAATAGAGCAAAATTGCAGAGATGCCAGTTCTGGTCAGCCGTTCACTTAGCAGCTGAAATGATATTTTTGTTTTGTTGTTCCTATGGAATCAGTTCTTTCAGTTACTGAATGAACCAAAGTCTTATGTTCTTTGTACATACAGATGACAAATGCAAAGCTCTGGTGGGAGATAGGGGACAGACGAGCAGTAAGTAGGAAGCATCCACTGAGTATTGCGCTGAGCTACTGTCTGCTCGTGGAGAGATGAGAGAAGGAGCTGCAGAGGGAGGCGGAGAGCTGATCCTTAGAGCTAATGCTCCATTTTAGTACGCAGTCACTGACTGCGCCCACCAAAAGTTCAGTATCGGGACAGACTGGCATCTAATGTGTCTTCATTTAAATATTTCTAACTTGCTAAAAAGAGAACAAAGCCCCCAAACAGACAGTCCGAAAAACAGGTACAGACAAAGGTGATGTTTCCGCATTGCCCTCGCGTGAGTTTGACAGAGGGCTTGTTCTGATGTTCACTTCTCCTGTTCCCACATCCGTCATTGCCTTTTCCTCCCAAATTGTGCCTGCATTGTGATCAAGCTCTGTGTTCTCATCTAACTCCTTCTTCTAGCAATTCCTGTGACGGCCAGGGCAGAAATCGCACAGGAATAAAAGATAGAGTCAGAAAGTAGGAGATGCTATCCAAAACCCAGGAATTGGGCATTTCTCTGCTGTGTCTGAGACGCATTATTCTTTCTGTCCACTACATTTATTGCCATGGTGTTTAGGAATTTCAGCCCTGGGTTCCCATAATGAGCTATTTCTGTGAAGTGCTCTGTAAAGGCAGAACAAAGAGATGGTCCTTCCTTTAAGATCTTACCGTGGACGACAGCAGATGGTGATGAGCAGACAGAGGGGGAGTACAGGAAAACAACAAGACAACTGTGAAACTAATTAGGATTGTAAAACTCTGGACAAGTCTGGTCACAATAGAAATATTAGTGGTTTTGGAGGGTACATTATTTCAGCTTCAGAATCAATGAAGCAGCAATCAGAATAAATCTACAGGCAATGTTTTATATGTCCTTGTTTCTGAGAAGGGAAAATCTAGTAGAAAATGCCTCAAATCAGTATGGATGCAAACAAAATATGGAACATCTATATAAAATCAACACTTTTTTCTCTCTTTTTGTTAGCCTTGCATTATGGCAAACGGGTCAAAATGCAACTCTGTTTTATTCTATACTTAAGGACAGTTAACTATCTTTTTCATGTGTTCAAATGTCCTGCAAGGGCCAAATGAATGCTTTGATTTTTCCTTTTTTCCTATGTGGTAATTGTGCTTTTTTGTAAAGACGCTGCTTATACATGATACCGATTTTTGCCACTTCCAGGAGAGTACTTGCTTCTGAAGATCAGTAATGTCCCTGTGTTAATGATGCTTAATTTAAAAAAAGAAATAGACACTGCTGTCTTTTGGTTTAGAAATTTCAAACTCTGCTTCTCTTCCCTGCACCGTTTTCTTTCTCCCTGAGACATCCACATGCTGTCATTGTCTCCGCATTAGTCACGTCTCAGGGATGGCAGAATCAGCTGAGAATTTACAAATTGCTTTTATATCTTTGGCTGTTTGGGCTTCAAATTCCTCCCCGGTTCTCCTACGTTCCATCTTCTACTTGTGCCATCCGTCACTCGTGCTCCTTGCTGTTATCTTTGACAGGGAGCTGTTCGTTAGAAATATCCCTTCCTACGGCTTTCTTTGCATTCCTAACTTGCTTCAAGTTATTAGTCTATATAAAGCAACGAGGCGCTTCTCTCTGATTTATCTCAGTAGGCCTTGGAACCACGCTAATCACCAAGTTATGACTGTCTGTGTATCGGGCGAAGGAATGTGTGGGTAGCATTTGTCTCAGCGAGGAGGGAGTCCAAGAGCCAACCATAAGGATATTATTAACATTGTGCCTTAGGTTAAAATATTAGCATGTCTCTTGAGTGCACTGGAAAACATGCCTGAAGATTTTACCTAATATTCTAGGCTTCAACGACAAAAAAACCCCACAACCCAAGATCCAGCTTCATTCTACAGTCCTCAGGTCAGTCACTGACGTGCCAAAACAGCCGTGAAATAAAAGTGTGTTTCTAATGTGAAATATTCACGGCACACATCATGACACGTGTGTTTCCTTCCAGATACTCCTTCCGTTTGAGCTGGTGTCCCAGCCATGGTGAGCAGACATCTGGGCAATACAGGTGTGAAAGCAAAAGTGAAAACCTGCCCGGGGAGAGCCACCTTCCCCACACCGGGGAGAGAGGGATGGGGAGCGGGAAGGAGGCAGTAACCTTCTTGCCTTTCTAGCACGTTTTACGTGTTTGCAGCCCTCTGCAAAGCCAGTCAGCACTAGTTAACTTTTATTTTATTTATTTTATTTTATTTTATTTTATTTTATTTTATTTATTCTTTCAGTTCTAAGTACCAGGTAAATTTCTGTAGATCAAAAGAAGAATTAAAAAAAAAAAAGTGGAACACCATTAAATGTGTGTTACAAGTTTTGCCAGCTATATCCATATTTGCAGTAGTATACTACATGGGAAATATCTTGTTATATGGATTTCAGTAATGCTGATATATATAAGATATATACAACATAAATATATTAAAATACATATAACATATAACCTATAACCATATGTAAATGTTTTTATTTGTGTGTGTGTGTGTGTGTGTGTAAAATATTACTGACAGGATGGAGAGGATTTATCTCCACCACCCTTGGCCACCCAAAGGTTAGGTGTCTAATCCAAAATGATTGTCTAAATTGCCTCTATAGTCAATGAGGACCTTAGGGTGGGATGACCTCCCCTACAGACTACACAAGACCAGATTCCTCTACTTTTAGACAGCTTGGTTCACGTGCAATTAGTACCATCTGATACATACCAACAAAATGTATAAAATGGACTGTTCCAGAGGAATTCATATACTAATATACCTTCTTATATGGGGCCCTAACATTTTTGTACAGGACCAGATCTTTTCAGATCAGCTGCATCGATCAATATTGCACTGGGAACACCCTCACCAAAATTAGTGTAAATGGAGTAAGGTGCTGCCTGGCATTTGGTCCACAGTGTTCACACAGAGCAAGGCTCCATACAGAAGTTTTGTATACGTGCTCTAGCCTACATAATACGTATTGTGATCCTGGCATCCTCCGGTTCTGTTGAATACCTTTGTGCACGAGCAGGTTACTAGTCAGCATGAGAAAGTCTGGCAGAACAGTCCTCAAGTGTCACTGGTTTACAGCAAAGACAGAAACAGCTTTCTTAAGTAAAGGGACATCTGAGAAACGCGTAGTGTTATGGGTCTATCGTTACTGTAAAAAGAGTAGATGCTCAGGGTAGTGAGCCAGAGGCCTTTCATTGGACCTGAACATCATCTCTTCAGTGGAGTGAATCAGGCAGATGCTCACATGTCCTCAATTTTAACACCTTTGTGTTCTTCAGAAGCTACCCTGCATTTCTATCAAAAAAGATTGAAGACCAATTAGATAACGAAACTTAGCTTGAGAGGGGTACGATTCTTCCTGCCGTTTTCGCCAGCACTCTCAGTTTTCTGAGGAGTGACTCACATGAGCTGGTGTTGAGTTAGCCTGCTCAGCGTTTCTGAAAGTGGGCCTCCTGCTCTTGCCTCGGTTGGCTTCAGCAGGAGCGAAGTAGAGATTTTATCATGAATAAGCATATACCAATGGTTTTTCTCCCACCTGTTTGTAGAAATGTATTATTTTGCAGTCAAAGAAAAGCTGAACAAAACTCTTCCATAACAGAACTTACAGGAAACTCTTGGGAACGTCAACTTGCATTATCTTTTAAATTACCTTGGACACACCAAGATGGGTAGTAAATACAGCACTGTGTGCAATGGCCTTCCTTTTACATGGATATTTTTCATGTATATTTGCAAGTCAGTTGCAAATTTTCAGTAAACAGTAGTGAATATTGCTGTGGATTACTTCCCGAATATTTTTTGGTAAATGATTTTCTGTCCTTGAAGGACCTGAAGGGGGAATGTTTTAGCAATGACTAAAAGGAAGTACTGCGCTCCTAATTTTTTCTTCAAGGGAGGTGGATTTTCCCCTCCCTTTTTACAAGATGATACTGTTTTTGTGGGCAATTACTTGCCTTAGTGCTGCATATAACCCTATTGTATACAAAGCATTACTGTCTGACCTCCTCATTAATTATGCCAAGCAGCACAGCTGCTTTCCACTAACTGATGAAATAAAACATAATCGCTTGCTGGCCCGAGGACATCGGCTCTCCGAGTCAAAAAAAGGCAGAAGCAAAGTTTGACCTTTAATCTAGTCTAAAGTTTAGATACGTGCCAGGGGTTGTTGGAGATAGGACTCCCACACGTGCTCTGCCACTGCTGACTCCAGCGCCGGGGTGGCTGTGCGGCACATCAGCCGCCGGGGCTGGAGATGAAGCCCTGCTCTCTTCTTCACCAAACTGTAAAGTAAGTGCATGTGACATAAGGAAGCAAAAATATGGTTCGAGCATTAAAGACAGCTCCCGTGAAGGTTGATAAGCTGCTCTATTCTGAACGCCTCTTCGCAGCCACTTGAAGAATTCACGGAGGGAGCATACATTTATAGGTGATACCCTATGGAAGAGAATTTCACCACAGCCTGAAATAAGCATTTTTTGAAGAATGGTTAAGTAAAACTAAAAAAGGCACCTCCGTTGATGCCATCTGGTGCTGCCCGTTAATCAGAAAACTATTCTCTTTAATTAAGGACTAGCCCTGGTACGCCTTGTTATATCAGTAGCACCACAGACACAGATGCAGAGAACTCTTTATGTTCTTAATTCCCACTTTGGCCTCTACTACCCAGTAATTTTAAAGCGGGTTAGTCTTCCACAGGGGTGTTAAGTGATTTCAAACCTTTGTGGACGTTATCCTTCAGACAGACTTCAGTAAAATAAAATACTTCTCCACAGCAGTAAACTCAGCACTGGATGTTACAGCTACAAGGACACATTACAAACCAGTGGGACGATTTGCTTTACATGTTTACATGTGAGGAACCTGAGACATGGAGGAACTGTGTTACCCACATCCATAGCGATTGGAAACTGAGTGCCCCGAGTTCTGCTTTTTGGTCTCTGAAAATGTGTTGCTGAAGAACATGCCTACCTCCGGTGGGAAATGGGGACAAATCTTTCTTTCCCTCATAACTTAAAAAAAAAAAAAGGAGAAGAAATCCTCGTGGTCATCATGATTACCCGGGAGTATCCCATCACCTAGAAACAGCTGCTCTGTTATTCTGGGGCTTTACTTGGTCATTTCAGAGGTCTTCCAGCAGAGTGAGGGAAAGACCCTTCCTGGGTCTGTTCTCCAGACGCCTCTCAGACGAAGAGGACGATTTTCCTTCTTGGCCCTCTGCCACGCCGTTGGCGGGGCTGCAGCGAGCCGTGTTTATAGTTCACATGGCTGAAGATAATCCTGACAATACGTACAGCATGAGGAGAGTACAGCTGGGCTGCTGGGAAAATAAAACATCGGAGGATGAAACAGCAGAGGAGGTGGGGGTCTGGGAGCTCTGAGCTTTTTCCCCTTCAGCCAGGGTAATCAACACAGTCATAAATTAAAAATGTATTCCAAGACAACACATAAGTTACTCAGAAGTCATCATCATCACAGGGCTTTTGTTCACAGAGTCCGCACAAAGTAGGAGGGGAAAAAGCGAGTCTGTGAAGGGAATTGCTATTTTTATCAGTAGTTAGTCATTATTTGTGGTCTTTCCAGATAAGATGGCAGAACATATTACAGCACTTATCACTGACATTATCTGCCATTAGACACAACTGAACTGGATTATTGCTTCTATTTTTTTATTTGTTTACATTTTTCAGCCACAGAGCAGTTACATAGAACTCAGCTCCATATTCTCCCTTTTTTGTCTTCCTAACTATGTATAAATAACTTACTAAGCAACAGCTTTTTTAGAAATTGAACAAGTTCATTTTTGACATGTGTGAGGCCTTTGTGGCATTAAATGTGACACTGATCTTGTGTGGAAAGAAAATCCTTTAAAATTTGTCTATTAAAGTATGGTATAACATTGATACATGCTCCTCATTAATCCAGAATTTAACTTTATGATGTGAAACACTATAGTATCCATTAATACTCTTTTTTAATGACAGAATATAAATTCTGTAAGGTACAGCATGTACTTGGTGGGTTCTTGTTCTACTTTAAGGCCAAGTTCAAAAATAGTGTATGAATAACATATATTGGGAGAAAAGTCACTAAGATCATTGAAGGCAGCATTGGATAAATTTCCGTGACATTCTTTCTTTTTTCTGGACCGTACACCAGTCATGAAATCTTTCCTACTTTTGCCTGTAAATTTCATTTGTTGCAAAAATTTGCTGGTTGGTTTGGGTGAGTAGTATGTCTGCCCATAGTTACTCTGCAGGTTGTTTGCTCTGGTTATTTACTGGTTTTATCATGCTGGGTTATACTGCATTATTGTAGCACCTGGACTAGATGACTGAAAAAGTTTAATAGGATAACGTTCAAGAGCAATTAGCAAACAAAACAAAGCCAGTAAACCAACCACGTCTTACAATTTCAGATTAGATAAATATTTTAAAGGAACAAATACTCTGACCCTACAAACAACTCAAGTAACAAAAGCTGCTACCCTATAAGCAGCTGCAAGGTTATTTATTCACACGTACATTTGTAAATCTTCTCCTCATCATTCAGCCAGCTCCTGGGATAGTCCCAAACAGTATTTATCAGGCACCTATAATTGTAAAAATCTCTTGAACGTCCGTCCTGGAACTGACTCTGACAAGCCCCTGATCAGCTTCAAACACCAAGTGTGTTAACTTCCCCCCGCCCAAGTCCCTACAAAACATGTCCTTCCTTGACGGTGGAATTCCCTCTTTCCCTCCAATTCCCACACACTGTTTAGTCTGGGACTATACCCAGGTATAAACTCTAGCAAGGCAAGAAATAGAGACGAGACAGTTACATATTCCTTCTCATATTCCTTCCCTTTAAGGACTGTTATGACGCATGGAAAACCTACTCCAGGCAGCTTTTGTCTTTCCAGAATTTACTCACCATAATTTTTCGTTTCCCCTTCAAGATCTGTGTGTAGATGCATAGTATGACAAAAGTCTGAATTTATTACAGGGTAATTCACATGAAAAATAGAACTAATATTAAATAAAGACTTCTCTCAATTATTTCTAAAAGCGGTGCCTTTTTTTAAATTTTTTTTTTTTTTTTTTTTGGAAATAGCATGTAAGAAAGTGTATGAAGGTACTGTATAGGTAATATTTCATTGCCAAGTATTTGGGGTAATTTGTCGTTTATTGACAGGCTTACAAACTTACAAATTGCAATTGAAGTGACCATTTCCCAGCTCAATTTTTGCCATGTTCCATTTGGATACCACTGGAGTGAGCAGAGCACATTAAGGATGGTTTAACCTGGCCCAGGATATCTCCCCCTACTCTCATCTGAAAGCTTTCCTTTCTGGAATTGTTTGAGAAACATGAAGAAATCCCAAAACTGAGTCTTCAGTGGTTTTCTGTCTTTCATGTCTATGGCATTAATTACTGATTTGGGTACACAAAATTAACTTAAACCACTTATTTGTTTGGGTGTTTTAAATAAATTACAGCCTAAAACTCGGCGAAAAGGCAATGGCTGGCTTTTAAGCGTAAAGCGGCTGCACCTAGGCAAGGGCCCAGGAGCTAGAAATGCGCAGGAGTTGTGACAGGAACTGAATTTGACCTTTTTATTCATTCCAGGAAAATCTTATTCATCTGCGATACCAAAAATGTTGCCCATGCCTCTTTGGTTTCAGCGAGGCTGGGACACAGGAATAAAGCAGCAGTAGAACAAAAGCTATTCTTGCAGATTTCCCAGCTCAGCTAAACCCGGGACCGACTGGAAAGCCCCCAAGAAAGCCCGGAGACTCCCAGCCCGACCCAGAGGCTTCTGGAGCCTTATCCACAAGGAACAGAGATGTGAGGGTCAGGCTCGGAAAGCGGCAGGAACAGCCTTTGGCGCGGTATTTCTGTACTGCCGCTTCCTGCCCGCGCTGACGTGAGGAAGCGTAAAGTACGTGGCTTTTTAAAGCCAGGTTCTCAGAGTCCCAGTTCGGTGTACTCCGCCGACAAAGGTCAGGAGCCAGGCAGCAAAGCTAATGGGATTGCGTGGGATATAAGTCGCCAGTAGACGTGGCGTGCTGTCCCTTATATAGCAAGCAGCGTTAAGTGGATAAGAGAGGGTGCTGGGGAGCGGGCGTCAGGGTGCCGGGCCTATTTCTGCACCGCTTTTCTTGCGGCTGATGCAACCGGCTCCAGGTGCTGTCTGTACCTTGGTTTCCTCTGTGCCAGGAGAAGCACGCTGCAGAGGCGTTTTGCAGTCCTAGACAAATGCTTTGATATTTACTGATAAAAAAGATACTTCAGAAGCGATAAGCATTACCAATTCTATAGCACAGCGCTGAAGGATGAGGGAGCAGTCAATACTGTTACCTGTGCCAGAAGGATGCATTTGTGTCTAAATCACATCAGTCTGCAATTTTCGTATAAAATTCATGTTTTCATACTTTCTTTCTGTTTGTTGACATCCACGATGTGCTGTAATACGATTTGCCCAGAACATTACGATAATAAAACTATTACAGTTCATTTCTATGGTGCCGCTGTTAATATTTAACAGACAATGGGACAGGTGTCCCATTTTATGAGGCAATAATACATTTCCTGACTGAATAAACTATGAATGCTGAAGGGCTGAATAGTTTTGCCCCTACATGGGAACGTGATTACTGCTAAGGGAAATAGGATGTCTATTGTATTCTCCAGTGTTGTCCCAGTTTAGGAAAGGACAAAATCTCCCAAGCCGCCTGCCAGTCCAGTTTACTGTGTTCAGCTCCCAGCTTCTGTGTCTCAGAAACCACCCCATGAGACTGCAGCTGCTTAGCACAGAAGCAAAGAGCAGCTACTAGATCTAGAGCAAGAACGAAATAGTGCTATTTACTCTTGCCCACTTCAAAATTTATCTTTCCTAAAACTACAGCAGGGAGAACAAGACAAGTGACATGCTTTAGTTTTGTTCAGTTTGAAGGAGGCTGCTGGACTGCAGGGTCAGAGCATCATCTACATCTGACACAAGTCGGTAGCGCTCCAGTGCTGGGACGTGACGGGTAAGAGTTTGCCTAATCGCATGGTAGAGTCAGAGCCTCCTGAAATGAAGCCAAGATGAGCATCTGTGCTAGAAGTTCAGCCTCATGATCAGGGTTTTCTTTGTTCTGCCTCTTGCAGAATCTGAGATTTAATTTCAGGTTTTAACTAAAAGGCTTTTGCGCTTGTTCTAAGGTGGTGCAGATGATCTAAGAGGAAATGGATAATCTTTGGACATTTCAGAGCTGAACATCTATGACATGCAAATGCAAAGAAACTCAGTGACCCGTGTTGTCCTGTGTACTCATTTCTATATCTGTCAGAACTATAAGAAAGAAAGCAATAATAATTTATGGTGATACAATCCTATGTCACATGAAAACATAAGACTGACAATATGTCCTCCTGTTTTGTGCTGTCTTACATTTCAGCCCGGATAGTATGTTATGCACGGGCAATGTTACCCTCTTGTTTCTGTCTCTCCATGTCAGATAGAGCTGATCAGCCTGACTTGTTATCCTCAGGTGCTAAGGTGTTCCAGTGAATGAGTCCATCACGGAGGAACCTCATTAAAAGCCCTGTTTGTGAAGTCCTTAGGAGCCTAAGAAGCTGTGCATCCTCCAAGCGAACCCAGAGGTGCAAAAGACCAGCCTTTTTTTGTGGTCAGTCTTTCTATCATCAAATTGGTTCCTATCTGCCTATTGCGATGCTGGTCATGATGAGTTCAAGACTCTTAACTTTCCAGCGAAAAACCAAATGAGTATCCAAACCTCAATAAGCTCACCTGATCCTACCTAAAACGGGGCCTGCAGAAAGAGACAAGCTGGGTCTGATGGGAACTGACCCAGTCACGCTGGGAGGGGCAACGTGGCTGAGCCCCGAACAGTCCTTTTACCAGGAAATAGTAAAACAGTAGCAGCTCTGCCAGAATTTTCCTTCTCAGTGTAATTATCCTACTATTTTGAGGAATCCTCGTGGCTAGTTGTGGCAGGAAAGGAGACAGCCAGGTCTCAGCACCTCAATGGGTGGCTGTTGTGCATGCCAAGGGGTGGCCGAGTCTGCACGCCCAGACCCCATCTGGGGCTGGCAGGGGAGAGGTGTCGTGCACTGGCGGGGGCATGAGGCTGGCAGATAAGGCAGAAAGTGAACTGAGTAAATGAAAACAGGGATGAAATAAAATCCTCTGCGGTGTACCAGCATGGCTGGACCCTGGGGTTTTTGCTTAATGCCTTTCCCTAAATATTATTAAGTTATCACAGTTCTACCATTGCTTGAATGTATGCAGTGACTGTGTATAATTATTTTAGATTTTCTAGTAGGCAAATTGAGGTACAGAAAGGGTGAACTCAAAGTTATTGACAATAACAAACATAAGACAAGGTGCCATAGTCTTTGAGCAGCGGTGAACTGAACAATTCCTTTACAGCACACAGTGCTAACGTAGTCACTTATACCCAAGAAAAATAGGCAGATGCTGCTGTTAATTTGAATGGCTCCATTTTTCCTATACTTGATTTCAAAATGTATAAATAACTCTACAAATCACATCTCAAGTGACACAGCCCTTTGGTACGTAGAATACTAGGAAGTGGGGCTTCCCACTTAAAAATATTTTGAAGTTTACTTTTGTGGTTAAAAGTCATGTTTTAAACAGATGATGGATTTAAGCATATGCAGTGAAATGAAATTCTTCTCTCAGGATCCTCGGTTATGCTTAACGGTTCTTATGCCATTTGGAAATGGAGGTTTGGTTTATTTTCTCAGGAAGCTTTTACTGGCTGCCAATTATATGGTCTAGGTGTGGGGGGAAAAAAAAAGCAGTACTTTATGTGGTTAGACAACGGGTCCCGGAGAAGTCAGACAACAGGGCACGTGTGAAAGGGGGCATGGAATTGAACACAGCCTTTAGATTTCAGGCAGTTCATAAACTGACTAATCACCCCTTCGATGATCTTTAACCAGCACATTTTGACCATCTCTTTTTTTTCTAAGCAGCAAGGTACTGCCTGTGTCAGCATTTTGCAACCTGCCCTGTCATTTTTTTTTACTTTACAGGAGACAGGGTTTCCTGTGGTCTTATCCGTGTAACTCTCATCACCAGCTCTGAAAGGTGAACACTGAGTTTAGAGGAGCTATTACTTAATTTATTTCACTACTGGAGGGAGGAGGAAAGCCGCTGTCTGATGTCTTCTCTTAAATTCCCTGACCTCATTTCTTTTGTTTCCTCTCTGAACAGAGTTATCTTCCACCCAAAATGAGAATTGAAAAAATAACCACAAACCCTCAGCTCCAAGAATCACAGTAGTAAAGACAGGAGAATGTACTCTGAGCAGCAGCAGTTTATAATTAAACAATTTGTCTTTTACAAAAGGTGCCTAGGCTATTCTTGTAGAATATATTATTTTTTTATAACCTGTATTTTATGCAGATTTCCTTCCTGTTGGATAACCGAGTATTTAAACACAGTCAGTCCCAGCAAATCATCTTCTTTTACTACCATTTTTATTTGATGCACTTGGGACTATGGCAGACTGCAGTGTTCTTTCAGTTAGTGGTTAAAATGATCACTACACACAAATGTTCCTCATAAATAGCCACAGGATCTGCCTCTGTGAGGTGCTGAGCAGCTTTAGCCCTTACCAATATAAAATGGGAGTCTGGCAATCATCCCACCTCTTGGGATCAGAAGGACAGAAAGGGCTGAATACTGATCTGTGGGCAGGATTTCTTTTTCCTGCAGCTGAAATGTTCTTCAAGATACAAGGCAGATCTCACCACATTCATAGTTTGAGCCATGTCCATTTGAAATCACTATTCACGGCTTTTTTGATTTTCCTAAGTTCCAGTGACTCAGCAATTGAAGTCACTAGACCGTCCACATTAGAGGTGATGGGACACTCCAGCGGGCATTTTACATTACCTGGCACTTTGCCTGGCTGTAGCAGGGTGCCTCTCTCCCATTCTTCTCTCGGCTCTCATAAGGACTAAGAGATTATCGCACAAACCTTCTCAGCCAACCTGACCCCATAAGTCAGAGCCTCCGGGTGGTGTCATTCAGCGCAGCCCCATCAAAGCCACCCAGATAAGACATGGGCAATGCTTTGGCGATAGGCCAGTGCATCAGTGCTTTCCACCCTCCAAAACCCTTTTATTCTGTCCGCCTCGGCTCTTGCCCTGTCTTAACTTGTATCTGTTGTCTCCCTGGCTTCTCAACTCACAAGTTATGAAAAACATTTTGTTGTGTTCTCTTCCCTTCTATAGCCAGCATTTCCTAGTCGTCTAAGTGCCTCGCATTCTCCACAGCTGGCCTCTAAGACAGTTGCAGCCACGGGTGCAGGGCTGGGTATATCGGCTATGGTCACGATTTATTTTTGGGATGCAGCAGCATGCCCACATCTCAGCAGCTGTGAATGCTGGCATGTGCCGGGGACAGGAAAGGTTTACATTGCCTGGATTCCAGGGGACTGATTTAGAGCAACTTGTTTTGAGGCAGTTGGGCAGATAAAACGCATGCCGACTCCCTCTGGAAAGCTACCATCTAAAACCAATATGGTCTCATCCTCAGCTTTCGGGCAGTGCCTTCAAGAAAACCAGCCTTTTCTTTGGGTCCTCTTTCCATCGTGCCCTCAGTCCCTGGTGGGCAGAGGACAAGGGGCAGACGTTGGGGTTGTGTGCTTATCGGTCTTTCCAAGGTGGAGGACTCCCCTAGTAATGCCAGTGGTGTCAGGCCCACTTCTCCTGCGAGCACATGGGCAATCAGAGCCGTACAGCTCAGCAGCCTCGCGTGTTGATGGAGGGGTGATTTGTGGTTTGTTTTCCTTAGGGTCAGTGTCCCCAGACCACAGTGAAACAGCAGATGATTAATTTCTGACACTTTCTGGAACGGCGACTAGCCCGTAAAGCATTTTGCCCTAACCCAAACAAGATATGATGCAATGATTAGGGGAACAATTAAAACTCCGACCATCTTATTTAACGACCGTAGTAATGACAGCAACAGCAGGAGAGTTCGCCCTCTCTGAGCATGCATTTCTTAGTGACATAATACATTTCAAGCTTTAAAGCACCCTTGTGGTTTTGATAAATGGAACAATTCAATAAATTAAACATTGTTCGGAGAGAGAGATAGCTGGTGAGTGCTGGCTGACGCTTACTTCATGTAAGAATAAAGCAGCAGCAATCCTGAAGCTTTGCTTCATGCAAAGCTCTGCTTGCGATTAGGCTTGCTCGTGGTGTAGCATGAGGTACCGTCACCTGCTTACGCTGCCTTGCAGGAACCATCTCGTCTCATCTGCTTCTGATCCGCCACGTGACAAATGCTATCTGCCCTGCACAGCTGGTAAGAGAGACATGTCCCGAGACCGCAGCTCATGAAAAATCTGGGTGGGACAGCATACATTTTAGAATGCCTGATGCAAGTAAATTGCTGAAGCAACCCCTTTTTGCATAATGGTTTAATTAACGACCGCCATGTTACTGTGTTTTATATGATTCTCCGTGCTTATCGGAAGACTCCTTTTCTAAGGCGGTGACCGTCCCTTCCCCTCACGGTTTACACAGGTTTTTCCTCGCTGATGTAAGGAGCGGAGGAGGTCCCTTGCCTCTCTCCTGAGCAGGCAAACTCCTGCACTCCAGCGTGCAAGAGCCAGACACGAGGTGGATTACAACCAAAATCACCTTTGTCCAGTTCTGGAGCCCGTCAGCAAGAGACCGAGGGTGCCTGAAGAAGTCAATAGACAGAGTGGAAGGTAACCCCATGCAACACTGCTGTCCACCATAGAGACTTTGGCCAAAAGATGCACGGTCAGCTTGCTAGTACTGAGTGAAATTTCTGGAAACCACTGCGATCCTTAACATTTTTAAAGGCTGTTTGTATCTTGAGCTTTTGAGCTCAAGGGAGGGAATTGGACCATGCCCCTATCTAGACTGTAAATAATTTGCAGCGAGTGCTGTTTTTATCACTGTGCTTCAAACAACACTCAGCATATTGCTGGAACCAATGATATAAATAAATTATATAATATGTCTTTGGGTAACTTAAATACCATGCTGAGCAGTCAGTAGTTGAAAGTTGAAAGATGCCAAAGCCAAATTTGAAAATAGGAGGAGATAAAACATAAGAAAATTCAGTCATATTTATTATAGTTTTTCATTTTCTGTAGCAGGCTGGTAATATAGAAAGATATTTGTGTTAAAAAATCATTGTTCTACAGAACAGATTTTTTATATTACTTTCTCATTTGTGTTTAATAACATATTATATGACATGCTGTAGTCATAACACATTGTTAAAAAACTTCTGCAGATACAACATTTACTTTTGATTAAACAAGTGTGCTGGGAGTTCAGTGTATCCCAGTGTAATTAAATGTTATTATTCAGTTATATGAATTGCACAATGGGCTACTTTAAGAAAATATGAAGAATATCTTTCTTGGTTGCTAAAACTTAAGGTAAACAAATTCACTCTTAAACAGTTTAGTGCTGAATATCCCATACTGCTGAAGTTCAAAATAAATCATATTTCCCTATTTAAACAAAATTTATTGATAGTGGCAAAGTGCTAGTTCTCAAAATACAGACTACAAAGTGAGGACTAAGATGAGCAAAGTCTTTGAACAAGCAGCAGATACATTGTGCTAGAGACCCCAATGGTATAAACAGATTTAAATCCATGCAGCTAGAGAAGCGGAAGATCAGGGGTTTTATTCCTTTCTTATTCAAGGATTCTTGCCCGAGCATAAAAGAGGGGTAAGGTGCTCTGTACTATAAGGCTGCATGTACAAGAAAAAAAAAAAAGAAAAGAGGGTAACAGCGAGATCAACTGCTTTCAAAGGAAATTATGGCAGTGGGGGAGGGTGGGAGAGAAATGAACATGAAATTGTCATGAATAAAGAAAGGAAGGCAATAGCTCTCTAGACAAAAGGTCATCAGTGGCTGGGAAAGGCACCACTTCTTTCTTACCATTAAGTTTCAAACACATTGATGAAAATACCTCTGTAGAGAAGAGATTACAGAAGTCAGTCTCTGCTACATTTTGGCAGGATACTGATTTTTGACGCATGTCCTATATACTTTGATTCTTAATATCCAGAAGGCATTTGGCTAAGTAGAGCGGCCAGTAATGACCAAGATTGTGCCTGGGGGAGATGAAGGAGAAATAGGGATCTCTGGGCAAAGCACCGCTTTAAGATTATCAGGAACTGGCACAGGAGCACAGCCCTCTGCATCGCGCCCATGGTAAAAGGGAAGCTGTCTCTATTAAGGTTACCAGGTCAAGGTGTCCTTGACGTGGATTACTTGATCATTAGCTTCTTAGCACAAAGTTCGAACTTTAATATGTATTACTTAGCTGCATATCATATAACCTCAGTGTATCTGTGTGGCAGAGTATCCTTATCTGAATGATTAACATTAGATCATGAGTGCTAAAAAAAGGTGCAGGAAAGATAAAAACAGTGCCCTAATTAACAGCATCCCCTCGAACAGATTTACAGCTTCAAGGTGACTCCTCAGTCCGTGCTCCTCAGCCCCGTGGCAGGGTTGTTTGCCAAACCTTAGAGGAGAGCAATTGAAAGACAGCGATCTCCTATTCCTGGAGAATAGGAGAATAGGAGAATAGGGCCTGATTCCTGGAAGAGGGCAGAGAGGAAATTGTCACTTGCAAAAGCTGGCATGCAGAGAGCCTGACCCCAAAGTGTAACTGGACTCTCCAGAGAAGGGGGCTATTTGAGTTATGCCTACCCAAAGCGTGAGCTAAATTCCAGGCGGAGGTCCCACAGCACGTGAAGGGCAAGCGTCATGCTCAGCTGGCATGAAGGTATAGCTTGGAGATGGAATTAAGGAGGTCATTAGCTTGTAACCGAGAAAATAGTGAAGGGACTTGCCTACTTCTTGGAAAGGGTGCCCTTAGGGAGCTGGGAGAGGTCTCAGGAGAGGCGAGATGGGTGACAGATGAGGTCAGGGAAATGTGAACTGCATCTACAGCTCATTCGAGGAACATAAGGTCACATTTATAGTATTTGCTGATGAATGGCGAGATTTTACTGCACATCCTGAGCAGTCTACCCTGTGCTGTTAGAAATCATAAAGTCATTCAATGCGCGATAAGGGTGTAACTTGATACTCATCAAGTCTGAAATCTCAGTTTCTGCAAAGAGTCACACCCTTCTGCTTAGACGAACTGTTGAATAATAAAAGCCTTTGGACTTGGCATTCCATGAAATGTGAAATAAAGGTTAAATGTCAGTTCTTCGGTCCAAACAGTTGGAGCTGGTTGAGGTGAGGTGGTCAGTCACTGCAAGGGGGTAGGGCATGCCTCACAGAGCCAACTGTTTCTTCCCTATTTGTTGAACCAACTTCAAGGGTTTTCAGGCAGACTGAAAGCTCAAAACTCCTACTCGGGTAGAAACTTCTTCTCCCCCCTATTTTGTTTACCTCACTCAAAAACCTTGAATTGCACTTTAAAATAGTTGACAACGTGTAACCTTAGGAAACCGCATTCCCAGTGTTCGAACATATTTTGGGGCTTTGCTAATATGATATTAAAGTGTATGAGACACACTGGCTACCATTTGGTCTGAAGGAAACAACAGATGCCAGGTAAAATAAGAATCCAGTGCTGCCAGTTGCAGGGCCTGGAGGAAATACCAGAGATGTCGATGGAGTAGAGGACGGTGATAATTCTAGGCTATGTCTACACAGCTTGTCAAGCACAAATAGGGAAAGTCTGGTGCACCCCCTGACCCCATGCTCTGCATTTGTGCCACCGACTCTACAGTATTTCTCAGTCAGCCTGTTGGTATCTGCATTGCATAAGAAACTCTGAGCTATAAATTGTGTTTGCTTCTAGGTGAAGCAACATCAGGAGCCCTGTAAGAAGGATTGCTTAGACGTGATTTGTGGCCACAAGGGCAGATGGGAAAGATGGTGGTTGCCAAGGCAGTAACATTTCATCTGTCCTGTCTGCACGACAGTCACAAAACACCTTCCTCACCCCTTCCCTCACCCACCTGCCTGCACACCCCTCCATTCTCCCTTAGAGTCACATCTGAGCACAAGTGTCAGAGGGTTGTTGATGGACTGCAGCGTGCACCTGGACCACTGTAGATAGACAGTATTAAACGTACCCTTGGGATTCAGAGAACCTCTCCAGAGGATTCTTTCTGGTGAAGCTTTGCATGGAGAAATTGAACCTCAGGTCAGATTTCTCTCCTGGTCCTGGTAGGGAGCAAGTTCCAGCGATGTCCTCCACCAGCGGGCGAGCACACACAAAAAGCTGTACATGTTTTCCCCCATCTCTAGGATTTCCTAGTGGATGGCAGCTTTTAGATAACTGTCCGACTGCTGAGCTTTCTCGCCTCTGTTGCATTTTAGGTTTTGGCTTTTTCTCTTTACTTTCCTGCTAGTTATTTCTTGCAGAGGAGGGCTTTTACTTCTCCTTTCCCGGGGTTTCCTCACTGTCCCTTCTGTGAATTCTTAATTTCAAAGGTATTCTTCAAACACCTTTTGTCACCTCCTGTACCTAAGTGAAGTTTAAATGTCCTCAGATGAAGATCCTTGCTATTTCTCAAGAGGCGAATGAAACACAAACTCCTGAAGTCTTAAATGCGAGATACACATGAATACAAAAACTACGGGCGAACCCTTTCAGATGCTGGAAGAGGAAGGCTGCTCAGAACTCCTGCTTTACAGAAAAAATAGCCAGAACCAGGGTAGCTATAGCAACGTGTGTACCACCACGTTTGAGGGAAATCTAGTCCTCATAGTGGGTAATCCAATCAAGCAAACAAAGCAGATATACCTAAGTTAATCTAATAAAGTTATTAAACTTAA
Source organism: Calonectris borealis (assembly GCF_964195595.1). Classification (NCBI taxonomy): domain Eukaryota; kingdom Metazoa; phylum Chordata; class Aves; order Procellariiformes; family Procellariidae; genus Calonectris; species Calonectris borealis. The sequence goes on along the minus strand of NC_134313.1, from coordinate 77,836,264 downwards.
TTTACGATTAATATAACGATATGAAAATCCTTTGCACAGCATGCGACAATTTTAACTCTTCAGCCTCAGCAAATAGTCGGGCTTATCACAGCACCAAACTGTGTTAGAAACAAACTGTTTCTTAGAAACCAACTTCACTTGTCAATCTGATGCTTTATACGCACACACGCACACACATGCACCCACATTCCGTAGGCACATCATATCTGCTACCTACATGCCTGGTGCTCGTGTACGTATTCTGTAACACTTTTAAAAAGTCACGCTCCTCCTTAATCTCCGTCATAGTATCGGCGGTGAAATCCTCGCAGGTCACGCTGGTGCAGGATTTGTGCCCTTCTGCTCCAGAAGCAGCGGCCCTTGGGCTGGCGCTGGACCTCCCCCTGGCCTGCCAGCAGGACGGGGCTCCGGGCGCAGCCCGAATCCAGGGATGAGGAGGCAGCACGTGCTCGGGTCGGGGCTCCCCCCTTATGATATCGATCATCTTCCCATCAAACTCACAACCTCCCCTTCTCCCAGAGCCGGGGACAGGCTTCCCAGCCAGCAGAGGATAAGCGGTTCCTTTTGTCTGAAAAGTAGTGAACGATTCCTAAAAGCACAAATTTACATTTTATGATTTTGGCCCTTTTTCCGCACTGTTTCTCATTCTTGGAACTCCTTCCCTCTTTTATGATCCAAGCAGCCGCCCATTTTCATTTAAATCATTCCTTGAAACACACTTTCTCTGCGAAGCCTCCGGCTACAGATGACTGGATATGGCAGAAACAGTGTTTAAATTCAGAACAAGGGTTTTGTTTGAGCAAATTGTTTGGGGAATAGCCACTTTTTATACCACACCTGATATGCAACAGAGTATTAGCATGCAAACAAGGATTTATTATTCACTAGTCATTATTTCATTATTCTTCTGTTTAAAAGAGATCCAGTCGTCTAATCACAGCACCAGGGGAATAGAAACATATCACGTCATTTAGGGTATCAATTACAGGCCTTAAATGAGGATGAGCAAATAGTCATTGTGAGCGGTTTTCCAGTTTACACATTCTCAAGGGGGGAACAAGGTTCTTTCTGCAAACAAACAAACAAGCAAGCATTTTTGGGTAATCTGTTTGCAATCAATAGTCTTTTTCCAACAAAACTCTGTCATGGAGAAAAAATCATGTAAAACAGATGATAGGGAAAAAAGAAGTATTTAATTGTATCATTTTAAACCATTCCCTTTACTTCATTTGTGGATGGTGTTTTGTCTCTATATGTTCTCTAAGTTAGTTTGCAGTGCCATATGGGAAGGGTTTCTTTCCACAGTGATGGTCAATGCTACAATATTCCTAATAACTTTCAGCCAGCAGTGAAAAGGCAGATTTTCTTGAGCTGCAGTGAAAAGCAGTGGCAGAGGAGGGAACAGGCTCCAGATGCGTTTGGGACAGAACCGCCGTACCGTCTACGCACGCCTTCCCCCGTGCGCCCGTGCGCGCTCGCACACCTAGGCACGCCCGCACACCGCGGCTCCGCACGCTTTGCCGGCGCTGCCGAAAGCTGAGGATCTCGGAAGAGGAGGAGCAGGCCGGGGAAACGACTGCCACAAGCCTTTTTGGTCCCACATGGGATTCCTGGCACAAAAAACCAGCAGTGGAGTTACGTGCTACACACAGCAGGCCAGATAATAGAGTCGTGGGAGGAATGCCCAGTTGTCTGTGTGGGTGCAGAGTCTCATCCCCGAGTACCATAAATTCCTCCTGTGATCCGCCGAAATTGTGTCGATTCAATCCAAGACATCATTAACCTCGATAATCGTCTTGTCCCTTTGGTCTCAAGGCTCTATTATTTTTCATCTACTTTCTCACTATCTGGAAGCCCAGAAAAAAGGCTGGATCGTGCTGACTTAACTGCTCCGTCAAGGACTCAGTGGATGAGAACAGCCGTCCTTCCCTGAGAAGGACCCAGCTGAATAAAGTTAGCAGGACCATTTGACACCACTATTTGACACCGAATAATCAGGTAAATGCTGATAAGTGCCCTGTGGTGAGACAGAAACATTATGTAAAACACACCAAAGCCTCTTGCTAAACATTTGTGTTCACAGGAAAATACTACGTGGCCACACGCTGTCCATCCATAAGGTGGCACCGGGAGGTCACTGTGCACGAGCGCAGCCGTTCCGCTTTGCGTCCCCTTCCCACCGAGACCTCAGGAGCCAGCTGCTGACTTTGGCCAGGGCTGTGCTAGGAGAGTACCGAACCACATTGGTCTGAATTGCAAAAAGCCATTAAAAGATCGTGACTAACCCACCTTTCCAAACGGTAAATATGTGTGCGTGTGTGTTGTGTATGAAAAATAGGGCAGGTATGAAAAATACCATGGAAAAACTGAAAATCGTGTCCTCAATACAGAGTTGAGATGCAGGCTGCCTTTAGTGTGAGTACATCTTTTCTAGTTTCTTTGCTATCTGAGTCTAAACCCACCAGGTTGTTCACTTTTTTCCCTCTGAGGCGACGACTGTTGCCACCAGTTTTGCTTGTGCAGAACGAGCAGTATGTGGGCTCTTTGTGAGCATTGCCTTATTAGCACATCCTGCAAAATGATAACCGGCGGTGTAAAGTCCTTGCCTAACATTTATAAACACTTCCTCAGAAGAAACGCCAGGCACTCCAATGCATTTAATTTTAGGAAAGCAGCTGGTCCAAAACAGTGGAGACTGTATTATTAGTTTGTCTTTCTGGGGCAGGACTGATCATGCTTTCCCATGCAGAGAACGGGCAGACACAGTTTGGGAGCAGCTTTGGTGTCACGCAGAGGTCTGGTTTTCACCGTACCATCCATTTGGCTGCCCAGTGAAGGGGAGATGAACAAGTTTGGTTTCAGCCAGCTGTGCCCTGCTGTGGTGGCAAGCTGAGCTTGACGAAAGGGTTAGAGATACTCAAAAGGGTGAAGTGCTGCGTTTCAGAGGGTGCGGGGGGAGTGACAGAAAAGTAATGCAATTGCCTTTTCTTCAAAGTAAGATGAAGGCAGTAATACATTGTTATAGGAAAAAAGCTGTTAAGATGAAGGACTGCAGTCTATGCATGCTGACAGGCCAAAAACCCCATAGAGATGCCCTGCAGAGCTGAGAGGCACCAGAATATTCACTGGTCCAGTCTGACCCATTATACAGACAGACCTAAGCCACAAAACCTCTGACCTCAGCACACGTTCCTCCTCCCAAGGGCAGCTGGGTGGTGCCACCTGAGCCCCCCTTAATTACTGGGTATGGAGAAAGCATATGGAAAACCTCAGGACGAGGAAGCAGCACAAAATGTCTTTGTAGAGCGCCTGTGCCAGTAACATTGCCCTGCATCCTGCTAGGAAGCAAGCCAGAGAGGAGCTCTGAAAGCTTTGATTCAATTTGTACCCAGCTCAGCTCCACGACTGTCTCTTAGCTGCTTCAAATTACTTTCTTCTTGGCAGCCCAGAAATTAAATGTTAACTCAGAGACCTGTATTAATCTCTATTAGCAAGGAGCTGGAATCTAAATAGCTCGAGCCTAGGCTTTCTGGTGTGTCAACTGAAGCAACATGCATTTATCCAATCTATAAATCAGTTTGTCTGACAGAGCAGCCAAAAGTAAGTGCCACAAAAATACAGCAGTCTAAGCACAGTGTTTATCTTGAAATTGTTTTATGACTCGCTTAAAAAAGCCCCAAACAAGCAAAATTATGACAAAAACTAGGAACTGACCTGGGAAGGCTAAAAATACTAAAATAATTCAAAATGTATTTATTTTAAGCTTTTTCCCAACATTACAGATTACAATAGCATACTGCAGGTTTTCAGCTGCTACTGTAGTGTTTCTATAAGGGAAACTCCCTATTAAATAGTTCTTCTCTAAGAGAAGCAGCTTAATTTCTTCACTACAATACACTATGCACAGAAAATGCCTGCTTGCCATCTAAACCCATTTCTCTTGTTGAGGCAGTGGCCAACACCACGCGCTCAGAGAGAAAAAGGGCAAGAAGTGCTAAAATGAGCAATTACTAAGGAACCTGCCCCTAGCAAAAGTTACCTTCTAATCACTAGGCAATTTATTGTTATTTATGATCTAAAGCATGGTGATTTATATCCTTTGTAATTTGTTATTCTACTCAGTGCAATGCTTGGTGTTTGTATTATTCATAGGCCTTTTTAAATCTTATTTCTTTGCCGACCTCAATAATAGCAGCTGGGGCAGTAAGTTCCACAAGTTAATTATTGGTTGTGTGTAAAGCACCTTCCTTAAAAGAACTGTATTTTCCTTACATTTGCCTCCTAATTTGCTTGAGTCTCTCCCGTTCCTGCAATCTGACTATGGCTACTTCCTCTATAAGGTTCATTATTCTGCTTTAAATACATCTTCAAAAATCATTGCTCGTTTGTCTTTGTCAGCTCGGAGCCTGTCTCTCCCTTTGTGTGCAAAGAAAGTCTCTGTGTGACCATTTGTACCATGAATACTTTCGCCATCAGCCTTCCTCTGGCAGGTTTTTACCAAAGGTCTCCAGGTTGCAGAACTGCTTTGCCCTAGCAAGGTGGCCACCGAGGTGTTGGTAAACAGCAACAAAAATTCAGGAATTCATCCTAAATTCTCTTCCTAATTAGGAAGCGAGCCCCTGAGCAGGGCTTTGGACCAGCCATGCTTGCACCGTCTGCCAGAGCTGTCACAATGGGGAAACATATTGTCCCTGAAGAGATCTTGCCTGACAGTGTGGACTGAAAATAGCGCTTCGCTGGGGCTTGCCTCCCTCCCACCTCCCTCGCCGGAGCCTCTCCCCTCCCACCGCTTCCCCCCGGCTCTCCCACTGCCCCCTCGGGCCGGGGGTCCCGTCTGCTCCCCCCCACGGCACAACTGCCAGGGACAGAGGGCTGGTGCTGCACAGACCCAGCGCCAAAACTGCCTGTCCCTTCCCCGTCTCCTCCCTGCACTTCCCCAGGGGAGACAGGGGGGCCCGCTCGGGGCTGGGCCTCACCTTCCCAGCCCTGTCCCAGCCCAGCATCACTCCACTCTTCCTCAGCTTGCACAGGGGTCTAATTTCTCACTTAACTGTCCTGGGGGGTGGAAAACCTTCTTCCTACTTCATTTAGCTCCTGTGCCTGACCCCAAGCCCTCTCCCAGGCCGCGTGCCCAGCCCCTGCCGGTGCCTCCAACCTCCTTCGGATGCAGAAATGCTTCACCTACCCCAGAGCATCTCCCTGCTCTTTGTGGACTTGAAGAAGGGGCAGTAGAGCAGAGCCGGGATTAAAATCAAGCAGACACAAACGCCACAGAGCACTGTGTTTCTTGTGTGGTGACTTTTCCCATTGCTGCTTGCAAACTCCACCATGAGGAGCGAGTCTGGGCAGACGCTCCATGCAAGGGAACTCCAGCGCAACCACCATTCCTTGTCCCCGCGCACAGGCTACACCCAGCACCAAGGCCCACCCAAAACGCTTTAGCACACGAGTGCTGCAAAAAGCTCAGCCACGTGGTTATCTGGTTATCTACCAAAGATGTGAGAAGTGCCAGTGAAAGATGATAGGAACAAGATCTCCCCACTCCCATTGTGCTCCCCAGTGGCTTCTCTGTGGAAGTCAACAAAGAGAAAGGGGTCCCCATCCCCATCCCCATCCCCAACCCCACCACACAGTATGTCTGCCTGCAGTTACTACTGTCTCTACCTTGCTTCAGAAGCGGTGATTAAACAACCCATGAGTATATATTTGTGACGGTACGCCGTAAATCAAATATCCTTTTGGGCTAGACATGTCTGGTCTTCTAATTACCTTGAAGTATTTGATGTCGACAGCTGAGGATCTCATCATGAGTTTTGCATTGTGTTTTGGTTTTTTTTTCCCTTTTATTGTTCTCAGCCCATCACCTGGATGTAGTGATATCGTTTGAAGCCCAACTTTCATTTTTGAAATGGTAGTTCTGAGTCTTCCCGATTGCACTGAAAGGACTCCAAAACTAGAAAAGAAACAGAGAACCTGAAATACGTACTTTTAAAATAGCAGAGGTTTAAATTAAGCTCATTAATTTGGGAGAATAACTCCCAATGTACTTTTTATTTACTTGGGCTAATGAGATGCCCAATCTCATTTCAGAAGCTCAAGTATTTTCCTGATGTGATTGAATCATCCAAGAAATACCAGTATTCATCCAGGGTCACTGGAAACCCTGCTCCAGCAATCCTGGGGAAAGTGGGATGGGAGGAGTCAGGGCTCGCTGGTGGGATGAGAGGTGACCCGGCTGCCAGGGCAGCCGTGTGGGTGGCCTCGAGGACAGACCCCTGCGGCAGGCCCTGAGGCTCGTAGGGAGGGGAAGGACGGCGAGCTGAGGGTGGCTGTGCAGGGGCATGGCACGTGTGTTTGCATGTGCGTGTGCATGCGCGTCTGCGGCAGGAGTTGTGGATTTGCAAGGGAACATGTCCCTGAGTGCTGGAGGTCACACAGGGGGAAGCGTTTTCCCTTGAGTATTGGGGGAAGGAAGGTGGCAAAAGCCCCTTTCATAGCAGCTAAGTACCAGAGATCCCAGGAAGAAGCCAGTGGGTTTTGTTGTGCTTCTTTAAGTAAGGAGGTTTTATTGATGCATCAGGCAGGGATCTCTGCCGGCTTGGCTGGCAGGAACGGACAATGCAAGTTGTTAGAGCAGGAGCGGACACAGGCTGCTGAGACGGGAAAGGTAGGAGGATGGGGGACATTGTCTGAAGGAGTGGAAGAAAGAGTCAATATACTCTGGACCAAAGAGTGGCATGGCTGTAAGAAGTGATGTGGTATCTGGAGACAGGATGGAAGGACAGAAGAGGCACACAGTTATCCAGCTCTTCCTTCATAGGGTCACATCTCCTAGGATCAACCTATGCTGAAAATTCGTGTCAGGTTGGGCAAACACCTTTTTGTCCCGTGTGATCTCCTCAGAGCCATGGCATGACAGGGCATCCCGCGGTGCTGACCCAGGCTAGCAAGCGCACAGCAAGCCACGGCAATCCCGTCAGTGCTGCCCAGCTAGCTGGCCCTGTCAGCAGCACCTGCTGGCCTTCAGCCACCTTACAGCTTGCTTGAGCAAACACCTGGCAGTCATTTGGGGTGCACTGAGCTACTGTGGAGCTGGGCACTAAGGCACCTGGGAGTAGGGGAGCAACCTGCGCTGATCAGCGAGACGGGGGGTAAAACAGATGACGTCCCTCCAAGCACAGTAATTGCAGGACCCAGGAAGGTGCTGGTGGGAGACCTGGGTTGTATCCCTGGCCCGCACGCAGCTGGGCACACTGGGCCTCCCCCCTGTAGTGCTAGCACCCGGGGTGTCACAGACAGCGACCCGCCAAGGATGGCTTAGGAGATGTAAGGCCACGGAGGCTTTCATTGATGATTATGTCCAGAACGGTTTGGTTGATACCATGGCTTGGTATTGCAGATGTAGAGTGATCATCCACTTCTGGCCCGGAATGTGCTTCCTCCCCAGACCTGTGTGTAAGCTCCTGACCAAGGTCCTTATGGGAACACATATGGAGCAGTTGTTCATGTCTCTGCCTCTTCCTCAAGCTCTCTCGAGAAATAACCCTGCTCTCTCCACCTTTCTAAGCTACAGCTAGCTGTAGAGCTAACAGCATATCCCCATAAGGGGAGCCAGCAAGGCGGCTATGGACACTGGGGCTTCGCAGGAGGCAGCACTCCTCGTGCCGAGCTGCTTCACGGAGTTATGGGCTGCTGCACTGCGTGGACAAGGTGGGTGAGAGAGCAAGCTGCCGGGGCTTTGCTGGGGTGACACAAGAGCTGGTGGAAAAACCCCACCGTGCCCCAAGAATTCCCGTGCTGTAACCAGCATGGCCACGGATGGGGCACGCTGAAGATCTGTTAAAAAGCCTGCCTTGCAGATATGAGTTATAAAGAAGTGTAAAGGATAGCTAGAAAAAAGCCAGGAAAGCTCTGGTACTACGGTGCTGCAGGGAAACAGCAAGTTTGGGGGTACCACGGTTTTCCTTCTCCTGATACAATTCCTTGCTCAGTGTTAGAAGGAAAGGACCCAAGCTATCACACTGCTCCCTCCACCTAGAAAGAGCTCCTGCTCTAGCTTAGCCAGTATCATATGTATAATTGATGAAGTATATTAGGGAGAGAAGTTCAGGCCGTTGTGTTCAGGCCAGGACAGGAAGGCTACGAATGCTGACTCAGCAGGGGCTGCCTTTACTCTAGAAGAAGAGGATTTGTCCGCACCCAGCAATTAAGATGTCATCTCTGTTTGATACAGCAATCACCTCCGCAAACGCTCTACAGAGCAATTTTCCTCTACAAATGGACTTCAATCGTATTAATGCAACTATGAGAAGTTTTGCCAATATTCAGTGCAAGACAGAACCTGCATAGCATGGAGGGTGACAGCACTGAGCCTTTTCTCATCTAAGAAAATATCCAGAAATCTAAAAGAAATGCTGTACAACGTGAGCAAGCCTCACCTTTCTCTGGACAGCAGCAACAAATTATCAAGCTGAAAAAAAAGGGAAGCAGTCCTTCTAAGAAGGAAAGCGAGCTTTGGAAAATGAGTAATTTAACGTCCTTTAATGTCTTCAGCCAAGCTTCATATCACTTGGAGCAGTAAGGAAAAAAAAGAAAAGAAAAAAAAATCAAACCACCTTTAATTCCCATGAGGAGGTCACAGAGTTTATCATGTCCAAAGGCTTACAGCCTGGTGCGGGGGCTACAGAAAACCGCAGGGAGCACTCCCTCAGAAAATGATACATCTTTTCCCCTTCTGACAGGATTTTGCTTCTTTAATCAGATAAACCCACTTATTATATTCAGTATACTTAGAAAAGAAAGAAAGATATGAGATTGTGCCTTTTATTCAATTCCTTCAAGGCCTTAAGGAGAACCATAACAAAAAATCCAGTCTACCTGCCTGACCGCTTCTCTCATCTCATAAAAGATAGGAAAACTGTTTATATATTTTCTTTAAACTTTAGCTCAGAAATGCAGGTTCTCTGGCTCCTCCTTTTTTCTTCCAGCTCAGACTTTCAGGCATGCTTCTTTCTGGCTTACTTGATGTGAGCACTGAGGACTTGGGGAAAGCCAACCACCTGTGCCCCGCAGCGGGAGAGCCTGCGGAGCACCACTACCACTAGCAAAGCAATCGTGCAGGTGAATCCAAATGTGCGCAGCTCTTTGTTTATACACCTTGAACTGCCAGCAGTTGAGAAAGAAGCTTTCTTAAAAAATATATGACCTTGCCTCTTCAGCAAATGGTAGAAAAAGCTCCCAATCCACTTCATTAGTCCTCTCGGCAGGCACGAACAAGGCTATCACAAAACTACCTTACAGGTCAAAAAAATCAAGCAAACCTTTCAGGACTTCTTCATGCACTTTTAGAATAATAACAGAGGGAAAAAAACCTGTCTTGAGCAGAAGTTTCTATCACAGAGACATCAAAGCTTTTAAGCCTGGACTATTGTAATAGAAGATGATCCTAAAAATTGCTCCAGAACAGCAGCTTGTTAAGCAGGCAGGTACTTACCTGTAGGGCTGAGCAGACTACAGAGCCCATTTCTACCACAATAGCTACCAGCTATTCTGCTGCGCAAATACGCTCTTCAGCTACACGGCTGCAAGCGAGCTCAGATCTCGGCGTAAGAGAGAAAACACCTCTTCAGTCCTGCTGCAGCAGCTGCCTGCCATACGGATAAGGTTTGAACTTGCAGAGGAGAGGCAGGGCCACACCTGGGAGCTCACTGTGGTTGAAGTCAATGAAAGTCAACGTTTAGCCCTTTTTTTCAACTCGCAAGTTTTGCAGCATTTCTCCAAGATTTCCAAAGGGTAGAAGAGATATAAACTGCCCATGAACACATGTTGACTAGGCTTAAACAAGGGAGGGAAGGACTGAAACAGCCTTTCAGCTGCTATTAAGGCTCTAAACCTTAGTGCTAGAAAACTGATGATCTGTGAATGGGATCACAGCAAGTGTGGCTTGCAGCAGCAGAGCGAAAAGACGCGTTCTAGCTCTATATCCCCATGGGAAATTTTGTGTTAGGAAACTCTCAAGCTAATGGCAAACACATAGGCAAGACCTGGCAAAAGGGAATGACAGCTCGTAAACCATCCATATACAGCTGGAGCAAAATGTGAGCTGTGTCACTGACAAACTTTTGTCTAGGATTTAAGAGCAAGATTTACACTCTCAAGGGAGCTGCTTTATGAGGCAAACCAGTCACGGTGGGGTTTTAATTAATCAGCCTGTGGTGGGGTAGGAGAAGGGAGGCCCAGGTCATGGAGAGCACTTGCGGCCATTCCTTCACTAACCCCCAGCTACTGGGACTATGCTTAGATGAGAGTAAGTATGAGCAGGGCCTTGCTGTGTCCCTTTGACTGTCTTCTGTCAAATGACCCCTTAGGATCATAATTACTTTAGAAACTGGCCGAGATCCCAGCTGGCTCTAGGACTGCGTGTGTACAAATGGCTTAAGGCCATCATCAGTGAATCCACTTGCTGAGGGACAGCAAGAGCAGCTCTGAGGTCCCACCGTACTTGAGCAGGCACGCTGCATGGGGCTGCTTTTGAAAGGCGGCTCCCTGCCCTTGCTGTGACTCCTTGCCCCTGTTTGTGACTCCTCCTTCCCTCCCTAAGATTTGCTTGAGCATCAGAAAAATCCCTCTAGGAAGCCTGAGCCATCCAGGCAGCTGGAAAGACCTGCCACCTCCGGGAGGAAGAAAGCAAGCCAGGCTCCTTCGGTTGTTTTCCAGGAGGAGCCAGGGTTATCCTGGCAGCTGACCTGGTTGCTTGCCAGGAAGAGCAGAGGAAGCTGGGGAGGGAGTTTCTAAGGAAAACCTCAGTCTTCGGCTTAAAATGTGTGGCGCAAGACCCAGGGATGAAGTTGGGCTGGGGCTCAAGATCTGAAGACAAGAAAACATTCATTGATGCTTGAGCAGTATTTGCAGAGGAGAGAGGGGAGCCGTGGCCTGTCACCGGTTATGGGGGGGGAGCCTGGAAGGGGAGAGGCACAGGGGAGCAACACACCACGCTTTTTTAGACATCGCTAATGCTTCTGCATGAGCCTGGGGGCTCTGGGGACAGCAGGGTTTCAGCTGACACTGGGCTGGGTGCATGTTCTGGAGATTTTCAAATGAGGCTTTAATAGGTCTGTCTTGCTTATCAGCGCCTCTAAGAGCTCAGGGTTCGGATAAGCACTGCAGAGGATGCATATTTAAATATGTAGAGAGGACTCTTATTTTTTCATCCATCACTTTACAGGTTTCCTTTTTAACCTCCTCAGGAGGTATGAATCCTGCTTGTGTATGTGCGTGAGTGTGTAACATCTTCCCCGTTCCATCTGGGTTGTGATTAATTTAGATATAAGACAGTCAATATAACTCATTCTACGTATTTATTTCAATTTCTAGATACGTCATGTACAAAAGGTTGTTCAGGAACATGTCTGTCAGCCTATCTTCTTTCAGCAGCTTAGAGAAGAGAGAAAAAGCAGTAGGAAAGAATATGTCGTGTTTTGAATAGTCATTAATTCTTCACTTCATCCTCTATGGACATGTTTCTTCTTAAGCCTGCTAGTTTATCTTGAACCCATGGACTTGAAGAAACATATTATTAATGGATTTTTGTTTCTTTTTTGCTTTCAGCAATAAAAAGTTAATTGGAGAGGGAAACAACCCTATTCCTCTCATGAATAATCTTCAGCGTGGGCCAGTGACTGCTCTGTGGTCAGCGGTCTGTTGACCACCATGGTCTGGCTGTGCTGGCTGTGAGGAGACATGAAATTCTGAAAATCCCTGACCTCTTCCCCAAGCAGTGATGCCATGAGCTCCATCCCAGCTGCCAAGGTCTGCTCTTGCCTCCAGCATCACAGCTGGAAATGGAGCTGCCTGCGAGATGGTGGGAGCAAAGCACATCGTGCCACAGCTCAGCGCTGCGCCAGCGGGTGCCTAGAGCAGTTTGGCATGGTGGAAGGGACAAGCAACCTGCCCAAAAGACCACCACTAGCCCAAACTAGGCTATTACTGAACGAGTTTACTTGGGTTACGGTTCCAGACGGTAGTTGTCCACCACAGTCTAGTTAGCTCCCCTTAAAGGTCCTCTATTTGTGATCTCCTCCCCTCTTCCTGAAAGGTCCCATAAGGGACATCACAGAAGAGGGAGAGCAACTTTGGGCATCACAGAAGACTTAACTAGCTGGGCAAAATTTACTGTGGGTATAACTAGGGGGCAAGGCATGACACTTCTGCTAGTGTTGCCCATTCTACATGCTTTCATCATGCACTTCTGCAGCTATTCTGTGCCTAAGCTGTCACTGCTGAGAGTGGTCCTGGTATTGCTCAGGTTATTGTGGTCCAAGGTAACATTTTTATCCATTTTTAATCTCATACAAGACCACGTGGGCTTTGGAAACCTTTTCTGTAAACTAGCTTTAGAGTTCAGTTGTCAGGGCCGATCTGGATTTATAGGTGACCTTCTTTTTTTGGCTAAATGGTTATATAAAGATGACATTGTACTTTGCCTGCCAAATTTTTATCTCACTCTTTTTTGGATTGTGATTGAGGTCCTGCTCCTTCTTGTGCTAAAGCTAATAAGAGTTGTAGCATTTACTTAGATACACCTGTGCCCAATACGAGCACTTGCTGAGATCTTCTGGCAGTAAAGACAACTTAGCACCTTTAATCAACAAAGAGCCTTACAAACATTACCCACACCACTTTTATGAGTCAGCAACCTACCATAAATATCTGCAGTTTCACATCCAGGGAAGCTAGCATAGATGGGTTAGATTAATTGCCTTCCTATAATAGCGATATGTTAGGAGGATCGCAACTGCTGCCAAAGCCTTGGACCTCCCCAGTGCTTAACAAATACACAGCAGTTCAGATGCCTCCTCGTGCTCTGCCAGGCTTCTTTTGAAACAGATGGGACAGGGGAGGCCAGCAGAGGGGATATCCTGTGCAAACAAAGGACTGGAAACGGGGGTATGCAGGAGCGAAGTGACTTGCCCAGGGTCACAGGGGAAGTCCGTGAGAAGGCAAAAATGTAACCCAGGCTTGCTGGGTCTTAGGACCATCCTCTGTTCCGAAGAGGGAGTCACGGCCAGAAACTGCTGAGAAAACAGGAGGTTTTAGCTCCCGGCCACATACTAAGATTGTGAAATCTTGTTTCCTTTGGGTGATTGTTCCAGTTTCCCAAAAATCGCCACACGCGTTTGGGAAGTTGGACTGCTACCCTTTCAGCAAACGCATTGGAAGCCGGGAAAGGGCTGACAGAGGAGCTGAGGGCTCCTTACTGCGGGACGCGGTACCACAGGGGAGGTGCACCTCTCCGTGGTCTGGGCAGCTCCCTCGCAGATCTCCAGCAAGTCTTTACCCTCTATATGTAACCTATTTCCTCTTCAACATGAATCAGTTACATTTGTTCTGCTGATAAAGTCTTTATCTTTCTTTCTTTCTTTGACCACGTTGGCCACCCCGACCTTGCAAAAATGAGATGAAATACCACACTGGGACCTAATGATTTAAATATGAGACTGACTGCACATTTCATCTTGAAATTCAGATGATCTTATTAAAGTGCGGAGGGAAAGCAGACAGAAGTACAGCCCTTTGTGTTTGGTTGGGTACATGTATTATTTATGATGCAGAATGAATGACTGATTGCCTTGAATTTCGATATGTGAGGCAAATGAAGAAACGTTACCTCTTTATATGCAATGCTACAGGAAAACAGTTTCTTCAAGCTTCTGATGTGGGAAAAAATGGATTATGGCACATTTCATATGTTTAAGCTGCAACTGAAAGGTAAATAGGCAGAGCTGATTTAACAACGAGGACCTACAGTCATCTGTGGGGCAAATTCCATTATATTTAACAGTACAGTACCAGAGCTATATTTGCCCAGTATTTGCTGATTAAAACTTCATGTAATGGCAAGGTGGTTACTGGCAGAGCAGTGACCTTCACCCCTGCAACTTGGCTTCAAGGGCTACAGAGCTTTGTGGCTGAATAATAGACTCATGTCTGCAGAAGACCTCAGTCAGAAAAATCAAGCTACTGCTCTGACTTTGTGATTTTCTCATAATGGCCATCAGGAGAGCGGGTGAATTAATCTCTTTTTCACACTGCCAGAACGACCTCTAAATTATTAAAGGTAAAGAGAGGAAAACCGTGCATTTGTATATAGCGGGATAGGACTTGGGTCACTAACTTGCATACTCTTATCAATAATACCTAAGTAATCACACTGTCAGCAGGTACTTAAAAATCATTTCCACCCCATTCTTCAAGTTACCTTTCTTAGCACATGAACGGAGAGGCTGACTCCATTTTTTAGTGCAACTAGAGCCTGTGAGACAATGCCCTTCCCTCCCCTCCCCTCCCACAGGAGTCCTGACAGCGAGAGCTCGACTGTTTTCCAACCACTGCTATGCACAGTTCACTCGTTTTCCTGTTACGTATACTGACCTACTGAGTGTTGTCTGTCTTCCTTGTATGTTTATGTAGAGCATATAAAAAAGGACAGAGCACCCACACAGACAGGCTCGCACATACGTACTCTAGTGACATGAGCTTAAATATAACGAGAGCTTGCAAGGCATTTTAAGGTGAAAAGCTTCGCATAACTGCTGACTACCCTTAAAAGTTGTATTTCTCCATTTTTTGCCTAGCGTGTACTGCCTGTAAGTGATGACAACTGAATAGGCTATTCTCTTGGAGGATAATGGCTTTCTGCTTCTACATGGTGCTGAGGCGAACTGGAGATACCCATGTGCGAGCAAGGGAAGGATGCTCATTTCCAAAGCAGAGAGACGCTCAGTGACACCCTTCCGCTACCAAAGCTTTATTCTCTTCCGTAAGACGAACTTAGGCAGACATTGTAAGGGTAACTCTTCCTCATTGTAACGTGTTACAAAAATTGATTCTCATTTTATCTGTCTGCTGCCTCTACATACCAGCAAAACCATTGCCAGTCAATGCTAGATACATGGATTATTTTACGAGCCAACAAAACTAAACGAAAGCACCCCTCCTTTTTCTCCTCCTCCAGATTTTGACAGCCTGATTCAGTGGAATAACTAATACCTGAATAATCTCATTGACTTTCTGCAGCTTTTTGGCCCAGCGAGGTACTGGTCACCAAGAGGGCTTTTCTATACAGAAGGTGTACCACTGTGAAGGTTTGCCTGCACGCAAAATTGTGACTATACTGGTATAGTAAAAATGGTATCATTTCCCTAGGGTAGAAACAGCTATGCCAGTACAAAGATGCTTACTTATGCTGAAATTACTATTTCCATACAAGAAGGCGAATAAGCTGTACTGGTATACAGCATCTTTGTGCCAGTACAAGAGTGTCCCCCAACTAGTGGTTATACTGGTTTATCTATTTCAGCAAAAAATATCGCACCTCTAATGGAAATAATTGTACCAGTACAAAACCTAGGAGCGGTCCAGGCCTGAGCAAAAACTTTAAAGACAGGCTCCTTTTTTTTCCCCTCAATACTATAAAAAACATCTTAATAAGTAATCTGGTTGGATTTTTTTTGAGCACTGGCTTGGACTACCTTTCAGTGCTCACTGGCAAATGTGGGTCAAGTATTCAGTAGTCCGACAGGCAGGGAGGCTTCCCGGCGTGACGACAGTGCTCGCAGGGAATATTGTGCTTTAATCCTTCTTATTCTGGTTCTTTTCCCTTTTAAGCAGCAATTAATACCCTGTGTGGAGACACTGGCGTGGACGGGGGCCGAGCGAGGAGCCGCGCTCACGAGGGCTGGCCGAGCGCTGCGCTGACACAACATCCCTTCTCCCGGACCCGCTGCCTTTGGGGCCGGTTTGGGTTTCCCTGCCTGGCCCCGCAGTGCAGCTGGGGGGACGAGGCGGGAGAGGACGGCGCTGACAGTCGTACCCACATCCCATGGACAGACAAAGGAGCTTCAGAAATCAGGCAGACCAAACCGCACGGCAGAAGCTGTTCCCTTAAAAACAGAAAAAATGCAACCCTCATCATGCTGGAGACCAGTCTCATGATTTTGCGGGTCTGACTCATGATTCTTCATCTCCGATAATTCTGCCTCACACACTTAAAAATAAAATCTGCTCCTAGGTCAGAGCTGGGATGTATTTCCTATAAAACCAGGTTTACGCCTTCCATTTGGTATTTCACTGGCGGACTCCAGTGCTGGACTGGTTTGCTGCTCTGGACAATAATGTTACCTGCTCTTGGGAGAATCCTCCCCTGAAAACGAACCTATTTTTTCTAATCCCACCTTTGATTGTTGGTGACAATTTACTGTCCTGGGCATATGAGGCAAATGTGCATCTTTCCCATTTTTGGTAACAGTGGAAAACTTTCTTCCGGTTAAAGGAAAAGGTACGTGAAGGGACCTGGTTGAAATCAGTTTTGAAATCTCATTCACACTGCACCCTCAGTAACGTAACATGAGATCAGCATCCCGAGGAAAACAAGAAATCCTCACCTTTTGTTCCCAGTTTTGGGAACAAGCAGCACGTTATTACCCTGGGTTGGGCTCTGTGCGGTCTCTTAGCGCCAGGAAAAACACTCTGGAAGTGAGTTACTGCATCTTGCCGGAGACCACACAAACCTAAGAACGGCTCTTCTGATTCAATGCAAAAAAAAAGAAAAAGGGCGGGGGGGAAAGTACAGGCTGTCCCCAAGCCCTTTCTTTGCTTGTGCAATTACTGCGCTCACCAAGTTTTGACTTGTTTTAGAATCGGGATTAAAATCCCCAGTCTTTCCACTGTGAAAAGAAGGGCAAGTTGTGAGCCCGTGCTGATGTAAGGCTTTTCCTTGAGAACAGGACTTCTCCTGTGCTGGGTCACTTGTCAGGAATTTTATTAGCCTGAAATAGTCTCCATCGCCTCGCAAGCGCGGTATGTAACACAAGATCTACTTTTTCGCAGATCGTGCCCGATGATTTAGAACGTGCAAATGATTTAAAACGATCCGTGCTCCCTCCAGCCGGAGCTGCCTGCCTGGGCTGCCGTCCTGTGTTTATACAGGGGCTAATAGAAAGATCCTTGTTAAAGCGCTCGGGCGCTGCTGAAGTGGCAATATCGGGAACTTTTTCCTCTCAGGTCTTCCCGTGGGGATAGCGGGGAGTATAGCTACAGGTGGGCAGGAAGCTGTAACGGAGACACAGGCTAGTTAACAACCAGGGAACTTCTACCATGCAGCAAATCTGTTTTAAATTTAGCAGCTGTATCCCAGCTCCCTCCTGTATTATGTGTTCGTTGGAGATGTGTCTGGTTATAGACACAAGTACCTAGGAGTATTATGTAATATTTCATACTTTATGCGTTCGGGAGAATAAATAAAAACACAAGGATACATTAAGGTGTCTGGTATGAAAGCCAGCTGAACAGCTGCTTTCCCTGTCTCTCTGAAGCTTGAACTATACCATGAGAGGTTAAGTTTGTTTCTTATTTCACCCATACTTACTGTATTTAGTGTATAGGCCAGGAAGCTGCATGACTTGGAGAACAGGGCCAAAATACGACACAGCAGTCCCGAACTCCAGTTTTGCCTTCGCCACTAACATCTTGGGTGACCTCAGGCAAGTCGCCTGGCTGCTTTGCTCCCATCCTCTTCTTCTTCTGACTTTTCTAGTTTGCAAAGGTCTTTGGGGCAGGGACAGTCACTCACGTTGTGTTTGCACAGTACCAAACACAGCAGGGCTCGGGAGCTCAATTAAGGCTTGTATTTACAAATATAAGTAAATAGTAATATAAATAGAAGACGTTCTGCCTGCTCAGCATACCGCTGCTGCAAAGGATTAACCCATTCCAGAAGTCCAACATCTTCTTGACCGCTTTGATGCCAGGACAAGATGAATAAAACATGCTACTCATTACTTTTAAAAAGCATTTGCATAAAATATATTGCTATATTTTACTACATTTTCCTGTTATGCAAGCCCACCTTTATGTGGTAAGATTTATTGCAAGCTAAGATTTATTGACTTATTTCAGCATGGAAATGACTATTAAGATTGACCTGTCAGCAGTTTTTAATTTAATTGCTCTTTGATCCTTCAGCCTTGAACATATTTGCATTTTCAACTAAGCATCTCTTGGCAACACTTGTAGAATACGGCAGAAGCCGTAGCTGAGATGCAGAGTCCTAAGGAAACCCGTGAGTTTCTCCACTTCTGGATGTGTCCTGGTGTTGAATTACTGCAGCTTTTCAGTCTCACTTTATCCTTACAAGCATGCTTTTGGGTGGCAATAATATTGCTCTTTGTTTTCATTCCCTAATCTTTTAATCCCCCTCTGAGCACAGAAGAGGTAGAATCTCAAAGGAACAACTTCAACCTGAAACGAAAACAAGATATATCCAAATCTCTCCATATTCTCTGCCCCCTGCCCACTAAGCACAGAGGCTTCAGCCACAGGGCAGGGGCATGAAACCTGTGGCTGCTCTGCATGGAAATGGTGTCTTAGCTTGCTCCTTAATATAAAGCAAAGGTCTATGGGGATGGATGATTTCCATGGCGTTTATATGGAAAAACATTACACAGCATCCTTCACTGTGGAGAAAACTGGCACTAATTGATAACATGCAACCCAGTGCAAAACTGACTATTTGGAAAATAGGTAGGATGATCACGACTATGAAAGAGAATGAGGAAGGGGAATGGCCCTCTCCTGGAATGAAAGACCTGCTCCGATTCCCAGTTTGAACCTGGAAAAATTCTGTCTAATGACAGATGCATAGGATAAAACTAGCAAGCTTTAACTTGTATAACTGGGCTTAGAAGAACACTTTGTACGAACGCTGGCCCCAGCAGCAGTAAAGCAGTCATTTTACGTAACACAGAATTGTTGCTAAATTATTCATCAACACATAAAAATATAACTCTTAGCGCTTCTGCAGCACTGGCTATCTGCAAATTGCCTTTGACAGTTCCTTCCACAAGCTGGAAAGTTTGGAACACTAGCAGTGAGGCTAATGAACGAGGGGACAGGCACTGTGCAGGCAGCCAAACCACTGCTCTGTGCTCAGGGTCGGCTGGTTAGGGAACGCGCCGGGTACACCCACCACCTCGGCTGACTGAGGGCTGGATTTTATCAGCAAAGGGTCTACAGTGGGGACAGCTGAGTCTGGTCTTGAGCACGTTAACCAAACATGTCGCTGTATTAGCAGAGATACTTGCCGTCTCAGGATCTCTTTGGTGACTTCCAAAATCCAAAAGTATCAGTAGTTTTGGTGGACCTACTGCTTACCGAGGTGCCTCCTGTATGTCGTTTGCACTGTCAGGTGTCGCTGCGGAAGGGAGGGCTGCAGCTCTTTGGGTTACACGTGCCTCGCTCCCAGGTTCCCTCAGAGGGCAGACGCATCCATTTCCCTCTCCCCTTACCATTACCTCTGGTTCAAGACGGAGATGAAACTGCGCGGGCTAACGGCTCCCGGGACCTGGGTACTGTAGTTGCGCAAAGGCTAAACCATGAATCGCTCTCCACCTCGACTGCCATTCACCTGAAGAGCCTTTGCTCATCGCCATAGCGGAAGCACTCGGTTTGCCATCTTGAGTACTGGGTGAATCAAACCACGTTTTGGTTTATTGCAAGGCAAAAAAAAAAAAAAAAAAGTGACACCACCGATCAGTGGTACCGCCCAAACCAGAAGAACCCTCCAGCTGTGACCCACTTCCCCGTGCCAAGCACTACAAGGGACAGATCCCAGTGCTTCTGACAGAAACTCCTCTGTTGAATGCATGAAACCAGACAAAGGAAACCCATGGATATTTGCTCTGTGCTTGCTTTGTTCCTATTGCAGCAAACACAGGTTACGATGTAGAAGACAATGATGTTCCACAGCCTTGTTCTTTCAGTAACGTTTCCTTTTTCAGCTCCTGAATTGCAAACTGGACAGTGGTGTCTGTGTATGAATAACGTCCTCTGTCGTCTGATGTTCAACTGCAACAACACTATGCTTTGTTCAGGGGGAGACTTTTAGGGCTTCGAGCACAATAAAGAGCTCAGAAAAGAGACATGGCATGTACATGGTTTTAACAGTCTATAGACAAAAAAGTAAAGAAGAAAAAAAGCAAAAGGAAAAGAAAATGGCTGAAGACAGCATTATCTGGAGCTGGATTTGACACTGCTTCCGGCAGTGACTGCGTACGGCTGTTGTGACTGCATCAAAACTTAGTCCCTTCCTGAAAGTTCCTATTTTACAGGACAAAAAAAGGTACTGTTAAAAATGGTAAAGGATCCCATGGTAAAGATGCTTTTTTAACTATTCCCGACTTCCTGAAATGATGAAGGAGACTCTGTGTGTGTGTGTGTGCGCACACGCTCCCGTACATGCGGCGTGAGCGATGGGAGGGAACAGACAATGGATCTGAGCTTGTTCTTAAATTCCTTCAATGTGAAAAACATGCAATATTCCCGTTAAGTAGTTCTAATTTATCTCTCTTTTTAAAGAGTCTTCAATATTGCAACAAATCAGAAAAATGTTTAAACAAGAATCAAAAAAATCCTCAAATTGGTAGACAAACACGAAAGTGACTTTTATATGTGGTGCAGCATCATGTAGGCTGTTAGTACTTAACCAAATTATATTTCTTTAGCAAATACTTACTAATATTTAGTAACAATAACGAAAAAAAAGTACCTTTTTGCTCTTAGGAAGGTTCATCCATCTTAGCATACTTTGATGAACAACCCTGGGAATTCAACTACATGGAAACTTTCTCCAGCCAAATGAAGATACCATCAATGAATCAAACTCCACACCCTACTCAGCAACAAGAAGAAAAGCAGATCGGAAGAATGTTGTACCAAATCCAGGTGAACATTACTGAAAAATCAGGAATTTCTTTTTTTCATTTTGTCTTTAATAGAGGAACTCTGCCATTGCAAAGGTCATTTCCTGCAAGTGGGGAAATGCAACCATTATGGCAGCTATAGCTATAGCAGGAGTATAGCATATTTTATTGTGTGTGCTCAACAGCAACAAATGGAGTAAGAATAGGAATAGTCTCAGAAATCTTAACAGAAGTCTCAGAGGCAAAGCATGCTGGTACACATAATGCACATGTAACTCAAGAAAGGATTAGCGATGAGTAGAGAAACAATACACACAAATACTATAAATATGTAAAAGTTGCTCATTAGCTGTTGTAGAAGACAACTATTTTTCGTATTGCATCAACAAAGAACCAGTTTATGAACATTTCTTTCAAACTGACTCAAATCAAGATTTGTGCAGATTTTTGCATTCAAATTAAACCACGTGCTTAGCGCTAAGCAGCACCAAACAACAGAACTGCCTCTTTCTTTTCTGGAGAGGAAAAACATCACAAACTATCTCGGGGTGGCATTTTCCATTGTTTCATAAACGCATCTCTCATTCCCTTCCTTCTTCCTACACACGGATGAAGTGCCAATTTTTGGCTGTAGTAAATGTAGCATAAATTGTGCAAATCACTTGTATGAGCTAGGGAAGTTGAATCCTGCCATGTTCGAAACTCTGCAGATTGATGTGCATGTCAAAAGGTCTTTTGGTCCAATACTTTGCACGACCAGCGTTACCAGGCTGTCTGTACAAGAAAAAAGAATCTATAATGAAGTCCCGTAAGTCAAATAGCTCATGCAGACAGCCAATATTATTTAAAATTAAATATCTAATCAGAGCGATTTAATGCTGGCTTTATGGTTGAATAGTATTCTGAGCTCAGTGAAAAAAAAAGTTAATAAAAACATGTAAAAAAGGAGAGGGGAGACCTACAAATTTTATTTGAGACACGAGACTAGATTTCTCTAAGCCCTGAACATTGATTTATACCTGTACAAGGAATGAAGATACCAAATCCAAATTTTCCATTCAATTGCCGTGGTGAAATTTCCCATTTTTCACCTCATTTGAGTATCTTACTCAAAAAGAGAATATAAAGGACCAGATGAATCAGGCATATATCAGACTCCTTCCTCTGGTTGAACTGAGGTAAGAAAGAGTATGTGGGGAAAATCTAGGCTGAGAGATACACTGCGGAAAAGGGGAGCTCACTGTCGTTCTTTCAGTCCTTCAAAAAAACCAGCCTGCAGATTGCCCAGCTGACCAAAGGGATATCCCATACCATAGGACGTCATGCTCAGCATATAAGGCTGGGGGAAGAAAAAGGAAGGGGGGGACATTCGGAGTGATGACGTTTGTCTTCCCAAGTAACTGTTACACGTGATGGAGCCCTGCTTTCCTGGAGATGGCTGAACACCTGCCTGCCCATGGGAAGCAGTGAATGAATTCCTTGTTTTGCTTTGCTTGCGTGCGCGGCTTTTGCTTTCCCTATTAAACTGTCTTTATCTCAACCCACGAGTTTTCTCACTTTTACTCTTCCAATTCTCTCCACCATCCCACCTGGGGGGAGTGAGCGAGCGGCTGCGTGGGGCTTAGTTGCCAGCCGGGGTTAAACCATGACACAGGGTTTTTCTTTTAACTTAGGACAAGCTCCAGTATGGTTCCACGGACTGAATGCCAATTTGTGCTGGAGCGCGTCTCCTGAATTAATTTCATTGAGCAGGAACCCAGTTCCCTAGTCCTGAAGCAGGGTAGAAGAGGGGATGATGGGGTGAAGAGCTCCCAAAGCACGTGCCTGATATGCACTAAAACACTGACGCATGTTTACTTCCCAAATGAAGACTGCTAAAAGCATTAATATAAAGTTGTTATATGGAAGGGTTATGCCTATAACTAGACTTCATTGAAAATAGGTTTATATTTAAAGTTCCATTCATCTAGGGTTAAATTGAGCTGCTACCAGGAATTCAACAGCACCTGGATGACAATGTAAGAGCATACACAGCTCCTATCAACATGAGAAGGGAACGCACACCCAGTCTAGCTTCCTACTGTAGACAGCTGAACTCCCCCTCCATTTTCAGCTTGAGCTGTGACTGAGCTAGCAGGATTTTTCGTAATTTTTTTGCTGTCACAATGAAGGTGACATCTCATCTTGCAGCTGTTCTTAATCTTATTTTTTTTACCCATGGGAATTCAATACTCAGAAGTTTATCCATGAATAACTCTTTTATAAACTTTAGCTATATGCAGTGCCAGCACCCAGACCCAGAACCTTTGCATCACAAAACCTGGAGGATCTTCTTATCTCAAAATCCAGTTCTGGATCCCTTACATTGAAAAGTACGTACCCATACAACCTACCACACTGAAGAGGCGCTCGTCGGGAGGGGCTACAGACCCAGGGCCTTCAGGCAACGCGAAGGACAAGAAGGAGACCTGCACTGAAGTCTGTCTTAGAGCACCTAACCAAGGAAGCTGTGTTCGCTGCTGGTGGGACTGCCTACAGCATTCCAGCTTATGAGTGACTGAATCCCTTCCTGCGATAGCATTTTTAACATGTTAGTATTTCTGATCTAAAGCATCCTGAGAAGACTCTTAAGGCAAAAGAAGGCTAACCAGTCAACAAAGGTGATCTCATTTATCCTAGGGTGTGACAGAGAACCTTAGTTCTGAATATATTAGCTTCCCTAATGAGGAACTGGATCATTATCAGTACTGCATTATTATCGAAATGTATATAACTCTGACATCTTGATTCTAGTTGGTGATTTCTACTGTGTTCCCAGATTATTAGTTGTGAGCCCTTTCCTGGCTTGAGACATTTTGTATTAGACCGAGATATCAAACACAGAATACTGGTTTGCTTAAGTCTATCTCTAGTTCTAATTTCTTTCTGTAAATGAAAAACATTTGGCAAAACAAGTCTTTCAAGCCATGTCAGGTTTTGATTTTGTCTTTATTCGTGGCACTAACAGACATCAGTATTGTACAATATATAATATATAGTCACATTAAATGCAGATGGCTAAATATTCTCGTGCTTTCAACATTACATAGCTATACATTTTAAATTTCAGCTCCAAAAAAAAAGGATCCGCCATCACTCCGGTCTGTGATTATAAAAATGTAAATGTACAAACTTCCTCTTCTTCAGTTTCATTACAATATAGGAAATGTGAAAAACCATTTTCATTCTTCCTTTTTAAGTTAATCAATTTAACAAAATATTTTCAAAATATGTACAACAACTACCGAAGTAGTTAACATTTGAAAAAGGTGCCGCTATAAATACTCACGAGACAACATACAACAGCCACACGAATTGGAAACAAAGGGCCAACTTATGCATGACCTGAACAAGAGATGACAAAAGTCCTGGTTACTGATACAAACAAGCTTCACTTCATTCTGCAGTGCAGGAATGAATTTTAAATCTTGGACCTCTATGCAGTACTCTGAATCTTATTTATAACCTTCACAATCTGTTGCAAATAGAGATCCTTTAAGGTGTCTCAATATTTTTGAAGTGCCATGAATGTTACTAGGGTTCAGTATATCTCTGCATATTAGCATTCTATACATCATATCCCATAAGTAACAATTTTTTCAATAGATACTGTCTCACATTCATTATTGATTGCCTGCTGTCTCAGAGCTCCACCAGAGATACAAAGTTCATCTAATTTTAAAAACCAATGACTCCAGCATATGACAATTTAGGTCCTTCATAATGTACCATAACTTTTTTCTTGTGATTGTTTTTTATAGGTTTTTATTCTGGTTTTCACCCTAATCGCTTACAGCCCTTTTCCAAGTCAAATAAGAAGCAAGTAAATAGTTTGAAATAGTTACATACTTTTAACAACTTCAAGTGAGTATTACTTTTCAGACAGCTAGCAAAGTCTTTTAATTTTGCCTATAAACACAAGTAAGTATTAACACAGGACTGCACAGTGTTTATATTCTTATTAACCTGCCAACAAGAATAGTTTATTGGCAACCTTAAATATTCAGAGGCAAAACACAATTCCTTGGCACAGAAGCTTTACGGCAGAGCAACATATTTTCCCCTTAGAACCATTATGCAGGAACACACAGAAAATTAATTACAACTTATTTTGGCTTGTAGACAAGAGAAGAAGCTAAACTTCTTGATTTTTTTGCCACTTCAGACCTTGAATGATGATTATGGGTGCATACGGGGTTAGATTTTCCCATTACCTGTTCTTTATACATGATTCAAACGAGCAGAGGGACCTATAACAAAGAAAAGCACATGATCATTCAAGCTATTTTTAAACCTCCAACTGTTGACATTGTTAACCAAACATTCTCCTGTGGGGCTGTTTTCAAGCTTAGTCTCTTCATCAGCTCCTTGAGCTTACTTAAAGCTTATCTGCTTTTTCTAGCTCTATCAGTTGGTCTAATGAAAGGTGTTATCCTTCCCTAAAAATCCCACAGCTCACACATCCTTAGGTATTACGGTTGCAGTTACATGATTACTGGAACATAAGTGATGTATTTTTCTGTCAACTTCCTTCATTTTGTGGAACGAACAGAAACCCAGGCTGCAAGTACGCAATATCTGACAGTCAAAATCTATTCAGTATCGGTTAGCTGTCACCGATCATAAAAATCAATTGATGAGTACTTTGCTTCCCGATTGAATGAAGGAAACCCCCGACGGCTTTGATTCAGGAAAATACTTCAACAAATACTTATCTTCCCCAGGTCATCTAAGCATATGCTTAATTTTAAATAGGTACGCTGGGGTGCTCTTCCAAAATCACAGTTACTGAGCTTTGATTCTACCAGAGAGATATACATTAAGGTCATCACGAAAACTAAACAGGAATAATGTATTTGATCAAGCCTAAACCTTCCATTTTGGCTTTAGCATCCACAGCAGAAGCGTTATTCTTGGGGAAAAAAATAGGTCACGGTACAAATTATTAGCAAGGTGAAGAGTTCAAAATAAATTTTATCTTTCAATTCAAATAGAGTAACAGCATGCAAACAACTGCCTTTCACTGTGCATGGGAACTAGAATCACTTTATAGGCTCATTTGA
Source organism: Calonectris borealis (assembly GCF_964195595.1). NCBI lineage: Eukaryota > Metazoa > Chordata > Aves > Procellariiformes > Procellariidae > Calonectris > Calonectris borealis. The sequence goes on along the minus strand of NC_134313.1, from coordinate 77,810,406 downwards.
CTACCTGTATTTATCAAGCTCGGCCAACCTTTTAGTGGATCCTCCTACCCCATTTCCAGCATACCAATGCCAACATCAACAGCGGCTTTGAGTCTGTAATCTCTGTCATTGCACCCACAGACACTGATGATAAGAAATAGTATTTCTTCATTCACAATTATATATCTCTGATTACGTGAGAAGAATAGTCCACTGCTTGACATAAAGGTATGGAACTAGGCCATGCTTCCTAGAAGGCACTCAATGTGTCATAATTCAGATCGATGCATTACTTGTTGGCAACCGACTTCAAATTATCCCAGCATATACCAGGGACTCATTGTAATTGGTGCAGTAACTACCTTACCTGGCTCCTTTGATTGCCAATAGAATGATACACGGCACGTATCAAGAGCTTATGTGACTAAATGCCGATGCCAAATACTGGCATGAACGCTTGTGGATACTGTGATGGAGCCAAATTAATTTTTAAAATCGCAGCGAGCAAACAGAAAAGGCTGCTTAGATGCAGCTCCAATCTTTACTGGAAAACACGTGACATCTGTAGAATCTCTCTTGCACGTACCATTAAAAAGTGGTCTACAGCAATCATTTTACCACGAGCAAAAGCCTGTTCTTCAGATGTACAACTTGCCTTCCCCACCTTGTGCAGGCAAATTCCCCTGCAATATTTCCACCAAATCCCTGGGTGCAACTCTACCTAAAAGGAGCAGATGGCATATAAGCTAAGGCAACTTTTATAGCTTCTCTTTGTTGGGTAAGATTTTCAATCCTGCATGGGCTTGTGCTGCAACTATACCTACAGCTAGACATCTAGTGGGTTATTTGCATGCGTAGTTATGTTTTTTTCCACAGATAATCATGGTGAATCCCAAGGCAAGTTGCACAGACACAAAAACACACATGCAACGGTATACATAATTTCAGAAATCTAGCTAGGTTATTTTGCATTTTCTGAGATAGAAATAGAAAGCAAAAACTAAACATAAAGATCTTAAGTATGTGGAATTGTGACAAAAGTTGCTTGATACAATTTAAGGAAAACACGAGTTCACTTTTAACACCAGAAGCTCAAACGGTACAGCTCTATGACCTGCGTTTTGCTCACCAGAATTAGCCAAAATTTGGTCTCAGATCAGCTGTTTATTTCCTGGATCAACTGACTCTCCTTTGTACAGGAGGCAGACCGCACGGCTGGGAAGCAGGCTTCTCACTAGTGAGACGTGTTCATTTCTCAAGACAATTAACTGCCAAAGGCACTAGGTCAGCCATCCTGGCTTGTGGCCTTACTTGACGCCATCTCCCTGACTTGCTGTTATACTTGCTGTTGTACTCACGGACGTGTTAAACACCTGCCAGGTTCCTGGACAGACCATTTTGAAAACTGAGGGAAAAGGTTACTTCCTGCACGTTGTCAGGCCTTTTCCAGTTTGGTAAGTTCACCCCTTTCCAGTAACACGTCTGCATCTCCGTTCCCTTTGGGTAGGCTCTGCAGCCTAACCACTTTCTGGCAGGTCTCTGAACTGCACTGCACTGGGGATGAACCATTTTACTGAGCAGGCCCAACTGGGCTTGGCATCCACAAGAGTTTTCCTTCGGGAGTCTGTGGACAGCAACAGTGTGCAATAAAACAGAAGCTGTTTCTTCAAAACAAAGTATGATTTATTTGCCAAAGCAGGCACAGTACTCCAAGAAATGGATTAAAGAACAGCCAGGAGACCTATGCGCATACTGTCTTACCTATACTTGGCATTTCCCTCAAGTACCTATTTTTGCTCTGGTTTGTTTTGGGTGACCCAGTTACAGCCTGTGTGGTGCAGACCCTGACTCTCAGCAAGGCAGGGTCAGCCTGCAGCAAGTTCTCTCCTCCCTTCCTGCATAGTGGATCTTTTAACATTAAAGTTCATGACTTTAGCAAACAGCTGTGTAATCAGGGGTGGAGTGGAGGAGTTGCCTTTTTACAGATATTAATAGAGCTCAAATGTTTCTTGGGATGCTCCTTATCTAGGCAATTGGTTGCTTTTTATGTTTGGTTCCCCTGACAGCCCCGTTTGATCTACTTCCATTGCAAATAACCCCTCATAAATAAGCACAAACTGAGCCATACATAAGTATGCTTCCCAGTTCCCCACAATATTAGCTAAATAGATGACTTCACCACCAGAAGCCCTTGTTCCAGCAAACTTCGAGAAGACAATAGAAGAGAAACAGACACAATTACGGAGCTGAACTACCTACTCTGCTGTCTAGCGGCAACCAAAATCTTCTAGAAAGCGAAGTCAAAAATGGCTCTCTGCTCACACCTCCAAATCATGACATGATAGATCTTTGACAGAGGAAGCAAAACAAAGAAAAAAGCTTGTTTCTGTCCTGGCACAAAACCACCTGCCAGCCACTGTCTACCAAAAACTCAATGCTCCTCGGAGACATGTTCTTCAGCTGTTAAGGAAGAAAACTCTGACATGCAGCTATCATATGTTCTCCTCTACCAGTTCAACTTTTGCTGTCACAAGTTGTCCAACTGCAGGGAAGGATCAGAATTCGGCTCTGTCCTGGTTCCAGCTGGGACAGGGTTAACTTTCTTCCCAGTAGCCTGGGGGGTGTGCTGTGTTTTGGGTTCGGTGTGAAAGGAGCGTTGATGGCCCATTGATGCTTTGGCTGTTGCTGGGTGATGCTTGCACCGGGAGGGGGGAGCACAGCCGGGGTGGTGGACCCAGCTGGCCAATGGGGTATTCTATACCATGGGACATCATGCTCAGGATAAAAACCAGGTGTGTGGGGGGGCTCGCGCCCCGTTCGTGACACGCGGTCGGCGGTCGGTGAGCGGTTCTGTTGTGCATTGCCTGCTTTGTGTATTCTGTTATTGTTGTTGTTCTCACTGTTATTATTACTGTTCTACTTAGTTTTATTTCAATTATTAAACTGTTTTTATCTCAACCCGGGAGCTTTCCTACTTGTGCCCTCCCAATTCTCTCCCCCATCCCACCGGGGGGGGGGGGTGATCGAGCGGCTGCGTGGCGTTTATTTTTGCTGGCTGGGGTTAAACCACGACAGGCTCTCATTTAATGCAGCAAGCTAGGAGAGATATTAATATGCACTGGATAGAAACTCTTTGAGAAATCTGGCAACATTTTTACTTTTATCAGTGATCAAGGGCATGAGATCTCAGATGTCAGTGATATGATGTCTCTGGCATATACAAGACTCAGCTTGCATATCCAGTATCATGAAGGACAGCACAATAATAACAAAATCATACTCTGTCTTGGACAAAACGCTGCTCTCTTTTATTTGCATAAAAATCTATATAGTAAGAGATGTACTCTTCTGTCATCCAATGTCAAAACTACCAAAAATTACTCTGTCTTGAAAATGAAAGAAGACAGGCACAGTATTTAGCAGAATACATCAGTATATCAAGCTTACTTTCACAGTCTGCACTGGCTAGCCAACTGTTTTGAAATAAATCCCCAAGGATATGATAAAGACTTGCTTTAATGAGTAGAGCTATGGGTCCCCTCAGAGGCTTTTGCAAGAGTAATGTAGTTGGAAGAACAAAGAATTTGGAAAGATCTAGAAAACAACTGCATGCAGTATTCTTGAATATCCAAATCCCCTATTTTCTGTAAATTGGTAAAGTGGGGAAATAAAGGCCTGATCTGGAGTATTATTTCTTCACAATTTGTAGTCTTAGAATCATAGAAGCATAGAGTATCTTGAATTAGAAAGGACCCATAAAGAACATTGAGTCCAACTCCCCGCTCCTCACAGGACTACCTAAAACTAAACCATATGACTAAGAGTGTCGTCCAGACGCTCCTTGAACTCTGACAGGTTTGGTGCCATGACCGCTTCCCTGGGGAGCCTGTTCCAGTGACCAACCGCCCTCTCAGTGAAGAACCTTTTCCTAACGTCCCATCTGAACTTCAACTTCCCCTCACGCAGCTTCATTCCATTTCCTCGTGTCCAGTCGCTGGAAACCAGAGAGAGGAGATCGGCCCCTATCCCTCCACTGCCCTCCTTGAGGAAGGTGTAGACTGCGATGAGGTCACCCCTCAGCCTTCTCCAAGCTGAACAAACTAAGTGACCTCAGCCACACCTCGTAATAGTATGCATAATATGGATGTAATTTTGCACATGCAAAATAACTGCACATCCAGATTTCTGTTTGCATCAGATGTAAAGTTCCCTGAAACACTGATTTATTTGTGCCGTTTGTATGATTCTGTGGAATTTCTGGTTTATCAGAAACAAGATTTTTTGGGCTACTTTTTAATGTTAAAATTTGATCGTATTTTTTGAATTATTTTAAAGAGGACAAGTAAGCAAGGTTAAAGCCTATTTACACATTTATGATTGGCATCAGCTAAATCACATGTTGGGAAAACTACATCTGCTTTTGTACATTCCCTAAAGTCCTTGGATCAAAGTCTATTCTTGGATACTGCAGTGTAATATTGGGATGGCTCCGCTCAGGCCAATTGATCTGCTTCTCTTTACCAAGAAATGCAGTGTAACTTGACGTTAGGAAGAACAAATTTTGATCTAAGAGATAAGTGAACTTACTCCAAAAATCACACCCAGGCAACTGAGCATTTATCCATCTGGGAGTTGACTGACCCATAGCTAACCACAGAAATGAAACACACATCATCCAATTAATAAAGTTCAGACAGACATTAAAACGACCCCACAGTTTTACTGACAGCTCTCAGCACATGCGACCAAGGTGTAAGTGTTGGGGAATCAAGGTCTAGGGCACACTGCTGAAATTAGGAGAGAATACTTACCTCTACATTTGCTTCAGGGTCTCATATCTGTCTTTCTTAGGTTCACCTTGTCTAAAGGACATCCACTATTATCTCAGATTCACAAGAATGAAAAGGGCATGACAACGCTTTCTGAAATGATATTCATGCTCTTGATATTCTCTTTGAAAAAGAAAAATATTGACCATTCATGTGGTTTCACACATGCACAGGCATGTTTTAGTCTTAGTAGTATGTTTTAATAGCTGTTCAAAGGTTTGAAATACACTCCTGATCTTTGATTCAGTTAGAGGATACAGTGCATGTACCTTCTTCTGATGGAAGAAAGAAATGTATGGCTAGAACAGCTTATAAATGGCTCTCAAAGCACAGCAAGCCTAGGTTGTTTCAGCCACAATAAAATATAAAAGTACATTTACCTTTCTTAACTTTGCTGCTCCAGCACCAGAGCGAATGGCCTCCATTAGGGCTTGCCTTGCCTCCTCAGGGTTACCTGTAGCCGTGGCAGAGGATTTAGGAGTTGCTGCTGACAGCCGAGTGGGAGGTGGTGGTGGCGGCTGGGCAGGGGCAGGTGGGATACAAAGCTTCTCTTCCTGAGGGTCTTCTGCCTTCTGCAAGGACAGTTCTGCATTCCTAAAACTCTGCAGCTCTTCGGAGGCCAATGAGGAGATCTGCTCATGATGAAGTTGAAAGGAGGTAATTAATATCAAGCATGACTAAACTGTAATTACGTGACATTTGATGCACTTTCAGTACCCCGATTTCACTTTGCTTGAATGATGTAAAACACATAGAACTTTTGTTTGCTCGTGGAGTTGAACATCTGTTACTACTCACTCACATCACTCAGCTGGGCTGACTACCAGCATCAAAGATTTGGCATTGACTCTGTCTCAGAAACTCAATCTTTATTTACTGTGAGCTCCAGCATCCTGTAACTCTTCTTGGCATGTAAGGTAAGAGAGAGAGTTGGACTTGGTATTCATCTGGAAACAACCACAACGGTTTTGGAATCAGGAAGATATATTAAGGCTGCAGTAGCCACCCAGGAATCTCATTACTTTTTGGTGCCTGGGCTGCACAGAAATAATCCCAGATGACAGGAAGGCTCTTCTAGATCTGAGCTCTCAGACATGGCTTCACTGAAAAAAATGCCATTAAACCTGAAGTTTCCAGCCATACAAAAAAACCCAAACAAACAAAAAATAGGACCAGAGAGAACTATGTGAAAGCACTGAGAACAAGATCAATTGATTGCTTTTCCAAGCGTGTTTCTGTGGAATTTCTGAAACTAAAATTTCTGCACAAATTACCAGCTTGGAAACTGATCCTACGTTAAATGAACGCAGGGGGAGGAGGCAATCTTTCAGACTAAGCCAGCTTTTCCATCTACTGTCTCAACAAATATTTTTGCCGTTAACAACATTATTAGTTATAATCATGATAAATTGTTAGTAATTACAATGATTTGGCGATTATTAGGAAATTCAGTATCATGTGCCAAATGGGAGGTTTTCAAGCAGATGCATTAGCATTCCTTTCTCAGAGAAACTGAGGCACAAAACTTCTCTAGTGAAAAATGATCTCCCATCAAATAATCCACATTCAGAGAGGTCCTATATTCTATTCCTTCACTGCACACACACACACACACACTATATAGGAATACTGTCATGTCAGATAAAACATGAACATTTGAGATAACATGAAAGGGACAGCCCTTTCATCATAGTACATCTATATCTCACCCTGTACACATACAAACATGGTGCCTTAATAGCACAGGTGACATGGTGTGAAAAAGAAGCATACGGTTTCTAGGCAACTTCCCTTAAAATGATGGCAAAAGCCTCTCTGCTGGAGGAAAGTACTCCAAAAAGTCTCTGTGATAATACACCACCACTTCATTGTCAGAGCCTCTTTTATACAAATTTACATTTATTCCCAATGAATGCAGAATGCATGAAGATGGCTGCTGCCTAGCACGTCCTGCTTTCAGGCTCAGGGGAAGCTGTACCGTACCCGCAGCAAGGGCAGTAAGATATTTGAGGGACGAAGTAATTGCCTAACACAGGCAAGAGATTCTTTCTATCTAATGCCAGCTATCTGGATATGTGCTAATGGCCTGAGTCATTGCACGAGGGAAATGGGAACCTCCTTGCCAAATATATATCCTTGGCTGGATTACTGAACTGAGTGAAAACTAAGACTAGAACAATGCAGGTTTTGGCTATTAGGAGTACGAGATGCTGTAATGATTAGGTAAATCTTTCAGACAGAAGGAATCATCCTGCTGCGGTGAAAGTTGATCAACATCAATTACTTGCACACAACTTGCATGTACCAGCTCATGTTAACAGATAAACAGCATGCATGAAGAAGCCCTAGTGTGTTTTCAGGTAACTGAGACTGGATGCATGTGGTAGATAATGCAAATATATTAATCTAACTGCATACTCCTAATATTCAAAAAAACCCCACCTAAATGTGAAAATGATGAATATTTGATGTCTGCTATGTACACTCCCTGTAATTCAATTGGATTTCTACGTGTTTCTTTCTCAGCTAAAAGCACACCATTTGAGAGAGTGTTAAGTTTTATAGCAGAGGATAGGATCGGACCCGCTATGCTATCTGCTTAAGTCAGATCTGGTCTTATGTCATATTATTTCCCCTTCAACTTCTCTCTTTGCAGCCCAACGTTTAGTTTGTGGGTTTATTCAAAACACGCAGTAGGAACAGACTGCACTTAAAAGATAACTTACCATCTTGATTTCTTACCTTTCTCAGCTTTGAGGTGCCACTGTGGCCTCTAATAGCTGCTAGTAGGGCTGAGCGCTCATTCTCTGGCTCAGCGTATGAGGGTTTCCTGTGATTGCCATTTAGTGCACTGTCTGAAACCTAGAATATGAAAAGAATAAACCTCACATTGTTATTAGATATTTACTTAGAGATAGTTTGGAAACACTATTAAAAATATTTTTGGCACTTGCACCAGAATGCAAGCTATGGAGACTAATCAGTCTGTCTTCTTTCGGACCTGCTTTTACAACCCTTACTCACACTGAATGGTAAGGATACGTGTAGACAGTAATGCTGTACTTTCAGATGCAGTCTTATATCCCCTGAGCATGAAGTCAGTAGCAAACTCATATCACCTAGTAATACAAAATGCTATTTTCTTTCATTGCAGGTATTTACAAGTTTTCTCCATGCTGTGTGTTCCTGTTTTTACATAACACGCTGAAATGCGGGTTCGGCTCTTAGGCTAACCTCTCCTTTATGCTGTATCTCTGCACCCTCTGCCTCTTCTAGCTAGTGCAGTAGTGTCTTGGTCTGTATTTTGCCTTGTGTACTCCAGCTCACCAGCAACTGTACCAGTTGTAAAACCTCTGGTGTCTGGCAGGGTGAATACAGGGCTCTGCAGTCTGAACAGGCTAAAAAATGTCTCCACTTTACCTTTCTGAGTTTCTCCTTTCCCCCTCCTGTTTGAATGGCTTCCATTAGGGCACTGTGCAGTGACGTGTCTTTTGGAATTGGTTTTTGGACAATAGGTTTGAACTTCTTCTTTGGTCCAAAAATATTGGTCTGCACATTAACATCCAGTTCACCGATAGCGCTAATATCCGAATCATCAGGCTTCTCCTCCTGTTCTGACTCTGCATTTGCTGCTGCACCATTTAGCTCAGGTGAAGCTTTAAGTGAACTAACTTGTACACCGTTAGCAGGAGGCCATTTAGTGACTCGCAAGGACGAGCTGAAAGAGGATGGGACTCCTTGGAGATCAGGAGATTTGAGAGATGGGGCTGAATTAGTATGGGTCAAAGTCTCACATTTCTGGTCAAACAAAAGACGCGCCTTTTTCTCTGCTATACTTTGTTTGCAGTTTAAGCCAGGATCATCTTCTGCACTGTTGTTATCCTTTGAAGGGGATTTAGTAAGTGGGGCACTGACATTCTTTTTATAGAAACTCGCAGGAGTTGCTTGATTTGGTGCCCTGATGTTAACTACTTTGTCTTCCACGCCAGAGTTATCACCAGGTGTAAACCTATGGGATGCTTTTTGACTGCAAGTAAAAATACTTGAAAGTGTTTCTCTTGTTTCTGCTGATTCTGTTTCCACAGGGCTATATTTGGCCACAATAATACATCTTTTTGGTGAAACTTCTGCTTCAGTTTTAAGCTCTCCTGCCTGTTGCTTATTTTCATCTTTCTCGTGATATTCCATAGAGTCAGACTTAAAGGTAGTGACATTGATGTGTCTTGCAATGGCAGAAGCAACATACTGACTTGAAGTTCTCCTATGTGGCTTTAGAAATGGAAGCTCCAGCTTGTCCTTATTAATGGTTGGGGCCACTAATGGTGTTACCTGAGACTGTGTAACTGGAAGAGGCGGTTTGGTCCTTTCATTCTCAGACTGTCTTTCAGCTACCTGGGTAGTAACAGTTTGTGGTGCTACAGGTTTTGGAGCTGCAGGTTTGTGTTCATGTTTCATAGTAAAGGGCTTAGAGTTTGTGGTGACTGCTGATTTTTTAGGAAGATGTTCAGCAGCGTCATCGCTTTGCTTTTCCATAGAACTTGACCTCCAGAATGCCTTCACTTTCCCAAGACGAATTTCCTCACTTTCATCAGTAGAGGTACCTGGTATGTGCTTACTGACACCAGTGTTTGGGCCTATAAGGTTGCCTAGTTCATCTATCTTAATGGCACCAGTGGAGAGTGAAACTCCTCTATCAAAATGTTTTACTTCAGGTTTCGGAGGGACGACTTTAAAGGTTGTCAAACCCATTTTAGGTTCATAGTTTGTTCCTAAATTCTGGGCACGATGACACCATGTGGGTGTTGATGGGACTTCTTCTACTTCAGTTTTTTTTGCTGGTGGCCATTTGATTTCTAATTCTGATTTACTTTTTTTCAGAGATCTTTCCCTGTTACTACATTCATTAAATGGATTTATCTTCTCTTTTGCTGTACTGGTTTCAGTTGTGGCCTTGGAGTGAGATGGAGTCAGCTTAGATTTACATTCCTCAGACTTCACACCATGTTTGGTGGGGGGCTCCAGTCTTAAGTTCTTTTCATTTCTTTTTTCAAAGGAGGCTGTGAGAGATTCAAACATATCTCTCCTCTGTTCCACAGGCAAGTGACTGAATTCGTTTTCAGATGGTTGCTGATGTATTACGTCCCTGGATATGCACACAGCTCCACCATCTGTGTGCTCCTTATCAAAGGAACCTGCATTGTTTTTATTTGTAAAGCTTCCTGTATTAACAGAGTCAGCTGAGATATTTTGCAAAAGCCTTATCTCTGACTCTTGATTTCCAGCTGAGTTAGAGGTGCTGACTTCTGGAGCATCATCTATGACTGTTATTGGAACAGAAATGGTAACATCTTGGGCAGCCTCAACTTTTCTTGTATGTGGGCTCAACGCTTCATTGATGTACTCGGAGTCAGAGTTACTTATACCATCCACTGCTGCAAAATACACATACAACATTACATATAGACAGTATTTAGGCAATATGACTTTAAATTACACAAACAGCCAGTACAAGCTTAAGTGGATCAGATATTTTAGTTACACTAAAACGATCAGGAACATATTTATGCCTGTATTACAAAAAAGGAGAGATCTGGGTCCTTTTTATTGTCTGGTTGCTGATTACGATCAGCCAAATATTCCTGCAGTCCTCCTGCTTCAGCCAGTGGGAAACATACAAATGCAGCTGAAAGCAGAATTTAATCTATTGTTCATACCTTATCTTTGACTAACTTTTCTCAGTGATAAACATTTCACCACATGACTCCAAAGGAGAAACATTTCTGAGAAACAGCGAGCAACTCCAAATTATGTTTCCCAGACCTGATTAGTAATAACAGCCCGGCTGAAGGATTTCCTTCAGCAAGCAAACAAAGAAACAGTACTTGTATTTTTTCTCCATTCTTCATACCCTTCCTTACCAGTGACTCCAGAAGCCTCATTGTGCAAGAAGCTTAACTCTCCTCTCAAATTTGCTGGTATAAATCAAGGGTTACAACACAGAAGCTAAGAAATTGCAGTGTTTGAGAACTCACAGAAATTAAATCAGAATCAAGTCCACTGCAGAAGTACTGAAATAAGGATGGGTAGTTTTAAAAAAGTATTCAACATCATTTGGTGACAAACCATTAAGAGAGAAATATTTTTATTCACAGTAGGACAAAGAGGAGCACAATATGACATTTTCTCTCTTCCCACCGTTTTTTTTTCGTGTTTTTCGATTTTTAACTTTAAAATACGTCTGCTAATGTAGAGGAGGCATTGGGTACAAAAATGTCCCCCCCTCCCCGCTTCATTATGATAAAATACAAAACAGAGGCATTGTTCATTAAACACAGAGCTAAATTCACAACTGATTTAGCTTCACTGAAGTCAATGAAATTACACTAAATTTGGCCCATAAAATGTGTCCCTAAGCTACTGTTCATCTTTTTTTGGTAGCAGACACCGAAATACAATGACAACCCAATAAGCAGCTTGAAAAATATTCAGTGCGAGTCTGTAAAGAGTGGCTGCCCCAGACGCAAAGGGAGAGCAGCCACTTTGAGTTGACCGCATTCTGCCTTAGACCTGTGCGTTGTCCCCAGTGATCTTAGCGAGAAATGTACAGATGTCTGAGAGCACAGTTTGCCTCTGCATCTCCTTCCCTACCTTCTAAATCTTCATCCAGGCCAGCCAAAGTCTGCTGGAGTTGTGCGGCAATGAATATATCCTCATTCTCATGCTTTGCTGAAGCCATTTCTTCATCTCTCCTGCTAAATGAAAGAGAAGAAAAAGGTTGGGTCTCCCCCTTTTTTCGCTTTGCGCTGTTGCTCTGAAATACACTCTTCTCTCAGCCCCTTTGGTTCCACTGGAGTTCTGAAACTCATTCCCCAAAGTATGAAAAACATGCAGCCTTAGAGACACACACCACCACACTGACTCATCCACATCTAGGAAGAATCTCTGTGGTGCCGGAGCATACTCAGTGTCCTGGCGATCAAAAGATTAGGATTAATAAAGCCGGTCGCAAAGAAATGGTCTGGCTTCACTGTGAAGTACGCATTTCAGCTGGGCTGCAGAAAAGCAGCATATGCCAAGGCAAAGGTTTTGCATATCCATACAATTTTAAAGCAGACCACTAGCCATCCTGTGTGCCCACTGTGCCAATATAGCTGCACCTTAATTAAATAAAAATTGCACGGCAATGAAAAATAAATACAGCTAAGTACTGTTAGACAATCACTCTGCATCCTGAGGGGAGGGAGGGGAGGAGGAAAGAGAACTAATCCCTTGAGAGCTGTTCCTAATGAAACATATCAAGGGGCCTGATTTTGCCAGAAAATAACTCCATGGTTTTTGATGAATTTGTACAATGATCTAAAAGAAGCCTGAAATCAGAATGAGTGCCAAGTGTTGCCTTGGCTTACTAAAAGAAAAAAAGAAAAAGAAGATGAAACTAAGAAAAATCCTAACAAAAAATAACTAAAATTAAAAAAAAATACACATGGCAACCTGTTACACAACAGACCTTCTGTTTCTTAGGAAGAAAAATCTTGACCAGCAGAGCTTTTCTATCTAAATCATTGAAGCTAGGATTCCACATTGGGAAATTAATTTTTTCCAGCTACCTGTTCCTCACCTGAATTTAAGACATTGTTGTCTGTGACACTGTATCTAAGTTTTGCCCTTGTGATTAGCCCATTGAAAAAATAATCTTCCATTCTAGCCACACTTAAACTAACTTTGGTCAGGCGAAGCAGATTTGCCCTTTTCAAGATCAAACCCTTAATAGCACAGATACGGTAACAGATGACATTTTTTTTTGGTAGTTTACCAAACACTACCTGAAAAATGCCATTTTTCTGCTACCCTTTAAGATGATAATCTGAATAAAAATTCAGGGATGTTTCCTGACATTGATTTAAATTATGTTTAACAATGTAGCTTCTTTTTTTGCTATTTTGTTGTTTGATTTTCCCTTGCTCATACCAGGAGCAACTGAAAGCACATGTTGAAGCATCAGGTATTTTATTTTCTTTTACTTATTTATTTATTTATTTATTTATTTGGCATTCACCTCTCTTTTCTTGATGTCTTTTGTAGTAGTCCTGGAGTCCAATTCTTCTACTCGCACCTAAACTGCCTTGCACTTACAAAGCTGAGTTCATGTATGTAGGATCAATGAAAACAGCAAAACACACCTGCAGAGAAGCCTTCCGAAACTTTTTTCACATCCTTTTTACACATCCTTGTGTATCTGAACATACAGATGGGATGAATTCAAGATGGCAAAGCCACCTACGTGCCTAAGAGGTTTCCTAAACTGGAATCTAAGACCGAAATCTGTATGGTTGGTTGAATACAGAGGAAGAGACACTGCTCTGTGACTGGAATACAGTTTCTTCCAGCATTTGCCATTGACCTGAGCTTTGACAGGCCCTGTACATCCCCAGAAGCCAACATGAACTGATGATGCTTAGGGCCAGCACCCACACTGCAAGACTCATGGTAAACTGAGTTCTCCCCCTGATGGATTAAGAGCAAGGTGGCACAAATCAGTCAAAGTGTCCAGCGGAGGCAACTGGTGCTGTAAGACTGCAGTCCTACTGTACCCTGAAGCGCGTGCACACACACACACACACACAAATCAATGAGATTACTGATCTGAACGATCTGACAAAAAGATTTAAGCTTACTGCAGCATTCGGACTGGGATAGAAGTCTGGCAAACAAAACTCTCAGCTTGAAGGTGGCAGAAAGAATGAACTGACTGAATTTCGTGTTGTTTTTGCAGTGGAAAGTTTTCTAAAATTAATAAAAAATACTTGCTCTCCTCTGAGTGCATTTTAAAACAATTTATTTGCAAACTCAGAGAGAGCATTTTTGATGGGAGAATCATTCATACTTTGCACCAGCTAAGCAACAGGTCTATCAGGCGTGGAAGGCAAATATTGCTTTCTTCTTTACAAAGCTGATCTTGTGGGATAGCTGTCCACAGCTGGAAGCAAATTACTGATGCAAATTGAGACTCTTAGCTACTGTAAAGTTGTTTCCAAAACCTTGGAAGAAAAACATGTAAACCTGTATCTATCAGAGAATGAGACCTCATTTCACAAAGGCCATGCCAGCTCACCACCTCTTTGGTACCTGATCGTATCTTTCTATTGCCTGTTCTACAATACAGCCAAAATCTGTATTACTAAGGTTGTCTGTGCTGGGCTTTCTCCAGGAAATAATGGAAACTATTGGCTTGAGAATTTTATAGGCAATTTATCTAGGAAAACATATTTGGGACTGGAACAGGCATTCCTGGGCTCCAAACATGCAGTGTGGGTCCATTGCACTGACCAGCTCTTTCCTCCTGTCAATCAATGGGAATCTTTCAATGACTCTTACAGCAAAATTATCTTCTCCTTGATGGGCGCAACAGTCAGCAGAGGTCTCTTTCATCATCCTCTGTGCACTTATGCAGTGACTATACATAATTTGCCTCTCAATCTCTGCTTCAATCTCCTTATCTAGACAACTGGGATAATACTATCCAATTCACAGAATTTTTCTGAAAGAAAGAGAACAATGCAGCGAAAATGAAAGGATTCTTATTTGCTCTTACAGAGGGAGCTTCAGAAAAAGCAGATCTTTTCTTTTGCATTTCCAAATTCCTAAAAGAGCTATTGTTCAATTCATCTCCAAACTCACCTACAAAGCAAGCCAAAAGGTATAGATTAATCACAAGGCTCCTCTTAAAAATCTTAGCATTGGGAATTTAAAATGTGATATGTGTTTTGTGAGGTGAAGGTCTGGTAGTTTCCAGTAGCTCACATGATTTATAAATATGCCTAAGACAACTCTTTTCACAACAGTATTTGGGAAAGGGAAACAAAAGCGCCTCTAATTTTTTTTTCATAGCCTTCTTCCCATCTAACCCTATACATTTTTCTTTTGTTGACAGCTCTGTTTTGGCCAGAATCCAAGAAAAATATGACTTACTCCGATACCATGTTTTACATTCTGGATAAACATTACCAGTGGTATTTTCTCACACACGCTTTTTTTGACTTAGGGAAGAACTTGATAACCTTTACACTGCCTTTCTGGTAAAATGTGAGGTGCTAAAAATACAACACAGGTGAGCATTTAGCCCAAGCTCGAAATGGAAAACGTGCACGGTTCCTGGAAGCCTGCGCTCTTATTACTTATGTAGATTAGCAGAGATTTGTGCAAGAGCACAGAACGGAGCAAAGTGACTACTAAACTACAGCCTTTAGTGCGCCACTGAGCGCAGGCTACAACGCATAATTACTCCTCGGCAGTCATTCGCGCAGTTGGAGACAAAATGAAACTTACAGCAGCATTTTGTCAAATTAGTGCCATGGGAGACGGACATTTATGAGAAAGTTTACATTCTAAGAAAGGGAGAAAAACCTCTGATAAACCTAGCTGGAAATGCTACATTAAAAAGAAACCCAAAACAGTGGTAAGATAATGGATTTGCTATGACAGAAACTGCCATTTTGTTATAGTTAGAGCAGCTTTACCTGAAGGTCTGTAAATGATAAAACTGACCCGAGCGTCTTTGAGCAACTTCTCAGGAGTGCTGGTAAGCCTCATGCATGGTACCAGAGGTAGAGACCACTGTAACTGTGAAAATACAACGCAGACCTATGTAAACTGCAGAGACCAAGGAAGAAATTAAGTCGTCTGAACTCAGGCACTTGGTGCCATCTGAAATACTGTAGGATATTCAAGACATCTGTCTGGGGCTGGTAGACATAATACGGAACGTAGGGAGACCCATGTCCTGCTGGAGTGGCAGCAGGCAAGATGAAACGGCAGTAGACGTCTCTCAGGTTAATTGAATATGACCTGAAAGTCCCACTCACTTTGCACCATGTTTCCTACATCAAAAGACTCGAAAACATGGCTCCTGTGAATTTGTTACTAGCTGGGGAGGGAAGACACAGACATGGTAAATGACAGAGTCAAATCCAGACAGGCACACCGTGCAGTAGCATACGCAGGGATGTAGTGACTGCTGTGAGGCAGTTCAATGGACACCAAGAGCGTTCAGCTTCTCACACGTGTCTTAAGCAGCTAACAGGGACTGACCAATGTGGAAAGTTGATATTATGGTTTCTCCAGACTGGGCTTTGGAGCATCTGGGCTCCTTTCCCAGCTCTAATAGTCTTCTCCGTCCGATACTGGGGAATTACTTTAACCCTCACGTGCATTTCCAAATTCCTCCTCTTCATAAATGCTGGAAAGAGAAATGCTTCTACCTCAGGTATATATTAAGGTGGGTGTTAAAGAGGACACTGATGCAGAACAATTTCAAGTTGTAGAAAGTACAGCTGAAAGTGCATCCTTTTTGAATACAACTTTCTATTCAAACACGCCAGAAAGACAACATTAAGTAAACGCACGGTGTTTATATATTTGGTTTTGTGATTGATGCAGCAAAGTACTCTTCGTAAGTGGAGGTAACTATTTTCCAGATTAGACAGTAGTTTACAAAATCTTAGGGACCATTTTTTCCATTCTTTCTATTTCTTAGGCTAGGTGACTTTTTTAATATCCTTTCAAGAAGGGAATATAACAGCAGCAGGAGAGCAGCTAGTAGAAGTAGTGGACTTTCTGGTCACCTAAGCTATGACCTGACCACTGATGTTCTCCATTTCTGCTGCTTCCTGTGAACTTGAGCATAAAGTTTTAATGTTCGAATGACCAAAGTCTGTTAAAATGCCAAATGTGTAGACTGCACAACCAACTTAGGACTGGTTAGATAACAAAGTCATCACTTGTCTTTGATGCAAGATTTCTAAAAGTGGCAGGCGACTAGGAAAAGGAAAAAGCACATGGTCATATTCTGTTGAATGCCAGATATCTTGCTTTTTATGCTCTTTAATGAGTGATAAAAGAAAAGCTGCACATACTTTTTGAGAGCAAAGTACAAGTATAATTTCCACTCCAGTTTTTTTAGTTTGTGTTCTGTTTCTAGTTCTGTGGGACTGCATCAAACTTACAAAGGTCTTTAGACTCCATTTATATCTGTGCTGAATAAAAACCATCACAGATTGAATTAAACTATTTTCCAACCCTAGAACACAGAAGTCCACTAGTGCCTTCAGATATAAAACCACTCAATTAAAAATAAGAACTTGTAAATATAGATGAGGAGGAAGATGATGTAATTTTTCAGCGGCAGCTGGGTTTATGGTCCTTTTATAGTCCTCCTCCATGGTTACTGGTCAAAAACCTGAACAGAAAGCAAATGAAAATGCTTTTGCTTAGTATCATTTTGTGTTTTAATGCTAGAAATCTCTAAGCTTGTTACATACCAGGGTGATTTGAGCTTCCAGGGTCCTGCTGCATAAGCAGCAGCTTGTAGTTGCTACACAGCTGGAAGCATGCCCCCGCTCCCCCCTCCCCACACAGGCCTCTGGCAACAGCTTCTCAACGGGAAAGCCCACAGGCGGACAGCATTGCCAGAAATAGTCAGGGAAGTGGACTAGCATGATTTAGATCTTAATACAGCCACATCACCTGTGCAATGTAACATTGCAAGTTAAAAGATGACATGGTGAGGTTAAATAACTTTCCTTGATTTACACAGAAAAATAAGAAACAGAGCCAGGACCAAAGCCTTTCTCTCCTGGAAGCCAGCATTACACCTTTAGCAACCTAAGTTGCTTCCTAACATGTAAAATATTCTACAGCTCCAAAGTACATGGCATTTTTCCAGTGGATGAGTTTAACAGAAAGGCTAATCTGGATTCTTGCTCTATAACGACTGTTAGTATTTATTACTTAACCATAATATCATTGGTATCTTCGCTCCATGAATATCTGCCAGCAAAAAAGTGCATGAGAGTATCCAAATTTAAAGAATTTTCTGGAACAAGGGGAAAGGGAAAGCCAGAGATAAGGAAGGAAATTAGCAAAACTATGTAAGAAGCACAGGCTTGCAAATCTGTCAGACATCTGGGTCTTAATTAGGTAATTTTTCATCCCTGAAGTTCTCCCTGTCGCTTTAACCCTTTCTCTTCCTTCCTCCCCCTTGAAACTACATCTCTTGTTTTCACAAAAGTAAAATATGTGCCTACCCAGCTAAAATAAAACCTATCCTATAGAGAAACAAGAGAATAAAACTTTCCCATTATTTCTCAGAGATCGTTACAAGTGACATGTAAGTATAGAGAATGTGTTTGTGCACAAAGAGGTATATATAATACATACATACACTGCTATTTTTCATTACCGTTTTTCTCTTTCCTTCCTGTCTGCCTTCTGCCACTCACTATTGGATTTCTTCTTCCTCTGACCAGCTTCATCGCTGAACTCTCCCCAGCTACTGACTTCTCTTTCCCTCCTGTCCTTCCCAAGTGGAATACAAAACCTTGCAACATTTGAATTTGAATGGGCTGAAAATTAAGCAGAACAAGTTCACCCACCCCTACCCTTCCAAGCTTTTGTTTTAAACTAACTCATCAAAACTCTAACAGTTTTGTAGCAAACAGCAAGTATTTCTCAGGTTGGTAACGAAGGGGACTCTTCTCCTCCCAGTAGCTTCAACTACCCCAACCATAGCCAAAGGTAACAAATTCTCCCAAGAGAAAGGGAGGAAATGGGATTGTCCCTGTCCAGACCCACAGCATGAACTGATCTCAGGAGGGTTCCCCCACCCCCACGCTATGCCCTCCACTAGCTGTACGTGAAAAAATATTACTCTCTCATGGCTACTGAAACAGAAACCCAAGGGAGGGGAAAATCCCTTTCAGACCTTTGGAAGGTATTTTATCTTTTTGTCCCAGACAAGTCTGTATTTATTTAGCTTTATAATTGCCAAGTTCCCTTTACGTTTTAAAATACTTTTAAAATATGTTAATACATTTAAAACCTTTTCAAAATTAAAAAAAAAGTTTTGTATTTTTAAGTGTTCTTCCTGCTCTGAGAGAGGCTGGTGGAACCACTCACTCTTAAGATCCCTTTTAAACCCCTCATTTCAATTGCTTATAACTTTGAGAAATTATACATCTTTGCTAGGTGGCAGTCCAAATGTGACAATTTGTATCATGCCCATGATCATTCTATGCTTTTGTTTCAGCCAAAATGATTAAATGTGTTCCAAGAACAGAGTTTGGAGGAAAAGGAGAGCTGCATTCTGATACATGAAATGCTATTTAATGCTCAGTCCTCTGAAAAAAAGGAGTCCTGTGTGGTCTAACTGGTCACTAGCCTGCCTTGACTCTCTGCGCATCAGCTCTCCTTCTCTAAAATAGGATAATGCCACCTTTTCATCTCACATGAGTACTGTGCAGAGAAATGTATTAAAGTCTGCATGGCACATGGATACTAGTGTGATGAGTAAGATAAAAGGAGCAAAAGGAAATTAAATAGTCCTGTGTCCAAAAGATAATTTGAATTGAGAATGAACGGTGGTATACCTGCCCTATTAATTGAGCTCTGAAACTTAGAAACCAAATAAACCAAAATACAGTATGATCACTTTAACTAGAGGCTTTATCATACTGCACAAAAGGGAGGGAATTAAGGTTAAAGGGGGAAGCTAAGGTTAGACAGAGAGCCTTAACATTAATGTTACCTAACTTTGAACGCGTGACCTAGCATCCCTAATATTATTATTTTAACATAATTTTTAATGTGTAGTTATTTATAAAGCTCCAGACAGTAGGTGTGCATGATGCTTTACAGGCATATAAAATTGACTGATCCCTGCCTCTAGGAGCGTGATGACACCATACACGGGATGGGAAAGGAGGGGGTATGGGAGGACAGAGTTGCAACACTGTGAGATCATGAGATGTACTTACTGCTACATAAGCAACATTTCAGCTTCTCTGTGGTTTTCTTGTTACTCATTTAACACTATATATTAAAATTTGGTGAACAGATACATAACACAAAGAAATCAACCGTAAGGAAGGATATGAAGAAAGAGAACTATGTAGTACACTGTTCAGTCAGCAGTTAATATTAAAACATTCACAGCCAAACATTGCATATAGTCAATTATTTATATGGTGTTAGCCCTTGGTACCTCCAGCTGAGGTCTGGATTCTGCTCCACCAGGCACTGTGCAAACATATTGTGAGATATGATAGTTGTGCTATGGTTTTTACTGTAAAAAAACAGTCAGTGGCTCAGCAGGAGAGACAAAGATGGTTTAACAGGTTAGAGGCAGAGCCAAAGGTAGAACTAGAGCGTTCTGACATTTGATTTGATATTCTACATGCTAATTAATGTGTGTATTTGGATTAAGATTGCGTGAACAGGAATCCCAAAACAAAACAAACCAAACCAAAAAAGACTGCACTTGCAAGTTGCTCCCATGGACTGGAAGACAAAACCATGGAGGAAAGACCTGGAAACCCTGGAATCCGGGGACCTTCTTTTAGAAATTTCTGTTTCTGTGCTCTGGGAACTGAGTGAGATTTGAGCTCTGCTCTGGTTGTCATTTCTGTGGGTGTGCAAAGCCCGTGGTACGTGCCATTTCTGACCCGGCCTTACTATCGTGCTGCTCTGTGCAGACAAACCTATTGCGTGTTGAAGACTGTACCCTTGAATGCTCGCAACTTTCCTTGACTTCAGCAGCAGATGAGGTGCAGGCCCTGCTGTAGTATTCTAATGCTATCATGCATTTCGGCTACACAAAGACCACCCAGGCCATCCAGCAAACAATTCGAGAAACTCTAAGAAAAATTAATTTAAAACTAAACATACAATTAAGTAAGCAACAAAGTAAACAACATGGCAAAACACTCTTGATCTCTTGGAGCACAACTAAGCCTCTGGACCAAACGTAGGTAAGAACCGTGGACTTGATTCTGCTCTTCACTGCAGTTCTTCACAATGCATGTGCAGAATACCACTTGGACTTTCTTGATAGTCCTTCATGCTCCAAATATAATTTGCTTCCACTTTAAGGGTACTTTTCACAGCCCACAGAGTCCAAAATGATTTTAGTATATAGCATTATAAATCCTTAGGAATTAGTTATTTCACTGGGTGAAAAGCCCAAGCTTTAGTCAGCTTTACAATTTAAAATGACAAGCTAAATATTTCCATTATTTTTATTAACCATTTTTTCCCCAAGCCTCAGCCAAATTAGTCACTAAATAAAATTTCTGACTGTAGTGGAGCTCAGACTCAAGCAGGACTCCGATTCACTGCTGTTAACCACTGCTACTTTACAGTAGCAACACATTCCAATTTCTTTGTTCTTATCTTCCTTTTAGAATTAAGTTAGATCTTGGTACATGGACTAGAAGAAGATAGAAAGGAATTAATAAACTCCATGTAAAATTTTCCTTTAAGTTTTGTAACTTATGAAACATATTTAAAACTTTGTATAGCTTCGTATCAATTATTGACATGAACTGCACTTTGTCTTGTCTGGGAATTTAGGAGGCTGGTTTGGTCCTGAAAGTAACCTGTTTATCACAAGAACTACATACAGTCTCAGGGCTCCCAACAGATTTTATTAGTGGGGTGGCAGCTGTTCTGACAGTAGAAGTTGAAACTGATGTTCTCCAAATTTGGCTGTACTCAAAATTGTACTCAGGATTGATTTATAGCCCACGAAAACAAGAATTTTATACAAATAGGTTTAAAAAAACTCCTTATTTTTTTCCTTCCCTCTACACTTAGGAAGTGGCTTTTGAAAACTTAGCAAGTTGACCACAAAAGGATTTAGACGAGCACAATTTTCAAAGCTGGTTTGTTTACAAACATAGGTTAGGAATGGAATTGGATTTACCTTCAAATATTACTGGTACATTAAGAGCATGAAAATTTAAAGGATATTACTATCAGCATCACTGCTGTGGCAATCTAAGTAGTTGCTGACATAAGATTAAAACAAATCACAAATGTTAAGTTTCTGCTATATGCTCAAGTTGATCTAAAGCAATTTTGCTGTCCCAGAGCCTAAAAAATAAATAGAATTTATGAAAAATAGCCACACTCCCCAAACAACAATAACTGTCTCCTATTTCACTCTAAACCACTCTTTTTAAATTATGGACATATTAGATATATACAGAGTATTTAGCACGATAAAGTCACAGAAAAGATTAAGTTGGAAGCCTAGCCCAACCTCCTGCTCCAAGCAGGGCTAATTTCAAAGCCAGACCAGGCTGCCCAAGACTTTGCCTGGCTGAGTTCTGAGAACCTCCAGGCATGGAGATTCCTCGACCTCTCTGGGCAACCTCTTCCACTGCCTAACCACTCCTGTTTTGAGGAATTTTCTCCTTACATTTAATTTTTATTCCCTTTACAGCAGCTGGCGACAGTTGCTTCTTGTCTCACTGTGTGTCCCTGAGAAGCCTCAATAGTCCTCCTTTTGTTTAGGGAAAGACTGCGATCAGGTCCCTCCTTATCCACACTGCTTTTGCAAGGTGAACAAGCCCGTTGCCTCCTCTCCCCCTCATAGCTCGTGTGCTCCAGCGCCCCAGCCCTCCCAGTGCCTCTCCTCTGGACTCTCTCCAGTTTGCCGATCTCTCTCTTGAACTGGGGGCCCACGACTGGACACGGTACTACAGCACTGGCCTCGCAGCGGCCGAGCAGGGGGAGTAACCAGCTCCCCGAGTGCGATGGGCAGCACACCACACTATCCTTCCAGCTTCCACTCCTTTGGCTCAGCAAGACCCCTGCACAGCAGTCCTGCTCGCCAGCTTACGAAACGACCCATTGTCTCTTCTACCTGCACTCCTTCCAACTATTAAAAATTTTGTGTGTTTGTCTGGCACAGGTAAATCTCAGTGCAACGTACAGAATAGATATCTTTGGCTGAAGTGAAAGATGGAGAGAATACTGACTTCCAAGAAGGAGCGTGTCACTTAATGATCTGTGGTCAATGTTTTATTTGACTAAAAAACCAGAAAAAGTCCAAAATATTTCTCGTTGATTAGGATTGTTCTTACAGGGCTTTGTTTTGATGTCTTTGCTCAACATTATGGTAACTTCCTCCCCCCCCCTCAATGTGCATGTCTGTTTTCCTAACCAGTTTAAATCCTGCATTTTGAGGAAAGTTGGGATTGCTTAGTTATCTTACAAGGCCCAATCTAAGTCTACTGAAATTAATGGGTTGCTTTTTTGGATCAGGTCTGGAATGTTAACTGCAGTTACTATACTAGCCTATCTAAACCTCCAAATAGAGACTGCATCAGGACCTAGGAAACTGTAAAAGGACAAATCAAGAAAAATGTATTGTTGAGCAAGCATCTAAGTGAGGCTTGATCTTGTCCCCATTGATATTGATGGATAAAGAAAAGCCCTGAGATCATTCCAATAGGTTACATACTGACTTTGGCCTAATTTATCCCTAATTTATCGCCCACTGCATGATCCAAGATGAAGTTTTCCCTCAGAAATGTGTGGAAGGAAATAACTAGGTCATGATACATGCTCTTATGAAGGGGCTACAGATTAGCAGCTGAATGGAGAGAGACCAGAAAGCACAGACTTTGTGTCAACTGAGAATTCAGAGGAATTTCTGGCCCCTGTCCCATGACTCGGCAGCATCACACAGAGCGGATCCCTGTCAGTATTACCAGGCCACCCTCCTTGCTGGAGGCACAGCTTCCTATTTGGCCAGTTTGTATTTGCAAAGTCCTATAAATTCTGGGTTCCCTTTGCAGCCCTGCCACCAACTATGTGAGTTTTGGCAAACAAACAGTGTCAGAGTCACTTGTGCTTGAAGGCAGTTTCTAGTTAAATTCCAGGTTCTCGTATTTTCTTGCAAAAACTGCAGGAAAATGTTTGTTTATGTAAAAAAAAAAGAAAAAAAAAAAAAGGAAATATGCTGAACCCCCCACCCCCCAAGGTGTAACGCCAGTGGAGGTTAGCATTCGGTGAACATACATATGCATGCACACACCCACAAACCAATCCCCAAATTTCACTGAGCACAATCCTTTTCCACCTGGCTTTCGGTGGCTTGGATTTTTCCATTTTATGAATTTTCCATTTTATGACCTGCATGTCATTTTTCTAGATCAATATATAGTAGCATTTTAAGCACTTCATATGCTATCAGAACTACAAAATAAACCAACTGTAACAAAATTATTTCAGACTTCTTGGAGAAATCAACTCTGGAGGGCAGCGGTCTTTGGTAAGAAATGCAACTACAAGTTCAAACAGAAAAGTGACCTTTGCCTGTTGCTACAAGTATGTCACTGGAGGGGATTTGGCAGTGAGCTTTTCACTGGGAGGAGTCACTTGGCATTGGTACTGGTTTATGAAAGAGCAGAGTAGAAGTTGGTTTTCTTAAATGATTCCCTACAAGGAGGACAGGCAAGATATTTTCCAAGAGCTGGTTGCAAATGAATTTTTACCTCTGTGGAGCACCATCAAATCCCAGGCTATCGCAGTAAGTGTTCTTTGAAGGGCACGTCTCTGTGCCATACACCGCATCTGCCTCAGCTGAGTCCATGTAGCCATTGACCAGCTTGATGTCTCTCAACTTCATACTCTCATTTTGTGAATCCAAAGATACAATGTCAGACGGGGAGCTCACAACACCCGAGTCTTCCATGGTGTCCTCAGATGCAAAACAGCTGCTTTCTGATGCCGTTTCTTCCACCTCTGATAGCTCCAGAACCATGTCATCCACTACATAAACATTATCACGTGCGGGCAGCAGGCTCTCTAAATGAAATACAGCAAGGAAAGTTAGCTGAAAGTCATCAGTACATAAATCAAACACAGAGAGCTATTCCTTCGTAATTGGAAAAAAACACATGAAATACATTAGAAATAGTAGGATGGAGCTCAATATTAGTACATAGGATAAAGATAATTTGAAAAGTGACAAAAATGTTGTCCTTCTTTGCTTTTAGAAAGGTGGTTTGCTATGCCTGCCCTGCGGAGTTTGGGTTTTATAATTTTCATAGCAAATCAGTTTCCCAGGGACAGTTTCTTGGGCAATAAGACCAAAGTTTAAATGATGTTGTGCAAGAAATCACTCCTGTTATTGCTTCTGACAACATAATCTCATTACTCCTCTTCCATGCTACCAAACAGATCATGACATTTCGAATAAGAAGTCTATACACAGGTAAAAATGGGCAGCATTTCCCACACAGGACACTGAATTGGTAAACTAGATCTACTGCTGGCCCACTGGGTGTCACTTTATTTTACCACCCTTCAATTTCCTATGTATTAAGTGGGAGAATGACAATTGTCTCTTTTTCGAAGCATACAGTATCTACTAATCAGTGTTCAGAAAAATAGACACTACTATGCTTAAAGCACAACCTTTTCCCACAGTTAGCCATTTATAAAGGAGATCAAGGGATATGCTCTTTGCATGTTTAACTCTATTAATAAAGTTCACATTTTCAGAGAAGATTAGACACAGTACAATTTTTCGTACTCTGTTTTAGTTTGATTCCTATGAGCTAGGTTTTTTTGTTTTAGGGTTTTTTTTTGTGCAAAATACAATTTTGTTATTTCCTTTAAGAAATATACAACTCTAGACTCCATCCTGCAATTATGCCATTAAAGGGGAACTCCCAACAAGGTCAATAATTTCAATGACTGAAATTACTGGGTGACTAAAGACAGAATCAAGCCCAAACACACTTCTTCTGATCAAAAAGAATCAATAAAGACTAATCTAAATGTTTAATTTGGAATTATAAGTGTGCTCCATTCTGTTCTTCAACCTCAGTAAGCAAAAGGAAGATTAAACAATAGTTTATGGTCTGATCCTGCAGACACTTGTGGTGGATGTTAATTATATGAGAAGTCCTAGGTCTACAAGCATGACTAAGATTAAGCATACACTTCACTGTTTTTTAGGGTCAGAATCTACAACTTTTTGAAGCATACATGAAGCTACAGGTCAATAAAAACGATCAACGGAGAGAAAGACTTCTGTATTATGTTGTATACACAGAAGTATTTTCTTTAAGTCAGAGAACTGAAAACAACTTTGTTAAAAAATGTCACAGAAATAATTTTGTAAGGGTGTAGCTTAGCACTGAAGCTTTGAGTAAAACTAAAATAAAAATCAAACCAACATTCTCCTTGACTGAGGTTACAAGGTCCATTAAGTACTGAAATTGATTTCTGACAGCAGGAGCAATAAAATTCAGAGGGTTACAAATCATGATTAAAGTTGTAAGTGCTGTCAAGCATCGATATTAATGATGGAAGATGATCCAAAGACACTACTGCGACTTTGGAAGTAATGTTACTTGATTTCTTTGACCTTATTTTCTATAACATTAGGTCTAGGTTCCAAATTTAATTCAAGAGATCGTTCCATCTAAAAATGGCAATTACAGGAACTAAGTATGTGTTACTGAATGGATTAGAGTATGCTCATGACAGAACTACAGTTAGGAAAACACCAACATCAAGGAGAAATATGAATAATTTCACACTAAACTCCAAATAATAAAACCCCACAAAAATAGACAGTAAACGAACAGGTAAGAGTATATGGCCCGCCTGGCTTTCAAACAAACAAAAAACCCCAGTAACAACCCACCACCAAAGCATCAGTAAAAGTTACAATATGTTAAGAACAGAACAAAGTCGGATAGCAAAGAAATCGATTTAAAGAGTGGAAGTTGAAGAGTGGAAGCACACGGGAAGATTTTGAAGTAATGCACAATGCAGTATACCTTGATGCAGAGAGACCTCTATATAATACAGGCCACATCTATTGTCACCAGGATACCATAAATGACCTCCACCCTAGAGCTGGCACAGTACATTTCTAACAAAGTACCTACTTCCAGTTCCTGACACGAGGATGGCAGGCTTTTCCTCCCTAGCTGTCTCTCTCATTTCCTCACCCTCTTCTCGCCTGCCTGCAACTATTTCCTGCATCTTTCTGCTCAGGGATTTAGATCCTTTTGGTCACACAGCCCTACTTGCCTACTGCAGTAACAACACTCGAGTCTCTCCCTGGTGTGATTCAGCAAGCTGCTCTACAGCAGGATCTCCACCCCCCAGCCCATTCTTCCCACATACTGACAAACGAAACGAAAACCAATTCTCTTACTATCAGGGTCCACATGCGAATCGATCCCTATCTGTTACGTCTGGATCGCGGCAGCTGAATCGTCCCGTCCAGTGCAAGAACCTCCTCATTCAATAGCAGTTTCATCCTGAAGCACGGAACTACAGAACTACTACTCTCTCATCTTTCTACTCAACTATTAAATTCCCCGTGCCCAAGCAAAACCAAAACGTCCCCTTTTCTTCAAGCCTATCAGTTTGTCAAAGCGCTTCCCTAATCTTTTATCTTCACCGAGAAGATCCATTAATTTTTAACACCGTTAACACATGGCACTGAACAGAGTTGCTGGCTGAGGCAAACCATTTTGATTGCCGCTACTACTCGTCTCAACATGAAAGCACACACATAAAACACAACTGCTACGGTTCTGTGTCATGTTAACAACCTTGTTTCAGCTAAGAGCAGCACTAATACACCCCTGTTTTAAAGTTGAGCTATCTCGGATGGATTAAGTAAGAATCTATTCTTCCTTCTACCTGCTTGATTAAGTCTCCACTGGTGCAAATTGAAGAAGGATGGGCATTACTGGGTAATGATACGTGACATGAAAAAAGCCTACCTCAACTTTACTGAGTGGTCTTGACTCCAAGAGTCAGAAAATACCTTTTAAAACTTTCTAATTCTACACAGAGAACTGGGTAACGCACAGTAGTAGATGTGATTCTGCGTTGTGATTTTCGCATATTTTTTCTCAGAGGAGAAAACCACCACACGCTAAGCACAGTGTGACCACAACGATGGCAGCTACTGAGGTTATTTGTTGGTCGAATAAAGAAAAATCTCAACATTTTTTTCTCTCTTCTCTGTCATGACACTAAGAAGATTTCCATATGGGCTCTGATCTTCAAGACCTCATTTAGACACATCCATGTTAAGACAGCATATTCAGCAAGTACTTCAGGATTGGACACACAAATAACAATTGCCACAGATAATACATTATTGAAACACTGCTGTACCTCAGAAGACTGTCTGGGTTTCCAAATATATAACAATGCCAAGATCTTTTTTTCAGTACCATGTGACCCCGTTCACGGGCTTCAGGTGGAGTGTGATATTGAAAGGGGTGAAGAACTTGGCCCACAGTCTCCAAGTCATACTGGAATCTCCAAGGGACGTCTCGCCCACGAGTGAAACTGGAGAGCGTCCCTCAATGCCCTGCATTGCCGCTTACCTACATCCTGCTCCAGGTTGCAGACTGTGCAAAGCCCACGTGAGTGCCACACCAGGGACCTCCCCTGCTCAGCAGCAGCAGCAGCAGCAGCGCTGTGCTGCACAATTAGGTCAACCACAAGCGACAAAGGCTTTCTTGAGGGGGGGGACTGGGACTCTGTTTGCAGGAATGTTGCCCGTGATCACCAAGAGGGAAAGAGGAGAGTAGCTCATCAGTAAAGAATGTGAGCTTCTTGTTTAACACAAAAGAGATCTTGTTGCTTTAATCTCAATAGGCTGTAAGTAATTAGGAAAACACTGAGCTCCGAGTTTAGAGGAGTCATATCTGCACTCGTGCAGTTTGATATCGCATATATGTACACATTACTCATACAGAATGCCAATGATGGGGAGACAGATAAACCTCACCTGGTTTAAATGCTAATCAGCGCTTTCAGAAAAGAAGATTTAATTCAACAGGTGAAGACTACCATGGGTAAAATACTCGCTTTGATTACTGCTATGAAAATAACAACCACTGACTTTGAAGGAGATTAGAATCAGATCCAAGTGTTCAAAAGGCACATATCCTACCCAGACTTACAAAATCAGTCACCAAAGCCCAAGCCATCACTCCCTCTGAGTGCAACGGGCTCCGGGCGTAAGTCTTGTCAGACTGCAACTGTTCGCTAAGTGCTGTGACCTTCTGGTTTTACAGCACTGCTGGTGGTTTACTGTCACATTCAATAATGACAGAAACAGTATATCCAAAAGCATTTTTAAAGAGGAAACAGTTGATTTAACCCCTACATGGTGAATAATCTGAACTTCGTAATGGTTTTAGAGATGCAGAGTTCCTCTAATTCCTCTGAGTTCTTGCTAAGAGGTTGGTAATCATTTTCCAACGTCTTTCATCACTTGTTCCACTGCCAAAAAACTTTCTTTTCATGGACTAAAATTGCTTTGCTGTAGTTCAAATGGTCTATTACAATGAAGTTGTAAAAAATATTACAAACTTCATGATGTTAAAGAATATTAATTCTTATAATGATCCCCAAATTACAACATAATTATTTCACTGACAGTACTTAAAACTTAGCAACAGAAAGAAACACTGCTCTAATTATTTGTACCAGCATTGAAAAGTTACACCATCACAAAAGACCAGTCTTAAAAAAGTGCACATTTTTTCATACACTTGGAAGAAGTCTGGTGGAAGAAATGGGAAAAGCAAACATTTATTATGGCAATGATTAACAGTGATTATGAAAATGGACAACACAGGATTAGCTTAAGAGCTTTCACACAGGTACAATGTGTTCTGGTTACATTTCATTCATTTTGCTCATGGATCAAAAACTTGAATGTACAGATAGGTGTTAAAAACCATTCAGTGAGCAGTTAAAACACAAGACAGAATGGGCAAACTTCTATTTATTGCAGTTAAGACTGTTTTAATCCAATATGCTTCTTAGCGTATTTGAGCCTACATGCATACTTCCTTTTTTTTTTTAAATTAAAAGAAACAAAGAGAAAATAGATGACCACTGTTATACATTAACAATAGCATGGGAGGAGTGGGGGAACGGATCAAACTCTGAGGCACTCCTTCTCTCCCAATTCCTGTAACTGCCTTGCAGAAACTGAAGGTGAGGCCAGGAAATGCTGAGGTGAGGAACCATGCTCTGCAGCTCCAGCCCTCCTCCAAAACGAGGATGTAGAGCAGCTTAATGTTGGCTCAGCTCATTTAGGTCATAGAATCACAGAACAATTTAATCTGGAAAGAACCTCTGGAGGTCACCTAGTTCAACATCCTCCTCAAAGCAAGGCTAACTTCCAGCTTAGACAAGGTTGCTCAGAGCCTTGAGCAGCTGAGTTTTGAAAATCTCCAAGCATGGAGACTTCACAGCCTCTCTAGGAAATCATGAATCACTCCCTGGGCAATGTTTAATGCTTCTCCCCATGAAGAACATTTTTTTATGCCAAACTGAAATTTTTCTAGCTGCAACTTGTCACTGTTGCAGTCTTAGCCTCTTGCAGTGAATCTCAGGGAAGAGTCTGGCTCGCTCTTCCTTTTCCTTCAGACGCAAGACAGCATTCAAATTCTCCTTCCCCTTCCCTTCTGCAGGCTGAACAAGCCCTGTTGCCTCAGCACCTTCATGTACATCTTCGATGCCTTCTGCCAAACTCTGCTGCCCCTGCTCTGGTTTGTCACTAACGTGCTCCACAGAACTCAAAACTGAAGCCGCTTTTGGACAATGGACACAGATGTGGCTTCATGGCAGCCAAGTAAAGGGGAGTAATCATTTCCCTTGATCTGCTGGCTATGCTCTTGCTAGCGCAACCCAGTCTGTGGTTAGTGCTTCATCACCGTAAGGGCATGTTGCTGACTCACGCAGTCCTGCATGTGACTCCCAGTTCTCACATAATGAGATATTTTCAGTCTCCTTCCTAGTCTTATGCCCCACGCTCATGTTTTCCAACAGGTTCTTTAATTGCAGTCATTCTTACTGCACAAAAGCTGCAAACAGAAGTTAAATCCATTCCTTTACACGCTAGCCAATAACAAAAATTAGAGACTCACAAAGGACACGTCTCATCAGACGTATCATCAGAAAGGTACATATGCAGCACTATTAGATACGCCCTGTGAATCTTCAGCATTTCCACAGTCGATCCGAAGCTAATCACAGTTAACTTAGCTACCTAGACCTACCCTCCTACGGTTGAAAAATAAATGCAATGTGGACTGATTTAACCTGCCTTACCAATATGAGGTAGTTAAGCACTTCCCTTGAGGTTAAACCTGTCTGTTGTTAGTTGATATCGGAACACAAAGGTATTGTAACTTTTATAAAAGCTTTTTTGGCAATGGTGTTTCCTACAGCAAAGGCAATAAAAGATAGGATCAAGCCAGGGAGTGGGAAATGAAGAGTATCCCAGTCCCTCCGTTGTTTTTTCCATGTACAAGCGACTGTGAAGGTCTGTGCACTAATGTTTGATTCTCCTTTCAAACCTGTGTTGAAAATTATTGTGAAGTCTCTCTCTCGAAACAACACTAGGTAAGACTGTCTGCTGGCGCTTCAAAGACTCAGACGAAACTACCACTTCAAGTAAATGTCTGCTACCCTCTCCCATTTCAGACCTTTATTTTTACCACCTGCCAAACAAGCACACAAAGAAAAATTTCTGAACTAATGCCATACAGATTTTCAGACAGGGGAAAATTAACATATTGGACTTTATTACCCCCATTTCTTTCCCACAATCCTTTCTTCAATGACGGAAAAGCCTCTCTGATCTCTGCAAAGCCCATTTGACCCAGAATGCTGCTGCTATTGCTAAACTGCTTTTCACTCTCTCTTGAACCTACTAGTTCATTGCTTTTATAAAAGCCTCGTTTCGAGGCTCTGAGGAGTCCACACCATAGTCAGTAACCAGCCTTCCTTATCTGAAGGGATCAGATGTCACAAAAGCGACATGAAGAGCAAAATGCTCTTTGACAGGAAAAGAATCGTGTGTCGAAGTAGATCTTTCCTCGATTAACTGGAGACCATTGCCACTTGGCTTGCAGAAGGATAGATTTTAAAAAATGAGTCAGTAGTGTGAGTTGTTCATTTCCTTTTATACACAATGAAGTATGATGGGGAGACTTTCACAACAGTTCCTGGTGTTCACTATCTGAAGTTAAGAGCAAGCTAGAACGACTCACGAGGTGCTTTCCTGGCTCTAGGTGGTATTTTACTTAGGTGTGAGGAGAGGGGCAGTGTGCCTAATCCGTGCAGTTCAAAAAGACTATGAGCAAGCAATGTAGGTTAGAGGAGCAGGATAACATGGAAATACATTTAAGAGCATATAATAGATAGCTTCAGACTTGCACGTCATAAATCACCATGCGTAACACTGGTTATGCACTGTGATCATGGGGCTCTTTGGAGGCCTTTGCAGGAAAGGAAAATCTAGATCTAAAACCAGAGACTGCCCAATATAATGAGCCTGGTGAAGAAATAAACCACTCTCCACATTTTGCTGGGAATTATTAGTCTGAAGTGATAGATTTTGGCAATCCGCATCCTTTACAGAGGTGGTCGGCTTTCATTCAAGCACACTGCAGAATCTAAACAAATGGACTGTACGGGTGATTTTCATGAGCCACCTTAGAGAACACACTCTATGAAATTGCCTGAAAAGTGTATGAGGTGTAACGATTAAAACCAGAAATGATTAGTGCACTTATGCAATAACACAATGTTTTATTAGGTGATTTTTAAGACCACAGAAAAAAGGCCATTTGCTCAACTTTTCTTTTTAAATTTCACCATCTTTCCCCCTCGTGCACTGTTTTACCAATTCATTCTCTTCTTTAGTTAGCCTGTTAAAAATTCCGTAAAATCTCTACTACAGTTTGTATTTCTAGCATAATCCAGAGGAGAAAAACATAAAACACTTTTGCATTGTAATTATACTTTCCTTCCCCAGAGACTAGCTGCCAGCAAACTCGGCAAAGAAGAGACAAAAAAACCCAACCCTAAACCAAATACACATACACATACATACACACACACTTGTGGGATTTAAGAGCTCTTTCCGTTGTACAAAGACACCATTCCATTCCCAGTTGTGTACATATTTCTGACTAAAAGTGATTTAAAAGTTAGGAAGCGTGGAAAAGAATCAGGTCAATCTGTAATAAGCTATCTATTACTGAAGCCATTAGGTATTACACAGATAAAAATATTTTGAACAGTTGCTTTCTGTTTATGGGGACAAAGTATACTTGCCTTGGGCATATAAGCACTTCTATTGAGAACTGCTGCACAAATGAGAAAAAATACTTTCAGTACCTTCCTAATAATGCAGACTTACTAGGCAGTAATGGCAACAAATACTGGTTTTGCTTAATACCAAAAGCTAAGAGTGAACTCCAGGCTGGAGTGGTGGTTAACAAAATGGGATTTCATCACTCCTGTGGATTTTTTTTTCTTACCCATCCTCAGAGCACCTCGGTCCATTCAGATCTGTGATTTCGCCCTTCAGTTCCCCCATCAGTGCATCCATCACTTTCCCTTACATCACCTTCTGTCTTTGTATAGGATAGTATCTATAGTATCATCTGAAGTCAGACAGAGCCCTGAGAAAATTAAATGTTTCATGCACAAACCACCTGTCTAACTTACAATTAGGACAGCACAAAATAACTCCATTTATTGGCCAAAACATGCTTCAGCCAAACCACCAATAACGTAAATACCTTCACAGAAGATTTTCAGCAGCTAGCTCCAAATATAGATACAAAAACATTTTCATACACCTCTGCGCTATAAAGACACAGAACTCTACTCTGACCTCTTTTGATGTACAAGAGGACCTCCTGATCAATGGAATACCTGCTTCCCTCTCCAAAGTTCAAACAACAACAGGCTTGTCAATATACTTTGGCTGGTGGTTTACGTTGGCGATTATATTTCTAGAAATATTTTAACCTAGAAAAGCATGCTTCTTTTCTGAGTTTAGTTACTATGCATTTTACTGCACATTCACACTCGATTACTCTGCTATCGTATTTCTCATCGCTGTTAAGACGTCCAATGATGTCAATAGAAGTATCTACCTGGAGAGACACTGCTTGGATTACCTAGACGCTTCTCATCACTAAAACATTTTGTCTTCTGAAACTGCCCAGTGAAGAAAGAACTATTCCTGCAGAGAACAAAACCAAGGACCAGATACACTAAGTATCTCCCTGAAGATCTTGTGCGATACCCTCCACAGGGGCATTGTACCATTTGCAAAGGACATTTCCTAGGCACTCTGAAAACCAGACTCCTGTGCTGGGATGAGGGCAAATTGAGGCCAGTGAGGCCAGGACAGTGCATGCCGAGCACACTCACCACCCAAAACATTGCCAGCCACCCTGGGGCTACGCTAGCAGCGAAGAGCCACAGACACGCTGCAGAAGCCCATAAAGGCAATTGGTTGCATGGAAGGATGGCAACAGACAGACTTCTCTTCCAGTAACGCACACATAGCCAGGAAATCACTGCATGGGGCAAGAATCAAATGCAGGGTATCATGAACTCGACTTCAGGCTCTAGCCATGAGGTTATCTTTTTCAGGAGTGCACACTGAAGCTCTCCCTGGGAGCCTAGTAGGGAGAGGAATATTGGACAGGTGGAGAACAAAGTGCTCACAGAAGAGCTCTGCTGTCATGCCACCACTCCTCTTTGACAGTAGATGGACTAGATCAGATTATTTCAGACATAAGCAGAGACGGGAATACTTAAGCCAGAGATGAATTTGGCCTGCTCTTTCATAGTCCTCTTGTGAAGTCAATTATCTCATCAATCGTGCTTTGCCCTGGGGCTCTCCTTCCCTATTAACTTGAAATACCAGGAGGAAGAAATGCAAACAGGCAAGAGTGGTAACTGGATGTTATGCTCTGTACCGATTTGTGGATAGTAAAATGTTAATGGCAGTGTCATCTCTGGTGCTACGGTGAACAGTAGCCTGATGCAAGAAATGGGTCATCATCTGAACACCCACTTGGAATAAATTTTCCCCTTTCATATTTTGCGCTGTTAGTATCGGATCCTGCTTCCACTTCAGCAGTTGTGTTTTGCCACTGACTTCAACGGGAGCAGGATCGGACGGCTCACTGATTAAAATGCAAAGCTGCAGATATCTCCTGCATGGGATGAATCCCCACAGGGAAAATTTGTCTGCATTTTTATTCATGTGAAGCATTTTACGGCTTTCATTTACAAAGTTCATTCAATAATAACGTGCATGCTGTATAATGGGGTACCTGATTAAGCATGCTTAAGTGCTTTGCTGGAGCAGGGCCATTTCTAGAATTTGAAGGTTCACTATGATCATACCCTCAAAACAGACAAACTAGTTTGGGGAATATTTCACCTGAGTTAATGTGCTTAATTAGGATCAGCATAAAAGGTCATTTTTCCTATGGAAAATTTGGAAATGTCTTTGAGTTTCTTTCTTTCTAGCCTCAGTTCCTACAGAAATTAGGTTGAGAAGGTCACACTGTTGTAGGTTTATAAGTCTGTCTATGAAACCCTCCAGTAACTTTTAAACTGGCTGCCAACTTCTCCTGAATTAGTCAGGAAGGATAACATTCTAAAGTTCAGTTCCAAAAGTTTCCTAAGAAGGTAGAAGGACAGAGCAAGGAGACTTTCTTCATATACGTGCTGACATAAAAGCTCATTCTCTATTATCTACCAGGGATACCTGAGGGAAGGATGCTATGAACAAAGCTTCAGCCCAGAGTGTGCTGGGGTTTAGATACCAGAGAACTGAGTCATTAATACAGAAGTCCAAAAGAAATGTTTAAGGAATTACTTGATGGGGTCTGAGGGAGGAGAAGACAACAAAGAAGAAAAAAAAAAAGGAAAAATTCCCAAATCCTAACGTCCATTTTGGTTTTGAAAAGCAAGAATATGAAGCTTCTGGGATTATCTCCTCCACCTATTTTTTCCCTTTTTTATCCATTATTATCTCTTTATTATCCCCTTTCTTTCCCCTTCTTATCCCTAACTAAAAAAGGACATAAAAAAAAAAAAAGCACCTACTCTTTTAAACGCCAAAGAAATTAATTTTTAAATTTTTTTTTCCTAAAAACAGGACACACAGATTGTGTTCAGAAAATTTTTTAGCAGGTGTGAGTGGTGACTGTTCCACTTTGTACAGTACAGTTTGTAGAGTAAAGCTCAAACATTATCTTCCTTCTCCTGATTGCTCATAATTTCAGCATGAGATTATAAGACTCTCCTCTCACTTCAGAGCGGCCCCTATCAGACCAGCACAGAATCAAGCTGGTGGTTTGTTATTACTCGTCACATTACAGCACGTAAGTTTAAAGACTTCTGTCTCCATTGCTTTCAGTCTGCTCATTTTCTCTGAGGCACTAATTTAACTCCATGGAAAAACCGCAAGGAGTTTCCCTGTGCAAGGATTTTTTTGTGTAAAAAAAATGCAATCGATACATTGCCAAAGCCTTGTATTATGAACAGTGGCATGTATTTAATGTACCCTGAAAGTGAAGAAAAGCCTTTTTAGTACAATCTGTGTCCTTTGTAAGAGCAGACTGAAGACAAATGATTTTATTTGAGGAACATCTGAATCCCATTGATTAGCTTGATGAATACGGAACAGGAAAGCTGCCAGGTACAGAGGAAGCTGGGCATGTCCACAAGGGAGTGGAGCAAACAAGCAAATTACAGTATATGTATGCTTTTTTTTTTCCCCCCCAACAAATGTTTTCACTTGGAAAACTTGGACACTCAAACCTCTAAGTTTCTTTAACTGACTGGTCAGTTAATCAGCATATTGTTCTCATTTTCTGAAGGCTAGCAGAGAAGGGTTTTAAAAGTAAAAAAAATACATTTTTAAATTATAAATAATCAATAAAATGTTCACATACACTGTGTTTAATTGAAATAAGATTTCTTCTGGGGGAAAAAAAAAAATCTTTCCTCATTTTGGGGAGAAAGCAGGGTAAGTTTTACCTGGTAAAAAAGAATCCTGTCACTCCTGAGCATTGATTTAACATGTCCAAGAGACTGGTAGTACCCAAAAAACCTTAGCAGTCCACTGTGAGGCTTTCTGTACAGAAAGTCAGGTATAAGAGTCTGTTTAGCTTCCAAAACGCTCTGTCTCTTACGAGTAAAAGTCAAGTAAAGAAAGTTCTTATCTTGAACTTAAAGCCAGTAGATTAGTTCTTCTTACAGTCTTTATAATTCTTCATAATTCTTATAATTTAAGAATTATAAGAATTCTTAAATTCTTACATTCAAGTCTTTATTGTTACACCTATAGACACACCTTATAAATAGAGCTGGTTGCATGTTTTCACTTAGTTAAGAAAAAAATGTTGAAAATATTTCTCCGTTAATTTTCATGTTTTTACAAGCTGAAAAAATATTTTCCCCTTTAGTTTTTAATTTCTTGTGAAGTGAAAAAATTGAGGAAAGAAACAACCATGGGAGAGAAAAGAAGAAAAATGCTAACCTACATGCTTTAAAAATCAGATATCAATAATAATTTTCATTAGATGCTTGAAGTGAAAAAATTAGTTGTTTTGTTTGTTTGCTCTAACAGGTAAATAGATACTCCCCTACCAGTCCTTCACTGCTTATGGGAGGTTACCATATATTTAGCAACTTTACTTTCACCTTTAATCACAATAGTCTTAAAAGAAAAAAAAATATTTGTCAGTCATAGTCCTCCTTTCTCATTCTTTCCTCCGTCTTCTTTTGTTGTCTTTGTCTTTGTCCTCCATTACACCCCACCTTTGCTTATGGTACAGTAGGTTGGAAAGTAATTCTTTTATCCATGCCAGGAACCAATTATGGAATCCACAAAAGGAGCTGACAAAAGAGACTCCGTCTCTGCTCTCAGCCTTTTGCTCCCTCAGGCCCTAAAACTCAGAAGTGAATGTGCATGGCCAGAATTCTCAATTTCTTAGAAGAAAGCAGGCAGGCATTTTAGTCAGTGTTTACTGACTTAGAAGTGGTAATAGGAAAAGCTGAGTATGAGCATCTCTAAGGATGGAACAAGCACTTTGGTATGGGTATTATCACTTACCTGGGACAGAGAATACAAAAATTTTCAACAGTTTGCTTTCTGTAGCTCTCTGTGCATTGCCTGCATTTGAATTAGTAGAATCTTGCACTACAAATTTCAATGCCATTTCAAATACCAACCTTCCAGTTTGATTTGGCCCTACTTGTATGGGTGTGCCAATTTCTTCATATTCCACTGTTCAAGTACAACAGAGTACATTTAAGATGCCACTCAGTTATTAAAGGTATGGCTGACAGAGTTAAACTGCTCTTATTTTGACTAAGGAAGAGGAAAACAGGGAATTTGGTTTCACTTAGAATAAACATTCACAGTTTATCTACAGACCACTTGGATTGCCGAGCTGGGCTGCAAGGGAATTAGAAGAGAAATGTCTTTATATTTAGTCAGTATGGGAAATGTGAAGCTCAAGTTTATTCCACACTCTATGAAATAAGTAAATAACAGTTAAAAACCTAAATATCAGGAAATGAGTCTAGAAAAACTATTTGATTCACTGACTCCAGTCCCATACTTAATATAACCAGAAAATATTTTGTTATATTCAAAGGAATTGTGGTCCCTTACAGTAGGACTGACTTTTTGCTCAAAGTCTGCAAAATCACAGGTATTATTTCCAATACTGTGGCAAGCAGCACAGTGAACATGTAAGGGAATACAAAATACCTCCTTTCCAACTGGTGTTACCTTTACCCAGGACTAAGTCGTCTTCTTCAGAACTTTCTCAAGGCATGAGAAAATGAAGCAGATCTGGTGACCCAAATTTACAATTTTCTTATCAGAACTGAACAGGGAAAAAAAAAATCTTTCATGTTCAAGGAACATTCAAGGGATATAAAGGACTCAGTAGTTGATACCTATTCAGTATGTTATCAACTTCTAAAGTAGTTCATTCTTGCTACTGGGCTTGATCCTTTCAACAGTAATTTACCACTTGAAGTCAAAGCATCAAAGAAGAATATGCAATAAACAAGGAATAAAGCAGCTGATCCTTGCTTGCAAGATCACCTTCGCCCTTCTCCACCTCAGCAAAAATCAGCGGAGTTTATTACACGTAAGCTCTTCTGGATAAGCAAAGAATTAATTTTTGTTCTGTCAACTTTTTATGAATTTTAACAGTGGACTTCTCTAGCCATACAGGTGCTACACAGAAGCCTATCTGCACAATATACATGAGATATCTGAATAAGAAGTGTGTAAACAGTGACAGCAAGTTTGTCTCACTGTCCTTGAGGGGGGAGATCATAGTTTTCCAATGACATAAGAACACAACATGGCTGTAATTTTGAAGGGATGGAATAAGTTACATTCTGTCTTCTAAGATAACATGTATTTTAGTATGGAAAGTTAAATGGTGCCTACTGCATGTACTAAATATATATTGAGAGTCATGGTAGTGACTGGAAGCCAAGTTCAGAAGACAGAACTGCTGTCTTATACACACACGCACGGCCCAACGTTCACAAAGAGGCACTTTTATACTGGGATGGAACAATAAAGAGGGCTTAAAGTCGCTGTAAACATAAATGATGAGTGTATGAGAATCATGACCACAGAGTTTACTTTACAAACGCACAATACAGGGACAGATGATGGGTGTATGATAGACTGCATGGCCATATGTTTAATAAATAAATGCATCATAGGCCTTTGCAATTCATCATACGATTTGGACTGGATGATTTCTCTACCAATCACTCTCCCTTGGCACTTACTTGAGCACTCTAGATGCCACGGACAGCTTTAAATAGGTCCAGTTAAAAATGAACAAAAAGAGAAATATTTCCTTTTTCCATTCATATATTTAGAATATTCTCTCCATATTTTACCTGCCCAGAATAAGCTTCAGTTCTGGACCAGTAGCACATTTTCTAAAGATAAAAATGGAATGAGTTCAAAGTTTAGTATGCTACAGCCCTGTCACTGGAAAAGAAAAAAATGCAGCTGCTCAGTGAGAAAGAAAACATTCATTTCAATCCTTCAAAGATTTCAATCCTAAGGAAAAAAAAGAAAGCATTACATGTAGAAAAGACATTTAAGGACGTTTGGAGAGTCTCTGAATCCTAGATTTTAGTCTCTGAACGACTGAATTGCTGGTAACAAAGTCATTTGTCTGTGAAAGAGAATGGATACTAAAACAATCTCCTCATGCTTTTAAAATGCTAAAACTCAAGCTGATAAACCTTTCTAGCAGAACACATCTTTCTATATTGGCACTAAACCTGACCTACTCCTATGCACTTGTTCTCAAGCACATACACCAGCTATATGCACTAATTTCCACACCTTGAACACAGCTGCCATAAATATACAGGCAATATCTATGCAATATAATAGCCAAACCAACATGCTACATTCCTTTGCAAGAATGCCTAGGGTAAAAATTTGAGGTTACATCTGGAAGATGCCATCACAGTGGCATCACCTGCAAATACGGTTTTGTCTTCATTTTCCTATTTGTGATGAAACTGATTAAAAAAAATCTATAAAAAAAAAAATTTATTTTTCTTTTTAGTTGCTGAACAAAACATCTCGGTAAACAAGGTTTAATTTTATGGCATTCTTAAAGAACTGAAAATCTTTGTATAAATGTGGTACCTACTAGCTTAAAATTCATCTTTAGCATTATTCTTACTTGCTACCTACTGCAGATATGTGACAACATCGGCTCCCTCTGGTGGCCAACATAAAAAAAGTTTTATATGGCCATTCAGTAAAATCTGTGCACCAGGAAGCTTAATCTGTTTCTAATTCACTGGATTTCGTAGGGGTTGAGCGCATTCGTCATGTATCAGAACGCGTTTAATCATAAACTATACATCTGTCCTTATTTCCTACGAGCACTAAATGTCACTGACACTGGAGCTGTAATACTGGAATTTCTTTTAATTTATAAGCTATCTACGCATTTACTTGTCCTCCTGAAAGGGCTCAATAGTATTTTCCAATTTTGGGGTTTTTTTTTGTTTATTTGTTTTTCACGCCACATATCTTACCATGAAGGACAGTATTTGAGCGATGCTGTTTGGTAGTGCAGAAAAAATCCTGAATATATTAAATGTGTTTCTTACTAACTCTGGTAAGAGTATTTTGGTGAAAAATTGTAGTATAGTAGTAAATTTGTTACCAACTTCTCCATGTCAATGCCATTACACTTCTAACATCTCCATGATTAAAATAAAAGGAGTAAAACCAAGCCAACATCCTTTCGTACCACTGCTAACCTAAGACTCCATCAAACTGACCCAAACTGACGTTTCTTCCTCTCATTGAAAATGACAGAAAAACTCTCATTCTCTTCCAGAAGCCGAATCGAGGTGACGTTAGAAATCCTGGGTCGAAGCCTGAAACAAGCAGGGATTCCCCAGCTGCACCTTGGCGCTGAGCTGGTATTCGTGAACCAAACTTCCGGCAAGTTCACGTTCCCATAATCACACTTTGCTTATTACCCCCTTGCACACACAAAATTAATGAATTACCAGTTGTGAAACAGAGTATCTATGCAATTCCACTGAATAGATCTGGATTTAATGAATGTCACTGAAAGTTCTTTCCCACACTGTGTATAGTAATGGGAGGTTTTAAACATGCTAATGTTACAGTATAATTTCTTATAATTAAGATGATTTCTTGTGAAGATGCAGCAATTCTTCTTTTTTTTAAAGTTCTGTTTAATAGTATATATGTACCTGGCACTTACGAAATTGTAAGAAACAAAGGATATGAGCTAGCATAAGCAAGGAATTTTTTTTAAAATTCAGAAAGGCAGAGCTGGCTAGCTTAAACCGGTCATTAAAATATTTTACATAGGAATTTCACAGAAAATGTTAATTCCCACAAACATATTTTTAGAGGCAAATTTTGCATTTTAATTAAAAAAAAAGTAAATTAAGGATGAGTAATGAACTTCCTGAGTTTTCAGCTAGAGCTTTTAGAAGTTTGAGCAGACCACCTGAAAAGAGACAGCTTTTAACAGCAAACTTGTCAGCTATGTGGAGAGGGGTCATAGCTGTATTCCTTTAAAGCAAGGAAACTTTCATTGAAAATGTGATTTTGTTGAAAACTCGAGCCTCTTTAAGCTAAACTGGTGTCAATGCAAAGAACTGCTTTTACAATACACTGTACTTCTACATAGTACTCAATATAAAAAGCTTTGTTTCACCACTTAATTATTCCATTTTTATACTAGTCTGAACTCCATGGGGCATGTAGCTCTGTGGAGTTACAAATAGGATGTAAATAGAGTAATGAGAATGGGTAAATTAGGTTCTTAATCTTCACATTGTGAACACTTACTAGTTTTTTTTTTAAGAGAAGACTTACAATTAAACCATTGTCCTGTCTTAAGAAGCTATTACAAAGTACCTGGCAGTGCAGAGAGTTCAATTCTACTCAACTTTTATTAGAAGACCCTTAGGGTATTAAGTATACTTTCTGAAGCATCACTTAAAACTTATTAACTACATGTCATATTTGTATTAAAAACCGTCAAAACCCATTCTAGTCATGTTTCACATTATCTGCAGGAATGCTTTGCTTTCTTATTCTCCATTTTGCCTACCTGGAAAAGATTCAAGATGAACATGATTATTTGCTTGAGGGTAAAACAATAATTTTTCATCATTTAAATTAGAGTTATGTATTGCAACTCACTCATTTAAATAACATAAGTGTCTTAAATCATAGTACATGTGAGGTCAGAATAGTTCTGGGTGTGTGCACCATTGCAACTCATAAAACCTATGTTTATAGTTCAGAATGATTAAAAATACATGCCTTATGGGCCGTTCACATGAAGAACTTTCTTCAGCGCAAAGAAGTTTTTGGTAAGTACAATCCTATAGCTGATACTTTAATTATAACTCACTGACTATTCCTAGTACAACTGTAAAAAGGAGACTTGTGGAGCGAGATCTATCTTGAGCAAACAGTGTTTGCATCTTTTGTTACAGAAATAGAACACACACCTTGATTTGCACAGGATGTCTCCAGCATCAAGATAAAATTACTCATACTAAGCATCAGGATGAAAGCAGACGTAAAGCCTATGAATTAGTGCATTTGGTACTGGTTCTTAGTATTCCTTTTAGGGCCCTTATAGATCCAACAGATCTTTCCTTTTTTCTCGGCAGCTTGATTGATAGCCAAGATATAGAAAGAATCTTGCACTTCAACTTGACGAGGCCATGCCCAGTTCTAGTTTCGTTCCAAAGGAACAAAACATATGCAATGAAGGAAAAATAGAATACATTAGAGAATGTAAAATGTTATACCTAGGCTAACAGAAAAAATTGAAAAATGTTTTTAGGAAGTTTTCATTAAATCTTTACAGTACTGAAAGTAAGACACCTTGTCCCAAAAACACACTCTCTGAAACACCAAATCAAATTAAACCATGGCTCAAAATAAAGAGAATCTTTTGAAAAAGAACAGACAAATGAACGGATAATCTTTCTGAGGCTGATATATAGGTTTATATAACACAGCATTCAGTTCTGGAGCGTACATCTCACAAATGAGTATGAACCACAGCCAGAAATAATCAATAGTAATTAAAAGAGAATGTGCAAGTTCAAAAAGAAAGGAAGCCAAAATCTCAGTCAGGAAAAAAAGGTTCTTTTCCAGCAGGGGAGGAAGGAAGGCAACAGAAGAATCAGGGTAGCAGAGGCAACAGGAGGTTCAGAGGTATGAAGGTCATAGGAAGAGGCAAGGTCTGTCAGACGCGCTTGGTATATGAAGGGAATGATGCACAACAGTAAACTGTTGGGGGAAAAGAGTAAAAGGATAAAATTATAAATATTGTGTAGGTCAGACAGCAGAATGGCTAGCATGCTCAGTAACACTGAAGAATCAGACACCCAAAGGAGATGCAGCTGCATGGGGACATGTATTAAAATTCGGAATCCCACAGATGCTCTGAGATGCCCACTCCTTCATCCCTTTCAAACTTTCTGGTTAAGTGTTGATTGACTATTTTGATCTATAGTTAAAACCAAAGACACTTTCAAATCATGATTTCACTTCTG
This sequence comes from Calonectris borealis, assembly GCF_964195595.1. Taxonomy (NCBI): domain Eukaryota; kingdom Metazoa; phylum Chordata; class Aves; order Procellariiformes; family Procellariidae; genus Calonectris; species Calonectris borealis. Next base: position 77,766,784 of record NC_134313.1, on the reverse strand, counting down.
TAATGACAGAACACTTTCCGAAATTTAAAAAAATAATCAGTTGTCAAGCCCTTACCCAGTCCGAACCCCGAGTTCACTAGTACTTTATCCAGTGTCAGAGTGAAGAATTTAACTTCAGGATCTCACTCTACAACAAGGTGAATTGTTTATTCTTTTTCAAACAGCTTTTAATTTCTTACTGCATTTCTTAATGCTAGTTCATAACAAGCCAAATAAAAGGGCTAATCATGGAGGTTCACAGAAATATTGCATTTATTCTAATGAGCTAGTTGAAAACATTTCAAGGCAGCATGTTTTAGTTGCCCAACTAGGTGCAGCAATGTTGCAGTATGTGCATTCTTTACCTTAGGTAAGTAGCACAGAGCTTACTATTGACTCATTTATCGGAAACTTCACAAGCTATGTGACATAACCAAACGCCATGCAACAGAGGTGACAATCTCCATTTCTGCATTCCCAAAGCACAGTCAGTCTTAGAATCACAGGCCATGAACAATCTGATTAGTAAGATAAGGAAGGAGAAAGGATCCCATAAACATACCATTTTAGATATGCACACAACACGCAGCTAAGGGTCTACCAGACCAAAAGTGAAGAGGAAAGGTCATGTAATGAGAATAAAAAGATTAAAGAGCAAAAACTGTGAGGAACAATTGTACCCTTGTTTGTGGAACAGATTCTTACCATTAGAGTCAGAAAAGCCCAAGTATCTTACCAAAGGGCCTATTCATGAATGACTTACACTCCACATAAGTTTGGAAAACTCCGTGAAGAGCAATTACCGCCATCCTCTATGAGATGAAAATTCCTCAACGTGGGTTTCCCAGAGCACAATGGGGCAACTGTGTGTTTGTTTAGAAGGAATGAGGGGTGAGGCACGGTGCCCCACAGACAGTGGCAGATCATAAGGAACAAGAATTTAAACTCCACACGATCACAGAATTTTAATTTCTGAATAGGAATCTCGTCTTGTGAAAGACAAACTGCTGCTGACAGTCACCACAGTCCTCATCAAAGAAAGCTGTTTTGAGAGTGATTTCAGAACAAATATGCCTTTCATCAATAGCTGGCATCAGTACCTTATCCTCCTTCCCACCTTGTTCTATGAGAAAACACATTTACTGAGGTCAGAGTTAGGAAGATTGAAAATTTTGTTCTTTGAATCTACTGCCAAAGTCCTATTTGCACTGCTTGAGGCATTCTCAGGCAATAAAAAACATCATTGCAAAACTCTGTTCTTATACCGCTCGATCGCTACAGTATCTAAGCACCTTTCAGAATGCCATTAGGCAGTGTAATTAGCATCTGCCATACGCGCTGCTTTCTCTCATGGGTTCATCTCTACACATTTGTCTTGTGTAAATCTATACACGTATCTTTATCTAGGTAGAGCACAGCATAATTATAAAGCTAAACTTGTCCCTCTCCAACACTGATGCGTTAAGTCTAAAATAAGTACCCACCAAGCACTATTCTTCTGCTCTCAGTAAACTGAGGATAATAAAAGCTCATGTTATGTTTCCATATACAAGCTTAATCAAATCTTTTTGGCTGGGATATTGTGTTTGTTTAAGAGCAAATGATCAGGCTGATAAAATCAGAGCTGCATTGATTAAAGGGTATTTGATCACCAAGTTAGATCAGGAAAGCATTGCAAAATAACAGTGGTAGAAACTCAAATGAAGCAGAAATCCTAATGCAAAGAAGGCCACAACGGATTTTTAATAAAGAAAACATTATAAGCAAGCTGATGGTATCTAGCAAAAAAAAGATTTTAAGTATGATATGATTTTTGTGCATATGCTGGTAAAAATGAATTAGGGTTAATCCTCAATAAGATTAAGGTTTTCTCTTAGTATGAATCTCCTTAATTTCCTTCTCTCCCTCCACAATAAAACTTGTCAATCTGTATTTCCTCAGCACAGATTTTTAAAGTAATGCTTTAGATTTAGCTGGTATCCACTGCAAACACACCAACAGTAATGTATCAGAGCAACTGCTACCTGCAGAATAATTTTGGTAAAGAAAATGTCCTGGAAAAAGATTTTTTGTTACATTAGCAGCTAATGGAGACATTTGTCTATCCCATGGTTTGAAGACACCGTCCTTAACCTCCAAAGGAAGTGTGTCCATGAGATGCCATAACGTGCAGAGCTTTGCTGCCTTTACAGTATCTATATGGGTGTGCAGGGCAAGCCCACAGGGAACATAATACATGATCAAAGACTTGGATTGTGTACAAAGATTTAAAGACAGTCAACGGATAAGCACGAAAAAGTAGCATGAAAACATGCTTTTCACAAATACACAAGGATGTGGAAAATACCGTATTTCTTTGTCTGATAACTGTTATGCCCCAAGGGGACGAGCACACAAAGGATTATCCAGAGATGGCAAGGAAGATCATAGAATCACAGAGTAGTTTGGGTTGGAAGGGACCTTTAAAGGTCATCTAGTCCAATCCCCCTGTCGTGGGCAGGGACATCTTCAACTACCTCAGGTTGCTCAGAGCCCTGTCCAACCTGACCTTGAATGCTTCCAGGAATGGGGCATCTACCACCTCTCTAGGCAACCTGTGCCAGTGTTTCACCACCTTAAGCATAAAAAAGTTCTTCCTTATATCTAGTCTAAAACTACCCTCTTTTAGTTTAAAACCATTCCCCCTTTCCTGTCACAACAGGCCCTGCCAAGAAGTCTGTCCCCATCTTTCTTATAAGCCCCCTTTAAGTACTGAAAGGCTGCAATAAGGTCTCCCAGAAGCCTTCTCTTCTCCAGGCTGAACAACCCCAACTCTCTCAGCATTTCCTCAAAGGAGAGGCGTTCCACCCCCCTGATCATCCCCCAGCCCTCCTCTGGACCCGCTCCAACAGGTCTATGCCTTTCTTGTGCTGAGGGCCCCAGAGCTGGACGCAATACTCCAGGTGGGGTCTCACCAGGGCGAAGTAGAGGGGCAGAATCCCCTCCCTCGACCTGCTGGCCACGCTGCTTTTGATGCAGCCCAGGATACAGTTGGCCTTCTGGGCTGGGAGCGCACATTGCCAGCTCACGTCCAGCTTTTCATCCACCAGTACCCCAAAGTCTTTCTTGGCAGGGCTGCTCTCAATCCCTTCCTCCCCCAGCCTGTGCTGATACTGGGGGCTGCCCTGACCCAGGTGCAGGACCTTGCACTTGGCCTTGTTGAACCTCATGAGGTTCACACGGGCCCACGTCTCAAGCTTGTCCAGGTCCCTCTGGATGGCATCCCGTCCTTCAGGCGTGTCAACTGCACCACTCAGCTTGGTGTCATCTGCAAACTTGCTGAGGGTGCACTCAATCCCACTGCCTATGTCATTGATGAAGATATGAAACAGTACCCGTCCCAATATAGATTCCTGAGAGACACCACTCAACAACGACCTCCATCTGGACATTGAGCCGTTGATCATTACCCTCTGGGTGCACCCATCCAACCAATTCCTCACCCGCCAGACAGTCCACCCATCAAACCCATCTCTCTCCAGTTTAGAGAGAAGGATGTTGTGGGGGACCGTGTCTAAGGCCTTACAGAGGTCCAGACAGACGACATCGGTAGCCCTTCCCATGTCCACTGATGTAGTCACTCCATCATAGAAGGCCACTAGGTTGGTCAGGCAGGACTTGCCTGATGTACCCATCAGGACAGGAAGGCCTTTAACAATATACAGCTCCTGTAAATGGTTTAATTTTCCTAAGGGAGATACCCTGGAGTTTTCAATCTAGACTGATAGACCTACTGATTCTCAAAGGAATTCGTCTCTGGAGAGACAGAAGAAAGTTAGTACAGAAAAACAAACATGAAGTATTAATACAAGACAACAGATTTTTGCTTCCAGCTGCACAAAGTCACATGGTTTGATGGTTGTTTTTAAATGCTTCCATACAATGGCCAGGTATCATCCGCAAAACTGTCTCCAAACAAACGCTTTGTTTACTTTATATTAATTAGTTACACTGCATTGGGCATTTTAAAAGACAACAGGCTGGAAAAAAGGGAAAAAACAGACATGTCTGTCTACAGAGCAGAGAGGAAAGTCTGGAAAAGCTACCCCTGAGAGTAACCATCAAAAGAGAGGAAATGCAAACACATAGATTTTCAAACATACGTTTAGGTACCAGCTCTGTTGGTGCTGTAACATCTGCTTCTCTGTAACAGACTGTTGCATCCACAATGTCTCTGTCAGGAGGAGGGTAAGGTGGGGGTGGGGGTATCACTAACTGGGGTGGACCACGAGTGGTGCCTCTAGGAGGCTTTTGTGGCACCTGCCGTCCATCACCTACAGGGGGATCAATTGACTAGTTACTTCATTGTCAAGATAATGATCGCTCCGTTTATTGTTATTTTTTAAACACACATTGATTTTCCCTTACCCACATCCAAAGTCTCTCTGGATCTAATTCTGCTCTTAGAATCATAGAACCATAGAATCATTAAGGTTGGAAAAGACCTCTAAGATCATCAAGTCCAACCGTCAAGCCAGCACTACCATACCCACTACACCATGTCCCTAAGCGCCTCATCTACATGTCTTTTAAATACTTCCAGGGATGGTGACTCAACCACTTCCCTGGGCAGCCTCTTCCAAGGCCTGACCACTCTTACAGTGAAGAAATTTTTCCTAATGTCCTGCCTAAACCTCCCTTAGCGCAACTTGAGGCACAACTTGAGGCCGTTTCCTCTCGTTCCTCTTATTTACCCCCAAATAATTAAGGGAAAAGGAAAAGCTAGATCTCTCTTAAACCAACAGTAATGGGACCAGATTTGGCCCAGCACATACGTGTACATTACAGCTAACAATTAAAATCACTGGTTTTGGCAGACATAAGGAAGGAGAAAAAAGTTTAATTAAAAAAAAATTGAAAAAAGCTATGTAAGGAAATGTGAAAAATGTGTTTTATTTTTATCTTCTTAAGTGCCAAACTGCCTAAATTTGTTGACCTCTAGGATACTTCACATGACTATTTTCCTGACTCTTTAAGAGGAAAATGCCTCAGGACTGTATTTTGAAGTAGGTATCTTGACAGGTTTTTATCTTCTTTTTCTGAGTAGGTTTTTTATTATCTTGACATTGTGGGGAAGCAGATGATTAAGTCTTTTTTTTGCAAAAGAGTGTTTTAAGCTATCAAAGGTAATGCTCATAACTTTGGCTGGCGGCTTATTTCAATACTATGTGCAATAACATGCACCTTTGCACTATAGTCTATTAACCATTTGCAATGTTAAAAAGCTGCTGCCAGTTTGCAGTATACAAACCGAGAGCTAACTGCAATTTGGAAAGTCCTTAGAGGCTGGAAGTGGACTGAGGAACCATGACTACCTGCTTGTTCTGCTCTCAGACCCTGCCTTAAGCATCTGCTGTAGTCATTGCTGAAGACGGATGCTGGCAGAGACGAACCTCTGGTCTGGTCCATTCTGATCATTCCTATACTCTTAGGCTCACGCTCTGGTGCTGCTGAGAAGGGAAGTAGCACCGAGAGGGAGGAAAGAAGATTGAACCATTATGATTTTCTACTTAGGAGTTACTAGCTTCCAGAGATTCAAGACACAATTTAATGCCGGCTAATGTGCGGACTCTTTTTTACTGCTTTGAGAAAACTGGGCACAATACTTTGGGGTCAGAATAAGTGATTCAGTATTGAATACTGAAATGAATTTGCCAGTTTGAGAATATTTTTGATAGGATCTTTTGCTTTGATTCATGTGGCTAACTTGGGAGATATATAGGTAGCTTTAATCCTTTTTCCATTATGCAGCTGCCTATTTCTTGCAGCATGTTTTTCCCCTCACTACAGTCTTGCTTTTTTCACAGCTTTTCTCTCTTGCTTTCAGAGCCATCTGTGCTTTCTCATCATTTTCTTGCAAGGGCCCCGAAGAGAGGCTGTTTTACCAACCTTCCCTTGCTGTAACATTTTTTCTTGTTAATGAATGCATTCATTCAAGAAAGTAGCAGAAAATGAAAAGCACTGAAGATAGGGCTACTCTGGGACAAGTTCTTTGTCGGTGTAAATTAATAAGGCTCCATTAAAGTAAATGATACTACAGAATCCTACATCAGCAGAGTCTGGCCAGCAAGCACTTATGTACACAGTACTGAATGGACTAGAAGGGGCTCTGCTGTGCTTTATTTCACCTGTAACATTCCCAGCACTGATACAAAATAAAATGAACACTTACAAAAAGTTAAAGCACCAAATGTCATCAATAAGTGACCAGCAGTAGGGCAAAGCATGGGGAGTGACAGACTGTGACATCTGCAGTGGTTAAAAGTAAGCCAATTTGCTGAAAACTCCTGTGTTATATGGCACAGCGATAACGTTCCCCTTAGAGGGTTTAAATAAGAGATGTCAATGGAGTCGAACATGTCACAAGATAATGGACTCCTGCTGCTACATAAATGCTGAGGCATTAAATGTGAAGCATTTACTGAAAATAAATGTTGGAACAAAACCAAGAGGTTTCTTTCTAAACTGTGAGGCATTTGTAATGTAAGCAATTATGTATGACAGGATGTCATATCTGTATGTCTTAGGCACTTTATGAAACATGAGGTCAAAGGCACGAACTGAAGTGCACTGAGTGCATTACGGCACTTGAAGAATGATTCTCTTAATGTACTGAAAAACGAGTTCCAATATGTGAGGCTATTATCTCATATCTTTACCCATCATAAAATCACTTTGTTTGCTAAAAGCATCATCTTGGGGTCCTCACTCAGACAAAGCTCCCACCAACCTGAATAAGCTAGCAGTCAGGTAATGACAGAGGTCTGGGAGAACGTTTTTCAGTCTTCCTGTATGAAAGTAAATGTGGTGTCACACACAGCTGAAGACCAGAGTTTCTTTTGTTGTCTCCAGCTATGTACGACATTCCTTTGAGAGCACCAGTTTTCTTCTTCTACTAAAGACTCAGCAGAGATTGATTTATAATAAAACTGAGGACTAAATTCAGAAGAAAAACTTCACTGAATATGGTCGGTTGATGTCATACTGTTGGAGGACTACAGGAAAAGAAAATGGAAAATGTCTTCAGGCTTTAGGAACATGAGGAGATACTGAACCAGCTTGACCGTACTTCAGTTCTAGCAGAACCCCATGGCTTCAAATGCATTCAGTATTGCCTGGCCCATCTCCATTTACTAGCATTTCCATTTACTACTTCCATATTTCCATTTGCTAGCAAAACCACCATTACCTTAAAGGCACAGAATAGGCCCAGGGCTAGTGCTTTTGGATATCCAGCTCGTACCAAATGTTAAAATCATCTGATGAGTATTAGCTACCTTTTACTACCCTGTGGTACTCTGAATGGTGGCATTAAAAAAAGAGGTAATATACAAACACTTATTTCCAGACTTTCATTCTGCAGAGAAATGCGTTTTTTTCCCCAAGTTACAAAAGTTCCCAAACTCACAGCATAAAAGAATTAAGGAAACTTCAAACAGTGAGCATTGAAAGCACATGCACAGGATTACACAGGAAAAAAGAACACCTCTCACCCATTGTGCTCTTCCTCTTGTCTTCCCTCTCTTCTGTCCTGTTCGGCATGGCAGGAGTGGGTGGAGCCGATGCAGTTGGTGGAAGAGGGGCACGCCTCTTCTTTTTCTGTAAATCGTTTAGGGAGGCTCCTTGTGAAATCTAGCAAAGTTGAAAAATAGGCACAGTTAAAGGATATGTTTTGTCGATGTTGTAAATTGTCAGTAATAAAAAACATGTGATTGTCATATGACCTAATTTCTCAGCACAGAATATTTATAATGAGTATTTATAGTGACAACAGGAGATTAAAAAGACAGATCAGAAGGGTATAGTAATACTGCACTCAGAGAAGGAAAGGGACAAAAACTGCAGATGAATGTCACAGCAGAAATACCCGTCTGGTAGACATTTGATGTTTTTGGTAAAAGGGAACTAGAGAGCCCAACACTCAGCAACGCACAGTATGACACTACGTGTGTTGTTAAGCTTGAGCCATAGCACGATCTTGGTTTTTCACTGGTTTCTTCAGACCTTAAATTATGGTTAAATACTCCAATCGGTGTGTGTAGGGAATAAACTCTCTCTCATTTCTTTGATTTTCCTCTCCAATTGTTGTTTAAGGACTTCTGAGAGAAGAATCAGAATTGAAAGTTTGCTTGCATGATGATATGAGATCATACTGTACTCTTACTTATTTACTCTGTTTAGTCTACTGGACTTCACAGACATACTTCTGAAGATCTGTAACACCTTGGCTTCCAATAATTGCAACATGCTGGTTGGCAAGCAAAGACTTCATCGCTGTTTACACTGCTTTTAAAAATATGAAAAATTTTATTACAAGTGCCTTGGGTTTTCACTGGGCTGCATGGTATTTTCCGTAGCTTGTTGGAACTTACCTCTATTGCCTTTTTCTGGAAAAATAATAACAATAAAAACAAAAACATGTAGGAAAACCTGTTGAATTTTTATACTTCAAAGGTACTGACAGCACTAGACAGAACCAGGCTTAGCTGAGGCAGAGGGTAATGGGAGCTGCCCACGTTGGCATGCTGTTGGCATTCCTCAGTCTTTACATGCATCACTTCACTGCTCTGTCCATCCTGATACTTCCCACAGCTGAAGATACCTAATATACAGAACTGCTTTTCTAATATTTCAAAGGCCTAAACAATAATAATAATCTTTCTTTTAATCCAGAGGATTAATGAACCCTTAAAATACAAACAGTAGCTTCACACTGCTCAAAGCTATTATCAGTGTTCAGAGCAGAGGCACTCATTTACATGTGTCCTTTCCTACGCTGAGAGAAAACTCTGAGAATAAATGAATTTTACAAAGAGTAGGAGATGAACAGAGCCTCCCTCACTCAGCCTTCCTTTTTAAAAGCACTCAGGAGAGTCTTAGGTTATAAACCACAAACATTCAGTTCCCACCTTTCCGGAGAATGCTTTAACCACTGTGCCACAAGACATTTGGACACTCTCCACCCCTTCTTGGTGAACCTGCATCCTGCACATGGAGAAACTTGGTTGTAACTGCACTGGACATAGAGCACGTTAAACAGGATGAGCTGCAGCTTTGTGGCAATCAGTTTCTATAAGATGGAGGGGACGGAGGGTGGGAAATAAAGGTGTCCTGATCTTGCTTCCAACTACCATGAATTATTTCTGCATTTTACATTAAATATCCACTGGATACAGTGCATGACTAAAGCCAGCGAGGCCAATCTAGATAAAGTTAGGCATCATAAATGGGGAAGAATGTTAATAATAACTAGTGATTTTGCAGACTTCAATTTTCGTCACCGAACACCATGGCATTTGAAAAATTAGACTTATACCCAGGAGAAGAGCACCAGGCCAAATGTTCAGGAATGGATAGAGCAAAATTTTAGAGCTCCTTTGAAAAACTTTTGCCCAAAGTTATGGTGTTAGTCCATATTAAGATGGAGCACCGCTCCTGATGAATTAACTGCCTGCCAGTGGTTTGGAACTGACTGCAATTGACTGAAGTTGAATCCCACCCCTCCACCCCCCGCAATTCTTACAGAACCAGAATGCCCAATATTGAGCTGAACATGGGAAACTCTGTTCAGTGAAACAGACTCACCAGGCTTTGGTTTACAAAGGAGGAATTACATGCAGCTACCTAATGCTGCATTCTTCTCTATGTCTATTCGGGGCAATTGGCAAATAGGCACTTGGAAAAAAAAATCACATTCCTCTGCACTGCGTTTTAAATAACTAAAGACATGTGAGCATTTAATACTGTATCTTGATTCTCCAGGATACTAGCTTACAAAAAAGAAAATTACCGAAGTGAGGACTTCAATTAATCTGACTACAAAGCCTCCAAAATTCAGTAGCTATGGAGAACTTGAATCATCTAGTGGACAAGCAGCATCTGAACTTCCCCAACTCTTCACAAGTACAAGCCATGACTTTTGCGGCTATTTTATGCCATTTTGCAGCTTCCACATTCGCTCCTGTCTCTCCAGACAGAAAGGTCATTTTACTTGAGGACAAAAAATGGATGGACTGGTGACTTAAATGGTAAGTCTAGGAAATCTTGAGAATCAAGGCAGAAAGTAAGGAAATGTGTGTTTCCACTTGAAATGATAGAGATCACTAATCACCCTTCCCCAAGTACCAGATGAGTGAAAGATGTTAGTTTGGTATAGTCAAATTCCTCAAAGATACATTACTGCTTTACTAAAAAGAAAGGATCCTTGTTAGAAGCCAGCTTATCTTTTTCAGCTCTATGCATTCTCATTTAGTTGAGTCTTCTGAGGAACATTAGATAGATATATGGATGAACATGCTGCTACAGATAAAGAAAAGCTAGAAAATAGCTAGTGCACAACTGCAATAATGCAAGTTTGGTCAAATACACACATAAAAATGTTTTTATTATACTGTCAGCTAAGTGCAGTATACTTCACAAACACCATAAAGAAGATGAAAACCTTGTTTAAAGCCAGCCATACTACAATGTATATAAGAAGTGTCTAGCTCAAGAACAAGTCATAAAAATTGTTAGAAGTAGTTCTTTAATGCCAACCTCGGTAAACCTAAAAGGCTAAACATAAGTGGAAAAAACACAAAGAACATTCTGTTTCTTTCTTGCAATTGTATATATCAAAACAATAGAACTTGAAAATAATTTGTTACGGCTGGCTGCTTCTTTTATAAAGAAATCAAGCCTTAACAACGTTATCTGAAGTAATCTCCCATCCAAACTTTGTTACAGGAGCCCCTCTCTGAGCGAAACAGACTATTTCCTAGTCTTAGCACCTGTGCTTCACCTATGCAGCATCTTTGATTAGAAGAAATTATTCGGTCAGCTTCTGTTACGCAATGAATAAATAATTTTTAAAGATGTTAATAAGTGTTCTCTGACTATAACTAATACCATCAACTGAGCTAGAGATGAATAAAGTGGGCCAAAAGAACCTAAGTCTGACAAATAGTGTCACTTTTGTTCCCATATTGATGAGACCACATATGACGCAAAAAACAATTTTCCATTAAATTCATGTCATGGCTCACATGCTGTTTGAAAAATACTTCCAGTATTGCAGACAAAATATCTGAGGAATGTGCTGAATGTGAAAGCTCATCATCTTTAACAAAATTTGAGGGCTTTAGATAAGATTTTAGAATATATTTAGAGCATAACAACAACGTCATGGGGAGGTTATGTGTCAAAATTGTGCGGAAAAGAATCCTACAAGGCTAATGCTTGAAATTTTCAATCAGTAGCATTTGACGGTCACCTTACTTGCAAAAGGTCTGTGGATACTGTAAGAGTGGATGTGTAAATTGAGTCTGAGTTTCCTCATGCGTAAGAGTCCAATATTTCGTTTGGGTTAGGTTGCACTGAATATGTGTTCATGAAAAATATTAATGGAGGCCCAAGGAAACAAAAGCCACCACCACGAAAAACTCAACAGGCATTCAAAGACAAGGATGTTGTCAGCTAAATTTCCAATGTGAGCTCCGCTCCTTTGCCTTGCCTGTCCTCTTACAGGTCAGACACTGGTTTTGTATTTCTCAACCTCCCCTGTTAATCTAACAGAAATGTTTATCTGTGTAAGTACTTGCTAAGTCATCTGACAAATGCCACCTTTCTTTTATTCACAGACCAAACTAGGCCTAAATTTACTGCAGGTTTACTGCTCCCAAAACTGAGCCTCCTTCTGTAAGCCAGAAACTATACCATCAGTTTGTGCTCCTCTGTCCCTCCAGTATCTACCAACATTTGCAACCCACTTGATGACACTGACTACCTATCTCAGTCATCTGAATTACTACTTTGACCAAGAAGGAAATCTCACTCTACTGACTCCAAAACCAGATTAAAGACTCTACAATAGCATACTGAGAGAGCCACACATACCCATGTCTGTCCTGTGAAGGACAGCCCACACACTCTTGCCGTAGATGGTAGAGAAAAAGGGACTGGGCTTAATGCAGCCTTGGAAAGTGCACATAGTGCATCCTTGCTAAATAACAAAGTACTGTAATGTTGCAATTGCTGCAGTTATATCTTGACTAGTAAAGAACCTAGCAATTACCAAGGTGTTCCAAAATGATGATACGGCCAGGTAAAAATTCTTACGTTAACACTAGAAGCCCGGCTGGATTTTGTGGGCTTGAAGGAAAAATACCATGTAGCTTCTAAACTGGATGCTGAAGGCCACTTTGGTGCCTTCTGGGAACTACTGCCTTTCAAGCAACATGTTTTGCCCATCTATTGAAAAGCTGAGGAGGACTTGATACTCTTCAAGGACTACTGTGTTGGGACACAGAGACCAGGAGAACAAGCCATGTTTTCTTCCTTCTCCCAAGATTGATGTCTGGGGGGAAAAGAGTGGACATACGAGAGACAGGTACTTTCTGCAGGACTGAGAAAGAGCTTAGAAAAAAGCTGAGTGATCTGAGCTCAGAAGCACAACTAAGAACACAAGTAGGGAAGAACAACTTAAAAATTGCCATGGAAAGACTTTCTTGGACTTGCATACTAAAAGTGAACAGCATCTTCTTGAGTTACCTGGAACAGGTTTTCCCTGAACAACTGCAGGTATCTGTGTTGTAGTTGGCATCCACATCTACTAGAGAAAGTCTGGACGATTGGCAGACAGATCTAAACAGTTCTAACCGCGCCTTAACAGAAAACCCCTCAGTGGATCTTGTCAATATGTGATTGAGATGTTAAAAAAAAAAGTGCATAGTTTGTGTTTCAAAAGTCAAACCACTCTTCCCAGTATTTTCATAAACACTATAAGAAACATTTGTCTTACGGCAACAGATTGTTCCTTTTACTCTCACTGCTATCATTTTGCCATAGAAAAATAGCAACTTGAAAACCTAACCATTTTCCAGGTTTGCTATTTAACAAAATCCTCCTTAAAGCATTTTCTTCCTGCCTAAACATCGTAGCTACAGTTCATACACATGTTCTGTCTTGTTTGGGGAAACAGTGAGTGATTGTTTGTAGAAATTATTTTCAGAAGTAAATAAAAAGGATTGGAAAAAGAACACATGGATTCAATCACTGGAATGCCCTGACTACAAACTGGTTTCCATCATCCAACACTGACCAGACACACACTCTGATTTAAGCAAGTCAGATTCTGATACACCTGCTGGTGATGATATCGTGTGGGGTCAGAATGCCTATCGAATTACGAGAGTGTTTAAACATGATCCGCAGAAAAATTCAGAGCTAACTTGTAACTGAACAAACAACAGTATCACCCCAAACTATGTGTGGGACCATCCCAACCCTCTTCCCTTCACAAAGAATTTTAAGAAATCTTGAAATAATTAAGAGCCATTTTACAAGAAGCTCTAGAAGTAAAAAGAAAAGACATGTGTTTTATTAACCAGTTTTAAACTCTTGATATAACCACAACTGCATTGATGCTTCCACAGCATTGTGTGAAAGACAAGTGGTAGCTTGGCACATAAGTAAGATTTATGGTTTGAGAGTTTTTAAAAATATTTTGCTATGATTTTGTGCATAATTTAAAGCAGTTGAGAAGAAAATATTTTGATCCAAGAGGAGCCGTTCTAGGAAAATCAGAGAGATAAATCTTTCAGCTGCAGAACAGAGACATAAATCTGTCCACTAAACTTGATGATATAAAAGCTATTCTATCCAGCTGACTGCATTTTCACAGAGCAACAGATGCTTCAACATGCCTAGCACTAGAAACCACAAGAAGTCCCAATTGAACATTAATGCGTCTTAAACAACATTTACTCCTATGTCTAATATTCCCTGGACGGGTCATACATTATTAGGCCTTTCACTGGCATACACTGACAAAGGAAAATTCAGGGAGCTCTCAAAGAAACTGGGCGTATGAGCAATTCATGAGGCTGGCTGCTCTAACTGTCTATTCAGCACTGAACTTCTCTACCTTGTTTCCTTATTGGGTAGTAGCCCATTTCATTTGATTAAAAACTGAATGTCTAATCCACAAGTACGTTACAAACGGCATTCAAAGACAGCAGTCTGATGTTTCCCAAAAACAAGTCCTTATGTTGCAGAATGCATTTGTGCGGGTTATTTAAAATGCTTACTAGTATCCCATGCAATGCAGCAACATATTGCAAAAACAACATCTACAGAGATACTAAAAAATCTGGCACATGGGAACAGTTTTAAAGAGGATATTATTTGAAAAACTTGTAATTTTGATAAAATGCATAGAAATAACTACACTTTAGAAATTAGCAAGCAATTTCTCTGGATCAGTCATTTCAGTTCTGTACATCTTGATACTTCAGTGCTGGATCTCACAAACCTGACAGTAAAATGAATAATAATAAACTTAAAGGGAGATTTTTAAATAAGCCATACAAAGTTAAGAAATGCATGCTGTGATAGCAGCACTAGATCCAATAGCTCGTGTTACTCTGGACACGCCACTCTCACATGGAACAAGTTTAGATGAGAGATTCCCAAGCTACTGCCAACACGCGTTCAAGTCCACAATGTAACGCCAACTAACTCTTCAAGCAGGACAACCATGTTTGTGTCCGCTCTGTATCAGGGTGTTTCCTCCTGACTTTGAAGCTCTGCACCGTGCTTCCCTCTACTGTGTTTGCCCCACGTGATGGTCGCGCCCCAGCCATACTCGTGGCCTCAGCTTCTGAGCTGCTTTGCTGCTGGAAGTGTTCAGGCGCTGTGTTAAGTGGGAAGTCTGGCTTATAACTAGGGTGCAAACGGCATCGCTCTTCTGAAAATACCCTCACCATTAATGTTTTGATCAGATGCCACAAAGTATTTGATCATTTTGCCTACTTCTATGCTGCTTAATTTCAAATTAATTTTTTCTCATTATATAACTCTGGTATTAAACAGGGTTTTGTAATGAAATTTAGTATTCGTTATCAAAAATCAAGCTGTGACTGCAAAACCATCTCAGTCTTAACAACAGACAAAAAGCTTAGCATTACTGGATTTTACAGAAATTGCTATGCTTTTGTGCTATTTTATTCATAAAATGAAGAAGACGAAAGCCAAGGATGTCCTTGAATACTCAGCTGACTGGCGACAGAAAGCTAAATCAGTTGACACAAGAAAGCCACTACAAGGTGAAGGGGCAAGCTCATTTTTCCATCTGTTTTTATTGAACACACCCTTTGTGAAATGTCATGGTCAAGGGCAGTTAAAAATTAATGTCATTCTAATCTTCTTTAAACACTTTAACTTGTTCAGTTAAATGTGTCAGACAGGAAACTATCCATAAACAAATTTGAGATGTTAAATTACTAAGATAGCTGTGATTTCCTTCTTTTGCAAAATCTCATTACTAGCTGCAATATTATTTCCACTCAAGGAAGTCACTCTACAACACCAAATATTTTCACATGCATTGAAACATGTAGACTACACAAGTCTGCGGATGTTTGCTTTGGCAAAGAGTTGAACTTCCCCTGTTTCTCTGAATACAATGTAATCCTCCTCATTTATGTCCTCATTTAGGGGGGAAAAAACAACAAAAAACCCTCAAACACTTAAAAATCACATTTTAAAACCACCAGAAGCTGATTTGCTACTAAGATTCATTTCTCCTCTAGACATGTTAAACAAAAAAGGCAAAAACCACCTCCAAATTTTCATTTAATATTTGTGCTTATCTTTTTAGTTAGAGCAACACAATTAATAGAACAAATGAACATTAATAAGAGTGTAAAATACGTCGTAGGACTGCAGCTCAGTATTTCTTCTGACAACTTCTGTCAATGAGTTTGACATGATCAATGTCATCTCCTTGAGTCATTGTCTTTGGGAAAGGCACTGGCATAAGGATTTTATACATCATCTTTTCTTCCTCAGTCTCACAGCCAGGATTACAGGCTGGCTGACTGGTTAGTCTGCTTGTCTGTCCTTAAAAATCTGAGCAATGTTATGAGCCAGCTGAAGATCTGCAAAATTTATTTTGCAGCTTTGTTCAATTTTCTGCCGAAAGGATGGGCTGTAGCCTAAAATCTGTTAGGGCCAGAAAGTGGAAGGCAATCACACAAATGTTTGACCAGGAACAAGGAGAACCATACCCTTTCTACTGTCACTAAGCGACATACCTCCCCGGAACTTAAGTTTTCCTCTACGCTTAAAATTTTCTTCTGTAGAGATAACCAAGTTGAATTTCTAGTGCTTAGCGCTAAGTCCTAGGCAATCACCTCAGAAGTCTTCTCAACTTAGAGAAAAACATTCCTGACTTATTTCCAGTGTTCAACCCCCTTATATCAGCCCTCTCCATCTGCAGGCACACAGAATGCCTGGGAAACCTGGCTTGGGCAGTAAGTCAAGTGATAGTTTCCAGTTCTTTTCCAATTTCATAGCATCACAGAATGGTTTGGGTAAGAAGGGACCTTTAAAGATCATCTAGTCCCAGCCATCCCTTCCCACCGCCCCCTGCAAATTTCCACTCAAGTCTATCTCCTCCCAGCACTTACGAAGGGCAGCCTGAGGCCCCTACTTCCACAAACTTCAGAAACCAAGAAGAGGGGAGAATAGTAAAGTGGTATCACAGTGTCAATTAGGTGTATTACTAGGGACTGTAGCACAACATAGCTCTACATCAAGCTACCCCCCACAAGTATAAGATTTTTATCATCCAAAATTACAAATAGACTCTGCTGCGAAGATTTGTTAGAGAAACCCACCATGGCACTCCGCTTGCTATCCACGCCTGGAAGTGTCGGCGACATAGAGCTGAGCGGGACTCAGGGGTTGAGCTATGATACTCTGATTAACAGGAGCACACTGCAAACAAAATGAGGTGCCTATTTCTCCCAGAGACCTGCACCATCCATCCTCTAAAGAGGTGAAAAACTGAAGTTGTATGCAGTCAGAGGGACTCAATTTGCATTCCCCTCTCCCCACTTCTATTACTTTTGGGATGTGACTGTGAATATAATTCAAACGAAAAATAGCTTGAAGTAGCAGAGAGCAGTTTTTACTAGATTATACTTGTGATGTTTTTCCTTGCTTTCTTATTTGGCTAAACAATGACTAGAATGCAATGCTATTCAGCCATTAAATGAAACCTGATTTACACAGAACGCAGTTAATTCTTCTATTATATAATTTTTTACCTTTTTAATTTAGGATCTAAGAAAGGCGGAATTACAATCAAAATCTGAAAAGCGACACAAACCCAGTTTCTAAATTAAGCACGCTGTTAGGGTCATTTTTCATTGCTTACTGAATGCCAGTTCTTCAGAAGCCTCGCTGCTTAAAATTATCTTTGTCTATTAACTTCCCCTAAATACCTTGCCCAACAAAGCCTAATAATTACTTGACACATACTTTCTCTTTAATGAGAGTTAAAGCTTACAATGACATCAGCCTGTCCTATTTGTCTGTGACTTGCAAGCCAGATGAAGTTTACTTACTAAATGTTGCAGCCCTGCCAAAATTCAGGGCTGCATAGAACAGTATGTTCAGGGCCTGATGTCTTGCCAGTTTTCAATGAAGTGCTTGACAGAGACCACATGTGGAGGTCAAGTGATACTATCATGATCTCACCAGATGGTAAGTTGTGGTATTATTCCCAAGGCAGGTAGTATAGTCTGTTCAGAAACAGTTGGCAGGTGGTCCATGAACTCACAGCCAGAAGCAACTGGATTATTGCAAAAGATCAAGAACGTTATTGATGTTGGCGAAAAGAGTATTCCAAGAATTTTTCTTGCACATAATTCAAGGACTCAGTTCTCAAGATGTATGTTTTCTTGCAAAAAAATAAAAGGATCTATTTCATTAACTGCTATCTTAAATCAGAAGCCCTCCTGTCAAACAAATCTTGTATTCTTGCATGATTATTATGTGATGTATGTTAAATGGTAAAATAGAGACACTGCAAGCTCACATTGCTTGGGTTCTTGTAACATATTAAGGATCACTAGGTCACTCTGAAACTGATGTCAATTCAGAGATTGTATCTACACAGGTTAGAGGGCAGGACTGGACTACTTTGCCGAGAACAACAAGAAGCAGACCATGGATGAACCTTACAAAACTTTGTAGATGACATTCTCCCACCCCTCTACAGTAACAGCCTATCCAAGCCAAAGTGTGAAACACTCAGCACAGTCCAGCCTTCAGTTAAAGCAGGTAGGCAATTTACACCTCTATTGAACTGACATTGCTACTACTTCCCGGGCAAAGTTGCAAAAAACAACTATCTCTAAAAACACAATAAAGCCACACAGTGGACTCCTTTTATGCAGCAGCAGCTTTTTTCCCCAAGCTAAAGAAGCAATATTCTCCTTTCAGAAAGAGACATAATTTTAAAGCAGGCTTTAAAATTTCAAGTTGCTCTGGTGCAAAACCTATTAATTGACCGTGAACTTTATCTGAGTAAAGACAGATTCTCAAAGGGCCAGGGTAAAGGCAGTCTTACTTCCCCTTGCAGTTCTGAGAGGCTGCACCTTCTGGCTAACATCAAAACCTCCACTGAAATTCTACACTAACGTCCTTGTTCATATGGGCCAAACTTCAGAAAAAAATATAATCAACTGCACTTAATCACTTCGTGACTGAGAAAGCTAAGATTCCTTTTAATTAATTAATCACTCTGGGACACCTTACTCTATTTAAAATTATGGGACAAAAGAATTGGAAAATGAGTATATTAATTACAAATTGAAAAAAAAAAGGAGGGGGACACAAAAACTCCTAGAAAGTAAGTTGGTTGCCTAGAAGAAAAGTTGCCTAAAGTTATTAAAATGCTTTCTGAAATTTTGTTTTTAAAATGGGACACAGTAAATAAATGTGCAGCAATGGAAATTGAGCATTAGGAGCTCTAAAGAGGAGGGTGGCAATTTGGACTGAAACTATGGAACGTCTTTAGATGTATGGAGAAGAAAATTCTGTAATATTATATTAAAATGCAACATACCCTTAACTGATACTCTTTGAAGATATTGAGAAAGCAGTCACTACAGTGCATGTATCATCTAGCTGTAGCCTTTGATAACTATTTTAAAAGAATTAATGTTTGATTAAGTGTGCATATACCAGAATTAATTCACAAAAGAAGGTACAAATTACTCCCTTTCACTAACAGCTTTTTTTGAGCCTTCCTAAATTTGATGCTTTACATGACAGCAAGATAAGCCTTCAGTCACCATTGCACTTTTCTCTCTTTTCTTTTAATTTGGGCCTGCATCATTTATCCAAACTAGAGCGTACTTGTCTAGCTAAATTAAGCATCCAAACTGCACAGCAAACATTATCTGATGTTCTGTCGGCTGGTTTCATGTTTGCCATCTGAGCATTGTTTTGTCAGACGTGAAAAGAACAAGTCTGGATACTTCTCACTCAGCTAACTGAATGTCATGTTTAAAGCTCTTTAGGGAAAAATGAACAAATCACCTTCAAATTGGAAACTAATTGTTCTGTGTTCTCATTTCTTAGCCATTTATTCCAGTGTAGGGCTTTTTAAGGACCACAGACCTCTTTTACTACTCACTCTTGTTTCTACTAATTGGTTCTGGTACATTTTGGTAATGGACTCTGCAATAAGATAGCACTAGCCAGGTTCAGCTCCAGTGGAAATATTAAATACATAAAACTTTTCAGGTTTATGACCCGTTACAAAGACCATTGTTTCCGTAAAACTTAATTTAGTATGCCATCACAGAATTTCATGTCTGTGAAGGGCAACAGTTTGTACACGGCTTTTTCAACACAAGGCAATTAACTGAAAGTCGTTAAGAAAAGCTCCACCCTTATACACTCTTAATGAAATACTGCCCCATCCTTTGGGCAAATCTGGATAGGAAAGCAGCACACTGTAAGAGGGCAATTTGACTTGCTATTTCCTGAAAGTCAGAAATATCATCATTTGCTAAGCAAAACAATAGCCCCATTACTGCACAAGACAGAAGTGCCCTAACAATTCCTTCCTCAAAAGACTTGCAATCTAGAGAATATTTGGCATGGACCTGGATCTGATATTGATTTCAAATGGAATAGGATCAGGTCTTTCATGCTGCTTTTTATTTGGTCAGTGAAAGGCACATGTCCAGTAGAGTGCACTGGACATCACCCATACAGCTCCCAGCTACCTGTAATTTGAGCTGCATACCTGCATCTCAACATTTTGAGATGCAGTCCAGGGGGGGCTGCAAACATGACCCTCAGAGTTCTGTAGGGCTCTTTGATACTGCAGTTGCAGTACTAAGTTGTAACATGTGTACTAGGCAAGTTGCTTTAGGGTTCAGGCTGGAAAATTCTTATTTCTCATATGATTTACTGGCAAAACTTATGGCCTCATTCTGCAAGTGCAAAGTTTTGCACTTATGAGCACAAAACAAAGAGAGCGAGAATTGGGAATAGCAATCAAAGACAGCTGCTTCTGTTTTTAACAAGAGACATGTTGCCTGGTTATCAAATTACCAGTGATAAGAAGACCTAGTGAAGTCATTGAGAATGCCGCCAGTGACTTTCCTGGAGTGGTATCAGATCATATGAGACAAATATTTAGGTACGAATCTCTTCAGTATTCTCCAAAAATAGCTGTACTGGGTTAGATCTAGGGTTCTGCTCAGGCTTCTGTATCAGACTGTGGCAAGCACCTAGAGGACAGCAGAAGAAAAGGGAAGGTATGTTTGACACTACCCTTTCCCTAATACTTTTGCAGCCACCAACCACCTTCACGTCAGGGACTTCCTGGTGTGGTTTATATTTAAATTCACAACGGATTTGTTGTCCTTGCAGCATTTGTTCAGCCTCCTCTTGAGCCCATGTAAACTGTTAGCGCCTGTATCAACCCTTGGCAAGGAGTTCCACAGATCTACTGCTTGCATGAAGAACCACACTCTTTGGTTCCCACTAGCTTCAGATGCTCTTGTAATGGCTGGTTGAACAGTCAAATCCCTATCCATAGTCTTCATGCCACTTTTCCAAGATGAAGAATCATGGTTTACGTAAGTTGTACAGTTGTCCCTGTATTCAGTTACTCCACACCTTTAATCACGCTTAATGCCCTTCCGTGAGTCTCTTCCCATTCTGTAATACCCTTCTGAAACAAGGAGAACACTACTGCAGTATTTAAGATGGCATAACAAAGCTCACAATACAGTGGTGTAATAAAGTTCTCTTTTTCCCTCCTAAAATGCTCTGCATCTGATTTGTTTTTTTGATTGCTGTTGAGCTTTGAGCTGACTTTTTTCAAAGTAGTATGCCTTACAATGTTAAGATCTTCCTAACTGATTACTGCCAGCTGAGACACCAATATTTTACAAAGTATTAGGGAAAATTAAAAGTGGTCTTTTCCCATGTATATCACTTCACACTTACCTACACAGAATTTTACTTGCTTTCACCTGCAAGTGCTGCCAGCACTCAATCTCGTAAGATCTTTCAACACTTGTTCTTCATACTCAGCCTCTGTCCTTACTATCTGGATAACTCAAGTACGAGCAACAAACTTTGTCACTTTAGTGTTTTTTTTCCAGGTGAAAATATGATGATGAACACGGATCTTAATATGATGAACACGGATCCTCAAATACTCCAAAGCTGTTGCAACCTTCCACTCTAGATGAGTGGAACATTTACTCCTAACCTGCAATTCCTCTTTTCTTTTCTTTACTGTCCGTTATTTAAGAGTAAGATGACCTTCCTCCTTATGGAATGGAGGCTTGGTTTCCTTAAGAAATCCCTGGTGAGGCACCTCTGTGGAAACCCGGACAGACTGTGTCAACCAGATCACACATATCCATCTGTTTGCTGAATGTGTCAAGAGCACTCTAAGAGAGTCGTAAGGCAGGGTTTATGTTTTACTAAAGCTATATTTACCCTATTCATTATCTTCATAGAGATGCCGACTAATTTAATTCTCTATTATATTTCTAGTAATTTTTCCAGTACATAAGCCACATTAGGAGGCTTAGAGTGTTCTTGATTTCCCTCATACTTTGCAAAAACAAACTCAACTTCCACATTTTTTCTCTGAATTTCTTTAGGAAAATCTGAAGTGTGGCATCGGTAGCATTCAGCAATAGTATTCAGTAATATTTTCTTTCTTTGCTCCACATGGTAGAAAGGGACTTAATACAGATACAGTTATTTTATACAATCTTCTCCATTTCAGATAGCACTGCAGTCTCCGGTGCATCTTCCTGAGCATACTTTGCACAGCTACTGCTCAGACAAAGGAACTAGAGTGCACTCCATAGAGAAAGGCACTAAAGTGCATTCCTCATCTATGCTATTGGACAAGCTTGATGTTCGTTATCTGCCTACGTGGGCAACCTTAACCTACAAAAAATTTAAAGCAAAGTTGAACTGTTTTACCATCCTAGGAGAATACCAGGCAACGCTCTGGCCAAAGAGTAAGGCAGTGTTTATGTCAGTGTGGCAAATTATTTTTATGTCTGTACGAGCAAAGGAAAAAGACCCCAGCTTATCCATAAACTCTCAACATCTATAGAAATGAATAAATGAAGGAAATAAGCTTCTAAATAAATTTCAGGCAGAATGACTGGAATAAAAGCCCCAAAGAAAGATGGACACTAAAAGCCTAATGGAAATAATTACCATGCAGTATTTACAGCCTAGTACATCCAAAATAAGTGATTGCTACAGGAATTTGATGCGAAATACAGAGAAAGAAATACAATCTCCATTTTTAATGGTTTTATCTATTAATAATCTATCTATTTGTATAAACACACAGAGATAGACTCAGCTACTCTTTGACCTTATCAAAATACTGCCTCATGCCAATTGTGTAGTAAGTTCCCAGCCTCTTGATCTGGCATCATACAGCAGTACAGTCTGCACTCCAGCACTTAATATCCAAACTCTAATAAAAAAACTAGGAAGATAGCATGACTTAACAAGTTTTCTTAGCAGCTGTACTACCCCTCTATCATCTAAAGAACTCTGGAAATTAGCATTAGGTTTATTCCTAAACCACAAATGGACATCTCATATATTCTTAACTACCTGCTGACTTCTCTTAAAAAAAAAAAAAAAGCTTATAAATAAGCATGATTTTATGCTTATTTGATGTGAGCATAAAATTCTTTCATGCTTACACAACTTGGGCACCTGAACAGTATTCTGGAGAAAGAGCATCTTTAAATAAAGATTCAATATCCCTGCCCCCATCACAAAAATGCTGTCGAGAGATATGATACATTGCCTGAATTCTAACAAGTCTGCCACCAAAACTGGAGAAGATCATAGCTAATGCTCATGATGTCCTCAGTTAATGAACAAAGACAAAGGAACTTTTAAAAATAACATGCACCATTCACATTTCAGGCCTTCTTCGTACACAAAAAGAAAACCAAACCAGAAGAAACTAAAAAGGTGTACAAACCCTTTTTTAAAAAATTAAAAAGTCAGTCAAGTGTTCTCCCCCCTCCTTCAGAACAAATCCTGCTTTCATATCCTCAGGGAACTTAGAAAAGCCTGAGAAGTGACCTAGAAGATGCAATATTTTGTAGAAGTAAAAGACACATTTTGAAAAACAGCTTTTTCCTACAGCAGAAACTGATTCATTGCATCCTTCCTCAGAACGTGAAAAAAGTATCTGTTATTCTCAAAGGAGACTTCTGGATGCTCCACAGAAAAAAAAAAAAACAAAGCAAAACAAAAATACATTCACAGAACACTTAAGGGAGAAAGGAAATGTGTCATAAGAGAAGGGTTGAGAAGACCTCACCCAGACGACTTCTGAGTCAAAAGAAACCTCCCTTCCTCTCTGAAAGATGATAAAAAAAACATGCACTCGTATCTTGTTGACTTCTAGTAGACATTTCTGGCTTAGGTGTAACCTATGAAAGGGAGATAACTAATCTGAGTCCATCCACCCTTTTGCTGAATTCTAGGCTCCTTAGTAAGACAGAATAAAAGTGTCAGATGGTCTCCACCGTGAACTGCTCATTGCCTTTCACCTTACACAGAAGTAGAAAAAAAAGTATAAGGTAAAAGGGAAGAAAATAACTACAGCAGAAGGTTATTCTGCTGCAGTACGAAAAATAAAAAACCCCTCCCCCGAGTAGGACTATAATAATTTGTACAAAAGCAGGATCAACCAACTAGGTAAATCTAAAGCGATTCGAAACTCTTCCTCTCGGGACACAGGACTCTGATCAGAGTGGAGTTTTCACAATAAGAAATTACAGCAGATGCACAAAGGAATAGGTAGAAGACAGTAAGCTGGTAAGAGTATGGTGCTTACAGAGCTGATCACAGCAGATGTTAATAAAGCAGGTTTTAGACACCTGCCTACAATAAATCTCAGTTCTGTAGGTAACCATGGTAGAAGTTCTCATCCAGTTGTGATTCTTCTGTCCCTCAACTTCCCTACAATCACAGTGTCTGCTGGTATCATGCCTCTCCTATAAAATGATGCTTCTGATAGTCCAAGAAAATTTTTGAGGAAAAAAGGCTGTCATCCACACAAACACAGGTTCTTTCTAAGCACTCAGTTGTTTCTCAGAAGGAAAGCCAACTGCAGGAGTATTATTATTTGAAATACCAGATTTAACCCAAATACCCAGGGACAAAGTAGATTCAAGGAAACTTTAACTCACAGGGCACACAGACAGAGAGCTCTACTGATGGCATCTTTACTGACACAGCTGTGCATATTAGGAACGTACTTTACTCTACACTGTTCTACAGGATCTGCATTCATTGCTTTAGGGCTTAATTTGCAGCCACAGGGAAATATGTCATTTGGAAAACCTGAGGAGAACAGCAGTAACAGTGTGATTTCATACCAATCAAGATTATCCTTGCAGTCAGCTAACCACAAATCTGTGGCATTAGATTATGAAGAAGTAAGGTGGAAGAGTGCAAACTTTGTGCAAACCTGCGAGAAAGATATCTGTGCAAAAAACCCCACTACGCTGGGGGGACATTAGTGGAAGAAATGCTTGCTTTGCTCAGATTTTTATATTAACAATCTCAATTTAACCTCCTTTTGCAACAGAAGGTGGTATAGTGAAGAATAATATGGTATTAAAATCACAGTGGCCAGATACCGAGTTGCTGAGCAACCAGACGTAGCTTCTGACATCTTAGAAGTTCAGAAAACGTCAAGCTACAAATTCAGCTTCCTAATTACAGACAGCTGAGCTAACCATTTCTAAAAATCTTGGCCCCTGTTTTAAAATACATTTTACTTCTAAGGAAGATAATGAGTCACATTTCCAAGTGGCTTCCAAGTCCATGCCTGTAGCATACACACATACAGATGGGAAATTTGAGAACTGCAAATTCAGGGACTCATTCTGGAAATCTGGGTGAGTCTATGGTTCAATAACGCTTTGAACAAATTTAATATGTTAATTATGATTTCAATATAATTTTATTCATAAATTTCCTTCACTGCCTGATCTTTGTTTTTACTACTTGAACATTATTCTGCGGTTCTTGCTGGCAGAATGAATTCCAGGTACGTTTTCACTATATGTGGTGCTCATTTGCAATGTCATTTGAAGTATTTCAGGGTTGCCTGCAGATGGGGACAAATTCAATGACTTTCAGCAGGACATTTCACTAAGGGACTTCCTCCTTTTGACAAACTCTTAATATGCTCAATCAACCAGAGGGGACCTAAGCTTTCAATCAATGATGTATTCTATTTATATTGGTTTATATATAAAAGGAGAGTGAATAGTACTGTAACATAAATTCTGTTGTGAGAATGGCATCCCTACCAAAGGCATGAAAATGCTACTGAATGGCTAGGATGCCTAACGCAGCGTCCTGCCAGTTCTGTGGCACTCCTATCACCAATGGCCGGCAGAATCAGAACTCTTTCAAGTGCAATATGCACTGGAACAGGGGAACATGTGTCGCAGGAGGCTGCATCTCCAACAGAATTACAGAAAACACTTGAAAAGGAAAAAAAAATACAAAACCGAAAGAAGAAGAATAAAAACCATGTGGTGGTCAGTATTAGAAAGTATCAACTAAGATGGCAAAAATAACATTTCCTCTGCATTTCCACATTTTTAATTTCCTTCTGTTTAATAAGATGTACTGCAAATACTGAAAGTATCTTTTCTATATAAACTAGAAATTTGGCAAATTTTTAGTGTGAGTACCTTACTTTCTCCAGGAAAGATATGAAAGTCTCATTTATATTTGTTCATGTTAAAATGATTCTCTTAAAGCTGAACTTCTCATTTAGGCATAAAATTGGTCAAAAATAAACTGCAGGCAGGGAGAAAGAAACCTGCCAGCAATGATCTGAGCAAGACTGTGACTCTCTCTGGTGCAATATTCCTTTTTATTCATGTGAGTAAGCCTTTTGAATCAGTAAGTTATTCTTGGTGAGAAAATATCAGCAAGGGGGCAAGTAGTCTGCTCTAAAGGTATGGCCTTGACCAAAAATGAGGAGTCGACAACTGTCCTCAGCAATCCAAGTTTGAGATCTAAATGGAGAGGAGAGGAACATAAGAAGCAGGGTAAAACCCACACTACGTCACATACGTTAGTTTGTCTACAGCAACTTCCAGAAAACTGTATAGACATGGAAAGAAACCTGAAAATTGTGTTTGTTTATAATGATACCTTCTGAAAGCGTGAGGCCAGTTCCTCACCCGTGCTAAAAGCAACGATACAATTTTTATTTAAACCCCGTCTTGCAATATTACAACTAAGATTACAATCTATGAAACAAATGTTAGAGTATTGTATTTGTTTTATCGCCCCATTCTTCTATTAGTACAGGAATTTAACTGGCTAGTAACAAATCCTAAATGCCTCCTGTTACATCTACATATTATATGAAAGTGCTTGTGTTCTGAAAATCGCAGCAGCTGAAACAGCACATGGCTCCTTTATCACAGTCTACAAGTTGCATTTCTGGCTTCTGGAGTTGACATCAGAGCTATTTTACAGATGAAGGCACTGAAGAGCCCTCTTCTAATTCTGATGTTGTCTCAAAAAAGCCTCATGATTTTATTCTGAATAAACGACTCAATTTCACAGAAAAGGCTCTTACAGAAAGTCCCTGAGGCCTTCTTTATCATTCCCCCTCACTCCAATTTCTGTACTCTCCATACACACTAAAAAAAAAAAAGTCATTATTGCCATAAACTAATTCACCAGTGCACAATACTCTTGACCTCCAAAAGACACAAATATTCAATTCTACAATTCTTCCAAGAAATTACCCAAACACACTTCTTTTTATTTTAAAGAGAGGTCAATGAATAAGCCTCTGAGGAGATGCGTTTAATTCTGTCAGACTTCATATGTGGCTTTTCACTGTGTGCTCCATCTACAATGGCACACTCATACAGTTTTCTCTCATGTATTTTGTCTATATGGTGCATGCTTTTTGGGGTGGGGACTCAGTTTACACTATGCCTACCGTAAGGTGGCCCCAAATTCTGCTAGCACATCACCTAAAGTGCTGTGACAGACAACAGAGATTGCAAAGAGGGTTCAGTTTTTGCTCACCCTCTACACTGTTCTGCTCTACTCTCTGGATGATGTGGGCTCTGTATTGCAACTTAAGAAAGGAGGGGACCTCCTCGCTTCTAAAGCATCCAACCTTCTGGATTTCATACTGGAAATGTTACCACACCCTGGTCTTCTGAAGAACATGAAGAGGTGACTTCTCATTATTCTAAATAGCATCACTTGGGAGATGTTTAAAAAAACAGGGCGGGGGGGGGGGGGAAGTCTCCAGGGAAGAAATCTGTAGACTCCCTTCTTTGACTCTGCATTCCTTTGCAAACTACTTGGTGCGTGTTCAGCACACTCTGAAACATTCCTCAACTGTGTTCTAACCAGAAATGAGTATTTTCTAGAGGAGATTTAAAACAGTTACAGAGGGAACACTACCTCTAAATAGACATGAAAAACTAATGATGCTGCACTAAAAAGTAATTAAAGTTACTGCAGGGGCCTTACCGTCAAGGAGGTAAATTATTGTAAGCCCCACAGAAACAAAAGCTTCAATATGGTAAAATTATATTGCAGTAATCCACCTATCCAGAAAAGCGAGTGGAGGAAATCTAAATCTAAAGCATAAATTAAAACAGCCCAGTCTTCATACACACAGAAACTTTTGATTGCAACCACTAAGCAGGGAGATGAGATATTTATTCCTAAAGCATCCTCTATGGTATAAAGCAAATTGAATGCCCTGGAGCTTAACAATGAGTTAAAAATAACAGGCTTATTGGGTTGGAAAGTCAAACTGTAGGTATTCACAACAGCTACAGTATGTGCTTTTCTACACAACTTTATGGACCCAGATAGCTAAAAAAGAAAAAAAAGTCTGAAAGTTCAGAATACCACCTTTTTGATTTTCTATTAATGTGCTACTGGAAATAAACATGTTCCCCTTTTGCAGGATCTTCCTGTTAGTAACAGTTGCACATAAATAAAGTTTTCTAAACAAACATCTTATCTTTTTATGGAAGGAAGTCCATTAATAAGGAATTGACGTCCTTCCCTGAAAAAAAAGATCAGTGCTAATTCTTTCCCATAAACGAAAGAAATAAACTTACACCCTGAAATTTTTTACTCTATTTTCACAGCAAACTGGATAGTCTGCACGTAGATAAAATAAAATTGTTTGGGTTTCCTTATAAACAATATCCCTGTTGCTACCTTGCCACGTAATACTGAATAATTAATCTCTTCCCTCGGTTTCTGATTGCTTCATGGAACTTGTGCTTCATTTCAGCTGTACTCCACACATTCTTGTTCGAACTACAGGGCAGTCTCTGAGCAACTTTCAGCCCGGGAGCTTCAGAAGCACACCATAACTGTTTAATATTTTGACCTATGTAACCAATTTCAGAAAGATATCCTTTACCCAACAAATGCAGCCAAACAGACTCTAGCAACTGTGCTCATAATCTACTGTGCTCTTCATTGGCTTTGTCAGCTACACAAGACATTTCTATTGCCCAAAATTAACTTCGTCGTGGAAAATCCTCTGACGCAACCTTCATCTGTTTCCCTTCTTCGAAATAGCTTTTCCTTCAGACTAAGAGAATTTGAAGTTGATGCTGTACTGTGCACTACTTGCAATAAATAAAATAAATACTTTTCTCCCAATGGCTTTAGAAAGCCAGCACTTTAATCTATTTGCAACAATGCTGAAAATAGAAATGTTAACATGTTTAAAGAGAGTTTAGATTTTCAGTGTTTTTGTGCAACACAGTTTAA
The DNA here is from genome assembly GCF_964195595.1 of Calonectris borealis. Taxonomy (NCBI): domain Eukaryota; kingdom Metazoa; phylum Chordata; class Aves; order Procellariiformes; family Procellariidae; genus Calonectris; species Calonectris borealis. The sequence continues at coordinate 77,737,606 of NC_134313.1, read as the reverse complement.
AATCTCAACGCCACACTGCATGGAGATAAGCCTAAGAGAATGGCAGAATACCATACTTGTGATTATGGATATATGTGATTACCATACTTGTATAAACTTAAGAGTTATAATGCCATAGTATTTTTGTATGAAAAGATCTATTTATCTTAAATATTTTAAATGTTTAACTCTGGGGGACACAAAAAACCTTATCAAAATATTTACAGTAGGAATTTCAAAAGGAAATTTTTAAAAAGAAAGTGCACCAAATGTTGCAAGAAAACATTGTTGTTTCTCTTCAGCAGTGTCTATAAATGAGTGCTATTTCAAAGGCACATATTCCAATTTTGAAAGATGAAACACTGTGATGTTCCAACAATCACACTTTTAGATATCCTAAGAATGGGAAAATAAGATTCCACAATCCTCTACCAAGAGCGTGCATCAACTTTGCTTACACAATGCTTCACTGGACAAGGCACTTAACGTATGTCTTAATGCAGATAAATAAAAGAGTGACAGGGAGTGAGATTGAGCACTAGACAACTCCTCCTCCACTATACTGAACGCAAAGATTCCTTCCTGACTCCATTTTGCACTAATACAGTTCGCTTTCCAAAGATCAGTCTGCTGTATAGGTCACAAGCCCTAAGGAGAGAGAGTCAGCCCACATTACACAATCTTGAAGATATTAGTTCCTTGCATTCTCATTTGGCATCCATATACAGCTTTACACACTGACTTTTACAGTTTACATTTAGAATGTAATACTTTTTGTTGATGATGGAACCAGAAGTCTTAATGTGCTTGCTCATGTTTAGTAACAAACATACCTGAATGTCACTATTAAAAAAAGAACAATTTCCTTTTCCCTTAAATCTATTCTTTTCAAAGGGTTAGGTCCTCAGAAAGGTTTCCCCCCATTTCTGTTTCATTCTCGGTAACTGTATTGCGGAACAGTGACGATTTTAAAAGCAAAAACAGAGCACTGCTTTAAAAGGTCACATGGCACAACTCAGAAAGCAGAGCAGATCTTCTGGTATCCCACGGCAGCACTGGAAATAGGGATGTAGGCGACAGCCTGACAAGTATCTGGGCAAAACAGCACACTGAAGATATTCGTCAATCATTAGAACTGTCACCCACTTTCCAGGACTGCCCTGGCCAATAAGGACACCTAGTACCTAGTCACCCTATACAACTTCCAGCTTTTGTGCCTTAGTTTTTCTTCACCCTCCTTCTTTTAGCATAATGCCTCACAAAACTTTTCTGATTTAGAAAGATTCTCGACATGGGAGAAAGCTAGGGGCAGTCTCAAGAAAGCTCAGTAAATATGTACAAAACTCCAAGACTTTTGATAATTTTATTTTGTAAGATCAAGAGTTTTCGTGAGCTGTAGTTAATGGCTAGCCAAAATATCTGTGAATGACTTTAGCTCTGATGAATGAACTGATGGTAGCCAGCACACCAAGCGAAGAAGCCCATTCTGTGCTTTCACTGTTACCTGTGCTGCCGTCTTTTCTTGTCCACTCATCTCCACGTTCTGCAATGCAGGTGTCACAACTGGTGGAGGAGGTGCTCTGCGCTTTTTCACTTCTGGGTTTGCTGTCATTCCTGAGATGTTACCAAGGGACAGTGATGGACCCAGGCTACTGGAACGAGTATTCACTGAAGGGGAATTTGGTGCTGTGGAAAAACCCTGTAAATGGATTAACATCTTGGATTAACATCACTTTTTAAAAACAATGGGAAAGAAAGAAGAAAAACAATACACATCTGGTTACCGTTTAAACAATGATATGAATAATCATGTATGTTCCTCTGCCAAACTTGCTGAATTGCAAACTGTAACTTTTGGACACTTCTAAAGGTCAACTGGAACAAAGCTTACAGGCAATATTAATAACTCAGGAGGCACGATGACCATGATGAGCACATCAAGGCCTTAACACATTTTTATATTAACATACAAACAGAAATATATGCAGGCATATAATAGTAAATCTACAAATGGGAAAGACTAGGAAACATGATTGCTTGAAAATGTGCATTTTTAGTTCAGTTTTGACATTTAAGTTCATTAATTTTTTGAATCTGCTAATAAAAATCTTGCAATTACTTTTCCCTCAAAACCTGTGAGTCACCTTTTGCTTACTTAATTAAGAGAAGCTTCCATATTAAATTGAAGAGTTTACTTTTTAATTCAGTTATGAGATGGTCACTTCTCAGAAATGGCTTCTGTGAAATCACCACTGATACCAATCCACCATGAGCTGGAGCAGGATACTTATTCTGGAAGCACAGGCTGATGACCCTGGTTGATAATGGTGTTCTTACCACAACAGAACATGCTACCGCACTTGCAAAACTCACCCATCGAGGACATAAAGCTCTCGGGCAGAATTTTGTCCAAGACCACAGAATACATACTGGCAGGAAACTAGAGGCCACCACAAATCCTATCACTTTCCAAATAAAAGAGGTAGTTCTTCGAACCTAAGTTCTCCAATCTGGAAAGTGCTGGAAAATGCTTTGCCTCAATTGTATGGCTGGCTCATCGTTGTGGTAGACATTGCGGTTTCTGTAGGAATGTAACTTGCAGGGAATTTGACTCGTGACATGGCACGATAACTCCTTTCTACAAGTGCCAACAGCGATCTTAGGTAAAAATTAAAAACATAGAGCAGCAAGCTCAAAATGACAACTCATTTAATTTTAAGACTGTTGAGGAAGCATTGATGAAGCATAAAGAGCTAAAAAATATACCAATGCAAAAAGATGTATGTAATACAGGTTCCTGACTGCCTGGTAAAGTTCAACGTTCTATAGATTCCTGTGAAAGCAACTGAAAATGCTAAATGCAGATAGCAAACTGATTTGTGTCTTTTCCTGCATTTATTACGCATGTGATAACTATCACTGACTTAAAACTATCACTGGACACTTTTGTTATCTTTTATGTTGCACACTGCACAGCAGACTTCATCTTGGAATAGTGTATTTAGCACAAACAAGGCATGTTACCAGTCTTCGCGGATTGACTAGAGTTTTACTGAAGGATTAAGGCAGTATTTGCCACATCTTTCTCAACACCAATTTCTCTGAACTGAATGGCATCGATAGCTTCTTCGCCTTTCTAGCAAATGAATAAAAAAACTCGAAGAGGAAGGTGGGGTTTAAAAGATCAGGTCTAATCTTATAAACAAATACACTCTTTTCTTGGCCCTATCTTGGGCAGTGGGAAAAATAATGATCTCATCTGTAACCTACAAGTTTTAAGTCATTCTCAGTGCATACTGTACCTGGTTCTATCAAACAAAGTTTGTTTATTCCTAAAGAAATGACAGGGTCCACAGGGTAAAATATAAAGTAGTCTCCTCTTTTCACACATTTATAAAATGACTGAACAAAATAATTTTAAAGTGTATTCTACAGGGATGCTTTTGTGACTGTTTTAATTCTTCGATTTTCCTTGCTGGATAAAAAGGTTGAGAAATTTTGTTAAGAGATTTAAAGATGCATACAAATAATAAAAAACACCCAAGACTTCCCTCCCAGCATTACAAATATAGGGTACCAGTAAGAAGATAGGATGTATCCAGTTTTAACTTAATACCCTAGTCAATTCTACCTCAAGAGAAGGTGGCTCTTCTGTGCTGAAGAGCTATCAGAATCCTTTTCCAGGCAACAGATCACTGTGAAGGAATACAGTGATGAACAACTAAACATTTTAAAGCTTTTTTTTTTTTTTAAAGCTTGGATTTCCTAACAGAAGATACAGGAAAAAATGTAATACTTACATGGCACTATAAATAGTTTATCATAAAAAGACTTTAATGAAAGAAAAAATAAAAAACTTGGAAATTCATCTATGTTTTCTTTTCCAAGTCCAACCTTTATATCAAGCCCATTATTTACTCAGTGACCATTTCAAGAACGGTCATGTTAAGACTCTTCCCCCTAACATAAAAACTTGCTATAGCTTCCAGGGGAATGGAATGAGGACAACTTCAAAGTAGTTCTGAAAGACCCATCATTCTGCAATGAGAGCTTTGTCTAACTGCAGGCAGACCTTCAAGCTCTCCCATGTGTGTAGTCCTTTTCATTAGCTTTAAGAGAAAAAAAAAAATGCTGGACACAAACCACTGACACAAGTGTTTTTGGCACGACTCATCTTTTTTGTAAACTTAATCTGGAGAGACAACGCCTTACCCAGCTTTTTTATTTTGAGTTGTGTTAGATGCAGTGCAGCTTCTTTCCAAATCACTAGATTTTGGAGGTTTGGTTTTCAGGCAGGTTAGCAAGGCAACTATTAAGAGCATATAACATTAATTAAGCAAACTTGCAGGAACCTGAGATGAACATGCTATTTACCCAAACCATCCCTCATTTCTTGTTGTTTTAATTTGTTATCAATGGATCAATTTCAGTGGAATTACTCAAATTACAGCAGTGTAAGTGAGAAGAAGGCTAAGCTCATGTATCGCAGCCAACGTAGCTGGCTAAAAAAGTCAGCCCTTATCCTCTGTTTCATGTGACAATCAGGTTAGCATGAACGTTCTGCTCAGGGTCAAAATCAGTTCCTATAATCCATGTGTTTTGTAACTACATAGCAAAAAAAAAAAAAAGAAAAAGGAAAAAAAAAGGAAAAATCATGTCAGAAAAAGAAAATTCATGATAATGAATTATATAAAGAGTTTTTAAAAATGTCTCCCATCTTGTAAAATCATAGTCTTTGGTAGACCACTAGCGTTAGAGCACTTCGCTAGCAGTTCAAACAACAATTAAGTAATGCAAACTAGCAAGAAAAAAGAAATAGTTTCCTCTTTTTTTTTTTTCCCCCTGAATTAAGCCAAAGCAAAACCCAGCACGAACACAGATACACCAGCATAGGTCAGCAGTCAAGTTAGACTCCAGTCGAGCAAGGGTCTTGAACATGTATTGAACCACAACTGAAATGGACTAAAGCCCGTTTCAAATCCATGAAGTAGATGTTGGAAGGAGGCAAGAAATAGCTGCAGTACCTACCTACGGTGCCATCAGGTTTCATGGATCCGTTGCTTCATGTTATACTCGCCAGCTAGTTATTTTCCTCTCATTAAACTTCTGAAATCTAAGGAACTTTCTTTTTTTCTAGTGTACAAGATGCTTTCTTTAGGGTTAAGCAGTTTAATTTTGGGATTTTTTCCTACTAGTTTTTGTAATTGAAATTTAGCTTTCAAAGACTTTTTGGAAGGGCAAAGAGGGGCTATTAAAAACACAGAAGTATGAAGGCTCAGAGTAGCCTGGTGACTTAGGCATACCAGTCCCATTTTCAAAAGACACTGAGAAGTCAACTTTCTGCAAGGCTACCAAAGTCCATAGCCTGCTGAACTAAACGCAAGTTACATTAAGAGCCTAAAGCAGAAGCCACTCTGTGTTCCAAGGTCATCAACCTAGAATGCAATTATAAAATGTCTTTTGCAAACTATTCCCTTTTCAAGGATGAACAGAAGCTCTGATATCTTATGGATACTTCTGAAAATTTTAATGTTAATATTAATAAAATAATGTAAGATTAGTCTATTAAAAATATAACTGTACTGCTGTGAAAATTCCATTTTACAAAAATAGATGTATAAAAATGGAAGTCAGCTTATGTTTGTTTTCAAAAGATATCCCTCATATGTAACTCTCTTACCCAAAGCTCTGTTATTAGCATTTCCTTGATTTTCTGATGACACTAAGTGGCATTTAAAGGTCAGCAAGGAAGAGACTGCAGCTTGCCTGTGAGAGTGATTTGACTTCCTGTTCCCTGTCGACACCGGTCAATAAAAATTTTTCAAAATGTCAAGTTCTTTTCTTGTGAGGTTGCTACAGCCAGGCCTTTCTTCCGCGACTCTTTGCCAAAACTCACATATTTGAGCTCAGAGTCTTGTTATGCAATTTCCTTCTGAGAACTTTTTAAATCAAAAGTAATCAACTGAGCTGTTTTTAAGCACTCAAAGTACCAGATGTATCAGCAAAAAGTAAGGGTTTTTATTTTTTCCAAAACAAAAAATAAGAGAAATGTATCATAAAGGAAATAATTTTTTTTGCAAGTGTACCGTGGGTAAATAAGAAAGGTAAGATTTAGAGCAGGCAGACAAATCCATCTACTCAGTGAAAGCAAGAATATTTATGCCTGTTGGATATTTAAACTCCATTAATGCAAACTTTTATTGATTTGCTGAATGACACCACAACTGATTACAACTGGCCATCTAAAACGCCAGACAGGTTATGTCAGACCTACTGCACAAATTAAAGTTGGAGGCTGCTTTCCTTGACATGATACTGAAATTCCTTATACTAGCATTAAATTTGACAACACTGAAACTGAATTAATCCAAGCTCCTGCTTCAAAACCAAAGCATACTACTGCGGTCATGAGATTGCTTGGAGACATAGTTTTAAAAAAACCCAAAATTGTGACTACTCAGACTTTCCTTTCTAACCAGCCACACTGAATACAGTTTGTTTTTTGTACTCCCTGAAGCACTTGTGATTCTGATACTTGCATACAGTCTGCAGTCAGAAAGGAAAAAAACGTTAACCTTTTCCCACACTGAACGAAGAAAAAAAAAAAAGGCATTTTTATGCAATTTACTTTATGTTGCTTTATTGTCTCATTGTGTTTTGCTATTGGTAGGAAATGATCTGGTCACCCATCACAATATTAAAAGAGAAAGAACTATTTCATTTCCACAACAGTAACTTGTACAGGCAGTACCATATTGATTTTATATGTCTGGCAAGTAGGCTTTCAAGGTTTTACAGTAAAAGTTTTGAGTTATACTTTGAAGTCTGTACAACTACAGTACTCTCTTATGCTTCTGGAAGTCTCTTATAGTATCTAGCTAGCAATTCCAGATCTTGTGGTCAGGGCCAATTTGGTGGACACCAGAACTTATACAGCCAGAATTAGAAATGCCCGAGAACATTCTCCCTTCTGTGCCCCTGCCAGTTCTCCCTCACCGTGGCCAACCGTATTACTCTCATTTTAGTACAAAGTTTGTTGATCAGAAATCCTAGCAGCGCCAGGTGCAAGGAGGTCACCTCCTTTACAAAGTCATCTACTTCATCTTCCAGCACTGAAGTAGCATGTCCAATCTGTCCCTGCAGAGGTTACTTAAAACCTTCCTATGACACAGGTCCACACCATCCGCAATTATGCTGTTTTATTGCTTAACTATCCTTATAGTTAGAATTTTTTTCCTTGTACCTTCACTATAATTGCCCTTCCTAGAAGTTTATCTGATGACTTCTTGTCCTCACTTAGGTAAGGTCATGTGATATAAAGTATCTCTACATTTCTACAGCTAGGAGTGCAACCTTGGTTTCCAGCTCCAACTGATTTATGTTCACTTTGCACCTCATGTGGTGTCCAACCTCTTTCCCAAGAGAAAAGATGAAAGAACAACCACCCAAGGGAGGGAACTAGAAAAGTGGAAGCCTCCAGGAGAAACGCTTTCCAAAACAGACCAATGGGCTTAGATTAACTGTTTGTGAATTTCTAGGCAGGGAACAAGTGTGGGTATTAACTCGAGCCCCACGCACTACACTGAGGACAAAGAGGACGCCCAATCAGAGAGAGAGCTTGCAAGAATCTTCTTTAGTTTTTGTGATACTTCTCGTGTGTGAAGCAATATTCAAAACTCCCTTTCCATTTGAAAATCAGATGGATACTGAATGAATATGGCAAAAATCACAAATAAGTTGATTACTTTTTATATTTTTTTATTTTACTTTGATGTTTAAGAATATAAACTTTTTACTCAAATCGTTAGTAGGTTAGAAAACATGGACTGGGAATACATGCATTCCCGCTAAACATGAACATGTCTGTAAATTCTTGCAAATATAAAGAATCAGATGCAGTAAAACCAAGCCTAGCTGCTATCACCTACTACTGCCACCTCCCTGAGTATTCAGCCAGTTTGAGATCACAAATTTAATCTGAGTTCTCCAAAAGTGAATACTCTACCATGGCACATATAAAGCAGTAGAATACAGATCTATGAATTCAACAATGTATATATAATATTCAAGCAACTCAAGAGACTGTCAAATCATTCATACTTTTTCAAGATTTTATGATGGATGTGATTCCTCAATGCTTTGAGAATAGAAGCTTTTGAATCACCTCTGGTGATTTACAATTCAATGTATTTTCTCTAAATAATTTCTCCTGTTTCCATGTTTTACTCTTCAGATTTTTGCAAGACACACTACTCTTCGTGCTTAACAAAACCTTTGTCTATTACTGCTACCCAAAATCACTCATGTCCATCTGAGGAAGTGTCCCTGGTAGAACGAAGACGACAGTCATAGTATCAAGGGAAATGGATGCAATGATTTTTTTCCATCGCAGCAATACATGCAGAAAAGGGAAGACAAGCTAACTTGATTTACATCTGTGTGCTTGTATCACCTCTTCTGTTTAAGTGACAGTGTGTTTCAAATAAATTCATGGCGTTTAAAAAAAGTAGCATCCCAACAGAATTAACAAAAATAACCTCTCTTGACAGGAGAGGATAGACACTACCCTTTCTGAATTGCAGGACAAAGGGAAAGAAGGCAGAGCCATGTCTCAACAACTCAGAAGGTGGGAGCAGGCAGCATGCTGCCTGGTGCTAATGAGAAGACCGAAGTGTATTAATCAGTGTTTGGAAGGCACACATAAATCATTTGTGTCCTCTCCTATCAATCTGGACACTGAAGTCGTTGCAGTAACCAGCAAGCACATATCCTGTGGACCTCGTGAATCAGAGCTGAGGAACTTGTTAAAAAGAAGAGAAACACATCTTTGATTCAGAGCTGTTAGCATTGACAAGTTAGCCTCAACTCAATGCAGTGAAAACAGACTTGCTACAAATCCTTCTAATGCAGTATTTGTTTAATTTCTGTCACTGTGTGTCATATGAAGGATGAAAAATTCTTCTGCTGAAATCTGAAGCTATTTAGCCACAAATGAAAGAAACTTAGGTTGCTAAACATTCTTTTCTAAACAAACGTGCTCAGCAAAGCAACTAGGTGTATGTTTATAAAAGCAAACTTCAGCTCATATCCACACAAGCAGATATATTTTCCACTTAGTATTCCAGATAATATTCCACTTAATATTCTGCTTTCCACCAGATTCTCAATTTCCAGAAATACAGCTAAAAAGCTATGAAACATAAAATTATTAGAAGATATTTCAACATTGGTATAAATTCAATGACATCCATTAAATAGTCACAAGCTTCAACACGTGTGCATTACAGGTATCTTTGTAAGTGAATATACTAAAATCACCATATTTTTTAAAACACACATGCATGTCCAATCCCTTAAAATGACACATTAACGTGACAGACACATCACAGAGAAATCATAGACATATATGCACAAGCTTCCAGAACATGCCAACTTCCTTCAGGCACTTGCACTATGCACCTGATACCATCAGGCTAAATGACAGCACACAAAGCATGTCCTTTTTTTAATTTCTGGATGACAGATGCATTCTGAATATCCCTAAAATGTAAACATTCTTGTTTTGGTTGTAAACCCTAGTGAGACAAAACCATCATTAACACAGCATAGAAAACATTTCTGCATCAGGTATTTTCTATGCTACTTGGCAGTTTAATGGAAACTTTACTATCTGTCACTCGGGTGGGAGGTAGGAGTGCAGGCTGCAGACACAATCTGAAGTGAATTCCAAAGTCAAGCTGAACTGCGATTGACAGTCTGGGATGCTGGCAGATGCTTAGGATAAGGTTTGTTTGCATTTCATACAGGTGTAAAATGATTTATCTTGACTTTCAAAAGTGTGTGGACAACTTTGTGTCTCATTTGCTAGAATGTCGTCGTCTTATTTTTTTTTTCCTTCTTTTTTTAATATTGTTTTGGGAAAATACCAGAATCAATTTATCTGTAAAATGCATCCTCTCAGGGCTGATTTACATCTTCCTGGTTAGACTGCTAAAAACTTATCTTCCACAAGTCCAACTCTTTTTGTCACAGCGCACTGTCAAAATGTGTCAGCCTATAAAAAAAAAGACTGTATTTTGAAAATAAATTTTTCATAACTGTCAAAAATACAAATATGTAAAGACAATATGGGGAGAAAGATTGAATTAAAAATATTCCCAAAAGGGAATGGCTAACAAAAAACAGGCAGTCAGCAAATTCAGCTACTTACAATTTTTTTTGATAGCTATGTGCATATATGCTAAATAAGTGTATCAGTACCTGATAGTGCAATAGATAGATGACAAAGAAAAAATTTTGCCACATACTATGCCAGACCAAAAAAAACAGGAGAACTAATCTATAAAGAAAAGGAAAGGGTTATCTATTCGAGATAAAACGTCTCATCAAATGGAGACAGAAGATGGGCTTGTAATGACAGATGTGCAGGGAGTTCAGTGAATTATAAAAGGAAATGGGGAAAAACGTCAAAAACACTACCAGCCTCTTTTGGATATTTGTCCAAGTGGTACAAAAGTAAACGAGAAAGAAGTAGGAAAGAACACAGGGAGAAGCAAGGAGAGAAACAAAAACACAGTTGTTATGGCAAAAAATGAAGTGAGTATGTTCACCAGATTTGACCAGAGAGGAAATCCTTGCAGAAATACAAAGACAAAAATCTGGAAAAGGAGAGGAGCAAAGGATAAAGCAGAAGACTTCAGTAAATGTCATGATAGAGTACTGGCTCATATCCTGGGGAAGGAACAATGAACTAAGGAGACTGTGCAAGACAGAAACCATGTTCTGCAAGAAAACTCAAATGATTGCTCACGTTAGCCCAGAAAGATGGCAATGTTAATGTTCACTTGTTGACATAAAGACAGAGGGAGAAAGTCACATGAACAGAACTCAAATGGGTGAAGATTCAGTACTGAAAAGAAAGGGGATTAATACATAGATTTGTGAATGTGTAATAAATATTTCTGTGGTAAGGATTTAATGCATACAAAGACATGAAATGAGGCAGAATGGAAGAAATAACCAAAAAAACATCTTAAAACCTACCAAGAGAGGTCTAAAAGCCAATGACAGACCCTAATGGAAAAATGTATTTTAAAGAAACCTGAAGAAGAAAGAAATACAGAGGAAAATTCACATGGACTCCAAAATTCAATTCAATCCCAGTATAGAAAGACAACAGAAAAATATCAAGCCAGAAGGAAAACAAGGAAAGAACATTTGAAAAGAGGCCATTTACACTTGGCCTTCGAAGGCCATTAGTGGATTTAGTGAGAGCAATCTTGGAAGAGTGAGGATGGAAAAAGCCAAATTTTTGTTAGTCTGAAAAGGCGGGTTTCTCCTTTCACTTACACTTCTGAACTATGTGAAAATAGATTAACTCAATCAAATAGTGTTGAACAACCAAGCCGAAAATCAAAATTTGTCTTTATTAATGGTCTGGCAACAGGCTTCAGGAAACGGGGAGTTCAAAAGGTCAAAGACCAACAACAGCAAAAAAGACATTTTCATAATTTCCACTGGTGTTAAGTATTCATCAATCATAAATAACCACAAAAAGGATCAGAGGTCTTGAGCTAAATGAATTCATCACTGCAATACGAGTTTATTTTCTCTAGACTTACTAGTTCTTTTAAATCAATCAGCCAATGTGTTTGGTTCATGGAAGATAGTTATATTTGCGATACATGTCCTTCTGAAATTCAAAATATTTTGAAAAACTACTGAGGAGAACTTCTGCTGCAATAAATTCTTTTAACATATAGGAACTATCAAACCACTGGAGTTGATCATCTTCAATGTATTTTCATTGTAGATATGCCAGTTTATACTGGAGGAGGAGACGGAAATTTCACATAAAATATGCAATTTTAAAAATATCTGCTCTAATGTCTGCATAGCCAATTTTTATGGGGACCAGAATTATGAATGGAATAGTTCCTGGCATGAGTTTTTTGGGTGTGTATTTGTTTGGTTTTGAAGAAATAATTTCTGTTTTTTACTGAAAGTGTTTTTATTCCAGTTAAATTAAAAAGTATTTTTCCCCCATTTTAATGAAAGTGTTGTCCTTACGCAAGTTTTCCAGAGACAAGAAACATTAACGATCAATTCTCATTATTTTTCAGTGTCTGCTGAAATTCTGACACATATGACTTCCGGCCTGAAAAATCTCTGCTTATTATAGCTGTTGATGAAAGGAGAAAATCAGTACTGAAATTCAAAGGCAAATTTTCACCAAGATCTGCAGAACTTCTCTGAAGTCAAAGGAGTTGCTCTGATTTACTCAAGTTCAGGGAACTGGCTTCTAGCTCCAGTCCCTATGTTCCAATTCCCACACAAATACTTTGTTAATTTAGAATGAAGTTGTGCAACTACTTTGCCCTTTGAAGTCTATGGTAACTGTAGGTGTTTAGCTAAAGGGAGACAAATAAAATCATCCAACTGTCAAAGCAAATTTTTAAAAAGGAAGCTTTACACTTTTTAATGATAAAACACTGCCAAAAATACTACTGAAAAACAATGCAACCTCTGAAGTTTTTAGAACCTGAATTAGAAGAACAAATCAGCTTTTGAACTCTGAAATTAGTGCAAATCTTAACACAAACCCTAATTACAAAGTCACTTAAGAGGATTCTAGCAACATGAATCAGAAGTCAACAGCCAGAAGTTTCACTGTTTCAATTAGCTCTTTCAGATGTCTGGATGTGCACACGTGTGTGTATATAACCTGTGTGTGTACATACATGTACCTACACACAAACACAGGTATGTATAGACACACACAAAATTTATTACTTCAATTAGCTTTTAGATGTCTGTATGCACATTTGTGCATATATGTACACATACTTACACACACTGAGTACAACAGGCTGAGCCTGAAACTCTAACGGGTGGCCTAAGCAAGCCCCCAAACTGTATCTGCAGCTGAGAATTTCTGGCAGCAAGTAACGGCACTGAAGCAGGCCAGTCCCTTAAGCTTGCTGCAGAAGATAAAAACAAAAGACACTCACACACATTGTGCTCATAGCTTGATGCTCAGGTATTGATGCAACAAACCATTTTGAACTGTAACAGCTCAATATTTAGTCCCAGATCAACATCAGTGGTCAGGAGTACAGGGGTGAAGAGAAGGTTTAGAGGAAACACTCTGCTGCTGTACAATGGATAGAGCGCATCCAGGTATCGTACATATCCATCTTCTGTTTCATAATACCTACAGATCAATACCTACAGAAATTAAGCTCGTCCCATTAAAGGAGATGAACAATTTGGATAGAAAATACATATGCTTATACTCCGAAGAAGTCGCAAGTAAATTCTTTTCAGGATCTGCATCTTGCAAGAGCATGAAATTCATATCCAAGCTTCCTCTCCATCGTGGAGGATTCTCCAAAGGCTATCCTCTTTGGAGAATAATCAGTATCCTGAACATACTGGCAAAAGTAACACAACTTCAATAAACCAGGCACAGAACAGGTTAAGAATAAAGAAGTAGATCCCCCTTTGAATTTTCTTAGAATTATATTCCAACATTACTTCAAACATCCTTGGCCTGTTATTTTTCTCCTATTATGAGCACTTATTATTATCCTTTTAACTCTGACTTTATCTAGGCCAGCCCACCTTCTAAATAAAAGTGAAGCAAGAATATAGGATACTGCAAAGTGACTGGAAGTACAGCTGTGCTGGAGCCCAAGCTACTTCAGCCTTTTCCCACTTCTTTTTTATATATATATACACACACATATATATATGTTTGTGTGTATATATATATAAAATTTCATATTTTTATCTTCCTTTGCAGTATATTATAGCCAACTAAGTTTCTCCAAGTCTAAAAATTCAGTACTATATCCTTAGGACACCAGAGCTTGACTTGTGAATGTTTGTTATTCCTAAGAAACTAATTTTCCCACTATGTATAGCCTTGTTTCCTTTGTGAATTTAGTGTGAAATACTAAGAAATCACAGCTCTCCGATCTGTTTATTCCCACTGAGTCCATTGGAGTGCAGTCCCCACTGAGGAGCTGTGGCAGAAACTTTTCAAGTTCAGTCCAAAATTTAACTGACACTGAAGTTAAAAACTGTGGAAATAGATACAACATATACCTATAGTTGGATGTTCACTGGCAGAATTACATCTTAAACAGGGCAAGCAGTGCTGAGAATTCTGCTTACTTCTTTGGGTATGCAGGGCTTCAGATAACAATAAAAAAGCTGCTTCTGCAACAGATTATTGGTCGGTGAAAGCCACTCCCTTCCTTTGCCACTGTTTGCAATTCATCTTCTACAAGACTTAACATGTTTACTTTGGGGTTTTCTCCTTCCCCACTGAGAAAATGCTCTATAAATTAAGCAACTTCAAGGGGTTTATCTGTGTCAACTGTCCATCAAAAAGGAACGGAGGTCTTAAGTTTTTAAAGATGACAGCGAAAGTGTCAGAAGATCTCTGTCCATGCAAAAAAGAACCCGAAGTAGTACAAGAAAGAATGATTTTAAAATGGCCTAGTGTAGATAATGGCTAACAACTCATAAAGGACATGGTCCAAAGCCAGTTGAAATCAGCAGGAATTTTTCCACTGGTTCTAGTAAGTTCTGCATCAAGTCTCCGACGGTCACTCTAACTTTACGATGCCAAAAGACAGTAATGCTCTAAACTATGCTGCCGCTGTCATTTCTCCAGGAAATCTTTTTCTTCAGTATACTTTCCAACTCAATGAAAATCATAACAACGCCAGCACAGAAAGCATAGGTCTGATTTTTTAAACATAAAATTTGGCTCCACATACCCATACTTTGGCCTCTACTGCTAAAGAAAGGAAGAAAGTAAAGCATCTCCAACAAAACACACATGACTCGGATCACAACCAATAGGCAGGGAGTTGTTTTAAAAGCGTGATCAAAACACAAGTTAAAAATCAAAATCCAAAAAACCCACGCATGATCAGATACCCTGATGTATAGCCTAGTTGTGTAACTATTTGGCGAGGGTTTAGAAAACCAAAACGTACCCCCCCAGATGATGTTAAACAGCATTTGAACACATCTACAAAGCTAACAGGCCCTACGCTACTTTCATCCTCAGCATGATGCTTTCTTTTGATATAGTATTCAGCCACAGGAAATTAAAAGTAGAACAATATATTAAGACAGTTCACAATCCAAAGCAAAAACATTAAGAACTCTCCAAGTGCTGCTTTTCCATAGATAAAGAATAAAGTGTTTTCTTTCTTAATTCAAAACAGGTTGCATAGAATACTTTCTCCCGAAGCCCCCCTTTTTTTTTTTCTTTTGGGGGGGAAGGAAGATGTCACAACTTTGGAAAGGCAAGTTGCTTTTAATTAAATACTAGTTAATGACTTTGACTGACTTGTACAATTGCTAGTATTTTTAGTTGATACTGTCTTCCTGACCTGTAACCCTTTAACTAGAACAAGGACCTTGTTTAACGTTTGTTAAATTTAGTCAGCACCACTATCCGCTATTACCCCCCTCCCACCACTGCTGCACTAATCTCCCATGCCAGCTGCTCAAATGTTTACATTTTAAGGGCTTTCTCTGTTTGTGCAGAAATGGTCTCTGCACAGTATCTCTGATCTGTACATTTGCCAGAATCAAGGCAAGAAAAGCCTCACTGCTGGAATTCTTGATTAATAAATAGTCTTGTTTCTTCTTCCCTTCCCCCTTCTGTCAAATCCATTGCCATTAGGTTTTTACAAGGCAAACCTCCACAGTGCACTTTACTGGCCTGACTCTTGTCCTATGCAAACAATTGTAAATCAGAACAAGCTTCATTTAGAGTCAATGAAATCACACCTTCTCTGTGCTGAAACTGGGAGAGATCAAAATCAGGATGTGTACCTGAGCATTCACTGGGATGGAAAGAAAAAAATGTTACAATCAGAGGAGGGGATGTAGGGGAAACACTAAAATCATAAATCCACCAGTAATCTCTCCATCTCGCTATGTCAGTATACTTCAGAGACTGCCTACGCAGCTCATGTCCTAGACATCGGTTGCACCTGGCTCTCTCACCAGGTCACCAAGGTTCTCAACCAGCAAAACACTTAAACAGGTGCTTGGTATGACACTGAAAAAGTCAGTGAGTCCAACTTCTACGCCTACAGCTACTCACCTATTTAAGAACTCTGCAGTGCTATGTCTTCCTGTTTGCCTTGATCTGCTTTCTCTTCTGGCCTTCCAGCTGACCATTTATAAAACCAGAAATACTTTCCTTAGTTTCCCCAAGTATTTTGAGATCTGCTTAAAAGTGTAAATGATATTAAAAAAAAAAAAAATTCAAGAAAATGGATCTGACTGAAGGTATTACTACTTCATGCTGTTGTAAAAGCCTTTAAAAAGACTGATCACTATTTGTCACACTCTTTCCCCTCTTCAGCTTGCATCCCAAAATGCTGATGAGAATTCAAATGAAATATTAAACACTGGAGAGTAAGAGAAAAAGCAATGTCTGAAATTATTTGTAATCATTTCTGCTAAGCTCAAAGGGGAAGATCAGTATTGGAGCTGCACGTAAAAGACCAATAAAACCTAATTCAACAGTTGTTAATTAAAAAAGAAGAATGTGAAACAGCTACACAGGCTATAGGCATTAGAAGGTCTTTTCTTAGTGATGAACAATTGAGCAGCACACACAGTACTTAGTGCTATATGGTCTTTGCTTCATACACACAACTCCTCTTTGAATGAAAGGCAGACCTGTAAGGCCCGCTAAGCCTCATGTAGGTCTGACTTTGCATGAGAGAACTAAGCCATAAAGTTCACTTAGGAAAACTTCTCCATCAAAGTAAAATGCATTGTGTCCTGTCAGCAAATGTTGTTTTGCAAATCCTCCCTCACCTGCCATAAGATGTTATTGAGACATATGGTTTCACACGCTACCAAGCAGCTCAGTTTTGCCAACGAACAATAATGCACAGAACAAATACATGTGGAAATCATGAGATCATCTAATTAAAAGAAATGTTATTGTTTGCCACTACTTTTAATAAAATCGAGTCTTCACTGTCCACAGAAGAGGCTGGAAAAGAACCAAATCCTATTAGCGTTCATGCCTCAGAAATTGTTTGCAAAAGAAAAGAAATTATACCTTAACCGGTGTTGAAAATCTTCACTGTATCTAGAATCTACATATGCTAATAGGATATTTTAGACTAATATAATAAATCTGTGGTTACATGTGATTCAGATTATGCCACTACAAAAACAGGTGTTACTCTCTGAAAAAAATTTCCATTGTATATTAGAAATACAGAGTCGATGACATACAATTAGCCATTTCTGATTTCATCTCATAAAGGGCATTGGCATAAATAACACACTAATCCCTTCATTACAGTAGTTACATTTGGAAAGCTTTACAAGAAATATTTTGGATATCCATCATTAAATCAAACAGAAATATACTTTACAGTGGACTTAATAATTCCCTGACTCATTACCAGACCGTCCCAAACTTAAACACAAAAAGCATTTTATGTACGCAGAAATATGTGAAAGACTTTTTTAAGGAACTACATCTCTGCTTATCCAATTGCAGAAAAGCCCGATCCTGGGATAAACTTTTCTTTAAAGGTGGTATTTTCCACACCACTGCATGCTTGCCAGTTACGCTAAGAACAATATGCTGAATAAATTATGACCGAATATGAATTACAAGGCTATTATACACTATTAAGGGGCTCTGGTAATATTAAATACCAAGGAAGCAAAGCCTGAGCGGTTGAGATGTCACTAGAAAAATCTCAAATGGAATTTAAGTTTGTCTTTGTTTTTTTTTTAATGTCCTTTTATTAATGCAAATTAAAAGCCATTGGTCTTATTAGCTGCTGCTTTATTCTATTTTTTCCAGTGAGTTAACTTCAGAACTTTTCAGTGAAATCAGTAACAAAAGATGAATCAGACATAAAAGGATTTGGGTGGTTAAGGGTGTGTCACCAGGTCTTAATTAAACATCCGAGGGAGATATCTGAGCCAACTTACTCCAGACCAACTGGGTACATCCACAGTATAGAGAACGATGCCATGCAGCCCAGGTCTGGAAGCCGAATTGCCTCACATTAACCTAACTTACCGTGCTCCTGTTAGGTTGGGCCTCCCTAACTCACACCACTTTGTGCTTTCCTTTCAATAAGCCTGACACATACCCTTCTGATGTGCTTCTCCCATTTTGGTGCCTGAATTCTGCTTCTGGGCGTGCTGAGCATGAAAACTGCTGAGAAACTATGCTTCTAACCTCCTGCCCAAACTCCATCAAGGTCCATAAAATTGGCAAATTTCTCCATCTTCATCAGCCAAGGGGCTTGATCCTATAGGTGCGCTTAAAGCACAACTAAGAAACCTCCACAAAAACTCCACAAAAAACTGCTAGCAGAGGCAGCTATGGTACTTCTCTCCTGTCTTGTCCTCCCCCCTGCCCTAAGTTCAATGATTCATAAGAATACTGTAAACCCAGGTTCAAAACCTTCTTCTAGTTGGGAAAAAACAAATTTCCCCCTTTCGTGAGCAGAGTGATTATCCTCTGTTCAAGAACATGAATATGAGTTTAGCTAGAAAGAGACTGAGATTAGGGCACCCATCCCGTCAGGGAGCAACAGCCATTTGGCTCCTCCAGTTCTAATTTCAGTCACTACTTATTTGCTGGACCTAACATCTGCTTAGCATAAAACATAGAAAAACATCTCTGGCGCTGGCACGGGAACCCAGAGCTGCCACCGCACTTAAGTTCTTTCGTTACTGGTCTGAATAGTTAAGCTTGCTCTTGCTCTCTCTTTCTGAGTCACTGAATATTTGGGTATTTTTACAAAAGGGCGCTTCCCACATCAAGAATACCTGACAGCTTTGTTCCAGGCATTCTCCAGCCCAGTAAGTATTTTGATTTTCTTTGCAAAGGAGGAAATAATTCTCTCAATAATGGTCCTGAGAGAGATAGAAGATTGGCTGGTATCTCTAAAGGCAGAGAAGGGAACTGAACTTAGTGCTCTCACATTTTGTCTAACAGTGGTAGGTGGTAAGCTTTTACAGTAAAAGCTTTAAATACCTAAATCTAGGAGCTGACTCAAGGTTTCCATCCTGAGCACAGGCAGTTAGCAGACACAGAAGATGGGCAGAGTTTAATGTGCAGCTCCTGCTGTGCAGATTTCAGTGGCTTCAAAATTTTGGAAATCTGACTCTGGGATGCTTAGATCCAGTGTCCAACAGGCCCGCACTGCCGGGTATTTAAAACAGGCATTGCCAGGCACAGTTGTGCCCAGTTCCTTTTGTAGATATGGCTCTACTCAAGCCCTTTCGATTCAACTGGATCCATTTCTCTCTGTTGATCTCAGAACATTTCTTGAGAATATTTCCTTAAAAATGTCCTGCGAAAACCACTGCAGGAACTGAAGTTTCCGAGTTGTCTTTTTAAAAGCAACAACTTGAACGCAATGTGTTGTGATGATTTTACCCTGAATCATGCAATTTTATGTAAAGATGTAGGTTCTGGCAACCAATGACTACATGATAATCTTTTGTTTTTAATAAAACCTTCATGGTCACAAAAAAGTGTTTAGAAATGTGACCTCTACAAACCTAATGCTCAGAAGCCAAATGGAGTGAAGGGAAGTCCACCCTAAATGGTTTGTTTTCAAATCTCATCATCTCAAGCCACTTTTGTGTGGTAAGGGCAAGAGCCGACAAGTGATTTTTGAATGCATGAAGTTGGCAATCTTGTGGTAGTACAAGCTAAGCAGCACAGACAGAACAGGGGTCAGCCGACATGTCTCTTCACCAGATACTGGTTTTAATAGCTTGTAACTTTACCATGCTTTAACCATATATGCTGAAACTTTCCATTCCAGGTGTCTGCCTCAGGCTATTTTTTTTTTTTTTTTTTTGGAGCCAGAGTAGTTCAGCTGGTTCTGAGATTTCTTTTTGTTTGGTGTTTTTTTTTTTTTTCTTTTTTTTTTGACACCAACTCCAAGAACCTTTTGTTGAAGACGTCTAGTAACATAACACCATGCTTTGGAGCAAGAACTTGAAGTCTGGTGGCAGGCAGCCACTGTTTCAAGCTCTTGCCTTCTGCTATCACATACTGCAAGAAAAATCTAAAGTTACTATATTAGGTAAAACTACCTATGATTCACATGAACGAAGACAGTTAATATCCTGTAAGTGCACATCACAAAAGGAGGTGGGTACAGCTGCATCTCTTCAGCAGCCATAATCTGGCTGAAAGGCACCTCCACAGTCCACCTAATCTATCCCTCTGCTCCAAGACAGAATCAAGTATGTGTAGCTCATCCTCTAGACATTTTTGGAGGTTTTACAGATTAGGTGACAATAAGGATTTCAGTGTCTCTTTAATAACCTGCTCCCTTGTGAAACTTCCATGCAGTCAAATTTTTTTCCCGCTCTAATATCTAAGTTAAATTTTCATTGTTACATGTAAAGTACATTACTTCTTGTCCTGCCCTCAGTAGACAAGAAGAAAGCAAGCTGATCACTGTCAGCTTTGCCACCTATTGGAATTCCCTGAATGCCAGTCAGAAGCCAGTTGGCTCTGGCAGACCTTTGTTCTTACCAAGGAAAGTTAACAATAAAATGATTTTTTTTTTCCACAGAGTATCACAGGATATAAAAATAAAACTAACTCTACCGTGATGGTGACCCTTATCCTGACATATCTGGTATTTAATAAATCTGGTTTTTTTCTAATCATGTAAACAGTTGCACAAATGAAAACATTTATAACTATACTATATCTTCCCTAGTGTCATCCTTTGGCATCTAATTACTGGCTGGCTTACAGGCATCCTGTAACAGAAGATTGGTGAGGACACAAACTTTGTGAAGTTTTATGTTCTGTAAACAAAATCACACTGAGCACAATTGTTTCAAGGCCAGATCACAACCCATGCCTTTGACAGTGTACATAGATAGCTCTAACTGTATAAAATGCAACAGAACTATCCCAGGATCTGACGCTGCTAGTACAAATAAACACACATAACCAACATCATCCTAAGCATTGCCTGGAGACCAAGAAGCAAGAACATGAGAACAGGAATTTGAAGTGAATGCGATTGTCACACAAGGAAATATTAGAAGTAGACGGCTGTTAACTTCTATTTAGATGACATGGGTACTATTCTCATTCCTACTGCCCTAAATAGTACCTGGCCATGTGAGATTAAATCCTTGACAGTAGATGGTATTAACCGATCACCTGGGACCTGACATGGTTGAAGAAAAATCACATTTCCAATCACTTTTGCATAACTGTACTTGATCCTTCTTCCAACCACTTCTGAATTGGGAAAGCGTATCATGAATGATATAACTCCTGCCATCAATGAGGGCATAAAAGTTAAGAGTACATTAAGAACAAACAATGCCCTGAAAAAGTAAATAACAGATTTTTTTTAGAAGCCTTTGCAGGGAAAATAGTTGTTCCCATCATTTAAGAAGTGACTGCCAAGGTTACTAATGCACTAGAAGTCCTGATGACTTTTTTCAAACATTAGCACAGTATTTTTCTTCCGCAACATGTTCTTAAAATTATACAGGTACTCTGAAATAAAAAAAACCATACACATATCCCAAACGTATCTGATAACTGTTTGGAATTTAAAATGACATTGTTTTTCCCTGATGGTTTTGTTCATGAACATACATAATAATAGGCATGACAGATCCATTAAGCAGGGAACTACTGGATTATCTGCTTCATTTAGGTTCACTGATTCTGTTACCAGTAACACCTATATTCAGACATACACTGAAGACTAGATTTTTTAAAAATGGTCCTGATGAAAATCCTCTCACATTGCACTGCTGAAGCCCTGTTTGAACTAGGGAAACCTCGTGTGATAAGACTGTGCTGAAGTTTCAAATCCTCTGATAAGTGTCCCTGGCTGTACTTCTAAATATTTTTTTCCCAAGCTGATTTATCACATAAACAAATTCCACATCACAGATACACGTCGTTCAGTACTTGGGATGTGTTTTTTCGCTCTTGATTTATGAAAGCACGAAGGCCCCAAAAATAAAAACAGCTAATTTTAGTACCGCGTTCCAAATATCGGGTTTCATCTTGATCAACTGTTTATTTGAGGACAGTGACACCAAGCGGCAGAGATGACTTAAGTTCCCTTTTCTTCCCCAGCTGCTCTAAATTCTAGCTCTGACGGTCTGTCTTTGGCACATAAAAAGCGGAATATGGTTAACTGCGCTGCAATTTCCAACTGCTTTATTTGTATAGAATCATAGAATCATTAAGGTTGGAAAAGACCTCTAAGATCATCGAGTCCAATCGTCAACCCAATGCCACCATGCCCACTAAACCATGTCCCTAAGCGCCACATCTACACGTCTTTTAAATACTTCCAGGGATGGTGACTCAACCACTTCCCTGGGCAGCCTGTTTCACGGCCTGACCACTCTTGCAGTAAAGAAATTTCTCCTAATGTCCAATCTAAACCTCCCTGGGTGCAATCTGAGGCCATTTCCTCTCGTCCTATCGCTAGTTACTTGGGAGAAGAGACCAACACCCACCTCGCTACAACCTCCTTTCAGGTAGTTGTAGAGCGCAATGAGGTCTCCCCTCAGCCTCCTCTTCTCCAGACTAAACAGTCCCAGTTCCCTCAGCCGCTCCTCATAAGACTTGTGCTCCAGGCCCTTCACCACCTTCGTTGCCCTTCTCTGGACACGCTCCAGCACCTCCATGTCCTTCTTGTAGTGAGGGGCCCAAAACTGAACACAGTATTCGAGGTGCGGCCTCACCAGTGCTGAGTACAGGGGCACGATCACCTCCCTGCTCCTGCTGGCCACACTATTTCTGATACAGGCCAGGATGCCGTTGGCCTTCTTGGCCACCTGGGCACACTGCCGGCTCATGTTCAGCCGGCTGTCAATCAGCACCCCCAGGTCCTTTTCCTCTGGGCAGCTTTCCAGCCACTCTTCCCCAAGCCTGTAGCGTTGCCTGGGGTTGTTGTGATTCAAGTGCAGGACCCGGCACTTGGCCTTGTTGAACCTCATACAGTTGGCCTCGGCCCATCGATCCAGCCTGTCCAGGTCCCTCTGCAGAGCGTCCTACCCTCCAGCAGATCAACACTCCCACCCAACTTGGTGTCATCTGCAAACTTACTGAGGGAGCACTCGATCCCTTCGTCCAGATCGTTGATAAAGATATTGAACAAGACTGGCCCCAAAACTGAGCCCTGGGGAACACCGCTCGTGACCGGCCGCCAACTGGATTTACTGCCGTTCACAACTCTCCGGGCTGGGCCGTCCAGCCAGTTTTTTATCCAGCAAAGAGTGCACCTGTCTAAGCCATGAGCCGCCAGCTTCTCTAGGAGAATGCTGTATTTATACACCAGTGTATTTCAATAGCATTTGATTTGTGAAAAGTTAACTTGGATATAAAGCTCATCTGCTTAGCACAAAACTGGAACAGAATAAGGGAAAAGATTTCTGCTTCATTTACAATACACCATTAGATTTCAGATCTTTGTGGTATAATGAACTGCTGCACTCTGAGAATTGTCATGGAGAATTCTTTTCTTGCATTTTTACACTCTCCAAGGTGTTAACAAATTCTTCTTTTTTCACCTTTATTTTTGCTGATACTGTGAACAAATGTCCTTTAACCTCAAGCATAAGTGTTGACTTTCCCATCTTGACTTTGAAAATCTGCTTCCTCACCAACAATCCAAAGTATTTTTAGAAGCAATAATAATTCCAACAATAATTAGATAAATATGGCACTGAGAATGGTTTGCTGGTTAAAAAGTGAATGTAACTTGTGCTTGAATGAATACTAAGGATCTCATATTTCTTACACCTTTATTCCATTCCTTCATATTGCCCAGTTTTCAAAAAAACCCCAATCAATATCCAGAATAGAATCATTACTTTTTCTACAATTCAGTGCACATCACCACCACATAATAGTGAGAAAAGGATTTAAACTAAGCATACCGAAGTTCATGCCCTTACTATTTCCTTATAGGCAAGAAAAATTTTCCTGATCCAGCCAGTGTATCTCCTGGTACTATGCTGAAGGCAACGGCAAACTACTTTCCTTTCAGAAATAAATCTGAAACTTTGGCTTTGATTCCCACACAGCAATCAAAATACTTTCAAGATGACCCAAAACAGTAAAAGAAAGTAGACCTGAGGAAATTGCAAAAGAGGAAGCCTCCACTGGATGACATTTTGCCAAAAGTCCTATTAATGGCTCAGTGAAACTTCTATATAATGAGCTGTAAATGTGTATTTCAAAAATATGGCTATGTAAGATCCTACTTATTTTGAATAAGGATACTCAGTTCCACTGAAGTAAATAAGTGAGGGTATCTTTTGAGCAAGTGGAATAAAGAATTACTCAGAGTGATCGAGGGTCTCAAAGTCTAGCCCATAAGGAACTGCTAAGCTGAATTTTAAAAATTATGAAGTGCTTTCATTGGCGTTTCCACTTGAATTTTATCTTAAGTTAATACAAGTTATCTATGCCAATTACCTATGCCAAGTTTACAGTATTAGAGTTTTTCACCTAAGACGTCACAATTGTGGACCATTTTCTTGAAGCCCTTCCAGCCTGTTTAAAGGATGGACCTTCTGTGCTGCTGAGTGGATCTGTTAGACTTATTTTATACATCTTCTGCAAGCTTTAACAGAATAGTACCAAATTAAATGGAACTATGTCAATACATTCATTTAAGTATGTACTTATGTCTTAGTAGGATCCGTGCTCATACAAATACAGGTGTCAAGCCAGAAGTGAAAGACGTAAACAGTGAACAATGGCTACATTTTTCTTCAAGATTAATTGCTCTTAAGGGGAAAGGGGAGAAAAATGAAATCCCTGACATGTTCCTGTAACTGAATAAAAAGAAAACATTTTTTACTTCTTCAAGATCCCTTTGCTCCCTATCACCTGTGTCTTTAGAAGACAAAGTTACAAGTCCAAGACAGTTTTGAAAACTTTTTTTCATCGATGTCGAAGGAAAAAAAAAGATCTTCATTTATGATTTGCCCTGTAAGATTCCTTACAAAAATAAATTAAGAGATGTCTCTCTTCTGAGGAAAGCACCACACACTACTGTAAAAGACAGTTCAGAGTATCTGAACTACCTTTATATCCTCACTTGGAACCCCTCCCCTTCCTCCTCGTCCTCTTCTAGCACTTGAGTATCAAGATATTGAGATTAATGTATACTGGCAGTGAATACAAACCACAAGATGATTTTATTTTGGCAGAGCTTGTGATGGTTTTTCTATACTTCTACCTAATATATTTCAATTACCCACATCACCCTCTACTAGGACTTCATATTAATAGAGCTTTCTCACTAAACATTCATCTTTATAGTGTTACTTACATTTTTAGTGTCATAAGCAGCCTTCCTATTTCAGTACTCTTCCATTATGAAGTCTTCACAGATTTACAGAGTAAGGTGTTTTTTAACCTCACAGCCAATCACTTCTCCATCTATTTCTCCCTTTTGACTTCTTTTATATTATCCTTTTTATCTGCGATTCTGTTCTGTCACTCCTCCATTTTTTCCACAATTTTCTATCACCCTTCTCTGTGGCTAGTGAGCTGTACGTTTTGCGGATCAGCACTCCTTTTCCAAATACCCGTTTGTGAAAGGGGGATTCAGAGCTGAACCTCACATTTCAGGCTTCTATCATGTCATCAACAGAGTCTTCTCCAGGTTTTGAAAATATGATAACAAAAAGCCAAGTAATTAAAAAAGGGAACAAAAAGACACTCCATTTATTATGATTACTAATCCACCAGAACAGCCTTACAAAAATATTTAGGATTCACATTTCCTAATTAGATACCTAAATCCTCATAATTTAGTAGTCTGTCAGGCACTTAAAAACCTTTCTAAGTGTGGTTCACAGGATTTTAGTACCCCAAAACCTACTGAAGTACTTAACAAAAATCCTTTTGTTATGTCCAGTGTTTAAAACCAAAGTACCCTTCATCCCCAAGCTACTTAAGAAACAAATGGAATGCTGCCATGCTAAAGAAGACATGTAAAGGGATACAAATGAGAGGTGTGGTTTTATAAGAAAAAAGCCCCCTCTAAATGTCACTGATAAGGCAAACATACTCTTGCATCATGCAGTACTGTCACAACAGTACTGTCTTACAGTCACAACACCTATATCCTTGGTTAAAACTCACAAGACAGCTGAGCAGCTCACAACTGCTCAGAATTTAACTTTGAAAGAAACTTTATTTATAGTGAAGCTAGCAAGTTTTATTTGAAGACAGTGCATTGCATTTTAACTTCATGAAGATACGCGGAACTGTGCGCTCATGTAACTAAGCCTGCTAAGAAGTAAGCTATTTCTACTTCTACTTGGCTAAGCATCAGGAATAGCAGTGGTTTCTGGTTATTCAAACTGCAGGATCTAATAGGAATGCAATAGCGTCTACAGGCCATGTTAGTACTTACATCCAAGCTTCCTTCACTTGTAGATGCAGAACTAAAAACATCCTCCTCACCAAAATCTCTGTTCATCCTCAAGTGTTCTTCTGTCTGCAACACAAACAAGTATCCTACACAGCAGCAGCAAAGGAAATGAAAAAGCAAAAACATGCCAGAGCAAAGCATCAAACCTCATCACAGAACCAAGACAAACTGTCTCAGTAGTGCTGGACCCGATTGCAGAGTGTGGTGGGTTGACCCTGGCTGGATGCCAGGTGCCCACCAAAGCCGCTCTATCACTCCCCTCCTCAGCTGGACAGGGGAGAGAAAATATAACGAAAGACTCGTAGGCCGAGATAAGGACATGGAGAGATCATTCACCAATTACCGCCACGGGCAAAACAGACTTGACTTGGGGAAAAATTAAATTTATTACCAATCAAATCAGAGTAGGGTAATGAGAAATAAGAACTAAATCTTAAAACACCTTCCCCCCACCCCTCCCTTCTTCCCGGGCTCAACTTCACTCCCGATTTCTCTACCTCCTCCCCCTGAGTGGCGCAGGGGGACAGGGTTGCAGTCAGTTCATCACACGTTGTCTCTGCCGCTCCTTCCTCCTCAGCGGGAGGACTCCTCACACTTTTCCCCTGCTCCAGCGTGGGGTCCCTCCCACGGGAGACAGTCTTCCATGAACTTCTCCAACCTTAGTCCTTCCCACGGGCTGCAGTTCTTCACAAACTGCTCCAGCATGGGTCCTTTCCATGGGGTGCAGTCCTTCAGCAACAGACTGCCCCAGCATGGGTCCCCCACAAGGGCACAAGTCCTGCCAGGAGCCTGCTCCAGCGTGGGCTTCTCTCAGAGTCTCAGCCTCCTTCGGGTGCATTCACCTGCTCCAGCGTGGGGTCCTCCACAGGCTGCAGATGGGTGTCTGCTCCACCGTGGACCTCCATGGGTTGCAGGGGGACAGCCTGCCTCACCATGGTCTTCACCAGGGGCTGCAGGGGAATCTCTGCTCCAGTGCCTGGAGCACCTCCTCCCCCTCCTTCTTCACTGACCTTGGTGTCTGCAGAGTTGTGTCTCTCACATATTCTCACTCCTCTCTTCAGCTGTTGCTGTTGCACCGCATTTTTCCCCTTCTTAACTATGTTATCACACAGGCACTACCACTGTTGCTGATGGGCTCGGCCTTGGCCAGCGGTGGGTCCGTCTTGGCGCCAGCTGGCATTGGCTCTGTCGGACACAGGGGAAGCTTCTAGCAGCTTCTCACAGAAGCCATCCCTGTAGCACCCCTTCTACCAAAACCTTGCCACACAAACCCAATACACTGAGAAACTCTGAAGTAGACTGCAAAATTTCTCTGATGTAGGCAAGGCCCTAAGAAATCCATTAGCAGAAAGACTTAAGAACAAAAATTTAAAGAAACAGAACAATTCTTGGGCAAGGAGGAAAACAGTAGTAGGCAACTCCTGTAGCACCAGGGATCAGATTGCAAGTCCCTGCTATACCCAGAGACACAGGGGAACAAGCAGAGAACTTCTTCCCTGCCACTCGTCAATGACGGGACTGTTTCTGTGCGCCAGCATATACCCTACTAAAGCCTAGATCCCATGATTGTCTTGCACAGGACCTCTGCTCTACTGGATTGCTTAGCAGTGCCAATTTGATCTGGATTTAGCCTCAGGCACATGACTACATTTCACATCAAAAAGATATGGAGTTCATGCCACCTTTATGTTTTTTATGCCAGCTGCAGGAGAACAGAGAGTAACTGATCTAGCATAAAATTAGAATGGAGAGAACAAGATGATACCTGATCTGGCATTAAGCCTGCCAGTACAAAGTTTACCAAAGAAATACTTTCAACAAATTTGTATTAACCATGAGACTAGGACTCTGCTTTCATTCTGTGTCATAGTGTTTTTAAGACAGCAGAAAGTTTTTTTTCAAAAAGTTAGATCTAGTGTATTGTCGTACGACGATTATTGCTTTCAGCAAGCTAGCTGAGAAAGCAAGTGTGTGTGTGGGCATGGAAATCTGAGCGTAGGCCTGTAGTGTGCAGTGACACCTGATCCAGGACAGTTTGCAACCCAGGGTAATACTCTTCTTCCCTTGCAAAAGAAATTGCCTTCCCTTGTAAATGCCGGCAACTCTGTAGCGCTACTACTGTGCAAGATTTTGGACAACTCTTGCTATCAACCAGTTCTAAAATACAGGCTATGCATGACCACATACATACACACACAGAAATCACTGCAAATCATAATTCAAACAAAGCAAAAATTAAAATAAATAAACAGAACCAACTTTAAGTCTTGTAGAGGAGTAAAAATGTAAGAATAACTGTAAAGAGCGGAGTTTAGGAACTCTGAGCCTTTGATTCCAGTGCCCTGAAATCACAGAGCATCCCATCATATAATCCCTTCATAAATCTGCCAAATCCTTTCTTAAAAGAACTCAATTAATTTGCCCTTATTCTGCTAGTCTTCCACAACACCAAGCCAGATGTTTTATGGCCAGTTAACACCTCCTTGCTCCTGTGTGCTATGCTATTCTTCAGTTCTCAGTAATTCTCCCATCTATTTGGGTTCAAACTCCTAGAGATTTGTATTGAAAAGGCAACAAGGACTTCCTTCTGGATGAAACAACGAAAACGGTTGTTTTAGTTTCTTTTCCTACAGAGTATTTACCATTTGAAAGAGTCCAAAAAAGAAATGTCGAAGAACAGTCAATTAACTTGTCAGAACTAGCAGCAAGAAAGACTTACACCTTTACCTCAGATTTAGAAGCTGTTTCTCATACGTGTTTGTCCAGTTCCTACTTTTTCCCAGGTCAAATACTACTTGTAACTTCTTAATTGATCTTCAATATCCTTAGCATCTGTTAAAATTTGTATTTTAAAAACCCCTTAGGAGTATCACCTCCTATGTCTCTGATTAACAAACATGAGGAAGAAAATAAAAAAAAAGAGAGGAGTTTGCAATCTTGGGACACTCATCCCACACTCAGCTGTGAGAAACCCACTGCAGTAACCACAGAACTGGGATGCTTCATAGCAACTTTTTCTAAAGTTTCAAGCGTAAATATTTTACACATTAAATCTGAGCTGTTTCTGGAGTTAGAACTCCAAGAGCTCCAAGTTTAAACTTCACTTCATGCTGAAGTTCAGGAAAATGGAATGAGAGGACAAACTATAATGCAGAAACTGCATGCCATTCTTCCAGAGGAACTACAGCCCCACAGCATGCTCTGTAGAGGCTCAAGCTGAGCTCCCTTGTTTACTCGATTCTTCCAGGCAGATACAGCATTACTGCTCCAGTTATGCTTTTGTATCCTTCTAAATGGGAAATATTTTCTTACAGAGGATAAACACTCTGAAAGTGACTGGCTTCCTATCTCATAAAATACAGTTTCCATGTGTCCTTTGTAAGATGATAAGAATAGCTCAGCATCCATGACAGATGACACTTTTCAGCACAGTAATTCCCAGCGTCCATGAAGGAAGCTATTGCCCAGCAAAAGCACTCCAAATTTGATCATAATCAAAAGGGCAGAGAACTAATAAAGATTTTGGAAAACTTTCACAGTTTTAAAAACATGACTGAAAATTCTGGAAGGGTAAGTGAAACACCAGTCCATTAACAAGCATATATTTCTTAGTAGCAGTTAATCAGACCCACATTTTATGATTTCACTGCAGAAGCCCTGGAGAGCTTTTTAAACCAGACAAAAGAAAGTTCTCTTTTAACTCTGATACCTCAGAGTATTAAATACTTTATAATCAAAATCAGTTGGTATTTGTAGCAAAAGATGCAAAAAGTATGAAATTAAAAGCCCAGTATTTTTAGTATGTTCTTGAGTTAGAAAGTTTTTCTGTATCTAATTTCTGTGTTGAATGACAAATTTTTCACAAAGGCGTCCCAACAGAAGAAAATAATTTTACACGAAATTTCTTTTTTAATTTTTCCATCTCAAGATTAAAAACAAAGTTAAAAATGCCTAACATGCACCCCAGCAGATACTGATCCTTCAGTTTATTATTCCTTTTAGTACTGCAAGTTATTTCTTCTACACCTGATTAATTGCTTTTACAGACTTGGAGATGGCAACAGCATGATTGCAGAGAGCTTCCTCAAGATACAAATGCTTTAAAACACATTATCACCCACGCACAGAAGAATTAATAAGACACTTCTACTTGATATCTTAATGTATTCTATATTACATCAGTTCTTTCATAAATGCATTTTGTAATCTGAGCATTACTAATAAGTGGACATAAGTTGCTTGAAGCTACTGCCCTTTGCTAACACCGACTGAACCCATAGCTTTAATAAAAAAAAAAAAAAATTTCAATGGTCAACATGCCTGACTCTTTCAATAAGCAGCTGGTATCTCCATCAGGCTGCACTGATTAAACACAGTTTATGCATCTGCTAACAGATTATTCCTTGGTAGGAAAAAAAAAAGAAAGAAAGAAAGAATGAATGAACAAAAAACCCCAAACACACACCACCACCCACAGACAAAATACATCTGGAAAGAAAACAATTCTCTTCAGTGAGATATTACACTGCTGAACACTTACCTTGCTGCTTCTTCTATCAGCTTTAAACAATCCCAGGAGTCTCGTCTTTTCTTTTTCTATTGCATCATTGCTTACTGAAGCCTTTCGACTTGGTTCTGAAACAATTATAATGGAATATTTTTTACACTTCTGAAATAAAGATTCAGATCAGTATTTTAAAACATCCTGGATTAATGCTGTATTTTTCTGAGCTGGAGATGTTATGAACTGAATTATCTAAGTAACTGCCAGATCCCACACTTCCTTTTTCATCAAACTTTTTCTTGTTCTGAGTTTGTTCCAAAATCTAATGGAGGCAAATGGAATAATTTAATAAACTTCAGTAAGTTTTCAATCACAATTTAGTAATCCTTATTAAAAGGCAAAATATTAGCAAGTTGCTTAGTCTTTAGCAATGCTTGTTAGAGGTCTCACTTAAAACTTGTGGAGCGCTCTAACACCTAAAAAAAAAAAAGACTTTTCAAAAAGATAATGGTGCATATCTTTAACAATCCACTTGTTGGCCTTGTGGATTTGGATAAAGGTCCATGAAGAGGAAAGAGACCTTTTCCCTGGAAAAAAGGCTCTCCTTAGAACTTAAACCAGCTGATCATGGTCATCTTTTCTCTTCCTGGTGCTTTTACTTCAGGTGGAAAAAGAGGCAAGTTTATATGCATTTCAGGCTGTAAAAGCTCAAACATGCATGTCCTCCTTGAACCAGCTAAGGAACTGCATGAATTCTCAGACCGTTTAGTCTCCCTACAATTTCTCCCACACCAGCCAAGCTGGATGAGCAACATGATAAGGTCATGCATTACAAGGAACAACCACTGGTTTGACATTCAATATACAGACTGTAAAGCTCTCTCGCTTTTTTAATCGACACTGCATAATGCTATAAAGATTTCTCCTGGTTCCATCGGAGTATCCCCCTAGCACACAGAAAGTTTAATGTACAGAGAAAAACTGCTTTCTCTTGTAAATATTTGCTTTATTTGTTTATTAACAATTAAGAAGCAAATGCAAAATGACTTGTTTGTTGACACAAAATAAAGGTTAACTTCACAAAAAAAACCTCATCCCAGAACTCTTGTAAACTGATTTGCATTTCACACAAAGTACATGATTTTCACACAGATCACTTTGCATATCAACAATGTCATGTGTTAGAAAGTGTTAAACACATACAGCAGTTCAAAGCACTGTAGAAGAGTAAAGATGATGAACCCAGAGGAAACAGGGAGAAACTATCCTTAAGAAAGACTGCAACTCCACTGCAAAAAAATACAGTAATACATTAATACCCTTCTCAAATACAAAGCGCTGCCTATGCTCATTCACCAGAAACTGCTGTTTTTCTGCTCGGGGCTAGGCTGCAATTAGGTGTGGATTATGAATCCCTTACTCACATAGTCTTCAAATATGAGCTATGTCAGTAACTGCTATCATCAACATTACCATTAAACATTGTATAATCCCAATAAATTGGATTTTAAACACAGCAAATCATCTTGAAAGAACAAGGAATCTTTATAAATCTGTACCAATTTTTCTTAAATAAATACAGTAGATATTCTCTCTAGTATTATGCTCTGTATAAGAGGAAGCCACAGCAAGTATTGTCCTTATTGGCATCACAGAGACATGGATGGCTGCGATGACTGGAGTGTTGGGACGGAAGGATACAGACTCTTCAGGAAGGACAGGCAGGGGAGACAAGGAGGGGGTGTTACCCTCTATGTCAGTGACCAGCTGGAGTGCATGGAGCTCTGCCTGGGGGTGGATGAGCAGCCAACCGAGAGCTTATGGGTCAGGATTAAAGGGAGGTAGGGACAGATAGGTGACATTCTGGTGGGGGTCTACCACAGGCCACCTGACCAGGAAGACCGAGTGGATGAGGCCCTCTATAGACAGATAGGAGCAGCCTCACGTTCACAAGCCCTGGTCTTCATGGGGGACTTCAACGACCCCGATATCTGTTGGAGGGACAACACAGCAGGGCATAAGCAATCCAAGAGGTTCCTGGAATATGTCAATGATAACTTCCTTCTCCAAGTGGTAGAGGAACCAATGAGGAGAGGTGCTATGCTGGACCTTGCTCTCACCAACAAGGAGGAGCTGGTGGGGAATGTGAAGCTCAAAGGACAGCCTTGGCTGCAGTGACCATGAAGTGAGTTCAAGATCCTTAGGGCACCAAGGAGGGCGCACAGCAAGCTCACTACCCTGGACATCAGGAGAGCAGACTTTGGCCTCTTCAGGGATCTGCTTGGTAGAGTGCCATGGGACAAAGCCCTGGAGGGAAGAGGGGCCCAAGAAAGCTGGTTGATATTCAAGGATCACCTCCTCCAAGCTCAGGAGCGATGCATCCCAACAAAGAGGAAGTCGGGCAAAAGCGCCAGGAGGCCTGCATGGATGAACAAGGAGCTCCTGGACACACTCAAACACAAAAAGGAAGCCTTTTGTGGCACAGAGGCGGGAAGCAAGGACAGGTAGCCTGGGAGGAATACAGAGAAATTGCCCGAGCGGCCAGGGATCAGGTTAGGAAAGCTAAAGCCCTGACAGAATTAAATCTGGCCAGGGACGTCAAGGGCAACAAGAAAAGCTTCTATAGGTACGTCGGGGATAAAAGGAAGACTAGGGAAAACGTGGGCCCTCTCCGGAATGAAACAGGAGACCTGGTTACCCAGGATATGGAGAAGGTGGAAGTACTCAATGACTTTTTTGCCTCGGTCTTCACCGGCAAGTGCTCAAGCCTCACTGCCCGAGCTGTGGAAGGCAAAGGCAGGGACTGGGAGAATGAAGAGCGGCCCACTGTAGAAGATCAGGTTCAAGACCATCTAAGGAACCTGAAGGTGCACAAGTCCGTGGGACCCAATGAGATCTATCCACAGGTCCTGAAGGAACTGGTGGATGAAGTTGCTAAGCCACTATCCATCATATTTGAGCAGTCGTGGCAGTCTGGTGAAGTTCCTCCTGACTGGAAAAGGGGAAACATAACCCCCATTTTTAAAAAGGGAAAAAAGGAAGACCCAGGGCACTACAGGCCAGTCAGTCTCACCTCTGTGCCTGGGAAGATCATGGAACAGATCCTCCTGGAAGGTATGCTAAGGCACATGGAGGACAAGGAGGTGATTCGAGCAGCCAGCATGGCTTCATCAAGGGCGAGTCCTGCCTGACTAACTAGTGGCCTTCTATGATGGAGTGACTACATCAGTGGACATGAGAAGGGCTACCGATGTCGTCTATCTGGACCTCTGTAAGGCCTTTGACACAGTCCCCCACAACATCCTTCTCTCTAAACTGGAAAGGTATGGATTTGATGGGTGGAATGTCCGGTGGGTGAGGAATTGGTTGGATGGTCGCATCCAGAGGGTAGTGGTCAACGGTTCAATGTCCAGATGGAGGTCGTTGACGAGTAGTGTCCCACAGGGGTCCGTATTGGGACCAGTACTGTTTAACATCTTCATCAATGACATAGACAGTGGGATCGAGTGCACCCTCAGCAAGTTTGCAGATGACACCAAGCTGAGTGGTACGGTTGACACGCCTGAGGGACGGGATGCCATTCAGAGGGACCTGGACAAGCTTGAGAAGTGGGCCCGTGTGAACCTCATGAGGTTCAACAAGGCCAAGTGCAAGGTCCTGCACCTGGGTTGGGGCAACCCCCAGTATCAGTACAGGCTGGGGGAGGAAGGGATTGAGAGCAGCCCTGCCGAGAAGGACTTGCGGGTACTGGTGGATGAAAAGCTGGACATGAGCCAGCAATGTGCGCTCCCAGCCCAGAAGGCCAACTGTATCCTGGGCTGCATCAAAAGCAGCGTGGCCAGCAGGTCGAGGGAGGGGATTCTGCCCCTCTACTCTGCTCTGGTGAGACCCCACCTGGAGTGCTGCGTCCAGCTCTGGCGCCCTCAGCACAAGAAAGGCATAGACCTATTGGAGCGGGTCCAGAGGAGGGCTGGGGGATGATCAGGGGGGTGAAACGCCTCTCCTCTGAGGAAATGCTGAGAGAATTGGGGTTCTTCAGCCTGGAGAAGAGAAGGCTCCAGGGAGACCTTATTGCAGCCTTCCAGTACTTAAAGGGGGCTTATAAGAAAAAAGGGGACAGACTTCTTGGCAGGGTCTGTTGTGACAGGACAAGGGGGAATGGTTTTAAGCTAAAAGAGGGTAGATTTAGACTAGATATAAGGAAGAACTTTTTTACAATGAGGGTGGTGAAACACTGGCACAGGTTGCCCAGAGAGGTGGTAGATGCCCCATTCCTGGAAGCATTCAAGGTCAGGTTGGACAGGGCTCTGAGCAACCTGATGAAGTTGGAGATGTCTCTGCTCACTGCAGGGGAGTTGGACTAGATGACCTTTAAAGGTCCCTTCCAAACCAAACAATTCAATGATTCTATAAGTAATGACAGAGGATTAGGGGGAACAGTACTGGCATTAGTGAAGCCAAGAGGCAACAGGCCACGAGCTAAGACTCGCTCAATGGCCATCAACTATTGGAGGTGGACTTCCTTCCTTCCTGAAAATTTGAAGAAGTTAGCCAGAGTTTTATTTTGGTTATGTTGTGTTTACTAGTAATGCAAAGAAGTAAAGCCAGTTACAAATCAACCATACCTTTCTTGAGGATAATTAATTTAAGCAATGTATTACAACAGACTCAGTGGGGGAAAAGGATATACTAAATATACACATTTTCTGCCTAACTAGAAGCAGAAGCACCAATGTAATCTAATCAAACCCCACCTACCGTAGCAATTAGAATTCAGCAACTATTCGGTTATCCAACGTGTATATATAGGTTTGATATTAAAATGCTTTGTTGCATGTAAACTGAAATTAGTGGAAGATCTCATAGATCTCAAAATATTCTTTGTTACTAAATAAATTTTGAACCCAAGAGACCTCTGAAATGTTAGTATTTCTGAAATTCAACTAATCATGCTTTAGGTAACCTGAAAAGGCTTGGAATCTGTATAGAAACATACCATATCACACAACAGTTAAATGACAGGATTTGTTAATTGCTGGCATTTTAATGGCAATTACTGAAGAAGCAGTATGCACAGAAGTGTGTTTGTTCTGACCAAAAGCACAGGCAAGTAAACAACACTTTGCAAAAGACAACACAGATCGAAAACAGCTAGTTTCTTGACAGAATTTTACATGACATTCTTAAAGATCCATCTACCAAACCCATATTAAACATAGTGTGAAGGGAAAGATGGGTTTCCCTCAGCAGCATTGTACAGTACCTCTATAGTTCAGAGAAGGTTCAGACTGAGTTTTTGATGGAGGAACTGGAAAAGGCAGGCAATGAAAGGACAAGAGAAGACATATTAAAGTTCTAATATTGCCTCGTAAGCCACAATATTAATTAATTACTCCTAGTATTTGTTTTCCTAAGCATTACAGAAAAAAATGTTGACCAACAGACATGCAGAGCTGCTACTAGAAGCAGTTTAGCTGGGGTTGTATTCATTGCCGATTCACTCTTGAAGCTGCTTCAATTGCTAAATTGAATTATGAAAGCAGGTGGCAGCAGAGCTTGTCTTTTAATAATCCTTCAGCACTTGGTATTGCTGTTTCAGGGAAGGAGAGAACGACAAGCACAAAGTTTTTCTAGAACCTGCTCTTACAAACACAGCCTATGCCTTCAGCACCTCTGATGCCTTACTCGTTAGTGGGAATGTGTTTTAAAAATCTGTCTGTTCTGATAACTAAACAGACTGGACATCTACTCAGTGCACAATTCACAGACCAACTCCTACTGAAACCAATGGGATTATTCCTCTTGGAGATTACAGACGGGGAAGGAATTTGCTGGAACAAAGGAAACCTTTTGTAAATTTTATGTGTGTTTACCAGTTTTCTCATCAGACACCATGGTGCAGAGTAAGAGGAAGGCAGAAAAGGCTAAAATACATTCAGGATCAGAGGGATTTTATCATAATGAAAGGTATACCGAAACGTTAAAAAAAGAATAAAATATAAAAAAAATTCTGATGCAGAGAGCAGCACACTATGAAGTGTTATATCATTTGCTGCTATAATTCCAGCCCTGAAATAAAGTCTTGGTTTTGACCGTACAGGCTACAACCGGATTTGATGACCAATTCTGCACCAGTATATACACCATCAGTTTCATTTTATAAGAAAAGAGTTTAAGGAAGGTTTAGGCTAATTACTCTGTAAGTTATCCCTGAAGTATGCTGAATGAATCCTGTTGAATACCTGTTGCTCCAAAATGGTTAGCCTAATTACAGTAAACATATCTTAAAAAACCAAACAAGTATGCAATTGAGTTATGACACGTTGTCAGCTACTTTTTTGAGCATCCTAACAATTCAAAGGAAAAGGAGACATTTAGTTGACTTAAAAGTCTAAACTCACTGAAATTTGACTCACGCAGAGGTAGAACTGTCACTTAACCAAAGGAGTTTGAAAGAAGAGACAGTTTATAAATAAATAAGTGTATAAATAAAAAATAAGCCTGCTGCTCAGCACCTACAAGACTGGTGTTACCTAAACAATAAATAAGGTCATTTACCATGCTGGATGTGATACCGATTGAGACAAACTGCAGGCGACAATTTTAATGAATATCACTTTCTGACCTCAAAGGAAGTAGCGCTTGTCAATGTGTATTTTTAAAGCAGGTATATTTTAAAGCACATCGCATAATTATGCTATTTGAATACACAATCAGGCTGATAAAATTCAAGCCCAAGAAGCTACCGCTACAATATCATCTATGAGAGCAGAAAGTGAGGGTGAATAAACAAGAAAACAAAATTTTAAATACAAATACCTTCTAGCTCCTCTTCACCAAACCATCAATATCTTCGCTCTTTGGAGGAGCCACCTCTGAACCTATCCACAATCTGTTTCTCGTAAGCCCTGGTCTGTCGCCTCTGCCTCTCGGCTTTCGCAGCTGCCATGACTATGGCATGTCGCTTCTTTCTTTCTCTCCAACCCACAGCACAGGTAGGTGACAGGCTCTGCCTGGACGAGGCCCCCGTGTTACGCACACCTGTACCGACAGCAGTTCCAGCAGGTAGCAAAGCTCCTCCTTTTGCCCTGCCCCAGGCCAACCTGCACCCTGCCAGGGGCCAACCCAGCCTGGCGCAGGGCCCGAGAGGAGCCAGGGACGGCTGGGCACGCTGCCGTCCTGGCTGCCGCTCTGGGCACGGCTCACTGAACAA
Organism: Calonectris borealis; assembly: GCF_964195595.1. NCBI lineage: Eukaryota > Metazoa > Chordata > Aves > Procellariiformes > Procellariidae > Calonectris > Calonectris borealis. The sequence goes on along the minus strand of NC_134313.1, from coordinate 77,699,418 downwards.
ACCCACGCTGCTCTCCAGACCAAGATGTCACTCTGCTGTTTCAGCCGGGCCGCAAAGGAATGAGAGCACAAATGCTTTTAAGTTGCCCATAATATTGTTGGCACATCATCTAACTCTGCAGCGACTGCTTTCAGCCTCAGCTCACCTCTTTTTCTGTCCCAGGCATACACCTCCTTTATCCCCAGCTCCTCCAAGGACTTGGTAAGCTCCAGCTCCTCCCCAGTAATGCCATCTCGCAGAAGAACAACGTGCTCTTGACTGACTTCACACTTTTCACAAATAGCTGGGATGATGTTGTGGAGAGGCACCTCTGGGCTAACTCGAACCACAGTCTTCTGTGTCTTCAGGTAGTTCACTACCAGCCTCACAGATTTCTGCAGAAACAAACAAAAACTCTCAGCTCTCTCTCCATGATGGCTAGGCTCTCTCACAATGAGAAAGGCACTGGGGATTTCCACACTGTCTTGACTCCTCCTAGGCAAACTTAACCCACATGCATACTATTGCAAAAAAAATTATTTAAAAAAAAAAAAAATCTCAGAACTCCCCTGTCACTAAGGAGACATTGACAAGAACAGGCAAATAAGGAAAAGGAATCAAAGACAGCCGTCATTTGTGAATGTTTACAAGTACCACTCTGAAAGGCATGACAGTGTAATTAGCTGTACTGATGCAGAATAATAAAAAACTCAGCAAACATACTTGGAAAATGGCTACTTCTGAATCTTCGCAATACTGTGAAATACATTTATTAACGATCAGTCTTATCCCATATCTTCAATAAAGATGGCAAACAAAATACCACCAAAACCCTACTTACCCCCACACAATCCCACAACCCTCATTTCAGCCACTACTGCAAATTTCAATCAAGGGTCTTTATTAAGAACAGATTTCCATCTATCCAACCACATACAACATAACATTTTGTCTAAATGCTGGAGTCCAGACTGGCACCTGCCAGTCTGCATGCAAATCAGTTAAGCTAGTAAAGCAGGTTATAGTCAATCTCAAGCCTCTCCCATCTGGTTTGAAGATGCAAAGATTGGAAGAACTGCTCGAAATCAGAGGAATGAAATGATGCTTCATGGCACCATTTTAGCCCCACAGAGTACTGACCTCAGGGACCCTTGGCAGAGGTCGCTTTGTCTTCTCTTCTGGAACCTTCTCTTTCAGAAGTACCGTCTGTACGTCCAGTGCTCCTACCAAAGTGTTTGGCTTGTAACTCAGAGGTGGTTGAGCTCCCGAAGACTTCAGTTCAAGACTATGTTGGGATGGATTCAGGCGATACTGGCTGCATAAATCAACCAATAGATCCATCACAGCTTTACTGCAGGGCAGAAGACATTCACTGTTAGCATGAGAAAAAACAGTTGCTAAAAAATTTATCTCAGTTTTAATACGGGAGAAAAAAAGACAATACAAGCTGTAGATGTGTCGCCAGTTAACCATCTTTGGGAGGGAACAGTGCTAATGCTTTACAATGCTAAACAGACCACATAAAATGTTAAGAATTAAATATATTCGCACTTCAGTGTGTATTTATGAGCTGGCAATTAACTATTCACTATGAGGCAGACAACAGTGCCAATAATAGCACTAACAAACATGAGCCAAGAGAGGACAAAGTGCATCTTATCTGCTAAATCCATACATTAAATTCTCTGATTCAAACCCTGTTCTTTAACAGGAAGACAAGATATAAATAAATGATGCACTCACGGTACAGTAAACTCTACCTAGATTTGAACCATCACATAACACAACTCAAAACGGAACGTTTAAATCTGGAACAAAAGATAGACAGGATTTTTTTTCCCAGCTTACAACTTTAAGTCCCCCCTCCAATCTATTTGACACCAGCAATATTTCCAAGTACAAGAGATCCCTTCCATATTTATTTTGGTGAGGATATTAACCCTGTATAAAAACATCTGGTTTCAAGTATTTGCATTATCGAGAAGTCTTACTGCAGATGTGATTCTTAAACGACGAGGTTAAGAGAGTCAGTCACTGCCCCTCTCCTATTCCATGCCTCTGCATGGAGATACTCTGTTTTGTGTCAGTAACTCAACATTCACTGGAGCTTGATACTGCCTGATACAGCAAATATGAATTATGCTCCTCTACAGCCCAGAAATTCTCTTCTACCAAGGTACTGAAGGGTTCTTTTTTTTACAACCGTCCTCCCTAAAATTCCATCCAGGATCAGAGAAAACAGGTTTATTAAAACTGGTTATGTTTCTGAAAAGTTTTGGTTTCATAAACTAGGCTCTGTCACCAACAGAACAACACAAGTTAAAAAAAATTACCAGCCATACCTGAAGCCTGTCATATACAGGGGATATTTTTCTTCTAGCAGAAGTGAAAATAAGTGCATAGACAGTGTATTTGCCAAAGGAACTGGCATCTCTTCTAACGTGTAAACTGGAAAAACTATACAGGTTCAAAATGCAAGCAAATTCAAAGAAAATAAAATCCTTTACAGGTTATTAGCTACCACCATTACATCTGTAGCTCAAGAACTGCCCTTCCATTGCAAGCTGTTGTCATCTGGGAAACAAGTCCCGGGGGGGGCTGCCCATTTTCCTTCTATGTATATGTTGTTGGCCAACAGCCGCTCAAGAAGTTGGTGAAGAACCTTGGAGAGCTAATGGCAAAGACAAGAAGAATGGAAAACGAGAACGATCCCTTATTAACAGGTGAAAGGCTAAAACATACGCAGGTGACAGCTCTCCCCATGCAAGAGATGAGAAAGGACCTTCTTCACAGTAACCTATTTCAAGTGTAACCGAGTTATGCAGTGTGAGCTGAAAAAGTGGCCAACGTGGAAAATCTGAAATAGGTGATCACATCGAAAAGAGAGGAACAGTGAGAAGATCATGACTGAAGATCAAACAAGGAAAACAGATGTCATTAATATGTATAGGAGGCTTCAGAAGAATAGAGCACTGTGGTAACTGCTAACATAGAGAGCATCTAAATAGAAACGTGTAGTATCTAAATCGAAACTGTATCAGGTCATTTCATGCTGACTTATTCTAGCACTGTTCCCAAGTTGCAAATGTCTGTATTTCACAACTGTGTTTAATTCACCATGTTTAATGTAACACACCACAAACCAACAGAAACGTCTACACCTACTAAGTCCAAACTGTAGGAGAACCCCACCTACACTGATTTTTACATGAATATTCATTATGCTGTGCAGCAGTGAGCATTTTAAAATGTGTCAGTCCACCTGATACAGATCTCAGCTTTTCTGTTTACAGGCATATTTCTTTTAAAGTGAAATTTGCATGTGTTTTCTTCCCCTCAGTCTTATTACTATTGTTTCAGAGAAAAGCAAATAACCTTGCAGAACCGCAATACATGGTGTTCTATGTTCTATTTAAAATGGAATGCTAATATATTTCTGTAGTGCATAATATTGTGATAATTCATTCAAATTTGGATGGCTATCTTACCTCATATAAACTATTTCATTAAAAACACTTTTTAAAAAAAAAAACAGCACTTGAAAAAAATATAGTTTGTCAAAAGAACACTTTGTGATTCCATGCACCCTCCACTGAAATTATGAAATATGTTCAGCAGCAACAATACCACAACAATACCACAAGATTAGAATCCACACCAGCCATCTCAGAAAACAGGTTGCAGACAATCATGCAAATTGAACAAATTTGTCCGGACAATGAACAATTTAAAAATCCAGCCATGTTTCATCTTATTCTTGATCACAGAGCAGGTGTGTGTTAAATATAACACTTAAGGAGGTCTGCAACATCCTATCCTGAGCCATGCTGCTCAGAATACACAACCATTCCATGAAAAGCATCCCCAGGCTTCATATGTACCACTTAGGAGTACAAATGAAGCAACATCTCTGAAGCTTTTGAAACAACTTCAAAGTGAATAGTATGCTCTTCCCAAAATGTAAATTTTGGAAAATAATTTCCACAAAACTTCAAAAGGATTAAAAAAAAAAAGAAAAAGAGAGGAATTCTACAAACAAAATTCAAAATTCATGTGTTTCAGAGAAGTAAGGGAGCTGTGAAGTCCTTGCAATGAAGTTATTCTTATATCAGATTTCAATTTCACCAACTTGAAAATTTTTCCTTCTGAACTGTAATACAGTTCAGCCTGATTTTAAGTGGGAGTTTTATTCCAAGTAACTCCATGTATACGCCAAAAAGAGAGCCACTAAATACAGCAAGGGCATGCTACTGAGCCATCTACTAATCTAGACCAACTTTTCTTTCTAACCTTGGGCTGAATATCGCTCTTTGAAGAGGCAAAGAGTCAGTCCTTCCTTCGCTTCCATCTCATTCCAGACATATCTGCACTTTATTTTAACCTGCTTTTGAGACCTGGTAGACAACATACTCTATTCTGAAATTCAGGCAGGTCTAATCATAAAGGATTAAATCTAAAGCTGCAATGAAGATGGGAAATGTCTCCTGCCTTTCCAACTACTCAGCAAAGAAACACATTACTTTTTTATTTTAATAAGACGTTGTTGTGGTTTAACCCCAGCCAGCAACTAAACACCATGCAGCCGCTCGCTCACCCCCCACCTCTAGTAGGATGGGGGAGAGAATCGGGAGGGCACAAGTAGAAAAACTCGCGGGTTGAGGTAAAAACAGTTTAATAATGGAAATAAAACAAAGTGGAACAGTAAAAACAACAATGATAACAACAAGAATAGAACATACAAAGCAGGCGATGCACAATGCAACTGCTCACCACCCACTGACCAACACCCCAAACTGCAAGAGCCCTCCCTTTTCCCAGACCACGGCTCCTAATTATATACTGAGCATGACGTCACATGGTATGGAATACTCATTGGCCAGCTGGGTCAGCCACTCCAGCTATGCTCCCCCCCCCTTAGCTTCCCATGCACCTGGCAGAGCATGGGAAGCCAAAAAGTCCCCCGTGCAAGCCCCACTTAGCAACAACCAAAACATCAATGGGCCATCAATGCTCCTCTCATACCAAACCCAAAACCACCCCCCACCCCCCGCCCCCCAGCTACTGAGAAGAAAGTTAACTCTGTCCCAGCCAGAACCAAGACAGATGTCACTGAAGTTTTAGGTGGAGAGACCAAACGCTATGTGTGAGACACCAAACATTAATGACTGATAAGCAAATACTAGAGCACAGAAATGAAATTGGAGGATGAACCCAATTTAAGATTCAGACAAGATAGTCCAGACAACTATTCTTAACAAAGGAGAGTAGTTTGACTCTGTCTTGATATTCTGTTACTAAGCTGTTTGACATCTAACACCAATTCTGGACAGTAAAGAATAATTACTTTGTCAGCAATATTTATCAGATTGAAGCCCCTGATCAAGTTTGAGCATGTCAGACCACTTGTGTCCTGTTGTTCACCAGTAAAATGCAGCAAAGACGTCTATAGTTTAAGAGGCAGAAAACAACTGAGTTGTTTTGGGTGTGGCTTGGCCTAATCTCCTTGGATCACACAGAGAAATCCATTTTAAAATACAGCCTTGTACATCCAGGAGATAGATGTGTAGGATGAAGTTGTACTCTATCAAATGACATTGACTTTCCTATTACCTTCTACTTTCATGCTACAAATGCCCAAAAAAACCCCCTCGAACTGGAGGAAAGAATCTTCTTTATTTAGGTCAATGCCAAACGTACATTAGGAATCTAAAGTGACAATTGATTGGAAAAGAAAAACACTAGTGTAAAGAGGCTGACCTGAAGTCTCTAACGGTTTCACTATCTGCATTTAAAACCAGAAAATAGCGTTAGACATTATTATTTTCTTACGCTCCAAAGCACAGCAGGCACTTCATGAAAAGATTAGAAGTTTTCCTACACAACCAGAAATGTAAACACTAATAGCAAGCTGCATCAAAAGAAGTACAGGAAGCACGATAAACAGATATTCATAAACGCTTTCTATTTCTTTTCTTACTTTGCTCATGTATATTTGGCTCTTATCTTCCGTAATTGAGCAAGTCCACAGAAGGAATATAAATACGACACACGAGAAGAGGCAGAGGACTGGGTTCATTGAGCCTTAAGATGAGAAGGGTGAAGGGAGATTTTGTTGCTGCCTGTAAGTACCAACTGGTGGGGTTACAGATCCGGACTCTTCTCAGTGGTGAACAGCAAGAGGACAACAGGCAAGAGACAAGTGCCAACATAGGAAATTCCATTTAGGTACAAGGAAACATTTTTTCACTACGAGGATGGTCAAGCCCTGGAAGAGGGGTACAGAGAGGTTCAGAATCCTCCTCCCTGGAGGTATTCAAACTTGCCTCGAGACAGCCCTGAGCAACCTGCTCTTGTGAGACCTGCACTGAGCAGGGAGTTAGAGCAGGTGAGTTCCAGTGGCCCCTTCCAACATAAATTATTCTGTAAATTATTCTAGTAAGATATTTTTTTTTAAAGCCTACATTGAACTACTGTAGTTTTGACTTGACCCCCATCTAGATAAGCTCATTTTTAACCTTTTTGCTGTATATGCCCTGTTCATCTGTTTCTAACACCACCTCTTTCACGTTTTACCAACCTGGGCTGATTTCACACCTTCAGTCTTTCTTGAGACACCATTCTGTATGTTGAGCTCTAAGCCCACAATTAATATCACTTAAGTCTCTTCCACTGAGAATTATGTGCAAATATTCTTTCTGTGATGACATTAGCTTTATGCTCCATGTAACGCATACTCTGCACTGAGCTCTGTCCTCCAGTATTCGCAGAATGAGACTACAGCTTCAGCTAGTTTACTATTTGTTCTAGTACGCTGCTCTCTGTGCACCACATGTACATGTAACATGTAAGGTAACAGCAGGAGAAACAACTGTCCAGTCTGCTCTTCTGCCTACCAGTCATCCATGTAGTGACAACTCCAAACCAAACATCATTTAGCTTCAAACATCCCAATTTTTCTGCAATATATTTCAAATACTACTGACTTCTCAAGCTGCTGAGACTAAAGGTCTGTATCTGTGTTAATCAGGAAGTCCTCCTCAGTGTCACTCAATGTGAATGGAGGCACTTGCATAATCCCTTTATTTATAGGTAACCCATTGAAAGTATTACCTGTGAGAATTACAAACAAAAAAGGTTTCTGGTAACTCTTGTGAGCTTTTCCACTTACCTTCTTTCTAAATGTCTAGTCATTGCCTCTGTCAGACCTGCTAACAGTTTGTGTGGATGTGCTACAGATCCATATGCATAAACTGTGTAAGTGGCCAATGCTCTATCCTCTCACAACATCATACAGTTCTCATACAACGGTACAAATACAGATCAGTTGTGGGGATATTTTATAATCCTTTTCAGGGGGGAGAAGGCTAACACTTTTTCATGAATACTTTTAAATGTTTTACAGCAGAGTTCACAGAGACCAATTATTTCAAAACAGAAAAGTGTTTTTAATACCATTCTATTGCTGCACACACTCCTTAAGGACTCAATTTTGTCCTAAAATCTGCACTACGTATTTCCAAAATCTGGAATAAATTGTATGTTACAAGATGGCAATAAACTCTTAGAGAGAGACTAACAGCTTGAGTTAACTTTTATAAATAAACCTACTTAGAAATTCCAGATTCCAATAAAATATCTTTAAATAGCACACACTTTCTTTTTTTTCTTGAACTATCTTTCAAGAAAATTTAATGAGAATTTTCTGCCCTCTTGGTGATATAGGAACTTTCTATATAGAGAACAAAGTAAAATTAACATGCTGCTTTGCTTACATACAATGAACAAACTGAAAGAGATAATTTTGACTTTTAACTTGGTTCATTTATAATAACCTTAAGTGATACTAATTAACTACAGTGGTTATATTTTCAAACATCCTCTAGTGTATTTCATCGCTCTGTGAACTGAAATTACAGAATCATTTTTCATTATGATGATACCCTGGGCAAGGTTTTGCAGATTTTTCTGCAACAGAAAAGCTATTTCCCCAGGGCACCGAAAAACAGATTTTGCAGAATGCAGTTTTAATGATGGCAACGAAAATACTGAAGATTTATAGCAGTATAAACAACAGCAGAATTTGTCTGAAATGTCCTTCCATGATATTACCGTAGATAAAAAGAGTGAACAGGGAAAAGAATTTATTACCTGCACTGGCTGCCATACTTGCTTCAAACTAAACGAAACACATTTTTTTTTTATTCCAGTATCTTCATCATTAAATGTTTATCTCTGACTATCATTGTACTTTGTAGCTGTCCAGTTCGAAATGTCAAAACAATGCAAAAAGATGAAAAAGCCTGGGCTTTCACCCAAACCCGGAGACTTAAGACAGTCCATCTCCTAAAAATTTCAGATGCTCTTGACTTTTTTTTTTGGTATTCCACATCCCTAAAAACGTAACCAGTGTTAGTGTACAGAAAATTTCATCTTCCAGTGGTTAGAAAGAACAGCAGCACACACAAAGTCTGTTCACAGACTGATGCCACTGTACTACAGGGCTCATTATAGGGTATCCTTTTCGTATTTCATAACTTGTTAGGATGATTTACTCCCTTTCTCAGTTTCCATAATCTTCCACTTCCCACAGCAGGCTATCAGTGCCTTACATTTGTCACTAACTCTCCACTCCAAGTGCTCAAGACAGTGCTGAGGGAGAGCACTTACTACCTAAGTTAGGCACTGGTGATACTTAGATTAGCAGATTAGCACAAGCAGGAATTTAATTGCTGCTTAAATCAGGGGCCTAGACCTGTCATGCAGACAACGGAGAGAAGTGGGCACCTTCACAGAACAATGAAGAGAACATTTTGGTTGCTTAGAGTGCTTAATGTAGACAATATAAATAACCCCACAGAAACATCTAAGGTTTAATTTTTGACATTTCTTTCAGGTTTTAATCCACAAACTAAAGACTCTAATAATCAAAATACTCAGTCTCAGTGTATGTGACAGCAATGGTGATAATAAACACCTGTGTGAGAGACAGAATATTTATTGTACAGGGATTTTCCATTTGTCCTCTGCTCCTGTAGCTTTTAGGTACTTCAAAAGGTCACATTAAAACACCACTCTTGTAGTGCTCTTGGAGTGTTTGTTCCAGAGTTTTTTCTTTTTGAGGGAAAAGAAAATCTTTTCTAACCATATGGCAATTATGTATCTCTCTATACAAAATGCTGCATGAAAATTAGCCTCTTGTTAGCTCCCAGGTGGCTTGGATTTGCCAATGAAACACCAGCTTTCTTTGGGATCTAACGGCCAGTGAGTTTCATGTCCTGTTCTACTTTCCAGGCCTGTTCTTTCTCCCATTAAGTCCAAATCTCCCCATAAAAACTCGATCACTAAATGTATAATTTGAGAGCTCTGATAAGCACTGCTTTCCTTTAAAACCTTTAACATCACTCTGGTTTTGGGGCTGACCCACACGAGTTGCACTAGTCTCCTACGAGTGGCTAAGTGAACACTAACTTCTACAAGAAAAGTAGGGGGGAGAATGAAGTACCAGACACTCTGCACTGCTGTACACATCCTCCTCAGCCATCAAAATACACTAATAGATGAACAGTCAAAATAGACTAATATATCAGACCAAGAAGAGTAATTTTACAGGAATGCAAACTACTGCAAACCCCAAATGTAAAATAAGCACAGGCCTGGATTTATCAACAGGCATCTACATATCCTCCTAATCTGGTATGATCACTTTCTATGGTTTCTATTGCTTCTCTGCATGACCCCAGACAGGCATACTGTCAGGACTGCTGTTTGCAGCAGCACCTACTTCCACTGCACCAAAACCCCTCTGTACTATGAGATGCGATACAGCCTAAGACTAGGCCAGTGGCACTACATGGAAGAGAGAGATCCATACACGTGCTGAGGGTGATCCATGGGGAAAACAGTGACACAATAGCTGCTAAATCCTTCCTGCCCCAGCAGAGAGGGTCCTTTATACATGGCTCTCAGGACTCTCTGGTACAACAGCTGCCTAAAATGCAGAGAGAAGCATGACAGAGAAACCCCATCAACCCAGAAAGGGAGACATTAGTATCAGCAAGTATCCCACTGGGAACGGAGGGCTCCGGAAAGTGGGAGCTAATCAAAGCCTTACCTTCCTTGTACTGTGCTCTTCTGCTCCACCCCACTGGGTAAAACGACTGTGAAGTCCACCGATCTGTTTATCATGTTCTCCTTCATGCTGACAAGGTTCTGATCAGAAATTACAGCTGTCTCTGCAGGTGACTTTTGCTCACTGTGAATCCTACTTGTTGCAGAAGCTTGATTTGGTGGAGGAGGAGCGCGAGCTTTCATTCTTCTCCTTGAGAAATAAAGGCAAGAAGAAAATTAATAATGTCTCATAAGCAAAGTATAAACACGTTAATAAGAAAATATGTTCTTTCAGCCATAATTTCAGATTGTTTTAAAAAGTTCCTCCAATGCAAGCCGTTTTTCTTCATCATAAAACTTTTCAATGGAATTGCATTTTATTTTTACCTCCTCTCTAAAAATACGCTAATTTTTTAATGATGCACTCACTCCTACTGTTTGCTTTCCATGCCCCAGGGAATGAATCAGTTCCATAATTAGGATATGAAATAATCATTATTCTGTCAAGCATGAAGCATGCTCCTATGAAGAGAGAAACAGAAATACTGGGTCCAGTCCAGACCTGACTCAAGGAAGAGTTGTATTTACGTAAATGAATGTCTCCTCCAAGTCAGAACGGCAGGAGCAGAGGATGGGTGAGGTTTCATTCAGCTATATTTGGGTTCCACAGTATTACTCTACTTGAAATATTGTCTCTTCCTCTGCTCTGACCAAGTAGTATTAAATTTGGCTCATCGTACTTCATAGGGAAGCACCATGAAAAGGTCAACCACGAATGACATCACTTCTTACTATGCAACACAGAGACTATAGCTCTTTGAAAGCACCCTGAAAAGAACTCATTCTTCAGTAGCAGGCTATGTGCCATAGGTGACATACAGAAAAGCTGCATCAACTTGCACCAAATAAGGATGTACTTTACAGAGATATAAACCCACCACAAACTCAAAGTTTACTTCATTGGCAAGCTGCCAGACAGTAAGCAACATATGTGCGCTGTTAAACTTCTGAATAGCTGGTCTCATACCAAGCACATGTCTAAGAGGATTAATTCTGATGATTAATATCCCAGTGGTCTCTTCTGACTAGATTTATGTCTAGTTTAAGTCAGATTTTAGCGTAACAGATGGAAAAAGCAGTAAAATATTTACTGAGAAATTATTACCCAGGCTTACTGCCTGCAGTTTTTAATCTGCGTGGTTTTAGGGTGCAGGAAGAGAAGAGATTATGATTCTGCACATCATTTTCACCCTGTGAACAACATAAACAGAGGTCCAGAAAAGAAGAGTACAGAAAAAGCACCCTAACCCTTAAAAGCCTGCAAAACTTAGTGGTTGAACCAGCCAAGGGCAAAACTATGTTTAGGGGGAAAAAAAAAAAAAATTAAAAACTGAACAGGATTAATACCAAACCAAACTCTTCTTTAGTTAGAGACAATGTGAATTCTCCAGACAATAAGACTAAACATACAGTTTGGATTACTAATGGAAGCTCCTGGCAGAGAAAAAAGTAAGAACTACATCACATCACAAAAAAAAGAGTTCAGAAACAATCCAAATCCTCTACACTTTTTAATCAGTATTTGCATTTGACCAACAATTTCTATGACATGTCTCAACTTGCAAAAAATCACTACAGTGTCCTGAAAATGCACATTTCAGTAAGACCTCAGCAGGACACTAAAATTAACAGTGATGCAGATATTTCCTTTCACTTCCTGTGTGCATAACAAATAACATTCCCTACAGATATGCAGGGAGAGCTACTGCCATATTTACTAGCATACAGCAGTTTCTCTTCCATGGAAAATTTTCCCTGAACATTCACTTTTTTTCCTACATACACCCAGTATCAGTTACTAACTTGCAGCTCCTACACTCCTCCCCATGGAGGTGATGATAAAAAGTTCAAGGCTTTACTGTTTGTCAAACTACTTTGACTTTCTATATGTCTGTGAACCAAACTCTTATTGCTTTTCTATAAAAGAAAAAAAAAGGAATTGGGATCATTTTCTGCTCAGATTCCTTTACGTTTCACTACAGTTGTTATTTATAAGCAGGTGGTGAGAGACATGGGAGTTCTGCATAAATCCAGATCATGCCAATGTAGCTTTACAATCATGCGGTGCAACATTTAAGGACTTCAGATCAATTTACAAATTATGTAATTCTTGCCCTCCATAACATCAACTGCATCAATGTAAGTAGCCACAGAGATTGACGTCAACTTGTTTCTTAAAACAAGCTTTTCTTTTTTGTTTTTAAAGCTTGTCCTACAATGTGGGGAGAGAATCTCCAATACAAAGTACCAAAGGAGGTGGGAAAAAAAGAAGCAGGCAAGTATCCTGAGCCTGGCAGAACTAGTTTTTTTTAATTATGTTTTACCTGGACTTGTAAATTCCAGATCTCACAGTAAACAGAGAGAGGAAATAAAGCAATGGTAATGAAATAAACATGAAACTGAAACCAGCTGAAACTGAAGAGACTTAAAACTTCAGGGGAGAAGTGAAGAACGACTGAGTTTTGAAGCTGATGAAGGAGCTGGAAGTAAATTGGGAGTATGCTACACACGTGTTTGTTCCCTATCAATAACATAAAGCTGCATCTGGTTTTCTAAAGGAACAGACAAACAAGGTCAGACACCTTAATAGCAATTTATAGCTCTGAAATGGGAGTGCGATTTTTAATTGGCCACTTTTTAAGTACTCTTTACAGTCAATTCTGCAGTTACAGACCCTGTACAACACTGCTTGGGTCCGGGTGTGTGTGTCAGGAAATCAGGCATCATACCATCAAAAGCATCAACTATGCATTGGCCAGCGATGTTCACTTTACCTCCATAAAATATGTAACAATGTATATTCTTTTTGGCATTATGGTCAGGGCCTTTTAGATACTACAATCCTCCTTTTCTTTTGTGCAAAAAGGACAGTGCAGGTTTGTTTCCTTCAGAGAAATCAGAGAACGGAAAAGGGAAAACATTCCCACTACAGTGTCTCTAACCTAGCAACAGTTCAGGTGACCTCATACGAACTTTTCCACAATAGCGACTACACATTCTCTTGAAACACTGCGACTGCTTTAAATGCCTGGTTTTCAACATTTTCCAAATGACAGATTTCAAACTACTTCAGTGGAAGCAGATCTCTTCAAAGTTGACATTTGTAGAGCGATACGTGGCACAGATTTGCATTTCCTAGCCAACTTTCTGAAACATCTCAGTAGTAGAAAGTAGCTCCATGAATCGCAGACTGAAATCCACAGCTCTAGCTCTACCTTGGATCTGCAGGAGCAGCTGCTTTCTGACCAGTTCCAGCAACTGCAGTCAGAAGGTGCCGAGAAGCCTGTTAATACTATTGAATGCAAGTCAGAAAAAGAATTCAGCTTTCTCTGTCAGAGCTACAATGGTTATAAAGGACAATACAAAAGCACTCCATAGTAAAAGCCTTTTTGTTCCCCCACTAAAATACTGCACAGAGAAACTGTGTGATTTAAAAGCCTGCTTTAAATCTTTCCACGCTATAAACATAATGTACTATAAAAAAGCTGCATACCATTCTTCAGTATGAGCTAAATTCCAAGTAAATTTAGCTCAACAGCAATTTTTTTTCCACAAACATCTTTCACTGCGCTCAATACTGAGATACTTGCTAAGCTCCCCTACCTGCTATTAGTCTGCAGATGAAGTTACAAGCGGGAACACTTCAAACCTATGATTCACTCATGGTTACATGAATGCTTCGATCCAGTCCTTGATGAGGAGTCAGAGTAAAAACAAGCAGCTGATTCTAATATACAGGTGCCTCTAAAATACAGTGCCTTTTACCAAGGCTTGAAATAGTTCATCTCACTTTACTGTAAGCTGAAAAAAATGCATATAGCCATGAAATAATTAGGCAGAATACATAAATAGCCTACCAGCACTGTTCTCAGTAACAGCATCAGACTTCCCAGAATGGAAAAGAAAAAATAACGAGCAAACTGACCAACAAGACCAGCGTTTCTGTAGTACAGCACATAGAACAAATGCAACAGAAATGAAGAAAAGTTTCACCAGATTAAGAACTTCAAGACAAGGTAACACAAGTCCTTTGGACCTACACCTTATTAATATGTAACTACCAAGCAATAGAATGCGACCTGGACTTTACAATCACATGTTGAAAAAACATGATCTCTCTTTGAAACACAAGTGGTCCTGGGACTTCCACCCTCATGGCAATGCTACACAGAGATTGTCTTTCTTCAGATAAGGTCTAACACAAAAAAAGAAGTGATCCTACACATTTCCACCATGCTCAAAAAAATCTGGAATCCTCTCTGCCCTGTAAGGCAAAGGCAACTTAACAAGTATAGGGCAGACTTCATGCCATTGATGTCAGCAGGAGTTTGGCAAGAGCTCCATATTACACCAGTTTGTACAATCTGGTCTTTCTATATCAATTCTCTCTCTAACCATTCATTTTAAACAAAAAAACCCAACCAAACAAAACCAAAAAAACCCCAAACCAAACCAAAAAAACAACCAACCCTCAAGCAGAATTATGGGTAACGCTCATTTTTGATATAGTGAACAACTAGCACAGGACCTGCAACCCAGTCAAGTCAATTTGCAATCTTGTCAATGCACAAGCCTGGAAGAGTTGCAGAGTTTCTCCGTGACATTCGTGTGCACCCCATCTCGTAATCAGGAGGAATAAATCAACATGAGAGTGCTCAGTGATGAGTGCAGTACACAAACACAGTGACTCTTGAGTGGAAAACAGGAGCCATTTAAGTAAACGTGCTCAACTTTCAGGTGATTGCATCCCACAGTTTTCTGAGAGGAAATCTATGCACATTGCTGTTTGAGGGAAGAAAAGCAGATGAGCACCTCCACTCACTCACTCTCACTCTCTGTCTCTCTCTCTCTGGCAACTCGCACAGCAAAGCTAGAAACCCAGCCCTGAGGCACACATACTCCAAACCATCAAGACACAGACAGCATGGTAGAAGTCGCTCCTGCCTAGTGGTCTAGCCTGCAAAGCAGATATCCTTCAGAGGACATTTCTTTTTCACTCCTCGTTGGTCATGGCAAATTAAAGAAACCCAGATCACAGGCTGGGAAAAGACACCCACTGTATTGGAATTAATAGTATGCCAAGGTCCCTCTTCATAAGTAAAATCCTTTCAGCTTCTAGACACAGCAGCTCAGAAAAATTATAACGCAACACAAATGTAAAGCAAATACAAACAGATTAGTACCAACATAAAGCCACCTCAAGAATTTTGAAAATGGAAAACAGAAAGTTAAACAAATCCCACAGAGATGGAGAACAGAAACCAGGAGAGCATGATAATGCCCATAACTACTAAAGAGGCAGGAGTTCATCCAGACAGCCCTACATCGTAAACTAAAGCTCCATTCCACTTTGCCATCTATAACACTTAAACTAACCAATTAAACTGAGTTTTTCGTTTGCTCTTTATTTGGGGGCGCAGGGGAGAATTTAAAAAAAAAAAAAACCCACAACATTCTCAAGTTTACTTAGTCTATCTCAGGCAAAATATACTGATTCATTACAAGTATGTGCAACATAACTTATGCCTCTAAATGTCTCATACCTAGTAAGTAAATTTACAGGTCTAAAATATATTACTCTTACAGTAACTTGTTTCCAGTATTATTTTACAACATTTCATAACGTTTGTAATATTATAAAAATATTATGCTTACTAAAAATAAATCTTCAGCAGACACTAAGATCTAATGAACTGGATTACTCCCATATTGATATGGCTCAGGAACAACTAGGATTCCCTGCGTTATTTGACTTTTTTAAATACCTTTTTTTTTTTTTTTAAAACAGTCTTTACTCTGAATTCCCTGGCTATTATGGTATATAATTACTTCACGCTTTTCTCTTTTCAAACATTTATTTGAATTTCCTATTACTTTTAAAAGATCATTCCATTTCTAAGGCAGGATCACACTGACAGACATGATGAAAATGATTCCCTTGCGGGCATGATAAAGTCACCCAAAATAGACAAGAAAAAATAATTTGTTTTTGGCAAAGAAATGAAAGTTATTTAATTATATTTTTGATCTTCTATTTGATTCTACTGATGAGAAACCCTACAGCTTTACGTATTTTAAAAATAAAGTTTTAATGCCAGAAGGAGAAAAAAAAAAAGAAGAAAGACCAGAAGCAAACTGAATGAGAGCATTTGTAGAAGAGGAAGCAGGGACGGAAGTACATGACCATGCTTGCCCAAGGGTGAAATTAAAGAAAAATAAACAAAAGTCAAGGTGAGGTGATCCGGTCTAATGGAAGTAGTTCCTAACGTCATATCTCTAATTTCAAACCTTTCACAAACTTAACAATCAATCATTAAAAAGCATTGTGCTGCTGTTTCCTGGTCTCAAACGTACAAGTGAATAAACTCATTGTTATAAAATTTGCTACCAGGAACATCTCCCCAGATTTGACCCATTTCATGAGAGGCTGAAATGTGTCCCAACACACGGCAGAGACCTGGCCACTCCGCTGCTTCTGAAGCGTTGCACAGCTGCCAAACAAGAGAAAACCAGCTTCCATCTGGCCGGGACTCAAGACTGCTGCACTGACACTACGTAGCTGAACTACCGAGAGCTCATCCCCTGGCAGGAACGCCAAATGATTTGTTAGCCTATGGCTGGTACCCTGAAATACGCTTTTTTTATACATCACCCACACTTTCAATTAAGAGCGCGTTATCTTCCAATAAAAGCCTAATCCTCCTTCCAGTCACTGAAGCGTTCCCTCAAGATCCAGTACAAAGCAGTTCACTTATCAGTTTCATGATACAGTCATTTTTTAGGGCCAGAAGAAGCCATAAGCAAACTAACCTGATTTCCTGTAGTGCATGGGCCATGCAATTCACCCCACTGCTGCTTTAGAGAGCCCTCACTTAGAGTGAAGGCAAGGACGGAGCTGTACGTGGGGTGGGCTTTAACTGATCAAGGAATAACGTTGCAGCCTACAAATGCTTTTACATCTATTAACCACAGTCACACTAGGGAGCCTATCAGATCTACCTGTATCAGTTCCCAAAACAAAACAAAACACCAGCCCTAGAGAAAATCTTTTAAAAAGCAGCCAAATCCCAGGATTTGGGTAGATGCCCACTGCAGTTAATGAAAACACTGCCTGAATAAGCACTGCAAGGTCTGGCCTAATAGCTGATTCACAGGACTTTTGAGATACCACCCACACGTTCAGTGTGTGGCAAAGGCCACACTACAAGCTGGTGCCATCATGTGCAACTCCATCAGGTTGCACATCAGTAAAGAGGAATGAAATGGGAGAGCAGCTAACATGTTATTATTTGCCTCATCTGCTAAAACACATGCTAAAGAAAAACAGAAGTCTTTTGTGGTTAAAGGCAAGAAAGCATAGATGAGTTACTCTATTTTGGAATGTTAAATTCCTGCGATCTAATCTGTGGTACTATCGCATCTCTGAGTCAGAGATATACCAATAGTTTTAACTCTTTAGCTTGGCAGATGTGATCCAAACAAAACCCCACTAACAATTCATACTGGAGGTTGAGTTAACAAGCCTCACCTTCAAAAAAATGTGGTCTAGAAAAGTGAAAGTAGAAAAATAGCACATTAGGTAAGGATGGTGAAACCTTGCTCTTTTCACAGTGACATCTGCCAGAGGAGAAGACTCAGATGAACCAAAACGCTGATAAAGGCAATACACATTTAGGCTTTAGGACGCAAACGTTTAGCCACCAGCATCTGAGCTAAAACTACCTGCCAGTTTCACACTGACCATAATCAAAAGATTGCCAAGCAATGGCTGTTGAAGTGACTCACAGCAGAACCATCACTGAATTAGTGCAAAGCATTCAGTAACCAGCCATCCAATCCTATTCCCACCAGTATTTTTGACTTCTTCCTCCGTTATCCACACACTCACATTGTTTTTTCCCCACTTATCAAGTAGTGAGCTATCAGACTCATTCTATTCCAAGCAATAATAATGATAATAATAATAAAGAAAACACTGAGGGAAACATCACGTTGCTCGTATTCATCTGAAATGTCACCCAGTTCCTTCATCTGTGACTAAATCAGGCTGCTTTGCATAGCATGCTTAAATAGGAAAAGAGAATGACGCTGTTTTTACGTTACTGATGCTTAAGCACAATAGCACTGGTTAGCAAGAAAAAAAAAAAACAAAAAACATCATCAAGTGTTCATGCTAACATCCCAAACGTACTTAGAGAGACATCCAGAATACTGCCACTTATACTGTAAAATGCCCAAGCCCTGCTGTCAGGGCACTCTGTTCTATTCTCAGTGCTCTCAAATCTTCACTGAGCTGTTTTAAGGATGCTCAATTTAGCAGACAGGAGGCTACAACCCTACAACCATGCAGACAGTCACTGAGTTCCCTGCAGATGGCAAATCCTGTGGCTGAACTGCGAAAACCACAAGGTTAAAATATCATTAACTGGTGAGACAACTAGCGAGATTTCTCAGCATTATTCGTGAAGTTATAGTCAGGTTCAGGTTGGCTAACTGGATTCTTACTAACCGTGGTCACCTGTGGCAAAACACTGGCATGAAAACAAAGCCAAGAGTATTTCTAAGCAGGCTGGAATCACTGTTGGCATTGCATCCTCTGCATGTGGTGGGCAAACATGCATCCTTTAAATGCACTGACTCTACTACCCGTCAGCTGTATTTTTGTCAGGATGCTACAGCTCACACCTCACTGTCTGTGCCGGGTGCCACAACTCCATGCTGAGCTCTGTAGTAGCGCTCTTAGGTCTGGAAAGATAACTTACTAGTTGGAATAGGTTTCATTAACCTATTATTACATTAACCAATAATTACTTTAGTCTTCATCATGTTTATTAATAGCAAACCAATGAAAACAATGAAAAGATAACTTGTTTCTAGAGGGGTCAATGACTAAAGATACGATTACACAAGCCTGAGGCTAGCTCAGAAATACTCGCACTGTATGGTATGTCCCCTGAAGTTATAAGGTGCTGTACAGATTTCAGGGTGGTTGTCCTTTCTTACTCTCTTATCAACAATCACTTTCAATAAGGCTATTTAAATAAACAAATATAAAAGTTTATTGCTTAGCAACACTGATTTATAAACCCACCTGTGGTACCTTGCACTGTCAATTAAGATGCAACTTCAAGGTGCATTTGCACTGTATTACCAAGCAAATGTATCTCAATTTTTGTGCCACAAACTTTTTAACCTGACTACCACCTACTGAGAATCACTCCCTAGAGGCTTAAAGACTCTGTAGATTAGGGCCCTACTGCAGTGAAGTGCTTGCTTTATTGTCTGTTTACAAGGGACACAGAAGATGGAATAGTTTTGAAAGAATCTGAGAAAAACATATATAGCTAGTGAAATTCTGATGTGATTTACTGTGCTGGCTAATTCCTAGTTTTATATATTTTACAAGCTAGTGGGCACGTCAGTGGAAAATCACTGACATTACTATAGAATAATATTCCTACCGGTACCCATTTCAACTAGAAAACGCCTTAAAACAGGGTCCATCTGATATGCAGATTGGGAATAATTAGGTTTAGAATTATTACCTGCTTAAGTAAGTACAGCTATGGTAAACATCAACACACGTAACTGTGAGCTCACAGATTTTAATGAGCATTCTCATTTAATATGAATGCTCTACAAGTATGCTACCGAAGTTCATTTCACCCATTCACCCTTATATAAACAGATCCTACAAAAACAGGCAGGCAATGGTAGTTGAGGGAGTTGAGCTCTTTGCAGAATTACACCTATTTTCTTCTACCTACCTCCATGACAAAGGTTTTAATTCATTTGCCATTTGTCTACAAATGGTGGCAAGATCACACTTACTTCAGAAAACCTACACACCCTACTGTACCAAAGAAGAGGTCACAGGCAAAAAGTTACAAGGGTGTGGACCAGAGTAGAGGCATCTTGGCTCAGTTCCAGAGCACCCCTTAGATCCAAAAGGGCTTCCCAAAACATTAGAAATACATATTTCTAGGTGGAAACTGAATTAATCAATAGCCACTAGCTCTGTGTCTTTACAGGCTGCAGGCCAGAAGGTAACCAAGCTTCTTCTGAAACCTAGAGTTAATCTCTTAAGCTAGATGGTCCCAGGCAGGAGGGACACAAAACATGGCAGGCAGGCCTACTGAAGCCATTTATTTTCCAGCCGCACTGAGCTCTCCTAAAAGGGGGAAGGCCTCTGTGCTTCCTCTCAAGTTTACTTGCCCTTGGAGAAGCACTCGTGATCTTGTCACGGCTGACCTTACACCAAATTTCTTGGGGCGGGGAGGGGAAGGCTGCATCCAAGTCCAAGGCCCACTGTTCCTATGTATTCAAAAGTCCAGATCTGCTGACACACTAGAGGATAAACAAGGAGACACAAATTACTTACTTTGGATTGCCTGATCTTGAACACCAAAGACATGAATCTACCCTCTTTTTTCATTTATGGTTATTCTGTAAATTCTAACTCTGCATAAAACTACATGTCACAGAAGAAGCCAGCACCAGAACTACAGGGCTGACAAGCTTCTCTTCAGAGCTAGAAAAAATCCCCTAAAAGATCTAACGATGTATTTTTGTGAGATACAATTTACGTTCACCTGCGGTGAAAATAGAATCAGAGATGCCAGGACATTCCTTACTCTCTTAATCATCTTCTTAATTAGCATTTATAATTCAGTCTTAATTCATACTCCATCACACAGTAAGAAATCACATACATCAGTATATTACAAAAGGTTAATGAAGCAAATACACAGTGTCAATGAGATAAAGAAATATCCAACTTCAACATAACAGTCTTAACTGGTGTCAGACCCCGTATTTACGGGATGCCACAGGTGCTTTTACCAGGAAATCCCACTGCTTCAGCTGATTTTCTATGTATTTTCCTGGTCTTAATAAAATTTCTTATGAGAACCACATATATTTTGCTTTCACTTTTAAGATACTGCGTTCTTTCTAAATGACATAGGAATCAAGTACTTCTTAGTTTAAATTGAAATTTGAGTATTTTGATTTATCAAAAGCAAATTATAAACTTAATTGTAAAGTAATAAATCCTATTCCAACTCTACACTGGAGATAAGAGACTTACGTTAAAATAAAAACAGAAAGTCTGATGAAAAAGAAAACTGCAAATGTTAGCACAGATAAATACGCTTACAACACCAAACACCTGAATAGTAGGACTCTGAAGGTTGATCTTGATTTATCAAGTAAGAACAGAAATGTTTTCATGATTTTTAAATGTCAGCAAAAACCATTTGTTTAGTTAGTTTCCATTTAAAATTTTGTTTAATGTGTAGGCATATGCGGTACTTAGCGGATTTTAAATATCACAAAACAAAAAAGGATGTGGTATCAACTGAGCACTTAACAGCCTCATGCAGTGCAAACTAGAGCAAACTATGAAGAAAATCTTGATAAATCAGGCATGTCAACACACCCAGACAGTATCAAACGAGAGAGGAAGCAGTCAAATGCCCTCCCTCTTTATCACATTCAAATCAGGAACAACTATTCTGGGCATTTTACTGATGCGTGACACTGGCTCAGGACACAGGAGACAGACAGGAGTCTGGGCCATTATGGACTTTTTAGAGTAAAACCAAGACCTTGCATCAACCCCCCGGGTCAAGCAGACTGGAAGCCATGGGAATCGCGTTACATGTTATAAATGAGAAAACATTACCGAGAGAGAGAAGGTATCTACCACTTTGGAGCTTTAAATGCCACTGGGAGATAACCCAACGCAAACATGCTTGAGGCTGCTCTGTAAGTACTTATGGGGCACCACAGCAGTGACAGCAAGATTGTGCAGACATGCCTGCGCTAGCTGCAAACTCAGCAGAGCCTACAAAACCCACACAAAAAGCAGAGCATATTACACTACCTTATAACATGAACTGCCATAGTTACACTAGAAATGGCAAAAGGCACACATACCTCAAATGCAAGCACCAAAAAACATGGTAATTTAGAACTGGTCTTTTAACCAAGAGAAAAGATTTCTGTCTCCTTGTCAAAACCAAAGAAACAGCAATATTAATGACGTCTGATTTCCTTCAGCTTCCTTCTCTTGTCGGGACTGATTTTGGTATCAAAAAAGGTGCAAAGTCTCACTGAAGCTTTTCTCAATTCTGGAGCACTTAATGACTATTTTCAACTCTGGACCTTATCCTGCAGCTATCCTCTGAATGGGGTGGTTAGGAGGCCTCTCCTCTCTACCAGCCACCAACCTTCCAGAGGTTTATAAAAAGCTATTATATTAGGCTTATCTGTCCCTCTGTCAATTAAACCGAAATCAAACCAATGGCTGAAAAAACAAATAAACAATTTTTTTTCAAGCAAATACAGGCAAAGAACATCATCAAATAAACTTCATCTTCCATGAAAATCACGTTGAAATCTGGCATAGTGTGGCTACACAAGCTGTTGGCAGACTATGCCAAAACAAGGGTGTCTGTCCCATCTGAAAGCTGCCACCTGGGAACACTGAATGAAAACAG
Source organism: Calonectris borealis (assembly GCF_964195595.1). Taxonomy (NCBI): domain Eukaryota; kingdom Metazoa; phylum Chordata; class Aves; order Procellariiformes; family Procellariidae; genus Calonectris; species Calonectris borealis. Next base: position 77,676,769 of record NC_134313.1, on the reverse strand, counting down.
AAGAGTTCGGAAGGGATTAACCACAGAGTTTCCTCCTCACAACCAATAAAAACCAAAACAAAGAAATCCTGGATTCGGTGAAGTCAGTGGGAGTTTTGCCACTGACCTTGCAGAAAGCCAAGTTTTCAGCCTGGCAGAACCTCAGCAGAGCTCAGTTTCATCTCTGGGTTGTCAGCCCCACTTGCTGCCTCCCCCAGCTTGAACGCAAGTTTCAAGGACCAGGACAAAGCCAAGCACCAGCAGTATGGCACCTAGAGCAGCTTTGGGATGCTGAGAGAAATTACATGGTACTGCCCTGGGCATCCAACCAGCTGCCTTTTAGATCTGCAAAGGCACAGTTCTCTTATATTCTTATTACATCATATCGAAAACTGAAAGTATCAAACATAACTAATGTATTAAAAAAAAAAAGGGAAAAAAAAGGGAGATAAAAAAATCGATTAAAAAAGAAAGCAAGCCTATCTTCATGCATTAACACCCCAACTTTGTCTCATTTCCGATTCTAAAATCAGTCAGAGAGGTCAAGGAAATCTGAGGACGCAATATAAAGTCAGAGCTGCCACACCACAACCTCTTTGGTCACCTCCTCTGAAATAGGAAAGTCAGTGGCATAGTGATAATTGGTGAAATTACCAGCATACAGAGAGCACTCCCTGAGCCAGGGCCTAACAGTTACTCACTTGACACGTGTTGGCACCGTTCTTCCCAAACAGCGATGAGGACACTCAACCGCTAGCAGATCTAGCATCCTCTCCCACATTTATTGGGCTTTCCTGGCCAGGAAAATCCTGGATGCAGCTTCCAGAGCAAGGTTCCTCCAAATACTTCTCTTTTGCTGAGCCCAACACTAACTGCACCCAAACAAAACAGCAAGGCAGAAGAAATACAGAGTGAAATCTACCAAAACAAAAGTGAAAGGGGCTTGCTTTCCTAGCTGAGTCACAGGTTTTCCACACTGAATACAGAAGCACAGATGGTGAAAAGGGAGCTGAAAGATTTAAAGACAGCATTTCAAGTTTCTGAAAGTCATAGCTGGCCCCTCAACAAATAATAGAGAGTTCCAGTATTTCTGACAGATCCTTCAGAAAAAAATGCTGCCTCTTATTTTGGAACTAAACCAAAAAACCACACATTTTTCCCCACTTCCTGAAGCAAAAGTAATAACCTCCAATATAAGATTTTGTTTATAATGTTGTTTGAGTGCCATGCTTGAAATATAGACCATAGCAAAGGCATGCATAAAAGCATTTTCCCTTCTCACACCCCCTTCTATAGTACAAATTGCAGCAAAAAAAAAAAAATTACTGATTTATATAAATAAAACATACTTCTCCCCACAAAATTCTGCCTTCAGAAGGTAGACTTCTCAAGAGGTCAGGTTAGTTAATCACCACATCATTACAAAAGCTCTATTTCAAGATTTTGGCAGCCCTCTTTATCTTACTACAACAGACCGTGTAAAATCTTACACTCAGTGGGCTATCACAGGCTCATGACATATCCCAAAACAGTACTGCTGTGTGGCTCATACATTGACAGAACTAAACAAAAGTATTGGTAGCTTTCATTACTCAAACGTAAATTTTGTTTTCTTTTTCGGTGCTGGTAAGAAACAGAAAAACTTCCTCCTCTGCGGGCTACCCAATTAACTCAGGTGTGCCAGAGGACATATGCCTAATCACATGCATGTCTGCCTGCAATGATTCATTAACCCAGTCCTGGAGCAGGAAGGTAAGCAGCAACCAGCCTTAGCCCCATGGACCGTTCATCAGCCTAAGCTGCTGAATGAATGGTGAATCCAACTGGAAAACCAGAACCAGAGCAGGGCAGAGGAGTCGGGAGGAATTTTGACTGACACAGGCACTAGGACCACAAGGCTTCTTCCCACAGGCTACCACCCACTGCTGACCCTTGTGTCCTAGGTCTAATTCTAGCCCTGAAGAAACGACAGCAACGCCGCCCGAGTTACTCCCGCGAGCTCACCCAGCCCCTGCCCTTCAGGATAAATGCTGCTGAATGAGCATGGACTACTCACACCAGTGTGGGAAGGGTGCAACATTTTGTTGCTCTCCTTTCAGGGAAACAAAAGCATCCCACACCCATGGCTGCTGCACTGTAATCGAGAAGAGCACAGGCATGCTTCTCACATTCACAGGACATAGAGCATGCAAATGCTGCTTTTCCCTCACCCAAGTGATACCCTGCATATGTATTTGATGTAGCAAGTTACCAGGCTACATGCCATCATTTCTGCTTCTGAGTCAGAAGTAATATATGAGAAGTAGCATTAAATACTATATAAATTGCATTCATTATTTCGATTCAGCTACTCCCGTGCAGCACTGCTTTATTTTCTATGCAACTTCTGATACAATATTCCTCTACAGTACTTTGAATAAAGAAATTATTAGGCATTTACGCACCATGGAGTCATTTGTTGGCTACACTGTCCATATCAAATCCTCACAAGAGGATGTGCTGGTTTTGACAGAGCAGTTGGTCTGCTAGGTCCATAAGCACGGTAACAGAGTACACTGAAGCTTTTGCCTGGGCTGTGAGTGTCAAAAAATGTCTTCCCTGCTATCAAACATCATGTATTCTTGGTGTTTTTAATGAGGCAGCAAATGAATGCCTGGAAGCAGATGCCTCCTAACATAACCCTGACATAAGCAGCAACACAGAGTCCACCCCGAGTGAATCAAACACATATATGCATGCATGTGCACACATACAGAGATCAGCCGAAATACTATTTGCAAGCAGTCCCATTTCCCTGTCAATATCCAAAGGCTTATTAATGCATCAACCTTATTCCAATTATCCTGACCACGCTGCTGTTAAAAGCAAGATATGCTTTATCACCGATGTCCTTGACCACAGGATTAAGTCCAGAGAGATGGGGTCGGAAGAGAAGGGTGAGAATTTCTTTTCACCATGGCTTCTTCTCTCAAAGTAAATAATGAATTAAAAGTTTAATCTTTCACTGAATACCTGGGATGTTAATAGTCTTGGCAAATGACAACTAAATTAAACATATATGAAAGGTGTCACATAACAAGCCTAACCGCTTATTTTTAAACTTGGAAGAGTCTGAACAATTGAAAATATCTGGGTTGGGCTTACAAAGTAATTCCACACACCCTTTTCACGCACTCAGTCTGCATAGCTGGTAGTAGTAGATGGCACTGAAAAGAGAGAAGAAATCTGAAACAGAAACACAAAAAAGGAAAAACTTCCTACACTAAGTATATTAATGAGAAAATAGTATGTAGCACAGTACTGTTTTTAATTTCTTCTGCTGCAGAAAAGGATGGGACAGGCTTAGGATGGGGAAAAACCTCTGTATATAATATTAAAGAATCGGTGCTAACATGAAAAAAACACTTCATAAAAATAAAATAGCCTAACCTTAACCTCACTTAGCAGTCTCTCCCTTGAATCAGCAAACTTACACTCACAAGGAACTGATGTCCAGTAGACAGGCAGTGTGCTTTTGCATTTTAATTATGCATACACATAAAAAAGATAATTTCTGTCAATCCTTAAACATCTTCATTGTTGAAAGAAGAAACAACTCACATTAACAGAAATCTTATTCTGGCTTCATTTGGTATTATTTAACAAGTAACTTCTACAGCTAATTAATTTAACTACGTTGCAGTTTCTACTTCAGCCAGCCTGAAGAAAAGCCACAGACATACGCAGCCCAAACACAGCTACATATTTCAAAGTATTTTCCTAGATATTTTCTTGATATAAACTAGGGGGGAGTGGAGGGGAAGAATATTTAAAGGACACGTATACAGGCCTGCATGTCTAACTAGAAAGGCAAATCTTCCTCTGGGTGCCTGACCGACCGCAGCCAGCTGGCTTCAGACCGGCGGCCTCACGCCGGCCCCGCGGGTGCGGCGCGGGCACCGCAGGGGCTGGGCGCAGCCATTTCCTCCCGCTGCCCCTTCCTCCTCGCTCTTCTCTGCCTCTTCACCCGTCTCCTCCGCGGGCTGCAGTCCCTTCAGGGCGCTACCAGCTCAGCCGTGGTGCCTCCTGCGGCGCTGGCACCACTGCTCCCTTGCCTCAGCTTTTCCTGCCCTTCCTTACCCAGCCCTTCCCCGAGGCGCCCGCCCGTGGCTGCGGGGCTCAGCCGTGCCCTGCGGCGGGGCCCTTGAAGCCGGCTGGAACCGGCTGTGTCCGGCACGGGGCGGCCCCGGCCGCGCCTCCCTGCAGCCCCCGCCCCAACACCTTGCCAGTTATGCACAGTACAGTTAATAATTAGCACTACTGGCTAAAATTAAGAAGCTTCACTTTCCAGTTGGTTTCTCCAGTCAAGGAAAGTCGCCCGGGAGCCTGCAGCTGAGGCACAAGTGGAGGCTGCGGGACAGTCAGGTCCCACACACTTCTCTGCTGCAGGCAGATCCCTCCATAACCTCTTCCAGGTCATCCAGTTCCTCCTTCTCTGGCCACACACATACTACAGCGAAGTGCTCAGACACTGGAAGCGGAGAGCTAACAGAGATGAAGAGAGAAACACTGACGATGTGCTCAGTGATCTACCAACAGGCCAAGCTGCAGCACTTGGGCTGCCCGATACCCACAGGTGGTTTAAGTGCCAGGCTGTGTGCAAGACAATACAGTCTCTGGCTACAGAGGAACACAAACCAACCAGGAGGCTGAAGCCAACATCAGCAGATCCCACTAAAACCCAGGTTCATGCTGAGCCCAAGAAGGCTATGCAGCGAAAACAATGCAAAACTCTTAGGGCCAGTTCATCTCTCCCCCAGAGCCACCCCGTTCACCTTCACGTCAAACACAGTATGTGCTTTATGAAACCACAAGAAAACTATGAAGGCCAATGAGAAGCTTCACCTGTGGCGCAGAGATGGCCGAGTTCCTCATTCTAAGGTCACCACCGCGGGATGACACACTGCCTCAGGATTTTGGCAAGAGGACTTCAGCCTTACCTGTGTCCTGCAGCTTTGACCGGCGGTACACCTACAGAGTCACTATCAACACAGACTCTCCAATTACTTCATGAAGAATGAAGTTACATTTCATTTTGTCCCTGATTTTTTTCCCTCACTCAAATCTAGCACACTAGTGATATAGAAATGTGACCAGTCATGAAATGTGACCAGTCATGAATACTCAAACTTTAAAAGTCTACCATTCAAACAAGCTAGAGCCCTTTAATTTAAACAAACTTACAAAACTTTCATGAACATAGAAATAAAATAAACAACCCAAGCACCCAGTCAAATCAAATACATAAAGAAGGAAGTGTATAAACAGCAGTTTCTTAAAGCCAATGCAGGGAACGCCCCTTCAATGCCAAACACTGAAGCAAGGCAACTGCAGCTTCCTCTTGCAGTAACACAGCACGGGGACGCAGCAACACTTCTGGATGGTGGCAGACAGGCTCTGCATACTGCCCAAACTACAAAACCCCACGCCCGGATTTTTACTTCAGGTTTTCAATTACCTTGCTACTGAATACATGCCAGTAAACCAAGGATTGCAATAATTAAAATACTGACTTCTCACATGGGTTAAGTTGGCAGTCTTAAAAACAAAGAGACGAATTCTGATACTTGTACTAAACTCAGGATCTCCAAAAACATCACATTGTTTTAAAAAAGCAACTCTTGACACAGAGGTACTGTCGCTGTTAGTAAGGCACCTTGTACTCCTGCAGCCGTCCTGTTCACACCCTCGCACCCTTTATCTGACTCAAGAGAGAGCTACAGTGGCTGGAACACAGCTTTCTGAATTCACGAGAGTTTCCTGATCATTTGCTGCGGCCACCGGTTGGTAAAACGGGTGTGTGAAACCTCATCAAGGAGTATGTCTCTATTTAAATGACTCACATTTATAGCATTGCTTTTATTTTCAGAGCTTTAAAACCTCTTACGTTTCTCTTGGGAAGGAAGAAAAGGAGGGTATTTATTCGTACTGATACTGAACAGTTGTCTCTCGATGCTGGTAAGTATTTTTAAGGACTCGACAATTCGGTCAGGCGTTTGCCGGTGGTTTTAAGCGCATGCCGCGATGGGGCCCGCGCTGCCTGGGCACTGCCCCCCGCGGTCGCGGGGCCAGCATAATGGCCTCCCACCACCCCAGCTGCCCACCCGCCCCCCACCTGAATTTAAAGCCCAGCCGTGGTGGGCTGGCAGCAGCTGCTCGTGCCCCGCGCCATTCCTGCGTTGTGGAGGGAACGCTCCAACTCTTTTTCTTTTAAACACTATTTTTAGCTACTGCATTCTTACTGTTCACGGTGAAAAACAAGCACAAGAGCCAAAAGAGAAATCCCCTTTCCTCTGGCAAAACTGTGCTAATCACACCATCATTAGAGAATGAACTTACTCAAATCACAAAAGGCAAACAGGCATCTCAGCTAACTATATTGGCTGGGGCGCAGGGGAGAGGAACAACAATCTGGCTGATTTTGTAACAACCCTTACAGAAATAAAATTGATAAATGGTTAATTCCCTTGGCACGTGAATTAGTATAGTCCATTACATTAATAGAATAACCCTAACTTAACCAATGATATAATCTGTTCCTGGGATCTCTAACACACACATCCTATTACGAAACTATTTCTGAGCAAAATGTCTGTGTGTCAAACAGACAGTGAAATTGAGAGCTTTCGTTTTTTTCATATTCAAAAATATAATCATACGGAAATTATTAAAGGAAACCATGCACAAGGCATGGAGATTTAAAACTGCTTCCAGTTGTCATTACACAGAACAGAACTAAAAATGTATATGATTAAAAAAATGTAAGTGACTATGTATGAAACATATTTATAGCATTTTATGATTACTTAGAGAATGGGAAACCAGTGGTTTATTTTTTATGATCATTTCCTGATTGTACAGCAAATCCAAGACACAGAAACAGCAATGTTACCCTTCTAAAATCTTGTAGCTTGGGACAGAAGAGTAGCACGTGAATCACGGACTTTGGGATGGAAGGCATCAGGAGAAAAAGAAAGAACATGAAAGCTGTATTTGTATAAACTGGAAAAAGAGGGAAAATTAACTTGCAGGAACAAAGTCAATAGAAATTAAAGACAGATACAGACAAAAAGAGAAGGAATAGACAGACATATGGCTTGCCAGATTGATCGTCTCTTGTCAACCGCTGGTAAGAAGGTATGCTTAAAAAGAAAGGTGGAGTACTACAGAGCTGTAAAACTGATAAAAGGATGAAAAAGTCTAGATCAGCTGGAAAACAAGGAAGAGTAAATAAGTCTCTTTTTCTGAAAATGTTCATTATGTTACATTATACGTTACAACTGAATCACTCACTCTCAGCACACTTCTATTACTTATTAATTAACTGTGTCCTAATAAGGAGTAAGATTTTACATTTTCAGCAAAATCTGTAGCCATTAATAACAGGGAGGCAAGCTATCCCTTTTTCTAAGATGGAAACTGAGAAAAAGAGTGGGGAGCAAGGTACCCCCTCCTTCCAAAACTCAACAGCAGGGCTGCCGGAAGAATTTGATGCATGACCTACTAGATTTTGCTGCTTTGCCCACACAGGGGGACTAAGAGGTGGAGTTTTCTGAACCTAACCTCCTACAAATATTTTCATTAGCTAATACTAAGAAATCTGTCATTCTGCAACTTGGCCCTCAGTTTAAAACAACTCACTTTTATGTTTTTAATTTTTTTTTTTTAAATGGAAGTGACACTCTATACAGACTTAACCAAAGGCCGTTTAAAGTGCCATGCTTTCTAGCTGAAAAGTCTGCAGAGAAACCTAGTACTGCCAGATACCCAGTGTATCTGTTCTTTTTTTTCAGTAATCTGCTGAAAGCTAATCTTCAGTATCACAAGTAAGCCATTGTGTGCAAAAAAAAAAAAGACCACTGTCTCTACTCCTGTTGCATACACAATAACTATTCTACAGTACTCCATTTTGGAGCAAGAAAGAAAAGTGGAAGAAGTTTTTTACAGTCAATATAATGGGATTATGCATCATGGGGAACATCCATTTCATGTTGCTGAGAATAAGAAATTGATGACTTAAAAAAAAAAAAGACTCTTTAAGCATATTCGACTTCCCGACTGTTTATTAGTACCTTTGTGGAAAGTAGTCACCAAAAGAAAAATGCTTAATATTGCATCAGTCATACTTATTCTACAGTTAGATCCAGATCCTGAAGCAGTGGTTGTTCGTTTTTCCTCACATCAATTTACTCATCTATGGTTTAATTCTTGACTAGATATCCTTAACTCATTTTCTGTTCTGTTCTAGATAGCAGGACATCCTGGCAGCGCCGGTGGTTGAACTGAAGCCAATCAGCATCATAATTCATGATTTCTCATGATCTCTCCATCTGATGTCAACTACTATCACAGAAAACTAACAGAATACTCAACTTTGAACATGAGCTTCAAAGGAGAGAAAAAAACCATGCACATTAATACTTTCTGCACTTAGGGATACCCCAAAACAAACTGCTCTTTCCCACTCTACTGTTAGATCTTGCATGTAACAAACTTTAAAAATTGCACTAGCAGAGAAGCTGAAAGATGGACTAATAGAAGGAAAGAAATCTGACATCTGTCCGAGATTAGAAATAATGTTCTCACCAGCTACAGCAGCAGTGGAGATCAGTTTCTGATACACTCAAATGCAAAATTAATTTAGTCTGAGTCAGAGCCGCAGCTTGAAAACTGAAGAACCCTGTTGGCATGTTGCAGTATTTGTTCAAAAAGGCAGCAATTGTTTTTTAATAGTAACAGCCAGACTTCTTTTAGCTATTGGATTGCAAATTCACCACGAAAGAACATAGCAGGTGAAAAACATGCATGTCCCGAAGAACAACATATGCTAAAAGAAGGATTCCCAGATCACAATGAGGTAATGGGTGAGCTATTACTGAGAGCCAAAAAGGAATCCCACTGAAGTGTGTTTTTAATATCTTTTATATCATTATAAATTTATTCTAGAAAAGCCACTGATAGTCTGTTTTAGGCAGAGCAACCTTGGTCCTATTAGCCTGATTTAATTCCTGGAAGTGAGCTCCACATTCCCTCCCGTTACCAGTCTGGTCTCAGACTAAATACAGAACACTACCACTTTTGAAATGCTCCCAAAGTTTGTGTCTCTATGTAAAGTTTATAGTCCCCAGCTGTCATAATCTCCAAGATAATCTGTACTTTTTCTGTATTTTATGACAAAAATTTGCCATTAAGAAAGGACAGACAACTCAATATCAGACATTACTAAATACCTGTCACACAAACCAAAACGTTTATTTTCTTTTCTCAAAGTGAAAAAAAATGCCTAAAAAAGTTAATGAAACAGTATTTGCTTATGTTGTCTCACAAGAAGATTCAACAACAAAAAAAAAAATCCCTAACTTTTCATACTGTCACCAAGAGACACTGGACAAAAATTATCCCCTCTGTTTTGTGGTAGCGGATGGTCTCCTGTGCTAACCATCCATGTGCTTTTACCTCTGGTCAAATCAAGACTGGCAAATGAGACCTTCTATAAAGCCTCTGCTTTCAACTATCCTTTCCAGTCAAATGCAAATCCTGCATCCTTTGAGGATCTAAGACGTACAAAGCACATGAGTTATTATTATAAGCAGCAGCTTGTTTTTGAACACCTCCCTTTGTGCCCTCACCACTGTATTTCAGCACAAACCTACAGGTTAACATCTGTGCCTACCTGCCTGCCAGGGCGACTCATACAACAAGCGGTATGAGTCTGAAAGCTGAAAATCACAACTGAATTGTGGATGAAAAAGTAGAAGGACAGATTTCCTTCTCTTGTTATCTTGGGCATATCGCTGTACGTGTTTCTTCAAATACAAAACCCAGACAGTTATGCCACCTTTCTTTTCTAAAATGACCCATATGAGGTTGTATATTTATGCCACTTTCTCTATAATGGTGTTTTTATTTTCAGGTAGATAGGGTACACCATGTGACCTACCTGGGTAGAGTTTTGCCTGAAATCACTCCAAACAGCAACTTAATTAACTGCTGAAGTATCACGCCTCCTTCATTCATCCTCCTAGGGCAATGAAAGAGAAATCATTTCCGCAGCGGGACCGGAGCCCCGCTTTGTTTTTCTTGATCTTGGATTTAAATTCGTAGCTGATCATCAATGAGTCTTTGGTAGCTAAATCACAACAGCTCCTCTGTCTGCAGTCCGCAAGGATACGAAAGGGAAATGACCCCCTCCCCCCCGAAAAAAAGAAAAAGGAAAGAAAAAGAAAAGAAAAAAGGAATCCTCTCCCACAGCCAAACCTCAGTTTACACAGCATGAAGAAATCTCTTCACAAGCTGGCTTCTCTTCTGGGCAGGTTTCATGGGATTGCAGTGCCACAGAAATGCACAGGATCTGCCTTGTTTATGCCCTGTTCCTTTCGAAGCCTGCTCACACCCTCCCCTCTGAAGTGGGTTTATACGCGGCAACACCTGTGTTATCTTAGAAACACTTTGGCCAAGAATAATCCTGCACACAGGAGCAGACTCTTTTTACACCTGCCTGCTGAGCACAGAGGGGCACGTAACCCAGCTGAGTGGTTTGGAGTCAGCATCAACGGGCTTTCCTATAAAGCAACAGAGTCAAAGCAGTAACTTGGCAGGGTGTGATGTGCCAGAAGCTCAGCTCAGCCAAAGAGCGGGATGGAGGCTTGAGAGGTAGGTGTAGCCGGCAGGAGAAACATGATGGACAAGGCAGACTTGAAAGGGTATGAAATGTATGAAAGGGAGCAGGGGAAGAGGAGAAATGCTACATGATACTGGGTCTGTGTTAAAACACGCAGTGAATGCGTACAACACTGAAATGCCTTTAAGGAGGGAACATCTGCAGAGGCTCCCATACCAATCAGAGGCTTATGAAACCTTTTAATGAGCATTTCTTAATACCCTTCCTCTTCACCAAGGCCCATCAGGCTCCCCCTTGCTTTTTAACCTACATGGCGGAAACCAGAACAGAATTCACACAACTTAGTGGCGGCATAAAACACAGAGACACAGGATCACAGAAGGTTTGAGGTTGGAAGGGACCTCTGGAGGTCATCTAGTCCAACCCCCCTGCTCAAGCAGGGCCACCTAGAGTCCGTTGCCCAGGCCCTGTCCATTTTTTTTTACGTCAGTCTTCAACACCTCCATTCACACAGGTTAAAAAACCACGAGGATTCTGTCTGAATGCTTAAACTGTATTTCCCAACAGCTGGATCTGTTGGAAGAATCTACTGCAATTCCCAACAGCAAAAAACACCACCTTTGCTCACCCCTGCATGGTCAGGGTCTAGGACAATACTATAATGAAAGGAATAAATAGACCAAAAGACATGCAATGTAAGAGACTGTTCCTCCTTTCTGATGGCAGTGGCGGACTGGAACAAATTTTGCTCATTATTGTATTTTAATTTAGCCTTGCAGACCCAGAACTGTGTAATAAAACTGCATCATCCGTGGCTCATCCACAACCAGCAAGACACAAGGCAGCCACACGAACGGCTTCACACAGTTAGGGCATCTGTTGTTCCGCCGGCATTTGCAGAATTGACCGGTCCTAGAGACATGAACTGACTCAATTTCTGAGTCTGGCCCTTGTGCAGCAATTCTAATTTGCAAAGACGTTTTACAAAAATACTTGAGGCCATTTTTACAAAAATACTTGAGGCCAAGGTATTTTCCCTTACTAAGGGAAAATATTTCCCACTGCAAACCCAACGCAAAAAATGATTGGTATATGCAATGTTTAGATGTACAAATAAAGTTTTTCAAGGGGCTGCTCTGACTTGTACCTGAGGTATTTTAGCTTCTGCGGCAGTTCAGGAACTAGAATAAGGATAAAGGAAGCATCAAACCATGCATTCACTATTTCTGTGCCGCTTCTCTCCCAGAAGATGCAGCACTGAAGCAGCCCCCGGGTCTTTACATAAAACTCCACAGAGAGATTTTACTTCAATCAGCCACTTCCAAGGAAGAGTCTGTTTTAACCACAATTTCAAAGGATATAAAATTTGACAGAATACGGATGCATACACCTGGGTAAACAGTTTAATCCCAAGTGCTGTTTAAGCTCATGCCTACGTGATCTTAAAAGGTCTGCTCTGCAGACTCCTTAACTGACATCGCTGGCTCTTGTACACAACCCAAGCTCAGGACTGAAGCCTCAGACTGAAGAGCCAGACCTTCCAGGCTAGCTCTCATAATCCCCGGAGATGTTTAATTATGATAAATTACAAACATTTTCTCTGCATTAATAGTGCTTTTTTAAATGACTATATAATTTATATTAAACATGCTGTTTTAAAGATTCACATCACTTAAAAAACAGGGACTACTGTCTCTCAAATCACGAATAACAAAGAAATACTCCTGATTTACACCGATATAAATGAGCAGAGAGTGAAGTTTATGGTTGGTTTCTTCCCCATACATGCAACAGACAGCAGTCTGCCACAAAATTACATGGAGGTGATCCGGAGCTTTACAAGTCATTCATGATGTTGTTATCACACATCATAAATGAAATCAGGAAGCGCTAGAAAATGACGCACATTGGTACAAACAAATTGAGGAGAATTTGGCCAAATAGGAATTCTCTGGTCCTGAATATCTAGTCCTGTTTATGAAGAAAATATAATTGTTCAAAAAGTGTTAAGGTACACTGGAGATGTGCTGCCTTCAGGAAAGTGAGCAGAATCAAGTGAAATTCTGTAATACAGAGAGTCTCACACGCGGAGACCATGCAGTGCATTCTCGTATTTGGATCCGACATTAAACACCGGAAATGAAAAAAACCAGACACTACCCAAAGCTTCAAACATGCCAGATACAAGACAGCAGATACAAATCAATGCAGCAACGAGTATTTGAATAACTACATGATTTTACAGACAGTAATGCAAAGGCTAATTTTTGTTTTGGCTTAAGGCATGGAAGTGTATATATAAGAAAACTGCATGGAACTGTCGTCTAGAAGAATACTGCAAGACAAGCAAACTGGCTAACCTGTACAACTGTACACAGAAACAGCCTGACTGCTCTCCGAGCGTTAGTGTCACCTTCTTGGCTAGTGACAAAGGCTCATGGTAAACTGCTGTATGGGGGAGACACTAATTTCTTTTAAAAAAGTATTACATTAAAAAAAAAACCCACACACCCAAACAAAAAAACAACAAAAACCCCCACAAATGCCAAAACCCAAACTTGTAGCTGCTCTTGGCCTGGTGATCACAAAGAACTGCCTAACTCTCTTCCTTCTCCATCCCACCTGCCTCACAACAGACAGCGGTCTCATCCAGCACATCAGCTATGCAGCACCAGATTTTGAATCCCCACTAGAATGGGGTGTATTGTCTGGAGGATTTAGACCAAGCTACTCTCTTTTTCCGTTAATGCTAAACTACAGTAATGTGTACAAAGATGGAAGAGCAATTCCTTACCAAAAGGCAACTAAAGAATCACACTCCTTAATTTCCCTGTAAAAAAGATACCAGAGCGTAACTTTTTTTTTCCCCCTCCCAAAATAAAACCACCCCCATGCATGTACTTGGAACTGAGTAACATATATGCACTATTCTACCATAGACATTAACATGTTAATTAAAACTCGGTATGTTATGTGTGTATACACATAGACACACAAAAACCAAGCAATATCTCCACCTTTTTCTGACAAGTTATATGAACTCAACATTTTTCCATATTTAGGCTAATACAAATAGCCACTACACAATCCAAAACTGGTTATGCTTTTTTTTTCCTTGGGCTTCTGTACTCCCACAGAAACCCACTGACTTCAACTCATTCCCTTTCTTTCACACAGATGCTTAATTCTTCAGGGAAAAGGAGGGAAGATCTAGTCTAGTTGCCGGGTTGTTTAGCAGAAAAGGATTCTCAAATGAAAAGTTGTTTGAAAGTTTCTTCTTCATCCTCTCCAGCATAGGAAACATCCACTTTGTGCATCCCTCTCTGAAATAGCTGAGAGATTAGCGTCTAGAAGGGGCCTCCTGTCAGAATCATCTTTATGACCTGTGGAGCCTTTCCTGACATCTTAACGGAAAACCTCGCTGCCAGCCCCAAAGCCTTAACTTTCGCCTGAGTCAGCGCCTGGCACTGGAATGGAAATACTAGAGGAGGATAGCTGAACAGGATACAGCACCTTCATGCGTTAAATCACTGTTGGGTGGGTGTCCAGACACGAGTTTGGAGAGGGTTCATTTGGTGGGGTTTTTTTGGTTTGTTTTTGGTGGGGTTTTTTTTGTTTTTTAAATCACAGCTACTGTCTCAGAACACCACAATCTCACTTTGTTGAATATAATCCTGCTGACGACAAGGCTTTCACTAGTATAGTCATGCTAGTCAGCTAGAAGGCTTTCTTCCTCTCCACAAGAAAGCTTTTTTCCCTGATTAACAAAGAAATCACAAAAGCTTTTGGTGTACACTATGGCCATGGTATGCAGGTACCATTTTTCTATTTGTATCATTTTAGTACCTGTTTATATTAGAAAGTTGAATCATTTTCACCACATTGATAAGCTAAAAAAAACGACAAAAAAAAGACATGTTCTTCAATGTGGGGAAACGGTGACTTGTAGATGCACACACTGACACAATCATTGGCATAAGGAATAATGAAATATATCGGTTTTCAACGTAAAGCAAAGCCAGACAAGATACTCCTTGTCATAGCTGAGTCCATAGTATTGCCATGGGCAAAGGTGTGCTGTAGTTGGAGGCACGAAAGAGCAGACTCCGGCGAGCTACACTAAACATTTGGATAGATTTCAACCATGTATTAGCAAGAGACTGAGAAAAATTAAAGTTTCATATCCCAAATAAATAGCACTTTTCTGACAGCTTTCTTACTTCTTTTTTTTCCCGCTGATGCTTATTTATTTGGATTCTCCTGCTTGGCTACCACTTACCATACATCACTTATTATTCAGTCACAATTTGGGATCTCATCCAGACATGATCTGATCTATTTCTGACTGCAGTCAATGGTCGATACTATTAATGTTAAAGGTGAAAACAGAACATAACCCTGGGATTATTAATGGTGCCTTTATAATGTTATTTGCTTTTCCACAGGTCTTTTAGTGTTTTTTACTTAACTCTGTAACTAAAATACTGCCAGCAATCTCCTTGCACTTGCAGTCATTTACCAATTTCATGCCTTAATAAAAAATGCTGCACAATAATCACAATTTATAAATGCAGACTGTACTTTCAACAAAAACAAGCTGACAGTCACTCCACAAATAAAAATCCTCGCGGCTCCACAGCTTTCCTTTGAGTCATGAGTAAAGAGCAACTAGATGCTAGAAGCTCTGAATAACCCACACACCCACGCTACATGCGTCCAAAGAAGATAATTTCCCAGCAGACATTTGTGGACTCGTTCCTAACGATCCAGCTGCTAATTTAGCATCTGCTCTTGTTCTCGGGTTACCAGCAGGTCCCTCCCTACCCCACAACCCCACTCTGAATGGGTCGTACTCACGCACGCCTTTGCTTCTTTAAAATACACTGGTATATTTAGCAACAGTAAGCGACTTTACACGATAAGGAGGAGGCAGGGTTCAGATTAAGTAGGTAAATAAAACTCAATCAAGTTAATAAAAAGCAGGCTTCACAAAACAAAAGTCTTTTTGATTTGGTCATTTCAAGAAAGATTTGAAGGAGGAAAAAGAGCTTTGTATATTACAGCTTAATCTAAAAATGGTATTTTTTTCCCTCCCCTTTCTCTAAAAGGCACCTTGCTGCAGTTTATTTAAACTAGAATTTCTTCACTATGAAACCAAACCATGCAAGTTATGCCATGTATTTTTGCTATATAAAGTGAAAAATCTCATATTTTCACAAGTACTTTTTTTTTAGAACTGGATTCAGACATTAAAACATTACTTTCAGCTTTGCTGGAAAATGAAACTGCCACCAGTAAAGAAGAGTTCTGAACTTTCACTCAAGACTAAGTCAGTTTTGTACGTGAAAAGGTCCCTGCTCTTTGTATATTACATTTAATTTCATTACTAAAACTGAACTTCGTAACTTATATAATGGTATCATAAAGTTACACAACATTCACCTGTTTTGTTTATTAATAAGTTTCGAGACAGTGAAAAAAAATTAATGTACTGAAGTACTAAACCAATATAACCCCATTTACTGAATACATGCATACAAATTGAGCCACTGTGACAAAAATAATATAATGCAATGAAGTATTAAATGCTATTTAAAAAGGAAAACATTTTTCACTGTAAAAAAAAAAGTGCATTATCACCTACTCAGTTCTCTCATTTAAGTGTTCATTGAAATACTGTTCTATTAGAATACATTTCTTTATGCAAACTGTAATACAGATGGTGCATTATGAATTACAGACTGATTGAAGCACAGAGACATACTCAGACATAATAAATGAATTCATGCCAATATTTAGATCTCTAACCAGAGGTCATATGGCTTGTTATCAATTTTATGTAATTACAAAGGTGTATATCAGAATACACTCATATTGTCTAAGCTTGAAAAGAGCTGGAATCAGACAAAGCGAGAAAAAAAAATTTCTGTTCTTACTTAAATCCTATCTGTAAGTCTAAATCTAAGGTTTTTAAGTGCTTCTTCTAACACATTGGTTGCAAAATTTACAACTAATAATGTAAAACTTTATGATTATTACTATATCTAGACAAGTTAACTTGTTATTTTGTGAACACATTTTTCCCCTCTTTATTCTGCAGCACAGGAACCCCTGGTGAGAGAAGACCACAGGGAGAACTGAAAGATGTCAGGGAAACAAAGGCAAGCGGCTCGAGGAAAGCGATTTACACAGCTGTGCACTTCTAAACCTCTCCTTTATCAGCTGTGCCTTTACACACACCCCTTGGGTCTGCTGGGTTTGGGACCTTCTGGGCCAATGTCAGCAGTAAGGACACAATTAGAGGCATCAGAACATCGCTGAAGCCTACCTGGGGAGTCACAGCTCTGCTAAGAGCTACGGGTTTGTGGACGAGACCTGGGAGGACCAAAGAGCACGAGACTGAGCAGAGCGTGGCCGTCAGACGGCAAGCCATGGCAGAGGGAGCTCCTTCCAACGCTTTTATAATGCAGCCCCCGAGCAGCGACAACTTTACTCCAGATACAAATTCAAGTACGCGATTCTCCTCCTCTGTCACGCCACAAAATTAGAAACTTGCAAAAGAGAATTAAAAAAAAAGGCCAGGAGGAATAAACTTCACTATCAAGGGACAGTTTCATTTTTTCCAAGTGTTTTCTCCAAGTGAGCTCTATTTACTCTGAGCTCCCAGGGACGTACACGTACTTTCAGACAATTTTAATAAAACCATGAAGACCCGAACTCCACCACTTGTGAAATCTGCAGGCACCATTGCCAAACCACAGAAACACACTGACCGCGTCTCGTAAGCACCAAGTGATACAAGCCAATACAGAATTTCAGGCAATTTTGAGTCCACATCAGATGTCAATACGGCTGCAACCTACTGTGCAGCAGTAAAAACGGATATCCCTCGGTCCTCATCTTCCACATGCATTTTGAGGAACACAAGCCAGCTCCCAAATTTTGTTTCAACTCACAGCACCACCCCCCTAAATCAAGGGAGTTTCATCGGGGAACACTTAGTTTCCCCGCGTACAGAAAATTTTATAATCTATAAGCTTGCATGGTCTATCAGATCATTATCCTCATAAATCCATCCAAGACTTCAACATTTGCTCGATGTAAATATATTTCAGAACAATTCTGGAAGGAACGGCACAGCTGTATGACACAGCGGACACGCTGGCTCCAGAAGCAAGGTCCCATATGGTAGCATTTATTTCCAATATTACTCAACGCACATTGCCCAGAGCACAGCTTTTAATCTTCCATCTGCAACTCCACGTGAAATACGAACACATTAATTCAGAGATAGGCTGCGATTTTCAAAGAATCCTAAAATAGTCACACAGTTGCTTTTCAATTCTGAGAGAGCTGACCAAACCGGTAGGATCAAAGAAAAATCTACTTCTTTCCACAAGCAGCAAAACAGATCAGCACCACGCACGCATTCCCCCTTGTGCTACCCATTGGTACAAAGGCTTGCTGCTGAGACTACCTGTACGCAAGGACTAAAGCTGCGCATGAAGCATCTATACCCTAAGCCTCCCTCGCACCGCTCCCAGGCAGTCACACATGTACTACCCACCAACATCACGCAAAGCAGCCTCCAAAACAGCTCCTGTGTGGACCTCTCTATGCCTATATAATTTAACTCTGAAGAATTGAGGTATTTTCTGTGATAAGCACTATGGAACAAATTCTCAGGCACTTCAGAAGGCACAAAAGGAACATGAAGTCTCCAGTTCATTCAGTTCCCTGAGTTTTATAAGAACGTTCATCTCATCTGGAAGATAAGACAATACTATTTCTACTCTCTTAACGGCATCACTATAGTACAACTGAATACCACTGAACTTACTGTTTTTCTTTCTATGCACGGTGACGGTATCCTCGGTAAAAGGAAAAAGCTGCATAGAAGATTGAGAAAAGTCTCTCTAGGGAGTTTTAAGGTTTTAACCTTAAATAACGCCTGGTGAAAGCAATTTAATGCAGGAAAACCCCTGTTGCTGATTTGGGGTTTTGTCTTCAAATAAACATGCTTATGAAAGATTTATTTGAATACTGTTGCACAGGTATAGCCAGGTGCTAAACAGGGCATGAGGGGTTTCTTTGCAATCTGAACTTCCACATTATGTTTTCCCAAGTAACTCTGCCTACCTCTTCCTGGCCAAGCCGGGAAGGAAAATTCAGTCTCCATGCTAGTGACACGTTCATTACCATCTGCTCGGGAAAAAAAGAAACAGCATAGGCTAGACTATTTCTCTGAGATTAATCAAAAGGCTGAAGTACAAAAGATAACCTATAAAAGAGAAGAAAGAGTACCTATTTCCCCTTTTCAACTATTTGGGTCATTCACTTGAAGGCTTGATCTATACCAGAGGCTGACGTGCATGTCCTCTCTAACGATGGCAGAACAGAGCTCTGCCCCCAGTCGTTGTACATGGCCTGCTATTCAAATTTGGCACCTAAGCTCTGCACACAGAGACTACTTATGTGAAGACAGCTTAGTATTTTATATACAGCACAGAGTTGTTTGTGCTGTAACAATACAGGTAAGTGGGAATTTACATTAAAAAATAATGACTGAAAACTGTTCATACATACACCACTTCTTTTAAAAGGTGAACTCCCCTCCCCCCCCCCAAAAAAAAATTCAGCGCTGCCATTTTTTTCCCAGGGAAATTTAAGCTAAACTATAAAATATGAAGTAGTTCAAGACCTTTTCCCCCACCACTACTTCAATACTAAACTGAATTTAAAAATCCGAAATTATTCTCAGGTAGCAAATTAGTATATAAATAATTGGCAATGCACCGCAAGCAGTATTTCTTTCCAAGTAACTCCTTATGAAAATGAAGCAGCACGGGGAATTTACGGTGCTTTTCATGGCAAGAAACCCACGGTATCTGTATAAACAGGTTTTATACTTCAGGCAGTTTTATATTTGTAAAGTATTTTCCAGTAGACCTGGATCTCATTTTTAATAGGAGAAAGTATGGTATTTAACCACTTGAATGCAAAGAGATTTCATTCCAAAATAACTATGGCTAATTTGAGAATACACAATAATAAACAATAAACAATTATATAGATGAGCAGTATTCTAAAATAAGGCTGGTGTAATGGCATGACAAGTTGTGGGCTTTTCAAAAAAATATTAGCTCTATCTGGTCTTGCAAAAAGAACAAGTGAGAACAGAAACAAATGACCTCTTTATCCTTAACCAGTATGAACAATATCTTGTTAGTCAAAAGGTCTTTAGCTGTAAAATATTAGTGGAAAAATGGCACTTTGAAGTTTACCATCATGTAAATAAAGCAACCATAGGTGGAGAATATAGGGGAATATAGGCAGTGAACTCACCTATCTTTGCCTACACACACAAACTCACCCCCCCTTTAGAATGAGCTACCTTATTTTTGTTACTTCAACATAAAATATAAACCAGAACCTCCAGTAAAGAGGCGAGAGCAGTGTGCACCCACAACTATTTCACCGACCTGCCCAAGTGAAGCCCACGCCGGTCCCTCTCCCACCTGTTCGGTGCAGGAGCAGACCCAGAGATTTCAGCAGAGCTGCTTGGGAGTCGCACATCTCAGCCAGGCAAGTCAAGCGGCGCAAAACTGAACTCCACATGCCTTCAGCTCTGTATTAAGGTGAATATTAAGGCAATGGAAACATCTATGCCCCTCTCTCCTCCATGCTAAACAGGTCTTATAAATTCAAGCTGCTTCAGAGCAGCTGACCAAAGCCCCATTTCCAATATTGCATTAAACAATTAACCACTGCTTCTGCTGGACTTCATTCTCTGGCAAATGCAAGCAGACTCTCTGTCTCTGTCCCAAAAGAGGACAATAAATCATGGGAGCAGATAGACTCTGAATCTGTCTGGCCCCTACTAGTCATTTTGTACAATACTACACTAACAGCCTTTTAAAAAAAGAAAAAAAAAAGAAAAAAAAAAGAAAAAGAAAAAAAATTAACAAAAAAAAAAGGATGCTTCTAAGAAAAACTAAATTTCTGGTTTGCCTTATATGAGGCTGGAGGAAAACAAACCTTCAAAAAAATGGAAAGAAACAATATAGCTGGGGTGAGGGGGGAAGACCCTGTATTTTGATCCTGGCATCAAGGATCAAAACACACTGATATTGTTTATTAATTGCAAAATAGAACTACTAAAAGCAACGAAATAAAGTAACAGCTTTCATCCACTGATATTCAATTATTTCCAAAACTCACAATTTGTCTTCTTCAGAAAGAAGAATTCTTCACCAAAAGTATAATCAATTTTCCTTAGAAGATTAATTTTTCCTGATACTTGTGAGGTTGAAAACTGGGTAAATACTAGTTGCAGAATAACTAACCGCTCTTTCAGGAAGGTATGCTCGTTTCTTACAAATCCATGCAAGAGTTGGAAGGAAGATTTAATTAACTGTATTTGCTTAAAAGTTAAGAAGAAAAGCAACTTTACTTTTGTCATGAAATGGTTTAATCATCACCGCATAGTTCTAGGACTGTGCTTGGATAGTCTCTTTCTAGACAGTTTTACGAAGGTGGTACAATCTACAAGACTTGAAATGAAGGGACAAAATAAGCCAACTAAATGTGCTACTTAAAACTGTAAAATTCACAATTCTCTAAATTTAAGATAAAATACTGTTCTGTAATTACCCACATAAAAGGTGAGGCATAGCTATTGTCTTTTTTTCTTTCTATTTTTAAGTTTGATCCTGGACTCTCTATCCATCATACACGGATACATCTGCGCTTGCCTCACAACAGAAAAGTTAGGTTTGATAAGAAGAAAGTGATTTTGCATTAACACCTTATATTCAGGAATAACAAACTTGATCTGAAGATGGCAATCCTCGACTCACTAATGTAAGCACAGGAGCAAAAACATCTTCTGGTTTATAAAAACCCTGATGGAGTTGGAGGATGATGTCCTGGCACACTCTGGTTTCTCCCCAGCATCCCCCTGCCAGGCTGGCTCAGGCAAGTCCACTACGACACACAGCCCAGGGTGGGAGGATCTGCAGCTTCCCTGGGTACGGGAAGGGTTTGGGACTCACCGAGGATAGAAAACTGGTCCCAGTTTGTCTCCCTCTTGACATGGCACTACCCAGGGAATGAAGCTGCACAACAGACCTTAAGGAGCCATAAAACAAGACAGTAAAAAGACTGCGTGTCTTGAAAAGCACAAGGTTATGCACATCTGACATCGTAACATTATTTTAGCGTGCGATGAAAAGCACAAGGTTATGCACATCTGACATTGTAACATTATTTTAGCGTGCGATGCTGCTCCGTGTTACTATGAGATGACCAAGTGACTCCAGTTCAGCACAGGCAAAGAAACAGAGGTAATTAAAAGCAAGCAAAATAAATAAACGTGTTAATTACAACACTGGCAGTTTAGCAACATGATCTGACCTATTTGTAGCTGTATTTAATGAATTGGTAGAGTCAGTCTTAGGAGCACCTGAGGGTGTCACAGTACCAAGATTTTAATCACGGCAGAAGCCAAAAGCTGGTCTCCTTCCCAAGGAGAAAGCCCTGTCCTAGCAGGGACCGATCAGAGCATTTGTCAGCAGCGACTGCGAGCAACACCCGGAGCCAGGTTAGAGCAGAGAAAGCTGTGCTGACACTGAAACATGAGCTGTACCCCCAGGGAACCCGGGAGTAATTTATTTGGCATCCATGAAAATGTAGGCTTTGTACCAAGTACCATGAGAAGTTACTCAAAAAAAAAGAAAAAAGAAAAAAAAAAAACAGAAAAAGAAGGAATCTGGAGTCGCACCAAGATATTCCCTCATCAACACCCAGAACCACTGCTGTGCCGTTCAGAAATAAAGCACTGCAACAGGAGAGATCGAAGAAAAGCACAGAAAACAGTTTTTTCTTCCGATTTGGCTGAAACTATTTATTGCTTTTAGAGACTCCCCTCATGGCACTCTCAGATAAAACCAAAAGGGAAAATACATGTCCCCTGCGCAGTAAGATCAGACATGCCATCCTTGACGTATTTACCTAGGTGGTAATTTTTGCTGCATATGCAAGATACCTCAAACAAAAAAGAAAAATGCAGAAAGAAAAGCCATCTAAGCACAGAAGTAAGAACAAAAATGAAATAATATGTTTTATTATAAAATAACTTGGAGCTTTTATTGTTTTTTGGAACCTGCTAAAGCAGGAAAAAAAAAATGCTTATTATACCCCAAAATAACTCTACACAAGAGAAATAAAAGATGTATTAGTATTTTAAAGGGTCTTGAACAGAATTTACTACTTTATTTTCTGTTTCATCAGAAAGCCACTGCCACAGCTCCCAACAGACCTCAGGGTGAGCATGGGAGAACGCCCACTGCGGGACGTGTAGGGCAGGAAGGAGGAGAAGATCTTTTAAAACAAAAGTCATCTAGATAATCTAGAACAGAGCTCGTTGCAGCTTTCTTCCTGTGTCCCTGGAGAAGTTGGCTTTGACCGAGCTGATTCTGCATCTTGTGGATCTTACGTTCACCGCAACACAAGGACCTCCGTGCAGCCTCGGAGGACAAACTCCTCCTCACGTCACCATCAGACCATCTCCTGACACCACATAACACAAGTACCAGGGAGAAATCCAGCAGTCTCACCCCAAAAAAACAAACTGCCTTTTCAGAGGAAAGGGGACCAGCAGACTAACAGGAACAACCGTCAGACCTCAGAGACAGCGGCAACTGATCATCAGTGGTGCATTCGTACTCAGGCCCTTGAATTTCGTTGTTCTCTAGTCTAACTAAACCATCGAAAAATTATTAACAAACAAGCAGTAATAAAATATTGTCTTACTATGAATGGTAGCACATATGTTTATTAAAACAATGTTTGAAAATTGAGAAAGCATCTTATTAACCATCATTAACCCATTTTAAATCTCTATGTATTTGTGTGGTCTTCAAAAAAGAAGGAAAAAAGTCATTAACCCTTGATTACCAAAAAACAACAGACCTCTACCCTCTGGCTCAACTTCACAATAAAACATCAGTAACAGTCAATCGGACCAGCATGCATTAATATAAATAAAACCCAACACACAGAGAAGGAAAACAGGTATGGCAAACAGAGAATCATACTGCTTGTTAGTCACCCTTGCTGAAAACATAAAGGAACACTTATCTGATTAAGTACTTCTGGATTGGTACTTGCTGTTGAACCTTACAATATGGCTATATTTAGAACACTGACAACATAAAACGTAATTTTCTTCTTCAAGCTCCACGCCAGTGGTATGACTTTGCGTCTTATCTGTTTATTTTAATGAGTAAAGGAAGTTTTCACTGTTACCACCACAAAACCAGCATGGCTCAGAAAGACCACAATTTCTTCTAGCCTTTGGGTCATTGCTGGAGCTTGCTATGGAAACATCGATGGCCACACAACAGTTTCAGGAATAGTGAGGCTTGTGTTTATTTGGCTTCTTGCTCAAATAAAAAAGGAGGACCCCAGCCTGCCGGGTGGTCCTGACAATTTGGTGTAATAAAAACTACCGCAGGTTTAATCCTCAGCCCTTCCTGTGCCAAGCAGGTCCTTGAATGTGGGTTTCTGTAAGCAAGCTCCCTGATTACCTGGCTGGTGATTACTTACGCGAGGGACTCTCCATCACACCTTCCTGCGCCGTTCCTCTTTGCATATGCCACAGTAACAGAGAGAGAGAGGCAGAGCAACTCACAGACCAACTTTATAACTTGTGCACAGGTCAATCTCCTTTAATAAAAATTAAGACACTGGGAGAACACAGAACCGAACCCAAAAACGCAGTCTGTCAGCTGCACCTCTGAAAGTACCTCGGGCCCAGCCTACGCCAAGTTCTCACTTCATTTGTACCTTTCCTACCTGCTTTAACGATACTCACCACCTCAAAAAAAAAAAAGTATGCCAGTGTTGTATCATTTTTTGACTACCAGAGAAAGCTTTATAACTCGCATTTCATCACTGAAACAGAGGAGACTGCCAACTCTCTTCACACATCGCAAGGAACACATAAAGCACAGCTTAGCACGCAAATATCAGGCTGAATTTACACGGTCAGCAGTAAGAAGTAAATTTTTTTATCCTGTAGACACTCTCAGTCTGGAAGCTATAGTGAGAACAAAGGAACATAAACAGAAAAAAACATTCTCGATCTGCACAAATGCACAGCATCTTAGGCAGCTCGTTAGCTGGGGGAATAACGAAGCTGAAAAGACAACGTTTCATGGGGTGCATGGGGACTAAAAGCGGGCACGAGATGCTGCGTGTCAGCACCATCGCAGCGCAGCCCTGCCACGCAACCTTTGTGACTCACTCCTTGGCATGGGTTAAGTCCCTGGCTCATCGCTGACACTCTCATGCTGAAGCTATGACAACAATATACTATTCCCAGTGTCACTTATTTAACGATAAGCAGCCTGGCTCACTGGGCAACCAACAGCTCTGGAAACACTCTATACATAAAGAGGATTAATATGTTAATAAGGGTTGTAATTTCCATTAGCTGGAAATGCAGCTACTTTTAAAAGATCCTTAAATCACAATTTTAGCTGAAAACACGGATTTTAAGTCTTCTCCCATTCTCAAATTCTAATGCAGGAGCTGGCTTAAGCCGCTACAGAAAAATAAATTTCTGAAGACCCCTCAATGTCTTAGAAGAAGCATTAAAGTGTGAAAGCTGTCAATTTTCATGGAAATCACAATGCCAGAGCAACACAAAAAGCTGCAGAATACAGAACGCAGTCGTTGCCAGAAAATGAAGTGTTTGCTGATGCTAACAGAGTAGCTAAAGGCCAGACACAGGGGAACACTTGTTAAGGCACTGAATTGCGATTCAGGAGCAGTGAGGTACTTCCCTAATTCTGCCACAGGCCTCCTGGCTCCTTTCGGAGCCCGTCATGCAAATGCATTCACACTTTTGCCTATATAAATAAAACGGAGTCTCCTACGTGTACTTCTTTAACTCAAAAGAATATTGTTAGGAAGCCTTCATAAATGCTTGTAAGATAATTCAAGTCTGACAACAGGAATGTTAACAAATATTTATTACACCATAGATGCTTAAGAATACATACACGTATACAAGAAAACTCTCATTCCTTTGAAGGCAGAAAAAAAAATCCCTTCATTCTGGCCATAATCATGGCTGTACTGTGAACTCAATTACTCAGCAAAAAGCAATATACCACTTCTCTAGCAAGATTAACTATGCACAAAGCAGCCATGTATTTACTGAACTGACTTGAAAATAAATATTTAAGTTGCCTTCCTTAATGGTCAGTATCACCTAAAACTGCACCCATGTGAGTGCTCTAAATTGCAGCTAACCCCCCACTTTCTCCAACTTCATCTAGTGCAGCATCCTGGAAATTCACTGTAATTGGTGCAGCTTGCCCAGATGGGGTGGCAAGTAAAATCTGTCCCATCAAAATGTAGCACTACCTCCTGCTGAGCAGTAAAGTGCTTTCATAAAGACAAGCAATTTGACTAAGATGTAAACTTACAGGAGCAAAACCTGCAGAAAAATGAAGCTGGAATTACAAGGGAAAGACATGAAGAACAAACGAGTCAGGCGACGGTAGGAAAGAGAAGGTTCAATTTCATCTCACAGTGGCAGGAGCGGCATAGAAGAGCAAGATGAAAAAATACAAAAGATATCCATGGGAAAGACAATAATGAGAGACGATTGGGAGACTGGGAGAGTGAAAACAAATCCTGAATATTTGAGTCAGCCCAGAAATGGAAGAGACTTTAAGAAGCCATCTATTTCATCCTCTACGCTGGTACAAGACTAACAGATTTCTGAAAGAAAGGAAAAAGAAAATAAAAGGAGGAAAAGTAAGATAGGAGAAGTGGGAAACTGGAATTCAGAAAGAACAGCTGTCAGGACTGGATTGCATTGCGTTTATCTCACCATTTAGCTTACTCTTACAATTAGCTTGCTTATCTTCAGCAATCCTGAGATATTAGTCATGACTGAAAACACAAATGTCTTCCAGTATATCATGTCAATGGTTACATTCATACAGAGGTGCAAAACACAATAAAAATTGCCTTGTTTCATTTTATGCAATTGCAAGCACAATTATTCTGTCACCGTTATCTGAGTTTTATTTAATGTGACGTATCTCCACTGACACAAAAAGAAATACTTTGGACCCAAACTACTTGTGAGAGGAGGATAGAGCTAATGCTGCCTGCAGTGCTAGAAAAACATATTACAGAGAAATTCCTTGTCTCAGGTGTGCACATAAGAAGCACCGCCTGAATTCTGCGGGAGTGGTGCACGTACGAACAGGGACACAACATGAAGGATAATGCCAAAAGCACAAGTGTCAGTCTTGCAACTGGCCGAGGTAGCAACCTTCAAAGCAGGTATCACACTGCTACTCCACACTTCTAATTGAAGTCACCATCTTTTGCTGTCTAGTACTCTGCACATTACATCAAAATCTCATATAAATACAAAGCAGAAGAAACATACAAATTGCGCAGTTTTCCAATTTTGATTTACAGATTACTTGCATCGCTTTTTCTGTAACATCTGAAGGTGAGATAGAGGACAGCGTAAGCAGTGTTACGCAGACATTCACATAGATGTTCTGGGGACAATAGTTCTTCTAGGCTCTTCAAGACAAGGTTTACAAATAATACACTAAACATAAGCATAATATAAACTTTTCCTTTCTTTTTTTTTTTTAAGCTGGATGTGCGGTTTTACAAAGTAACCCGCTTAACTACGTGCAGTAAGCATAAAATAACAGGAAAAGGTTTCAACAAGTTGAGATGTGCAACGTGCTCTGTACGTGGGGGTTTGCTGTTCCAGGTTCTGCAAGTAAGCGTTACTGACGTTTCGCAACCTTTATCTGACTTCCAGGGTCACTTCAATCCAGCAGGTAAGTCCCTCCAAAGCAGGTGTGCTAGCGCGTGCCTGTATTTGTTAGTACTATAAGGCCCTGTGAGATAGGGAAGGAAGCTGAAGCACAGAAAACAAAGGTCCTACTTAGAGAAAGCACTCATACATCTTGTTTAACATAGAGGCTTTCCCCACATTTGCTGAAGACTCCAGAGGAAGCTTTTCTATGCTCAGACGTAAAGGCATGGAGAAGGACCCACGAACCGCCGGTTTCCATGGGAAACAGAGATGCTTTCAGTGACAGGGGAAGATGCTCTGCACTTTGCGAGGCTCCTAATGGAGCAGAACAGAATTGATCCTGCAAGTCCCCATTTTAGGCTTGAGCCCTCTATGCCACCTGTGACCAATGCAGGTCAATTATGCCACATCGTGGTCCAAAAAATCACCAATCAAGACACCCAGAGAGGCCTATCTCTGCTCTCCCTAATGAAGTAAGGGCAGATGCAGACACCAAGGCAGTACGTTTTAAACAAGTCTATTTCTCTCTTCTAGCACCTGTTGCATGATCACAGAAGAATAAATCCTAATTTCTGCTGCTGATGATGATTGTCTTAAATTCACCTTCATAAGCTAAAATAAACGTTAATTAAATAAAGCATTATGGACCTGGTAAAGCTTTACAAAACTCATGCCTAGCAATTAGAAACTACTGAAGTCTACAATTATTTTTGAAACTGAGAAATGGGAAAAACCCTGCAACACCTGCACAAACTGCATTTTTCCTTTGCCATTTAAAACAACAAAAAGAAACACAACAGTATCCTGCTTTTAAATGTGCAATTCTCAAGCAGCCATGCCATGACACACATGTAGTCAATTTATTTGTGTAAAGCACGAAGCAGAGCTGCTCTACCCTGTACCAAATGATACATGAAATTTGTTCACTGTTTAATAACGGAATCTCGTAACGTTGCTGTTAATGTTTTACATAGCGACACAACAGCTCTGCCTAAATTTTGTTAAAAATTGTGAAGTTGCGGTCATTTAACCTCCCTTTCGTAACTGCAAGCTAACCCAATCAATAAGCTAGAACCACGTATAGCATTTCTTCAGCCATGAAAGGAAGGCATTTCTACCACAGTGGCCTGAAAAGCCAGCATTCCCCGGGCACGCTCCATAGATGCGGCTCACGTCTGGATTCATACGGGAACCCATGAGGGCAGACGAAGCTTCCCTCTCTTCCTGGCCCTAGCGGATTTCCTCATTGAACGAGTAAAACCCGATTAAGGACCAAACATCCACCAGCTGCCGGTACGTATGTTAGCAACTAGGGAATTGCGCACCGTTCAGTGAAACCTGCTGCCGACAGCACGGGCACATCCAGGCTGGGAACCTCTGACTTGCAAGAAAAGGCAAGAAGCAGTATCTGAAGGCTGAAATCAGCTCAGATAAAACGGACAGGCAGTCCCCGTCGGTGCGCGCGACAGCATAGCCATCGGCTTCCACAGGAGCAGATTCGCACCCACACACTTTGCTGTACAGAACCGCAAGCACATCTTCACCTTACGACTGGATTTGCCTCCTTGAGCTACATCACGAGCGACCCGACTGAAGTTAATGCAGTTACTGTAACTTCTGTTCATATACATGATATAAGAGTCTGGCTGCGGACAGGTTTACACAGATGAAACTGGCTACGTAGGATTCAGGACGTTTGTTCAGAAATGCCCTCAGACTCCAGTGCTCATCTCCGAGATGCACTAACGACACATTTTCTCATTTCAAATTCAAATTCTCTAATGAATCTTTGGATACCTAGCAATCGAGACAAGTTTTTAATCAGCACTGCATCTGAGAAATCCTGGTTACTCTTCAAAGCACACGTGTAAACTGGCATCCTAGATCTCGCTCTTCATCAGGATTTTAGAAAGCAGATATGCTATTACATCAGCTAAATACATGGAGGGGAAGTACGTTCTATCTACTGCTTTTCGTAGAAGGTTAGCTTAAAAGGTCACGATCAAACAGGCTCATTTTTAACAGGAATTAAGGCATTTTATTTACAAAAAGAGCAGCAAGCTATGTCATGCTCTGGAAGCCAAAGAAACATTGCACACGTACGGTTTCATTACTACAGCACTAGTAACGGCATCTTTCCTTCACCCGTCGCTCCCTGTTCTACTTTCTGAGTTAGGCACTACAAGACTTCCTACCAAACTCAGAAACTCAGGAAATTAAACCTAACAAAACTACTGTAGCCCACTAGCATGTACTTTAAAGCTGTCTTCTATTTATCTGAAAATTAATTTATGATATGTTAGAGCTAAAAATAAAAAAGCTGCTGAAGCAATCGCAGTCTTTTTCAGTCCGTGCAGTGTGAAGTAGAGCAGTAAATTGCAGTGAGCAGGCAGCACAGCTCTTGAAACTCGCCTAGCTTCTGCTCTGACAAAAGAGATTGCTTAGGACTTCATCTTGCTGCTGCCCTCGCTGTTTAATTAACAGACTAATAAATCCACTGCTGGCATATTCTGTATTTGTTTCTCCTCTTTAAAAACCCCAAACCCGCCTGTGGTTTACACTAGGGCTGACTGCTATTTAGCAGGACCGCTGCCAGCACCGTGCCTGTCACCAGAAGGCAGGGGGAACCGGCAGCCGCAGGCAGCTGCCCGGGGCCCGGCCGGGGCCGGGCCGGCACGGCGCTCACCGACCGACCTCCGACAGGTTTTGGCATTTTTAATTCGAGACTGGCAGCGTTTCCCCTTCCTCTGCCGCGGCCGCGCGGCCGGGCCGAGGGACCCACGGCTGGGACGGCTCAGTGACCCTTTCACAGGCTTTCGGCGGCTGCGCCTGGCGGGCAGGCAGGCGGGCGCACGGGCGAGAACCGACGCCTGCGGCCGCGGGCTTCCCCGCAGCCGGCCGCCGGCCGGATCCGCCCCGAGAGCCGCAGCGCCCCGGCTCCCCCCACCGCGGCCGCTCCCTCCTCGCCCGGCGCCCCGGCTCCAAACGGCGGCGGCCCGGGAGGGGAGTTGCGAGCGCCAGCTGCCTGCCGCCCCTCAGGGCCGGAGCGCGCCCGGCCAGCCCCAACAACCCCCTGCAAGAAACACACCCCAAACCAAGCCCCGCTCCCCAACCGCTCCGGTCGTGCCGACGGAGGGGCGGCCACGGCAGCAGGGTCGGGACGCCCCCCCCGCGGGGGCAAGGCGCGGCAGCCACCTCTTCCCGCTCCTGACCTTTCCTCACCCCAGCTCACCCTGCCGGCCCCTGCCCCTGCCGCCCCGCTGCCGGCCGAGCCCCCTCTCCCCCGCCCGCCGCCACCACAGCGCTCCCGGGGCGGGTTGCGCTCAGCGCGGCGGGGCGCCGACACCTGCCCGCCGGCTCCGACCTCGGCGGCTCGCCGCCCCGAGAGAGGGAAGGAGGGAGGGAAGGCACCGCGGCCCGCCGGCCAGCGCGGCTGCTGCCGCTGCCCGGGGCCGCTCCTGCTCGGAGGCGAGCGGCGGCCGGTCCGTCCCGGGTCGCGGCGGGTGGCTTACCCGCTGGGAGGCTTGCTGGCCCCGGGGCGCACGAGGGCTTCCATCGCCGGGCCCCCCTCGCCGCTTCTTAGGGGACGGGCCGGTCCGGACGCGGTCCCGCAGCGGGGCAGCGGCGAAGGTCGGCGGCGGGGGGGATGGAGAGGGAGGGAAGAGGGAGAGGAGAGCAGAGGAATGAGAGCCGGCCTCGCCCCCTCCCTCACCCCCGCCTCCGCCCGCGGCACTCCCCACCCCGGCCGCGGGCTGCGGGCGGGGGTGCCCCGCCGAGACGGCACACGGCGGCCCCTCGCCGCCCCCCGCCCGCCTTACCGGGCCGGCAGGGAAGCAACGCCGCGCCGCGGGCACTGACAGCTCGGAGGGGGCTGCCCGGCCGGGCACGGCGGGGCGAGGGTCAGGCGGCGGGACGGGCTGCGCTGCCGGCGCGGCCCCCGGGGGCGAGCGCCTGGGCTGGGCAGGGGGCGGCCGCTGCCGCTCAGCGGCCCGGGCAGCCCGGGAGCGCGGGCGGGCGGGCGGGGGCGGGGGCGCTGCAAACCCGTTTCCATGTGACCGGCCGGGACAAACGCGAACGGGGCGGCTGCCCCCGCGGGCACTGCCGGGGCGGCCGCCCACGCCGCGGCGGGGGAGAGGAGGGGATGGGGAAACCCGCCGGAGAACCCCCACCGGCAGCACCAGCTCAGAAAAACCTCGTGCGCCTCTTTTGCCAGAAACTTGGCAAAACCAAAGCTTGCCAGGCGGCTGTCCCCCGAGGCCGAGCCCCGCGGGGAACGAAGGCTTTTCGTGAGCCTTATACCTGGCCCAGCACCTAACGTTGCGGCGTAAGGCTTGCTCCTTGTTACCTTTATTCTTACAGATGTTTTTTTTTTATTTTCTCGGAGGCGGCGCAAACAACTCTTTTAAAATTAGTAGCGGCTTTGGTCAAGAGAGAGGCTGAAGGGCAGCGGCTGGGCAGGCACGGCAAGGCAGGCTTCTCCAGGGGTGTTTCAACCCAGCGGTGCGGGCCCAGCAGCATGGGCCCCCTGCACCCCCAGCCTCGCGCCGCGAGCGGTGCGAAGGGCCCGCCGGCACAGCCCTGGCCGCAATGCAGGCGGCACGTTAACATGTCGGCATGCCCTTGCAGAAATACTCCCCTCCCGCCGTTTGCCCAGGAGAGCAACTGCGAGGCTTGCGTGCGAATGGAGAACGAAGCTGGAGGCTGGGGAGCCTGGCGTGTGTTACTGCAGTATGTGCCTGCTCTCGGGTGTGCCCGGCGTTGGGCACCCTGGCTTCTCTCGGGCATTTCAGGAGTTCCTCTGGTCCCCTCTAACCCTCTCCATTAGCTTCACCTTGCTTTCCCGGCCACGGTGGGTGGATGGCAGAGGTGGCAGACGGGTCAGGCCACCAGCCAAGACGGGGACCAGAGACAGGAGCAAGGAGGCTGAGTAAAGTGATGGTGAGAAACTCGGGCGAGGGAGTGCGAGGGGAAGGGGAGGTGCTGCCTGACTTGCCTTTTCACCTGGCTGCCTTGGCAACAGTCCCACAGGTTCTGGTTAATGGTCACCCCTTTCCCCAAACCATTCCATCCCCTCAGGCTTGAGCTCCTATCTCTGTTTATTTTGCCCATCGGAAAGTGTCTTGCCCAGCACAGTGACCAGAGTAAACGGAAGCAGCTTCTCTGGCCCCAAAAACGAGAGTTTCTTCCTCAGCAACCAAGACTTGGCAAATCTGGGTCAGAAGCTGCATGCAAGCAACGCTGTTGCTATCTGCTAGAAACCCCCATCCCAGGCAGATTGTAAATATTTTGAAACATTCAGACATTGGATTAATTTGCCAGGAACAGAAAGGAAAAGGACGCATTCATCTTTTCTGTACTACCTCAATGGAAGATTACCGTAAATGCTCACCTTTGTCTTGTACCAAGGCTTTTGCATTGCGATCAAAATATCTATTTCTGTGCATTTACCCCAATGTATAATAGAGCACTTATTGTAGTATAGTCATCCTTAATTTTGTCTTCTCTGGCTTTGGCAAGGGTCGCCCCTTAATTCCCGTCTCTTCAGCAGAGAGTTAAGAATGCTGCTTTCCGTTCCCTCCTCTCCACCCCTGACATACACAGATGGTCTAAGGGCAAGGGAGGCAGCTGGCTGTCCTAGCTGTAGGTAGAGAAACAAAAATACAAATTTGCAGAAGCAAAACATCGATCTCTAATTTCCCTGTTACTGTGGGTAGGAGTTGACTGAGTCACCACAGTTCAGTAATTACCCCGGTCATCTGAGCCACATGCCACGGTAATGAGCCACATGCACGTTCCTAATTTGCGCCCTTATGAAAATAAATAGGCTAGCTTACATACTTCATTTTGCAAGTGGATTGGTTCAGAGACTGCACACCGTCAGTTACCATAGCTCCAGGAATGAATGGTGATCTATTAAATCACAGGAACTTGATTTCATAGCTCTGTTCATCATTTATTCAGTCATTTTTCATCTCCTCTTTTTACTCCCTAAACCTAAATGAACTCTGCCCTGTCCTAGGATAGACGCTAAAGCTGCACGGGCACAAAACCTCTACAGAAACCCCCAAACCTGCCCCTGTCCACATCATTAGCAAACTACATTGCTCCAGTTATTTCAAGAACCTGAAAGAACTTCCCTTGCCTCAGCTGTAACTTCTGCTCTACCGTGATACACCCGAGTGGAGGTGTAAAGCATAAAACAACAAAATAGTATTTGCTTATTATATTCACTACTTTTTATATAGCACAGCAAAAGAGCGAAAGCCTATTAATCACTGAAATCATGATCTTAATGAGCGCCAGCAGCACCGACTGCCCACGGCCCCAGTTCTTCAGTCCCATTTAGCTGATGGAAAACCCGGGTGAATTGCAGGGACCAGACTCTGCGATACAACACGGGAATCTGCCTTTCTGCAGGCTCCTTGGCACTGGGCCCAGCTCTCAAAAAAAGGGCAAAGGGGGCATTTCTAGTGTGCATTGTAATCCCCACAATCCGGGCGCTATGCTCGTTTTTTAGGCAAAGGGCATTAGTTCGGAGAGGGGCTGCACGAGTATTTGCCAATCTCATAAAATGTCTGTGAGACTAAGCATGTTCAGCCCTCCCCCGGACTGTTTTTAACCCTTTCCTGTCTGTATAGCTCCATCTCCGTTTAGATGGGCCTCCTCAATATATTTCCTAAGAAAATTAAGTCCTTTAGATGACAAAATCCTTGCTGTAAAATAGTTTAGGCCTTTAAAAATGAAAAATTAATCACCAGTGCAATTTCACATTTCCGCTTTTATACAGTCTTCAAATCATTATTCCTATTTTTCTTCGCCTTCACTGCTAGTAGTAATACCGAATCAAACCTTTAAGGCTATTTTTTTCTTCTGCTAAAACTGGTCTGCAATATTTCAAGAATTTGAGTTGATAGTATAAACTTAACTGAACACGTAAGGAATCTAGTAAGACAAGTCTAATACCAAATAATTTGTTTCTAATGTATCAAAAAGAGGTTAAAATTAACTCAGCATTAGCTAACATGCACCAGTTAACCAAGCCTTTTCTCTAGTCTAGCACATCTCTTCCTACGATTTAGCTGTTTGAGGACCTGCAATTAGCAACCAGGTTTGAGCTTAAAAGCCAAGGCAAAAATAACAAACCTGAATTTATAGCAGGAAAAGATTGTGCACAGAATGTGTTAGTTAATGTGGTTAGGTTTAGTTAATAGCAATAGGTTTAGTTAGATTAACCACATGAATCCTTTTCCCATTCTAAGCAATCTAGAAATTGCAATTTAAGCATTAGTCCCTGTAAGAGAGTTGACCTACTGTACAATTGCAAAATTCCTGGCTATGTAATTATAGAAATTGGAGCTGTGTAGCCTCAAGCTCACAAAATTCTTTTATTTTGCTATCCACAGAAAAAAAGAAGAAGAAAAAAAGAAGGGAAATGAGATTTTCAGGGCTTGCTAGACCATTTCCTGGAGTCCCAGACACCCCTTCTTCAGAAAGTTGTTTTGGGATTTAGCCCTGCAGGTCCTATTGTTTTTATTAGGAACCTGAAATAACTGTGAGCAAACGATACCAATTTTAGAGGAACGTTTCAAAATAACGAATAAAGCCAGTAAGTAGTTTTGAACAAATACCACGTCATTGCTGGTCCATACAAGACTAACACAACATTATCAAATACCACTGAAGAGGCTGAATTTGCTTCAGAAAGGCACCGTGACTCGATGAGTGGGGCACTCAAGGGGGAACGGGGATATTGTGCTTGGATCTGCCCATAGTCACATAGCAAACCACGGGCAAGTTTCTGGTTCATCTTTTGTTCCTCTTGCTTGTCTTGTGTCATGCCGAGGAGCCTCCTTTCTGGCTCGGTGCCAAACTGCACTTGTACAGCATCTATCAGAGAGCAAAGACAGTTCCTGCCCTGGACAACCTGGGGTTTTTGGAACAGCGATTTTAGTTTTCTTCATGGTTTTGGAGACTTGCGTGTAAGAAGTCTGTGATGTCAATTGAGGCTCCCAAGGAAAGAACCAAGAGATACTAATCATCCGAAAACATGACGAAGAAGCCAGCTGAAAGAGCACGTGGGTACAGATACAGGTTTATGTAGCTTTAGCTGAGATAGCTCATACTATTTCTGAGTTACCAGGTAATTACCTCCCGCGTATGTAGAAATACTGAAGCTTGCCCTTTGTCTTGTTATCTCGCAACCTGTTCTGTTTTGAAAGACAAATCCCTTCAGAGATTTTTTCTTTTATTTCCCAAAACTGACCGAAGACAGTGAAGAGTTTGGAGGGTATTTGGCCTTAAGACACCTAGAAAAAGGAATTGGGAGTGTGATGGAGAAAGCTAAAGACTCTTTCCCAGCCTCTACATGGAAAAGGCTGTTGAGGAAACCCCTGCTTGACCGTTCACTCCTGCCTTCAAACGGCGGTGTGGTCTGGAAAGCGGCGTGGTGGCGAGAGGGACGGCGCAGCACAGCAGAGGAGCGGGCGCGTGGTGCAGCGCCGGCCCAACGCTGCTGCTCGGGAGCCGCGGGGCAGATCAAGCACTGTCATGCCAGGTGAAAATATTCTGGAAAGGGAGGGACCTTTTGCCTTAGAGAGTATTTCAGAGCACGCGTGCAGGGCGGGGAACGTGATGACCATGAACAGAGATGGGGAAATGGTTTAAAACCACGATGTGAACAGAATAAGAGGAATTTCTGTGAACGACGCAGCCACCAGGAAATTAAAACCGGGTTATTTTAAATGTGGCTAAAAGTGGACACGGCAGACATCAGCATAACCCAGACTGAAGCTGCTATGTCTCTATAACATGCTGACACAGTCCTGAATGTAAGAACCATAGAACTTTAGGGATTTTAATTTAAAGGTTCGGTATTGGTTATGTGCTTATTCTTCCATTCTTCCTCTTTTTTTCCCATTTTTCCTCTTTTTTTATAGTCTGTTGCTTTTCCCTAACATTTCATTCTATGTATTTTGGACAAGTAGCTGCCTATTTCCTCTCTTTTCTACCATACCTCTTATGTAAACTTTTTCAGGATTTGAAACCCCAGGCCTGGTCTATAATTAAACTGACATTAATGAAAGGATATTTACCTGGACAGACCCAGTGGGCCAGAGCTCGTATTCTTGGGCTCAGCTGTGATGAGAACCTTCCTAGGCAAGATGCTAATCTAAGATGCTTCCCAAAATCAGAGTTGCATGACTCATACCCATCTGAGAACAGTGTCAGAGGAGACAATACTATTATCCAAGAAAAATATAAAATTAGTCTTCAAGACCATGTCATATTGTATGCCTGAAAAAAGCCTTTGGGCAGTCTTGACCAGCTTACAAGCCAAATTTGAATCAAAACATTAGCTAATTTATGTAAATGTATCTATCTTTGTTGTACTGAGCTGGGTAGTCCCGCTCAGCGTGCCGGTCAGGGTGACCCAGCCGCAGCCCGTCCTCACTGTGAGGTTTTTGCTCTGTGTTTGCCGTGCCGAGGAGAGTCTGAGGTTGTCAAAGCAGCATTTCAGAGAAGCGACTCACCGCCTCCCAGGTGCTGGTGCCGCTAAAACTCCCTTCGTCCTTACCTCTTTCTCTAATGAAAATAAGTTGTGCTATGCCTAGAATTACCCTCTCTTTCAGCATTTTCGTGAAAGAGAAGTAGAGCTCTTGGGCCGCCCGGCCCAGCAGAACTAGCAGAAAGGGAAAATTAATGAGCCTTCTGTGTAAATAACTTTCCACGGATCTGAAAACAGTTCATTTAGAAGCGGCGTGAAGTCACAGCAGAGCACTTGGCTTTGGCATGACGCTCTTCCAGTCAATGGGGTAGAGACAGGCCAGGCTTTTGTACAGCCAGGCAGGACTGACAAGGAGACGGCAGAAGGGACGCTCCGTGCAGCAACGAAGAAAGCGGAAAGCTCTCTCTCTGTAAGCTACGGACATGGCACGCTCCCAGTTTTCCTTACGCAGCACACTGCGTGCACAAGACCACGTGGCTCCGCCGCTGCAACCAGCCCGCGCCTCTCGCGTGCGTTGTACCCCGCTCTCCTCCCAGCACGCAGGGTTGGTGCGGCTAGCGATGGCAGCGAGGAGTGCCTGCCGCCTCTGAAACGCTGGCTTTCACGTGGGGCTTCAGCTACTAACTGCTGAAGTCGCTCCTGAAGTAAGTTAGTCCCTGCAGTGACCAAATGCTCTTAGAAAACAATTCTCAAGTGAGCTATGTCTGTACTGAATACTCAATTCCAGGGTTTCTATTGCAAGAAGGCTATTTCTATTTTCATGTATATAATATAGCCAAGCTATAAGCAGAAGAATTATATCCACTCACAGTCCTCTCTATAAATATTTAACACTGTATGACATAAGCTTTTTTAACAACATCCACAACTATATTTTAGCTCACAGACTGGGTTAAAATTTCTGCCACTTTTAAATAGATTTTTCAGTACAGTCTTTCTCTGAAATTCAGAAAGTTCCCATGGTTAGGAGGTAGTGTATCTCAGGGTTTCGTTTTCAAGTTTCAGGATGGATAAATAACAACATAAATTTTGTAGAATTTCATAGTTACATAATTCTCATTTCACACTTGCATCATTTCATTTAAAGCAGTTAATCTTGATTGATAGCAACATAAACGAAAACAGGACTTGGTTCTGTATTTAAATCAAAATGAATATGCTATAGATGAAGACAAATACATATGTACTTATGCAAAAACAGAAAAGTAGCAGGCTTGGTGCTGCTGCTATTTCTATTGAGTTACTTAATTCATGGTTGCCTTAGTTGAACAACACCTTAAAGCACACAACGTTTTACGTGCATGTGAAAGCTCACCAATATTACACTTAACTTACATTCTTTGATTGTTTGGAAAAAATAAGACCCTTTGACATACCATCTCTAGAATCCTTCATAAACTGAACAGGGACTTGAATAGCTGCACACTGTTAAATTACTGCATGCACCCCCAAAGGCCTACCTTTTATTCATTCCCACCCCAAATGTAGACCTCATGAACCTGCTGAAATCACTGCATTATATTAATATGAGACTCATACCCCTGAAGGATAGAGCATCAACGGATGCTATTGTCAGGAAAGCATCTGAAGAAGGCAGATGAAGTCTGAAGACTGACCTACATAAAGTCTCATATATATTTCAGACCCAGGTTACAAATGTGCGGAGGTAAATAATGAAATAACTTACTGTGAAGAATTCTCTCTGGGCATATTTGGATTGACATCATGTACAATAAATTTTTTCTGGCCACCACCATGTCATGACATGATCACTGGTGCAGAGGGTGCTTTCCCACCACCTGCCCTTCTGAGGCCAGCAAAGATTTCTTACCTCTCCCTTCACACATTTCAGAAGCTTTACACCTTGATATCAATAAGTGACAAGACAGTAATACTTTTCTCTTTTTGCTAACATACCTTGAGACCAATCCTGCTGCTGATCTCTTTTTCCAGAAAATATGGGTTAGCTGAGTACGGCAAAGGAAGAGGAACGGAGACTTCCAAAGATGTCCTGTGGTTCTAATCCAGGAGGACTTGGGCTGAGACGAAGTACACGGTTGGTTCACCACAGTGTCATTGGACAGATGCGGTCACACAAGGACAAGACAGAGTAACGCTTCTCTCTTTAGAAAGACTTGCGGTCACCTTCCTCACCCTGCTCCTGTAAGCAACACATAATTAGAAACAAGAAAAACTCTCCTTGAATTAACAAGGAAGGGATGGGATAAACTGGCCAGCAAAGAGGGGTGGAGGAAATATGGATTATGTGGAGAACATCACTAGCCTGATCCAAAGCCTACTGATATTAATGAGGTTTTCTACTGGCTCCGACTGGTTTTTCCAAGTCTTTCACATCACTTGCAAACACGGGCAGTGATGACTGGGCATTTTACACAACCCTTCTTCTCTCATTTCCTCCCCTCTTCCTCTTGAACATGAGGTTAATTGCATCTTAATCCTATCTCTAGCCACTTGTGCTGGTGCTACATGAACCTTCACAGGAACCTGCTGTTTTCTGGCTCCTGAAGGACAACATGAAGGAAAAAGTCTCTCACGTGCTTTAAATGCCCTGTACCTGACATGAGGGGGTTGATGAACCTCTGGAACCTTTCTATTTCTCTGTCTTCTCCTGGCTTGCCAGCTCTCCTAACCCTGCAATCTCAGTCTAGGGGAGGGGTATAAATTATGACATAATTAAAATGAAACAACACTCCCTTTTTTCAGGTGAATCATGTGCAGGTATCCAGAAAATGTACAGCGTGAAAATTACCTCCGGTTCAGGGCATTAAGACTACGAAGTAGCTCCTTAGAGTTCCTTTGGAAAAATAAATACAGAGCACCTCTAACTTGTAAATAAAGAAAACTAATTTCCTACCCTTGGCAGTAGCAGACCAGAATAACCAGATTACAAAGCTTCCCGTGAATTTGCTGTGCGGGGCGGCGCGCGCTGCTGCGTTGCTTCAGGGACAGCCCGGAAAGCAAACCGTGATGCAAAGGGCTGCGCTTGGTCCCTCCTCTGCCCCCATGGCAAAAGCTCTCCCCGCAGCAGCTGGTGCCTGGCGCAGCGCCCGTTGCCCAGCCTGTTGGGACAACTCCGCTTCCCAGCAGAGCGGGCGGCGAGCCGGAGCCCCACCTTTTTTCCACCTTCTCCTCTCTCAACACAGGTGGATGACAAGGGAGGAAAACCGTAGTCCTGGAGAGACCCATCTTTGCACACCATGCAAGTATCACAGAAAGGCCTTACTAGCCACGAAGGTTCTAGAATATCGACCACAATCTCTTTAGTAAATAGGCACATGCCTGTAGAGATTTAAAGGAATACATTGGTTGGTTTAATTTTTATACTTACTCATAACCTGATGAAATATCCAGAAACTCACAAATTTAACTACATTTTTTTTTCTTTTAATGGAAGATGACAAGTGAAAATGTAAATCCTCCTGAAATGCATTAGATTAATGCCTGCGATAACTGTGGAGGTGCTTTCACAGCACTGGGTGGTGTTTTAAATCTAAGTGTCACAAAAGCCACGTTGACTTCAGTGAGCACTCCTGAGCCAAAACGCACAGGGAAACCTTTGCAGACTTTCACTCAAAACATATTTTGAAAACTGTCTGCAGCTTCCTTGCAGCTCCCAAGGGAAAATGAAAGGCCAGAGAATGACGTTTCAATTGTTCACGTGTACTTTGCGTATGACGTGCCATACCACCCCGACGGTTATGAAGCCCGGGCCTGCTGGAGCACACCCCGAAGGTGTGCACACGAGTAACCAGCTGCGGGTCTTGCAGCAACCTCTGTGGCCCAAGTTGTCGCTTCTGTGAGGGTTTCTCAGGGCGCTCGCTGCGAGCAGCACTCTGCATGTCCTCCTTCTTGCAGGCGCAGAAGGTCACCTCGGGTCCTGCCCCGATGCGGGAGCGTGGTGGGCTCCCACCTGCAGACGTCTGTGCATGCCGCAAACTGAAGGTTTCCATGCCCTCCCCCACCGCAGCCTCGGCTCGCCGCTACCGAAACCCTTCGCTGTCGGGTTGCCCAATCCCAGCTGAACCGTTGCCAAGCTCACAGCGTACCTTAAACAACAGGTAGGTCTCCAGTGCACGGTCACCCCAGTGCAGGTACAACCTTCCCCTTCTGTGAGATTTTAATGTCACGGCATAGGAGAATATTGGTGTAACTTGAGGTGTGGCGGGTTTAACCCTTTGGAAAAGAACGACATTCGCAAGAGCGTCACCGCAAATTTAGTTTACTGCCACAATACCTTGCTCCTCTGTTTTCAGTTTTAAGGTGGTTCCTTAGAAAATGATAAAATGCAGTTCATTTATACATTACAACTGCATTTCCAAACTGTTGTCTAATACAGATCTTGAAAATTACATTTGCTACCCTACTGTTTTATGAATGCCTCATTCCTTCCTAAGAATAAGCATGGCTAAATCTGGAATTTGCAGATGGATGTAACATAGACTGTAAAACACATATATTTATGCACTCATATATAATTTTATGATTCTGGAGTTTTGTTTTCTTTGGGGTGGGTTTTTCTGCATACTGACTTACTTGGAAGCTCCAGATGCCTGTGGCTTCTCCTGAGACCCAGCCTAGAGAACCGCATCCAGCTCTGGGGCCCCCAGCACAAGAAAGACATGGACCTGTTGGAGCAGGTCCAGAGGAGGGCCATGAAAATGGTCAGAGGACTGGAACACCTCCTCTATGAAGAAAGGCTGAGAGAGTTGGGGTTGTTCAGCCTGGAGAAGAAAAGGCTTCAGGGAAACCTCATTGCGGCCTTTCAGTACTTAAACGGGGCTTATAAGAAAGATGGGAACGAACTTTTTAGCAGGGCCTATTGCGACAGGTTTTAAACAAAAAGAGGGTAGATTTAGACTAGATATAAGGAAAAAAATTTTTACAATGAGGGTGGCGAAACACTGGCACATGTTGTCCAGAGCGGTGGTAGATGCCTGGAAACAATCAAGGTCAGGCTGGACGGGGCTCTGTGCAACCTGATCTAGTTGAAAATGTCCCTGCCCATGGCAGTGATCTTTAAAGGACCCTTCCAACCCAAACTGCTCTGTGATTCTTGAGTGCCCAAGTGGGGATTTGGGTATCCGTGTTAGTGCACGCAAGTCAGAATATCGGATTAATTGTTGGCAAACTGAGGGCATTTGATGTCAGCTCAGAACTGAACCCCAGGATTCAGATCCCGTATTCCTAAATGGAGGATTTTCAAGGGAAACAGAATAGAGTCCAACAGCGAAACCAACAAAATAGATAGGAACTCCTCCCTTGTTTAAATTTTATCATAGAAGTTCAAAATGAAATCAGTGGTTCTGCAGTGGGCTGGTAAGCAACAGTATGATCAAAAAACAGGCTATGGAAAACTCGGGAAGGAAATTTTGATGAGCATGATTTCTTCAACAGTCTTGTGACAA
The DNA here is from genome assembly GCF_964195595.1 of Calonectris borealis. NCBI lineage: Eukaryota > Metazoa > Chordata > Aves > Procellariiformes > Procellariidae > Calonectris > Calonectris borealis. Next base: position 77,634,332 of record NC_134313.1, on the reverse strand, counting down.
TGTGTAACAAGAAAACAGCCAATGAAAGTCTCAACATTTCAATTATTGGATTAAGGCTTGGAAAGGACTAATGATTGAGAAAGGGAAGAGAGGAATCAGCAGGAAAACAAAACAAAACCAAAACAACAAAAATTCCCCAAGGTCTTATTGCAGAATAATGTTCTTATCCAGCACCCCTCCCCTGGGAGGCCTCTGTCACTGCTCCCCAGGGACATGGGGCTGATTGTCCCCATAAGCAGCTCTGGGAGGAGGGGTAAACTCCTTTCCCAAGGTGGTGAAGCAAGTAGGGCGTCACTACCTCCTGGAAAAGAGAACAGGCTGGTTTTATTTTAATCGTGATATCTGCGTTTGTAATCCCCAGATGTGCTGTAAGCAAAGCCAAACAGCTTTTACTTTTGACTTCAAATGGGAACGAAATGCGTGGGCATGAAGAGGACGCTCCGGGGAGGCGGACGGTGAAAGATCCGGCTAACACCGTTGTAAGAGAGAAGCTGCAGCAGGAAGCTGAAAGGACGCCCTGGGTAGATTTGTTATCAGAGCTTCCAGTCTTGATGAGAGAGAGGTGCAAAAATAAGCCAAAGGATTTTGAATTCCTGAGCTCGTGGCTGCTTTGATGAGCTGAAGCGGCCAGGCTGAACCCACCGGCAGTCAGAAGTTTCACCTGCCACATGAGCGGGACGAGGATTTCAGCCGCTTCTGAAGGACTTGTATTTTTGTCTCTTGTACGCCCAGGCAATCTATGTTTAAAAAAAATAAAGGAAAAAGACCTAGACAGCAGAATGATCCTTAATTCAGTCCCTTTGAGTCTCGAACCTGATGGCTGGGCCCAAAAATCACAGAACAGCCCACCCCCCCGACACAGCTGAACCCCAGGGGGAGGGAAGCCCCCCCAGAGAAGCACTCTTTTGCCATCCAGTGGGGCAAGGGGGAGGCATGCCCCAATAGACATGCCCTAAATATTTTTTCGTACATTGTGTTACTACGCTTGAGAGGCATTGCTGAGAAACGGAGTTTACAAACTGGGGAAAAGTTTGCAGCTATAACAATAATATTTATAGTTTTGTAATTTCTTTGTAGCTTTGAGAAATGTATCTGGGTAAATGGCTATCCCAGCCCAAGGCAATAGCTGATGTCCAGCAGCGGGTGCGAGGTTAGCGGTTACGCTTAGCTAGCTTGGGGGGGTGCACAAGATTTTGTGCTGCAGACTGTATAAGCATAGGAGGCAGAAAAAACGATTTCCCTGCCTCCTGGAAGGCCTGTGTCCAGTTCCCCATCCAGTTCACTTCAGCTGATGGCTGTGGGTGGTTCTCAACATTAAAGCACTGTAGGAGAGGTCCTGAAGCCCGTTAGCCAAGCTGCAGGAGTCGCGCACGTGGCTGTGCCACGTCGGGAGCAGCCGGCCGAGAGCGGAGGGGCTCTCAGCAGAGCTGCCGGGGCCAGCGGCGAGGGAGCGGCCGGAGGCACGGCCGGCAGGGAGCCGGGCAGCTAGCAGACCATCGCTTCACACGGCAGTTTATCGCCCAACAAAACTTGGCTTTCGCTTACTGCAGGTGATGGGAAAAAGTCCAGCCTAGAAATTACTTCCTTAGAGAAAAAGACTATGGACTGTTATAGTTAAAGAATAACTATAACAGTCAGTTACTATCACTCTGTTTATCTCCTTGGTCAGACTTTTGTTCTTCGAAAACAAAAAAAAACCCCTTTGCTAACTGTTTGATTCATGTTTGCCAATAGGAAAAATTAGCTAGTTCAGTACAATTTTCCCAGTTGCCCAGGTGCGGCCTCAAGCCACCGCTCTCGGAGCAACTCCCTTCGATTTGAAGCCAGACCTTGTTGCTGGCCGTCGTGTCCTGGCAGGAGGGTTACCTCTGAACAGCAGGAGCAGTGTTTCAACGAAATGACTGCACTCTTCTTTTTCCAGAGGATCCCTGCTACCACTGGTATGTAGGATGGAGGATACGTAGTCTGAGGATATACTAAGGCAGTGTAGTCTATCTCATTAGTTAGAAAAGGAAGCAAACAAGGAGATTCTAGGAAGGAAAAAGGGCAATGTATTAAAATAACTAAATACCATCCCAGACTCCAACAGACTCCTTGGCTCTGAGCAATTATAAATAATGCTGGGTACATGGGATGAAACTTAATTTAGACTGCAGTTTCATAGTCACTTCAAGCTAATCTAAGTCGGCACCATTTATGAAAGAAGCAGTCTTGCCTGCCTGTCTGTCCCCAGCAAAGCCATTCCCTCTTTTTTTTCCCTCTTTTTCCTCCCCCTTCACACACAGAGCAGCTTTATTTGTGCCTGTGTGGCATGCGATGGGGCAGGCGGTTCGCCCAGAGGGACAACCCCGCTGCTTCCAGGCACGCCTACAGCCTCCCCCTGCCCCCTTCCAGGCTACAGCCACCCTGATAACAACAGGGGAAAAAAACATAAACAACAGAGAAGGGTTTTGCTAACCCAGATAGGTTTGGGGTTGCAGGGTGGTGCAGTGACATCTTCAAGCAGCGATGACAGTACAGCAACGTACCCCGAATACTGTGAAACAGGGTAGCAGTTAAGACGCTTGGACTTGAATCGCCCCGGAGTTGGCACTAATTCCAGCATTTGCTAACTTAACGCTCTTTTGTTATTGCTGTGTAATATATTAACTTCTAGAGGTCACAGCCCATCCGCCCTGATCCACTGGTGAATTGTCCAAATACAGGCAAGCAAAATGCTATCCACTGCAGCCATAGAGGAAAAAAAGGCTTTTTTTCCCTTTTTTTTTTTTTTTTTTTAAATTGTTTGGCCCATTAAGATATTGACACCCTTCCACCCCTGTGTTGATCTTTGGACTCTATAACGGGACATTGGCCTCAGTTAATGTTTTGGAGTTGTTAATCCTATGTCAGGGAGCCCAAGCTGAACTCAGCGAACACAGGCAAAGTACGTGCCCCTGTGCATTCACCTAATTCTACTTCTCCTGAAGTTTATATGTATTTTCATGAGTGCAACCTCAATCTCACAGCTGAACATCTATGCTTGTTTTAAGATAATTGCACAAGACAAAATACAATTAAAATGCAGCAGCCTTATTTAGGATACTTAAAAACAAATTACAAATAAAGGAGTGGTGAACAAAAAGGCCCCTGGAATCGTTTCTGAGGTCAGCTGCTCATTTTGCAGGAAGCTTGCTTTCTCCTGCATTAGAAGAGTTGAACAACTGTAAGTATAAGTTGGGTGTAAATTTTATTGAGATCTGCTCTTTACTGCCAGAAAGTTGCAAAGAGCTCCCGTATAAACAAGCACTGTTTACAGATATCTTCTCAGTAGTGGCACTCTACTGTTAAACATTAATTCTTAGGAATGTGTATGTTGTGCAACCTTTTTACGTGCTATTTGGATCTGTTAGCAACTTGTAAGGGTGCTTTCGGTAATTTAGGATCAAAGCATAGGTTTGGGAGAAAGTTTCCTACACAAAATATAGGAATACACACGTTAAAGAGCAAACAATTTTTTTTTTTGTAAAAAGTAAAGGTGCCCTGAAATTTGTGTTACAACCATTAAATTGTTAGGAGAGCAAAAAAGACCTTGACAATTGGTCCCATCTGGTATATTTGCATTCTGCCAGAGGAGGAGAACAGACACACAAGTGGTAAAAGCAAGCTGGCAAAAAAGGCTAGGGAAATAACAAAGATTTGGGATCCTTTCTGGGGAGACAAAACAAGCAAGCGTACTATTTTTAATGCAAAGTTCCTGTCGAGAGCAGCATAGGCGAGAGGTCTCTGCTCCAGCTGTTGGTGGAGAGGACGAAGGGAAGTTCTCCACAGAGAACCAAAGAGTGAACACCCACGTTTGCAGGTGTCTCCTGGGGAGGGTGCAGCAATAGTTACGCACGAGCTGAGGTTTTTTGGTCTCTTTGGAGAAGAGGAAGTGAATCAGAAACTCCCAGAGAGACCCAAGGAGGGAAAAAAGGGAGTTACCTTCTTGCCAGTAAGCAACCCTGCCCGGCCTACAGTTACCACTTGAGAGGGATGCTCGGACAAATGCACCTCACTGTCCAAACCACACAGTTTGGTTTGGGTTTTTTGGGGGGTGGGGGTGATTTTGTGGTTTAGTCCAGGTCTGTTACTTTGGGGAGCTTTGGCCATTGGCTGTGAAGCGAGCCCACCAGACTGTCAGCAGGGTATCACATCCTCTAACACCTGAGAGGACTTACTGTTTGTTGTTTTACCGGGTGTTCTACTTTTTGTTTAACCCCAGGTTGGTAGACACTGAGAAAAACTTCCAATTTGCAGAGTCTTTTGCTTTTTGTCGGTGTTATCCCAGGTTGATCCACTCAGTACCTAAAGGATTCCAGGAAAGGAAGCCGGTGGAGTTACCAGTCAAAAATTATTACATCTGGTATCATTACTTCTCCGTGAAAGGTTTAGTTTGGTGTCTGCTGGGGTAGTGGGGATACACTTAGAGCTTGTCTGTGGGAAATCAGTGACCATGAGGAAACACACACACAGAGTGCATAAATGGCAACACGTGTTAAACACTCATGTAAGGAGATTCAGACTGACCCTAGCAGGCAGAGGTATCTATCTAGAATATGCACTTAAGAGCGCGTATCTCATCCAGTGAAGTACAACACACACAGCAGAAAGTTCAACGCGGTGTCCCTGTGTCAGAGCTGGTCTGTATTCTGAGATTCTGTAACCTCAGAGTGTGCCTAACAACGCTGCCATTTCAGTATCTCTCTGAGAGCCTGCTTCTCATTGGGGACATTTTTCAAAATGCCCATAGTAGGGAGAAATTGCCCACCTACGTGTGAAGTCAGGAAAAATTCCTCCAGGAGTCGCGGTGACTCAGGAACAGCCGAGCTCTGCCAAACTGGAACAAGTTCAGAGGCAGCACTGCCTATGATCAATTCATTACATAAACCTCAGATAAGGGAGTGGCAAGAAACTTTCCTGCCACCAACCATGAAAAACAGTTACGGGGAAACAAAGCAGCCACTGCATGGGCTTTTCACAATCTACTCAATCTCGGTAGTGTAAGGGCCCCAAAGGGCCTGGTGGTAAATGCAGAAGAAATTGAAACCAGAGATTAAGCTGCTGTGCTAAGCCATAATGTCATTTTTTCTAATATCTCCAGGCACAGACAGCAGCTGCAGTTAAGTAGATAGCCTTAGGAAATAACTTCTTGGTACAAGAAAGGAGGAGAAAAGTAATTTTCTTTCCTCACATTCTTTTTGCAGAATGCATTGCTTAAGTTACAAAACTGCTATGAAATATAAGAATAGAAGACAGCCCTGTGTAGCAAGGACCAACAGAAGTTAAAAAACACGTAACTGGATTCCAAGCAAGGTCCCACATAGGTTTCCATGAACTGATGAGTTTCTCTGAGCACCAAACCAGTGGTCACACATGTGGGATCCTACTGCCTCTGGGCTGGTAAAGCCTCTGAGCACAGGTCTCAGTAGAAACTGAATGCAAAACAAAATTTGAAGCTATGTTTCATACTAAATCTGTCATAATTCAGTAGTTGGTCTTGTGTACCTGGTGATGTAAATGGCCAGAACCTGTGCAACAGTTATTTTACATGCTCTGCGAGAAAATACTGTCAAAATCCAGGGGGGAGAAGAAAACAGCTTACGGTCATGGTTTAAGTATAGCTCTTGCAACACTTCAGCATGTCCTGGAGAGTGCCTGGTTGGATGAATTAGCCAGAGGCGTTGATTTGTTCAAATGAGTTCACATTTGGGAAAACTCTATAGACTACATACCAAAAGGCTCCTAAAAATTTTACAACAGCCAGGAACATGAGAAAGAGGTAACAATGTCCTGATGAATGTGGGAAGGGGGGGTAAAGAAAAAAAAAAATCACAAAAATGCCTAAGCAGATGCCTTCATAAAACACTCACTTATGCCTCTGCTTTTGAAATACCAGAGTCCAAAACTTCCTGAGGATTTAGTGGGAACTTCTGGGATTCATCCAGAATTAAGTTATGGTTGTAAAGCTAATGAAAGGCAATTTGAGAACATCCCCAAAGTCTTAAACCTTCCGAGGAGAAACTTTAGCCTCTTTTAGGAATTAATAGGCGAAGAGGTTGGACAGGAGCCATTTCTCCCTCTGTGATTGTTCTGGGCATGAAAAATGACAATCAAGCGCATTCTGCTCCTTCTTCTCTAGGGTCTGTGTTGCACAGAGCAGTACACCCAGCTCTGGGCAGGAGAGCTTTCTAGGAAGGCTGTGCCCAACAGCTTCCCAAGAGGCCAGAGCGGCACCCCATGAAATCCAGGGCTATCCTGTTTAGCAACTCGGTAAAAGGAGAGTGAAAGCTTTTGTAACTATTTGAGTAAAAATTAAACCTTACGGCTACCTCTTCTTTGGTATGAAAATGCCTTTTCTTACTTGAATTAAAGTCTTTTCTCACGTGTGTCAAGAGATGCGCTTTTTGCTAGGCCACATAAAAGCACCCCCCTAAACCAGACCCGCTTGCACCGTGGAACTGGATGTTCATTCAGTGGCTGCACCAAGATAAATATATTGATCTCACTGCCCCAGCTCATCCTGAGGGAAAAGAAAGTTTGTGTGCAAACAGAACCTAAAGAGGATCTTCCTAAAGAGCTTGGGTGAGAAATCTGAGTAACCAGTGAAACATTTCTTCATGGACAAAAGATATTACGTGCATGAGAAAGGAACCCCAAACTATTTCCCACGTTATCATGGTACTTTTCCTTCATGTATGACAACATGTCTTTGCAATTCTTTATCACCATCACATTAGGGGTCAAACATGGCACTTACTTAAATTGCAAAACATAAAGCTTCCTCATAAGTCTCAGTTAGGTACAAAGTACCTTAAAAAACAAATTCCTTAACCACGTTCCTCTCCGCAGTTTAAGTTAGAGTAGAAGAGTATGAAAGTCTCACATGCCCTAGAAATAATTAATCTGGCAATGTCTTTATTCTGTCTTTGCACTTCCCTCACAGCCAGGTTCAGGCCAGGACAACAGACAGGGCTTAGCCTGACACAGAGGAATTCTCCAGCTAAGTGCCCTAAGTCAGATCTGAAGGAAAAAAAAACCAAAACAAAACCCCAAAACCAAAAAATCCCCAAACAAACCCGACAACCCAAAGAGCCAAGCAAACAAAAAACCCCAAATGTACTAAAAAAAAAAAAGAAAAAAGGAAAAAAAGCAAACCCCACAACTTTGTAAGAACAGCCAGATTAGCTCAGACTAAAAATCTACCCAGCCCACTGTCCTCCCTCTGAAAGAGGCCACCAACAGTGAGCATCTGGGCAAGGGAGTAAGATCAGGACAAAAGTAAAAATTATCATTTCAGGTGCCTTAATAAGTGTTCAGCTAGATAATGTTTCATTTGTTTTTAATTGAAGTCTACAGTCTTTATAGTAACATGATTTTTCTTAAAGTGAAGGACTAAGGAGAGAGGAGGAAGTTTAGCAACACCATAATTAACTACTTAGAGTAAATCCTCCCATCAGATTCACGAGACAGATTTCAGATAAGCAGCTCAAATGAAGGATTATCTTGCTAGCAATGCGGAAATGTTGATCAGCTTGATATTTCCATTCTGCAGACAAGAGTTCATGCTGGCTGCTCACTATTTTCTGCAAGGAGGTAAATCTCCACAAAGGTAGCAGGTCTGATCCAGAGAGGATTCTGTTTTTAAAACCCCTGCACATGACCATCTTGTACTTGTCTGTTTTCGGGCAGAAATGAGATCTGAATATAAATGATGCTCAGCTACCCCTTTTGAGAAGGGTTACTAGGCAGATGGTTGCCCTGCTAGTATGATGGATGGGATGGAGCACATTGCTTATGTGCTAATATGGTGTCTTACACAAACATTAGCACTTGAGAGAATCACAGAGTACTCAAGCATTCTGGAAATACTAAGTTCAATTAAACTCTTATGACTGATAACACTCTCACCGTATGTTTCATGGCATTTAAAGACAAATGACATTTAAAGACATTTAGCCAGTATATTTAAATTTCAAGGAAAAGAGGTCCTGTCCATCATTAGGAATACAGTGAAAAAAGTATACAGAATTTAAACTGGAGCCTTCTCATATGCATAACAGTCTTGCATACACCAGTCTCGTCTGGTGTCTGGGCAGCAACAGGACTTGAATGAGTGAGATCCTTTCCATTGGGAATGAAAGTAGGGATAATGTTTTGTGGCATCTCATGCCTATCTCTTAGCCCACCTGCTTTTTACCATGCCCTTTTCAGCCCTTTTGCTTCATTCAGAAGTGGCAGGGATGGCTTGAACAAAATCCTAGTTTTAGTTTCAGGATCTAAAAGCAGTTTGCTAGATGGGGCTCGAGGGTCTCTATCACTTCATTCTCTACACAGCAGAAAACCATACGCACACTTTAGTTATTTATGTTTTTGACATGAAAGAGAGGATCCAGAAGCATCTGGAAAAAAAAAGATAATACAAAAGGGTTGCTATTACTGCACTCACAGAGGTAGTACCACTCTCTTTAGATTTCGTTACTTGAATATGGACTGCATATTTGACCAGAGTAGACATAAGAAATTCTACATCTCCAAGGAAATTGTTTCCATCTCCATTGTTTGACTTATGCAAACAGGTTACACGTTTTGCCCACAGGCAAAATATAATATTGTCCATCACGAGAAACAAAAAGGTACTGTAGTCATGCCACACGATTTCCTCATGTCTTAGGTGTTCATAAGATAAGTAGCAATGTTTTCTAACTGGCATAAGGTTTCTTCAGAGAGGCAGCTGCTCATTTAAAGTACGTTTTGTTAGCTGACTTTGTTTAGATTTTGTAATAAGTAGAGTGAATCTGTTACAACACAGAAAAAAAATGTTTGAAACTTGGAACCTAGCCCTCTCCCATCCTTAGTCAGATAAAATCCCCCCCAAACAAAAATAATTTTTGCTGAATGCATGCCTAAGCAGATAAGCCTCACAGTAAGATTTCCAACAAGTACTCAGGAGACTTAGGTATCAAATTCCCACCAACTGAAAAAAATCCCCCTTTCTCTCCAAGCGCGTTGAGATAAGATCGTGTGCAGACATCACATCACGCTCAGCTCATGTCTGTGCGTTTAGCTCTGAAGTGCTCATATCGTTTCTGAAGATATTCATCCTTGGGCTCCCAGGCATATTAGCTGAGCCTGAGAGTCATGCTGGCTTGCCGATTGCCATTTCTCCCTCAATTTTTCTCTACACAGGCAAGCACTTAAGGTACCATGGCTGATCTCAAGAAGAGCAATAGGACACCTCACCAGTAAGTGAGGAGGTTGCCCATACTGCCCGGACAAAATCACTTTGAGCCCTACAAAGCAAACCCAGCACCATCATCTCCACACAGGCAGCTGCTGCCTGTCAGGGAGAAACAGCTCCATGTGTTCACAGAGAACAAGACAGCTACCTTTTTTTTTTCTTTTTTGTTTCACTAGCTCTGGTTTCAGAGCTGATAGAGGGTAGCCCCGTTTCAGATATATCTGAAAACACCTTTGCGTGGCAGTAAGGAAGCCCATACTAGGGAAAACAGTCAGACAACATAAAAAATAAATCCCGTAGCTCTCTGTAACATGTGCACAGAAACAATGATCGCTTGTATGCTTCCAGGCATACGATCACTTACTGAACGTGGAAGCCAAATGGACAGGTAAACTGTTGATCAACCCTCAGACAGCAGAGTCACTAGATGGGATCATTTGCATTATCACCCTCAACCTCTTTACCAGTAATTAATCCATGCACCTTGTTGGTAACATGCATACTCATGAGTACTCAACTTTCTTTACTGGATAATAAGAAAAACAGCAACATCTCAGACATGCTTCCATCTTTCTTCTTACAGTCTTTCCAGCATGCGTATGTAGTTGCTGAAACGTGAGAGCAGCTGTGCACAAAAACCTGTGTGCATAAATCCTAAAGGCACCCTCTGGATTGCCCAAGCAATGCCATCAGGAATGGCCTGCAGTAGTGGACCACAGCCCCCGTGACCCAAAAGACAATAGCCAAATAGGATTTTCGGTAAGCATCCGATGGCAGAACGAAGCCCAGCATATCACTTGTAGACAAGAGTCATTCCTTAAAGAAAATGCTTTGCTCACAGGAATAATTTTCATGTAAGGTTTGCTACAGCTATAAAACACTGATTTTGTTTTCCAATACTCACCGCTACTCTTTCAGGCAGCCTGCAAGGCTCAGCTTTATAGCAGCAACAGCATTGCATATAATCCCTGTTCGTCCTACAGACAGCTCTTAAGCTGTAAGAAAAAAAAAAAAATCCTTTAGATGCTTATGCGTAAGGTGAAACGTTCAGAACAGTTTTAAACACTGTAGTCCATAGCTCATTTAAAATTCACTAGACTCTATAAGATCCTTGCAAAAAGTCTTTCTTTCCACAGTTACTGCGTAAAAGAGAGAAGGGAGAAGCAGAGGAAAGCGATGCCCTCAGTGACCTTGCCCTACAACAGTGCTTGTGGCTTGACAGTGACTGCAGAGCTGATATTCTGTTGCATTGGTCTTTGCAGTAAATCTAGTCCAGGTCCTTCTTGTGAAATAAGTTGTAATTCCCACAGGAAGAGGAAAATACCTGTAAAGTACAAGTGCTCTGAAAGTAAGCCGTTTGCTGTAGGGTAGTTGCTGGTTATCTCGGTTATTCAATAGCAGATGGAGCGCTCAAAGACCTGAGTACTTCTTACACGCTAATTAATACTCTCAACTCTTACTGAAGTTAGTGGTATTATGGGATTGTTACCTTCAGGGATTTAACTTAGGTAACTAAGTTCATCCTCTCTTTTAGACATTGCCTCCAGGAGAAGGAATTGAGTTCAGAGCACTCCAATTTCTTCATTTGTAGAGAAAGATGAATCCCTCTTTCTTTCTCCATTAAGTATAAAGGGAGATATCATTCTGATAGCTGAGAAAGTATATGTTAGACAGGGTGGAAACCCACATCAGGATCTCTTTGTAGTTGATAAATAAAATTTAGTCCAAATAATACTGATGTAGAGCGAGAACAGCAGAGAGAAGTTCTTGGCAAGTCACTTGCCTAAAAACCAGCAAAGTCTTCTCTAACGTCCTTGGAATTTCAGTCATATCAAATGGCAAGCAAGACACTCCAAATAAGGTGCAAAATAAATGAAGGCCAAAAGATTTTTATAGGGCATAAGAAAGGGAGGAAAGTTCATTTAAGTCTACAACTTGAATGTTGTAGTCCTTTACCTCGGCTTCTCATCTTTCAACTCATTCCATTCCTTGCTGTTACATTGTGCTTTTCCTTGGCAAAAGACAGTCTTTGTCAGCTTACCTGATTTGCAAATAAGTCACATTTATAAACATGAAAATCATATTTTAAGAGACTTGAAAAGAATTGAAGACATTTATTAACCAAATCTGCTGTTTAGCAAACACCAGTTCTCTAACGAATTCAACAAGTGCTAATTCAAGGACGTCTATCAGAAGTGATGGTATAAAAAAAGAATACCGTAACATAAATTTGTACCTCTCCACAAAGTGATTAGGTTACTGCTGGAGGTTAGGATCCACAAAACATCAGACCTATCCCATTGAGGACCTATTCAAATAATATGGAAGAGGAAACCTCTGTACAGCAACTACTGAGACCAGAAGCAAACAGGGGGGAAAAAAGGGAAAAATTAAACTTAATAAGAACAGCTTCCTAATGCAAACTCACTCAGGCCGAGCTTCTAGCCAAAAGGTAGTCACTACAATATGCCAGATGCACATTTCAGGAAATGGCACCAAACCCCCAAAACTTTCTGCTACTTTCAAGCCAATTCTTGCAAAGTTTAAATATTAAATACATACATAGGGCCTATTGTTACTCACACAATGGAAGCGGATTAGTTTTCAGCCAATTGTCAGACTACTATATAGGAGATGGACACCTGTCCTACAGATCTGGGACCCTCGATTCTAAGGAACGATGGGCATATAATGTACATGCTACATGTTAATGCTGTTCAAATTTTACCTATAGTGTGTGTGAGATGAGATGGATGCTTCCAGTTGCGTATCTTTCTGATAAACTGTGACATTTCTGGTCAAAAGCTAAGGGGCATTAGAGAACCGATGATATTTGAACAGAATTGTCACACTAATCCTTCTGCTTGGAATCAGAATGGACTTAATTTCAGTGCACATAACTGCAGATTGCTTGGACATTTGCAAGAGCATAGCAAATAATTTTTTGGTCCTCAGTGTAGAGTTAGAGATTAAATACTTTTATCTTATTCAAATTCATATATCAAAGGTGCTAATGTTCTACATTAGTTAGAAACTTAAGCCTTTTCAAGCGTGGAGGGAAAACCTCACAGAGGGACATATTTCATCACACACTATTAACCAGCCCTTTGCTTAGGACTGTAGTGGTGATGTAGGAAACCTTGATCGTAAGCCTCATTCTGCCTGAATCAAGGCTACTTTTTCACTCCCAAATCACTGGAGGACTTGTTTTTTGACTTTTTTTTTTTGCAGTCTTTCACGGCAGGTTTTGTTCATATACTTCATTCTATAGTCAAAATTCTTTCATTTTATTTTTTCATTAAAACCAGCACCTTTCCACAAAATTTTTTATCCAGTTAACATTTTCCAGCAGCAGCAGCTGATTTCCAAACAGCTCAAGGATAACCGTTGTGGATAATATTGCTCTTCTCTGTAATCCAGTTAACAGATTCCACAGCTAATGTAATTTTTGTAATAGATGAAGTCAGCGTGGTGCATCTTGCTTAAGTTATTTTCCACTAAACACTGTGTGAACAAAAACATTTGAACTCAAACCCAGGGTGGAATTTACTCATAGCTCTATGATATCTAGATTTTCCTGAAACGTCACAATCTTTCCATTGCTTCCTTAGCATTCTTAAAGCATACTCTCTTCCTATTAACAATTTCAATACAATTATTAGTTTCCTTTGTAGAATTCCCATAAATGTTAGAGACACTTACATGTTATATTATTTGTGCAGACTTTATGTATTATTACTGTCAAGTGACAAGGAGTTTACAGATGGCCTAAGAAGTTTCTCCTCATTCATATCCCTTTTGTTGATATTTCAGGCTTCATGTGTATCTTTAGCTGCTAAATTAGTCCAGTGGATTTTTTATTTGTTTGTTTTTTGAAAACAAAGACCCTGTTTCTGTCAGCCCTAGTTGTATTGGGCAGGGTCGCAATGATTAAGGCTGTTAGTAGGCCAGATGCCAGTATCTCTTTACCCACATTTGATATGAAAAAGATGGGGTTACACATTCAAAGTATCACCCTACTTGATGAATAACCAGAGTGTCCTCAAGGACCTCACTGAGCAGGTTTCTATTCAGAGTAAATGCAATTTATGTCTTGAATATTTTTTTCCTTCAGGAAAATATTTAAAACACTGGGTCCTGTTAGTCATCAGTATGAACAGAAAGCAGGTCCCAGCCAAAACCCAGCAAACCCAAGTTTCCTATCTTCAGAGTCAGAATAAAAGTTTGATACTGATTGCTGTCAAATGCAAAAAAACTTGGATTCAAGTATCTCTATTAAAGCTAAGGTGTTTAAAATTCTGGTATAGGATGTAATGATGAAGCTCTTGATCAGCCACAATGCAGAGATGTCACTGTCCAGTGCATCCAGGTTCATCTTTTAAGATGTCAAGTTCATCACTGTCTCTAATACAGTTTGCTTACTGTAGTCCATGGGAGCTTTGGTACTCCCTTTAGTTTCATACCAAAGAATGAAGCTGAAGAAATGCACTGTATAGAGTAAGTTATGCTGCCTGTTTACTAATTAGTGCATGAACACATGCTCTCTCCCCTTCTCACAGCAAGGGAACAACTCACAAGCCACATACAGGAAAGAATTGTTGTTCCCACTTCCATAGCAAATCAATTCAACAGCAAGGAAGGCTTCATCTGGATCATGTTTTTTTTTCCACCAGTGTGGCTCTTAAAAGAAAGTCACACAAGTTCATTCCCCATTACTGTCAGTAAAGAACACTTGCATAAGGCATTCATTCAGGTAACCTCAGATGTTATGTTGTATCAGACTTTGCAGAAGCAGATGTGTATGAAATAATTTCTCTTCAGTTTCACAAGAACAGCTATAAACTAGATTTCCAAAAGGCAGGTTCTGTACATTGATTGCAGTCTTTCCTCCCTCTCCTTGATAACTATGCAAATTAAAGTATACGTAGCAGGACACGCCATCCTCTTACATGGCAAGATTTCAGATTCCAATACAGGAACAGTATTTGCAAGTCAAAGCCTTTCAGAACAGTTTGAGGTTTCAAAGAGAAAAGGTCTGGTACCACCGTACGTGAAAGTGAGATCACTTCTCCATCAATTCAGGATTCAATGTGAATTCTCTGCAGGACACTAGAGAATTAGCCTCAGCTTGAGCCACAGAAGTAACCTATGGTTTGAAGGACTCTGTGCCAATCGGCTGAGAAAGCAACCATCAGAAATTCAGCAAGACTGAGGCAGTGCAGTGTTTCCACACAGTTCAGAGAAGAGTCTATTCGAGGCTCAAGGTCTACTAAAATTAGTCTGCAGTTAATCAAAGGGTGAAACTAAGACGCCTTGTTTCCTTGGAGAAGAAACACCTCTGCTGCTTGATTCTATTTGAAATTACTCTCAGTTTTGAGGCCGCTTAACCAACTATTCATAGTACATGGACTATACTGCTAAAATGGATGCATCTTAGTCAAAAAGGCAACATGCATTGCTTGAGACCACATAAGAAAAAAAAGCAAAACAAACAAAAAAAATCCCAAACAGCAGCACTTGCAAGGCAGTCTCTAAAGTTAAGTTTATGAAGATAAACATACTTACCAGCACATCAAACTTAACAGTGTCTTTAGAGTCTGGTATAATAATCATAAGTAAAAACGGCATTTGATGAGAACAATTTTAACAGAATAAGTAGGGAGACTGGCTGGAAAAAACATTAATTTCTCTTTTATAGGGAAGTAATTGAGTTGCTTGTGTGAAACGGGGAAAGCATGCCTATAAAAACCCCAAATGATACTAATCCAAGGTCAGCTCTGCAACAGTGTAAGATTCAGTTTAGACATCATATTGCCATAAATTTGTCTGTTTATTCATCACACAAGTTGGCACTGTTAAATCTTTTTTTCACGCTTCTGTAACATGTTTTGATTTAGCTAGTGTTTATTCCTAGGTTTCATGTCGATTCATGACATCAGATTATCAGGTGTATGAAATACACAGCATATGTGCAAACAAATGTTTTGCAGTCATCAAATATTGCAGGCAAATATTTAATAGCTTTTTTGTTCCTGCTGACAGAAAAACCATAGCTTCGCATCCAAGCTTAATGGCAGGCCAGAAGCATGGGACCCAGCAGGCAGTGTTGTTCATTATCAGCTATGCAGGCCATGGTTATGTATAAATCTTCTCCCTGACCTTTCAGTAGCCAAATCATTAGCTGGATACATGTGTTGCTCTGCTGCTTCCATTCAGCATCAAAGATTGATCAACTAGATGGCATTAAATGGGGACTGCAGCACATAGGGCTGTACTTCTACTGACAGGAGAAGGAAGATGCAGGTGAGTATCAAAAGGCCAGACGGAAAAGAGAAACTTCCTTATTGCCCTCAGTAGCTGCTGCACTGGATTGTCAAATGCAGCAAGACCACGATTTACCTGATTTTGGACATTCATTTTCGTGCCAGAAAAAGAAAAAGAGCTTGCTACTGTTAACAGCTGAAATACTAATCTGGAGAACGTCCTGCTCTTCTTTTAATTCACTTTGAGTCAGTCCCCCAGCGGCATGTCGGGACAAAGAAGAGGAAAATGAATGTAGCGCACAGCTGCATATGTACCTCACAGGCTGCCAGCCAGCTCACAAAAAGCCTTTTGTCTACATGGGCTGTTTGAAATGACAAATGCTGGTGGCCCAAAAGATTGCTACAGCGATGTCACTTGCAGCCAGGAATCAGGTTAGTTAACACCAAATTAGACTGAGGTTGTACCGGGCATTGCGTTCTTGTGCCAGGTCCCCAGCTGCACAACAACTTTACCAAGGTTAGCAAAGTGTTACAGACCTCCCCAGCTGAAGATGTGGGGTTTATTTAACTATATGGAATGTGTGCATAATATTAGATTGTGAGCAAGATGCCACGGCCATTAAAAAGCTGTCTGGTGCGCTGAATGCCTGAGGGCGTGCGGATGACTCACTGAAACTTTGTTAAAACACAAGACATCTGCTTAAATATGTCTTTTTGAATGGCTGGAAATAATGGGCTGGAGATTCTCTCCTACACCAGCCCTGGCACTGAAGGACTGGAAAACTACTGTAAGCCACGCTCCGGGATTCCCCTTTGAATGACAGGAGCTGCCGCTTTGCTCTGGGCAGCGAGAGGACCCTCTCTCCCTCGCAGCCCTGGAGGAGAGGGCAGAGCTGAGGGAGCGCGGCAGGGAGCAGCTCCCCAGCGCCCTGGCAGCCCCAGCTGCCGCAGTGATTCCTTCCCACAGTGCTCCAGCCATGCTGAAGACTCCCCAGGGGCTATAAACTGAAATAAACCACTTATATTGCCTCCCCCTGCCTCCTAGGAGCTCATCTTATGTCATCATACCTACCCTTGTGACATCACAGTTTTATGCACAGCAATAGTAGCAATGATTCCAATGACACTGCGATGTCACATTAAAATTATGAAGGAGATAGTTACCTATTAAAGGCACCTAATTTCCTTCAATGAGGAGACTGTAAACTAGAATAAGAAATACTTTCCAAAAAAAAAACCCAAAACCTACCACCAGTTTGCCAAAGCTTTTGATAAGATTTGGTTCTGAAGATGCAGCCCTCATGACACAACCTGACTTCAAAGGAAGTGTTAGCATATAAGATACATAGATATGCACCACTGCACAAACATGTGATGAATAACAAAGCAAAGTCACCGGCTTGTCTGTAACAGCTCTACCTTAAAAAACGCATGTCATCATATTTTTTCCCCCGCCTGTTGAAGGGTCAAACCTAATTGCGTTGCTTTGAGAAGACAGCATTTCAGCTACAATGAATGCTCATAACTATTTCATGTTAAAAATAAACTTTAAAGCAAAGCACCAGATGCTGCCATGGAAAATTCCTCGGAGCTTTCATGAGATGCTTGCATCTGTTCAGCTGGAAGAGTGACTGTTTCAAACAAACTAATGGCTTTTAAGTGGTGAGAAAAAAAGAGCAAAAAGGCAAAGTACTGTAGAAGGCACTGGGAAAGAAGTTAACAAGAAGGTCTGTGTTGGAATGATGGCACTCAGATAAAGTTTTGAATCAAAACTTGGGTCACAAACAGAAACAGTTTAAAACTGCCAGAGACGCAAACAATTATTTCTCAGTAAAGCACCAAGAAGGGAAGTACTTTCCACATGCATAAAAATGCAAAATTTTAGAGTCAAAGATCTGTCGCATCTTATGGTAACTTATTTCTTCCTGCAAGCTTTGGAAACATTACAATTTTGCTGAAATGTTAGTCTTACGGAAGCTCTAAGTAGATGTTGCTATCTAGTGAAACACTAGGGAATGAGAAATTTGGTTTTATTTAAGTGCTTTCTTTAGTTGTTCTATTCCTTCCTACTGATTTATAGACAAATGCATGTCAACAGGACCTCTCTTCTTATTTTTTAATCTTCAACTCACTGGCTTGTCGTCTTAATAAGCACGTGCAGTCTTCAGAAGTTAGTATGTCTAGAGTGAATATAGCACTTCTCACCAGTAAATCTTCATATGCTTTACAAGTCATCTCAATGAACACTTTACCCAAGATTTAGAACGTGCTTATGAAATAGTACAGGTATTGAGAGTTACGCCCACTTTACAGAAGAGGAAAGTGAGCCAACAAAAATAGGTTAATCTCCCCAGGCCACAAGAAATACCAGTAAAAATTGGATCAAGCAACATGAATTCTTAGCTCTTTCTGTTTTTCAGACCAACACTGCATGTAGTTGCTATGTAATAGTTAAGCACCCAAAATCCCCAAATGTTGAACTACTTAGTCACTGATGTATAAGATAAGATACATGAAACGTCTACTGCATGTGCCCATCATGAGTTTCTCCACAAGACAAAGGACATCCCTATATTGTGCATTATCATCTCAGGTCTTACTGGCTCCAGCAGGTGACAAAGACAAGTTCTACCCCCGAAGGAAGCTCTTTGCACCTTCTAAAACAATCCAAAAGGTTACACTTGCCGACAGAACAGCTCTAGCACACTTAGTGTATTTCCCCAACAGAAGTGGCAGAAAAATGGAAGACTTTGCAATTTTAAGAGCTTGGTATCAGGAGTAAAATATCTTATTTGCTGCAACTGAGGCAGAACTGCAGAAGTAGCACATGAACTTTTAGCAAGATGGAGATGGAAAGAAGAACGCCCAAACATGCTGTTGCTCTGCCCTTTCCATAAGCAATCCTGCAATTTTACTTGCACTTCTCTTATGCATTGGCCAGATATGGTTTGCACTGAACCAATTTTGACTACCTACAACATCCATACTTACCTGCCTCTGAAAAGCAGTCCCCAGTTTGGATTTTCTGAGCCAGCAGCTCTCAATTAAGGCAATTGATCTTAAATAGGTTTTAATTTAGTCTAGCATCTAAACCACTGGGAGGCTTGTAAGCTTGCCAAGTATTGATCCTAAAGACTTGTGCCTGGCAAAATCTGACTGAGTGTTCTGTGGTCTTCCCTCACCATCAGCATCTGAAAACAAACAAGTAAGAATTTACTTTTTTGTGTTGCTTTAATTGTTATGGTGACTAACACTGCCAGCAGAGGAGAACTCAGGTTCTCAAGCCAGCAGGAAATGATGTTCAGGGGAGTGGGTGGGGTGGTGGTTTTTTTTGTTGTTTTTGTTTGGTGTTTGTTTTTTTTTTTAAACATATACACCTAATTTTTTTTTTTCTTCAATTATGAAGAAGACATCACCTAGTGAAGGAGATGGCTTTTACAAAGCTCGTTATGGTATGGGATACTATTAGCCACTTTACAAGCAAGGAGTAAAAATGCTAAAAGCACTTGACATTAAGTTTCTTCTGCCTCCATCAAATAAAAAAAGCTACACCCTCTCAAACACTTCACCATTGCTATTTCACACTTAAAAATAAAAGCTCTTCACCTCAGCTGCAAATAAGAAATGTCCAAGAAAGACTAAAACACCTCTGGGTCTCAGGAAACGTCTTTTGGGTGCATTTCTAACCAGTCACAAGTGCAGAGAAAAAACACTCCTGTCTCTTCAATATGCGCTTACGTAATTTGGCACAGGGCATAAGTAAATCAGCTGGTGAGCAGTGCCTGAACGAGACACTGAAACAGTAGCTTCGGTCTTCATAGAATATCTTCCAGCCTTCTCTTTATAATTTAATACCTCATCACAACAAGAGATAAATCTTTAATGGCACTATACAATTTGGGTAGGGTAGACGAGTTTATTTCATCTGAAGACTGTCATGCCTGGAGTTTGAGGACAGCTTTTCATATTGAGGTTTTATTGCCAACTACTATGTTATTCATTGGCAGAATTTATTAAATTAGTGTTCTATTAACTCAACACATACTTTGAGCAAAATCTCACTGTGGTAGGTGCTCAAACTTCTGATCAACTTGCTCTTCAAGGGTGGATTTGTCATAAAAGTTAAACTAAAAATAAACATAGAAGGTCAAATGCATGTTTCTGAGCTCTTTGTCTAAACCTGACCGATGGATCAGGAACAAAGAGATAACACTCATGCTTCTCGAAACAACTGTGCAATGCTTCTTTTCCCTTATTTTACCAACTTTTTTTCTTTTTGAACCAAATTTCTTGCTACCAGTAGTTGGCAAGAAATTTTGGCCAACAATAGGTAATGTTTTATTCTTTGCTCTTTCTTGCACATTAGAATTTATTTTTGTGAGAAAAGGAGACAATTCAGTCTTTTCCATTGTCACAATTTTCACCCTAAGCCTTTCTTGTAGCTTTGCTAAAATAAGATCACCTTTTTGATAATAGGTACCGCCTAGAAGCAGGCTGTTTACTGGAAGATTTTTGTTCAGACTTTATGTGCAGAGTCTACCCACTAGACAACCACAGCATTTGTTTTCAAGAGATGCTTTCATACACTGGCAGGAGCTCAATGTACTAGGAGACTATTTAATCTCAAGGTAGGGATGAATTCATGTGCTGTGCTGAAGTGCCTGGTTCAGGCAGAAAGTTCTCATTTTTCTGACTCCCTATATTGAAGTTACAAGCAGAAGGTTTTTTTTTTAAAAGTTTGCAGAGAGATAAGTGTACATAGTCCTTTTTTTCCAATGTAACAGCTCTTCTGATAGATGTTCTTTCATTTCTCCTAGATCCATCAGTATGGGTTACAAAGAAACAGTGTAGTTTGGACTAGAAATAGCCTCTCTGCTTCTAATCTATTAAGTGCTCTTAAAAAGACACCCCCTGAGTAAGAACAGTTTGTCCTTTTGCCAAGAAGTGTTCTCTACCTGAGAAGTGGCAGAAGCTTTTAAGTAATTTGTTACTGTGCTCTGCCTTTGTATTCACTCCAAGTTAGACTACCTAACAGGAGCTATATCAAGATTGCTAACGCACAACTCGTTCTTTCCATCACACTTTTATCACCAGATTTAAATACTAATCAACTAATAGGAACCAGCTAGGTTCAGATAAGAGCAGACCACTTTTGAGGTGGGAATATCATTTGGAGATTTTTTTTTTCCATTCAGCACCATTGTGCTAACGTACAATACAAATTGTTTTCCATGTGTAAACATCAGGAGACCTTTAGTGAACATACAGCTGGAATAATTGTGAAACCTTCACTTCAATTTAAAAAAATATTCTCCCAAGGCATATATATTTTTTTTTCCCCCCCAATGCGTACCTGCTTCAGTGCTAGTCAGGTAGGTACTAAAATATGGTGCTTAGTGAGAGAGAACTCCTCCACCCTTTTGGAAAAAGCTAGGAGCTACTGCAAAATTAAGGCTGGAGGTGGATCACAGTTTGTTACCTAGATCTCAGTCCTCAAGGCTCTGGGCTTTTCTCAGAGGTGTTTTTATCATGACGTTCACAAACTGCTTTTTTACTTTGTTTATTCAGTGGACAATGACTCACTGTCTAGGTTTAAGAGCAATAGACAATTCCAGGGGATTTCTTGTTGAAAGAAAGGGCATCTCTACATTTAACCCGCCCAACTGGTTTAGACAAACTCTGTTTGGCTCTTGTAGATCCCACAAAGAGTCTTTGTTTCCCACAGATTTTTTTTTCCCCATTTTACTTCTTGCAGTTTGCAATTACTTCTTTTGCTGCATGTAAATAATTTAATTACTGAGAAATGGAAATTGGTACAATTTCACATAGCTCACACCCCCCGCCCCCATGTTTACAAAGGTGATACAAATTCTGATACAAATATGCCTGAGCCCCTCTTCTTTCCAAGAACTGAAAGGCCATCACTGCTCTTTGCGGTCTACTCTAGAGATAATAAGCCTTGACTACCAGGGTTAAGAATTAAAAACAAATGTCAGCTTTTTACTGCTTATAGAGCAATACATGTTCAATATCCTTTTTTCTAGGAAGTATTCCTCTTGATCCAAGATAATCTGGTCAAAAGCCGCACCATCGCCAGCACCGAGGGAGTTCCCTGGGGATTGCCCCTACATGGCAGGTACCAGAGCGCATGTGGCTTAGGTGGACTGGCAGCATCAGTGCAGGGTGGCACAGCACCTCTGTCTTCCCAGATGCAGCGGGCATCCTACTATGCATCCGTGGGATGTAGGGAGGCAGAGAAGGGAACTACCCTTCAGTTGCCCTGGGATCCCGAACTCTGCAGGCTGTTCAACATTTCTCAGATTAAACTTTTCACAGATAAATATTGTTTTGCTGAAAACCTTGGAAAACTGTTGATTTTGAAAGGAGCATAATGGAACCATCAAGAGAGAAATCTGTAGGAGGTCAGAGGAAAGTCATTAAAATAACACCTGTAGTCAGGGAAAAGAATCAGACTTGTGGGCTGGTATTTTTGTACACAGCAAAAAGAATTTAAAAAATACCCAGTGAATTATGGTTTTCAAAAGGTTCAGTGGGGACAAGAAATTAATCTACACTTTTGTTTTTAAATAAAAAGAATGCAGAATAATTTGCTTCTCAACACAGTATGGCCTATAGTTTTATCTGTTACTTCTTAACAGGCCTTATAACCAGATTAAGCAAAATCAAAACAACCCAAAAAAGCAACCAACCTGTTTTCATTAATAAAAAGTTTTGTTAGATTCTTTCTGGAGAATTGGAGCCAGGCTCCTCACCTACAGATTTATAGAAAAAGGAAAAAATTATGAAAACCTGTAAGAAGCATAGGAAGTCAAGAATTCTTTTAAGATCTAAGGCTATTTTCTGACAGTTTTTGTTCAAAATAATTCAACCAAATGACCTGCAGATAAAGAATAAGACTAACTTCTAAAATCTTTGAAGAGAGTACATCCTTTCAGCAAATTCAGTGATTTGGAATTCAAATAATTTTTCAGAACAAAAAGTAAGAGGTCTAAAGCAGCATTTAAAGCAGAAAATTAGCTGAAATCTGGACCAATCTGGACTGCAAAAACACCTTCAATTATTCATTTTTGTGCCAAGACTGCTCCCATGCTGGGAGTGTGAATAGAATACACTGTTCATTTGGACTCTTTTTACTAAAAAGCCCCACCTGAATTAAAACATAATTGAATATTTCTCCAATTAGACATTTCTCTCAGTAGTTTCATCAGTTGCTACTGGGACTGCAGGTAGTTCTGAAGTGTAGGTAGGCAGTCTGTGAAAAAATACTCTTTTTAGGTGCACTGTTAATGGAGGAAGAGATTAATCTCTTCCCAAAAAAGCTGCACTGCCCTGTAGTTTTCGGAATGGAGACTGAGAGGCGGAAAGCCATCCAAACCCCAGCTCCCTGTACAGGCTATGCAAAAGTGTTGCCATCTTGTGGCTCTTGTTGCGCTGATGTCCATGAATCATATTAAAACTATATAAAACCACTACTAACATCTAAGAACAGGTCTTTAGCTTCAGTAGGAGTAGCTTTGCTCACATGAGGAAAATGTCATTGGTGTTTCAAGACGTCTGTTTATTCAACAGTTGATTTCAGAACTATGTGGATAATTTAAAATAAGTATATGAAACAAGAACAATAATATCCTCTGGTGAATTTCTTAGCAGATTTTTTTACATGTTAAATGTTTTTAAACAAAAATCCTGTGTGATAATTATCCAGCAGATAATTTGTGAACCATACTTAACAGCATTTAAAATAGAAGGTGTTTTGAAAATGCATAAAGCACATGCTGATTTTCCTATTCAGATGATTAACTAACCTTTTTTTACCTGTAAGTAAGTGCTGCATTTCTGAAATCAAGTCTTGCTTTCTGTGAACTCTTTCCAGTCACTGCTTAAAAATGAGAAGTTCCCAAGTAGATTCCTGCAAGTAATACTGCTTGCTTGGGTGTTTGTTGAGAGGAAATACAAAACAGGGCTCAAGTACAAACAAAGCACATCATTGAAGTATTCAAATAAATATTTGTGGAAAGATGCGTTTGCCAGGCTATGGTTCCCACTATCAATAAATGTTCAGGTCACATCATTAGGCTTAAGGAAGAAGCGTTTCTGCAGCAACACATCCAAATTCAGGTGTCCAAAGGCAGCACCTTCCTCTGTCTGGATGCTCAGAACAGCTTCTCTGTCTCCAAATGTTGAACTGCAACAAGTATGGGGTACCACCTCCCCCCAGGGAAAGAAAAAAAAAAAACCCAACAACCAAAACCCCACAACCCCCCAGACCAGAGAACTTCTTGACCCTTGGAGGGAAGGTCCATTGGGGATAGAGAAGACAGGGGCAGTGGCAAGGGTCAGAGGGGTCGCCACTTTCCCTGGCTATCTGCAACACACTAGCTTGCTCAGGCCACTGAGCAGCAGCAGCAGCCGCCACAGAGAACTACTGAGTAATTTTGAGACCCTATCTCACTACTGTGAAGTGTGCTAGGCAATGTAGCTTTTTGCTTTAATTAGAACCCTACTAATTTCGCTGATAGCATAAATCTTGGAGGGCTGTCAAAGGTAGTCTGCGTATTCTATCCAGGAGGCATGTTTGTTATTGTTAGTGCCTCACCTACATACATTATTATATTTCTTCTGAAGATTTCTTGCCAAGAAAAAACAAACAAATATAAAGTGAGATAGTATAATCCACACAGAAGCATGATGTTTCCCCATATGATGCCTCTGTATGTATGACTGCTGGTTTATATAAAAACACTGAATAGACCAGATGAAAAAAAAAACCTCAAGGCACACTGAAATATTTGAGTTTGTAAAATACGTATTCCTAACATATTGTACCACTTCTTATGTCCCTTCAGAAGTGCTGACTGGTGTCCATAGGAATGCACTGTGATGTTCTCGTGTCCTGTGAAGACAAGGCATGACAAGCCCCCATAGGTACACAAGTAACACTGAAGATGGGTTATTCGGTGGTATCCTGCATAAACGAGCCTGTTTTAGCCCAACTAATTCACCATCCACATAACTCTGAGCTATAAGTAAACCAGATTTTTTGTTTAATTCGGGTGATATTTCAGTCTCGTCATGTCTGTACAATTTCATACACGTCTTGTTCTTAGTTTTGCTTTTTGTTCTGATCTGGATCACATCTTTCCTACTGCTATGCAAACACTCACCTCTCCAGGTTATTCCAAACCCTCTTCACCCATTACATGCATAGGCATTTCAAGAGCAACTAGTGATTTGGTGAATTTCCATATTTACTTAAACATCCAGATGCAGACAGTTTAACATTCCTAGGGTATTTTTCTCATAGTACAGTTTTCCCAAGACTGTCTCAATCTGGGATCAAAATCAAAGCACCTCAAATAGAAAGTTATCCTTTAAAATCTTGATTGCTTTTTCAATTTCATTTGTTAGCTTCTTCTTCCTAGAAGTCACCTTCCTAAGAGTAACCCTTACAGCTCTATGACTAGTACAGTCTAAAATTTTGTTGTTTTTCTTTTAAATTTGAAAGTTTTAATGAAATAGGATATTCCCTTGTTATTTCAATGGATACTTACCTTAAGGCTCTAGACAAAGTTGTTCTAAACAACAAGACTTATCGAAATGACAGTCTGTATTTATGATTTAATAGTTGGTTATTTAAGCATTGTCAGAATAGAAGGTGGTTAAATAATGGGGAAAAAATAAGGAACACCAAAGCTAAAGGTGAAAATCCCTTTAGGCTGCAAACTGGGAGGCTGCCCAGATTGTTAACTCTGTCTCGTCGCTGAACGGTTACGGAGCTGTCAACGCAAAGCTTTTTGACAGCTCATACAGGTACGCGCTGTCTTCCCTAAATTTCAATGGTGATCTTATCACGCTTGTTGACAAGAATTGTCCGTCCACGTTTTCAAATGCTGATCCTTGCAGAGGAATACGGGGCTGCCAGCACCGCTGCTCAGCACTGCTGGCACCCTGCAGGAGCAGGCAGGGGGGGCAGGGAGCGGCATAGTGGGCAGGGACCCACGGGGGGCCCCCTCTGCAGTGGGGATCTCCAGTGCACTCAGCTCCTGACTGATAAAATCTGGAGTCCGATCTTACCGCAGCTCTGAGGTTCTCCTCAAGCATATATTAAGGTAACTAGACCACAGCGATACCCCGAAGCAGCATTTTTGTTTGCTTGTTTTTAAAGGGTATTTGCCTTGGTGTCTATTACAGGTCCTTTTCTGTCTTACTTTAATACATTTTTTCACAACTTGCTTCTGAATCTCTTCCCTGTTTCCTTTTACACTTTGCAGCCAACGTGAAGCGGTATATGAGTTGACATAATCTTTTGTTTTCTCTGCTTATAATTCCAGATATCTAAAGACTAACTGGCAGGCAGCGTGCTTGGACAAGGACATTGAAAACAAATCTTTGTCTCTTCTGAAGCTACAATATAATTGAAGTC
Organism: Calonectris borealis; assembly: GCF_964195595.1. Lineage (NCBI taxonomy): Eukaryota > Metazoa > Chordata > Aves > Procellariiformes > Procellariidae > Calonectris > Calonectris borealis. The sequence goes on along the minus strand of NC_134313.1, from coordinate 77,608,366 downwards.
TTGCTTTCCAAGGAAATAAAGTATATGGCACAAATGCTTAATAGGTAATGGACTTTTTAAAACATCTGTTGAGCAAGATCACTAGAGAACATGCTCAAGACTTTCACATGTGTTTTATTCCCTTTTTCTGTATCTGTTGGCAGGAGAGAAACAATGAATAGCCTGTCATTTTCTTCCTCTTTCTTTCCCAAGGACTCTCTGACTGTACATTTGACAACATCACGTGACCAGGACCTGTCCTTCAAGCCAAGATTGACTAAACACCATAAGTTAATCAAATGACAGACATCAGCAAGGACATAAAGCAGTATTTGTCCCACACACAATACCTTGCCCCACGGCTTATAAAAGTACAATAAAAGAAAATTACAGCATACAGCAACTTATGACTGCTAATAAAGTTTGTTGACAAACACCTGCCCAGTATATTATCTACCCATCTGCCGGGACAGCACTCTTGTAAGCTTACAATGTGTTTTTCTGGGTGAAGGAGGAAAACGACGCTTGCTTTTTCATAGCATGTTTAATTCATTAGGTTTAAAAGAAAAATCTAGAAAACATTAAAACTAATAATTCAAAACTAGGGTCATCTGACAGCCTGAAAGGCTATCTACATAAGACAGTCACTTCATAGAAAGGGAGTAATAAAAAACAGAGACAGTCCCAGGATGTCTTTCACACTGTGTCTTCTATATACTTCTCTGTATAGAAGTGGTGGAATAACAACTTCATTCATAACTAGCACAGGTACCTGAAACTGCAAAACTGTTCTCACAGTGTAGGACAACTAGAAGAGAAACAGATCTAGTTAGCCAGGATGAAACACCACGTTGTTGTCAGGCCTCAAGCTAACTCGTTCACTGTGATGTATACACAGCACAGGCTTCTATTGCCAAATGTGCCCCAACATTGCTAACCTGAGAAGATTAAAAAAAAATCATAAGCCGTTCCACCCCAAAACTCTCACAAACATTATTATGACTTTCCATAACACTCAGTGTAAAGTTTTGGTTTCTATTTCCCCAGGACTTTAATACTCATCTCTTAGTCCTCCTATCTGCAGAGACACTTTTCAAACAAACTGTCATGCTTATCAAAAATACTCCCTGCCAAAAGACCCCCAAAACAGAGAAAACCAAACTATATATATATATAATCAATACGAACCAATGAGCTTAACATTGAAGAGTGGCACAAATGATGCTTCTCACTTTGTGTTGTGATCATCCTTGCTATTATTTTTAAGTGCTAACAAAAAGTCCTGAATGCTATTTGCTATTTGGACACTCCAGAAAATGCACTGCATGCCTTCTGGTCTCACAGCGCCTTGTACTCTCTTGCTCTGTAATAACAGGGCTCATTAAGAGAAAGTGAAACCATGAACCTTGCTAGAGATTCAATTTTCAGAAAGTCATGAGGCTCCAGTACGTCAGCATTTCGTTCAGGTATGGATGACAAAAGCAACTAGACTTGCTGAATAATGAACTTCCAGACAGATTCAATTCAGCTAAAAGCTTCACAACTAGACTTCTGGGAGTGCTATGATAGCTGGGATTATATTAAAAAAAAATTATATATATAATTTTTTAAATATATTTATATTTTTATATGTTATATACACATGCACACATACTTTTTTTTAAAAAGGGGCTAACCCCATCAAAAAATACTGTTGCACAGTTTCTTTCAGATGTGGGCAGCTTCTTCAATGCAGGTATGCTGCCCATGAGATATAACTTCACAAGGCAAAGGAAAATGTTGTGATATAAAAGCATTACCTATTCCAAACTGTCCTTTTAATTACAATTCTTTATTGAATTCCAGCTCTAGGCTTGATAAGAAGGGGCTGCATTACTAGCTAATGGACTATTATAATACTCTACTTGCTAATTTAGTACTCTGAATCTCACCGTAACCATGTACTTTGGCTCTGAAAATCTGAACTTGGATAAGAATGCATAGTCCTCTATAACCTAATACACCATTTTCAGAAAATGCTGTATAAAGGGTTCAGAGCAGCTGTTAGTAGATGCAGTTGGCAAGTGTCCTGTTTCCAGGATGGTAAAAAGCCTTTCCCTAAATGCATTTTGATCATTCCAGAAGAGCTTTTATTTTGATTTTATGACACTTTGTTCACAAGAAAGCCATATGCGCAGAAAATTAGAATGCCTTCATTACAGGCACTAAGGACCACTTCCAGAAATAATACACCAGAATATTTTCTGAGTATGGGACAGATTTCTTATTATGGTCCAAGCCTGGAACTCTACAACAGTAGAAATAAATAAACAGATGAAGTTAGTGCAAAAAAGTTACTGGTGAATACTAAGATGCAGTCAAAGTTTCACCTGCAAATATCACTTGCTATTACCTGAAATAAAGACTGGCCTTGAAGACAGGCACACCACAGACAGCTGGTACCAATTCAAGGATTAGCTTAGTTCTAAATTTAAATCTTAAACTTTTGGTTCCCTGAACATCATTTACCTAGACACACATACAATCTCTTCTAGGAAGGCCGGGTGTGACAGTCAAGCCCAAAGATAGAGGAAAAAGGCTGGAATCAAGGGACAGTGACTGACCCCCAGCATTATGTTTTCCTTTCAGTGAAGAGGGGAGCAGCCATTTCTAACTTATTTAAGGGCACAGGTACCATTCCAGTCGGGAAACCAAACAAAAGAGATCTTATTCTGATAAACAAGATGGTGCACACAGACCTTCAAAGACCCAGGGCTTTTCTGTGAGGGTCGAGAGTAGTGCTGGAGGGGAGACCTTGTACTCTGGGCACACTTGCAAGGAAGTGGGATAACACATTCAGTGAGACTGAACAATTTTCCCTCCATTACTTGGTATTACATGAAAAAAGGAAACCTAAATGAACAAGTAGGTGCTTTGTTAATATGTCAAAATGTAATAGATGTTAAAAAGAATCTTTCTTCCTCATGTTTCTCCTCTCAATCATTTATCCCATGGCTTTTCTCACACATTCCCAAGTTGAGCTCACCCTTTTTTGCAAGGGCTGCCAACACACAGCCTGGATCTGGTTGATCTCTTGGGTGAGATTCAGCCTGAGAAAAAGCATAGGAAGAATTCAGCCTTTAACCTTTGGCTTCCAGACCACTATGAAGAACAAAGATGTCTTTTCACAGGACAACAAAGTGATCAACACTGCACCATCATGCTTTGGATTTCTGAGGGAGATGAATTTAAAAGTTTCATTTTATGAAAGAAGCTCATTTTTACGGCTTTTTGCTTGCTGTTATGTGCCATCAGGAATGAATGCATGTGTAAACCGGGGGGGGGGGCCACACAATATCCTTGCCAGTGCTTCAGATACAACAGCCAGAACAGCAGATTTTTGATCCTTCCCTTTCAGAGAAGAACAGAACTAAAGCAAGTCCTTCTCCACTACAAAGTCTCCTGCCAAGACATTCCCACACTTTCCCCTCTTCAGTTTTTTTTGTCACCCTTTACCTAGCTTAGACCAAAGCCTATCATATTGGAAAGAACAGAGCACACATGGGTAGAAGAACACGGTCTAATTTAACCCAGTCCCTTCCTACTAGGCAATCTTACCCTAAGAAAAAGAACAAAACTATTTTAAAAGTTTTGACAAATGAACTAGCTAGTTTAGAAATGCAGTAGGTGTCTCAGAAGAGATACTGAAGTATGTCTGTTCCGAAGAAAATTGCTCTGAGATGATTCTTTCCATTTGTTATTTTTGGTCTACTGAGGCAAGATTGCCATATGATCTAGCTGCAGTACCTTTCCTTTTTACTTGCATAGCACCAAGCCAATGGAGGTGACAGCAGACTGAATTTTGGCCAGTCACCTCCTCTTGAGAGGTGCTCATTAGGACATGGATCCTGAGGCTTTCTGATAATGCCATTTGGTGATGCTCCAAAACCTCTCACCTCTGCCACTCTTGTAAACATTGCAATTTAAAAAAAGAAACAAAACCACACACACCTCCCAACCCCAAAACCCAAGAAAGCTGTCATTAAAAAAAAAAATACAAGAAAGCACCTTTCAGCAAAGTGTCCAAGTATATTCCATAAAAGAAATTAATGAAGTTTGGTCAAACCAAGCCTGATCTCATAGATCATGAATACCTAAAGTGACAAACCTGAATGACAGAAAATATTAACTGCATTTTTTTTTACTGGAGACTGATAAAACTTGTTATGTCTCACTTTTCATTAAGTTAGAAGAAATTAAAGCACCTACACAGTGGAACAAAAATATTCATCTGTCTCATACGCGTAGGAATACTACCTGATTTTGGAGAGCACAGCTGCAAAATGAATCACTAGCAGACCAGATGACATTTTTCAAGGCACAGCTAATTTCACTCATTGTATTCTTGACGAGCAACTGGACTGTTCCCATGCCAACTGACAGGGGTTTGTGACGCTTACGTGTTCCAGTTTTTAGAGGCTCACAGAAAGAATAGATGGTAAAACAGACAGCAGGTAGAGTCAGGCTACACTATTTTAACATTATCACTGGTCACTTCCACTGGCAGTAAAGAACATGCTAGTTGCACTAATGGCATTAAAAAGAGATTAAAGATAATGAAGGAATTGCAGTGTGTTGTGCCAAAAGAGGTCAGTAAGGTAACATGCTGTCATAAGGTATCATGAAAATGCCAACTACTCAAAGTACGTAAGAAATAAAGGTAGCTTTTGAAACATCTATCACTATCCTGAGTTCCTGACACAGATACCAGTAAATGCTTCCTTTTTTTTTGTTTTTGTTTGTTTGTCCAGGTATCAGAGCAGAAGAGAATGGATAGGGGCTGTTTAATTTAATTCTAAATTGGATATTTGGCAGATCCTCAAACAGTGACTGAAGAATATCAAAATACACTGAAACTCATGGAAGAAAGTTAGTGCCTGAGCTTGTAGTGCTTACAAGAAGATTTAGATTTTTTTTTTTTTTTCCTCTGGATAAAATAGTATCTTTTTTTTGACAGGAAATTTTTTTGTAAGGATTTGTAGTTCTGGCGATGGTTATGACACGGTTTCTTAGTAGGCTCCAGACCAAAGCAAAGCCATCCCAAAAATACCTGTCAAGGCAGTCAAGGCAAATGCAAAAATAGATTTGACACTTATCCACGTCAGTTGTAGTAGGATTTAAACCCATTCCTTCTGCATCTCTACGAGTACCCTAATGACCAGAAGTATTAGCTATTTTTGGGTAATAGAAATGAAGCTGAAGAGCAGAAGAAGGAATGCTTTGGAGCAAAAAGACTGACCTGACCTACATTGTAGTAGGTCAGCATTGGATGCCACTGTTTCAGTCGTGGTGTTTTAGCAACTATGATGTGGTTTTATGTTATGATTTTTGCAGATTAATGATGATTATAACATTATAGAGGGTGTTGAGGAAAGTAATTTTCCCCAGTTTTAATTTTCTTGGCCAGTAAAAAAAGGACTTATTTCATGGGAAATCAGTTCCATCAGGGTTGAACAAGGTCTGAGGACTAGGACTTAAAAACTTGTTTGAGAAAATCTTCAGAAGACAAAAAACAGTATTATGTCAAGGGAAATGAAAAAAAAAAATCACTGATAAAGTTTCATTGGCAAGATCACTAAGTGTTTGAGGCAAAATTTACATAATGAAGATCAATAATTGTCAACAACCCTCAAAACTAATCCTCCGCAAAGACTTTGTAGCTCTGCAAATCAGATTTGCCTCAATAGTCATTCCTTAACCTCAGTTATTTCTCTGTTGCCAAACGTGAACACCGTCCCAAGCTATGGAGGTAGTTTGCACATACCTCTCCATCTCAAATCCAAGCCTGAGTGAAACCTTCATTAGCTACTTCTTGCGTGCACTCCTGAGGGGGGAGGGGAAACCCACGCATCTGAGAAGACAGATGCTGAACCTCAGCAAATCTGAGTTCCTAGCACAGGACACTCAAAAGCAAGTACCAAAACGCTGCACACCTTGAGCAGCTCCTACTTCTTTTGTCCTATTTGATTAAGTTTTGCCCAGGTGTTCAGAGCCTGAACCACTAGATCCTTTGTAGATGATAATCTCTCCTCAGAATTCACATTGCAAGAGTGAAACAAATTGACTCTGTTTTCTGAAACGGTTCTTCAAAGGTGAGTCTTAACCAAGCACCTGAATCTTTTTCCCTTCCAAGCCATGAGGACACAGGAGGATTTGGTACACGGATCCTGTCAAAGCTATTTTTGGCACCAAAAATGCATTCACTTTATCTGCAACCTCCCCATGGTTTAGCTTACTTCTTTGCATCAGATCAGGTTTAAATTGGAGCTTCTTGCAGGCCAGCTTCTAAGTGAAAACTACCATAAGAAAAGCTGACTTGCTATCTTAGGCAAACAGTGAGTGTTAAGTAGCACTGGAAACAAATATTTGGGGCTATGATGTCTGTTCTGATTCAAGGTCATCACCTGACCGCCTTACATGTCACAGACCTAATGGAAACAGGATACGGCAATCGCTGTGGAGTAGCGACTTCAGACTTGGGGTCGAAGGGGAGAAAGTATGTAAACATCTTCTGGCATTTATTGGTTTTTATTGTGGAAAGGAAGAGACCAGATGGACACCTTACAGCATATGTGTACACAGACCTGCAGAACATTAGCCCCCGGGTGGGGGGAAGCATCTATGCCCTATTGAAAAAGGATCTGTTCCTTTTGTATTATAACTAATTAACTATAAACTACTTGTCAGAAGAGGAACAATTTCTTCTCGTGTCAGACCTTCCTGTCAGAGGGACCAGGCAGAAGTAATTGGTGAGCAGGGACACAAGCCGCTCATGATCGTTGGGTGGTCTCTGGGCCAAGTCCAAGAGGAGGTGGGATGATACTTCTCAGCATGGTTGTGCCTCACCGGTGGAACAATCCTGCATGAAGTTCACTGGATAAATGCCCATTTCATTCATATACCAAAGGGAAGCAAACAGTATTTTCCCAAACATGGCTCTCTGGCCAACTTGAATCTTCAGAAAAGAACATATGCAAAAGGAAAAAAAGTTAGAGAACAATCCAATATTTCTCTCTAACACCCCAAAGCCACGGCGCACCCAGCGCAGTTCCGTGCAAAGCAGGGAACCAAGCTTTGGCTCAGTACAGGGCTTTGGGAATCCCATGGCACCAGTCAACACAAAGTCACCAAATCTCTCAGCTAGTGATCAAGTGGGGTAGCTCAGGGAGATTATACACCCAGCAAGCCCACGTATCCAACCTCACCTCTCCCCAGTAACATGTTTAATTTGTGAGCTCATCACTGCTAATCTTCTAGCTCAGAAGGCTTCACAACAACTCTTTATACTGACATTGAAATAAACTTCCTTTCAAATCTGTAAAGCTTTTCAGGGAACGGACACAGATTCTCCGCTCTGTGTAGTGGGACTAGAGGGTAGAAGAGTTATGCTCTCAGGGGAGCATCTGGCATGCCTGTCCCTTCTGTTCCTTGGTTAGGATAATCACAACACAAGAAATAAAATCCTTGCCCAACTTCCTGATGGGTCCTGTGATAATGACGTACTTTTATTTCTCAAATGATGACAAAAGCTCTGAGATAACTGGGTGCTGAAGCCTTACCATTCCCAAATCAGACACCTCCCTAAGATCTGAAAAGAACCTAAAAATGAAACAAAGACTGCAGCCATGGTGACCTGAGTGCCAACACTTCTATTCTTGCAGTATGACAATCAGTTGTTTCCCAAAATATAACTCACTGCAGCCGAGTATCAAATCTTACTAGAGGCCAAGTTAATCCCAGATGTAGGCAGCTACATTAAATCTCTCGTAGATGGCTCAACAGGAGCCATCCTATGCTATTCAGCCATACCAACTCCTTCAGAGCTGGCTTGGGTATCTTGTAGCATGGTGCTGCACAGGCCATATTCATACTGCTGCTAACGTCTGCTTGAAAGAGCAAATACTTGCTTAAATGGTGACAGAAGAGGAATAAAATAATATTGGGTTTTAGGTGTTTTTCTAGCTGCATATTTATTTTGCTTCACAGCACCATACCTCAGTCTCATGTTTTTCAGATACAATGGCTTTTGCTGTAAAGTGCCAATAGGTGTTCACAGCAATTAAGTAACAACATTTACATGTGTAGATCATTATGATAAGCATAAGCTATTGCTTTGCTTACCCATTGCACGTTACCAAGTGGGTTAGGCATGTGCAAAAGTTATTTAAAAAGATGGTTGGGAGAAAGTATGAACCTATGTAATTAAAAGTATCAATCCATTTATGATTAAGTTTCAATGACTTAAAGAAAAATTAATTAAAAAAAGGGAACCATGCATGTCTTAAAAAAAAAAAACACAAAAGCCAGAAAATGCCACAGGCAGACAAATTTTAAGTAAAGTTCAACAAGAAAAGAGCTCATAAAAACCACACACAGCATCCCAGTCAAACTTTAGGTAGATACATCTCCTAGTCATTTCCCAAAGTGTATTTCTATTATCAGACATATCCAACAAATAATCAGAAAGTTCAGAACCACAACAGCAGCAAATTGCGTTAGATGCACCGCAACCCAGAGTGCTGCCCATCAGTTACTTGAGGGGAAAAAAAACCCTAAAAAAAAAGCTAGATGTGCAGCACCCTCTAGTGACAGTCACCTGTCCCCACACGGGGCTTTATCAAGCGTTGGTGCTGGGGCGCGGGGTGGGAAGTCCTTAGGGCCGGGAAAATCTTTCCGAAAATATAAACGATGGAAGAGCCAGCGAAACGCCAGCCATTGCCCATCAGTTTGAATAAGAGACCAGGGACAGGTGTCAACTTACGGTTGCAAGAGAGTGAAAAAATCCAGCTCATCTATCTGCCCACCCAGAGTCTTTCTATACAGTTTACTGAAAAACTAAATTGGAATTCAGTGCATTCTGCTCAGAGACTTTCTCTCCCTTTCCTGGAAAGTTAGGTCTAAGAAATCCTTGAAAATAAAGTTCTTGCTAATCAGAACACCTGGCTTCTGTGAAGTCAGACCTTTGTAGTCTAAATTCAGCTTTCAAAGTTTCACTGTATTCAATCGAATCACTTAGGAAAATATTAACATTATGCTTGTAATTTAAATTATAACTTATATTTATTTGTTCCTCTAGAAAAAGTTTTCACAGAAATCAGTATGTCTTCACTTCCACATTTTTGACAAAAAAGGTTTCCCCGGGGAAAGTTCAGTATCAGGAACATCTGCTGTCTGTATTCCCAACTCACGTATTCCAAGACTGATACCCTGAGAGTAAAACAAACTTAAATCCAACTTAACTCCAACTTAACACAGAAAAGTTAAACATAAAAGACTAATGCTATATTGAAAAAAGTTGAGAACCAAACAGGTTTTTTAAGGATGTAAACCGATACCTATGTGTTCTTCTAGCACTGCCTGTTCGTGCACACACACAATTTGCCAGGTAACTTTACCTGCATCTCGGCACTTTGGCAGGACTGTGCAGGGCTGCGCATACATCGACACACACCTTCAATTAATTAATAAAACCAGGCTGCTTCCAAAAATAATTTCTTCTGATCTCAAATACTTGAATGCGTTTCAGTCTGAACAGGTAAGTGAAAAGCTTCCCACAAGGCCAGTGCCTTCCTGACTGTGTATTTCTGGCTGCCTCTCTCTCGTGGAAGATGTTCAGAGGGTTATGGCAGTCACTGTTGCTTCTGCCCATTTGTGCTATCCAATCATTATGCTCTTCAGTTAGGACCTAATAGGTCGCTATATTATTATTAGGAACAAAATAATCCCATTAAATTCTATATACCTATGGTACTCCTGTAGGGCAAGGTATCCCATAAAAGTTTAAGGAAAATGGTTTTCAACTGATTTACCCCAGAGCTGGGTACAGAACTTAGGTCTGCTGACTTGTTCACTGGGTTGCACTGCTTTGAAGAATACTTCAGTGGGATTTTGCACTACACAATGTTAAGTGATGTGCACTCACATGAGCACAGAGAATGCTGAAACGTCTAGAGAGACTTTTCAGAAGCAGTTAAATAAAGCATAATGAAGTAAATAAAACACAAAGGACTGTGCTTTCATAACCACCTTTCTCAAGTTTTGTTATTTTATTTTCACTGTTAATCATAGTGAGAAAGTTTGAATTTCTTGCAGGGATACCTTTGCCACTGCAATTTCACCCTGTTTTAATCATGTTATTTAAATGGTAGCTTTGAGAATACTCTTCACTAAATTTTGATGCTTCTCTTGCAAATAAATATACATCCTTCTGTCCTTAAGAGGCTTTTTTTTTTTTTTAAGTTGCCTTTTCTTGGCAGCTGTAAATTTTTGAAACAAAGCTAAAGTGTAAAGATGCACATGGACGTAGCAATTTAAATCAGTTGATCATTGTAGAAACACCACAAACACCTCAAAGATTACTAAGACAGATGATGATATATATACACTGTTGCTCAAATCTCATGATCCTTTCCATTGCATTTTGAAGCTACCATTAGCTTACATGACCAAAAACTACAGAAACAAAGATTATTATTTCCATTCCTCAGATATGAACTACAATACTATCTGGTTTTATGTAAGTCGCTGAAATAGACATATTCATACATTACCATAAATCAATGAACTGATCTTGAGAGCTTAGGAGCACTTTAGCATTTGATTTGCAGTTTGGACTCCTCTTCTTTTGTGTTCCCCAGCAGCACACCATTTGCGTCCATGCCCCGATAGGATCTAAGTCTTCCCAGTTTTAATGTGCTGCTTTGACTTTCTGACCTTCAGTTTTAAATGCAAAGTCACTGACAAGGTATCTCAACTACACTCGCTCCAAAGCTTGTAAGGATTACCTTCAGTCAATGCTGGAGAGCTCTGCAGGATTGATCAAAGTTTAATCTGTTTCTAATTAAAAGCTGATCTGCTTGACCCTGTGCTCTAAAAACATCAAGCTGTTTATATAAACTGTTTTTTCTCTTTTTCTTTTTTTAATCTCCATGATTTTATAACACAGCCAATAAAAGAATACAAGGCATTAGAAACATTTTTTTTTAAACTGGTAGAGGTAGTTATGTTTCAGAATAATTAACGAAAGACATTTCAAGAGCAACTAGAATTGCTAGAAGTGCAAAGAATGGGGAGGCAAATTAGTAAATGAACTCGCATTAGCTATACATGGCCATTTTTCACTGGAAAGAGCAAAGACAATTACAAAACAGCAACAGATATTATAAACAACCACTGCTTGTGTGATGTACTTAATAGGAGAGATTTTAGGGTTGGATTAAGCAAAAGCGGGTAGAAGGAACACCACCTACAGAAGAGATCATGCAGGTAAATGGTGTTGCTGTTAAGTTTTATTCTGCAGCATTTTCTAGCTATCTAACATTAGGTAACAGCCACCTGAAATTCAGGCCCACAAAGTACTTGAGAACAAGGATTCAGCACTTTGTATAAGCTGCTTTCACTGAACTACCCCCCTCCCTTATTTTTTTCCCCATTAGATTTTTTCCCCTCCTTTCTATTCAGATAGAACAAGCAGGTCTTCTAGCTTATTTTATATCTTTTCCAACCAAAACAAAGTTAAAAAGAAGAAAAGAGAAAGAAGAAAACAGCTTATTTTTTTAAACAGTATTTTGTTTCATATGAAAGATTAAGATTTTTTTACCTCTAAACAATGGCCTTTTCAGTCAGTCCATACTGCCCGTGATGCAGATCAGCTAATTTTTTTTTAAAACAAAAGAAGTTTCTCCAGAATATCCCATTTCCGAGAACTTGCTCACACTTTCTCAAGTATGCTGCAACTCATGATTTTCCAGATTACCTGGGGGGCTTTCACTTTGTGTTGTGATACATAAGCTACAGAAACCCATATACTGAGATTAAATGGTCTCACTATCAGGTGCTGAGCAGCCCATATTACTCTGTGTTTTCCTTTTGTTTTTAATCTACTTACAGTTGCACGGTCTTTTTCCAAACTCCGTCTGCATTCACTATCAGAGGCTTTGTGATAACGAAGCTCCTCCTGACCCACCTTCAGCACGGCGCGGAAGACAACAGAAACTCATTTGAGAGGCTTGGCATAGCAAGGATTAGGGCTTCCATCTGAAAGCTCTTTATAGCTGGAGGCTACAGAGCTCCATTTTGTAACCTCTTATTCGACAGAAATTGGATGAAATACAGACATTAACTAAGTTAATAAGGATGTGCACAGTACACCGCTGATGACATTTAGCAGCACCACTTCTTGGGACACCCGGGTGGTACAAGCACATGACTTCCATGTAGAATTCCTGTTTAGACTTGAAGGTGGGGCAACTGAGTTTTGGCTTTGGCCAAGACAACAGCACTATTCACCTGGAGGAACTGGAAAAGATTTCATGGTTCATATCTAATTTCCTTTACCCAAATCTTTTATTTTTCCCTCAGTGTCGATTCTTTCTACTGGAGTTTGAAAAGAGAACTGTGGGCATCCTGCATGCTGAATGTCCAGTGAAACTTTCTCTCCTCAGATGTAGTATTTGATTACACTTTGCCATATCTGCATGTTTTCAGATTATGCTGCTTGTAGTGTACTGCATTTGGGGCTATGACTTATTATGACAATGAAAACATAATTTAAATGCATGAGCTATTAACTCATTTGTTAAACAATCTACTAACAAACTTGCACCAATGCTTCATAACTCATGTTAACTTGTGGTTGCTGCTCAGAAAGAGCTTAGGATGTTGGTCATCTTAGCCAAAGCCAATTATCCTCATTAATAGCATTCACTTTAGGTGTGTGTTTAAGCAAAGATCTATTGTTGCTTGGTCCAACCAGCTGAGAACGTCCACAGATTTGAAGCAGTACCACTTTAATTGTCAAAAAAATTCCTTTCCTCATGTTGTAGATGTGTCATTCAGTAACTTATATATTCCTCTCCAGCTTTCCCATTTTGCAGCAAACAAAAATCTCAGTGTTTGAGGAGGATAAATGAGCTTGTTCATAAATATCTTCCCCATCACTAAAGACTGAGTTGTTAATATAATGTAAATAAAAAGCTGTCTGTAAGTTGTTCTTTTTTTAATTTAGTGTTTTTTTAACTATGTTGCTACAAAAGATTGTTCAGGTAAGGGGTGGTGTGTGTATTCATACAAACCCCCCAACACCCGAAGTCTTTGCTGCCCAGAGGAATGTAGTTTTTGTCTGAAAAAGTGCTGGTTTACATTAACAATGGAAAGCAGGTAAATTCGAAAAGAAGTGATGGTGAACTACCTGACAATTATGGGTTTTGCCTCTTTCCAGAACATGTGCTGGTATTCTGTTTTGATCCATTTTCTTGCAAAAATAAATAGGCTAAGCATTGAATGTAGTAGTCATCCTCTTATGGAAGTAAAGTCTGTATGAATAATGTATGCTAACTTGAAAACAGTATTGATATTGCTAGTGATCATCCTAATGTTATGTATGTTTGTCATAATTTAAAGTGATATAGCAATTCTTTCTCAAATATTCCCATTTGAAGCAAGAAGGCAGTATACTGCAGAAAATATGGAGAATATTTTATTAATCACGAAGCCTCAGATAAATAGTCTTGAACTGTATCTTTATCTAGATGACTCTTCAGTGACAGCATTGCATGTCATAACCTCAGGAGAGAAGACATTTTATGAAATTGGTTAAATGCAGCCTGGGTTTAGGCAGGAGAAACTCCAATGATTAGAGCTGGTGCTATGCCTTACTAATTCTGGGGCTTGATGTCTATTTGCTGTCTTTGTCACAGCAGTAGTTCAAGTCATTTCCAGTAGACAGCTGTGCAGATCAGGATCAGATGTTTGCTGGGCTGTGTTTTGTTAAAATAAACAGATGCATCTGCATTTTTACTGTACATTTGTGCCCGGGTGTTATAGAAAAATGTACACCAACAATATTGACTTCTGAATTATTAGTGTCTGCTATGCTGGTATTTCCATGGTTTCATCCCTGGAGAAAATACATTCTCTCCATCTGAAAACAAAGTTATTCGTTGTGAAAATAGGAAAAGCAAGTCACTTGGGAAACTTCTGAAATGTCATGAATTGTCTGGTAGAAAAAGTTTTGAGAACCAAAAATGCTGCAGAAGCTGTCTTTCCTAAAACAGCTGCACACATATAAAAATGGTTTGAACATTTTTAAGAACTTTGGTTTTGGGAGTTTTTCACATAACTGTAAATAAGAACCTGGCTCTTGGGGTACGTACTCATGGAGCGACCGGACTGTGAATAGACATTTTAGGGTTGGGGGGATGGGTTCCAGGTATTTGGCAGTTGCTGTGGTTCATACATGTACAGATGTTGTGGAAGGGCCCCAAGCTCTTGCTGTTAGATAATTAAACTCACCCCAGAAACTGGCTGTGTTAGTTATAAATGAGATTGGGGCGCTGGGAGGGAGAGAATGAGAGAGGGGATCAATCAAATGTTGTGCATGAAGGCTTTCTCTGAGCTGGTTGTTCATGAAGATGTAGGCGGAGAGGAGGGAACTGATGCTTTTCTTGCCAGGTCATGACAAGTTCTGTCTCATTACTGTGGTGGGAGAGTGCTCCTGTACATGGGAAAGAACTTTCACTTCTGCCAAGCCAAATTGATTTTCTCTAAAAGTAGTGTTGACAGCGCAATCCCCACCTTTGTAGAACTAATATAGGTGAAAATGTAGCTACAGTTATGGAAATACCTACTTTCCTTTTTGCTTAATGCTCTGTTTGCTCTTCACTTGTAGTTCTGCTTTATAGAATGCCATATGGCTTATTACGCCAAATATCCAGTCACTACAGATAATGATAACAGCAGTGACCTCTGGCATAAAAACAAGTGTCTATTAAAAAGAGGAAAAACTTCAGTAGGAATAATTGCCCACTTGGAACAACTTACTACTGGATAAAAGACACTATAATAAGTCTCGTAACAGCAGGTTTGGCATTGTTTTCGGAACATAAGGAACAGCTGGCACCTCAATATAAAAAAGCCATATCAGCATCTGTTGTCCAAAGCAAATACTCCACTGCATTTTTTTAAAAGAAAAAAAATAAGAAGAGGGAGTTAGATGTCCTGGGAAAAACCTCAACAATGTCTGTTTTTATTTTCAGGCCTCTGGCTTGAAAGTTGTTATGAATTTCTAAGTAGATGCAACTACTCCCTCCCATTGCTATGAGCGTGCCACCAGAATCGCTGATGGACTCAGCTTTGGCCAGAGGCAGGTCCGTCTTGGAGCCGCCTGGCACTGGCTCTGTCCAACATGGGGGCAGCTCCTGGTGTCTCCTCACAGCAGCCACCCCTGCAGCTCCCCCAGCTACCAAAACCTTGCCACGTAAACACAATTCAGTCTGCTCTGCCATTTAGTTACGAGAAGAAGAGAAAAGGGGAAAGAAGAAGAGGGCAGTCAGCAAATGGTTTCTCTAGCCTGAGACACTGCTCGTCTTGGAGCTGTTATCTAACAAGCCTCTGAGCAAGCCAAGACCTGTTCCCGTTGCAATTTTTCTCTTCAGTGCTGTCCTGTGGTTTTCATCCATCTTTCTGTAAATAGCTATAGGAGCTTTTTATATATTTTTAAAATTCCTTTGGTGATGAGTTTGCAAAGATACATACTGATTGAACTATGAGCTGTGTTGCAATAAGAACAGCTTTCGAGCCTAGTTTGGGCAAAATACTGGATGGCTGGCTCTTACTGTCACCACACCTCAGATGTTAAATTTGCCCTTGAATAGTGGGAGAAAAAAAAAGATACAGCTATTGTGACATTGCAACAGGTTTGAAGAAATTGAAGGGAAGCCAAGTTACCTGCTGCAACCCATGGGGTGAAATGTTTCCCCTGCCTTTGAAATGGAATCTATTTGCCCAAGCCAGCAGCAGCTATCAGGTGGTGGGAGCCAGCGGGCATTCGTCAAGGGCGAGTCATGCTAGGCTTGACCTAAGAGCTTGCTTGGCTGGCCCAGTGGGACAAGAGTAGAGCAGTGAATGTCTCTTCCTCTGTCTTTAGCAGTCTCCCACAGTACCCTAGTAGTAAAGGGGTGAGGCATGGGCAGGAGAAGAAGACTACAGGTGGGAGGACCACTGCCTTGTCATCAGCAGAACAAAGCCCACCCATAGGGCAGTTGCTGGTGGTGATGTGCCTCAGGTCAGTGGTGTGCCGGTCACCCATGTTGGTGATTGTCTGAAGGAAGGGCCTGGGCAGTGGTGGGACGAGGCCACCTTCCACAAGGTTGTGGGTGGCTCCAGTTTGGGTAAGGCGGGAAGGCTGACATTCAAAGAACCACAGAAGAACAGAGGTTGGGTGAGATCGTTGGAGGTCTCCGGTCCAAGCTCCTGCTCAAAGCAGCCCCAGTCGGCTCAGGTTGCTCAGGGCCTTGTTCAGTCATGTTTGGATGCCCTCAAGGACAGAGACTCTGCAGCCTCCCTGGGCACCTGTTCCATGTCTGAGCACCCTCGTGGTGACAATCTTTTGTCTAACTGAGATTTCTCCATCTGCCAGCGTGGGCCTGGTGCTGCTCGTCCTTCCGCCAGAGAGCACCTCTGAGAAGAGTCAGGATTCATCTTCTCTACACCCTCCCAGTAGGCAGCTGTAGTCACCAATCAGGTCCATCCCTGAGCCTTCTTTTCTTGATGCTGACCAAAGAATCATAGACTCATAAGAACTGCTTGGGTTGGAAGGGACCTTTAAAGATCATCTTGTCCAACCCCCCTACCATGGGCAGGGACATATTTCACTAGATCAGGTTGCTCAAAGCCCCAGCCAACCTGGCCTTGAACACTTCCAGGGAGGGGGCATCCACAACTTCTCTGGGCAACCTGCTCCAGTGTCTCACCACCCTCATGACCAGAGGCAGCTCCCTCAGCCTGCCCTCGTGTGCCGTGTGCCCCAGCCCCTCACCATCTCGAAGGCCCTGGGCTGGGCCCACACCCCATGCATCAGTGTCCTTCCTGGACTGGGGAGACCAGGAGGGGACAGAGGGGTCAGGATACAGTTGCCAAAGTACCAAATAAGAGAGGAGGAAAGCATTTTTACTTTTTTTTTTTGTTTTATTGCGTTTAAAATTATTGCCTAATCTTGAAAAGAAGTTCTAATGAAGCATCTAGAAGGGACCTTAACGCTGAAGGCCAGCACTTCTTCCTGGCAGAACTGCAGTCTCCTGCCTCTCCAAAGGAAGAGCTGTCTCTCTAACTTCCTTGCTTCATCTGTTGCTATTTTTCGTGCATCACTGCGGAGGGTCTGGCTGCATCTTCAAGCACCCACCAGGCAGCCTTCTCATCCTCATACTGAAGACACCCCACCTCCAGGCCCCAGGGACCTCAGTGCCCCTCCGAGGGACGACTCCTGTCGCCCCGGTGCAGCAGCCCGGCGGAAGCCAGGTCATCTCATCCCCTTTTCTTGGGGCTCAGAGCAAAGAGATGGCACCCCTCCAGGAGGGTTGGGGGTGGGGGGTGGGAAAGAAGGGCTCACACCACCCAGGGCAATCAACAAAATAATTGCTGATTGCCGGGGGATGTTATAGGCGAGCCCGCAGGATGGCCAGGCACGGAGGCTGGGCCTCCCGGCTAACACCAGAGGCGAAGCCTGGGCCGATGGTAGGGCGCTGGCTGGGTGCTCCTGTGACGCCGCTGCCATGGCGTCATGGAGGGGAGCGCTGGCACGGTGTAGTGATGCCAGGTGAGCCATGCTGGAGTTGGATCCACTTCCATCGGCTCTTCTTGACCTTTGGGTGGATCCACCTCCATGGGCTCCACACCGTCAGCCACATGAGTGATGGCCATTGCTACCATGTGGCTGATGGTGCCCCCCCTGACACTGCCTCCTCTTCCTCCGTGGTTCCTGCAACGGTGGGCACACACCCGCCTTGCTGCTCTGGGACCTCTTGCTACCAAGCATCCCTGGCATTCGAGGGCCTTGAAGCACACTGAATTATGGGCCAGCTGCCGGGGTCCCTGTATTTATAGGGCCCAGAAGAGAAGGCAGTGAGGTGGCTCATGACATCAGGAGGCCACTGTGGTGGCAGATGTGGCCAAATATGGCTGTTCTGGGAATTGGGGGTTCTGTGTCCTGAAAGATGCCCTACTGTGGGAGAAAGAGGAGGGTCAGCAGGGCTGAGGGCCCCTTTATTGGGGATCGCTCCCCTGTGCCATTCTGCTGCCCCTCGGGCACAGGGACTGCCCTCCACCTCCCCTTGTGTGCCCTGGGCTCAAGTGTCCTCCTCATCTTGTGCCCGGGTCCCCTGGATGAGATAGTGGCGACACTGTTCCAGGAAGGTCGGGGGTCCTCTATGACCCCCCCACCAACCTAGCTCCCTGCAAGTGGTGCAACCCCCCACGCACAACAGTGGCTGTGAGGGGGCAAAGCATCTAGACATACCACCGGACTGAGGGAGGTCCTTGGTGCCTGGAGGTGACAGGGTTTGTCTTCGGTCTGAGGTTCTTGCTCTATTCTCTAGTTTTTTTCTCACTGCTTTTTTTTTTTTTCTTTTTCCTTCTAATAAGAAAGGGGAGACATGTCCTGGGAAAGACCTTAATAGTGTGTGCATTCTTAAGACCTTGGGTTGGGAGTCGTCATGAATTTCTAAGGATATGCAACTACTCCCCCCCATTTCTGTGGGAGTACAGACTACAGGTCATGACTGCTGTTCACAAAATTTCCTCTGACATAGGCATACATTGATGTTTTCAGCAATGGCGTGGTGCATGCCTATCTTGCATCTTCTTCTGCAGTGGGCAGTTAACGAATATCTGAGAGAACGCTGAGACGTGTGAGTGTAATGGACATGGTCTTCCTTATCTTTTTCCTGAGCTCAGTTAATAAAACTTGTATTAGATCATATAGCCTATATGCCAAAATAGGTATACTGCAGCTCCACACCTTTTTCATTGTCATACACCCATCTGGTTACCCTGAACTAGTAGAGAAGCGTCTCTGCAAAACAAAGAAGTCTGCTAGGATTCCTCTTCTGCAGCTTCTACAAGGTACAAATGCTTCATACAATTTCTAGGCAGAGACATACCCTGAGAACAGCTATTGGGCCATAATTTAAAAGGCTGGGTGATCTGATAGTTTGTTCTTATGGTCATCAGTACTATGTGACTAAGATGTTTTGCTTGTTTTGATAAAGCAAGGCTATTGATTTTAAAAAGAAAAATGTCATATTTGTTTATCTCTGAGACACAGCAATTGTAAAATGAGACTTCTTCTATTTACTCCTCATGTTAGGCAGACAATTTATTTTCAAGGTATGCCTCTGCGGAAGTTATAGTTCAGTCAGGTTTGATAGGAAAAGTTGTTATGGCAGAATTTTGGTTTACTGTGCAGTTTAAATTCCAGATGACTTCGAGACTGTCAAGCCATCATCCTAACTGCCAGTACTAATACCGCCTCTTATTTATTTTTACTGATATCATAAATATTAATAGAATTTTGCATCTACATTGTGTTTTCCATTCATGAATTTCAAAGGCTTTAAAAACGGTTAAAAATTCTCTCTCACTCTGATAAGTAAAGGATTTTAAGCACAGATTCTGTACCTTTGATTATTCAAAGGCTAACTTAAATACTTATTTGCAGAGTGTATTTCCATGGATTTCTTGAGTAACTCCCTGAATGCATGGAGTTATTAGCATCCATATTCGTGGTTGTTAAATCACTTCATCTAGAGTCACCTAGTCAGGCAGAGAAGTCCAGATTATCACGTATAACTACTACTGGATTCTGACTACCTCTTCAACAGGAAATTATTTACCCATTTTGAATAACACTGGATTTGAAACCAGGAGATAAAACCAAGATTTCTCTGTGATAGAAAATGAAGAGAGAATTCTGAAGCCACTGGGTGTCACTGCTTGACTGCATTTTGGTATAATAAATGTATGAAGGTCTGTGAGGACTAAAAATAATCTGCAACAGCTCTGAGTAGTGCTTCACTGGGAAAATACTTAATTACTTGTTCAACAAACAGCATTTGTTATCAGTATCACAAGTTCCAAAAAACTTCCTACTTTGCTTGCAAAATGATATCTTTGAAATATCTAATTTATTTAGACTGTCTTATTTTTCTGGCAGCTTTTAAAATACAGAATGTTATTTTGTAAAAAGTGATCAGGAGAGTTTTTGAATACGGTGACATTCTGAGGCAGGAGGAAAAAAGAAGGATATTTATATTAACTGAAATAATTTGCACTTCCTTGTTTTTTTAACCACCTTCAGATTATTGTCTTACTAGGGCACAAGGGTTTAGAAAAAAGGACAGAAGTTCTGAATAAAAACAAATGAAAATTTAAGAAGGTTAAAGATATGTGGTATTTCCTGTTTCCATTTATAGTCTCTCATTTTTAAGGTAGTGTATACATAATTCAAAGACCATTGCCAGAGAATGGGGGCCGATCCTGCAACCTGAAAGCAAAATCTGCCATTACAGTGGTAGTTCAAGCTAAGCCAGAGTGTAGTTATAGCTTCACCCAAATAGTCAATGGATTGATTGTACACGATACACATGATAGAAAGGACATACCAAGAAAAATGTTACTCGTCAATTTAAAGTGCTGTGCATCAATGCCTTATACAGCATTGCTTCATGATCTTGGGGTATCTGAAGTCCCCTGGAATGATGGCATAGGTATAATTCAGGAAAAATTCAGTAAGCCCCCCCCCCCCCGCTTCTTAGGTTTCTGGCTAGATCCTTATTTTTTCCTTTTGTTTCAAAATTTCAGAATTTAAAATTTCTTTGGAATGAAACTACATTTAAAAATCTTGAAATCCTGTGCAAAACAAAGGACTTTCTTCTCATATTGGTAGTCTTTCTAAAATCCCAGTTAATATACAAGGCAACAGCCGCTCTCCTTGAGACTTCCAGTTCCCACTTTGTTGCAAGAATTTAGGTTCCTTTTTTTTGGGGGTGCGGGGGGTGGAAAGGGTGTGTCTGTTGTCTTCTAGCTCTTGGAAATCTTTCCCCCTGTTTTTTTCCTGAGCCAGGTCTCATTAACAACTTTGCTTTGGCAAAGAGTCCTTGGATAAGAAAAAGGTCAAGGTATACACCAATGCACCATTTGAAACTTAAGGTCAATCTTCAGCTGGAAAGTGAATTCCTTGCCTGCCTTGTAAGATGGTTATGGTCTCCCAGAGCTTGCCTTTTGGCTTATTTGCCCAAGGCCCGTATTTCTTCCAGAGTTGCACCCTTTTGATGTCTCCCATTTTTCTTCAGCATGAACATACTTGTGGACTTCATGATTTTTAGGTGTCTCATTATTTAAGGTTTGGAGCTAGCAGTATTGTAACTAGCAGATCCAATTCCTTTTTTGTCAGTCTCCATCAGCGGCAAACAAGCCCGTTCAGTTGCTGGAGGACCATAGTGCAGTACCGTTGCTCAAGCATTTTTAAAACTGAGGAATGAGTTTTCTGCCCCTTCTTTGTCCTGTCCTACGTTGCAAAATGTCTTGATTCACAGTTAAAGACAGCGTGTTAACTCTTCTGCTCCATATTCTAACTGTAGGAAGTAATCTTGCCAATCACTCCAGAAAAATCAACTGTGGTTTCTCTGGCCCCCCTTTCATTTCAGTTTCCTCTTGTACAAATCGCTCATTCCAGTCTTCAGCACTGCCGCTTTGCTGAAGAAGTTACAGCCTCTAGCTAACTCACAAAACCCCAAGAACTCCATAGCTCTCAGTGCTCAAATCAAAAACCACATAAAGCTAAGGGAATATTTCTATCCTGCTCATACAGGGTACAGACCTCCTTTCCTGAAGACCTCTCTACCAGCTCATTAACAGATTCTCAAAAAGAAGAGGCATAAGTTTCTATTTGGATAATAATGCAATTGATAGAAAGCATTTGTTGTGCCCTGATTCCTTCTGTTAGATTCTGCCCCGAACAGGTAAAAACATGGATATTTGCACCTGGCTGACCAGAAAGGGATCAGCAGGAAAATCAGTGTAGAATATAACTAGACTCAAATATTACTTGGAATATAAATTGCTTTTATAAATTGAACTTGAAACCCATGTATAACCAAGCTGAATTGTGTAGAACCTAACCTGAATTTTCTCCAAAGAGCACCTGAATCTGGCAATCTGATTAAAATCAAGAGTTCAGCTGAATCTGGGCTGGTATTACTGTGGATGGGTACCTTGTAGTTTCAGTACGGAAGAGAGAAACTATTTCAACAGGAAGCAAGACAGGCTGGTAAGATGTAGTAGTTGTATGGACAACAAATATGGAGTAAGGCTCTGAACTCTAGCACATAAACTAGGGAGTAGAAAAAGAGCTAAGGTTAGCAGAAGGATATGATCAATTAATTTTTTTAGACAATCACTGAATCCACAGAGATGCTAGAAATATCTCTAAAAAAAGCAAAAGGAAAAGGTAAGTGCCAAGCTTTCCATGGTGAAATACGAAACAGAGAACCCCCCAGAAAGGAAAATCCCCACAATAAGTATAGACTGAGATTGCAAACGCAGTAGGAAAATATTTGAATGCATTGAGGACTGAAAATCCTACTCCTTCAAATTTGGCTTCCCTCCATTAATCCTTGAAAATACAATAAATATTGCTGAGGATGTATCACAAATGAATTAGAAGAACATCTGTTAAGAAAGTCTGATGCAGTATTATAAAGGTGTGGGAATAGCACAAACATGCTTGAAATGACTCTTTCAAGTTTTAGAGCACCAATAAATACAGGAAACACAAATAAAGAGAGAAGTATACATTCTTTGAATAGATAATGGGTGACTGCTTCACTGTGTTGTGGTTCTAAAAATCTACATTTTTCAAAATGTTTTCAGAATACAGCTTTTAAAGGAGATTTCTTTCAAAGGGCTTATCAAAAAGAGGGAATCCAACACTTTATTTTCACAGAAGATTTAAAAGTTTCAGCAATTTTTCTTTAAAAATTCAAAGAATGCAAATCCAGAACATGGAGATCTCTTGAAAAACATTTACTAAGAAAACAATCTACCTTATATGCTTCCTTTCAGTTTAGGCTTTTTGACACTAACATATATTTAAAGAACAATATTCTAAAGAACAGATACCACAGAGAGCCAGAGGTCACTGTATGAAGCAGAACATACATTATAGTAAAAATTTTCAATCTTGGTGGAAAAAACTGTCAATGAAAGAATTCACTACAATCTTAGTAATATATAATTTAAGATTAATTATTATAATCTTGATGTTTATCTAGCTCCACTACATATGGTCTTGCTTCCTGATATTTTTAAATTCATAAGACAGAAGAACCCTTTGAGTTACCACTTTTATGTTCCCCATTTGGGCTTTGATCTTTTCACTCCTTAAGTTTTCCCACGTTCATCTGATATTTGACCACTTGAATTTGTTAGTATAGAACAATTTACCCACTCATAAAGCATTTTCATGTTTTTTTTTCTCAAAATCCTTTCTTGAAATTCTTGAACTGTGGACTCCAAAACCAGATACAAGATTTCCGCCGTGGTCACAATGAAATCTCTTACAAAGATAGTGTAAACTTTCCTCACCTTTTCTGTGCTCCTATGATCTTGCAAGGAATATATTCACTTCTTTTCCCTATTATCACATTCATACTCAGTGAATACTTAAAGGTTTGTGTGTATCAGATTTGAAGAGTTCTCAGGCATTTCAATGTTGACAAAATTACTTTTCTCAAAGGAAGAATACTTTGATGTAAAACCCTAAAATCCTTGACTAGCTTTTATAGTAATTAAAAAAAGTAAGTGGCCACTGATTAAAATATAAATAATTGCATACATTTACAAAATTTATGGAATTGTTTGAGATATTCAAACAGCATAACGCACCTTCTCAATAAAACAATTCATTTCAGAACTACAAGTTCACAAAGCAAGAGCCATTCAAAGACAAAACCATCTGAATTTGTTTTTTTCTTTTTAACTGATGAATAAACTAAAAAAAGGAAGGATTCTTGATTCTGTTTCAGAGAAATTCAAGTTAACAATGAGTAAAGACTGGCCCATTCCAAATATGAGCAAAGCACACATAAATAGTGAGAAAGTATACCCATTGGAGCAAAAAGCTGAAAGAATTGAAGACTGGAAGAAATGCAGTAGCCAAACACAAGCTAGTGCACTCTAAGTGAGCACTGAGGAAATTGAGGCCACTCTGAAAAGCACACTGTTCTCCAGTCCCTCCTTCCTGATTCTCCAATGAGAGAATTACTTTGCCCCACATAAAGATGGTTCAGCATCGGTGAGAACGTAATGAAGTGGGAATTATTGCTAACAACAGCTATTTTGCCTACTGTATTTTGAAAAATAATGTATTTTGTAAGGCTTCTTTAGAATTAGTACCCTCCTCCTTTTAAAAACTCTTTTGTTTACTGCATGTTTCGAAACATAGTAGAAAGATACCGTTTCTTTTTTTTTTTTTTTTTAAGCCTGCTAAGACCCTCGGTTGTCTATCTAATTTTCCCTACTTGAAACAGGGTAAACAAATCAGAAGTCTTTCTATTTGTAGGGGCTAGTATTAGCACAGCTGTCACGACGGCCGAAACCAGGAGGAGCTGCCATTGAAACACAGGATTTGTGTTTTGTCTCAGCACCCCTTCATTTTCACTACTGAGTTGGAGACTCTTTCAAGCAGACATGTTCTTGCTGTTTTATTTTATATAATTCAGAAGAATCAGGCAGAGAAATTACATTTGGTACAACAATTTTTATAAAATGTTGGTACTGCAGTACATGTCCCTTTCCATAATCTGTCCCTTCAGCTGGGGTCTGCTCTTAAAAGCACCTAAAACAGTACCATGCAATAAGTTCCTCACCTCATGCACTTCTTTACTCTTCAAAAATGTTTTCATTCTACATATAAAATTACAACTGTTGCTTCTTTCTCCCTCCCCATTCACTGCCAGCCTTGCAAATTCTATCTGGCTCCTAAAAATAAAATGTGGTTATTTTAATTTCCATAGACTGCTGCAATTTCAAAGGTTGCTTTGTATCAACTAAAGTGATGCTTACAGAGTTGTTGCAGTTCTTTCATAGTTTTGCACCAAAATAACAGACTAGATTCAGTATTTTTCGGACCCTGTTTTGGTATTATTCCAGCAATTTGAAAAGTGGTAGGTCTGATGTGGTACAACAGCTGGTATGACTTTAGATATAGTTGGATAAAGATGATGATTCTCAGCTCCTAGGCCAAACTTTTTTTT
Organism: Calonectris borealis; assembly: GCF_964195595.1. Taxonomy (NCBI): domain Eukaryota; kingdom Metazoa; phylum Chordata; class Aves; order Procellariiformes; family Procellariidae; genus Calonectris; species Calonectris borealis. The sequence goes on along the minus strand of NC_134313.1, from coordinate 77,583,260 downwards.
TATTTTTTAATAATAGCCTACACATGTGCAGAGGCCATTCTGTTTCAGACAACATACGTGTACCTACATGTAGTCTACAACACCCATTTGTAAGCCTTCTTCCGTAATAACTTCATTTTGGCCATGGAGGACTCAGCTAGCCATAGCTATACAATGCTTATACAGGAGTCAGTGTTAACTCTCTCTCGTGCTTCTTTTAAATGCATCACTACTATTCTGTCCCCTTGGTTACACAAAGGCTTTGTCACACAGGTTCACATCCTGTCCCACCTGCTCATGGAAGCTGAGGTGCCAGTAAAGAACATTTCACTTGAAAATTAATTTCCAAGACAGCACATGACCCCACATTTGAATGTGGGGAAGAAACAGGCTTTAAAAGTGCACGCTCAGCTAATCGCAGTGGAGGTAAGTAAAAGCAATTGAATTGTTTGGGGGAGAAAGACTTATGAGGGGAATTTTAGCTGCAGCCTTAATTGGATAAGGGAAAAAATTATGGGTCAGCAGTGCCAACAGAGCAAGGATGGTTGCTTACAAAGTGGCAAACATGAACAATATGTGCCTTCCTCCTTATAACATGAAAAGCGCCATCCTTGTCTGAATTTAAAATTGGTCAGTCTGTCAGCTCAGACTCCTAAATCTTTATTAGCCCATTTTCCCTTCTAAGTTCCATTTCTCTAAAGCATTTAAATACATGCCTACTTTTAAGCACAGAAGGGCTGCTGTTGGAGGCAATCTGAATTCCAAATTAGCCATATATATTTTAGTACTCTGCCAAACAGGAGCTTTGAATAACAGTATCAAAGAGTTGGATATTTTATTCCCTTTACATTGATTAACCTGAGGTGAGTGTATGTCTCAAAGCTACTGCAGTGGCTGGTCCATTTGTCATACCAACTATTGACCATTCGGTGTTCTTTAGGGATGGCAGCTTGGAATAATATGACATCAGGAAGAGTGATTTATTGTATCGTTCTTCTGATTTGTGGAAGCCACAGTCTCTTACATTCAGGCCCAGGATTTGATAAAAGCTCTACTGTAGTGGTTCCTAGTATTTATGGTGCAATATATCCAGAAGGGTTACAGTTGCCATCATGTTGCCTAATGCATTTTTCCTTTTGACTTTGAAATATATTATCCTGCTTGATATAGATGGAAAGGCCTGACTTGGTGAAGGCTACTGTATAACGCATAGCTAATGGCATGTTGATAATTACTTATAAAAATCACTAAGGGCAATGCAGTGCTCAGGAAAGGTGAAGGCTTGAAATCCCTGCACATGGAAGTCCTTTAGCCCTTTCCTTGGGACAGTTATTTGTGCAGCTATGGGATAAGGCCGAGTGAACTTTCTCCCACTGCCTCTCTACCATCCTTCCTCCCTCATGTAGCCAGGGCACCTTTGCAAGCAGAAGGTTAGTTCTGTTTTTTCCACCTTTAATCCCTGACCTTTTGTTGAGACGGCAACCTATTAAAGTCAATTGGGATTTTTTTTTTTTTTGTGAAAGCTGTCTGCAAAGCTGGAGACTGAAAGCAGCTTTATATATAATAGAGGACACTACAAAGGGCTTGTAAGCAGGAAAATTTTCAAAGACTGATAGTCAACACATTTTTTAACTCCCTGGATACCAAGTAGCTTTAAAATAACTTTCCTTTCTCACATTCCATTTCAGCCCAGGCCAGTAGACAATTTTTTGATCACTTGAAGTAGCATTATAAACAAAGCATTCTCCCTATGGCTGGGTTCAGGAGGAGCTCACAAACCCTATGGAGAAGTCTATAAGTGCTTTGCAGAAATCCTACCTGAATGGCATGTGCACCTCTGTAAAACACCAGCCTGGCCTGCAGTCCAGCCTATCCTTACTGTCTCATTAACATTTCCATGATTCTTTCACAGTGAATACACATTTTTGGTGGTGGTTCCTTTTAAACTTGCTAATATAGAGATTCCATGAGACCAAGGGCTATGAAATGCAGTAAAACCTGCTTGGTTTTGTCATGCAGGAAAGAAACAAATTTGGGCAACCTGGTAGCTTCTGTGTCCTGGAGGTCACTGACAGATTCAGAAGGGCACCACTGAATGTGCAACTATGTGGGGTCACTGTACTCCTGCCAAAAATCCTGCGGTTCCTGGGAGTAGTTTTGGTGTAGCTGCACTGTGGTCATGCTCGCTGGTACAAGGGACACAAACTTGACCTTCACAGAAAATTATTTTGTGGGTGTCAGATGGGCTCTATTTACGGCTTACAAGCTTTGGACGGGAATTTAACTTTTGACCTTCATGAAGCAGGTGGAAAAGAAAGGTGGCTGTAATTAACGTAGCAAAAAGAGAGCATGCAGCCAGCAAAACCAATCGATAGCATACTTTTTTTTATGTTCTGTTACAAATATAAGCTATGTACCTTTTCCCCAAGAGACATCAAACATGTTAAAAACAGTATTGGATTAATACATACTGCACTTCTGCATACTGAGAAGGGAAATATCTTTTAAGGACTTTTATCTACCATACATACACATTTGCACAGGTCAACTTTTCATCTTTTAGAGCCTGTAATACAGTTAACTAATATTTAGTTTATTTCATTAATCTAGATTTTTTTTTCTTAGGTTTTGTTTAAGGGTTTTTTCCTCCTTTTAAGCATAATAGTCCTGAGTCCCAAATTATTTTTGTCTACTCATCCCAATAAAGATATAAGGATCAGTCCTTATGTTTTATTTTAACGAGCATTCAGATGATACTCCCTCTGTCTACTGCAGAAACCATAACCCCTCCGGACTTCACTTCTGAGAAGTGGTGGTTTGAATTTGGATCATATATACTACCTGCTGTGCTTAGTGCATCTTCAAAGTTAATGACTACTGCTTTTTGCCCAATTGCTTTCTGCTTGTGTACTGTGTGGAAAGAGTTGCAAAGTGATTTTAAATATTTAAAGAAACAGGAAGACAGCATATTATTTAATAAATTATTATACCTACTAGACTATCTGCATTTTCATTACATCTGAAGGCTTCTAAATCTTGTTGCATCTGGTTCTTAAATAAAACAAGGTATTAACAGATAAACTTTTACTTGCAAGTAAAAACTAGTAAGTTTTGGGCAACCCCCTCCCAAGCTAAGGTTAAAGTCAATGCACTAGATATAAAGAGCTCTCAGCAGCAGGGAGGAATGGAGGGAAAAGGTAAGTTAAAATGAGGAGAAAACATGAAAAAAAACAATGTAGGAGACAGAAGGAAATGAGAGAGAATAGGAAATGAGATGTATAAATTGGGGAGTGGTTATGTAATGAAAGGATTAGCTTGCACTGGAGAGAAGACTGAGATCAGAAAGCAAAAGAAAATGGTAAGATCAAAGAGAAAGATGCTGAGTGAACAAAAGAGTGTGAAAATACTAGACAGTGAAATAGGGAAGACAGATGATAGAAAAAGGAAACTTCAGCAGACAGCTAATAATAGAGAGTGGAAACTGAAAAGCAAAGTTACAAGTAAAATAACAAACCCAGAGAAAGAAATTGCCAAGCGGGAGGGACTAGATCTCAGAGGGAAACAGTCTATTCATCCCTAGGAAAAAGCACAACTTTTGCCGCACTCTAATGGTGGCAGCAATGATAGAGGTTGCTGATAGGGAAGATGAGTGCAGCGATCACCTTTTTGTTTTGTTTTTTCTTTTTAATATGGTATATGCCTGCTATGACTTCATGAAAACCAAAGGTGATAACCTTTGTATTACTCTCTTTTCCATATTTCTAACCCCTTGTATTTTAGGTTAATATTATTCTCTTCCCAAGAAGCTTCAGGTGTTGATGTTTTAATTTAATAATTCTCCTTAGATTAAGCAATTGTGATTGCCTTCCGCAGCAACCTGGTCTTGATCTAGCCCAGACCAACAGCCGTTCTAATTAAAAGTTTCACTAATGAACTTTATTTCATAAACAGAGAAGAATCAGACAATCTAGACTGCTGAACAGAAGATGCTGCCACTTTCCCTTACACTGCAAGTGACCTTCATTATTTTAATTTCTAGAGAAAGATCTTCTCTGCACTGAGGAAGGCCCTTTTAGGTTCAGCTACTCCTGATACTTTTCAGCAGCAAGAATCTCACTCTGGACTCATGGCTTTGTAACTGACCCTAAGGAGCTGGGGATGCTCCTTGGCTCTTCCTCTATTCTCAGATCTTCTATTGAGCAGGACCATTTATTTACCTAAGTCCTTAAAGAGATTATATGCCATTTACGTACCTGTTCTCATCACATAAAGGAACAAAATTTACCTTCCAAACTGCACTGGGAGGATCTCAGTCTGCAATATTTAGACCACTTTAAAGTTGGCCAATGTAGTGAACATTCTGGTAACAGCAGCTAAGATTTCCACTTGCTGTTCCCTGCATAAGCATCAGAATGTGCCACCTGAAGGACATAAATGAGTCACTGGCAGCCACCTTACACTGGGCACATATTCCTCATACGTCCAAGATGCTTTGTGCTGATCCACAGTGAAATCAATCCCAGAATGGGCATCTGGACTCAGCTGTTTCCATTTTTCTGCACCAGGCTTTAGACTAGAGCAGGTGGAAGAAACAGCTGGAAACCTTCTGGAGTGTCTTTAATAAACAATTCCACCAGGCTCAGCTGCACAGACCCTCTCTGGCTGCTAAATTCCTTTCACTTGAAATTTATATAAAGGATTAGCAGCTGCCAAATAAGCATAAGACAACTGCAACAGGTGATGAGCCTTTCATTTTTTTGCAAGGAAATCCTAATCAGTCTGTTCCTGAGACAAAGAGTCACCACAATTCACTACTTCTACTAGAACAAGACATGTGGATTATGTCCGAGATCCGCAATTACTTTCGGAGTGCTATTTAGCATTTGCAGAACATAACTATGCGGAAACCTCTCCTTTCTAGTGTTGGTTTGCATATTTTAGTCCCTGCTTTCTTAACGCTCTGTTGGAATATGCTAATACCTTGATTAATGAGCTTCAAGATTCTGCTGCTGATAGTCTGCAGTTTGCTTGAAATCTCACAGGTATGAAAGGCTGAGCTGAAGCTGAACTATGTCTCTTCACAGGACTTTAAATTGAGTGCTAGTAAAATTCTTCACTGGTTACAGAATTATATGAAGGATTTAGTTAAATGTGTTTTGTACCAACTGTAACTTTTTTCTCATGGAGCTTTTACAATTACTTTTACTAGATATTTATATTCCACTTGAATTCAATGCCTCAGTGAGAATCAGGTCTTATAAAGAGCTAGTTCTAGCTTTTAAAATCCAGGCAAGATATACAGCAAGAGGGGTAGAGGGGAACAGAGCTTTGCTCTCAAGTTGTTACTATTCCCTGGAGCAATCCATATGATTTTAAGCTGTTATACAGCAGAGGCTGCAGGGCTGTGCAGCTCTCCATTTGCATCACTGCTGCCACGCTGTGCTCATAGTTGTTACTGGGCTTTGGCATACGATGGTGTAGTACAGGAACTTGTCAGAGAAAAAGAGGCTCCCATTTGTCTGCCAGGTACATCGCTGTCAGCCTGGAGCGGCTACCATGGAAATATCTGATAATGTTGGCACAGCAGGAGGGTCAGGCCTGTGGTTTGCAATGAGGAGTTTGTAATCATCATAAACTACTAGTTGAAGAGGGCGTTTTGCAGTTTAGCCTTGCTGAAACTGAATCATAAATACATCATGTGCTGCTATGACAACTCTGACAGGACTTATAGGAAAGTTACTTCATCCTACTTTCCTACTTTACATCACGTCTCTATATATATGCACATATGTACAAACATTTAATCTAAAAAATAGACTTCCATGAACATGGTTACTTACTAATATGTATTTAATACAGATATGGTATTTTTGCCTCTAATTGTAGGTGTAGTAAAAATGACTCCTCTATTTACTGGAATGCTAACTTCATGTAACACTGATTGATCTACAAAGCAGTTTATGAAGGACAGCAGATCTGGTCCTCCTAACCACTTGGCAAAGCAATTCTACTCAATTGTTTTCTTGTTCGAAGCAGCAAAGAACAAAAAAGGGAACATAGAATTAGCCTGGGCAGACATACACTGCAATAATATAGACGGGGAACAAGTGAAATACTCTGAAAACTGGTGCAGTAATTAATTCTGCTGTCTGTCAGTATGAATATCCAAAGTCAAACTCAAAACATTGCATTCTCTTTCCCTACCTCATGTCTTGATGTTGCAGAGCTTAATACTAGCATTTAAAGGTGCACTGGAGCACACTTCTCTCCAGTTACTCAGAAAGCTTGCTCTTATAGCAAGGTTTAACTGCTTACCCTAATCACATACTTCTGTGATGTATTTTATGGCATTGTTGGAAAAATATGGCAAATGTCATAGCGGAAGTTTGAGCTGAGCCTTCCCACTGCTGTCCTTCAATTCCTTCTGCATCCCTTGCTGTTCCTCCACCTATGGAACACAATGACCAAGGCTCTCTGGGGTTTTCACACATTTCCTCCTCAGTCAGTTTTCTATGATAGAATACCTTTTCTGAGCTGAAAATATTCAATGAATTCAGTGTAAATTCACAAATACTTTTAGAATATCTGAGCTATATTTTTCAGAGAATTTACTGTTAGTATGGAAATGTTTGCTAGCCTCTATTTGTGAAAATATAATATTCAAAGAATAATTTACATAACCATTCACATTCATATTTGAGGAACAAATACTTCTCCTAGTAAATGCATGGGTCATAAGCATGTATTTGAAAACAAAGCTGAAATTTTTAGAGAACCTTTGGATATCTAGGCTCTATTAATTTCAATGATGCGAAAATCTCTTTGGTATGTAAGCATTTTCAACTTAGCACAACAGTGACTTCTATTTACAACACTACTGCACTTAAGATGTTTGTGTTATCATTAATGCATTATTCCTGATAGCCTGCACTTTCAATACTGCCATGAAATACCACAATGAAGTTAATGTTATCCACAAGTTCTGTTATGTTTTAATACTTTTAGGTGTATACTCAAACATAATGTGTAGAAACCGAAAGGTAGCAGTTTTCTCAAAACAGACTCCTGGTCTCTTTAATACGCACTTACAGAATATCAAAGACAGAGGAACATGAACAATAGTGTAAAATACATTGTAGTGCAGATGTTGTGTTACGGATGCTTCGCTTTCCCTTTGCCCTGGGCACATCCTCATCTGCTTGCAATTATGTAACATCCTGATAGCAATTATAGCTGTTATTTAATGGATAAATTCATATTGGGCAAACACACATATGAACTCTGTAGATATTCTTGCTTGCCTCCTGGTCTTCTGTGTCACCTGCTGTGCTTTGGTATTGTGTTGCTGTTCAGCTGAATTTATACAGTTATCAGTGCAATCTTTGTGCACTGCAGCAATTTGGCAGTAGACCAAAGGTACAGAAAATGAACAAAGGCTTTTTGAAATAATGGACTAGGTCTTCAGTTCAGCTGCTTCAATTTATGCTAGCTGAAGTCCTGTTACAGTATCGTCAGTGTCTTCAATCAATCAATCTTTATTGCTACAACTTTTGTCATAGCAACTATATAAAGGCACTATCCATATACTCACTGAAAAGGCACTGCACTTACGTTAGCTTCTGAATGCAGGTGTTGTTCTGTTAAAGGTCTGTAGATAACCATCAAAAATTCAAAGTCTGTGCTTATTCTTAAAAAAAAACAAATAAAAGAAATAAATACAATGTCTGTGGTATAGATTCTGAAAACCACCTCTTGATATCATTACCATTTTGACAGCAGGATGAACATTTTAGAATTAGATTTTTGAGATCAGTCAAGTTTCAGAAACATTTGGATCTATCATTTATTTGAGGGTTGGTTTTCCTGTAAGTGGCTAATTAGTGAAGATGGATGTTTGTAAATGGGTCCTCTTTCCTTGTGCATCCCTAAATCTGGGTTTTATTAATGTGAAGACCATAACCCTTTGTAAAAAATTTCCCCTTGTGGGGGCAGTTATAATGCCACAAACAAAAGGTGACATTTATAGAGGTTCAGGTTGGAAGAAAAAGAAAATTCCTTTTGATACACAAGTGTTTGAAAGAGCAGAACCATATAAAACAACAGAAGGCAGACTAATGTGACGAGGCTATTGTGCTGAATGTAGAGCTTGCTACCATTACCTATGAGTGTAAATGAAAACGGCAAGCAGCTCCTGCTTAAACAGTAAAAGAAGTGTTTAGCAGCTTTCACAGGGAGAATAAACAGCTGAAATTATTCTAGCTCATTTTTAGAACAACAAAGCTCTGTTTGATGTAGAAAATAAATAAGCTATCACCTTTTCACCCTCTTTGATCATTTATGATAAGAGACTTAATTCTCTAATTTCAGATTGCATAATTCAAGACTATTACTAACAAGAGGAATAGAGTAAAACATATATATGCATACATCTATATTATACTATGTACAGTATTTTAAAAGATAGCATTTTATTTTAAAGTAAATTATAGTATTTAAAACTATAGTAATTGCATGATTTTAATACACAGACACACACACACATATATGCACATATGCATACATATGTAAGTAGTAATGTGAAGACAACCGGGCTTGTAGAATAAGTATACAGCTTGTCTGTTGGATTTTTTTTTTTTTCTGTGACAAACCCTACTTTATAAACTTTGAAGTTATTGTGTATGAAGTAATTAAGAGGATGGGAAGTTCAAAATAATGAAGTAAAAAAGCATACTTTCAATTCTATACTTAACAGTGTGGATGGGGCACAAGGATTTCTTACATCACATGCCTTTCTGCAGTAAAGGGAGCAAATGTAGGATTATGCTATGTCACATACCAGCCCTTAACTGATGCTCCAGCCCCTTTGTGTACAGAACAATCCTTACCTACTAAGCTCTGTCTTAATCCATTTGCTCTTAGGCAATAGCTGAAGATTTATCTCTATGATTTAGACGTTCATAACTGATGGGTAACAGTAGGTGTACTGGTTTTAAGATACCTGACTTAATATTAACCAAAAGGGAGAAGAGTTCAAGGAGAAATTGTCCAGCACACTCTTAAAACACCTTTTGAAAGGACCTCTAGCTGGCTAGCACTGTAAAATGATGGTACTCACAAGTATTGCTTACTTTAATTTATAAAGCATGTTTCACATTCTTTCCCAGTGAAATGAACTCCCTAGGGTAGCTGGGATTCAAGGACACTTTTACCACTGTCCTACTGCTTCCAGGGAGTTTACCAGGCTGACTCCAATTGCCACAGGTCACTTCCACCACATAAACCTCTACATTTACTAGTTCCCTGATCCACCAGGTACATGGAGGAGCTGCCTGTTGTGTCTGTCGGAGTAAAGTACTGGCGACACAGCGCTGCCATCCTCTCCAGTCTCTTGATACAAGGATCACTGACCTGCAACAACGGACACCTTCGTGTTGCTAGGACCTTGAAATCACCTTCAACACAAGTTGGATTAAGGTAAGCAGACAATAAAAAGTTGGCTACAAAATCCAAATATGGACATTATAGTTACAAAATACTTAGCTGAAACATACAGAAGAGTGATGTTACATCTAGTTGTGTCAAGATCTAATACAGCAGGTCTCTCCCTCCTTTTCTAAGGAGGGCTTGTTTCTTAAGCTCTGCAGAAAGTAATTGGATATTCCTGGTTTTTGGCTATTGGCTATTCTGTCTTTCTGCAGTTACCAATGTCCCAAGTCATTAGCCTATAGAGGGATAAATGCGCTTTCTCAATTGGTGAAACAACGTTTGTCACAATTTGAAACCCGTACACACTTTGAGTTTACATTCCATGTATATTGGTACCCCACACTTTACACACACACCTCAGCATGATACATGAACGTGGCTCATTGCTGACCCAAAACTCAGGCCAGATCGACAGCAATCAGTCACTTTGATGTGATAATGGATTTGTGGGACTGACCTTCAGCCATGCCTTAAAGAACACCTTGACAAACCACACGCAGACACTGCAGCTGAAAAAAAAAAAAAGGAGGTTTTAAAGCAGTGACAGAGAGAAGTGCAGATCTGTAAGGTCTTGTGGATTTGGCATGGTTACATGATTGACACTTGTGTTCTACTACCACCTAGGAAAAATTGTTTCCCTATCTTTCTGCCCAGGAGCTGGGATATCTGTGCACTGTCTTGTACTTGCCTACCAGAGTTATACATCCATGCTCCTCAGTATGTGGCCAGACCATTTAATGAGATATAACAAAATGTGACTGTTGTGGATATATTGTGTTTTGTGTCATGCTTCCCTGTCTTGGTGTTCAGCACTGAGGAACTTATTTTGGTATGCCTTTCAACACATTTTCTCAAGGCCAATTTCAGTTATTTTTGATCAAATCTCTATGAAAAAATGACTTTGTGGTTCTACAATTAAATTGAAAAATATTTTAAAAACTTGGTTAGCATTACACAGAAAGAAATGCAGGAAATGACAATCTGGGAGGACAGAGTGAGTTAAGAAGAAAGATTTCTCTCCTTGGCCTGGAGGGTTAAGATACTTCACTGACTATCAGCTTGAGCAAATATTTAATTTTTTTTTGTATTTGAAATAGAGGGCAGCATCAGCAAAACAACACAGAGCGTATCTCCAACCTCTTGCCCCACCTGTCAACTCGGCATACTGGATAAGTGACTCTCATGAGAAATGAAGATTCAAAGAGCAAAGGATTTACTAAGAGGTAGAGGAGCCTGTCATCTTTCCATTTGTGTTAGCCATGTCCCACAATGTCTTATTACCTGCTCAACTTTGTAGCTGAATCCAGCCCTGGGTTTCAAGTGCTTTTTGGTAGATGAAGGGATTTTCCCGGTGTGGGGGTGTCTCTCATAATTTGCATAAGGGCTTTAATCGCTGAACAATTGGAATAAAGGGATTTCTCTCCTCAGTTTGTCAAATCGGATTTCAAATGATGTTTTAGCAAATGTGAGAATGGGAGAGCTTGGAATCAAGCTGGAATTTTGGTGAATAAAATGTTTACAAAGGTAAAAATCAGGTGTATTATGAACTGATACCTTGAGAAAATTCGCTGTCATAAGTTAGTGCCAACAGAAGGAAAGGGAAAAAGAAAAAATGTACCTGCCAAACTCCACCATTTTTAAATAGTATCCACAAAATCAAATAAATTAGACATAATGCTTCCTCCACTGTATAAATCTATACAACTTGTCAGAGGTGTTACTTGGTCTCCAGATGACCAGTCTGAAAGAAAAGCCTGAACTACATTTCTGCCATCTGCTAACCACACTGATCATTTTGTCAGGTCTACAGAATGTCTAATTCAGTCCAAAGAAAAAATGTGACTTCAATAGAAAAGTAAATTGGTAGTATTCTGGGGCAGATCCCAGCAGTGGAAACCAGTCCAGTTTAATTGGTTGGCATAAAAACATCTGTATTTCAAATAGGAACTGAATTCAGAGCAAACACCTGCCTTTTTCTGCAGACTTTTCATAACAGCTAGGCTACAAACTTTTGCTGGTAGCTGGGAGTTCAAATGAAAGTTTTACTGATTCGGAGCTCAGGGGACTCCAGTCCCCTTCTTCACTATATCCAAAGTTATATATTATTTCCCTTAGATACAATTGTCTAAAACAGTAAGAAAGGGGACATGCTACGGAATTATAACAACTTCTAAGATACTCGACACAGCTCAGAGTCTTCCCACAGACCAGTAAGCATGCACATTATTAAAATCAATTCCAAATTAGCAAATCTAATTGGCAGTTCCTCTCTCTCATCCACATCCCACGTAACCAAGGAGACATGGATATCTCAGCTTCATGTCTCCTTCCCATCTCTGTACTCCTTTTAACAATGTGCCCCTGATGAAGGAACGGCCCATTTCATTTTAAACAGGAGCCACTCCCTGTTAGCAGGGTGACATTGCATTTATTAATAAGCCACCACCTGCTCTGTCTACAGCATCAGAGATACTTAGGTGCTTAACTTGTCTGAATTTAGTGATTGCTAGGTCGCTAAATGGTCTGTGGATGAGTGCCCAAGTGCCCAATTAAGAAACTCATAATCCCAATAACCACTGTTTTTACCTCACCCTTTTTGAAGTATTCCTGCCCTCAGGCGAGGCTACCGTGTCACATTCCGTTAAGCTTTAAGGTCTATAGTAGGACTTCGAAATCCATCTGAACAGCAGACCAGAGAATGGATGTTTAGGCAGTCTCCCCGGCTCTTGGTTTACAGAGAGAACCGAGGAGTTTATACAACCTCTTTTCACACAGCAGCTTACTGCCTGCCGTACGCGTGGACAGTAGGGAGTAAGGACTCTTGCTGAAGGAGTTTTCTTCCATATAGCTGTTTCTTAGCTGACCTTACTCCCCTTTATATCAATGGGGGCCAAGGCAGGTCTGTGCCTCTTTTTTCACTAAGCTATGTCGAGCTGCCCACCAGTAGCTGCAGATAGATAGATAGATTTTGTTTTTCTGTGCTTAGTTGTTATTCTTTTGTAAATTAAAACCTTGGGGAAAAAGAGAATTCTTTTCCACAAGCACTTACTAATTTTGAAAGGTTCTGAAAAGTTGTATTTTGAGAAACCTTCTCATGACCGTTATTATTGACACAGTACTGAAAGTACTCTGACAATAGCAAACCAAACCAAACACACCATTTTCTGAAAATACAGGCAAGAGATGTTCAAGTACACAAATGCTTATTCTGTTTATTTTTCCTGGCATTTCCTGGCATTTTACCTTTGTTGTGAGTATATTTGCCATAGATTGCATCTATATTAATCTTCCCTACATGATCATTTCAGTTCTGTGATCGTAGTGAATTATGGACACACATCTCTGGAGCATTCAAAAAGAACCTCTTCTAGTATGATCTTCTGTAACTACAAGGGAACTAAAAGCTTTTCACACTGACTAGGTAGTTGCTAATTGGAAATTTTCTTTATTGTAGTTTAGCTGAGTTATGGAATGAAATATAAAACACACAGCGTGCTAGACACCTAATTTATAAGTGTGTATATATATGTATATATGCCAAAATCTGTCTTCTTCACTCTATATAAATTGACAGAAAATGAGTACAAATGTATGCATAGATACTGTTTTTCATAGTAGCTATCACATTTTTTCCCCTATTGTTACAAGTTAAGTATGAACTCTTTAACACCTTAGGAAAAAAGATAAACTCATAATTATACAATGTTGTTTATATTGTCTAGTGTTCTATGTAGATTATGCTGTCCCGATGTAAAATTGACATTGAATTTACTGGGAGATTTCTGGGGAGGGCTTTTGATCGACCCTTATTCAGAACCCAATTGTCTCACACATACATGCTAAAAACTAACATAGTGTAACGAAAACTATTCACGACTATACTTTATAAAATGAAGAAGTATACACAAACTACTTCTGATCTTGTAAGGTCTTAAATTTTGAGAACTGCTGATTTGCAGAACTAATCATGTGAGTAATACTATAATCTCTCATGGAGAGCAAATATAATAAAATAATGATTTAATATAATTGAATGATCATCACCTTGAATCTCACATCCAAATAAAATTCTTTAGTACAGAGCAAAGAGGTACAGTGAAAAGAGGTGAACTTTAGGTTGGAGAAAAATTAACCAAAGGAGACAGAGAAAACAGAATAAAATGATTATTAATTGCATTAGGCCTAATAAAGATAACCAATGATATGGACGTTTACTATTTATTTGTTGTACAAAATAAAGAAAAAAGTGATTCAAAAAGGGAAGAAATTGACAGCTCCAGGTAGCTTTGAAATATTTTCTCAACAATCTGGTTAAGATATGCTTTCAATTCTTTGAAACAAATCCTGGGAACTTCGGAGAGCAATACTCAGGGGCTACTGAGCTGAATCCCTGGGCTACAGAACATGCTATGAAAATATAGCATTGGGATTAGTGGGAACGGTGGAGGGCCTCCATGTCCACTCAGCAGGCTCTGTCAAAATTGCACAAGACTAGTGATGGATAGGTATTATCACCATTCATTTCTTGTGGCCTGATAAGAATTCAAATGTTGGTTTATTTAGGCTTCTAATGGAGAATATTTTCTGTTGCAGCTTTCACAGAAGGACAAAAACCTGAATGGAAGAAGATGCCTAACTCTTTTAGAGAGGTTATTCTACCAAACGCCAAAATTTGACACGGCCTAAATAACTGAACATAGTTCCATCGACTTCTATGAATCTAAACGAAACTTGCAGAAGATGAGGACCATGCATTTGCTAGTTGTCGGCAAAACAGCAGGGACAAAGCCAAAATATCTGTTTAAATCAGATATTAAACTTTAAAAAAAGTCAAGATAGAGCTGAATATGTGATTACAATTAAAATCTGAAAACTAATGCCTTGCTCTCTCAGTAGAAAAACAAATGAAACCCGGCTTCTATTAATTTGCTTCCTAGCTGGTCTGGAACTGGACCTGACAAGCAGAGACACTATTTTATTCTACAGAGGCTCTCTAAATGGCGGTTCTAATGGTTTAACAATTTAAAAGAACCAACTTGGTAAAAATATTTTCAAGAGCTAACTAATTCCTTAGGCTAGAAAATGAATATGGCCCTACTGATAGTAAATTATCTGAAAAGGGAGGCTGGCACTGTAAAAGTACAGAAATTGTGTCACCTTACATGGCACTTGATAATAATTTCTAGCCTATAGGCATAACACATACAAGCTAAAGATAAATCTTTTGTGAAATTTTCAGAGGGCTTTGATATTTGGCAGCCAAAAATTACTATTAAAATGAAAAAAATGAAAGAAAAGGAATCAGAATTTATCTAGTACAATAGGTCTGAGGCTTACAAATTAATCACACTTTCTCTCTGTAATCTAATTTGCAATTAGGTTTGCAAAGACTTCAAATTCTACAGTGCAGCTACATATAAAATTGTAACTGATTAGGAGAGTGTTAACACAGTGATTTTTTTCTTTGGGGGGTGCATTTTATTTTTGCCAATTTTTTTTTTTTAGGCTTCAAGGAAAATCTTTCAAGATTTCTACCGGATGATTCTGGAGACAGGTAGGAGCCCGCAAATTTAACTGGCTCTTTTCCTTTCCCATTGATATTTTTATGGATTGTGATGTGATCCTAAAGATGTCCAGAAAGCAACCTGCAGTGGCCGACTGCTCTAGGGCAACAGGTGGTCATTTCTTAGATCCAACTACAGAACATCTGCTTTGGTGGCAGAAATGGAGAAAATGAAATCTGTGCAGAGTAGCAATAGCATCTATGATGTATTATTGAAATAGTTTATACCAGGCCCTTGGTATGGAAATGGCCCATGGGAATGTTAATTAGCACAGCTACTCAGGAGTTTTATGCTAGATGCTTTATATTAGATTGTTTTGTCCAGCTTAGTAAAGATTTGTAGGCTTTAAAATATTTGTATATTCTAACACTTTGCAATATATATTAATCTTCCAAAAACCCCACAATCTCAAAGCACAGAATTTGCAGAGGATCTCAAGGAGTCAACTCTTTCATCTAATTTACAGAAGCCTGAGAAAACTATAGCAAAATTATGTCATAATTAATACAGATATAGTTAAGTGAATAATGTAATAACTTTTTTCTACTAGAAAAGCAACACAGAAGACAAATGTTCTCAGCTGGATGCAGTATTTCTGGGTAATAATATTATAGAGCTTTTAATTTACAGATTATATTTTGGGTGATTAATACTGTCAAAAAGATAAATAATCTGCCTCAATATAAATATAGATTTAGAAAATCGTACTTAAGAGTTTTACCCAGTAGTTGTATATCATTGTCAAATATAGCAAAAACTCAATGACTAAAGGCACAAAGTTCTGCTATGGAGCAGCACAGTGGTGACTAATGTACAGTTTACTTACAGGCACGTTATTATTTTTTATTTGCAAATTAAGCTTCTGCCTTTTCTGTGTTGCTGTATTACGTGATCTTAAAGATAGAAATATACTGTCTCTTCTTTCCCCTCTGCTGCTTCAACCTCCAGCTGCTCTGATTTCAAACGATTGCCATGAATATTATTTCCAGAAGGGAGGAATCTGGGACTGTGCTATACTGATGTGCGTTGGTATTGATTACTTATCTTCTCATCTGAATCACTTCACTTCGGTATCGTCTCTCATTTTTCTCAGAGGTCTGAAGAACGTAATGAAAGCTGCTCCTCCTAATTTGTATCAGAGGCTATGATTTCGAAAAGCACTTGAACATGTTATTAAGCGTGTTGGTCAATAGGGCTAGGTTAGCAGGCGAGGGACTGAGGCCAGGGAAGTTTCCTCTGCTGAAGCAGAGCAGCTACCCAGCTCTGCACTGTTCAGCCTTGTACTGGGAAGGGGAGGCTACAGTGAAAACCCAATTCTCTTTATTCCATTTCACAAATGAACATGTGAGGTAAAGAGAAACTAAATCCAGAGCCACAAAGCAATGGACGCCTATTCCCGCTGAAATCTGTGGGAGTTGGATACCTACGAACACTTTAGAGTATCTAGCTCAGTGACTTGCTGAGATTATTTTGAAAGCCTGGGACAAAACAGGGATCACAAATTTAGTACTGCTGGATTGCTTTCAATCTTAATTTTTACTATTTTGGGGGGGATTTTTGTTTTTGCATACTAGCAGCTGGACAAGAGCACAGCTGCCTAGTGTGGAATACTTTACTCCATTCACCTTGTCTGCATCTGAGAGCAAACAGCCCTTAGTTTCTCTGCTTAGATGATTTTGAGGAATTTTTTTTTTTTTTTTTTTAGTTTTCTTTAGTTTCCCATAAAAGCTCTGGGACAATGGCAATCCTAATAAGAAAGAAGATTGATTTAAAAACAGTCATAAAATGGAACTGCTGACTCATTTATATTCCTTAAAACCTACCTGACTACCAGCTTCTCTGCTTAGTAACAGGCAGAGGAGAAAAGTTGAATAACTTGAATCTGATTAAAGTAGTTTCCTCTCTGACCCTCTCTGCTCAGACTGTCAGCATTGCAGGTGAGTCAGAAAGTAACTTCTTTTTTATCCTGTCATCAGCTGTGAATTATGTGCAGTCTCAACCGTCTCTGACAACACGCTTAAATGCTTTGTTAGCTTCAGGCCTGTAAGACTACACGTGTAGTCAGTGACTAGAGGCACTGGGGATAGAGCAGGCTATTTCAATCCCTAGACAAAAGAAGCAGTAATTCTGTGCTGACTTGCCCTCTGTCTGCTGCCTTCAAGCTTAGTAGTTCTCATCAGTCCACAGCTATTTCTACTCATGGTCAGAATATCTGCTGCCCCAATAACCTCCTAGTCAGCCCCTGGAGAAATTCAGCAAAGCCCTGACACATCTGACTCATGAGCAAATGGCTTAACTCAAGGTAAGACTTTGAACCAAACAGTATTTCTGTATTTCATGAAAAACAAATGGCAAACCTTTGCCTTTTCGCTCAATCCAACATATGTAGCATTCTTAAAATACTTAACAATTTAGCTGAAAGTGACCTTGCAGGAAAGGTGAGTTTGCAGCACTGTGATTTAAAAAAAGATTTTTTTTAATAGGATGATTGACAGTAGAATATGTGCAGATTTCAAACGAGTATCTGCCAGTGGCGTTCTGGCAGCTGGGGACTACAGAAGGAAAGAATTCCTTGCTTAGACTGCCACCATAGAACCCTATTCTCCCCCTTTTTGTGAACACGGAATTGACTGCCAGGATGGTAGCATCAGGCCCTAACTCAGTGCACCTCATTGATTCTACTCTTTTGGAAGGGAGTTAATCTAAAACAGATGACAAAATAGACCAGGGAGCATTCACTGAGATGCTGTCCAAATTTAAGTGTAATTTAATATAGGGAAATATTAAGATCACCCAATTTTGAGCAACTAGACTTGAAATGGGCTTCTCCCAGAGGTGACTCAGTGGAGAAAACAGATTTTGGTATCTGTTGCTGCTAGTAAGAGTGTCTGTCTCTCCACTGAGTATCAGAGAAATTTTGGGGAGATGACCTGGCTAAGCTCAATGCGTCAACTGAATAGCTTAATTCGTTCAACTTTCCCTTGCAGAATTATAGGCTACGCCTCAAAGCAGTAGGATATTAATTACAATAGACCGATTATTTGTCTTTGCAAACTGCATGACTGATGATTACATAATATTATTTTCCACAATAAACAACGTTACATATAATTCAGCTTCTCATTTGCTTAGTTAGGCAGCTGACAAAGTCCCTTTTCTAGATTCACTGTAAGTGGGATTAAGCTGATGGAGTTTTATTGCTTGCTTTCTGTTATATGCAGGAACAATGATGTGAGCTGTTGCTCAGTTCTTCTAGAGAGCGCTCAGTTAATGAATGGCAAAAGAGGCTCTGTAAAATCCAGCTGGTTTTAAATTTTCTTATTATAAATTATGTCTTTAGGTCAAGGGCTTCTGATCTCTTACAAGGGCAGCTGTAGAGAACACACAGGTATATCAGTAATATTTGCCTTCACTTACGGATCATCATCTAAACCACAGATTTTGGTCAGTCATGAGCTGGGGGAAAAGCGCAGGTGAAGGGTTGTTTCCTGTCAACCAGATGTTAATTCCTAGTCATGCATTCAAATAAAACCCTACCGTGTAAGGGATTCCTCACATGTCCCAAAATTTGTGTATGCATGGCCACATAGCTCCCAGAGATGCTAGACCTGTGCCTGCATCGTCTGGTCTTGTCTGTGCAAGGACATCAGAGCCCACAAAATTGGTGTCAATGACTCCTGATATCCTTGCAGCCAGGCAGGACCATACCACATAGACACAGCATTAGCTCCTCTTGTGTTTCAAAGTTATTCTACTGGGTTGCTCCCTGCCCTAACGTGTGATATTGAGGACCCTGGGGCCATATGCTGTCAGCTAGGCTCTCACAGGCTCACTGCTGCTGAGTTTAAAGTGGCTATTAGTTCCAGGCAGGGTGGTATTTTCAGGGAAAGCAATATTGATGGATTTTCTCTCTGACATATTCTCCAACAATGTCTTAACATTTTAGGGACCAGCAGATGAGATGTTACGCCTATACTTCTTGACAGGGTCAATGCAGTGGAAGTAATATATCTCTGAAGCAGCCACATAGTCTATGGATCTATGGTGTTAATGAGTTAGGTTCTCTTCTCCAGTGCAAGTGGCCTCACAGCCTTCTGCTCAACAACATACCTGAGGCCTGCATACTCTATAAGCCATTAAAGTTCACACCCCGTCATACATTATTCCTGCCATATACAAACCAAGCCTGAAATTCCCATGCAAAAAAAAAGCTTTATGAATAAAAAATGATTCTCAGCTCCATTATAGTTTGTGAATTATTGATGATGTTAGAAAACATTGCTGAGCAATTTTGACCTGTATCAAAGGCAAAAGGGGAACCATGGGTAAAGAGAGTTCTCAGAAAAATTCAAACACCTGATTTAGATACAGAGTTTGCTATACAAGCATCAGGCATAAAAAAAGCCAACAAAACAAACCCAAAACAATTCTTTTTTCCGTTTGGAAGCGCTGCATTGTTCTGAAAGAAGTACCACCAAGAGGCACCATCCACTGTCCAACTTCAGTGTTGTGCAAGGTGCTAAAGAGAGGGTCTGATGGACAGATAGTCAAGAAAAAAATCAGAAACCCTAACAAAAGCCTTGAGTGCCAGTGCCAGTCAGTGCAGTGAAGAGACAAGAAATCTGACATGTGGCTGCGGGGGATCTCTGACCACAAAAAAATGTTATCACGTGTCATTCCCCAACTGAATGGACTTAAAAGGCCAGTTAAGAGGGAGAGGGAGAAGAAAAAGCATTTATTAAATACAGTGCAAAAGGAGGCAGAAAAAGTGTTTTTTGGGACACTGTTGTGGGTATTGTACCTTCAGCAGAGTCCCAGGCAGCAACTCTTTAATGGCTTCAGCTTCTACATTCTGTTTTTTAAAGTTTGATAGACTATGAATAGAGTCCAAGAATGTTTATAATACAGTGCAATATAGCAAATTCTTCCATAGTTCCATTCTTCTCTTCAGAGCACTTGAACTTTTGCAAAGTTGTTTTTCCACAGAGTGCCATAGTCCCCCTCCTTGCTTATCCCAGGGAAATTCTAAATTGGACTTCAGGCAACAAAATTGTATGACAGCTACTGAAACTCTTGCAAGGGGGGAGATACCAACACTACCTCCCCACCCCTGCCTCCCTGAGAACAAAACCCCCAAGGTAAGTCTGAACCATGAGCTATCTTAATGACATGGCTGGGAAAGTACCCCTTTGTTTATCTAATATGGCTAATTTTTTAGAACTAGATTGTACAACTGAAAGCGTATTTGCAACCTCCTAACTCTTGTTTGTAAATTAGAGTGCAGATGTTTGTAAATTCAAATAGCCTTTGGAATCTGGGTACCTGCAAACACCTGATATTTTCATCAACATGAAATACAATGAGCTTGCAAACTGTGTGAAAGGTAAGAGTTTAACGGTACTCATCCAGTTGTGAAGCTGTGGCTCAAGCTGTTTACTGGTGACAGCTGTGCCCATACTACAGCTCAGGAGCATAACAACCCACAACAATAAGCACTGAGGCATAAAAACCTGCTTCCTTCATATAGGTGGGGAAAAAACAAACCATGTTTTCTGATCTGTATCTAGAGAATTTTGCCTTTGTAGCATTCTCATTTCCAGTGCGAACCCAAACGGACTATTTTATTTCCTACTTGTCTTAGGAGACTTCTTCACTCTACAAAGATAGCCAAACCCAGAAAATTAGTTAGACTTTTTGAGCTGAGGTAGGTTAATTTAATCTTTATCTTTCTTCCTAAGTGAGGAGAAGTATAAGCCACTGTCTCTTAGTCCCTGCTTGACATTTCTGAATAGTGGGATGGGTAAGTAAATACCTATTTCTAGAATAACAGGATGGGTATTCTTCCATAGTGAAGCTCTGGAGAAAAGAGTTGCCACTGAGTGGTTACAAGGGAGCCTCCTGCCCAGTCATCTATCCCAATAACTGTATCTGCCCATCACCTGCCTCAACAGAGCTTACTTGCTCCATTGAGTCCCACTGTTAAATTATTACATTCACTCAATTTTGTTCTGAAGAAAACACACAAATCCCTGCCCAAGTAAACTGCGGTTCATCTATCTGATCTTTGGCTTGTTATCTTGCTGCTTTGGTTTAGCGTTCCACTTCTATGACAATACTGCCTTTGCCAGTACCGACTCCTGTGCTGAATTAAGTGCTTTCTAGCTAGCAAACTTATAATGAATAAAAGCATTCATCATATGCCAATTATATGCCTCATCATAGGAGCTGGTTGCCATCATTCCCAAGCAGGCCCATGTAGCCATCACAAAACTCAGTGCTGACACTTGGGTCTCAGATTTGCTAGCATCTTTGCACTTATTTCTAAATATTCTCTCTACTGGGCCTCTGGATGCTTTTCCAGATGCCATGCAAGCTAGAGGGCTACTAAAAGCCCATCTTCTGTTATTCTCTTCCCATCTCCTCTAAGCATCTTCCTTCTGCTACTGTCAGAACATGGACACTTGGCTGTCTTTGTTAGATGGCCACACATTCCTGGTTTTATCAGATCTTAGACCATCTATCATAAGCAAATCTACAATCTTGTACATAGGATCCTTGTCCAAGTATTCTGCTGTCCTTTAAGCCAGTTGCCTGCTCCCTAGCATGCAAACACCAAACTCACTCACAACATCTTATTTATTTCTCATAAGCCTACTCTCTGGGTACAGCCTCACTGCCTTTTTTTTTTTTTAAAAAAAAAAAAAAAAGGGATTGATTGGGTAAGTGAGAAGCTCAGACATTTCTCTCTCATTTCTACTTCTGTTTTCAGTACTGATTAAAGAAAAAGGAGAATATGACTGGTTAGTTCCCTTAGGTTACACAGTTTTCCCCAAAATGGAACCACTTTTTAGATTTGCTCTTATGTATACATGTCCTTGCATTACACAATCCTGGTTCAGATGGGGTTCTTGCTCTGTGATGTACAAATTATTATTACCTGAGTGGTTTAAATCTTTAAAAGGTCTTTAGCTGTGAGAAAGGATTGTCGTCTCTTAAGTATTTTAAGTGTTCTAATAAATTAAAATCATCCTACTTTGCACAGTCCCACCATGGATGCCTTCCCGCATCAAGGGAAGATGTACAATTTTAAACACTTTCAGTAGTTTTACATTCCTCAGAGTAGGCTGCAAAATATCAAGCTGCTGTTGACAAGTTGCCAAAAAGTGTTTCTGGTTCCTTTTCCCTTCTTTCATTTTAGGGACTGGGAGATGTTATTTACTTTTTGAGAGGTCCCTTGTCAACTTTCTTAAAGAGCATGGAATGAAACTATAAGCCATGAAATGCCTGGCTAGGAAGAAATATATCTATCAAGATCTAACAGCCGGATGTCTTGCAAGATGCTATGATCTGTTCCCAATTTGTCATTTGTGCTTAAGCATGACTTAAAGCGGAGTTGCTTTTAATTGGTTTCGGATCAGGCACTACTGTTTATTCATTGCATCACAGGGGTGTTCAGGATCTCCAATTCTGGAACTTTATCCTGCTGTGCAAGAAGCCACATGCACAAATCAGAAAGTCTCTTTGTGATTGAAATTATCTATCACAGCATGACTTATTTTTCTAAGAGTTATCTGAAAATCTTCGCTATTACTTCCAAAGTCCTATGCACAGTAATTTCAAGTTAAAATATTTAACTAGTAGAAACTAAAAGCAACCCTGCCGATGTTTAAAAGGAACAAACAAACTATTTTTATCTGCATGACTACCTACACAAACATACATATATGCTATGTAATTATATGTCATTCCAGGATTACTATGTTTGCAACAATGGAGAGGTATATACTTGCAAAATGTATGGCTATCTGCTGACTGAAGTGCTCTGCAAGAGCTTGAGAAAGTTATTATATGCTTTATGCTCTACAAAGAAAGAAAACTGAAACACAACAAAATAAGGGAAAAAAGAATCCCTGTCCACTAAGACCCTCGTGCTACTGCCTGAATTACAGGATCTTCCAGGTGACTACACCCTGTATGCAGTTAATAGATGGCACGTCCTAATATGCAGGGCTCCTTAATTAAACTAACACAGAGACATGATCCTCAAATTGTGCATTGATACTGTATTATAATAGTACCCATGTCCTGCAAAGAATAAACACTAGACTGTGGTGTTTCCTTTGGCTGTATATATAATACTGACATACAATTTCATTCAGAAATTCTGGATAAGATTTATCAGCACAAGTTGCTGTTCTTGTTTACATGGGTAATTTCCTTGCTTTGCTTAGCAAGTTTGAAAAACTTCTGTCTAGAGCCCAAAATGCCCTGTAATATCATTTCATATCTGTCCAGGGAAACCTTTAATGAACTAGAAGTGTCAAGTATCACCCTCTTTCATATAACAGTTTAATATTCAGAATGAATATTACAGGCAAATGGATTAGCTTTCCTTGATGTTTATGAAGTTGCTGTAAAAGCAGATGGATAATCACTATAGCAACTTAGCACATCAGGAGAGAGCCATTGAAAAGCATTCCATAATCAGGAACATGACCTTGACAGCCCTCACTTTCAATTGCCTAAGCAATATTTTTCATCTGTTGTAATCAGGCAAATTTGTTGCATGCCAGTAAACCTAGTTGGACTATCCCAAAACACCGTCTGTGTTGGAGTGAGCAAATCTAAGAAAGGTCATACATCTCAATTTAAGATATTTTATTACATTTTCCCCTATGGCATCTCATATATTCAAATATTTCAAACTTAGTACACTGAAATAATAAAGTAGCAAGTGGATGTTATGTATCTCAAATTTACTAAGACACCGTCTCTCAAAACTTCTTCACAGACAAACTGAGACAAACAGGCTAGATAAATGGACCACAAGGTGGACTGAGAACTGCCTTACCTGCCAGGCTCAGAGGACGTGATCAGTGGCTTGACCTCCAGCCGGAGATTTGTCCGTAATGGTGTACCTCAGGGGCTGATGCTGGGGCCAGTACTGTTTAACGGCATCACTGACTACCTGAATGATGGGACAGAGTGCACCTTTGGCAGGTTTGTAGATGATATAAAACTGGGAGCAGTGGCTGATACACTGCACAGTTGTGTTGCCATTCAGAGGGACATTGACAGTCTGCAGAAATGGGCTGACAGAAGCCTCATGAAGTTCAACAAAAGAAAATGCCAAGTCCTGTAACTCAGGAGGAATAGGCTCATGCAACAGTACAGGCTTGGGCCAAGTGACTGAAAAGCAACTTGGCAGAAGAGGACTTGGGTGTCCTGGTGGACACAAAGTTGAACGTGAGCCAGCAATTCACCCCTGTGGTAAAGAAGCTCAATGGTGTCCTGGCCTGTAATAGGAAAAGTGTTGCCAGTAGGTCGAGGGAGGTGATTCTCCCCTTCTACTCAGCACTGGTGAGACACATTTGGAGTCTAGATCCAGTGCAAGAAAGATATGGATGTACTGGAGCAAGTTCGCAAAGGGCCATAAAGATGATTAAGGCATTGAACATGTGTCATATGACAAGAGGCTAAGAGAGCTGGGACCTGATGGGAGGAGCGGTAAAAGAAGATGGATCCAGACTCTTCTCAGTGATGCCCAGTGACAGGACAAGAGGCACAATAAGCACAAAATGAATTATGAAAATTCCACATAAACGTAAGCAAAAAACCTAAACACTGTACTGTGTGGGTGGTTGAACACTGAAACAACCTGTTCTCCATCCTTCAATACATTCAAAACCCAACTGGACATGGCCCTGAGCAACCTGCTCTAGCCGACCCTACTCTGAGCAGGGGGGTTGGACTAGACAATCTCCAGAGGTGCCATCCAACCTCAGTGACTGATTCTGTGATGAGGCATTGTGATAGGACTCTAACAGAAAGAGCTGATGTCTGATTTTCTCCAATTAATTTTCCCATCTGCAGTTGTCCAGAGACCTTCATCTTTCATGTTGTAGGCTAACCTAATGTCAACACTGTATCCTGTTCTGCTGCTCCTCTCATGATAGGGATCATTATATAACTTCGTAATGTGAACAGAAATTAAAAAATCCATATCACAACACTATCAGGAAGAATTGTTGGAAGAAGAAAAGAAAAATAAGGAATGAGGTGCAGCACAACCCTCCAACAGCTGGTATGTGTATCCCTTCTCTCTGGAAAGTGCTGTTTCCAGCTCCAAAGGGAGCAGACAAGTATGTTCTTCTTTGAACCTACAGGTTGAGGGCATGACCATAACAGGATTACCAGTGAGAAACTTGAGATGTCTTAGTTGAACTACACTACAGGTAATCTGAGCATGTGATGACCAGTTTCCATGGAAATCTCAAAGGATTATATTTTCTCAGAATTTCTGGTATTTATTAATACTCACCTGAGGTGAAAGTATCATATGAACAGGCCTTAGGATGTTTCACCATTAACAGTGATTAACCCGTGAATCTTGAGTATTTATTTAGTGCTCAGAGAGATTTACTTACAAAGTGATGCAGACTTGTCTCTGTCTTACAGTCAGAGAAACACAGGTACTGAAGATTCAAGTGACTCATTCAAAGTAAGAAAAGTGGCTGACAGCAGAGAATGGCAATGCTTTACTCCAGTAAGATAACCAGCAAACAGAGGAAGTCTCTCTCCCTTCTTTTTGTGCTTGTGGTCCAAGCTGAAAACAAAAAGCTCCGGTGTACATTCAAACAACATTAATCACCGTCCTAATTTAAAAATCTCCATATTCATGAGATCTTGGATAAG
This sequence comes from Calonectris borealis, assembly GCF_964195595.1. Classification (NCBI taxonomy): domain Eukaryota; kingdom Metazoa; phylum Chordata; class Aves; order Procellariiformes; family Procellariidae; genus Calonectris; species Calonectris borealis. Next base: position 77,557,536 of record NC_134313.1, on the reverse strand, counting down.
GTTTTTGTTTTACACTCAGGCCAACAGTGATAGCCAACAAAAACTCTTACTAAAACCAGCAACAACAATTTCTTCACCCGCCAGCTGCTCTTTGAATAAAGATAAAATTTCTAACTTGTGTTATTGAGTTGACTAATGGAGCCTTTCCTGGCTGAAAGTAAAGATGTACAAACACTTGTTTGTACATAGAGGATGAATGACCCTTCTTCCACAGTAGAAAGAAGAGGCACGGCTTTTTTTCTTAAAATAAACCCTTATTTTTTTCATTCCCCATAGATAGAAAGTCAGTTATGGCAGAATTTGTCATGCTGAGGGACAGATCATAAGTCATCCTAGAACAGTGGCAGTTTTTGATGCTACACCATGAACCTCCCTGGGATTCCCTGGAGTTGATTTTGATCTGAAAAAGCCAAGAGGCTCCAAGATGCTCTTATCACAGGCAGCAACCTCCGTGTATTCCTTTTGATTATGGCCAAACAAAAAACAGGTGGGAGAAAAACCACCATTTAAATAGACTTTTGTATCTAAGAAAATGAAGTCATTAAAGCAGCAACAGAGGAACAGGCCCTGTCTTTTGACATAAAGACTGGAAATAAGAGACTCAGCTCCCTGAAGTAGCTGCACATTGTACATTACCAGTGGACAGTTTGTCCCCAAGTGTGCATTCTTAAATGCTATTGAGTTTACATTGCATTGTCCAATCTTGCTCATTTGCCTAAAAGAAAACACACACATATACAGTCACAGAATGCTTTATATCTGCAGCTTGTTTTATGTATAGCAGGCATGCATCTGAGCATCTTCCGATGGTGCTGATCTTAGAAATATTTGGTTTTGAAATAATGATTAAAAATGTGTGGACAATCATATTGCTTTCAGGACATAGACAAAACTAGTATACTTCATGTTTATTCTGGTCTTTTCCAGATCAAAAGAATGCTTGCTTTGTAGTAAGCATGTGCAGCCTTCAGAAGCATAACTAAATAAAAACCTGGGTTTTCAAGATGGGTGTCAGGCTCCAGGCCATCCCCAAGATTGAGAGCTGCAAGACTTTGCTGCTGCCCCTGAGAGAGCTGCCAGCTTGGGAATCAGCTCACTTTGTCTTCACCCAGGGCCATCAAATTCCCCCTCACAGAGACACTCCTCTGGATCACAGAAAATCACCTGCCAGCAGTTCCACTTCTGTGGTTCACCCTTCCATGCTGGGCAGTAAGATCAGGACAGTTTGAATTAGAGTGCCACTGACAGGAAAGAATTTCCGTCAAAAATATGTGATACCTACAGGTAGCAAAAATAGTCAGAGCTCTTAGCTATTTGGCTAGTATATATTACACTCATCGTATTGCCTCTAGTAGACTATGGGGCTTCATGAATTGGCACCTATTAGTAAACGTGGAACATGTCAGCTTGAGCTCTGACTTTGATTTGAAATTCAATGATTACTGACATCTTTAAAAAGCAGGTCTCCAGAAGCACCCTGTAATTTTTTTGATGACCCCACTGATGACTGTATAGAGCCACAAATAATGCGTGGATGTAGACCTTTACAAAAACACTGTATTATTCTAACCTCCCCCTGTTGATTCAGGCTGTTCTCTTTTCACCCTATTATATGTACAATTGGAGCAGATTTACTGCCTTACAGTTGAATATTAATGCTTACTTATTAACAAAGCTTGAAAATTTTATTACAATGGGAGCTTCATTAAAATAGCCTTCTGAAAGAATTAAGATGTAAAGATAATAATAAAAAAGTATACTCCTAAACAGCCACATCACTATATTCAGCACCTTTAGAAACTGCTGTGAAAAACACTGAAGTTTTATTTCCCTTTTACTGCTTGGAAAATAACATTAAAAAGCTTAATTGGCTTTCTCAAGGTCACACATTTAAGTCACTGACAGAGTGGCGATTGCAGGGTAGAAAAGCCAAGGTACTGAATGCTAGCAACCATAGCAGTGGCACTAGTGCCCTAGGTCTAAGCCTGCCTACTCTTGGGATAAATATAGCAGGTTGTTTCTTCTCTTTTCCCTAAAGAACAAAATGATTTGCAATTTCTGCTGGCTGCTGTGAATTTGGTTTGCTGGAGCTTCGGTGGCTGAAAATGAATCAACAGCAGGTGGCAGCAGTTTGTCACTCTTCCAACCTTTTCTGGCTTCACAAGCAAGAATCTCTGGCCACATAAATGGCTTTTTGCTTCCTGGGTTCGTTCTGTATTTCTGCAGAAGAGAGTTTTGACTCTCCCGGAAAGGTTTTCTACTAGACTTCAGAGAAAGGTTGGTACTGGGCGACTCCTGGTGATGCCAGGTATGCCCAGTGCCCGGCACTGAATTCGTACTGCTGGCCTCATTGGAAGACTGCCTGCATGGATGCAGAGAACAGTGATGTTCTAGGAGACTTGGGTACAATGAAGAAAAAAGGGGCAGATAATTTTCTGTCAGTCTCTTGAGTACTACAGGAGTACCCTGAATTACGTGTGATGATCAGAATGATTTATGCAGACTTCTAAAGCAAGACTATAAAGCACTTAAATATTCTCTATGAAATGAACCTATTAATTGTAGTGTTTAAATATTGCATTTTCCTACATCAGAATACATGCCAGTAATGTATTTTTTGTTTATTTCCAATCAACGTGCATGGTTCATTCTTTCTTAACTTGCATTTTATAACACAAGCAATGTCTCAAGGATATGTAAGCTAATCAGTTTGCACTGAAATGGTTGTGTTTTTCATCTGTTAGCTACAGTTATTGTTGTGTGCAGGAATGCTGTTAAAACCTTAGTAAACATTATTAAGCACAAAAAGAATGATGATAGTTCAATGAACACTAAGCTGTGGACTAATGGAATGATGCATGGTACAATGCAAGAACAAGAGGAAACGACAAAAGGAATTCCACATTTGCAAGCAAGCTGAGCTTTGTGAAATCTCTAAAGATAAATTCAGCAGGGTAGGAGCGATTATATACTTGCTGCCAGTTCCGCTTCTCAGTAGAACAAGCTGGATCTAAGAACTGTAGTAAAAGCTCCTATTTTCATGTCCTTAAAAGGAAGAAAAAGCAACAGAACTCTTCTATACATACACATTATGATATTATGTAGAAAAGCGGCATAAGTAAAACTACACATTTTCTACCTTCTATTGATTTATAATTTTTATAATTCAATCCACAGAATGCTTACAGCTCCACTCAGGAAAATGGATTCTAGAAATGCAGATGTAAAATCAGTTTCTTCTCACATGTTGATAGTAAATAATGCCACTCTTTTGTGCTTAGTACGGACAACATTTTATCAGTTAGACGCATGATTTAAACGCAGCACCTTCCCATAGTCACCTTGAACAACTGAATTGGGATGTACTTCCTAAAAGTATTTTTAATGAAACGCAACATGCCTTGCTAAATAGGGCACCCCTCTCCCAGGAAACCAATATTCCATTCCTGTTTATTCAAGTGAATTCCAGCACGTCTTTGCTCAGGTTGGTTAACATCTCTTGATTTCTCTTTCCTCTGTCCATGGATGAGGACAGGGATTTGCACCTCCTGTTCAAAGTACTCAAACTGACAGAGAGGAAATGTTCTCTGACATGCAAGTAAAAATGAACTTGTGTTGGTATAAAACACACACACAGAAATAGCCCATTGAAGGGTTAGATTTTATTTTACTTTTTTCCCGGAGCATCAAGGGGTCAAAGGATGCAAACATTTGTATATTGCTATTTTGATATGTTCTAATGCTAACAAGCATTGTCTACGCTCTCCAAAAACTGCCGCATCAAGCCGTTGTGCTAAGCTGTACCTTCAGTGTAGTCTGTGACAATGGAACCAGAGATGTTGGAGCTACTTTCCAAATTCCAGATGTCTGCATTGAAAGAGACTCCGCAGCTTTCCAGCAGTTCACATGCAATAAAATCCAGTGAGACAGTGAGGCACCACCTTCCCTTTTTTCTGACTTCCCTTGTGTCTCATGCATCTTAGGTGCTAGAGGAGATAGCTACTGCAATGGTGGAAATCTGAAGCCATATAAAAACATCTTTATAGAAGTGAGTTTGCAGGCTGGCTCATTGCACAGTATACAGAAAGGTGATACCATGAAGTTTCTGGTCCCTAATTTTAATTTGTTATTTAGGAGAAAAGATGGAAAGGACCGGTCCAATTAGTCTGGTTGGACTTGAATTTGCACGCTGTATTTAGCAGTGTTCATCCCAGACAAATGTTTTCTTTAGCAGTTTAAACCCCATTTTTTACATTCTTGTGTCTCGAGAATATTTATTGAATGTTCCTCCCACTCAAAACCTACTAGTCCGTAAAATGTTAAAATTATTATATGCAGCTATATAAAATAACTGCCCTATTTCAGCCATCCACATGATATTCCTGACATGAGATTCTAACAGCAGCTCTTGGAAATATGAGCAGGCAGTGGTAATGCACTGCACATAGACTAGACCACAGTGTTATTAATACATACGTAAGTGTATCTATTAATGCCCATTAACCATCAAGTTGCAAGATTTGACTTGTGTATCCCCCTCACTTTATATCATTATGCTGACACAATCTGATTGGCAGCTCAGACTAATTAAAACCAGAATTAAGAACTAGAGAATATCAACTTTCTTCTAATACTAAGAATAAATAAAAATAAAAGTTGAAACAATGACTGAAAGACCCTTATTAAAAAAAGCATTACATGAGACTACAAAATAAACCCAGCTACAAAGGAAGCCCAGTTAATATTGGAGTATCACACCTAGTAGCACAGAGTATAATTTGCCTAGCTGACCATTGTTTCAATCATTCTTACTTCTTTTACTACATTTTAAAAATGGCAAGAGTTGGTTTATTTCAGGTTTCTGGGCATTTTTGAAGGGTCAATATTACTACACACACTCTAATGAGTACAGTGTAGAGAATCTTAGCAGGAGATGAGAACGGTTAGATCCTGGGAAATGCTCTCTCTGCTGGCCATGACAGTCTTGATGGTTTGACTTCAGTCTCAGGGCAGGCAATCGTCTGAAGACTATCTTACAACTTGCTGGTATCACCAGCTCTTGTGTCATATGAATTTGTTTTTTCCTACGAGATTGTGCTTTTTCTTCAGGTCAGTGTGGGACTGGGAGAGCAGCTGTATTTCCTGTTAAAACTTTGTCCCTCAGGGCTGTGAAATGTGACCTCCAAGCCTCTGCGTATGACCCTTCAGTTCCCTGAATTACTGGTGGAGGAGATTACTTGGCATTTTTTCAGGAAACATTCATCTTTTTGGTAACCAGCGGAGAACTCCCACACATGCACTTGCCTTTTTTTCTTGGTGGGGTATTGCCTACTTTTAGGGATAAGTTAATGTAGTCCCTACAGTATCTGGCACAATCCAACATCTATAGAGAGTAGAATTTGAGCTACCAGAGCTGTTTTGACACATCATACGCGTTCCTCCTCCACTTTCAATTTAACTATTTATTTAGTATTAGTGAGGTTCAACCACTATCTGTGCTTCCATTGTTAGGCAGACTTGCATTTGACAGGTAAAAAAGAAAGTACCAGCTGAGCCAAACATTCTGTTTGTGACCGATGAAGAAAGAGATCAGTAGCAACAGGCATGTCAGGAGTAGATTGTAATAGGTAGCTCACAAGCTGGTTATGGTTTTAACAGTTTTTAATGTTTGATTGAATCAGTCCAAACATTCTTTGCACAGCTCTGAATCAATGGGGGCAAAAACAAGTTCATAGGCGTTAAAGCTATTCTTTATACAGCCTGACTTTGAGGGAGAGATGCAGAGATCATAAGCAAACTCCAGGGCAACACGTATCTTCCCACATCTGAAAGAATTATATTTTGCAGAAAGGAGGACAATTGGCAATTATTTAGGGTTGATTTGGGACACTTGTCTTGAACATAATGTGTCCAGCTGAATTTGAATTGTCTTTGAATTGTACTCTTCTCCTAGCTATTATTAAATTTGCTTTAATTAGCCTTTATTGAAAAAAACAATGCAAACATTCATGTTCTTGGGTTTTAGCGTCGGTGTCTTTTTAATTACAGTATGCAATACTTTGCTGATTTTGAGAATAGGAAGTCCATTTTATTAAAACTGGACTTGAAGCACATTAAAATGAATGTGTATGTTTACATCAAGCCCATAAGGATTTAAGTCTGTTCTTCAACACCCATGTGGTTACGGTAAAACTAGATCCCAAACTGGTTGCTGAGCTGCTAGAGCTATTTGCTTGAAGTATGTTCTGAAAACACTGCAAACTGAATAATTGAAATAGTAATAAACCAAATAAACTTGCTTATGTTCACTGGCAATTCAGGGAGATGCAATGTTCTCAGCAGCACAGGTCTTAGCTCCACCTGATCTCAGACAGAAGCTGCACTGGTGGGATGAGGAAAAAAAAAAGCAGCCATTGCCAAAAGCAGACCTGGCACTTAGAGCCAAGTGATGAAATGCCTTTAAAGTACTGACATTTAAAGCAACCATACTCTCAGCTGAGAATTAGTTTATTCTGTACTCCTCTGACTTCCTTAGCCTTACTACTCTATAACCCAGCTGTCATGCAGCTGACAACAGGCCCATTAACTCTGCCAAATGATGGTTTTCCTATTTTCAAACACAGTAGGCTCCTAAGTATTCAGCCTCTGCTATCAACAGCCGAGTGTCAACTTTCATCAGCAGCTTTAAGCCACTCAGCTCAGTACCCAGCAATTTACTGGGTTAAATACATCACTGTTTTTCACTGCACTCCCTACTCCTTCCCCTCAAGCCCAGCCAAGAGTTTTTCACTGATCTTTTATGTGCACGTTGGTAAAACATACCCTGTTCAGGGAAGTATTTACACACATGTATGTTTAAGCTGTACAAGAACTCCTCAAACTAACTTAGCACCAGTAACTGCCAGAATCAGGACCAATCCGTGGGAAGTGTTGTACTTCAAAGTTTTCTGCCTCATACTTGGTTTAAATTCCCTCTTCTTTTCAACTGTATTTCAAAGCATTTGTGCCGTGTTACTTTCCAGGGTGTTGATATGCTTAACAGATTCCTACCTCTCCGGTTTGAAGGTGCACACACATTACTGCTCTGAAGATGGAGCTAAAGATTTTTGCAAAGTTAGAAGGAACTAAACACAAATAAAAAGAACAGATACAAAGTTTTTAGGTTTTTTTTTCCCCTTGTAAAGGACTGATAAATAAGCCATGTTTTCCTGACTGCAGCTTATAGAGTTGGACATCTGTAGCTCATTAGTCGTCTACAACTGTCATTCAAATCAATTAATTGAAAGAATTAGGTGCTTTCTAAAAGAGGAACAGAACAAAAATAAATTCACTTTTTTAACATTTCTTTTAAAAGTCTTTCTGACATTATTATCTGCTGAGCACAGACTAGCATATTGTTCCAAATCTTTTATCTTTCCTTTTTCTCTCTTCTTTTTCTTTGCATCATCTAGCGCTTGGTTTGTATGTCAGAAATATCCAAGTTTCGTTCCTATCCAAAGCTTTCATTTTTGGAGAGGGATGTTTTAGACCCCAGACTTATGAAAAGGCCCCTTGGATACTCTGTCTAGCACAGTACAGTGGCTAGCATTTGAGTACTACATCTTCTACATGGCAGTTCTACATCTGATCAAAATTATTTCAAATATTCTTTCCATGCCTAATGCTATGACTTTCAAGGATATTTTCTAGCATTTTAGGTCAGTTTTCCTTTTGAAAGATTATTGCAAATTATCTTGCTTATATTTGATCCAAGAAATTCTCTCCAGGTTTAATCACTTTACAGACTGCTGGGACTCTATGTTATTCTCTCTTTGCTGGATATCAGGAGAGGAAAACTTGGACAGTCTTCTGTAATAACAGTAGAAGATGATGATGGATTTGAGTTTATATGAATGCAGCCAGAAACTCCATAACCTGCTGGCACTATTGTCATGGCAAGGAGAACTGGACAAAATGAGTAGGAAAGAGTTCAGTTTGCACAACTGACTATAAACTGAGCATTATCCTTTGATTGCCTAACTCTGAAGTTGTACCTGATGTGCTTTTCTATAGGTGTCTTTAAGCACCAGTGCGTTGAAAAACAGCTCAGCTATCCTGCTGCTACCACACTGTGCCTTTATAGAGTAAGATAGAGTCCCATTCTATGATAAGGAATTAATTCCAGACATTATATCTTTTGAATAATACAACTCAGTCTACTTCTGCCAAAATCATGCAGCTCTTTTTAATGGTTCCCATTAGCAAAGGCTATAGCCGCCTGTTCTGGCCTAGGTCATGATAAAACTGTTGTTGAATCCTCTCATGCTCAAAGCTCCTAGGCATTACAACCAGAATAAAATGAAATGAAACTATGTGATCACCTGACATGGGACCATTCAGTTCAAAAGTCCTACCTCCACTTTTCCCATTAGATTCTGTGAAAACTGACTTAAGCTCATAGCAAGGTTTTGCTATCAGATTCTAAATAACCTTATAAACAGGTATACTAAAATTAAATAGTCTAAGGATTATAAACTCCACAAAGAAAAAGAGAGTTGTAGCTTTGTAATAACTTCCACATAGTACACAGAAAGCTCCGTTATTCAGCACATGCTGCTGGATACCACACTCAACACATCCAAAACCAACATCACATACAAATTAATGTAGCCTCTCATCAAGTAATGTAAGAAATAAAAAGTTAAAAACAATCCAAGAATGGGATGCACGTTTGTGTGTGTGTGTGTGTAACATGCAAATATATGAAATTCGAAACCAAAAAGTATTGTTTACACTTGTTCCCCCTCCACAAATCTTACTCAGCTCCAGCAGGTATCACTCTGCTGCTGCATCTTTCTGGCTTATTGACAAACTTCAGTGATTTGATGGTTCTAGTTGTGTGGAAATCCACTCCAAAAGCCTTCTTTCATTTTACTCAGTGTCAGATTTCCACAGAGATTTAGTTTCTTAATTACACAATGCTTTTTCCTGTGTAAAGTTTTATTTCTTAACTCCTGCATGTGATACTATGAAAAACAGTAGAGAAAAAGAAGTGATCTTTGAGCATGTGGAGTGAATACATAGAAAGAAGTCTTACCTTTTATCTTAAGTTCCTGGCTTCTGTATTTACGTCCCATAGGTTATCTCAAAACAAGAAGTTAGGCTACAATTACTTAGGCTGAAGATAATGAGACCACCTAATAACAAAGAGGAGGAAAAAAAATGGAGAAAATAAAAATAGCTTTAGAGAAGGATTGGATCTGAATGACAAAAAATAGCCTACCCTTTATTGTATATAACCTGAAAGCTCTTATGTGAAAATACAGCTCTCCATATAGCCTGCTGCCAGTAATTACCTCAATTACCCCCAGTTACTTTTCATTAGAATTCCTCTGAGCCCAGGAATTTGTGGTCCCCATGCTGGACACCTCACTGTTAGGAGACAGGCCTTGAATCAAGGGTTCTTTGTTGCTTGCAAGTTACGTGGGACAAAGATTAGTTTTAACTGTTTCTGAAAGTCCCAGGACAACACTGCAGATTGGTGTCTCTAGATGCTACTGAATACAGAATATTAAACACTAAGCAAAGTTGGTTTTCCATCATCTCTCACTTAAATATTTTCATTTTGACAAGGAGTATAGCTGGAGCAGTCCTGCATAAATTCAATGTAGATAAGATCTAACTGAAAATAAAAAATTATTTTATCTGACTAGGAATTCCAAATTTTCAATATGTTTCTCTTTCAGTCTCAGGGCAAAGTTTAATATTCACTAGAAAAAAGTGGTCAGACAGCAACATAGTTAAGAAATAAAGACATGGTTGTGGATTGAAATTTTCCTTCATAGGTGGGGATAGTTTGCAAGGAAGCTTATATCATATGGGGAAATGAGAACATGAAACACTGCCTACTGAGCGTTGCCAAAGTTCAAGTGGACTGGCGGAATAACTGCATTTGATTAGGTCCTATAAGCAAACCGTTTCCATTCAGGAGAAGCACCTGAAATGAAGATCTTTTTCCAGTTTTTCTTTAAGAAAAAACTAACAATTTTTGCAAATTTTCCCTGAAAAAAATGAATTTTTTTTTTATCTTCTATAGAATATATCTCATGGACATCTGCAAACTTGTAGTGTAAAGGATAAAATTAATTTCACAAAGTCCCAGAAACCACGGAAAACCGGGGAAAGGTGGCTTCCAATCCAGTGATGGATCCTTAACTTTTGCCTCACTATCTGCAGTTAAACGAAAATTAATTGCAACCCTGGCTGAAACAATTTACAGGCCATGTTTGCGCAGCTGACTGCAAAATTGTTACACACTTCCTCTACTTATAAACTCTAATGATCTTTATTACCTAATGCAGATGTTAAAGTTTTAAAGTCTGCTTACTTTTTTTGATAGATACTCTGAGATCTTCAAAGGAAATGTGTATTTTAGAATCAAAGCACTTCCATTATTAATACTTGACAGGATAATAGGAGAGACAACGATTAGGGGCTTTCAGATGATGAACATCAGTTCTTCCAAATACCAAGACCTTAGTTAACTCGGCAAACCTTGCTCCATCTTCACTTTTGGTATTTTTTTCTTTTCTTTAAAGCAAAGCAGCATTTCTCAAACAGTTTTGCCTAATGCATCTTTGCAAAGAGGACAAAACCATAATTAATATAATCAGAAGTAACACAGCAGAATTCTCTGCCTGTTCTCCCTAAAAGCATATCCTCCAGTTTAGGTGAGCAGTCACTAGACGCTGTTGTGTGCGTCACGCTAGCTGTGAGCCAAAGTGCTTTTCTAGATAAAGGTCAACGCTTTCAGCATCCTGCAGGCTGACTCTGCTTCTGCCAGATTTTTAGTTTAGAACAGATGAAGTGTGTTTTAAGTGTTTTTATTTAATGTTGGTTACCCAAAACAGTGACCACTTTTGACCATTTGGCCCTGCATGACTTGATTAAACCACAGTGGAAATATGTGGCTGCACCGGGTCTGCCCCCTTTCTAAGTCAGATGGAGAACTTGACAGGATCTTTAGCTGAATGAAGAAACCATCCCTACCAAACACACACTGAGGGTGCTGTCTAGGACTTCGTGTCCCCAGGATCCTAACTTTTGGTGGCTAGTAGGGATTTGGAATAAGTTTGATAATTAGGTCAAATCCATGTTAAAACTTGAGTGTTCAGGACTGCTTTACATTTTCAAGTCTACCATTGCAATGAAAGGGATTCAAAATGTAAAAATGCAAACTCAGCTAAATCTTTTATGCTCAGCCGGGAACCCCACACATCGCTGCTGGCTTTGGACCACCCAGAAAAAGCTACGGGAATTCTTCAGACTGATGGTGTTTATAGTGCCCCTTTCCTGCTCGCTGTTGTTTCTGCGATGGCTTCCAGAAACTGTGGAGGCATCAGGAGTTTAATAGTATTTTCTGCTTCCTAAATCTTTCTCCGCTTGCTCTGAGGAATTATATTTGATTTCCTTAGTGGTTATAGATCTCAGAGAATGAAATAGTTCCTGAAGTTGTCAGCTTGTTTATTGAAAAATCATTTCTCAGCACATCCTTGACCAGGGGCAGATGGGAAGGCCACAAAATCATGCTTGTCCAAATCAGCCTGCTCTCCAACAGACATTGTTGCATAAATGTCCATCATTTTCTTTGCTGAATACAGGGTTAAAGCCTTGCTTTACGCTGTGTTTGCTAAAAAAACTACACTCAAAAAGAGTTCTCAGGATTACATTTTTAAAACAATTTAGATTTTTATTAATAGGGCTGAGCCATCAATCAAAAAGACCTTTTTAACAGCTTCACATAATAAAAATACTTTATGAAGGGGGTTTCCCTACTTCCTGGGGCCAGTGGGAGGGAGCAGGAACAAGGATTATCAGGCTAAAGAGGCCTCAGGACAATATTAGCTTGCAATGCAATTTAAGATGGCTGCAGGTAAGTACCACCTTTCTGGACTCCAGGAGGTGGCCCAAATGGCTGCACCATGAGGTCCTTGGGGAAAGCAGAGATTTTCTACCAATTGTGAAGGTCTGTGACTGCTTAGGGTAACCAAATGTTGTGAACACTGAGATGTGGTTTAAACATCCTTGGCAAGCTGTATGACAAAGTATGAAACAGAAGGATACTCGTATGCTTAAGATGTCAAACACAAGTACCGCAAGGCTACCTCAGAATAAAGATTTTCATAGAGAATACTACCAGGACTATCTGGGTCTGAAAGAAGTCCAGTCTTATTCATAGTCTCCCAGATATGAAACATCTGTCCTCTAATCAGGTATTGGAAGCTAGTTGCTCTCATTATTTGTTAAAAATGAAATATAAACCCTTACTACTTCTTGACTTCATCTCCAAGCTTTTGCTGTGATTTTGCCTGTTAGATGAAAGAATACCTCAGTGTCAGACTTGGAGCCATAAGGTGAAACTTCTGTTCTCTCTCCTGCCTGAGGAGCTTCCAACTCACTCACCCGAGTGCAGCAGCAGCAGCATCCAGCATAGAATCATAGAATCGTTTAGGTTGGAAAAGACCCTTAAGGTCATTGGGTCCAACCGCAAACCTAACATTGCCAAGTCCACCCCTAATCCATGTCCCTAAGCACCACATCTTTTAAGTGCCTCCAGGGATGGCGATTCAACACCTTCCCTGGGCAGCCTGTTCCAATGCTTGATAACCCTTTCGGTGTAGAATTTTTTCCTAATATCCAATCTAAACCTACCCTGGTGCAACTTGAGGCCATTTCCTCTTGTCCTATCACTTGTTACTTGGGAAAAGAGACTGACACCTTTCCTCCCAGCTCACAACCCTTGAAAAGATTGATCTCGCTACTGTCCGATCACACTTTGCTCCTAATATCTCCAGTGCAAAAAATGTCAAGAATGGCTCACCCAAATTTTGCAGAAATCCTGGTTCTTGATAGAATCTCTCCCTTGAGACTGATTGTAATTCTTATTATGAGTTTGAACTTAGATATGCTCCTCCTAACATCTGCATGCAGGAAAAACTAATGTACAGAACTACCTCAGCCTTGCAACAATCACTGCACTGGAGTGCAAACAAATTTGATAGTAAAATGCAGCCATCATCCCTTTGTATCTTTTTTAGCTTGGAGACTGAATGGTATTTTTATTGAATGTGGATCTTACAATGGTCAAAGGCTAATATCTTATAAACTACTCTTTTTTCACTGAACATTTCAGATTATTTTTGTAGGATCAACTCACTCATATTTCTACCTCTCATGGTAACTGCTCTATTTCCCATCTGAAAGGGGGTCCTGACATATAATTTGCAAGGTGCTCCTGAGCTTTCGAGAGGGATGTGCTGCTGTTGTTGCCTCTATGCCTGCCTGTTCATAGTGTGACTGTATAGCATTTTTATTCTTTGGGGAGAACTACCTAAGCTGTCCTATCCTAAGGTGAGTTGATAATTTTAGAAAATTCCAGTGCTGGAAGTTTTAGACCACTTCGATTACTATGGGTTTGATATTTATCCTTGATTAGAGAGATGATAGCAAATACAGAGAAAAGCAGTAGATAACTATTATTGTGTTATTAGCAATCCTGAGAAACTTTCCAGAAATGTTACCAGCTCTTCATTTGTGAAACATTTTCTCTAGTAACCATGAGGTTCCCCCATATGCCTTCTCTTGTCCATTTTCTCCGACTAATTTTCCATGTTTTTCTATTCTGCTCCATGAGGAGACACCGTTCAGCAAGAAGCTGCAGTTAGTAAGGAAGCTGTGCACGTCTTACAATGCACGTGTTTTCAGCAGCCTCCTCCCTAGACTTAGCAGCTGTCAATGATATAGAGATTTGGAAGTTGCCTGCACATATGGGTATGATATAAAAGATTTCCTGTAAAGGGAACAAAATAAGAAAGAAATCCGAATTTCCTGATGCTACTTTTAGATGAGATTCTGGTTGCAAGCACATAGGCAGTCCATATAGTAATTAACTGTTCCAACACAGGAACCAGAACAATAGTGCAAAGGATGCTTCTGTTAAAATCAGCTAAAGGTTAAGGCAGCAATGATTAAGCATTGAAATTCAGACATAGTCTGCAGATAAGCTATATTCAAGATAGAATCATTCTTAGTTTCTTTTTTAAAAAGAATAAAAGCAGGGACAAGCAAGTCAGAACTGCTGAGAATTACTTTGTCTTTGCTTTTAGAAAAGTAAAAAGTAAATGCATGAAATTATAATAGCACACTATACTATTTAAAACAAATAAACTGATTTCTGCTCATCATTTGCTGAAGCACTTGTGAAAATATCTCCAGAGTCTGAAGTCTCAAAGTCTGGGAGATGCAATTGAAAACGAGTGCATCAGTGATCTTCACGCGTGGGAGACACCAATAACATTTGACACAGAGAAAGAAATTATAGTGCTCCTTTCTGGAAATGTTTCTCCTACAGTGACAGAGCTGACATTTTACAAAGAATAACTAAAAATTCCATTTATGCAGTAGAAAGAATGGGCCCCGTATTGCAAATCTCTCTATTTTTTTCAGCTTAGCTATCATTTGTGGAAGTACTGACTTTTATGAGTTACATTTTTACTTCCGGGCTGGTTCTGTTATCTCAGATTAAGTGTCTCAATTCCCTAAAGGATAGAAAGGAAAATATTGAGGGTCAACTTCTGTAATTTCACTGGCTTTAACAGCACCGTTTGAGTGAGTAAGAGCAGGATGAACAAGAACAGAATTCCATCCTGAAGATATTTTTGCTTAGGGAAATTAGAACACATTTAAATTAAGATTTTAGTTAAAATGAAAAGTATTTTATCTTTCCCATCCTACAGTATGTCACAGGTGCAAGGGAGAGCTCTGTGTTACCACCTGACAGTCCCTTCACTGGTGGAAGCTGCTAGAGGCATTCTGAATAGACATTACTTGTGTACACAAACCTAATTTTGGACTTTTAAGTAAGTAAGCATTCAGAGCTTGAGGAAGAGAGAGAGCGTTTTATGAAGTTATAATATTTGAATTTCTCCTGTTTATTATGTATTGTCATTCTCTTTTGCTTATTGTTTTCACACTCCGTAATAATGGAAAGAGCTGTCATAGAAGAACTGTAGGAAACTAATTGGGAATCACTCAGAGTTTGATTAATTAAGTGTAATTTACTTTTTGACATATTTGAAAGGAACAAATGCTTTCCTACAAAAGTAAAGTTGCTGAGTTTCATTTTATCAGAGTTGAGTTGTTTTCTGAACATAAATGTTTCAATTCCCTTATTTTTATCTAGCATAAAGTCACAATAAACTGAGTATAATCTCTGAGCCACATCCACTGCTACATTATATCAATTTAATGCTGGTATAACTCAGTGAATTAAAGAGAAAAAATCTACTGACTCAAACATACAAAACTTGTTATACACTGCCAAATTAATCCTATAATATAATCCCCATATATTTTGATTCTGCTGCTTGAAAAAGATGTTGTGTAAAGTGAATAAAGGAATTAATATAATTTGCCATTATTTTATAGGTTTAAAGTATAAAAATATGCTAAATTCTGTGCTTATTTTTAATAGGTTCATATACTTGAAGAACATATACCTAAGAGACAAAACACCAAATGCCATTTGCAATATATATCCTAAAAAATGAGCTAAATTTGTGTTATCATTATTTTATTGTGGTTAATTTAGAACCCGGTCCGAACTCCTTTCAGGAAGAGTTGATTGTATTTGCCCAAACTGGTTTTGGATTAAGTACTAAGCATTCGTGCTTTGAGAACGGATTTCTCTGATTTGTAAAGTATGCATAGGGAAAAAATCCGTATGAACAAATTTGCACCTGGCTTAAAAAGGGAGAATTTCATTAAGGTTAGTATTTTCATTGTTAAAAACTGCAAATGTAAAAGGTAAAGACCAAGGAATAGCAGATACAGTAAATATAAAAAGTCAGGCAGAAGACTAACAGATGAAACAGCTGACTAAGAAACTGGCCAGCCCACCTGGTGTTGCATATGCCTCACTTTTCAGGTGCTGCAATTAAACTGCTCACAGAAGTCTGCTTCCCAGATGGCAAATTGTTCCTAAGAAAGGAAAAAAAGAGACAGAAGAAATATTTTAAATCACAAGTCTTTCCTGGTTTCAAAAATGTCTGTGCCCGTGTCAACAATTTACCACCATAAGGCAGACATTCAAAATTTGAAACCTTGAAAAACAGCAGCCCTTCTGCCTGCTGCTACAAGTCACCAGGGGAATAAGCAGAGGTGAAAGCGTACGTCGTATCAGCTGCTCTACAGTACCAGCTTGTATGCACGCTCTTGTAACACACAACGAGCACAGTAACACTCAAGGGGAAACAACAAATGAGAGATCAGTGGACCTACTCATAGTGTTTGGTGCTATTCAATATCAGTAAGGATAGGAAAACCTATTTCTACCTTGAAAACAAAAAAGAAAAACTACAGCTTAAAACATCACAAGTTCCTTGCTTTGAAGCAGTTTTACACTTGACATATCAGTCTAATGAACAGGGTTTTTTTTGCATTGAAATACAGTGGCACAGTCTTGGCTTAGGAAGGTAGCTTCATTATTTTAATATTTGATACATCATAAGCAAACCTCTCTCCCACGTAACACATTTTTCAGAGTATTACTGCATTTAGTCTACTTTTCTATGTGTAAACTTCAGGAAGATGGTAATTCTGAGAGGAAACATGCAAGAATATCAGAAGGCGAAAGCTCTGACGTTTACTGTTGTCTTTCCTAAACTAAACCATGTATCCAAATATGAGTACATCATACTTGTGACAAAATCTGAAATGCGAAAATGACATTATACAAGAACAACTCATCCTTATTATAATCACAGAACACCATACATCAGAGGCATTTAATTTATATTGCTATAGCTTGTCAGGGATAAAAATGGTTCTGAGAACTCTCTTAAGAACTTACGGTAAAAATAAATAAATGTCATGATCACTGAGTTATAAAAACAAGCCTATTTCTTCAGAATTACACAACAAAAATCACATAGATTATTACTTTCTTTCGAAAATAGAGATGGGGAATATAATATATTGTTAAACCTGACAATTACTGTCACTGGCTCATATATGGATCTTCTCCTTTTGTCAGCCTTACATTTTGCAGCTTTTTGATGCGCTGCTCAGACCAAAACATTTTAATAAAGCTTTGGTATGTGTATGTTGAATTTTAAGCAAAATTACTGTTCATGAGAAATGGACAGGGAGGGGAATCCCCTGTCCAGAGAGGGGGGAGGACTGTCCAGAGGACTGTCAGAGAAGATCAAATCTCCAATATTTTATGTTCATCAGTGGCCTGTGCTCAAGGTTCTGATGATAACGATGGTGCTTTGAAAAAAGCAATTGCTAAACATGCAGGTGCTCAGCTAGAAGAGGAGGAAAAGAGGAGTACTCTTTCACAGTCAGTACTGCTTGGTGTTGTAATTTTGCTACTTAAATTGTTCTCTCAACCTGCAGCTAACAGCTTCTGGATGGGCTCTGCCTGCCATCATTTTATCCCAGTTGTTACTAGTCAGTCAACTAGCTACATTAGGTGGGTTGTGGATTCGTCATTTAAAGCTTTCATGACGCTCCTTGAATATTTCTTTCATTTCCCCCCACAAACTTCCCTCCCTCAAAAGGCAATAGGAGCATAGATGCTAAAAAGTCTCATGTACAAGAATAAAGTCAGTGTTCCCTCAATAACACCAGCCCAGTGCTCTACAAAGATATGGTGGTTAGCCAAAATGCCATCATACCTTCTGTAACGTCTATCAGGGATCCTGCTCTTATGCTGCTGTTATATTACCTCCTAACAACGTTGTCACACCATATAATGTGCCTTATTCTGCAATCACTGCAGAAACAGCACAGTGATCAGCAATTGCCATTGCTTCTCCTCTCTAGCAGTTATTTGTTCCTCTAAGGCAATTCCTAGTGGCTAGAATTTCTCCTGAATGCCCTGAGCTACCGCGGAGTTTCACAGCAAAAGGAAAGCTCTCCGATTTTGTGTAACAGGCAGAAAATGGGATTTTCACACCCCATTCTTGCAATCCTCCTTTTTACTCCTTCTTAGAGTCATGATCTGGCAGTACCCTACCAGTGCCTTATGGACGGTAAATCCCACCAGGGCACTTCTCAGTTCTGCACTTACCATCCCTTTTCCAAGAGACATCCTCTCCTCTCAGCTGTTGGCCATCTGTCTGTTAGCTGCAAGCAGTAACGTTGCTGTTCAAAGCTTAATACCTGTTGTGGGGTGAAACATATAATGCCATTGTGAGACTGTTCACAGTTTTGTCCAAGAATATTTTTCCTATTTAAGAATGGGAGATGTGCCCTTTCAGAAAGGTGCAAGCGCCGCTTGCTTTTGTGGCTGGAGATTTTGAATGTACCAGTGGCCACTCACAGCTACAGACCACAAAAAAATAATGCTACAAGTTGCTAGAGGCACTGTATAGGCTGACTTTGAAACAATTCAATGCAGTATTTTAATGCAAATACTGCCTACCTGGTACAATATAACTTTTCCTTAAAGACAAAATGAATACTTCAAGAAATCCATCATCTTTGCTTTAGTTTCCTGAATTGGCAGCTTTTGACTGTGCTCTGTAACATTCATTTAAAATAGTTTGTGAGGGGCTGCTTCACTTTAAGAAGCATTGGATTGCTCTCATACTTCAAACAACTTCTGAGTTTTAATCTGCAGCTGAGCTCTCAGGTCACTCTCCTCTTAACTTCAGAGATCCCTTTTAATCCATTTTGAATTTTGAATTTCCATTGCCTAATGTCTTGCTTCTCTTCCCAGAGAAATTCACCAATTTTCCTTGTGATTTTGAAGTCTGCCCTGAATTTCAACAGCAGGTTTTATTGGGTTTGGATCTACAGTGCTGCCCTGCTTTCATTACCAATAGCAGTTAAGTTTTCATTTGCTCTATTGTCTTTTGCTGATGAAACAACAGGTTTCAAACTCTGGCAAACTAATATCACTTCTTTCTATACCCCAACAGTGTTACATTGTTCAGGTACCTTGTTCGTCTTCCCTTCCTAAATCAGCCTCTGTATGTGGTCATTAGCACGGGGAAATTTGACCGTTTCCATATTCTCCCTAGGGATAGCAGAATTGCAAACACTGGTTGAATCGCCTCACTGTGTTCCGAGTTTTTCTGCTGGTGGTTTTTTTTTTTTTGCTCCTTGATCTTCAGCAGTCTGCAGCAATTCCATCAGACTAAGGAGATACACAATCAGAAGAGCCTGCCTTGCTAGGAATCCAAAAGAGATTGCATTCTTTAAGAACCAGCTTTCAATCATCTCCTTCATTTTTTTCTCTTGTTCAGTAGTACTTCTTACAAGCCTTGTTAATGATCCTGGAAAAATTGCGAGATTTTGCTGCCCATTCAAGGATAAGGCTTTGCTCCAACTTATGAAATCAAGTTTTTATTTGCTACAGAAGCTAAATCAGCCTGAATGTTGTGCTTTGTAACTGTTTCTTGTGTGCAGTTTGCTCTGAAGAAGCTCAACCGACTCCTAGAGGAAAAGCTCTAAGGAAAGCTCATGGAAATTACCATGCTTGCATAATAAATATACCTTATTAATAATAATATACATTCAAAGTGACTACTAAAACCATCATTTGACAGTGTAAAGTGTGTTAGTAGTGGTGTCTTTGCAGAAAGGTGGTTAGACCCCTGTGCTCACTCCTTTCTCACCTGTACTTAGCCTGCTGAGTGATGTTGAATTTGAGGCGGGTTTTATGATGTCAGTTTAGGAACTGAGCTGAGCTACTGGATTGATTTTAGTAGGCTAAAAACTATATAGCCATTAGCAAGCACTACTATTCTGTTTTATCACCCTGTGGTCAACAGGAACTAGAAACAAAGAAGAGAAAAAAGTTGTATCTGAAAAACTCTTTTTCAGCTGGGCTCGTACTATAAACTTGTATGGGGTTCTAATACCGGCTCACGTGCCTATAACACTAATGTCTACCATGCCAAAATCTGAAAGAAATCTAGTGAATTTAGTATCTGCTGGCTTTAGGGTATCCAGATGATACAGTGCTGAGCACACAACATTGTCATATCAAACAGGTATTTGTCTAAATTCAGCTGAACTGATGCCTGACTTTCAGTTTACCCCTGCAAGGAAAACAGCAGTACAAACAGGTAGGATATTTCCCACCAGTCATCCATATCAGGGATGAACTGACAATGTTCTCAGCCCTTTATGTAAGATCCCAAATTGAATTTGATCATGAAAAATATTAAAATCTTCTTGATCAAACTTGACTCAGAGAAGCAGGAAACCTTATCCTTCTAAATTCAACCACAAAAAAATTACACCTTTTGTCCTCTTGCAGTCGTCTCTTTCTAAGTCTCAGTCTCATGCTGGATTCTGGTCCTTACTTTCCATGCAGCGGACTATTTGAATTGCTGAAAAGTATTCTAGCTGGATCAGACCCTTTTTTTTTAAGCAACCGTTATTATATTGCATCTATGTGTCACCACGAGTATTTGGCAGTCTTTCAACACGACACCCAGTTGGGTAGAAATGTGAGGGTCCTATGGGTGTATATGCTCACACTGTCAAACAGTACGGATAGATTTTAACTGTGCCTACACTGTGAAAAGCAAACAGGCTAGAAAGTGGTAAGCTATGGAAAGTCAAAAAGATATGATTTCATACTAAATATTAACTAAGATGAATTAATGCTTCTACAAAAAGCTCTGGAGACAATGAGTCAGACCATTAGGTTCACACTAAGTCTTTAAAAAAAAATAAACTTTTCTCCATTAAAGGTATGTTCAAGGAACCAAAGTATGTAATTTGCTGGATGCATTTAAGCAGTGCAAATGCCTACCCCCTAACACTGGTAAAAGTTTTTTTAAAATGCTTGTAATCATTCTCTTTTTATCTCACTTGGATGATCACTTTATTAAACAATTATTTCATCCTCACTTTCAAAATCCTCACCTACAAAAGGAAGAGTGTTTTTAAACTAAATTGAATGTCTTCAGGAGCCAGAATAAAAAAGGTTTGGGGGGTGGGGGGATACAGAGCTGCTGGGTAATTCTCTCTACCTGCTATCCACAGCTGACATTTATTAGAGCCTTCAAGCCACTTGTGCAAAAAATCTGCAGTGGTTTGTCTATGCTTGGGGCTGACTTTCAATCAGTCCTATAGGCTTTTATTCCTGAAGTGAATCAATAGAGTTATTTTCAAAAGGCCCAAGTCACCTGCACTCTATTTGCGTTTAGAACATTATTTCAGCTTCTTTCCCACAGAGCAAATTTCAGCAAGACCACAGCAAGCAAGCAAGACCACATCTTTTCATATCTATAAAGGGAAAAGGATAGTTTAGCACTTTTGGCAAAGATATAAAGATATCATTGGCTTAACTATTTGAAGATTTTTTTTTAAAATCTGCCTGAAAAAAAAAAACAAAAGAAAGAAGATGGGACTCGTGCTCTTTAAATTTATGTTATGTTAGCCATTTCAGAACAGACTACATGGTAACTCTTCAGAAGGACAGATTCTATGAAATAACATAAGAAATACCTTGGCTTTCAAAAATGAACAAAACTCCCTTAGTATAAGCTCAAATTAGCTAATACAGAAACAGATAATATAGCACAACGCCTAGCATCTAGTGTTTTTACCACTTCTAAGCATGTGGATGTCTAGAGATCAGGGAATGGCAGAAAATATTTTTATTGAAACATTTGTCTGAATTTCAGAGATAATTTTAACGTGACTGCCCTTTTTAAGGTGCTTATGCACCTAGGCATTATTAGCATGGACATGTATCTAAGGTGGATTTTGAAACGGATGATAATCAGAGGATAACTTATGAACATGCTTTTTATTACAATGCTGAGAACATGACCCCACATAAAAAAAAACTGTATGCCAATTTTACTGATTTTCACTGATAATGTAATCTGTGTGGATTATTTATTGCATCAGGCATAACTCATATAGTAATGTATAACATGTAATTAGCTGACAAAGCTGACAGACTTCATATAAGCAAACAAAAATCTTCGGATCATACTGTTTTTGTTATTAAATTGGATGATTTTTCTAAGTTGTCATCACAGCATTTACTCCAATTACCACATTTTCAGTGGTGTAAATGAGAATTGAATTGGTACAGCATTTTATCTTATTTTGTGAGGATAGCTCTTAATGTGTTTTCTCTTTTCAAATAACATTGATTTGGATTAGTGAAGACTGAAGATGAATGAAAATGAGGCAGAAGTAGAAAAAGAATTGTAGGATTCAGCACTTTATATTAATACATAAAGTTCACTTGAAAATTCCATTACATGCAGTTTAATAATTGTTTTAAATGAGGTGTTTTGAATTGAGGATGAAACTAAAAAGGCTTTTCATAGCCACCATCGTTTGAGTTTTCAGATTGCCACATATATATCCCAGAATACCTTCTTTTAGATAAAGAAGTGAATATATCTGTGGTGCTGGAGTACTGGAGCAGAGGTACAGCAGTCCTGTGCAGAAGTCACAGAAGTACAGGAATTAGGAAGTCTCGGCCTGAGGGAGATCCGTCAGATCCATCCGGCAGCTAATGCACTCAGCAAGTGACAGTGACATTCTTGGAAGTGCTGGAATGGCACATAATCATTTTCTATTCAGTCTGAGCAACATGCATGTTAATTTCTCCTAAGTCTGTTAAAGAAAGAGGAATGCTGCAAGATTTAAGACCAACGATCTTGGTTCCAGACAAGCCAGCATATATTTTGAATTGCCCAGTCCT
This sequence comes from Calonectris borealis, assembly GCF_964195595.1. Taxonomy (NCBI): domain Eukaryota; kingdom Metazoa; phylum Chordata; class Aves; order Procellariiformes; family Procellariidae; genus Calonectris; species Calonectris borealis. The sequence continues at coordinate 77,534,807 of NC_134313.1, read as the reverse complement.
GCATTTTAATCTGGTGACAGTTCATTTTATACTATTGTTTAATTCTACACTAATTTTTAAAGTAGAAGTAATTCTTCTAGATTTAACTGCTGGCATTACAATGCCGGAGATTTCCTGTGTTGAGTTTAAATTCTACAATGTATCTTAAGGACAGAGAATAAGTGAAAGAGGTGGTGAAAATGTACGTGTGTTCTGGCTGTGGCTCAAAAGTTTAATACTTCTATCGTATATATAGCAATAGATGATCTTCTACAGAGGGATATCCACTAACCCTTGTTTATGCCTCCTTACATTGCAAGGGCAAATGAGTATCTCAGCTTTAGAGTAAAAGTACTAAGAAACTAAGGGAATAATTTCATCATTGTTACTGGATTAAGAATACAACATATAACACATTTCAGATCTTAGATTAGCTGCAAGCTAATTCTTCCAACATTTATTTTATTTGCGTATAATACAAACAAAGCCTAGATACATGTTAGGAAAAATTAAATCGCCTGTTAAAATTTTTGTGGTCTACTGGCTTTTCAGAATCGTAAGACTCACAATGGCAAATTAACCCTCTGAATTGCTTCATTCTGAGAGTACAATTAATTTTCTTTCATGTGTGGAATGTATGACTTGCTTGAGCTTGTAGTGAATATATATTTCTTAATCAGTTTAGCGTTGCCAAAACCTGAGAAAATACACAGCAGCCTGAAAAGTCATGCAACAGAAATCTTCCTGCTCCATTTGCTTTATCAGACATGTATCAATTATTTACCAGGCAGAAGGTGCAATATCATTTAGGGCTGTTGAATCCATGGAAAATTGCAGCTGACATTTCTGGAACAGAATGGTATTGCAAGAGCTTCCTGGTATTCATTTTTCAAAGGCGAGTCGCCAAGTAACCTCCAAGTTAGCACAAAGAAGGCCACTTTGGACAAATGAGATACCACATTTCTGCCTGCCCGCAGAAAATGTGCCCCGAGATGTGAATACTAAGGCAACATTCAGAAATCCATAAAAAGTATCAGATTAATTCTAAAAGTAAAAGAATGCCATCGCTATAGTTATGGCTGTATAACATTTTCTGGTATCTTAATGATAAGCCTTTCACCTCCAAAATTTCAGCTTGGATCAACTGAAGGCTAAGATGACTTCTATTAATTTGAAGTGATATAGTTAGCCTCTCTCACTTCCATGTGCATTTTTTATTTCACAGGGCAAAAGCCTGCTCTGATGTTCCCTCTGGTCTGAGAAAATTCTCTCACTGAGATGCATAAAACGCAAGGCAGTCCCAAACTTGGTTCAGTGGGCTCAGCTGGACAGAGGTTGTGAAAGTTGGTCCAAAACCTCTCAGATTTTAGCTTGGTGAAGCTAAGAGCACACTCCCCTCCCACACACGCACCCACCACGCAGAGCGTAGGATGGCAGGTATCAGCCGTACAACTTAAATGGCCAGATCCTGCTCTCACCAAGTCTGATGCACATGGGAACTGCTTGCACTGGAAATGGTAGAAGTTTTTTCAGATTCCACACCTGAGAGCAGAATTTGTGCATATACTTTACATACTTGCAGTTATAGGGAATGTTCAATATTAAGCAGAAAGAAATGTTTCAGCCTCTGAAAATCCAAGATTAACAATTCTGTTTAACTGAGAATCCACCTGGACCCAGGGAGATGACCAGAAACCAGAGCCTGTGCCAGGTTTCCATCAACTGCACTGATTTTCAAAGGCAAAAGACAGGCACGGTCCAGCTAAAATGTTCCTTTGTGACTGAATTAGCCTCTAACAGCATTAAGACAAAGTATCCAAGGGGACTGAGTTTGGTGCTGTAGGACTGAAGATGAAGGCTAAAGCAGAGTTTTGACCCAGCTCATCTTAAGCAAGCAAAGTGGGGCCCTAATTCTTCATCTCCTATTTGCTCAGGTAAGTTTATGTGCCCCTAAGGAGCCCTGCTGAACACTACAGCTACGTTGTTCACTTACCTGGGTAAATAAATGGGGGTGTAAGAAGATTTCTGCAGTTTGGTGCAGAGAAGTGATGAACATTTTGGGTTCCATTAACCAGCTCCCTCTCCAGCTGGTATAGCGTGCCATGCCAAAGCCGCAATAGACACAGAAGAAATAACAATGGGCCTCACATGTTGGTCATTATGCTGGAAAGTCTATCAAACGGATGAGGATTAAATGTGAGGGATATTATATCATGTTAGGCCCATCTGCTCTAGAAGAAATGCTAGCCACTTGCCTTGAAGAATTTAATAAAATGGCACAGGGCTAACTTCTGCTGATATTGAAGCTAGCCCAAACAGATGTTGTAGAGCTGTGCAGAAAAGCTCTGGTTGGCAGTCTTGGGACAAGATTTGGACAAACCAGTAAGGGCTGGCTGCCCAGTATAATATGAGAAATCTGTTGCCATATGTCATAAACAACTGAAGACTATGCATTGATAAAGTTGAAACTTTTGTTCAACTGTTGATGCAGCAGAAAGTGTGTATTAAAATTATGGAATTAATGTGTGGTCATATTATGTACAACTGATCATAGTTTACCTTTCTTGGCAGCTAAGTACTTTGGATACAAAAGTATTTTGTTGCGAGGGCAGATTCAGCATGCTGCTACATACTTTTAAGTCCCTTTTTAAAAATCAAGATGTGTTGGAAGTACTAGCAGAAGGAGCCACTGTTAGTAAGACACTGAAGTACTGAGCGTACTGCACTACTGCTGTGGCACATGTTTACACAACCAAGGCCTGTGGAGTATTTTCTGGGAATTGCCACGATACTATTTCAGTATTTGTCCTGTTCGAGGTCTGATACCAAGATTTTTTTTTTTTTCTCCTGGCATTCTAGACCCAGCTAGCAATAACTGGTAATTGAGACAGTCTGGACTATCCCTATAGCAATCGTCCCCTACACAGTTATTGTTCCTTGATATAAAAAAAATTATTTTCTACAACTGTTAACGCTCTCCTGTTTAGCTCAGTGGAGCAGTATAAATGTATGAGCTGATCTCAACCAGTTTGAATTTGAAATTGCAAGTTATTTAAGGTGGTCATGGAAATTGTGGGTTTTTTTAAGCAGATATGTATATATAAACACCCACTCTCAGTAAAATTTGTCTTACTACAGTGTGTTACATAAAGAAATGAAGGAGGGGAATAAACATATAGTCCTCCCCCTCAAGCTTCCCCAACCAAATAGTAACAAAATCACCTTCCTGTTGTAATAGCACAGCTGGCTCCCAGCTAAGCTCCAGTAATGTATGGAATAGCTCTGTTGTGCCACGCCTGGAAGCAATATGCTGCAATAGCAAATATGAGGTTTGTACAGCAGATTACCATTATAAAGCAGCGAGAGCATGGCTGCTGCTTAAAGGAAGGCAAGTCAGGAGCTAAGGGATACCTCAGAGCCTGCAGGGCATGGGCCTCAGCAGCTTAGGCTTGTCCCACCACTCCCAGCAAGGTAAGCAAGATAGACCTAGAAGCAAAGCCAGATAGAAACACAAACCTAGATTATAAAAAAATACCACAGATGATGAAGCCAGTGTGAGATCAAACCTGGAAATCAAACCAGAGGTCAAGGTCAGGGCTAGCAATCACCAGGTAGGGCTATAGGGACAGGCTGCGGTCAAGGCAGCAAGTCAGTACTGAAGATCAAAGTGCTCCGTAGCCAGACAGGTCTGTGAGTGAGCCAGAACCCAGCAAACCTCTGATACAGCTCAGACAAGGAGGGAGGCTTCCTGGTAGAGGTTAAATAGAGATCCTGGGCCCATGGGTGTGGGGGAGGTCTTTGTGAATTTGGTTGGGGCCATCTGGGCTTACTCGTGCCCCACAGCCCTGACCGGTATCAGCCGGTTGTGTGCAATGAAAGAGGAAATGCTCTGAGCTACAGCCCTGTGCTGGCTGGAGAGTTCTCCTCCCATCTTGATTTTGCTCTCTCGCTGCATGGCTGTGGGCAGCCTTCGTCTGGTAGCTTTTAGCTGGAAGCTGTAAACATGGTGGCACAGGCTGAGGGGAGGCAGGTGTTGAGCCTGCAGATCCGTGAGGTACTGTGGGGGGTGGCTGCAAGGTAATTACAGATATGACTCACTCTAGTGTCCCATGTCTTCAGGACAGCGGAAGCTTAGCGGGTGCATGCTTACATTTCTGTTGTTATTAGCATATATACCTGCCCAACTCGCAGCACTTCTCTCAAATAATTACTTTGTAAAAAAAGAATTCCCAAGAGAGTAGAGGATAATAATATTACATAGTCATCCTGATTTATAAAACTGGGGCTGTGCTTGTTTCTTCCCTCCTGTCCCTGAGAGTGAAAAAGAAAACAACGCCGTGAGGAGGTGATACCTGGCAGGTGGGGCTGAGGCCCGGCCTGCACCGCTGTACGTGGCCTGAGCACGCTTGGAGCCCCGGGGCGCTGACAGACCCGCGGCTGCACCGTCCCTGGAGCCTGCTACCGGGGCGGGGGAGCGGCGGCGCCCAAAGGGCACCCCCCTGCCCTTACGGGCCCTGCCCGGGGCCGAGAGGCCGGCGCCGTGCCCCGGGCGGTGCCCGATGGCGGGGGCTGCCCCGCTCCTGCCCGCGGCGGCGGGAGGGGCCCTGCCCGAGCCGGTGGCCGCGCCGTGGCCTGGCGCGGAGTCTCCAGGCTCACGCCTGTGGTATGGTCTAAAAATAATGCTCTGCCTTTTGTTGTTGTTTTTCCTGATTTTTGTAGGGAAACCGTTACAGTTTTTCATAGCAAATAATTTTACCTCGCAGCTGCTTATTTTGAACACTGTATTACTATCCTATTACATGGTTGAAGAGTTCTCCTTACTTGGTAGCAGCAAAGATTAAGTAGTTCTATTAAAAAAAAGTACTCCTTTTTTAAAAAAAAAAAGCAAGCAAACAAAAACTAAAACAGTTCTCAGTAGAAAACCGAAAGCTGGTGCTCCAAATGGTGGGGAGCAGGAGTTTTGTTCAAACAACATGAACAGGCCCAACCCACAGTTTTCGTCGGCGGCATGCTCTCGTAGGGAGTTGTCGATGAGCTTTCACTGAATTAGGTCCAGAAAGAAACAAATTTGGATTTAAAATATCTCAACTTGCTATATGCTGTTCATGAAATTTTTTTTTTTTTTTAATGCATCCATGCTTTTGTTGCAAGAAAACTGACGCCCTCCCTGTATGATATGAAAAACTGGCTTTAATTCAGTGTTAACTTCTCATTGTTTTATCTTTAAAGAAAAAAAAAAAGCCAAAACTTGGATTCCACCTCCAAAACAATTGACCTCATTTTCTGCTTTTCAATGCTTGCCTATACCATATAATTGACATTTAACACTTATTTGTTTCTGTCCTACTAACGCTTTTGCAGGAGTGTTCTTTCACAGAGCAGGGGGGTGGGATGGAAATGCTGTTGCTTTTCTTCTGGATGCAGGCTGAACAGTCCATGATGGTCCAGTACCTCTAGGGACCGCTTCCTGAGGGCACCTGTTCCTAGGCACAACCTCACTAACCCTTGACTGACAGGCTTGTCATTTGTCAGAACAGTGCTTGCCTCCTGCTAATGGGCTCTGTGCATGCTGGTGATTAAGAAGATTTTAAACTAAAAACCTGCATCTGGTGAATTCCAGAAGCAATTTTCACAGCTGGCTGATAGCTTGCTAATTTGCAAGGCAAAAAAAGGGGGAAGAAAACCAAACCCAAAACAAACCACAGAACCACCCAGCTGCAATGCAAACAAACTGTAGTTTAGGGAATCTGTAACCGGAGATGTAAAAGTGTGTGTTTCTCCGTGATACTGGTAAAAATGTAACCTTAAAAATACTCTGGGAAGCAGAAGCAGTGGATGTGAAGGATGCAATGAATGCTGTATTGCTGCCACTGTCTTTTGTTCAATCAAATGCTTAACCCTCCTCCCCTCCCTACCAACCATGGACTTACCAGGCAGATTTCTCATTAAACTCAGTCAAGTATGCTGAAATATAACCTGAGGAATGATAGGTGTTTGGCAATCCAAAAATGGTAATAATTTTCTTATATGTAATAGTAAACAACAACAGAAATACAGAAACTAAGAAATGCCAGTCCAATTTTAATTTTCTCTTACCTCATAGGCTTGCAGGTGTTTTAAGTATCAGATCATACACTGCATCACCTGTTACACCACCTACTCCATGTCATTATCAAGGGAGAAGACCTCAGCTCCATCAGACTGAAGATCCTCATCTGTGATTGAACTTCTCTTGTTAAGCTTTACTGCTATGCAAGAATGGAGGTAAGATTCAGAGCAGCATGCAGGAGGGGATATATATGAATGAATGTCCCAATGCAGAGGATGCCAAATTGAAACAGGCTTCTAGTGCACCACCGCCTGCTCCCAACAGTGTGTTTTCTAACAACTCTTTCACTCAAAGTGCGTGACTCCTTCATGACCTCCTGTGTAGCTATGCTTTTGGGATTATGTGACAGGCTTCCCACATAGCCTAAAGACTGGAGATTAGTTTGCCTCGTCAAAAACCACAGGGAGGCTTTCAGTCTGTAAAGCTAGGGTTTTTTTTTTTGAATGCAAACTAAGATAAAACTGAAAATGCAGAAACACAGGGCAAGACAGTAAAATAAAAAGGGGTTTTAAATAAGCTGCCTTCATACCTCCTGCTTCTATGTCAGGAGATTTGCAGGATGGATCCTTTCTCTCAGACTTGTGATATGTCTGACAATTTTTTAAAAAAGAATAAACACAACTGAGGGCTCCAGGAAAATCTCTTCTCCATCACCTCTAAGGTATAGCTCTGTGTTTCCTTGCAGCTCAGAAGCTACTTGATCTCTGCTTATGCTGCAGGTGCCTGACCTGTTTGTCAAAAGTTGGGTTTTGAGCCCCATCCTTCTCTCACAAAGGCTTTGTATTATCAGTTAAACTCGGAGGTGCAATCTCCTATATTCCTTTTGACTCAAAGCACAGCAGATAATAAAAGATTGTGCAAAGATAATCTTCCTCACTGCCTGGGCACCCTTTTTTAACAAGGCAAAACTTGTGGTTTGTTTTTTTTTTTAAATGATACATAAAGAAAACCTGTCTGGTTTGAAACTGTGTCTTAAATGATTCTGGGCAGAATCAGGAAGGAAAAAATCTGAAAAGTCTGTTGGAAACTGGAAACTTCAGACAGGTTTTGTCTGAACAGGAGTATACAATCTTTTAGTTTTTCACAAAAAAGTTATAAACTCTCACCAGAAAATGTATTTGTTTGGTCTTGTTGGCTAAGCAGACTGAATAAATGTGACGTTTATCTTTAACGAATAGGAGATGCACTTCAGTATTTGTAGTAGCAAAGAGAAGTTCTTCATTTAGAGTTGGTTTTCTCTGGTGTCCTGCATTTTGTAATTTGTTTAGGGCAAACCCTTCTCCTTATCTGTTGTGTAAGTCCATGCTAATGTCATAACTAGCCAGTTGAATAAAACATACACAAATGCAGTAGTATGCCTAGTTGCAAAGGGATGGTGACATTCTGCATTATCCCTGTTAAATGCAGAGTAAAACCAAAACAAGGCTCTTACCAGTGTTGTCTGTTACTTATGTACCATGCAGAGTCTCCAGTAGCAGACAGAGCTTGACCCGTATGTACAAGAGTCATTTCTGCTATGGCAAATATGCCATTTATTCATAGCCATATTTTAGAACAAAACCTAATTTTGGGACCAGTTTTGACATAGAAGCACAGCTACGATCATGAGTTGAAATTTCAAATATCCTCAGTGTGTTCTTGGGAGGTGATTGTTTGGGTCGTTGTTATTAAATCTCAGGAGGAGTCATTTCTCCCTGCTCCAAAGTGTCGTGTCGTGTCATTCGTATCTGTCCCTGTCCCCCCACCCCCTCAAGGATGAAGCATGCCTTTCAGTCTATTAAAGATGAAATGCAAAACAAAAGAAAGAATTAGAAAAGAAAGAGGGATCTTTGATAATGCCTTTGATGTAAATAATATTGCCTTTGACATCGATTTTGTGAGTCATTGTTTCAGGCAATATCCTGGCTCATCTTTCATGAGTAAATCCTCCTCTATTATTGTTAACAGTGGTTTCCTTTCACCCTGCAAAGTATTTTGGCACCAAAACATCCTGAATTACAACAGCAAAACTTTTACAAAGGCAGTATATATGAATATTGTTCTTCTATACCTGATCACACATATGAGATACCTGGTGAGTGTATGAGTTAATGCTCCCTGCAATAGTGTTCTCATGCTCCTTTGTTTCACAAGCAGTGATAGTGAGCCAGTAACACTGAGCAATGCTTTGTTTTCTGCCATTTAATTTCCTGTAGTTGACACTATCATCAGAAGATCTCGCAAGCAAAATGCTGCCCTGCAAACTGTAAATTGGGAACTGCTACACTGAGATCTCATGATGTGTTTTGTTGTTTTTTTTCCCCAAATCCTTCATGTGCGTTGTGGATGGAAACACAGATAACAGCTTTATTAGATGGAAGTAGAGGGAAACAAAGATTTGGAATACAGTGGTACAGTCTGCTTAGTGCCGTAGCAAAATACAGATCTATTAGCCTTTTAAGAAGGTGACTCAATAATTGTTTTGTATTTATGTTATCATTTTAAGGAGCTTCTGAAATGTTCTAACAGCCAAAAATGTGCAAAGCCTAAATGCCTTTTGATTATTTGTGTATATTTACAACTTCCGTCGTGTACTCTACTTTGAATCAAACACTGTCATTAGACACCTCCAAGAAATGGCCTGCATGCATGACTGTTGCCTCTGGGTGACAGTTACAGCCAACAGTAAGGTGAATGTAAGCTGACTGTCACATAACAGGCAGCCGTTGTTCGGAAAATCTGTGGAGAGTCTGACCAAACTTCCAAATTTTATAAAGAACGTAACGATTGATCATTCCTTCACCTTAGTTCAAATGTATTTATTTTTCTTTGTGTGGTAGTCAACATGGAAAACATCCTACTTCAAATTAAGTCTGTGTCCTGCTTTCGGCTGGGATAGAGTTAAATTTCTTCCTAGTGCTGTGTTTTGGATTTAGTATGAGAAGAATGTTGATAAGTTTCAGTTTTCAGTTGTTGCTAGGTGCCCTGCCAAGGACAGCTCTCCACCACGCAGAGGATGGGAGCGAGCATCATCGGGACAGCCAGTCCAGCTGGCCAACGAGGTCTTCCATACCATGTGACATCATGCTCAGTATATGAATGGTAGGCGTGATCTAGGAAGTAGCAATTGCTACTTGGTTATCGGTCAGCATGGGTGGTGAGCAATTGCATTGTGCATCACTCATTTTGTATATTATGTCATTATCATTATTATTTTCCCTTTTCTGTTCTATTAAACTGTCTTTATCTCAACCCACGAGTTTTTCTCACTCTTACCCTTCTGATTCTCTCCCTGTCCCACTGGAGGGCGGTCAGTGAGCGAGCGGCTGCGTGGGGTTTGGCTGCTGGCCAGGTTAAACCATGACAGTATGAAACGTAAGTTCTACAAGAAACCCAAATTTCAATTATACTTCATAATTATTACAATATGCCCAGTGGATTTTGAATTGAAGGCTGGTCTTAATTTGACCGTAATCCTGTGTCCAAAAATGCTTAATATTTTTTTTTGTCACAAAAAGTGTGGAAAATACATTTTTGAAGCATGAATGCTCAAAGCTGCAAGCAAATTTTTAATTACACGCACACTATAAAAGTTTACAAGTAGGGCTCTGGTGGCTGATTTTGCAAATCACCTTCCTCTTAAATTGTTCAGAATCTTGAAACTTACAGCTTGATCTAAAAATGTTAGGCGAAAGTCAGGTGTATACTTCGGTCTGTGTTGGACTAGTTAATATGCAAGTCAGATGGTAGTTTTATTACTCCTGTATGAATAAGCTGGGTGACTGAGTAATGCAGCATGAATTTAAAACTGTGTATTACAAATGCATTTGAATAATTTGCAAATGATTGTGTGCTAGTCAATTTAATTTGTAATTTTTTGGGAAAGTTGATATTACTTTACTATATCCTTTAGAACCTCCCATAAACATGGACAAGCTAAGACTTGAAAATGCAGTATCAGAAAAGATACCATATGTGGGATTCAACTTTTGTGCCCCTAATGAATTTGTCTTACTAACATTAGATGTCAGGGATGATAGCAAGCTGAGAGGCTATGTTATGAGAAAATACTTATATGAGGTTAATCATCTGACTTTTATAGGAAATGTATCAAATGAGAGTGTGACAGGGTTGCAGAGTTGAGTTGGAGTTCACCCCACAGGCAAGACAAGTTTGGATATGCGAGGTTTTGATTTGAGACATTATTTTTTCCCACTTAAGCTCATCATGCTTTCAGGATCAAAACGGCAGGAAAACTTTTGAGAGTCATGAAATAGCAATGCACAATGCACGCAGACACCTGACATGTTAAAGTCTAGCATTTATGACTCATCGGGAAAGGATGGGGGATCTGTACAGCCCCATCCTTAAGTTTATTTTATATAATAAAATAGGAAAAGATGTGTATTTCTTCAAACAGAAGTTCCCCTTCCTTTGCTCTTGGCAGTCTGGTGTTTGGAAGGGATGTGGCGTAGCATGCTGCAAGGGACCCACTGTTGCCTCCTCACAGCTTGCTGCTATTCTGCAAACATACTACCTGTCTGCTGGCCCTCACCCCAGTCCTGGTCTGCTAGCATGGCTTTGTGTGGCCAGTGACTGAAAGGGTGTAGCAGAGGTAAAGCAGGTAGAGAAGAGCAGCTAAATTGCTTAAGAGCTTGGAACAGCTACGTTATGAGGAAAGGACAAGCGTGTTCAATTTAGAGTGGAGAGGCCTGAGGAGGGGACATGTGGCTGAGGCTCAAAAACCATGAGGGCAGTGATGAATGCTGAACTGCTGTTGACCAAATTCCACAGTACTACAGCTAGGGGCCACTTAAGGAAACTAGCAGGTCAGTTCAGGATGGATAAGAGAAAGTACTGTGCTCATCCAGCAGTGAGCTTCAGTAACTTCATGTGATGGGAGGATAAGGAGGCAGGTTGTATCGGCAGGGTGAAAAAAAAAAAATTGGGGTAGATATTCCCATGCAGTAGGTTCCTAAACTGATGGGAGTAAGCAGGGAGGGTACCCTTTAACAAGCCTCACTTAAAAAACAAACCCACACTATGGGTGCTAGAAAAGTGTGGAGTGGATAGACAACAGAGAGTGGGCAGGCTTGCATGCTTTCAGTGAATAGCATTTGTTGTTGCCACTACTGGAGGCCAAATACTGGGTAGGAGGGACCATTGGCCTGATCCAGTATGGCATTTCTAATGTTCTCTATCTTAAGTCTCCAGATTATCCAATAAACAGGTGTATGTTAATGAATGCTTGTCCTTTACAAAAAGCTTTATTTTTCGTCTCTGTCCAAACCATTCTTTTTTTAATGCACACAAGAGACTGATCAGTGCAAAATTAGTGCTGCCTTAACTTTCTTAAAGAAAGTCTGGAAAAGACTTCATATTTGAAATATTTCACAGTACAGCCATAGAGAGAAAGTGTACTTTCTTGTCTCTGAATCTGTTCAGACCTTTGATTTTTGTAAAATTTTTTTTCTTTAGTTGTCTCTTCTGAGATACATATCTCATGTTATACCTTTGTACTTTCCCCAATATTTGGAGTCATCCAAATAACTTATATCATTTAAACACTGGCACATCTGAATCATCATCTTCTGTACTATTTGGGACTTACTCTTCTGGAATGAAAATTATGGGTTTGACAGATACGTCAAAGAGGGAAAGACTAGGTATTCTTTCTACTATGGATTCAAGTAAAGCAACTTCTACACATATATGCTTAGATGGCCATAGTTGTCACATGGCTACTCAAAAATGACGCCTTCTCTTGCCTCTTGTGTCTAATTTCAGATCTCTCAAGAATAGCTCTGTGCACAAAATACTATAAAGTGATTAACAGCTCAATGTGCTTTCATCACAAGGCTATTATTTTCAATGCTTTGCTTGCACAAAGCACGGGCAGCTGTGTCCTATTCTTCTATGAAGCAGCAATGCAGTGTCTGGTCATTATACCATCCTAATGTGTTAAATTATACCAATATAATAAAGTAATAGCAATTTTAAAAAAAAATAAATGGCTCAATTAAAAAAAATAAAACCCTTGACAACTCCCCAAACCTCTCAAAGGAAGAACAGATGTTGAACTGAAACCAAGAGCCTTTTATAATTTGGTCAGACATTCATTTCCCAAATCCTATTTAAAATTTCAGCTTTTTGATCAAAAGAAGGAGAGGGAAGGGAAGCAGACCACTTCATATCCTTTTTTTTTTCTTCCTAAACATTCCTAAGCCTGCAATTGTAGGAGGCTATACTGCACAGGGGTCCAGAGAGACAAGTGATTCACATGGACAGTCATGCTTTCCCTGTTTGGTAAGTTCATCCACATTGTCTAAATTACAGGGAGATGGGTTCCACTTTGACATGTGTCAACTGGCTACCCCAGGAGGGAAATTCAAGTTTGAATGGGAAAGGATGGCTTGTAGTCAAGTCTTAGGTCATCTTTCATGTGCCTAGCAGTTCTGACTCCGTTGTCCTGCCCTCTCTGCCAGGCCCTTGAGCTTTTGTCTTCAGCTGCTGTGCCATCCTGCCTAGAGCTCTTCTCCAAATGGTCTTTAGCCTCTTGAGAAATGACCTGATGAGATAATGTGACTGGAACACCTGAATATGCTCAGAAATTACCTTAAACTTGCACTTTTGTGAGCCAACTGCACATGCTGTGTGCCTCTGTGATGGAACGATGTTACTGCATTTGCCTTTCCAGCATGGGACAGGAAGGGATGGAAGACTGCAAGAGGGGCTCATGCTTGTGCCTGAGAAGGTGTTGTAATTTATGGGCATAGTAGTGCTCTACCTCTGAACAGTGAATGCAGTTGTGTTCTTCAGTGCCAAGTCCTGCTGAAATGAATGTCCCAGCTACTTGGCTGGTTGAAGCTATTGCACCCACATGAATGGAAATTCAGCTTCTGTCACAAGGAACTATCTGAAGAGTTAGGTAGAATCAGTATGATTGAGGACTTTACCACCTAGTCCTTAATTCAGCTGGAAACCAATTCTTCACTTTTAACGAAACCAGACAAGAAAGCCAAGCTGTCGGGGAAATAAAAGTAACAACAGCCAACTGCTGTTAGCTTATCAAGTAATAAGAAAAAAAAAAATTTAGTAGTCCAAGCACAGGGGTGTGTGTGTGAGAGATAATTCATACTACTGTTCCCAATGCTGACAAGTAAACAGTGATTGCTCCTTTTTGACTAAGTTACTAAACTTATAGTGTAAAATTTATACAAACCTACGTCAGGTGCAAAATGTATTACTAGTCATCTAATAGAGAGGAAAATTGTTCTTTTCAAGAAGGTTTCCATTAGGCTTTTTAATCATAAAATTTGTCCAAAAGGTTCGCCATCTAAAAAGGTACTAGAAATGCCAACATGTAATAATTAGGAGTGTTGTTATAGGCAAGGCCACTGGACTGCATTGTTTACATTTCTAGCAGTTTTGCTATTTCACTTGGATTCAAGGAAATTGGAGTGAAAGAAAAGCCAGTAGCTAACTGCTTGTCGCGGATGAAGCAAGAGAGAGATGCACTCCACTTGTGAGAGAGAAGTAGCAATATCTTTATTGATGTGAGATAGCAATTTAATAAAGTTTGATAGTAAATGCAACAGGGAGTTAACAAGATTCGATGGCAAGGTACACTTGATTATTTACTGCATAGAGGACAGGGTCAGACCAAACTGTCAGGGAGACCCTCTCGTTGAGTCATGAGGTTCAGAAAGGACCCCCTTGCTTTCTAAACTCCTTCTCAGAGAGGAGTCTAGGTGCAGCTGGATCCAGACTTGGTCAGCGGTTTATGTCTAAAGGATCATATATGCGCAATCAATCCTTTATATCACTTAGCTAAGATTTCCAAGTTTAGCGTGGTATTAGGCACTTACTGAGCATCTGCTGCAGCAAGGAATCTCTCAACCTCAAGGAGTAATCCTGAGAGGCATCCCTATTCAAGGGGGTGCAGCCCACTGCCGTGCAGGAGAGCTCCTGGGCTGCCCACTATTTATGGGGGTAAGATGATTGACTCATAGTCATATTTACATACCGACTGCAGTTATTTTCCTCCAAATTTGGCTGGAGTCACACATTGATCAGCACTGTGGTTAGGTGAATGCATCGCCTGTTGTGTTGTTATCTGCACCCATCAGATGCATTCATTACGGTCACCACAGGTGATTATCGCTTGGGCAGGGTTAGGGAAAAGGTCAGATCAGGGGCAGGGGGAGCACACCGTCACACTGCTCCCAGAAGTACTAAAGAGCTGTAGAGTAAAGCAAGTAGAAAAGATTCTGGTAACTTCTCTGCAGGTGAGTCAGCTCTGCAGGGTATTGTATGAGAAACCTGCAAGAGAAAAAAGATGTTTTTGTATTCACAGCATTAGTGGATATTGACATATAAATGAAGAATATGTGCTGGAGTATTTACTTTAAAATCATTCTTAATGTCTTCTACAATAAGGACTAAAATTGTACCATGAATCTGAAATAGAAATAAATTTGAAACTCCATGTTTTCATTATTAAGTATTAAGTATTATTAAGCATTAAGAGAAAATGATATGTGAAAATTAGTTTCCTGAATCAATGTTTTGCATCATATATACTAATTCAGTGGAATGAAACACTTGCTAATTTTTTTCAGAGGACTTTAAAGGATTGCCTGGAACATCATGAACATGCAATAACTATTCCCTGCTTGTCCTATTGAGGAACAGGATTATTGAAGAAAGTAAAGCAAATAAGATTCGAGTCAGTAAGCAGAAGCTAAGTATAACCTAGATCACTTGCAGACTTCAAGGTGACAAAAGTCAAGGCATCATCTTGTCAGTGGTGTGGTATCAGTTCACATTGAGTTGGATGATGCAGACCAGTACTGCTAGTCCTTCTTCATTCACTAATGTGGTTTCTAATGGAGTCCCTCAGAAAGCACCAATTACACTGACGTTGCTTCAGTACTTATTTAAAGGAAGGGACTTAACTGTATTCAAATTCAGGCTGCACATTGCTGAAAGAAAAACTTTGTTTATTTTCCAGCATTTTATGTAGGCTTTTTACATGGTTTTAATTGCTGTAAGAATATTAGAGCTCTGTTTTATGGCTACTTGGAATGCTGAATTCCCCCTGAATACAAATTGCAACAATTATTTACAGGTAGCCTTTAGTACCACCATTTAGCCATATTCCTCTTGTAATTATAATATGTTTGCAGGCTTAGACTTTCTGGGTTGATACACTCTACCAGAAGACTGTTTCAGTATAGCTCTTTTCTCTTGGTGTGCTTTAAATACTAAAATCTTAGATTAGTTGAGGATTATCCCCTTTGACGATCTACCAAGAAGGAGATTTTTTGCTATTGGAAAGAGTTGCTGTTATTTCCCTTCCATAGGAGGATCAGCTTGTTGACTTCCTCCCCAATCCCCCTGAGGATCTGTCTGGATTATCTTTTTAAGTTCAAAACTGACCTAGTAGCCTAGAAGGACACTTACTCCTCTTAGTAGCTTTTGCAACTCGGCACCGTACATAGGCAAAGGAACTTTTGTGGCTAGAAGGACAGCTCAGGATTGTCATGGTCTTATTTTTTTTGTAGGCAAGTATTTCTGAAAATGGATATTTTTTGATCTCTCCAAGGATGAAAAACAGTTTGTTTCCTATAGCAGCAGTGAAATGCATTGCTTGAAATGAAAGTAGCATAGTTCTTGTACTGTTTTATAGACATCAAATGACCATTCTCTATGAAGTATCTCCATCAGAGAGTGAGTAAGAAAGGTGCAAGAGCACAAAAATCTGATCCCACACTGGACAGGACACTTGTAATATGCACTGTCTTACAAAAATGTGTATAGTCAGTTCTCCCATTAGTGCTGTGTTTGGGAGGGAACCCTAAGATTTCTTCACAACACTTCTTTAACTTGATTTGTAACTGCTTTTCAGCATACCTACTTACCACCTGAGTTTGATTCCTTAATGAATACTGCTCTTCATGGTGTTATTTTGGTTTGCAGGTTCATCATTTTGTGATCTCTTTAAGAAGGCAGAATTACATTGCAAACCTGAGATGGACAGAGGAGCTTTGTTTCATCAAATAATATTTAAATCTCATTTTTAAGATATGAAATAAATTTAGTTCACAGATTTACATTTAAATAGTTTACTATGGTTATTAAAGGCAGATGAGGAACAGGAATTGGACAATTTTTCCAAAGCCTATATGCCTGGGGGGAAAAAAAAATATTCTTTTGCAGTCATCTTGTCAGTGTGGTGTGCCTTTCAAACTATTGAGGAATACTTTGGAAATCATATGGACATTAGAACATTTGTGCACATCTGTAGATGTGATGGCTTTTACCTGCCTGTGAACAATTTAATATTATAACAATTTATCATGATAATGCTAGCTTCTCAAGTAGGATTCTGCTTCTGTGCTTAAAAGACAACTGTTGGGTGCTAAGGTGCTTCTGTCTGCTTTCCTTGAAGATGATGATTCTCAGCTGGAGCAAGTGGAAGAAAATTTAATTGCAATCATCATCTGAAAACAGATTGCTAATATTTCTTTCTGTGTGTTTGCAGAGAATTTTCACAGGTTCTTAGGGAAGGACAAGTTAATCTTTAATCCATTTACCTGCATACTGAAGATCTGTGCCTATTTGCAAAGGGGCTGTCACACCTGGTGTCTCCTGGTCATTCACAGCTATTCATAAGTGTGATTAAGAAGTCCTGGTTTAGCCCAGGAAACTTGGAGAGAAACCCACAGAGGGATTTCTTCAAAAACAGAAGGGTTCTTTCCAAATAAGCCCAGCTGTAAAGGCTTGTGTCAGCATCTTGTATACGTAGTTTGATGGGAGTGGCACATGGAGTATGATGGCTGTGCCTAATGTAGCAGTGTTCACCAGATAACTGCTGGTAATTCGCTGTTCCTAGTCAGGAGTGTGAACATCAGTAACGTCATTTGGAAAGCCAGACTCAGTAGTGGGCAAAGAGAACAACCATCAGCACCTGAAACTTTATTAGAGGGGTACTTTCAAGTTTCAAACTAGATTCAGACCACGTTTTGAGCTGCTGCAGCTGTCAGGCTGCCTGTTCTCGTTCACTATACTACATTGGCACCTAACTTAGGGAGGAATGTTCTTTCTTCTTCTGGTAGTGATCAGAGGAGAAAGAGTGTGAAATGGATGGGGATTTTTAGAGGATTATAAGTGAAATGGGGAGAGTCATTGGCTTGCCTGGAATAGAAAAAAGTGAGAAGGCTGAAAAGAGCTGCTGGTCCTGACAGTCATAAAGAAAGAGGGATCAGGCCGTAGATACCCTTATTGGCAGGGTTTTTGCTGACCCTTGGCACTGTGAAATGCATAAAGGTGCCTGTGAATAAGACGAGCCCTCCCCAGCAGGGTCATAAAATCAGCAAGGAGAATGGAAGCATGGCTT
Source organism: Calonectris borealis (assembly GCF_964195595.1). Lineage (NCBI taxonomy): Eukaryota > Metazoa > Chordata > Aves > Procellariiformes > Procellariidae > Calonectris > Calonectris borealis. Next base: position 77,517,339 of record NC_134313.1, on the reverse strand, counting down.
CATGCAGTGCCCTCTGAGGCAAAAATAAATGCCACATATAGGATTTATTGGGTTCTCCTTGGGATATGTGAGTGTCTGTTTTCAGGACGTGCCAGCACAAAGCATTCAGAAAGGAAGCAGATTCGTGGGAATCTTAAAAAACTCATCTCTGCTGACCAGTGTGCAGCTGCATTACCCAGACGTATAAAATGCTGACTGGCTGCTGATGGAGGAGATGAGTTGTAGTGATGCCCAAGAAATGGCACAGCTCGAATTCTGGTATATAAACAGCATTTCAGTATTTGTCCTTCGTATCTTCAGTGCCCAGGAACGTGAGGCAGGAACTAGCCAGCATCAAAAAAATCTCATGCAGGTGAATGGGGTACCTACCAGATGCATGCAGAGAGGTCATTTATTGGCCATGAGTAGATATAAGAGCTTGGTTGCCTGAAGTTGCCAACTCAGTGGATATGGAAGAGGCCAGAACTCTCTAGTTACTTATCAGAGTGGCTTCTGCCTCCACACCTTGAAATACAGTGCTGTTCTGCAGGCTAGATAACTGTGACTAGTGAGAGACTGTGTCTACTTCTTGCTCCTGTGAGCAGATAACGGTATCAAAGGTAAGCATTGTGTACATAACAGATTTTTCTTTTTTGGTAATTTTCTCCAGGAAAAAGAAAAAAAAAAAAGCTTTTAGACTCTTTAGAACCATGGAGTTGTATAGCAGTATAATCTTCTGTTCCCTTCTTTGTCAGGATCATTTTATTTAATATTCAGGGCACAAGACTTTTTCATCAAGTATATTGGCATATTGATCAATGTCCGAGGTCAGGGGGCCCACTTTTACCTGCACAATGAATAAAACCAGAGGATGGCTCAGCAAAACAGAGATTTGTACCGGAATCTGTATGGGTTTTTTGTTTGAATATGAACACATAGAAGCTTTAAAGTTACATTTGAGGGTTTTTTTTTTTTTTTCATTCCCCTGCAATGTGTATTACTCTTGACTCTGAATTCATGAGATACCTGGGTATCCTGGTACAACTGTATATAGGGCCTGTTACTTTACATAACAATAAGGGTTTTTACCAATTACAAGTACAGATCGGTCAAAAAAAAAAATCACTCAAGCATAGTCCTAGCCACCAAGATGTTTATAAGTCCATGCTGCTTCAAAAAATACTTCCCTAAGCCTGGAACTAAAGGTACAGATTGGATTGTTTTGCTAGTTTAGGTGTACATATACATTTACTCTGCACATAGAGTACTGAAAAGTAGCAAAACCACTTTGCAGCAGTCTGTAATTTTGTTGACTTTATGATATTAATAATTTCTCAGAATGATCCATCCATCTTGTATTTCCTGTGTCTTATCTGTAAATGCTAGCTGTAATTTATGATAAATGAAGACTGTTTCACTGTCTTGTTGTAGCACTTATCCATACCATCCTTCTCCTAATCACAGGATGATTGAGGAGCTTACTGAAAGTTTTTAACCTGAAAAGGTATCCTAGAATAACATACATACCTACCTGCCAGCGTAACAAGCCTTTATTCAAACTCTGTTCTAATCTCTAGCTAGCTAAAAAATGCTAAAGCACAGCATTATGTTTTCAACAGAAGTTTGTAAAAGAAAATTATGATCTCAAACTTCGTCTTGGATTTAAGTAATTTACTCTGCTGAGTTAAACTATTTGAATCAGTCCATGGCTTTCACCACTAGAAGAAAAAAAAAAAACAACAATGAAATATCAGGTGCATAGCAAATGAGATTAGTTTATCAGCCAACACTGTGTTACTCCTCTGCTAATATAGATCACGTGTGTCTCCCAGGTACCGCTTCAAAGAGTTATCGTATCTAGGAGTAAAAGTAATTGTTACAACACAATAGAAGGCTCTGCTCAACAAACAAATGACTTAGCTCACGGGGGCCTGGTAATGAGAAAGCTTTACTTTCCTTCCATTCACTTATCAATGAGATATGGTTCACCATAATGTTCGAATTCTTTTTGGGGAGAATGGCAATGAAACTGTGTTATTACCAATTTAAATGCTAAACTTGCCTTTTCAATTACAGGCTCATACTTTCCAGGTGGGAGCAATAGAGCAAAAATGATGATTAATGGGCTCACAACAATGCTGTACATAAAATATTCAGTCAAAACCCAAGAGGTGTATATCTTAAAATGGTTCCGAGAAGCATGTCAATTGCCAAAAAAATTTGGATCTCTAGCTTTAACCCTGTATACAATTTCCTAATATATTTGAGTCAATTAGAAGTCCAGGTCCTGTTTTCAAAAGTGATAAGGCATTTAAGAGTTTAAACCTCTTTAAAGTCAATGGCACTTTCTAGCAGTGCCATTGCTAGAAACTAAGTTTTTTTAGAAACTACAGGGTTGTTTTTGTTTTGATTGTCTTCCTGTAAATATCATAATTTCACCTCAATCATGATAGAATGAATGTCCCACCTAATCTAAGATAATTCACTGAACAGAAGAGTACTGAATACTGCAGCTGAGACTTTGCCTGATGAAATGGTGTAAAAACAAAGAAATAAAATGACAGAACTCTAGTATTTTTTCCCTGGAAAATGTTGAAATAACTGTTATATTTCCTGTAGTCTGAGATAGTCTGGAATTTTATCTGTTGATGAACTAGAGAAAGCATTTCTAGTCTTTGGCTGCAAATTTGGATTGAAGTTACATGCATGCACTAGAGACTGGGAAGTTATCTGGCCCTCTCTATAAAATGAGAACCTCTCTGTAAAGCTGCATCATATCTAAGACGACTCTTTTCCTCATGCTTTCTCACCTAAAACCCTGTCTCTCTGTTTCCCACCTGCAATCTTTCTCACCTGGAAATACTGGAAACAGTGAAAGCTGTGTGTAACGAAATGCATAGTTGCTCTTTCAACCAGGAGCTGCTTGCACTTCTAGATAGGGAAGGTTAAATGTGAGTCTTCCTGGCAGGGCACTATGCAGGATTGATCTGACGAGGGATCTTGGGTGAACACTCTTCTGAGCATGTAATGAGAGGAGTTCTGCTCTTGTTCCTCCAAGTCCTAAGGGCAGTTGTTGAAGGGGCTGTTTCTGTCTCATTCTCTCCGTCCTTTACAAGTGCACCCAAACTAGATCTGTCGAGGTCTTACTGCTTTTCGGATTTGGCTCGTGTCGTCTTAACACTACAGGCAAGACTGAATGTTGCCATCTCAAAGATGGAGGGCCACAGGCATACGACTTCTGCCTCGGGAAGGGAAATGATTGGGAAAAGGGATGGATTAGGGAGGGAGAAGTAGGGGAAAATCCTAATTTTTGGGCTTGCTCCCATCAAAGAAATGGGAGAGTGGGCGGTTAAAACTGTTGCTCTTGGAAGGGGCAGTATCCTTTATCAACCCAACTTTCCAAATTGTGTAATAGTCAAGGCAGGATATTTTGCCCCATTCCTCAGTGTGCAGTCCTAAACAAATGCTATAGATATAGGAAAATTTTCAGTGTACACAAATACAGTTGATCTCTCTATATAAAGCGCTTTCATTTCAGGTATTTCTACTTACACACACATTCGATATGTAAAAGTGAGTCCTTACTAACCATGCCATTTTGAAAATGGAGAGGCTGGGATGGACCTGCTTTCTAAGACAACAGCCAATATCAGATGTCGCCTTCCAGGCAATACTACACTCCCTTTTCATTCCAGTCTCTCGGAGTAATGGCTTTGTACCCATGTAAGACACAATGGCAAATTATCTAAACATGTTGGCCCAAACACTGTTTAGGGAGATACCGCAAGAAATGACAATATTTCATCTACTGTCTTAAGAATCTCCTTCTGTCAGCATTAAGAAAACTTTATTGAATTATTAATTTGGACATTGAATATGGCTAAGTAGCAAATAGAGAGAAGGTGAAAGAAGCAACACCAACTAGGAATCCTATTCACATCCTATGACTACAACTGGTGGTCATCCTTTCTCTGAAAAACAAAAATGTTTAGCTGAATGTGCTTTTTTCACTCTCCTTTTTCACATTTATTTAAGCGTGAATTATTAGAAAAACTTAGCCAAATACATACCTTTTTCCCTTGTGGTAGATGCTACTTCATGCAATTCTAAACTACTAATTCTAAGATACTGCATTTCTTATTGTTGTCCATGTTCCTTGGGGAAGCAACTTACTGTTGCAGAAAGGCTTTCAATACGCTTCCTTTTAAACATAGTCTTGAATTCTATAATTAGTGAGCTTGTCTAGCACTTCTTTTCTTTGCCTCTGAAGCACAGAGTTAACTGAAGTAAGATCCTGTGCATTCCTTCTTGAAAAATGTTGGAAAGTGTTGAATATTGAATACAATAAGTGTTTCTGCTTTTCTCCAGGAAAAAAGTTTGCCTTATTTAAATTCTACAGCAAGCTAAAGTAGACAAGAGGGCTTTCCACAATAAATTGATCTACATATAATTTCTAGAGGCCTGTGGAAAAGACTGAATTTTAATATTTTCTGCATTTTGCTTGATATTCTTCCAACTACACCTATTTTTAATCTCAGTTAGGTCTCACATACTGGTTCAAGCAATTACTGTGGATGTTTTACATATCTGTTTCAGAAGATTTTGGAAGAAATGCACAGCAACAAAATATTTTGAGAGCAAAGGCTTGTAAAGAAAACATGTTTTACAGCAAAGGTTATTTTTCCTCTTCAGAAGGCATGATGGGGTGTTTTTTGGAAAGGAGTATGCCTCTGTTCTTGAGTGTTGCGTTTGAAGAAAAAGACTTAAACAAAAAGAGGTGTAGAATATTTTCCTGTCTCTATAACAGGTTAAATGCTTCGTTGTCAGGTTTGACTGAAGTGGTGGCTGTAATAGGAATAATTTATTGTGTTGGGTGGTTATCTGAATCCTTGATTCGTTCTTATTTAAGTGAAAGATCTTCATAAACCATATTCTGTTGAGCATGTTTGTATGTTTATATCTGTATGGTGGGTGAAAGGGATGGCGGTTTTGGTAATGCAGTTTTCAAGCATTTCAAGACTTGGTACAGAATGTGGGGAGAGCTGCTGAGAACACCATGAAGTTGTTAGTTGCCATTTATTAATACATAAATTAATAAATTAAGTTTAATTTCTGAAAGATTAAATGAATCATCTAGTTATGTGATTTAGTTCCTGGTGCGACAGTTTGTGAGGATATACTTGGATGGACTTGTAAATGAGTTTGTATAGTAAAACATACATTACAGAAGGAATATCTTTCCATCTGTCTTTGAAGACTTCCTGTAAGATTCAGAACAAAGAATATAATTCTTTATAAATTCTCATGGATTGTCAACTCCCCTCCCCACACACATGCTGCATAAAAGATATTCTTTAATGAAACCCAGAATTTTGATTAATTTTATTTGAAAATTATTCTACAATCTCATTGGTTTTATCCTGTTATCATCAGTTGAGTGTGACTATGACCTTTACCCTTAAGTTTTGAATATCTTATACATTGTCAATTGTGATATAGAATACAGAGGGCAGAGGTTGTGCTATGGGTTAGGAGACTTAACAGTAAATATAGAACTGTTTTTGCATGACGTCAAAAATAGTGTAAAAACCCCTTTCCCGATGGGGTGCTAGTCTTGTCCTACTGGAAGCTTTGACAAAGGAGGGCTCTGATTATATTTCAGCTGACATGGTGTTAAGGTTTTGCCTTTCCTCATTTCCTTGGATGCTTGTAATCATAAAAGAATCTCAGCTTTCGTTTGTAAAGAAAGTAAAACAGATTTTAGGGGAAAAAATTTAGGCCAGCTTTTACTTGTGAAAGAGATAGCAAATATGAAGTATCTGTATCTGTTGATTTATCATATGCCACACCAGGGGCCCAGAGGCCAAGAAAAACAATGCGGTCAATGCATGTGCTGAAGATAGTTGGAGAGCATGAGGTAAATGTATCAGAATGAGACTTAATATGTGAGACTTGACAGATCTGTAGCACTGCAAGGGCAAACAGATTAGATTCATCCTCTACTCTAAGCACAAGAAAATGTTCCCAACTTCTTCTTGAGATTTAGTGATGTATCAGAGGGGAAAACATCATCACCTGATCTTCTTCCCCATCTCTTGTGTTCCCATGTAGTTACATTTCCTTCCATGTTCTAGAAATTCAGAGGACCCCACCTCCCATAACATCCAAACCTAGGTATGGATAGATAAGCAGTGGCACCCATCCATCTTGCCGCCAGCAGATTGCCTCAGAAGCCAGTCCTTGCTGGGAGAAACAGGAACCTGTGGTGCTCATTGAGGAGTTGTGTGAATCAGCAGATGAACGGATGTGTATCAGCTTTTCATTATATAAACTTCAGTGCAAATGATGCACTACCTTATTTCGGGGTCACATCCTTTTCGTACTATGGCTTTGGTATTAAATACTGTGGCATTTGGATCTGTTTATGGTATTACTAGCCATAAGTACAGAAATAGTGAAGAAGCAAACCAGTTACTCCCTCCCTGCTTCTGATGCAGGATAGGACGAGAGGAAATGGCCTCAAGTTGCGCCAAGGGACGTTTAGACTGGACATTAGGAGAAATTTCTTTACTGTAAGAGTGGTCTGGCCTTGGAACAGGCTGCCCAGGGAAGCGGTTGAGTCACCATCCCTGGCAGTATTTAAAAGACGTGTAGATGTGGCTCTTAGGGACATGGTGTAGCGGGTATGGTGGTGTTGGGTTGATGGTTGGACTCAATGATCTTAGAGGTCTTTTCCAACCTTAATGATTCTATTCTATGATTCTAAGAAGCCAAATTAGTCAGCGCCAGTATTTTGATTATGACTTATTTCCCCTTAACAGATCTAGCATTTAGGATTTAAACTTTTTTCTGAGGACATTCAATACAACCTTCTCTGAGGATGTTTTTGCAGTTGTTTTTACTGCTTGAGGCAGAATGCCTGTAAGCAGAACTGCTCCCAGGTGCCTCAGCAGCACGCTCGAGGGCTCTGTTGATGGCTTCATTTCTGTGAGCACCAGCCACTTCACTTCCTTTTGCCACATCCTAAGCACAAAATTTAACAGCAGAAGCATATTACCCAAGTGCTTTGAGGACAGTTTGTTTGGTCCCAAAGTTTTGTACATTGGAAAACATTCCTTCAGTCTTCTAGTCAAAATTTAAATCAGACCTAAATAAATGAAAGAGATTTTTTAAAAGGGCCGTTTCCCTAAAGAAGGTATGTGCTCTGCATTACTGGAAGGATAATTGTTCTGCTGGAGGATTTCTACTGTATACTTGACCATTTCAGAACTCTTTCTGTAGTATCACAGTAGCTCAAAACTAGATGTGATGAAGTAGAAACTTTAGATGAAGTCTTGTGCTTACAAAGCAGAAAATACTGAGATTAAACACTATTGTCCCACTTTAAAAATTAATGTCTGCAATATTACTCAAGCACATTTTAGAAAAGTGAACATTTGACAGGTGTCGGCTTCCCTGAGGAATCATCAGAGTGATATGAAAATAATGAACTAAACAGCAATGATTAAACAGTCATTTTGATAAGACACTAACCATTCTAGAGAAATAATGCCATGTAAAGAAAAATCAAAGTTTTATAAAACCGAGTATAAGAAAGATGGTGTTAACATAATACTAAGGTACACCAGCTAAAAATACAATCTTTATGTAAGAAAGTAAGAGCAATAAAACTGACTATCCTGAATAGACAGAAGTTTAATAAAAATAAAGACTCTGAGCTTCTGTTTAAGAAGAAAACTAGCATTTTCACAACAGTGGAGTTAGATTTCCCTATGATGTCCTTTTCCATCCTTACTCTTAGAAATAATTTGGAACAAATATTAACCCCCAATATATTAAAATATTTTGTTTTGAAAAACTGGCATTTTCTAGCCTATATCCTGCTAAAATCTCCTAAGTGGCTCCTGCCATAAGGCACAATCATAGTCAAAGATATTTAAATTACAATTGGCAAAATACTGTGATGAGGCATGGCAGATATCACAATTTGCTGTCCTTACTCAATTGTATCTAGTTATTTGCTCACCATTTTTCAAATTTTAGCTATTTGTGGTATGTCTTCCAACCAATGAATGTGATTTAATGAAAATACACCATAATTTTCCCTCAATAAGTCAGCTTCCCCAAGAAATCTTACTGAAATGTGCAAATGACCTTTGGGCATAGATTAGATAAGAAAAATGTATGCCCAGTATCTACAGGGATATTTTGTAAAATTATGAGCTCATGGTAACAAAATTCTTTTGCGGCCTTCTAGCACTGTGTTGCATATTTCCCTTACACTTTTTATCCTATATTAAAAGAAGATTTTGTGAAACTGGTTGCATTCATTAATATTGTCAGAAAAAGATGTCAGCTTTAGCTAGTTATTGTTATACACAACAAGTATGAGTATACTTTTTCCTAAAGTATAGTTGCTATACTAACTGTTGTACAGTATAGTTAGTATACTTGTTACTATGGTATATTTACACTATAACTACTGAATTATTTCTCTTTTTTTAAAAACTAAGAATTAAGAGAAGCTTTTACTTTCATGCAAGACTGCCAAGCATAATAGCAGCACTAAGTTGCTTCTATCCTGAAAGGAAGGGTAAAATAGAATAATTTTGTATTTTTTCACACATATTCTGATGACCTGCAATGATGTTGTCTCTCGCTTTACGATTTTTAATGGAATAATTTTGCTCCACTAATGGAATAAGTTTGTGAACTAATGTTCACAGCATATTTCCATGAGAATCTGTATGAGGTTCATGTTCCTCACAAAATAGATTTCTAGGGTGCTTGCAAAAAGTATCTAAAAAGATAGTAAATGCTTCTGCTCCAAATCATTTATTCAGTCATCTTAAAGTCCTCAGGAAATCTGGCAGAACGATAAGGCTTGAATCTCCTAGCTGTGCAAGTTGGACTGTGTTGCATCAGAAGTGAAAAGAAGCGTTCTTCTGCTTCCTTTGGCAGCCATCTTTCCTTCAACTCAGACGACTGTTCCAAGGGGATCAGTGAAAGACTAGTGATAGGCATAGACTGCAAAATATTAGCAAGATCTCTCAGTCAGTCATGGCTATCAGCTTAACTCATCGTTTGTTCCACTGCCTTTGTTTTTCATAAGACTGACTTCAGTTTTCTTTGTGTTTGAACTCAAAGGCTGAATAAATTGTTTCCCTGCACGCCATGTCCAGCATGCTCAGATACAGAAACGGGAGAGTTCACCTGCCCTAGACACCCAAAAGCACCACAGCTGAATGATGTTGTTGGAGCTCTTGGAGAGCCCCTTGTGTCCTTTTCTATACAATCGCAGGCCTGATGTGAGCATCCTCAGTGAACTTGTATTTTACAGGTTCTCCCTCTTGCTTGAGAAGTGACCATTACTGAAGTAACATTACACCAGGAAAGATCCGTTTCTGAGTCCTTAGCACTCGTGAGACTGGTTTTTCTTTCATTTTGACCTATATAATTCCACATGCTGGAGAAGCAGGGGCGATTACAGATCACTTTCACTACATAAGGGAGAGGAGAATGAGACTTAATGGGAAGCTCTGGTGAAATGGATGTTCCATAGCTCGTAGTGCACCTTCAAAGGCATGCCGCCTGAGAAATGTATCAAAATCAGTCGTGTCCTTTTGCATGTTCTATCAAATCCTAGCTATTAAATCTATCATCAAGCAGTTGCTCAGCTTGCCAAAGGACATCTTGAACTGAAGTCCAGAGAATGGAGCATATAATTGAATCACTACTGACCAGCTGTCACAACATCCCCCTGCTCCCCCAAACACTAATGAAAGGAAGCAAATGAGACGGCGTGATTCAAACTTTTATTCTGACGACATCCCATTGTTGCGTTCTAGCACTGAGCCAAGCAGAGCTGAAGAGAAATCATCCTCCTCATTACATTTTCCGAAAGCTTATTAAAAGCACTTGTGCGCTGCTGTTATCGCCACAGGAGCCGACTGAAACTTCAGAGATGAAGCCAATATGCTGTTTGAGATAATGGTAATGTATGCAAAACAGCAAGAAAAAGACACTGTCCTAGAAGCCTGAAGAAAACCACAATTTTAGAACACCTGAAGAATCAGACAGATGTGACTGATGAGATATTTGTGATCACCTATATATAGGCTATTATATTATGATACAGTATATGACCTTTGTGTTATGGTCTGTCTGTAGAACCTAACTGGTTAATTAAATCACTACATAGTCTTACTCTTTAGCTGGATACCCATGTGAAATTAAATACCAGCCACAGCTTAGACCTGCTAGAGAATACAGATAGAATCCAGACCTACTGTCAGACCTCCCCAGTTACAATCCCTTCCATGTAGGAGGGAAGAAGCATCCTTCCTGGAATAATCTATGTTGTTACCATATAATCCCGTAGTCTGCGTAATGCAACCGGGCTAGCTGTTGTCATCCTTAAAGAAACGTCTGATAGGTACACAGAAATACTTTGAATTTTTTTTAAAATGCAATTATACAAGCAAGTAGAAAATATGACAGCATCATTTTAAAACAGGGGACATGAGGTGTAGGCATGTCTTCAGAAAGGCCAGGCTTTCCCTTCTAGCTCTTGGAAAGTCTTGCCCTGCTGGGAGAGGCTGCAGGGGCTTGGAGTAGCCTGAGCCTTCGCAAGCTATAGCTCCAAAACAGACACGTATCAGCAAATAGTGGCTCATGGGGGAAAACTTGTATTCCTTTCAGACTTTGAGACAATTAAAAGAAAAGGAGGAGAAGGGAAAGGAATGGAGAATAAAAAAGAGGGATTTTTTGTCAATTCATATGGTACCTCCATCAATTGCTACCTTATTTTTAAAAGGGTTCATTGAAAATGATAACTTCAACACTGCTACAGCTGAATAAACAAGAAGAAAAAAAAAAGATGGCAAACTGTGTGGCCATTGTTTCTGTTTTGTAGAAGGTTTTAAATATGAAGTTATATCAAACTTTGATCTTAGCAAAACGAAGAGCTATTTCATAGCGTTCAAGAAAAATGGTTTGAAATACATTTATAAAAGCAGAAACACGCATTCTTTCTACTTACATTTTTCTGAGACAGCATATTCTGAAGCAGATCCATTACTGAGTCTTCAGACAATGAAGGTAGATTGTTTTTAATGATTTATGTCAGTTGAATTAGAGATGATTTATCACTGTTTTCTCTAAAACAGCTGACTGTAGAATAAGGAAAGAATTCTCTTGCTTTGTTTCTTGTCAGAGAAAATTGTTGTGGTATTGGATTCATGGTGCTCAGACCACCATAGTGCTTGTATAATTCCAGTCACTTCGAATTTTTGTGTGTGGAGTTTTGGAGTGGAATCAAATCACTGCTTTTCTTCACAAGGATGTATACATGATGTTTAGCTGAACACATGTGAAACACCTATGACATGCAAATGCAGACTAGAGCTATAAATGAGCCTGTTTTATTCTGATCTGAATTTTGGCAGACCCGAGAACCTTATTCAAAGTTTGCTAGTAAATAATATTCAGTTAATGGGAAAATCTTTCCCCCCAAAAAAAGCAAAACAAAAAGGAAAAAAAAAAAAGGAAACGATACCTAGAGTATAAAATATGGACACAAATGGCTTGGTTCCCCCAGTCTGCAGATTATGCTGTTCCACTAAACCCCCGCTGCTTTTTTTTTTAAACCAGAACAGTGCTTACTGTTTGAGAAAATAATTGCAACAATCTTTATTCGTGAGGCGAGAATTCAATTTCTGCAGAGGAATTTAAATAGCAAGTAAGGATAGTTATCTTTCTGATATTTGATAAATGGAAAAAAGATTTAGTTATCTTGAGGTGAGATTGCTTTTCAGAGAGGATGACATTTATTACCTCAAGGACATATTTCAGAAAATCCCTATCCTTTATCCAGAGGTGATAGTTCTGTTCATCAGAGAAGGCGGCAATAGGGAAAAGAAAAGATTCATTATATTTTTGTGTGCTTGAGCGAGGGCTGCAATTGGTTTGTTTCTGCAGAGGACATCGGTGGAATAGAGAGTGCATTCTGCAGAGAAAGAAGAGTTTATCCAGCGAGACTTCTCCCAACTGCTTTTCAATTCTGTGGTAAACTTTCTGTGCTCTTAATCCTCATCTGTTAATTCCTTAATAGACAAACATCCCATCTGTTGGGTAGTCAGCCTGAGAGTGAAATCGCTTCCCCTCCTCAGCTCCCCAAAAGCCCAGTCATTTCAAAAGCAGCAGAATTAATGACTTTCTTTGGATTTGTGTTCTGTCCACTGCCTCCCCCCAATAATCCCAGCACCCTGTTGTGTCCTCCCTTAACCCTTCTCGGCATACCTACACCTCCCCTTGCCGTACCTCCTGCCATTTCTGTTATTATTTCTCCTCCTTCCAACCAAGTTGCCTTCCCCATCCAGCCGAACCCTCGGCCGCAGGTCCTGTGCCCGAGTCTGCGCTACGGGGGGGGTCTTGCTGGGTGGTGCTCGCTGCCTGCCCTGCCTGCAGCGAGAGGGAGAACCGCAGAGCTCACCTCTTCCCCTCCCCTTTCCCCTTCCCCTCCCCTCCCCGTAGGGCACTAATTCACTTCTCTGCCTTCTCTCAGTCTTCTGTTTCTTATCCCTGAGACTTCTGCCTCAGTCACATTTATGGAGAAAGCTAACAGATGGATAAATACTGCCATTATATAACCCTCCCCCTTCATTAGAGAATCAGCCTAAAAATAGAGAAAAAAACCCCTTTCTTAGTGGAAGGAATTTCTCCATTTGTATGTAGCACGAAATCAAACTGATATGTTTTCAAGATGTGAGTCAATATAGCAGAGTAGACTTACATATTGTCATTTTAAAGGGATGCTACCTGCATACATGGTCTTCTGCAGGTTAGTAATAAGTCCTTTGAATTTAGACCTATTGACTTCATTATACCATGGGAGACATACCTTAGGACTTTTTATACGACAGCTTTTAGCTTCCTGTGATACCTAGAAAGGCCAAAAGAGAAGTATACTAACTCAGCACATAAATGATCCTGTTTTATCGTAATTCCAAAGCATTAATTTTTGGGGTTGGCTATCCTCTGTATGACCTTCGTCTGAGGAGAGGTTGCTGTCCCTTTCTGCTGAATACCTTTTCTGGAGTCAAATTCTGGAGTCACATTTCCTGCCTTCAGCACATTTGATCTATTAGAAGCATCAATTTTGATTGCACACCCTCATGCCTGCCCTGGTGTCCCCAAGGCTTGCTGCTGTTTGGCATGTGACAGTGGCTTCTTGCCATGCAAACAGAGCGAACGTGGCCCTGAACCAGCAAGAGCCATCTTCTGGCTTGAGTTCTTGCTGGGGATGAGCAGTGGTGAAGCTACCTCAGCAACCTTGCCACAGGCTGAGAAAATAAAATAAATGAGATGCCTAGTAATAAGGAAGGTTGGTTGTGGGAAGGGTAGCTAATCAAAGACACCTTCGTAAACAGTCAGCAATTCTAAGAGAGGTGCAGCAAACTGAGTAACGTTAGATGGACCATTTCTGGACAAGCTGCTTGTCAGTTCTCAGTGACAAATGTTCATAGGGTAGATGTGCAAGGAAGAACCTTTTTCTTCCTCATTAAGATATAAACCTGTGTGGCTTGATAGGATCAAAGAAAGAAAGAACATGTTTTTTCAGTCTTCTCTCTTAGGAATGAAGGACTCTTCAGCCTGTTTCAACACTAATAGTGAAGCTAACCACTTCTCCAAATGTACTTAAAGATGACAAAAAAAAAAAACCTTGACATTATTCCAGAGTTTCAAATTACTTAATCTATCTTTTTGTTTGCAAATATTTTGTCAGTATAGATTTAGTCAGGTTAATATTCACTATTTTTTTATTCTAATTCTTTTGCTTGTGTTGTAATATTGTGAAGGTTAATTTTATGCTGCAAAGATCTGTCTTTGCAATATTATATGCTTATCTAAAACTTACTCTTTTTCTAGTTTGGATATTACATAATTTAATAAGATACTACAAGAACTGACTTCAAGATTTCAATAAGCTATTTCCTGTTTGAGGAAAAACAATATGGCCTTATATTTATTTGGCACCTCTGAAAGTATTGAGAGTCACTCACATTACTCTGTTATAATTTATTTAAAGGCCAGACATTGAATTCTGGCTTACAATTTCATACACAGAAGCTATTAAATATTCTCCCACTAAAAAATTCTCACTTCAGGATCTTGGCTGCTGAAAATTTTTTCTTCTTGACAAAACGGAACCAAATTAGATAAACTTTTGCACAACAAAGAGAATTAACAGAAGACATTTACCATATAGGAGGGGATACTAATCGTAGAGCAAATGAAAGAATTATATAATGTCACCTGCTTCTTCTAGTATAAATTATCATTGCTGTGCCGTATGTCCTTTAGTTATGATAAAATTTCCTCAGCGTCTTCATTGTCTTTTTTTTTTTAAAATATATACTTTGTAATCTCTTTTCTTACTCTGAACAGATTATTTAACAGGCAGTGTTTCTTTATTATTTTATATGGCATTCAGAATATTGGGTGGTTGGTTTCTAAATAAAGGATAAAACTTGCTTGAAGAGACTAAAAAGAATGAGTCCTTTCTTACATTACCATATATCTATTCTGTCAATGAGAGTAATAGTAATATCACTACTATCCATTAAATCATCACTCTTCCTTTCCCTGTCTGTAGTTTCATACTGTTTCCCACTACCATACTGTCAGAACAAGTTCTGTGTGAAAACAGCTGGTAGAAGTGGAATACCTTGCATATCTTCAATTGCAAGAGAGGGGTTAAAGTATGGTTGTGGAAGAGATTCATTGGGCCCTGCTTTTGATAAGCAGAGGAAACTCATTGCCCTCTGTGAAGCTGCAAATGATGGATGCAGGCCACATTTGACCTTTCTCCACCACCTCTAGAGCCTCCTCAGGAGTCCTGGGTCAGTGTTTACAGAGATTTACAGGTATCACAGACCCAAATATCTTAAAAGCCCTCTAGATAGTGGGAGCATGGCATAACTCTTCTCTGTGTTGGAAACCTGGTCTACCAGTTCAGGAGCACAACTGCAGGTTCAGTGGAGGCTGGGGGAGGAGGAAGAGTCTGAGAGCGGATGGACAGATTCCAGGGAGGATCATCGGTTCTGAGGTGTCTAAGATGAGACACTGAAAGCTGAGCTGGTTACTCCAGGCTCCGTTTCCAGGCCAGGGACAGGTGCTTCTGGACGATGTCCTCACTCCTCTGAAGGCAGGTATTTTTAAGGGTCTTTCCACTGACTCTCAAGAGACCCTGAGTGACCAGCTCAGATGTGCTGTGAATGTTGAGACATCAAAATCAAGACAAGTGAATCTGTGCCCACGGGCGCTCCATGCTCTTCTCCTTCACACTCACTTGGGAGTCAGCTGCTTGCAAGTTTTTGGATGGTCATTCCAGTATGCTCTTTAGTAAGCCTTTGGTGGCTGTAGTGGCCATTATTCCTGTACGGGAATGTGTGGATAATGCCACTAATGGGAAGGAAAAAGGACAGAGCCATGCTTTCTTTATTAGGAAGGTGATGCCGTAAAAGCATTAAGTTGTGCTACTGCTTACAGTTTCATGGAATATATATACATTTAATATTCCTCCTTATTAGAAGAACTTATTAATAATATAGGAAGTTAGAAATCTGGAATTTTTGCAGGGTAGGGCAAGAGAAGATAGCAGAACCTCTTTTTTCTCATTTTTCACTAAGAACAAAGAATAATTCAGGACAAATGTAGACTGCCACATCACAGGGTTTTACCCTTGAATTTATGGAGTTATGGCTCCAGAAGTGGTGAGGACTGCCAGTACCTCAAGTCTGCCAGCTGCTCTAGTCAGGGAGATTTAGCATCTTGGTTTGGATTTACCAACCGTTTCAAACTGACCTGTTTCACTTTAAATTAAAAGCAAAAAAAAGGGGGGAGGGGGGGGAGGAAAGAAAGGAAAAATGCTTGCAGTACCTTGTGCCTTCTATGCACAATGTACTGTTTCAGATGGCTAGCCCTGATGTATCTGTGGAAAATGCTTTTTTTGCTCCCTTGCGGCAGATCTCCAAAGCCTTAGTACAATCTTTTTGGTTGTATAATCACCTAGATAACTTTAGATAATGTTAATAGCAAAAGCAGCCTTGAAGGGAAAACAACAGTGTGGGTATCAGTGATACCTTCAACTTCTCCTTCAAAAAAACCCAAAAATTTTTCTGAAATGGCTATACTTAGATGGATAGGAAAAGGCGGCTTTGGCTTCCATGTAATTCTTCAGGTCTTTCTGGAAGAGTCAAAAATGTTTTAAAGTCCTCACAAAAATCAAGGCTAGAATTATACTTAGTGTGAGAATTTTTGTGTGGCTTTTCTTGTGTGGCTTTTGTGTGGATTTATGCAAAAGTGTCACACCAAAGTAACAAGGATTGTATGGAAATTTTTCATGCTGTTTGATCCTCAGCAGGAATTCTGAACTGGTTTGCTGTGCCTTGCAGAAGAAGGCACAAGGACCCCTGTATGGTCTTTCACACAATGCTTTAATACATCTATATCTATAGCAAGTCCCTTGAAAAATCTTTCTTCACCTCATGTGAAGGAAAGACTGGAGAATGAAGTGTGGGTACACTGTTGTGTATGAGATGCAGACAGATTACTTCAGAAGGCTTGATGGTGTTGAGCACTCAAACTGCAGAAGCATCTGGAGACAGACCAAGCACTGCTTATAACCTTGAAGAGGATACTTGCAACTGTTTATTTTGCAACTGCTAATTGCAGATATTACAACTTTTTTATCCATGTTTTCTAAATTCTTGGATGTAAGAATCCAAGAATTGTGGAGCTTTTGGCCAGATAGTTCCATTTAAGAAATACGCATTAAATATCTTCCACGGTTAGCTTATGTTTCTCATCACCTTCAATTATTTAATTTATTTAATAATTTTTGTTATCACCTTCCTTTCTGCAGCATTCAGTGAAGTTTAATCTAAGACTGAGAGTCAGGAATATTTTGAATATTGAATATGCCAGTTGCCTTTTATCTTTAAAAAGATAATAACTTTTCATAAAAAATTTATTATATATATTTTTAAAAGAGAAAAGGAAGATATGACTACTGAGTTTACTTCAGCTTACGTCAGCTTTAGCAGGAAATGCTAGTTACTAAGGCTTTATCTGGGAATATCACTCTGGATTCCTATTTTTCAACAACTTGGCATTTGTTGCTATGATGACTGTGAACTCTCCTATTGATCTTCTTTAAGGTAAAAGTTGATAAGATCAAAGATACAAGTTGTGTCTCAGCACAGCTCTTTCTCTCATGTATGCCCCACAGGGCCCCTTCACCAACTTCACATTTGCTGCTGTCAGAGAAGGAAAAGCATGACTGGCAAGGGGAAAAAAGGTGCAGGAAAAAGGAGCGCACAAATTTACTCCTTGCTGCTGGAGCACTGAACTGACAGCAGTAGCATCACTCCAGTTTCCCGGAAGGAATCGAGGAGGAGAGGAGAAACCAGCCAGTGCATACCAAATGGAAAGGGTCTAGGCAAAAAGGTCAGTACAGTGATCTGCACAGCAGTAGCATCACAGATGCCCTGGTATTATTGTAAAACCTGCACCTAATAATTTTAATTGTTGTTCATTAGTCTGTAACCCATGCTCTTTGTCTACCAAGTAACAGGAATGACTTGTGCAGCTTTTTCCCCTGGTCAGGGTTACGTCCATTTTGGAGGTAGCATATATTTAAACTAAAACAATAAAATTATAACTTAAAGGAAATGAGAGATTTATTGAGTGCCAAAAGTACATGCACAACAATTTGCTGATGAAAAATCATGCCAGGAAGTTGAAGGCTGCTTTGAGGCTTAGTTGAAGTTGATTTTGCATGGCATTGCTACGCAGGAAGATTATTTATTTCTGTGTTACGGTAGCTGGTGAGACACTGTATGTTACAAGTGCATAGTACTGTGCAGGAAGACACTGTGAGAGCAGAGACACAGTATGTACATTTAAGAAAACGAGGCACTAATATCCTATTAATGACAGATGATTATGAACAAATGTATTCCCTGAGGCCATGAAGAAAGTCAAGAATGAAAATGAGCAATAATCCTCTAGTTTGTTATGTCTGCTTAAGAAGCGATCCCAAGAGGAATCTCTCACTATTTCTTCAGCAATGACTAAAGATACGGGTTTGTCATGAAGGGGCTTTTTGGTAAGAGCCAGAGATTTGTCACAATGTAATGGGCTAAAGTCATGTAAATAAAAATTTGTTTTCACACAAAACAAAGTGATAATGGCATCGTCAGGTACAAATTTTCTGCTACAGCAACTGTTGGATGATAACTTCAAATACATTTTCTGGAAGTTTCAATTAATTTTACATGACGTTCTGGGCTTGGCTTGTCAAAGATTGTAACTGAGTGCTTCAAAATCGGCTAAAGGAGACTGGGCACTTAACCATAGGTATCTTTGAAAATCCTAGTCAGAAAAAATGATGTTGATATTCGTGAAATACTTTGCATGTGAAGAATTAATATATGAAGTAGAGAAGTTGAAAATAAGAGGGAAAATTACTTTTCCAAAGACCAATATAATCATCAGTATTTAAATGAGATAATGCATTATTAATTAAAGTGGCCTTATAATACAAAATTCATCATTAGGCTACCTGCTTATAAGTAAAGATGTCATGCAGTATTACTAAACCTGACCAAGGTACACATTGTGATTGAACTGTGTGTATAGGTGGCCTGAAATCCACTTACGACCCTTGGCTTAGAGAGCTGGGTGTTTCTGAGTATGTCTGGGGAGGGAGTCACAAGGTCCGAATGAGATGATGATAGTCACCTCCTAAACAGCAGCATATAGGTTAAATGACGTTTTTTTGTATAGGGCTTAGTCCTCCTCTTCTGTTCTTAAAGTGTAGCATTAAATACAGCAATACCCCTTACATTAAATTACATTGCAATTAATATGCCAGACACTGTTTTCCTAAATGGAATATGTTCAATGTGTAATTTAATACTAGCTGTTTTAGTTATTGTGGTCTTTATTATAACATAACATATAAAATTGTATATGATAAGTATCAGTGATAGAATAGGAGAAGCTAGTAAGCTCATATTCACTAGTGAGTGGGGTAAGATTTCTGCCATTATAGACAATTTCTCTATTATCATTTCACTGAAATAATCATTACCTCTGATTTTACATATCTACTCTTCCTCTTTTACATTTGTTTTTATTTTCATTCTGTATCCACACAAAGATAATTGAGACAGATTATATGCCTCTGGCTATAGTACATGAATTTGCCATATCATATCTATATTGCGTTGTATGATTAAGTTGTTAAGTCACTGGAAAAGGTAGTTTCTTCAGGGGAGGTTCCTTAAACTCTTACAATTTCTCTATTAATAGCAAGAAAGCAACAACAGCTGCAGTTGTTTCATATGTAATATGATGACTAGGGAACATGACTCTGGAGCCCTGTTTTTTAACAAGTTGGTGTTTGTTGCTGTGCTGACCAACAAGTGTCCTATTGATCTCCTTTAAGGTGAAAGTTGATTGGATGACTGAAAAGCACAGGCCATGGGTTGTTACCCAACTGTGAGTAGAGTGACCACATGAAAATATTTCCCCTGTGAGTGGTCAGCTAGTGCTGCTGCAATACTGAATTTTCTGGAAGAAGCAGGTAGTTTGTGGTTAAGAAGGTAGAACTGCAGGCCGTGGCAAGAAGAGATCTGTATCTTGAGCAAGTGGAGAATTTGTACGTTTGACTTTGTCATTTACAACCCCTCCCCAAAATGTGGCAGAAAGGTGTTCTTAGGAAATTCATTTCTGAGGACTGTCATTCAAAGAGCCTTAGCCTTATGGTTATGGTGCAGAGAAAGCTGGTGGGAAAGGCACCCAGTCTGTACTATGAAATGTGTGAGACAAGCCCTGGCTTCCCCATCAGATTTCAGCAGCTGTTTTCAATGAGCAGTGTGATTTAATGTACGTGTCAGAAGGATTCAGGTGTAATGGTTCCTCTGCCTGAAGGCTCCTAGAGAAAATTTTCCTTGTCAAAAGGGCTCAGTCATATTTTTTATACTGCATGTTGGCTGAAATAACAATTACACGTTAGCTGCTTCTTCCACCTTCCAACAGTTTCACTGATACGGAGTTGTGGAAAGTGTGGAATAAAATGACGATCATTTTATCCTTTCTTCCAGAAGGTTATGGCTTTTTCTTCCACAGGATTTAGTAGGCTTCTCTGACTTTTTTTTTTCCTCCTTCTTCCCTCCCTCCCTCCCTTCCCTCCCTCCTTCCCTCCTTCCTTCCTTCCTTCCTTACTTCCTTCCCTCCTTCCTTCCTTCTTTCCCTGCCTCCCTCCCTTCCTTCCTTCCCTCCCTCCCTCCCTCCCTCCCTCCCTCCTTCCTTCCTTCCTTCCTTCCTTCCTTCCTTCCTTCCTTCCTTCCTTCCTTCCTTCCTTCCTTCCTTCCTTCCTTCCTTCCTTCCTTCCTTCTTTTTTTAAAAAAAAAAGGTGTCTACTAGTCTCTGGAACATTTCTATGTAACGTAATTCGATTTTAGTGTCATAAGACCAAAGAAAGTAATCATCTCATCTGTGTTGTCATTTCCAAAGTTGTCATTGCCAAAGCTGTTAAACTATAGTCCCAGACAATATCTGACAGAAAATTTCCCCCAAATACAGAAATTTAAAAATGAAAAAAAAAAGGTACTGGTATGTATTTTATAAATAATGTGTTATATTCATTTCTTTGATATTGTATGCATAAATAAATACGATAGAGCTGATAAGGAGAGCTTGAATGGAGACTTGATCACAACCTCAAGTGTAACAAATCCCTATAGCAAATAAGGACTAAGCTTCCCAAAATGAAAGCCTAGGCATGATGCAAGCAAAGCCCTTGTTGTTCCGTGTAGTCACTTGGATTGAATTCAATATCTTGCAGATTGTCCATTTTCTTTAATAAAAGTCTTCTCTCAAAGAAGGGATTCCCTGCAATCATGAACTTTACATAATGCCTACAGGATTCTTGATAGTACCCATGTAACTCTGAGAATATTTATTAGCTTTTCTGTGGCCAACCCATGCCAGTTTTTTGTTACTGAAATTGCCAACCTTGCTGATCTCCTTGGTTATAGTACCTTATGTTTTACAGCACCATCTGTCCAGAATAAAGTGAGTTACTTAATGACATCCTAGACTTCTTCAGTCTGACTGTCTTTATGTGTCCCCCTATGTAGTTGTGTGTGAAGCAAGTTTTCCATTGAGCAGGCAGTATCCTCATAATCTCTTCAATAAAGAAGACTTGGATATTGTTTTTGTTGTGGACAGTGAAATGAGTCAAAACTCATAGTATGACAAGCTGTATGTGAAGTATACCAGTAATTATAGCTGCTTCTGTCTGCTTTTGCTCATACATACCTTTGGTAAAACAGCATGGCCTCTTTAGTTTAATACTGGATTCGGACTCAAGACACTCCTTCATGTACCCAGGTCAACGTGTATCGTACCTTTAGGAAGTTACTTTTCTCTTTCTGAGCCACTTTGTTCGTCTGAAAAGCAAAGGTAATGATGCCGGCTTCCTTTGCATAGTGCTTTGTGACCTGCTGGTTGAAAGGACTATGCAAGAGCTAGGTATTATAATTACCGCTATTCTTCAGAGGCTGTGTTTTCTCAGTTTAACCAACTGTAAGTATCTGTAACTTCTAGTTTTACTATTCTACCTTTTATATTTTATTGCTTTTATTTATTCAATTAAATATTCTGACATTATCTTCTAATGTAGAATTCTGGCAAATATATTTACTGTCTTAATAATATGTTAGTCTTAGAACAACTAAATGGGAGATTAAAATGCAGATGAGATGAACCGCCTGAAGAGAGTATACTCACTTAATAAACTAGTTTATTACTATAATAGTGTAGTCTGGAAACAATTTTTAAAAGTCTATTAGCATACATAAAAGCATTGTTAACTCTGTGTTTAAAATAATTCCGAGACCTGTTTGGAAGAAGAGTTGATGTTTAAAAGGTTAGGTGACCTGGGTGAAAATTATTGGGTTTTATGATTTCCTATTTATTGCCGCCTTCTTTTTTTGTTTTTATTACACTTCTGCATGTACTTATTATTAATATACATGGCTAATACCTGCAGAATCCTCCTAAGATCTTTGAATCAATCCATATGTTGCAGTAGTTAGTTTCAAAAGTTTGTAAGCAAAATGTAAAAATTATTTCCTCTGTGTATGTAATTTTTGAGTTTATTGATCATTTGCTCATTATTTGGGAAGGGAGAGAATGTAAATACAGCTCCCAATTTATGTTTTCTCTCTCACAACTACTTTAATGTAAAGCAAAATGCATGCTTTCTTGATGACGGTCCTCACATGGCTCTAACCTATGGGTGATACTGTTTCATAGTTTTATCATAGTACCGTTCTCTAGAGAATTATTTATATATCCATGAGGATATGTGGTTATTAAAGAATACATGTTATATATGTATGTTTTTACATATGTAATTCATACGCAGTGTTTATACTGCAGAGGAAGGAAAGGCAGGCACCATCCGAAAACAGGAGATGTAGTTCTAGCGTAAGTACCATACCAGAGAGGCCTGTGGGGGTGCGTTGACATCCAGTCAACAGGGATAAAACACAAAGGCAAATAGATACAAGGACCTCTATACATTACTCTGTCAGCAGCCTACCGCATCACCTTTTTGCTTATTTCTCATGTTGTATGTCTTATGCAGAGATTTCTGATTCCAGATTTTGTAAACAAAACTCATAGCAAAGCCTTGTGAATTCAGTTTAATTGTGTTAGGAGGAGAAAACAGCTGTGAGTCACATCATGAGCCATTTCTGTTAGTCATGAATCTCTCTATTCTTCTTATTACAGGGAGAATAACCTTTTCAGAAGTTTTCTGCCAGGCCCTGGCCCCTGCGGGAACCCTGCGGGGAGGCAGCTATGGGTCCTGCGCCCCATGGGCAGGAGGGAGCTGAGTGGGAGTGGGCTGCTAGGAGGCCTCCCCCCTCACTTAGCGGCTGCTGCAAGCTCAGCCCTCGGTCCCGGCCCGTGCCACTTGCCTGGCTGGGTGTCACGGGGCTGCGGTCCAGGGGTGAGTGCCTGCCCGGTGGCCTTGTGTCCCCTGTGGCCCCCGCTCCCCTGCCCAAGGGCCAGCCCCCTCTCCTCTGCTTCCTGAAGTTTTCTAACCAAATGTTTTCTTCATGACTTCAGATGCAGATAGCTGGATGCTCTCCCCTGGTAGATATTCAGGACTTGATTAGATTGCCCAATTCTGCAGCATCTGATAAAGCTAGGAGTTTGAAAAGCTGGCCAAAGAGATAGCAGATCACGAGGAAGGCACTATCCGTTGGAAAGCAAATCTGAAAAGAAACATTGGGACTATTTTAAATTTACTGTAAAGAACTTAAAATGTTTAGTTAACCTGTTTTCCAAAAACCTCTCACTGCGAGCTTCTTTATAAGCTAATATTCTTAAATCTGCACTGAAAAAATCTGTTACCAAACTCAAGCATCACGTGTTTTGGATTCAGTGTCTTTGCAGTTGCAATGGGAGTGGTCAACAACATTGGAGTATAATTTAAGTTATGAGAGATGCAGTCCCAGTAGGGAAGCATAAGTTTACCAATGACATGAATTCAAGAGGCAGCGGGCACAAACTGAAACACAGGAGGTTCTTTCTGAACACTTTTTCACTGTGAGGGTGGCTAAGCACCGGCACAGGTTGTCCAAGGAGGTTGTGGGGTCTCCATCCTTGGAGATATTCAAAAGCTGTGTGGACGTGGTCCAAGGCAACTGGCTCTAGGTGGCCCTGCTTGAGCAGGGGAGGTGGACCAAATGACCTCCAGAGGTCCCTTCCAACCTCAGCCCTTCTGTGGTTCTGTGATCCTGTGAATCCCAGGGCAACTCTGAAAAGCCTAGTAACTATTTATCACTCAGAGAAGATCAGAAAATAAAGTGAATTAAAATGCCTCCCATTTTCTGAGGACTCCATAGTAGCTCCAGTGAACACATTTCTCTCTCACACAGGAATAGACAATAAAGTGAGTTAACTAGCTTTTCATTATCTGAAGTTGAAGTAAGGGTGGAGTGAATGAAAGAATAACATTCCAAATGGATAAAGGGTTATCTCATCCATTTTCCTTTATGTCTCTGTTCCTTAGGTCTAACCTAATATCCAACGGATAGAAATGTTTAAGAGACATGAAAATGTATGGTGGAAACCAGCAGTTCTTAAAGATAATCCAAATTAGAAGCTACCGTAGGAGTTGTTTCAAAGAGAAATGATTATAAAGGTGAAAACTCCTCTCACAAGATCAAGCAGCACAAGTAACCTGTGTGAATCAATGGATCTACAGTGAGTATTTCTGCTCACTAACATAAATAGTGGATTCATATACTGGTTTATGTACTTCTGTATTAAAGTGCTAATCTTGGTTGGAACAGTTGTTGATGTGAGACAAAATTGTCTTCAGTGTTTTAATACATGAGAATATTTTCTAGAAAATTGTGATAAAAGTTTTATTTGCTTTTAGATGTGTCCGCTGGAGAAGTAGTATGCATAGTTTTGCATGTATCCACATTGTACATGCAATGTTCTCAGCATATGTACACCTTTGGGCCTCTTGTACAAAAAGCCCTTGGGATGCATACATGCAGTATATTCACACTTGTGCACACATCACCAGGATACTTCTAAAATTCTGAGCTTAAGAGTTTTGCCTTGAAATCGATGTGAAAAAGATGAGATATAATGACTGTATCTACACCCTGCTATACCATCCAGGTGGTATCCTCATCACAGCTGTGTAGTCGAGTCCTTACAGTGCCTTTGGAGTAGCTTGGAGAATACCTCAGTTCTTTTGTCAGGGAGAAAGGTCAGGAGAAACAGAGAGACTCCAGGCACGCTCCCCTGCAGTGTGAACCACGCGCACCTATGAGTGCCCTAAATTCGTCAGTACTGCGTGACCAACATCCCCTCTCCACCTCCAGTGCCCTCTGAATCCCCATGCACACACCCTATTTGATAACCTCTGTGGCATATGCATTTATGATATATATATATATATCGGTGCTGACATGAGAAGGCAAATGTGCTGGTAGCCCTGAGTTTGTAGTCTGAGGAGCAAACCTTTTCTTTGTTCCTACTGGTCAGCCAGCAGCCTGACCTGGGACATCCCGTACCTGGCTGTTGGCGTGATCACACTGGCTGGATCTCAGAGCACGTATCCAGCATCTCTGAGCCAGGGCAATCGGCTGGTAGGCCAGTGAGACACAGCTGGTGTGCTCCTGGGTCATGGTTTCTGAGGCGTAGCAGCCGGATGGTCCTAGAGACCACATCCTGCTGCCCATGGCATCTCTGTGTGCCTCGATGCTCCAGCTCCTCTCACCCATCTCCAGCTCATGAGTGCTCAATAGGACACAGGAGGTTCGGGAGGCTGCGGCAGCATGTGCGGGAGTGAGAAATGACGTGTGATATGGAGCACTCAAAGAATTTTATCACAGGGTGCCACAGGGACTGGGGTTCAGGTGTCACATCGTGGTGTGCTCCAGGGGAACAAAGTCTGGAAACGGACAGGGTGGGGAGAAGGCAGCTTGGCCAACAACAGCCGGGGGTGCTCCATGATTGTTTTGGTTCTTAATTGTCCTTTTTCTTTCCTTTTTTTTTTAGAGGGAAGGGGGTAGAAGCTCTTGAATTTTAGAAAAGAATAATTCACGTAGGTATTTTAGCCATTACCTGGGGAAAAATAGTCAATATTAAGGCACTTTGCCACATGAAGATCGGAAAAGATGGTTTAACCTGAAATTGATGGAGAGATTGCTGCTGATTTCCATTTATAACTGAGACTCATTTAAAGACCTGAGACATAGTTGAGGTACAGCCAATCTGTAATTATATTAATTAGAATAGAACCACTAACTCATTATTTATCATTTGGCTCTTTCTTGTCATTCACATACTTTTAGATCAGCTCAGAAATATAGGTAGGAACTGGGCCCAACAAGTACAATTTAATTACTATAATACATCTTTTTTGACACTCACAAAAGTAAAATGGTCAGCAGGCCATTACATTTCCTTTATTTAATAAAACTGCATATAAATGACACAATGAAAAATGCTTGCAGGCAAATTCTTTAGGAGAATGGCAAAGGATGTCAGATGATGCTCTCAGGTGCACATTTGGATGTCATTAGCTAAAGACACATAGCTAAAGACACACATATGAAAGGCACTGTACAAAATTAGAGTCCCTTCCATTCCGCTTTACTTGCGCTATATTTTCCCCTGCATTCACAGAATACAGGCAGGCAGTGTAAAGTTGGGTGGGGCTGCCAAGGAGATTTATTTTTATATTAATAAAATATCATTAGGATTCTAATGCCTCTATACTCCAGTCTGCGAGTATATTAAATCTTTCAAAATTAATATTTATGGTTCTTGATGGAGTAATCATCTGGACAATCTCTGTTTTTTGTAAAACTTATTAACAGATACTTCTGTACATCTGCATTTTCCCACATGACAATGATAAGGAAAAAAAGTGCTTGACAAAGTGGCTGAAATTTAGTGGGGTGAAGGTAGAAAGAGCATTTGCGCCTTCTCTTTTAAGTGTGGCTGGTTTGAAAAATGCTCTTGCAAGTTATAATCCAAACATAGCCTTTCAGAGAGATCTGGGCTGTCTATGACAGCAGATGTAACTGGTTTCTTTCCATTATAGAAACCGGGCAGAGAACCTCATGCAGGGAAACAGGCAGCGTACACAGAAGCTTCCATTTCAGATGTCTTAAGCCCAAGGAGTAATTCATTCTCAGGAACTGATTTTAATCACAGTTGAGGACAGCTATCCTGCTGTTCACATATATTCTCCTCTAAGAAACATTGTCTCTACACAGAGCCTTGCAACTAAGCATACAGAGTTCCTTACGTCAAAGGAATATTTGACTGACTGCTAAAAAAATTGAATTCTTTGAATGTCATATGTAACAGCATCTTCTGCCCATTCCTGGAGTTCAAATTGTTTGTATTTGTTGAAAAACTAAGACTAAACAGAATTTTTTATATTTAAAAAATATTTTTATCTACCATATGAAATAAAGTAGTAAAAAATGAGCAACATAGCACATTATGTTCTATATGCCAAGAAGGGTACTTGGACTTTACCTTACAGAGGCTGAAATATGTGCCACTATCAAAGCATAACTCCAAGCATAGACAGATCACTAGTGGGGACTGATTTAGTCCAAGTAGCTTAAACCATCTACTTTACCCACAGATTAATGAACATGCATAAGTTTTGATTCACATATCAACTTACTAGTTTTTACTTTTTGCTCCCCTTTCCTCCCCCAAGGAAACATTAGGCTTTATTGCTAAATTGATGAACAGCTGCATATAAAGTTTAAACAAATCTGGTACATTTTCCCCCCAAATATGTACAGGCATACTATATACAAGGCTAAAACCAACCTAACATTTATTTTTTTCAGATTGCTAGATTTTATATTGTGAATGTATCCTGCTTCTTCTAATTTTCAGAAGTTGTATTTAGTTCTTACTTTGTGTTGAATTACTTTAAGATGAAAGTGGAAATAAAATTAAAAACATCACTAGGCTACTATTTGAATAAAAATTAATGAAATACAATGATGAATATGCAACAAAAAAAGAAGAGTTATTAGAAAGTGTTTGGTGTTGAAAAGACAGTGCTTTATTAAACCATAAAGCTGTGCACATTTTGTGTAATTCAAGATTTTAAAATTAGTAGAATTCAGCTTGTCATATCTGCTTCATAACTACTTTTTTAGAGAAAAACATATCTCTCAGTTTTTCAGTTTCCAAGTATTTTTTTAACTTTAAAGTATTTATTGACTGGAAATAAACTACCTAAGCTAGAAAAAAAATATAATTCATTCTGAGCCTTCAAAAGTGGGTATAAGTTCCTTTCAACAAATTCTGTATTTTATAAAAAATATCCCTCATTTTGCTAGTATTTCATTGAAATATAGGCAATATAGGTAGGTAAGTGGGCAGTGCTTAAATGTCATTGTAAGTTAGCTTTGTAGCTTATACTGATGCAGGGCTTGAGATAATTTATTATGATGTCAACTAATAATATAGTTATTATAATAACTATAATAATAAAACAGTAGAAGAAGAAAAAATATGTAATTTAAAAATAATAGGCATTTGGGGTTTTTTAGAGGGGTATTTAGTAAAGATCAGAGATCTGGAGTGTATCTTCATTTTATTCTTGTTCGTTTCCACGAGTGTTATCCATTAATGTTATAGAAATGATTTTAAATCAGAACTGTTCTGTTGTAAAAATGGCTAACAGCGTTGCAACCACCAGGCTGTCTTTATGTGCCATGGCATGTGGCTGATCTAAAGAAAGACATGTCAGCAAAATTCCCCTCACAGGCTATACAAGAAGACATGAAATATTGCTGATGCTGTTTACATATGGATAACCTCCAAAGTACAGTCAGTTATGCAAAGCCTCCTTGTTGCTAACACTTACATAAAGAACTCAATACTTATTTTTTATTTAAGGATGTATTTTTAACCTGCGAATCTCTTTACCAATCTCTCTATGCTGACATATGAGAACTTTTTGAGATATTTATGGTTTTCGTAGCCCATGAACTTTGACACGTTTTAGCCAGTGTATGATTTACAAAGTATCCTTAAGCGTGACTGTCCTCTCAAAGACCTGTAAGAGTTTACATACAAATTTTATTCAGACAGTTGTGATCATAACAAAAAATACAGGAAGGGTTTTTATTATAGCCAAAACATAGAGTCATTTCAGTTTCAACTGAGCGAGCTGAACTATTTGTGATTTCAGTTAAAAAAATACACAAGCTTTGCAGTCCTTTACCTCCATTTTCAAGTCATTGTCTTTGCGTATAAAAAACCCTTATTTTTTCAGTGTTTGTTTTGTTGGCTGTCCAATCAAATATTTTTAAATCCATCTTTATTCTCTCTATAGGTTTTTAAAGGTAGGATGAGTATTTTCTACAAATGAATAGATAGCAACAGCTACCAGTCGACTGGATGCCATTGAAAAGCAATCATGGAGGCGTTGAACGCCTTCCTACAGTGAGTATGTTCCCTACTGGGTGATTTGTACTAAGAAAGTTTTAAGCTATTTTCACAATTTTTGACGTGGACGTCTGCAAAAGAACTATGAAATGCTGAAGTGGCAAAGTAGTCTTTTATTTTGGTGATTGTATCTGTTTATCTAGTATATCTAGTATATATTAAACAGATTGTGGTACATCAGCCCAGGATGATTTCTCCTGGGGTTATTGTCTCCAGTTTGTCATTTGAACTATGTAATTTATCAAGCTTTGACTCTGTTCTGTTGAAAGCCTTTTTTCCCCTCCAACCTCAGCCAGAGAACCACTACAATTATGGCTTGTTTTTTCAGTAGAGACCACTCCTACATCTCATTCCTCTGCAAATGAATACAATTGTGAGAACATTTGTTATTTCCTCACATGCCTGTTTTTTTATTCTGTGTTTTCTCTCTGTTTTATAGAATCATAGAATAGTTTGGGTTGGAAGGGACTTTTAAAGGTCCCCCGCCCTGCAATGAGCAGGGACATCTTCAACTAGATCAGGTTGCTCAGAGCTCCGTCCAACCTGACCTTGAATGTTTCCAGGGATGGGGCACCTACCACCTCTCTGGGCAACCTGTACCAGTGTTTCACCACCCTCAGCGTATAAAATTTATTCCTTATATCTAGTCTAAATCTACCCTCTTTTAGTTTAAAACCATTCTCTCTTGTCCTGTCACAACAGGCCCTGCTAAAAAGTCTGTCCCCATCTTTCTTATAAGTCCCCTTTAAGTACTGAAAGGCTGCAATAAGGTCTCCCTGAAGCCTTCTCTTCTCCAGGCTGAATAACCCCCATTCTCTCAGCATTTCCTCAAAGGAGACGCGTTCCATCCCCCTGATCATATTTGTGGCCCTTCTCTGGACCCGCTCCAACAGGTCCATGTCTGTCTTGTGCTGAGGGCTCCAGAGCTGGATGCAGTACTCCAGGTGGGGTCTCACCAGGGCGAAGTAGAGGGGCAGAATCCCCTTCCTCGACCTGCTGGCCACGCTTCTTTTGATGCTGCCCAGGATACAATTGGCCTTCTGGGCTGCGAGCACACATTGTTGGCTCATGTCCAGCTTTTCATCCACCAGTACCCGCAAGTCCTTCTCGGCAGGGCTGCTCTCAATCCCTTCCTCCCCCAGCCTGTATTGATATGGGGGTTGCCCTGACCCAGGTGCAGGACCTTGCACTTGGCCTTGTTGAACCTCATGAGGTTCACACGGGCCCACTTCTCGAGCTTGTCCAGGTCTCTCTGGATGGCATCCTGTCCCTCACCACTCAGCTTGGTGTCATCTGCAAACTTGCTGAGGGTGCACTTGATCCCACTGTCTATGTCATTGATGAAGATATTAAACAGTACTGGTCCCAGTATGGACCCCTGCAGGACACCACTCATCACTGACCTCCATCTGGACATTGAGCTGTCACACCCTCTGGATGTGTCCATCCAACCAATTCCTCACCCACCGGATAGTCCACCCATCAAATCCATACGTCTCCAGTTTAGAGAGAAGAATGTTTTCTTATTTTGCCTCCCATTTCTAGGGACAATATTGTTACCTAGAATAAGGGCAGTTTTAAATGACTGGAAAGGCCCTGCTTTCTTCACTACAGTAGTTTATCAGTGCTCTATGGAGATTGTAGAAGAAACGTGAGCCTGAGAACTACTCCATAGGCTTACATTTTATCTATAGTTTATTCCTATACCCAACTGTACCAAGAATTGTTGTGTAAATAATGAAAGATGTTGAAATGTTTTTAAATATTCACTGAGGATTATAAATAGCTACTGTGAAAAAAGATTATTTTGGTGGTTAGATGAGAAAGTTGCTTACTTAAGACTATTCCAAAAAACAATTTCTATTGCTATTACCTAGTCTGCCTTAATTTTCTACAAAAGCCTTTGGGTGTTGGAGTTCCTTATATCCAGTACAGACAGCCAACCACACCTCCACTTCAGCTGCTCCTCCTGCGTGCTTAGCAGACTTTGTTTCTGTATTCCTATGGAGATACCCTAGCAATACAGATCCAGTAAGTATGAGGTTCTTGGATAGGTTTGTACACATACATGTTTATCACCCTGTGGCTGGTTCAGCAGAGTTGGATTGGGGAACAGGGTCTTACAATAGGTTCTTCTCTCTCTCATTCCTAAATGATGGTAATAAGGGGTGTGGAAAGCAAACTCGGGCTTCAGAGATTTCTGTTAAGAAAGGCAGTACTAGCAGAGATATGACAAACCTAGTCTGATGATCCTGGGGCTGTTGGCAGACTCTACCACCATCGCTGGCCCAGACGGTGCCCCGCCAGGGAGGGCATGACCTGCGCTTGGGTCACCCTCAGCTCCCAGCTCAGCCCCACTGCAGAGTAGCCTGCTCACACTGCTTCCTGGCATACCTAAGCAAAACCTAAAACAAACAAATATTTAGCACTATGAAAGGTAAAACCAGCAGCCTTTAGTTGTGAGGTATCTGAGGTAGAAACTAAACCCAAGTTTTCCAATACCATGAGGTGCCTAAGGACCTGAACTTCCTTGGATTAGTTTTGAGGCTTGCTTTGAAATCTCACTTAAGATTGCAAGAAGTTGTATTTTCACAACGTTAAGAATTCACAGCCTGTGAATATCTCCATAAAGTAAGCAACTATCATCATTATCTTAATAGAAGAATATATCTTCTTCTGAAACATGACAAGAGGAGGAAATGCCAGACTGCTATTTCTCTCCTTTCCAGGTCCTCTGGATTAAAAAGTTTGTCAAGCAATAGAAAGAGATCCAAGATCAATTTCTTTTGCTGCAGAATCTTCATCCTTGTCTGTTCAGAAGTATAGACTATTTTGGAGGCAATTTCATTTCATCTGTTAAAGTTACTGT
The DNA here is from genome assembly GCF_964195595.1 of Calonectris borealis. NCBI lineage: Eukaryota > Metazoa > Chordata > Aves > Procellariiformes > Procellariidae > Calonectris > Calonectris borealis. Next base: position 77,485,388 of record NC_134313.1, on the reverse strand, counting down.
ACTTTGCTGTAGTTTCATTTAATGATAGAATTTAATGTAGTGATCTAGAGCTGCAAGTTCTCTGTTCTTGATCATAAGGGCTGGAGAGTCAGACCTGCTCCCAGTTGGGTACCAACTTCTCATCTGCACAATGGAAATACTAAAAAAGAACAGTGGAAAGTGCCTGCCTGGGTCAGGAGAGGGTGCTGGATGCTCCCCAGGGAAGTACAAGGTGTTTAATCCCAGTGAGTTGCAGGGAGGACCTATTTCCCCTCACTTCCAGGGTGGGTGCCAAAAGCAGAGCATATACCGCTGTGTTTTGAGAAACAGCAGCAGGTTCTCCTATGCTGTATTTAGTCTTGAACAGGTATTTTAGTCTTAGTCTGAAAACGCTTACCAGAGCTTCTCTGCACAAGAGGATTTTGGTTAAAAACAAACCCGAAAAATCCCATTGTATTATTTTAGATCTCAGTCAAGCTTGGATGCAAGACTGCACCATGGGCTAGTCAATCCCAAGGTGCATAGGAGCAAGTAAAGAAGAGGAATGTGAAGTGGCCAGGAATGGTAAGGTTAAAAAGTGAAAAATGTTGAAATTCTGCCTGGATTGTCTCAATATTTGTTTTTCAGTGAAAGAGCCTTATTTTTAGTTGAAGTGGGAATCAAATATCCCTTTTCACTGTGTGGATTTGGGAATAAAAAAAGTTAGTCTAGGACTTGATTGGCAGCAAAAATACCCAAATGAAATTTTATGGACCACTGATAAACGCCAGCTTCAGCCTTCCCCAGAAGCTTGGGAAAGTTAAACTGGGCTGTCTGGAGCTCAGTAAGCTAGCTACCTTTTTTCTACTTTCAGACATGAATCGATTGATTTGATGACAAGTAATTTATTGAGGGGGAAGGACGACAGCATAATTTAAAGTGCAATGAGATGATTTGCCATCCCTAAAATTACTTTCATGGAATCTAAAACTATGTACAGTCCTCTTCTTGGCAAGGCTATTAGTGGGGCTGCTCTTTGCTTCCCACTGCTTTGGCCACAGTCCTCTCTCCGTTTGTGATTTTCAGGCCCCCGTCGCGTCTCCCACACTGCTCACCCGGGCCAGATCCTGGCAGCATCTGGCTGTGCAGTTCAAGACACTTGGCCACTGCTCCCACAGGCAGTGGGACTCTGCTTCACCCCGTGCTCGGCGTGCTTGTGCTGCGCCACCTCGCTGTCCCAGCTCTTGGCCGCCCTGGATAACCTTTACAGCTGCCTCTTCAGCCAGTGTTTCTGCTATCTGAGCAAAAACCTATACGTAGTTCCTTGCTAACAAGGCACTCCTGAAGCAGGCTTTCTGGGTCCCTTTTCCTACGTTTCCATCTTTTTACTTTGAGCAGTTTGCCTGAGCCACACTTCGGCACTTTTGGTCGCCCTAGACTTGTAAAAAATCTTCACATTTATGAAATATCCTGCATTTCATATCATGGCTCCTTTGTTAACAAAAATGCCTCTGTTAAAACATTTTAAAATGTTTTAGGCCTGCCCGTTTGTATCTTTTTACAAATCTTTCCATACATCAGATGTCAGCTGAATACCATTTATTTTCTCTGGGAGGAGCTCGCTTTTTTAAAGCTTGAGCCACTGAACTTACATCGGTGGAGGAAGTGATGCTATTTTAAGTTGTCGCTCAGTTTTGATGCTTGAGCTATTCACTGAAAGTGGTTTTCAACTGCCTTCTTTTGTTTAGAAAATACCCAAGATTTCCAGCTTTTTACTATGGTTAAATTATCTTAACACAATTGTCTTTACAGCTTGCTTTCAGTTGTTTCTTTTTATTATATCCATCTAGACTCAGTGTTCTTGAACCCATTAATTAAACATATCTATAAGGGTTTGCTTATTTTGAGCCTAAGAATTAGAGAAAATTTTGAGGCTATTTCTGAACCAGGTCTCCCATACGTAGTAGAAAAAATACCTCAAACACTGGTACAGAAAACCCTGATATGTCCCTTAGGCAAACAGTTCAGCCTCTTGAATTGTAACTGATAACAGAAAATTCAGTACTGAGTTGCTGAGTGCATTTTAAAATTTTACTGCTTTATCGTGTTATATACAAAAAGTAATATTCCCTTGCCAGCCTAGATGAGAATATAACTGTTTTCAGAGCTTTTTCACAGACAGAGTTAATTTAGCAAGATTTCTCTCTCATTTCTTCTCTTATTTCTCTGCCTGTGTTTCTTCTCCCCCTGCCACTACTATCTCAAGAGGTGCCTTAAATTATATTCAGCCTGGGTAAGACAAATAAATGGGGAAAACAAAGAGCAACATAGCTTGCCTTAATGGAGATGAGCTGAGAATTTCCTTGGAAATAGTCTGAGGTTTGAGTAAAGGATAAATTGAAGTTGTTACAATCTCAGGGAACAATCAGCATATTCCATATTCCAAAACTTTTGTACAGCAGTATACATCTTCTTAAAAAGGAATGGTTGCGTTCCTATTTTTTGGAAACTAATTAAATCCCTGCATCATGACAAAAAATTAAGGTTAGATTTCTTTTCTGGTGCTGGAATGAAAACAGAATCTCAGATTGGGTCTTTCCTCTGTAATATTTACTTACGCCCTCAAGGACAGGAAGAAGAGACGTAAACAAGTGCACTTTTTTTCTTTCTCTGTATCTCTACTTTGCATACAGGGACTTCTTTAGGGCAGCGACATTAAATGCTTGGGTTTGAGTATCTTTCCTCCACATTGAGTACTCTTTTTGTCTGTGGCAGTCCTGCAAGATCAGATTCTGAAAATCCTGGCTGTTTTGGAGAGAGAAAAGTTAACACTTCACCCATGTGTATTTGGAAACCACAAACGAATAGTATTTCCTATTCATTATTTAATACATAGAATCTAACATGAAAGACCCAGAAGACCTTAGTGAGACTGAGGCCTCCTTGGGACACTGGTAGGTACATGGAAAGTCTGTTCTCAGAGGAGCTTCCAGAAGGGTAAATCAAGAGAACAAACAAAAGAAAAGAGAGATTTGATGTGACTTGCCCTAGTTTGCAGGGAAGGTCACTGAAAGAATTGGGAATAAAACGCAACTGGTTTGACTCAGAGGTTGCTACTCTTATAATTGGAAGTTAGTTTTTGTAACTACCTCAAAATATCATTTTCATTGTCAGTGAAACGGGAGAGACAAAAAATTCCTAAGTAAGAAAAGGCAGATTATCATACAAATGCTAAAAAAGTTTCAGCTAGATTTATGAAGGATTTGCCATGCAATATAGCCTAGTTCTTTGAAGGGAATTGTATGAATTGGGAGGTTTAAGTGTGGGGCAGTTGTGTAAGTTTGATGTGCTTTGACTCTTACATGAGGATAATTACAATCTATCAATGGAAACGTATCTTGAAATATCTGGCAAATAAAAGCATCTTTCAGGTTTTAATGGTGTTAATGAGTACCTCTTGTATGTTAAGAACGTGTCTTCAGGCTGCTGAAATTAACATCTGATCTGCTGAAGGGCCTAGAAATTCTGGTTCAAAAGAAGTTCAAAAATATTGGGTATATTGGAGAAGAGATTACTGAGAAAAGGAATGATTGGAAAAAATACACCTGCAAGGTTTTCTTTTGTTTCCTTCTGAAGCAGAAAAATCCACTTTTGCCTTGAGAGTAGGAATCTTTCCTGATTGCTTGCCAGTCAGGGTCTAGTATTCCCTTAATCTTACTAGCTTGTAGTTATTTATTTTGCTGTTATAAAAATAGTTTAAATCTAAGCAAAGTGTAATTGAATTATGATATAATGAACTGAAATCTTCAGGTAACTTCAGTGCTGCTTCTGTTCTCCGTACCTTGCCCCCACATTTCTAGTCATACTCTCAATACTGTGAGCTAATATTGAAGTGAATAGGATTAGTCTTCAGGTATTTTTCAGGAAACCACGCTTTTAGAATAGACACAAGTGATAAAATATTACTCTGGGTGAGCAAAGCCAGAGACAGTTGTGGAGGAGTTCAGCTATTTGGGTAATACACATCTTAATATTTAACACAAAACTTCTCTTAAGTGGTCATGTTGATTGGAATATTGATAGATATACTGTCATATGTGTTTTACAGAAAATATTCCAATATTCATGTTTTGATACAGTGAAGATTGGAAAGAATGCCTCTGCCCACTCCCAATAAGTTTTGGTTATGTCTAAGACCAGACCTTCAAAAATTATCAATGTCTTAACAGTATTTTGTTGTTAAATTGCTGAATTTTCTGATGGTGATTATGGGATTAGTCCCACAGACAGCGTACATAAGGAACACTCCTTGAAACTGCTGAGTCATTTCAGTCTGAATAATAATTTAAATGAATTACCTTGAATTAGCTGAAACAGATGTGTTCCTGGTTTTGGAAAAATTAACATATAAAAAATTAAAATAAGTCAATTACTAGTCAGCTAACTTGATCTATAAATTCCTCTCTAGAGTGATCTAACAAAAGCTCTGGGTGCGGGGTTGGGCTGTATGTTTAGCAACTAATTTGCATCTTAGCTGGTATTTGCCTTGCTACAGTGGAAGAATAATTGGAAATGTATGCACTGGAATAAATGTGTTGACTGAAGCTGTAAATTGGAGGAGATTGTGTTTGGTATATAAATCTGGAGAGCACTGCCAGGTTTGGTCATAAATATATAACTTTCTCAATTCTATGACAGATAATAAGAAACATGTCAATGAGTGATGAAATGTAGATTTCCAATTATTTTAACAATAATTATTTATTTATTTAACAATAACTGCTGTTTCAAAAGGAAGAAAGCTGTTTTTTAATATTGTCATAGAAGGAATTTATGCACCTGGTCTGTCTGTGACACCGCAATAAAAACATTTGGAATTATAAAGTATTATCTTTCTGATATTTTTAAAACTGTATCAAAAGACTGAAAAGAGGTAAAGTTGTGTTTCAGGGAGGATGCAAGAAGGATAGCAGTCTCATTAACAAAGCCAGATACTGACAGCTTTGTCATCAGACTACCTAGTTTAACTTTCATGGTCTCTCTGGGAAATTGTGGAGTTTTGATGTTGCAGAAAACACAGCCACCTCTTAGAGGTGAAAAGAGATTTATCTTAATGAAGATGGGCTATGTAAACACATGCCTATGTTAAGCTGTATTGCAATGTCTCATAAAAACAATTTCAGACTTACTACTGAGAATTAAGTTTGGTGCACTAAAGGTGTAAGAGCTGCTTGCCGAGAGACATGCTTCCTGCTTGGGATGCTCTCCTCAAGGTTGGGCCATTCTCTTCATACCGCATCTCCAAAATCCTGGACTAATTAAGTGTCCCAGTGTCCCAAATAAGCATACTTGATTCATAGTTCAGTGAGGGCTGAGAGCATGAGGTCTTGTGGAGTTTGCTCCTACAAAGGGAAACAACATGAGGGCTCTGTGCCCTGTACTGTTTTCATTCAGGTACTTTCAGAGGGTGAGGATAACCCAGATTGGCATGGATTGCACGAGGATTATGAAATCTTTCCCAAAGTATTTCTTTGGTGTTATAACAAACTATAGGTAGCAAATGAAAAGAGTGCTTTTCTGTCTCGGGAGACTAGGGCAAGCATTATTACCTTACTTATATTGTTACTACAGTAGCAGCATTGCTGACTGGCTGGCATGGGAGAGAATTCATCAATATTTAGAAACCTGATTTAGATTCCTTTTCAAGTCAGAAGCAAAACAAGAAGGCCTGACAAGACTTTGGCACCCTCTCTTTGTGCTTATGAAGGTGTTACAGCCACATGTATCCTTACAGAGACTCATTCAAATATGAATGCCTGATTTTATACTCAGGGCTAATAAACATAAAATAGCGATTTTTTTTATTTGTACCACACACAAGATCTGTGCCTTTCCTAGCAGTTCTAGCATACTGTTTTGCCTGTAACTGTCTGTCTCTGTAGGCAAAGCCTTGTGTTGAAGAACACGAACAATTATGTTTTACTGAGCAATTACTTTTTATTGACATTTTGTAGGAGGCCCCTATATCAAACATACACATAAGATAGGAAGTCGGTTGTGTGGATGAAGACCAATACAAAGCATGAAAATTATGCAGATTGCATGGAAATGTCCTTACTTTACGTATAGCACACTGCAATGCTTTTTCTAAATGTGCTGGTTTGGGTGATGCTGAGCTTCTATGCTGTTAACCTTTATTATGTCCGCTATTATGGTGACCTACATACTACTATGAATAATTTTACCCAAGCATAAATGTGCTTTGGAACACAGTCTTATAACATATGGTATTAATTTTTTTCAGTTAAAATATATGCCAAAATGACTCTGGTTCTGAAAGCTGTATAGGGATTTTTATACCTAATTCTCTATTTTGGCTGTAATTACATTCACCTTGAAAGTAAGTAACCCTAAGTAAATTGATCCTAAATTTATTTTACCCCTGGTATATTTTTAAGGTTCCCCACTTTGGAGGACACCTCCATTTCAAGTGTCCATTCTTTAAAAATGTAGAATTCATTTGTGCCAAAATGAGACGTGCCTATAGTTCATTTGGAGTAGGGATTTCTGTACAGGAATAGCACTTGTTAGTATCTCTAGTTCATGCAAAAAGAGGTAGAAACTCTGAATTACTCTTGGAAAAAAACCCCAAATAATCTAAAAACATGACATAGTCATGACAGTTGGTCCCTTTTCTTGCTTGTAGTCCCCCTTGTAGGGGTGAATATCTGCCACATTCAAAGGCAGATAAAATAAATAAAGACATATACAGAACCTGGAAGCCTTACAATAGCACACCATCCTCGTTCAATAATTTCAATATGAGATATACAGAGCCTATGCTTTCACAATTTTACTGATTACAAGTTCACCTCTTACCTGCTGCTTCTTTTCTTCTTTGTTTGAAAATACACATAATTAAAATGTACTACATAAGCTATGACAGACAGCATGTTTATCTCGTATAGGAAAACGAGTAGAATAACCTTTCTCTCATCTAGTAATTACATTGTAAACCAAATACCATTTTGATTTCAACTATCTAAAAAAAGAAACCACCTTTTAAAATTGTATGTTGCATCAGTTGAATATTATATTACACCAGAAGAAAGGGAAACAGCAACATTTTCAAATCTCAAGTGACTTTTTACTAACAGTTGTTGTGAAGAACAGCAAGGTTTTTATTCATAAATGAGTTATTACTCACCAGCTTTACAGCACTAACCCTGCTTGAGCAGGAACCAACAGAAGAGGAAGCTCAGTAATGGTTTTCAGGCTAACCAAAAGGCTCATCAACCTTTGATTTCTTGGTGTTTGCTTCTCTTTCATTTCATTTGGAAATGCCTACTGAGGGACAGGCAGGTGTCTGCAGTGACTCAGGCATGCATGGAGGAGCAGCTGATCCATCCAAAAGGTGAACAAAGTCCAACCACAACTCTGACCCGTCTATTTTCAGTAGAAGCAGCTCATTTGAGAAAAAGGTGGATAGATATACTGATTTCAAATTGCATAACTGAAAAAATGCAATTAAAGCTATAAAAAATTATTCTAATGACCAGAGCTGCTTTGTGTAGCATCTGAAATTTATTACACTGTGTCATTACGTTATAACTGCTGTGGTGAATTTAATTTCTGTGTTAGTTACCAGGTTTTTTTGAAAAGCAGTAAGGTTTCTATCATTCTGTGGATGATGAAGATGTAGTATGCTTAGGTACTTTTTTTCACATTAGCAGAAGCTCCTTTTTCCCCTTGAACCAAGATAGGAAATTATGAATTAAGGACAATAATTTTGTGAGAAGGGAACCCAAAAGTATGCTTTATAGAAACACTCCGGTGAAAAGAAAACCTACTTGATTGATAGTTATGCAGCTGAAGGTCAGTACCCTGAGAGCACTGAAGGGCATTAACGGCCCTGAGCAGCCTCACTGGGGACCCCCACTCTACCCATGAACCTGGGCCCCATTTCAGCTTCCATCGGGCCATCTGCCTGGGCCTGACCTATGTTAAAGATCCTATGCCTTCAACCTTGTGCTTCTGAAAAATGAATAGTTTTGTCTCTACTTTATGTATTAATTCACCGAACTGTGAGACAATGCAGTAAAGAGAGGGGTAAGTTTTAAAGCAGAGATGGTTCAGGCTAAACATAGCGCATAGGTTATGTGTAGATACAAAATTCACAGAGGCTGAAATGCTTTAATACTTACCTATATGCTTTGAGGCATTTTAATTAAAGTATCTGGTCAAAATACCAACACCTCAGTATCTACAGTCAGACATTACATTCCTAAAGGAAAAGACTTAATGACTCTGAGTAAATGAAGGAAAGTAAGTCTTGTCGAGATCAATAGAAATACTGCAAGTATTCGGCTCCTTTGGTGGTGCTGGGGAGGGAAATACAGACTTCTTCCCCTGAGAGCTGAGCAATTTCCTCTCTCTCTAGGTAGTTAACTCTGGTTTCATGTGAAACACTTGTGGCAGTGAAGGCTTTCACATTTACATATTTAAAACAAAGCTACTTATTCTAGCATATTCTAGTGAAATCTGGCTTTTGGATTTTTTTTTTTAATTTTAAAGATTTTTGATTGTTTCTGGGAACTTATTATAGGGAAAAAAAGGTCTAGGCAGATCTAGTTCAAAGCTCTTGTTGATTTGATATCCTGCTGCAGAAGAACTAATCAAAAGCTGGATGTATAAAATGCATGGATTTTGTGTAATATTTGCAAAGCATTGGCAAATGCATACCACATTCTATGATCAGTTTTTAGAAAGCTAGCTGTGGCTAGACTGAGAGAATCTCACCCTTTAGATCTACGCTGTAACTTGCTGTGCTTTTTGGAACAGTCCTCGTTCTCTTAAGCCCTGGCTAAAAGGATGACTGGTGCATGTATATATTTTAACTTGCCATATTTTCTAGGATATCACAGAATGGATAAACCACCAACATTAATTCAGGGGTGAAACTAAAATTTTGCTTCATCAGTTTACTCCACTTAAAGGAAGAAGTAAATTTTTGTCCTTCCTCTGTAAATCTCTTCCACTGTAAATCTCCTAAATACTGGTGTCCTATCTAGCAAACAGCTATAAATTTGAAAAAATAAGCTGCTGTATTATTTTTCAAGGCCTTGAGTGTTATATATCTTTATCTTCTAAATCCAGTAGAAGACATTGTTTAGATTTAGTTAGAGTTTGGTAGCTTATTGTTATTAGCAGTAAGGGAAGAGTAATTACACTTGAAAGCTGAGGACACCTGATGTGGAAATCATCTGTAGACAATAAATATGGAATGTGACAACTGTTTTCAGGTGAAATCAACTTTAAATGTCATCATTAAGTATGTAGTTGATAATTTTGTAGAACCATCTTACTAATGTGACTTATTTGGCATGATGGATTTAACTGAAAAGGCATTCTGGAAGAATAATGCTGTGGGTCTTCTAGCTGAAAACCAAAAAATGTGTTAACTGTTTAAGGAACTTTGCATCTTTAGTAGAAAGCTTCCTCAATTAAAAAGGACTGGAAGATCTTTAAGGGGTAACATAGAAAAATTAAGGGATAAAATGGATTGTAACACAGCAATGCAGTAAACTTGGCCTGAGTTCTGACTTTTGGACAAATGAAGCAGAACCTGTCTTAGTGTGTTCAAGTATTTTTAGTGCCTTTAAAAATGTTTTGGAGCTGAGAGGCATTGTTTTAATTTTTTAAGAGCATGAGGATTAGTTTCTAGATTTGTTGCAAACTTCCTTTTCATGGATGCTATTGCTGAATCTGTGTTATCACAATTTACTTACATGGCATTCCTATGTCAACTTTGCACCAAAGTTTTGCCTCTTGTGGAAATACTTTGGCTCTTAATAAGATTGGTTGTACTTTACAGAAGCATATATTGATTACATGCTGCATTTTGTAATAATTTTTCTGTAAGATAGTTGAAGAATTAAGTTAGAATTGGGTTATGCCAGTTTTGCTTCTCTTTATTTTAATGCTACCAAAACAAGTGTTGTAGTTCTATCTATATTCTGTCCTTTGGAATATATATTCTGTCCTATATTTTGTCCTTTGGTAGCCTCTGCTTGGTTTTATTAGTCTTAACTGTGTGTGAGATGGTTTCTTCCCTAATGTCCACTCAACCCTTCAGGATTTAAGACACCTTTATATGTAAGTGTTATGACTACCTTCAAACCCTGACTTTAATTTGTATTTAGGTGTCAGAGCTGGCTGATACTTTCCTCCACTAAACTGTTGAGCATCCAGCAGCTCTCACTGAAGAATTTGGAAAAGATCAAGCCACGTGTTTTGCAACCTGTGAATATAGATTTAAGAGGCTGAATTCTGAAAATCTTCATAGTGCCTGCAAAGGTACACATACATATCCATGAACATACATTGAAGATTTTTTTGGGGGGATAGAAGGAACTTTTCTGAAAGCTACTGTAATGTGTTGTAGGATAGTGAGTGTTAACCATTTAAGAGATAAAGATGGTCCTTGTCTGGGATGTGTTTAAGAGGGTTCCCTACCCCTCCCCACTCTGTTCATATATGCTTTTAAGCTTCAGTTACTGCAAATACTGTGTAAAGTTTCTTTGGGAGCAAACACATTGCTATACAGAAGAAAGAAGAGGTGCAAATTTACTGATAAATCCCATAAAACTTGTGGAGTGTGTAAGAGGAAGAAGTAGACAGCCATTACAATGTTGTAGTCTTTGAGATGGACGTTTGTAAACTATGATGTGAGATGCCTGTGGTCTATTTTAATGACTTTACTGAATCCCAAGCTAGTGCTGCTCCTGCCAGGACATCAATTCTGGCTGGAGCATTCAATAAGAAATGCAGCTGCTCTACTTATCCCAAGGTCAGCCAGGCTTTGTAAACCAAAATGATTTTTGACAAGATGGAACTTAATTTGGCCAATTGTTGTATATTAAAATTGTAAATTATGCAAATACATTTGGTGTATGACAGCTATATTTGAAGGCTGCTTTTTTTCACCTTCCTTCAGTCAATTAAGGAAGTCTGGCAGCAAAAGGCCTCTCTTAGTGATATGTATATCTAGTGGATGCTCATACCTGGTGATCTTGTACCTAAGAAGAAAATCACTCATGTTCACCAGAAATGCTCATTAAACAAACTTAAATTGGTTCCATTGTCTGAAACTTGACTGTCCCCGCTGGACTGTGATGAATGCTGCTCGTTACTTAGATTAAGCTTTCAGCTTTGGGAAGAGTACTACACTGTAAAATGTTTCACATTATTAGGCAAAGAGAAGGTAGTCATGTAGACAAATGGTAGAGTTTTAATCAATTAACTGGAAAAATCTAGATATACTACATAATGTCAGACTTACAATAGTTTACAATTAACGCTGGGCATGGAAATGTTTTCATAACCAGTGGGGAGAAAAAGTTGTCACTGGGTGTGTTCCATGCTAGCTGAAAAAGGTCCTGAAATTGCATGATGTACATCTGTCCTCTTTGGGGGCTGCTTTCTTTTCAGAAGCAAAGCAGCTATCCTTGCCCACACAGTTGCCCAGGTGGCATTTCCAGTGCTGAACCCAGTATGAAACAGTCTGCTCTTCACTGTAGATCAGGTAATAGTGAGCCAGCCTGAGAGCTCTTAATTGGGTGATTAATATGAGAAATGGAGGCTATAACTTTAAATTTTATGGTATGGAACAATACAGCATACAAGTTCCCTGCTACGTTGTGTAAATAAAAGAATAAATAACACAAAAGCCTGCTTCTAATTTCACACACACTACTAATGCTGAATAATTACTCTATAATGGCATCTTTCTTTCCACAGTTTTCATTTGTTATGCTTTAATTGTTAGGAGCGCTTAGTGAGCTGACTCCAGAACTTGTAAGTTTTATGCAGAAAGAAAATACTTAGGAAAACAGGAAGAAAAGCAGTGCTTTTGCTAAGAGATTTGCACTATACCATTTAAGTTACAGTTGAAAGGTGGAAGAGAACATAATAGAATAAAGTTGCAGAATTATTATACACGGCAGAAGGAAGAGGAAAGGCAGAATAGCTTGTGTTGAGGCGCCCTAAGTAGAAAAAAATTTTAGGAATCTGACTATTTCATGCTTAGGAAATGTGTTTTGTTCCAACAAGAGTCAGCAGATTAGAGTAAGTGGCATTACAAGGTTGGTACAGTTGCATGTATCTTTACTTCAAAATCAGAATGAAAGCAATTGATTAAAGCAAACATCCCACAGTGGAGGAGGGAATGTTCTTGGTTATCCATACACATTTAAGTTTGGTGTTTGTTTTTTTTTTTTCTTCCCAATGTTTGTTTTTTTTTTTTTTTTACTAAAAATTGGGGAAAATTGTGACACTAATGCTGCTATTGTAAGTGCTACACGTTCTTATGGAAAGATATTAGCACACAGATGCATTATTTTATGTGGTTATCTGGATCCTCAATCAGTGGAGTTTTGTGCAAGTGTAGTAATTTATGTTGGTGGTTTCTAGCCTTATTAGTATTCATTCTGAACAGAAGCCTTGGCTCTTTTTTAACTCCCACTGCCTGATAATTCATCATAATTTGGCTCCGAATCACTTTGGCATAATGGACCAGAGTTATCTTTGTTGTACCTCTGCTGAAGTCAGTAGAGTAAGCATAGGGTAAGCTTGGTGAAGAATACTACCATTCATTTAAAAATGAAGTCAGTCTTGCCATATTATTAAGCAACCAGAAAGCTAGAATAGGTTGTGGTGTTTTTCATTGCAACAAGATAAATGTAGTATTGTTGGAAAGTTTCAGGTGTGTATGTATGGAGAATGTTCTGAGCAAATAGCAGCCCCTTGAAAGGAATGTAATTGTTTCTCAGGCACAACAGCCTAATACTAGAGGAGCTGCTTTTTTTGTTATATTTTAAAATTTAGATTAAAAACTCTTAAAAGATCATTTTGCACAGAACAAAGTGTGTTATGCATCATTGTGTGCTGAGGCATGAATTTATTAAGCATGGATATGTGTAAAATAAAAATGGTAATTTTTTACAGGTACCACTTTCTTTTAAAAATAGAATAGTCACCCATGTCTTTGAGTTATAGCCAATTATTGCATGGTCTCAGCATGTGATGGATATCCACCACAATCTTCCTGAACACTGGGTGTGACTCTGGAACCATGTACTAAGTACACTAAAACTGGATGTAGGGTTTTTTTATTTGCTCTGTAAACAGGATCCTCGGATTTGAAGACTAAATAAATGTTCTGCAAGCTAGATATAAGTCTACTAACTGTAGATTAGTAGCTTCCTCAGAAAAGGAGGGTTGTCTCTAAGTTGAATGTTGTGCATGTTTGTTCAGGTTTGTTTGACTTATTCTAGAACAAAATCTGGCTGGTTTGTATATACGAATGTTGTATGATCTATCGAGCATCATGAATGAACTACACAGCTTTATGAATTATCGTGCCTCGTCTGGGCCGGAGTAACTGCTCATGAATGCATCCTTGACTGCACTTACGACTGCAGATACTCTGTAAGGCACATTAGATTAAACCTTTCATTAGCATGATTGAGTTGTAATGGTTTAACAAGTTTCCTCCCTTCAGCTAACCTTTGCTATCCATTAGTTGGGTGCATGCTTTGCCTGTCAAATTGAGAGATAATGCAGTTTAGTTTCAGATTTGAGCTAAGTCATGTTATCTCACATTTAGCTCTTATGTTGAAGATTAAGCTAAATTGTGTTATCTCATAATTGAAGTGGGCTAAAAGCATGCAGGCAGATGGCTACTTCAGCTTGGCAGTGTAAGCCATTAAGATCATGATAACTTGCTTTTGTCTGAGCCAGGAGTGTGCTCTCTATTAGTTCTGCTGCTGTTTCAAAAAAAAAAAAAAAAGAGCGGGATGTGGAATTGGAACAGCAGGTAGGACAGTGGTGTGGCAGCAGTTTGCTGACAAATAGTATAATGGGGCTTTCCAGAAATGGCTTCTTTCTTTGTACAGAACTCCAAGGAGACCCCTTTCCTTGGGTTCTTTGCACTTCAGAGATTTTTTTTTTTTTAATTATTATTTTTTTAAAGGGAAAAGGGAGGGCTATATGGGGCAGTTACAGTAATAATGCTGCCTTTCTAGGGTATGCTAGAAAGGAGCATATCAAAATGTACAGAGAACAGACAGTTTACAAGCCTTGAAGGAATGGAGCTAGAGAGTCTAGTAATGAAAGAACTGGAGGAGAGTGATAGTCTTTATTCAGTTGGATCTCAGGGCTGCCAATTTCTGTAACAGCAGTAAGCTTGAAATATATGCACAGACTTGCCTGAGCCTCAGGATACATTTTTATCATTAATAACCTTAGCACCTAGCCAAGAGTATTCTGCCAATATTTGCTAGATTTGAAAGGCCAACTCAAGATGTTTCTCCTCTAATAGAGGAAAAATAAGAGTATCCTTAACCAGATGACCTACCTGAAGAACTTTTTAGAAAATTTGTCCTTTTGTCCACTTTCCTCTATTTTTGACACTTTAGTGCAAAAGAATAAAACAAATAATATCACAAACTCAAACTTTTTATTTCTGAAAATGTTACATGTTGTCTTGAAGGCTAATTCAGGTGCTTCTTATTCTTTTGGCTCCTTGGCTACGCTGTGTCTCCCATGAGATGCTGATTTCCTCTCAAGCTGTAGTTGCAGACAGACATTCCAGGTGGGAAGCCTAACATGTGAATGAAAATAAGATCGCAGGTACCTTAGTGTCTTTAATGACATCACTTTTTTTTTTTGGGGGGGGGGGTACCCTTGTATTTTTGTTTTTGACACAGTCAGCTCTTCTGTGGTTGGAGTTTATGGTGAAAGAAAGAGAAATTGAAGGCGACATCTTTTAGAAGCCCCAGCTCAACGTTAGCATCTTGTTACCAGGTATTAAAGGTATCATCTAATAGCTAGACCGGGGGTTCAATGTGTCCTGTAATCTTTGGCTATAACTGGGATCAGCACATACTTGGTAAAGTTGGGTAAGTTGGTCTCTTTCTGACATTCAGAAAACTGACAAATCAAAACCCCATGACACTAATTTTTTTTTTTTTAATTAATATTAACTGAAGCAATTTGGAGTACTGGGATAAAAAGTGGTAGAGTGCCAAATATTTCCTATAAACTTAACCAATTTTGGAAGGTAATGCTTGCTGTGAATAAAATTAAAGAACTTTGAGATTACCTTTGATGTTATGTAATATTCCTAGTGCAAATGAGCACAAGTTTCTGCTTTCCATAAAAGCTGCTATGCAGTTATCATGCATTAAAACACACAATTTAAAGGGGAGACATGAGATAATGTGCATTAGTAAATTTATAAATTCAAGTCATCTGTATGCTCCTGAGAGACCCTGAGGGTGGGATGGAAATCCATCTCTCTGCACAAAATAGGCTTCTCCACAAATGATAGCATATGAACTATGGTAGTATCAATGTGTTGTATTCCTTTCTTCACCCCCTCTCCCATTTGGCTCATAACAGTCTAGCTTTTGGCGATGTGATAGAGCACTTACTAGTGCTTATAAACCTATGAGAAGGTCAGTGACGTGTACAATGGTTTTAATGAACCTTCAAGGAAATTCCATAGTGATGTTTCTTTTGGAAGTAATGAGTTGCTTCATATAAAGGTAATGTGAGGGATGGTTGAAAAGGTGCTGTTTATTGCAATCTATTTGCCACTGGCTTATTTTAGTGTTTAAAATCTTCACGGGTTAGAGTTCAGGGCTGCTCGTGCATTTGTTTCTATTATGTGACTTCCAAAAACCATTCTGTTGTGTTGCTGGTAGAACCTTTGTGGATATTTCAGGCATTTTCATGATCTTTTTTTTTCTTGACACTGCAATGTCTAAAGAAATCGATTTTATACTGAAGAAATGCAGCAGTTTCAAAGGATCCTGAAGTGATCAATGTCAACCGCAAGTTATAACTGAGAGCAATAATCTATTCAGCAATGCTGAGAAAGTAGTCAAGTGACTTCTGAAAACAAAAAGCAAGTACTATGAGAAATACTAATCACTGTACAGATGGAAGGCCCTTAATTTAAAAAAAAAAAAATTAACAATGAATAAACTGTTAATTGTAAATATCCCAAATATCAGTAAACGGATTCCACCCTCATGGAAGAGGTAAAGGTATCTTTAAATGAGTAATTTCCATCTACTTTTACCTGGAGCCTTTCTAGCAAGCACATATATATGTATTCTGTGACCTGCCACTTCACATGTCAAAGAAGTAAAATCTTATTTTGTGTTTCTTTTTCCCAGACAACATATATTGAGAAAAGATTACTGCTTTCCTATTGAAAATGCTTGAAAAGGTAGAATGAATTACTTACTGTGGAGTACTCAAGGTAGAGAAAATGACTCATGTTGGGATCAGAGATGCAGACCTTGGCACGGGGCCAATATTTTCACCATTGTCACATCCCTTTCTTCCTAAATTAAACTTCAATTTTTATGAAATGTAAGCTGAAAATTTTCACGGGGTCTTTGACACCTTGTTTTCTTCATGTGATCTGCTAATCACCAGTTGTCCCAAGAGCCCAATGGTTATGTTAAATGACTATTGGCTGGAAAATAGTGTCTTTGCTTTTAGGGTGTGTATGTGTGTACACACACACAAAAGACAATTATATCTACTATCATGCTGCAATAACGCTGCACTCTTATTTCTTCCAGATCTAACAAAACATGATTAATATATAACTAACGTATGCTACGTGGTCAATATGTAGATAACTTAGGTTGAGTACCTTTTGTTGAACTACTTTATTTCTCAATTATATAATCTCCAATAAACACTCAAATTCAGATGTGATCTTGGTTATCAGTTTAAATTCTGAACAGATTATTTGAAATTGGAATAATTTAAATGTGAACAGGTATCCAAAGGAGGTTAGTTGTGAACAATTTATTGGTGGTTTGAAGCCATGAATAATTCAGGACCTACATATCTTTAAATGACATGCCATGAACTAGATTGCTGCAAATTACAAGAGTATGAGAATGATATAATATCACGTAAATTTGATATTCATCTACAAAGGTTGGTTGTTTGTCAAGCTGTTTGTGGGTTTGCAGCTGACCTTTAAAAACTTGAGGATGAATCAAACTAATAGCCTGAACAATGAAAGTCTTTCAACAAGTGAGCATAATAAATCTCCCCACTTTGAGAAGGAGGCAAGTATAATATATAAAACTAAAGACAAGCTTTAATAGACACACAGAACATAGGGAATTAATTCTGAATATAGAAAGATTAATTATAGCTATGGTCACGTTGAGGGTTGAAGATGTGTGAATGCGTTTGAGGATTCAAGATTCTGTACCCTACTTTTACCTGTATCTTTGAAACAAATCATCCTAAAAGTTATCTTTGTGAAGCAGGGAACTTGGAACTTCAATCCTTTTACCTTTCAAAACCATGTCTTAGTCATGATAATTATGCTGCAATGTAGGGAACCGCTCATTTGTGTGGTTCTAGTTGAATCGTGAGGGGTGAAAAATGAACTGTGTGTGCTGCTTACAAATGGTAATCTTTCCTACAGAAGTTGCTTGCTTTTCTGCTGAAGTTCAGGATTGATTGTGATGGCAAGAAAAAGTCAAAAGTAGCTGTGTATATGATTTTGTGTGCATGGAGAAATGAATGTGTGTAAAGTATCAACATGGAAAGTTAGATTTAGGCTTAAATTTAGGCTTAACATCACGTTACTAGCTAGATGCGGTATCACACTTAATCCATCTGCGTCTGAACTGCAGATTGCGTTTAGTGTTGTGCTTAGTTAAAATGATTGTGTTTAATCAAGACTCAATTTTCAGTGAGGTACATCCAGCCAAACACCAAATATAATAATGTTTAAATTGGGACTATAAAACAAAGTTCTTATGAAATGTGAAGCTGGGCAGAAATAGTTTGGCTCTGCCCTTCAGAAACTCTGGCTATGAGAGCCGAGCTGTTTGAGCATTTTGAGCAAACACCAGTGAGTGAAGTTCTCCCTCAGCATTACAGCGTGGCTTTATCCTGTTCAAAATTGAACAGAGTTTGGTAGTATTTATGAACTTAACGTTTTTCAGGCTTACTGGGACACCAAATATAAAATGAAACCAACTGAGCATCTAGCAAAATCAGAGGATTTGTAGAGTGTAGGTGGAGCTCTGTAGCATGTGTGACTGCCTGCCTCCCCTATATGTGATAGGTACATATATTTGTATGGTTTATTGTTGCTTAAATGGCTGTGAAATTATAAGAAGTGCTAAATTTAATGCCTAGCTATAATATTGCAAAGGGGATTTTCCTGTCACCATGGAGATTTTCTTATCACACAGGACAGTTTAGTAACTGTAATGCTTTAATTTTAGACTGTCTTTCATGCAATATGTGACTACATTAATCTTTCGGTAAAATGAAAATGAATGCGGTAAAAGGTTTGTCACTTAAGATGGAAATTCTCATAAAAAGGTGCATTCTGTGCTTACACCGTGTAGAGTACAAGCAGCTTAGGAAGGCAGTGTTATGTAGTAAATTATTGCTCAGTGTGTATCACCTTGGAATGGTAAAGTGGCGTAAGATATTGAATGCACTGAACATACGTGCAAGACACAACTGGTACTTTATCTGAAGAGAATGGCAAAATAAGTAGTCATAACAGTGAAATATTTATATAAACAGATTTTTTTTTTTTTTTGCCACCTAAATGTACAGACTCTCCTCTGAAATCTGTTGTTCTTGTCACTGTAGTAAGACTTGTGCCAGACGATGATGTTTAGGTGTAGCACTGTCTGTCTACAGTTGTGCCTAGATCTTAATCTAGCTTGCCTTTCCATTTGCAGAGCTGTTCTGTCAAAACTACTGAGGGGGTTAGAACGAACGCAGCTGTCGGCTGCTCAGGTTAGCCAAGCAGGCTGTCATGGCTTGCGCAAGGTATGCAAGATACAGGACAAAGTTTCACACTAGCTATGCCATTAAGTAGTGCTGGCCACAGTATCTGACTGACACGGTGCTCATTCCAGAAGGTTTTTCTAGGATTGTTCAAAAGACAGCGAGGATTTTGGGAAGTGAGAACTGTAGTAATTATGCTGACACAAGAGTGATATTTACTACACTGGCATTTGGCTTTACAGAAAGTAAAAAGTACTTCAGCTTTTCTGCTGGAGCGTAGGAATACTATTATAAATGGTTTGTGTATGGACGCAATGTATCTCATGCTCAAGAAACCAATGGCTCTTAGCATACTAAGTGTCTCCAGCGGAGACAATGTGGCTTTTAAAAATAAAGCTTGTGTATTGTTCCAGTGAGCTGAATTTTCAGTTATTTCTTTCCGTTTGTAAACCAACACTGTCCATCTTTTTTGCTCAACTATTGCTTTATCTTCATTTTAAAAACTTCAGCTCAAAACCTTGTGCTTTCATCACTTGTGTGCCACAACTTAATACCATAAGAAGATGGAAGCACAATAAAAAATTGTACATAACAATAATTCAGAACAAGGTCACTATGTTTTTTCTGTCTCTTGTTAAATTAGACTTTAACAACCATTTAGGAGGCTATGTGTGAATATTTTGATGTAGAGGTTAAATGTTTCAAAAAGATGATATTTCTGTCTTCATCTCACAAAGTATTGGATTGTTGTCTGGAATAGCAAGAGACAACAAATATGCTTTAACAGTCACTTACATATCAAACTTCCTCAAGTCCTAACTGAATAGCGTTATAAGTTTTGGAGAGCTTGTAACAGCAAGGAAATAGTGCCTCTAAAGTATGCTAATAACATTTGCTCTTGACTTTCAGATGAATGACAATGTGCTTGTTTGGGAGAGCATCCTAAAATAGCTTCCCAGGGTAATACTAATGCTAATCAATCACTATGTTGCTGTTTTTCACATATAAGCTGAAAGATGTCAGAGTGCTGTTGAGGTGCTAAAGGTGGAATAAGTGGAAGGGAAGGCTAGCACTTATTCAAACACCTAGCTGGACAGGCTGTCTAGGCCTTCTTGCTTAATACATCATTAGCATTTCTGCAGATAGCTGATTTAAATGGCTTCTGGTACTGTGGAACTTGGTGTTTTACTAGTGTGAAGATCCACTGAAACTATGGAAAGGTGAGCTGTGCTGAAACACTACCAGAGAGTTAGGCCAAAGGCATTATTTTAAAATAGTTTCACTTTCCTACTATATTGATATATCTTGTTTAACTCATGCCACATGGCTTAGTACTGTTCTGTCAGTACTTTTGATTAGTTTTCTGAATCTCATTAAAAAGGCAAAGGCTGGGAATGAAGGAATAGGCTTTTCTAGGATGAAAATACAACATCATCCTTGCCTAAGTAATTGTTAGAAAAATTCCCCACACCCCACAGTGTTAGCAAAAATCATGAATTCAGAGTCTTAAACTGAAGTTAGCAGCACTCTGTGATGGGAGAGTGCTAGAAGATGCTAATGGAGGTGCTGGAATTAGCTGTACAGTATGTAGACCTAGGTAGGTGTGAGACCCACAGCTGTCCCAGTGGCATGTTCTGGCTTGGAAATGGAGAACAGTTAGGTGGCAGCCAGACTATTGAAGATCAGCTGGACCTCACTGTACCAAAGAAAGATGCCATCCCTCTAATTTTACATGTACACGAAGATGATTTTGCCATGCTGAGACGGCTCTAAACAATTGGACAGGCTTAAAGAGCTTATTTGAAACAGATGGGAAAGATTTGAAGCTCATTTCTAAATGTGGTAATTGTGTAATAAAAACAGATGACTTGGCAGAGAAATTTTTTGGGTCACTTTGATTATTCCCCTACACCCAATTGCATCTGGACTTCCCCTCTGCCCCCTCTCTCCCCCATCTTTCCTACCCTTTGTGTATGTGCATCCTCAAAAGTATATAAATACTCTCTCCTATCAAACACAAAATTCTTATATTATCACTCTGTGTCTGGCAGTGTTCCTGCTGAAGAGTGTGTGTTGTAGATGAGTGTGTATAAGTGCTTATTTTGTGAACAGAATCAATAGTTCTATTTCCATTATTTTGTCTTATGAACATTGGATTCTGACATTCACTATGTTACATCTGGGATAACCTTCCAGAAGATTTAAATGCCTTATTTTCAGGACTTCTTTTGTTTTAAACTGCTGTTGCTTCATCAGTAATCCCATTCCCACCACATTCTTTTGTATAATAGGTATAGAAATCACTTATTTAAAGACTATAGGGTGCACAGTGACATTAGTAATTATCAAGGCAATGTTACGAGTGACTGAAGAAATGAAAGGAAAGAGCAAATGCTTTTGAGCTGTTGGGGCTTTTCTTACTCTTAAATACATTTGTTTTTCTTGTGGTAGTCCACTGAGACTAAGAATTTAGGATAGCAGAAAAACAGTGCGTGCTTAAAGGCAAGAAGTGATACTTTGGCTCAGCCTTGCCTTCCAAGATGGATGAATCCATATTTTGGTAATTCAAACACCATATATGACCAAGCATTCTCAATGAATGACTTGGTCATAATGCAGAGTTTCTTGATTAATATGACTGTATGTGGGTCTCCATGAGTACTATGTAATAGCATAGCAAAAAATTGAATTCTAAGATCCCAGTTTGACCCATATAATGCATAAGGTTTTAACATGATTACAAAAAATAAAACACAGAGCCTTTTTGTAGTAGACCTGTATTCCTAAGGTGTCTTTTAATGTCTTTCTAATGTCTTAGAGGTACTGTATTTAACATCTTAGGAATAAACCTCCAATTCATGTTATAATTTATTTCTGACAAAACAGTGCTTTTTTAAAAACTTCTTTCTGAGATTATAAAGGCTTCACTTCAAGTATATCGTGTAGCCATACAGCCCTGTAAGAAGCATTTGAACTCGCAATGAGTATCAATTATTCCAGAAAGCAAGCCACTGAGGTCCAGAAGGATGCCACAGCTGGCTTGTATTAAAGATGTGTTCAGGGCACATAGCTATTTTGCTATGTTATTCTAATATTACTGTTAACTTCCAAAGTAAATAATGTCTTTATCTTTCTCTATGTATTCATCAGGGCATTGTGCTGTGTCTAGCTTATAGAATTTGGCTTTACTACTTCCATTCATCTTCTACTTGTCATGCAATGTCTAGTACAAGGGTAATTGATAAAGAAGTGTGAACTCAACTGAGCAAGATATATAGAGTGACCATGCTTTGAAAAATGTGTACGATGTTACTTGTTAATAATAAATATGTTTAAAGAATGATTTGTCACCCTGGATGACAGATGACGTTTCTTGGTTGGTGCTGTGGGGAAGGTTATTACAGCTATGAGATATGAATGAGTGGACTAAACTGTAAACTGTGTTGGGATTATAAGAAGGCAAAGGTTTGTGTTACTTGTTTTACATATTGACTTTCCATTTCAGAGGGGGGGAAAAACCACTTGATTGTCACATCAGATGTCAGTCAGAGGAAAAACTGTCTCCATAGACAATAGAAATTGTGTGGTACCTGGAATAAGCATGCCTTCCTCTAAACAAGAAAGCTATACCTCTTTTTTTCCCACAGAAAGGGCTTTCAAAGACATGATACCCCACAGAACACGATTGCAGTCCTCTTCTCTGAGGATTTGTTGCCCGCAAGCAAGCTGGAACTTCAAAAAAGCCTTCTGAAAATAGTTTATGGTAGCGTGCAGAAAAAAAAATTAAAACAGTGCTCATCTTGACAGTATGGGGCTTTTGTTTGTGCTGCTGCCACCCGCCCCGCGTCAGAGGCCCCATGGCAGAGTATCCGAGGGTTCCGTTCAGCTCTGTGGGTGGTGTAGGTACAGTGTTCTGTGGCGGGCCACTTCCACTAAGGTTTATCTGTTTGACTTGTATTTCCTATTTAGGAAAGAAAGCACTTCCACTTTATAGAAGAATATGTTTTATAATTGTTTTACATTGCTCAACAGGCAGCAGTTTTTATTTTAATATAGATGTAATACAGGATTGCGTGTATATCAAGTTGCATCAGACCTTCATAAGACAGACTGCTTTGAAAATTGTGTAAAGTCACATAAACTTGTATAAATTTGCTTACATAATTTCACAGTTCTTCTAAATATTACACTGATATGCACTAAAATGTTTTGCAGTAACTGAAGTTGCTGCAAGGTTTGAAATAGATACATAGTTTGAAATCCGCAGTATATATTTCATCTTCTACTTCCAAAGTATATAGTTCATCTTCAAGTGGCTGCCTACTCGTTTCTCTTTCTTTTTTCATTCTTTATTACTAATCCCTGTTTTTGTAGCCACTCACTTGTTAAAAAGCATACATACTGACTGGGAATTTAAATCTTTATTTAATATTTCATCTCATTCCTAAAAGTTTTGATTTAAATTGCTCTGCTTAATAAGATACAGTGTTCTATTAGTATGGGACACAATTGATGAGCTTTTTGCTGGTGGATATTTCTGTTCATATAAGATTCTGCATGGTATGAATGAAACATCAGTCTTTTATGCTAAATTTCAGCTTCTTGCTTGGCATTCAGAGGTCTTTAAGCTATTTGATAGATGGAGGCTAAAATATGCATTTGATAACACTCTATTTTCTTGAATTGGCCATGAGTTTCCACTTTCTTTTGCAGTGTTCAAGATAACTTTATTGTCATTAAGTTATCACTAGAATTGCTGGGGACAAAGTTCCTGAGAAAATGGTTCGGGAGTATTAAAACTCTAAAGTTTAATACAAATCATGAAATTGAGAGAAGCAAAGCCCTTACTTAAAAAGAAGCCAAACCGAGACTCTTTCCCAGACTTCTTGGCAGGAAAGTACTATCAGAAAGCATTCATTTGTCTTTCAACAACAGACAAAACTACAAATTTGTATGTTTGTCCTCTTTGTTTCTAATGGATTGTTGGAATATGCAGAATGGATGTTGGGTGTAAGAGTATGTTGTGAAGAAATACATAAGGATATAAACACCCAAAATATGCAATCTGACCAAGAAGTCAGGAAGAACACATACTATTTTTTCTTAAATGCTGTTATTTGACTTTGTAAAATAACATTGAAGTTTTACGGTTATTTGACGACTTAATTTTTTGTAGCTGCTTTGAAACCTTTCCCTATGGTATGCCTTTTGCATACCAGTTTCTTAGCTGCTGCTGTTACAGTTCTGAATATGTTCTGGACTTCTTGTTTGGATGTTAAAGCTTATAGGGTGGTTTTTAAAATTATTTCATTTTTTATTTATTTTTTTAAATCCATGGATCTTGAACATGCCATCTATGAACAAGCAGATCTGTGAGTAAAACCAAGAAGAAATCCATGTCCATAGGTACAGTTGTAAAATAATGACTATGATTGTTGGGTTTTGTCTCCAAAAATGGAAAAAATGCAGTTGTTAAAAATACAAAAATTACTGAGGTGGTACAGTGTGACAATAGGGAAGGGATGTTATTACTTGCGATGGCAACAGAATGTCTTGATTGGGGGAGGAGAGGTCTTTTCGGAGACGAGCATTATATTCCTTTCTTTAAAACCTGCAGTGGCTGTTTAGACCTACAGGTGTCCAGCTGCTCAGCATCCCTAGAGGGCAAATCAGAGGCATGGCAGAGATCAGGCACTTTGTGCCTTGTAGGTTATTACTCTCTGCTCACTGGAGCAGCTATTCGCATAAGAGTACTCCAGCAAATTTTATCACCGTATTCCTGTAAAAGTCCATGTGCATTGTACTAAGGAAAGTGTCAGTCACAGTCTAGAAAATGATTGAAACTCGTGGGGAGTTTGGTCAAGCTATGAGGGAGGAGTTTTTTCTCTTGAGGCAGTAATATTTTTCACTTTTTCAGGATGGATAAGCAGGGGAAGTTGTCACGAGTGTGGTGACCTTCGTGCGGAGCTAGAGAGCTGGGGACAGCACCGCAGGAGAAAACATGCTATACTTCAAAAGGGTCTTCTGCTATAGGCAGCAGAGATTTGGGTGGTGGCTGGGTATGCTATTTTGATGACAAGCAGGAGAAACATACCCTTCCTAGATAGAATTTCTATTTAACTTTAGATTCTACAGAAAACTAACTTCATTTAAAAAAAAAAAAAAAAAAGGAGTTTTTTTAAGCCTGAGTGTGTCTTACGCTGTGCTCAGTGATATTGTAGCTACAAAGCAGTAATAAACTGTTTGTTTTGCCAAGGTTATAGACTCTGGTACAAGGAGCTTTTAAGATGTGTGTTGCTGTCTCTATTGCAAGCCTGCATTCAGCTGTTACCAAAACAGAAAGCAAACTTGTTCTTAGCTAAATGCTTGTCTAATTGCTTTAGTTAGCCCCAAAGATGATATTACAACACTGCTCTTGGAAAAGCTATTCCAATGTTTAATTGTTCAGCTAGTGGGTTTTCTTGGTTAACCTAAACTTCCCTGTTCCAGTTTAAACTCAGGTTTTTCTTCCTTTGTATTCCAAACTGGAAGAAGATTTGTGTTCTCTTGCAGAGGTGTATTAAAGACTTCCTTTTTGTCAGGCTGTGATGTATATTCTCTTTCCTTACAGATTACATCCCTGAAATCCTTTAAACAGTCTTACTCCGCTGCGTTAAGCTCTTTCCAACTACTCTTGTCTTTGAGATGTGACACCTCAAACTGGATGTTACTGTTCTGGTAGCTTTGTAAATGCCTGGTAAAAAGGAAAGATTAACTTAAGTGTCCTCTAGGCTGTATTTCACTTTTTGTATCCTGTCATGCTGATTGACTTCTTCAGTCATATGACACATTACTTAGGTTTATCTTGGGATCCATTATAACCTTTGATCCTAAAGGGCTTTCACCTAGCCCTCATTGTACCTCATTGTACTGAGTTATTGCTATCAAGACTAAAACTTCCTTGCACTTGCAATTTAGTAAAGGCATACAGGTGTTCTTTTTTTCCAGACACTTCAGCTTAAGATCATTTTGCATTTTAGTCTTGTTCTGTTCTCCCATATACTTTCAACCCTTAATGTCACTAATGAAAATACCAACTGCTGTTGGGTGGAAGACAGACCCCTTCAGATCTGTCTGTGATGAGTCATTGTGTTTTAAGTCTACTATGGGTAGATAGTGCATTTTTTCCAATCTGTTGTGCATGTTCCTTATGATAGCCTCATGGAGGACATACTGTCATGAATGAATTTTGAGCAGGTCTCCAAATGTGCCTACATCAAGAGTTTGCTAAGATAGAGACAAGACTTCAGTTGTTTCTCCTGTATTCTAAAGATATGTTGCTTGTTTTGCAGAAAGAAGCTAGACTAATCTAGAATGACTTTTTTGATAAAACCACATTCTCTTGATTTTTTTTTAATTTATTTTATTATTCTCCAAAGGCTTTAAATTGTTTAAATATTTGCTTCTGTATTTTTTATGAATTTATGTTTATATGACTGGTCTACAAGATCTTCATTGCTCCTAAACCTTTCTCTTAAAATAGGAAATATTTATTGGTTTTTATTCATCTGGATGGTTACTATGTCCCACCATATTCACCAATTTTTATTGTGAGTAACTTAGAGAATTTACTGAAACACTCTCAGAATATTCAACAATGGATTACATCTCACCCAAACAACTTTAAAAACATTTAAAAGAACTCTCCAAGATGTCCTTTTACAATTTTAGCCAGCAATCTTATCCCTTTGTCCCTGGTATTGAGTTAGCTCTCTCATTGCGAGTTACCTGTCTAATGAAGGCAGGCAGAGGAATGCTAACCTTTGGCCTTCTCAGGATTGCTTGTTCTGCAGTAGTTTATACTCAACTAAAATGCACAGCAGATTGGTGTAGAAGTTACCTGAAACTGCTTTAGGTTCAAAATAGAAGGCCAGTACTCAGGCAGTAGTAGGATTTTTACCAAACTTTGCTTAAAGATGCACGCTAAGGGACAAAAGTTGTATTTGAGCTTTTGCTTCCTCCTTTGCCCCCAAGCAAGTTAATGAGGCAGTACCTGGTGGAGCTGCAAACACTGAGCGTCTGTCAACCAGAAGAACATTGCTGGCCACTAACAGTGCTTAAATGCAACCCTGGCTGCTGCCGAGGCTTGCTTTCCTGCAGGAGGGGAATGGTTTGTTGCAGAAGGGCAGAGTGGTATGAGAATTCATTCTGAGCTGCTGTCTTGCCACGTAGGGCATATATTTATATTGTATACTATTAATGTCTAACATCACGGCAGCGTCTTGAGCTGTAATAGGAGAGTAACAGGGTATATAGAAAGCAGCCTCTGATATCAGAGCTGTATGTAGACCTTTACTTTTTGAAAAAAAAAAACCCCAACTTTTCAGATTGAAAAGGTTAATACTGATTCCCTTCTGCAAGTCCCAAAAGAACAGACAAATGGGTCCTCTGCTGATCTGCAACTAATAACTTCTCAATGTTATGTATGTGCAACTGACTTGCTCTTTTTTCCATTGATAATGAAGCTTAAGCTGAATTCTGATTAATTCTCCCCTTCCCCAATGTATTCTCAAGGTAATTTTGATAGTTACAGAAATGCTCAAGTGGAACCTTAAATATTCTTGATAGTGCTACTTAGAAATTATGCAGCTTGAGAGGAGAATCACAGAATCTGGATTTGATATTAAAAAATGAAATCTACTTAGCCAAAGCACAAACACAGAATGCAAACAGGAATCCACATGTCATCCTGATCTTTACTACAGAAAGTGATCTTAATTTAGGGCCTTAATACTTTTTCACTTTTTTTTTTGTCGTTGAGGAAAACAGTCTCTCACTTGAGAGAATTTAGAATTCAGCAGAGACCAAATCTGAATTAGTTATGCATTTTTGTCATTCATTGTGTTGTGTAGTTGCGATTATCTGCCAATGTTTCTCAACTTTCCCAGGTCTAACCTTTTAAACTGGAATGTAACTGGCATGGGAAGATTTGCAAATGCCATAATCAAGAAATATGAATATAATTAAAACAGTAATTTCTTACTACAGGCATATCTTACTTATGCATTTCACTTTCACTGTCAGTATGGAAATGAACAGAGCAATATATATTCATGAAGTATTGTGCAGTCATATTCTAAGATTTTTTTGTAGCTCTTTTCTCACAGGCTCTTCTGGAGAGTTACAATCTCTTACTCCCAACAACTAATAAACCCAGTTGTTGTGTTTTGGTTTTTAAGTATCAACACAGAACCACAGTTCTTACTGGTGGTTATAAATGTGGCAAGAATTGCATTTCTGTTTGGACCCATTATTCCCTGATAGAAAGTATTCAGCGTACTGGGAGGAAAATGGGGCAACTGTTCATCCATCCATAAACTGTAATGTTAGAAATCTCCTAGCTCTTTCCATTTCAGTGATGTTTTTGAATGTCTCATAGTCTGGACTGTCCAATGAGATATGTTTGCTGTTGTTTGGGGTCTGGGTTTTTACCTCAAGGAATAAAAAGTCGATCTGCCAATCTACAAACATTCAGTTGGACCCGTCTTAGTTTTAGATTCCTTGAGGAAACTACTTCTCCAGTTCTGCAGTGAAGTTTTAGCTTCCTAAAAGAAATACAGTTCTCAACATCTGCAGTTTTATTTAAAATATAAAATAATGAGGTGCCTAATGTGGTTTCATGTGCTTTTTGTGTCCATGCCCCCCCTCCTCCCCATGGTATGTAGGCTGCTTTGCATTTATAATTTGATATGCTTTAAAGCAAACATTCTTCACTTGCTGATGACATGTCCTATAAAACTCTTCGATGCAAAACAATGATAGTAGCCTTTGCTTTGTTTTCAAATAATAGCTTTAAAACCTGTAATTTTAAACCACCTGCAGTTAGAGTAAATACCAGTTTCACAGTCTGATCTGCTGCTAGATTTTACTTCCACGTACATGTTTTGAGGCACTTCTCTTTCTTTTTCCACAGAAGTGGCACAGGTTTCTGTAGTGACTTCCTGCTTAATTGGCTTCACTACAATTAAATATCAAATGTAAGATTATGGCTTGTTGCTTTGTCTTTCCCTCTAGTGTCTACTTTTGCTGAGGTGGCAGGCACTCCTGAGCCAGGCTGACCCCAGAGAGAAGTAAATTTTGAAATCTAACTTGAATACAGGAGCTGAGGAGTTTTAACTGAAAAAACAAACAACCACCCAACACCTGTGTTAAGCAATGAAGAACTCATCTGTTGTTATTTATTTAGAACTTAAACAGCACCTATGACTTTTGAATGGGTTTATTTGGATCTTTGTAGTCCAGATTGACAGATTTCCCTCCTGGAAACTTTCTTTTCATATGAAGAAGTAGGCATTATAAGTTCAGCCCATAAATGTGTTACAGTCTGACGAAATGGGGACTGCTACAAGACGACAGAAATCTGCCTCTTTTTGCTGTCCCCTGTGCCTATGACTAAGAATGATCTGCTTTCCTACGAGTTATAATTCTGGTATAAACGTTTATGTTACCCTTCATGTCAAGACAAAGAGGTGATGCTCTTGCACCCTGAGATGATCTGCTAGGGCTGGTAATGGTCCCGATTCAGGCACCACTGATCAGAAGCTGCAGAACACTTGTGGAAAAGGCTGTGAGACCAAGTTGAAGGAGGAGGAGGAGGAGGAGGAGGAGCTGCTGCAAGGAAAAGGGTCTTTAAAGGAGGAAGTCAACTTTGAGTTTTATGACTTTGCTCGCTAACATAACCTTGATTTTTAGACAGAGCTGTATGTAATTCTCCATGTTTTTTCCCTAGATGTTCAATAGTGTAGCATTTAAACGATGTAACTTGTAGCCCTTAGCCCTATTATTAAAATCAAACACACAAATGTGAGGGGTAACTATCTTCTTCTTTGTGATGAAGTCTTATACATCCTTGTACTAATAAAAAAAAAAGTGGTTTGTATGCTGCTTCTAGAAATAGATGAAGGCAAAATTAAAGTGTCTGTCCAACCTAATCAGGCACAATCTTGGATCAGACAGATTGTAGTTGATCTGTCTAACTCTGCAGTCATGCCACCCTGTTCAGAGAAAGCTGGATTTGCCTCTGAAAAAAACCGCCCCAAACCCAGAAACGAACAACAGAAAAACCAAACCCCCAACACCTAAAAAACTGCCTCATTTCAAATAGACTATAGTCTTCCTACTGCTCAAAAAACCTCGAGGGAAACAGCAGTACCTTTTGTGCAGTAAAATCAATCATTTTTGATTATAACAAGAATAATTTGCTGGAAAATGCTTTCTTTTAAATTTCACATTCATGAAATCCAGAGCAATTTTTCTTCAGAAAAAGACATGCTGCTCTGATGTTGAATTATATTTCAAGCTCTATTATGTCATGTGTACACTTGCTTGCAGACACATCTAGGTGTATTTATGATAATCTATAACTAAAGGAAGTGCTAATTGTCTTTACAAAAGCTAAGAAAGTTTTTTTTTTTAAAATAATCGAATAACTGCAGATTTGCTCATGCCCCTACTGAAAGTAGAGATTTTGTTATTTTTATGCCTGTGCTTGGAGAAAATGCCTGCTTCCAGCTTACTTCTATAGAGCTGTTTCTTTGTTTTTCTGTTAACAAAGTGGCAGGACCAGCACCCAAGTTACAAGGGTGAGAAGAAGGTGAGGACTGTTAGCCCTGGTTGCCGTCTGCGGGAGCGCTCCCCAGCCTGGGTCCCCGCAGCCCCCGGGGAGCACCCGGGCGGCTCACCAGCTGCTGCCTGAAGGAAGCCAGCAAAGCAATACCTACGGTGAGGGTGCAACCTGCCCGGCTCGCTGCTAAAATTTTACGCAATTGAATAGGGTTACATACTGCTTCATCAGCCTCCTGCTCCGACTTCGTTGTCAAAGCTAGCAGGATACACTGCATAGTCATAGCATTTAGTAAAAATAAGCACAGTCCAGTGAAAGCAAGTGGGCCGTAACCTGGAGAGGCTGATCCTTTGGTGGCTCTCCAAGCTCTTGCGGTATTTCTTGATGTTGTTAGGATGATGTTCTTCTGTTTTCTCTTCTCCCGTCCTCACCGCTTGCTTTTTGTAGGTTTCTAATTGCTGTGTGCAATCAGTCCTGTCAGATGCTTTGCCAAGTCTAGCATGCTGCCAATCCCTGTTTCTAGATCTTTCTGCATTTTTACCAGTATAGCAGGGCAAAGGAGCAGATGATTTTCTGGCGTTTTCAAATTGACCTGCTCTGGTCTATGTTAATACTGGCTTAGCCTACATACAGGTTGTACGTTCCTTTACTACGGAGTTTCTTATTTGGTAGTCATTTGCCTTCATTATTTTGGAGCCTACATGAAGGCTCCAATCTGTATCTATAAATGTTTTTAAGTATCATAACATAAAATATATTTGGATCAAGTAAAAGGTCCAGTAGACAGCTAAGAGCAGAGCAAGATTCTCCTATCGTAACCTTTCAGTATTCAGCAGTCTGCTGTGATTCAAGTTCCTTCTGAGCCAGGTGCTGCATCTGAACCTGCAGGTAACTCCAGGTTCAAATTTAACTCCGGTTCTCTTGTAATGTTTTTGTAATGATAGGAATGAACTTCAGATGCTGTGCCTTTCTGGCAACGAAATGATCTATAGGAAGTTTTGCTTTAAATTGGAAGTGAAATTATTGGACGGTAGTTTGTTAGAAAGGGCAGTCTGATGGGCTGTGATCATTGTCCAAAACATACATGAAAATAAGAATCTGTTTCATCCTCTTTTCTATTGAAACAGGGAAATATGAACTTTTGTTCCTCTGTGTTTTGTTTTTGGGGGCTTGTTGGTAGTTTTTTTTTTGTTTTTAAATGTGGCTAGTCTTTTCTTGAAGGAAGATATTTGCTGATTAAACTGCCGTGAAAGATTTTGTTCACAGTTCAAATGTCAGAGGCGTATGTTCATAAATATGCTGCATGGCATATACTGGCTGCTTGATGCCATTTTCATGAGGTGCTTTTCTGTATTAAGAACAAAGATGTTTGAAATTAAATATTGAAACTGACTGGGATATTAATTACTTAGTAATGATTAAGCAACTCTTCACCAAGGTCAGGAGGATAATAACTATCTCTTCAAAGAGTAAGAAAAATAATACTTTCTTGATGAGCATTGTAAGTTTAAAAGCTTAATAGGAATCAAGTAATTTTTAAGAGCCTATTTAAAGAGTCAGAAGACTACGTTTGCAAAAAAAGGGAAGGCATGAACTCATTTGATTCAGAATTTCAACTATTAAAACCTGGTTGAAATAACAGTATTGAAGGAAAAAGCTTAAATCACTGTCCATAAAACCGTTGTATTACAACCCTCCTGTCAGTGTATCAGTGGCTGAATATCCGTGCACTGTTTCATGGCAAGAAGTACTGAACTAAAGAAATCCAAAGGTTGTACTGAGGGATTGACAGCTAAATCCTTCTGTGAGGCCTATTGTTCCTTGTAAAGTAGAATATAGAGAGTTAAGATTGCTTCTGAAACATATCACTCTTGTTCCTTTGCTTCTCTTATTTACCCCTGTATGTTTCCTGTATGCTTTATCCTCTTTTGTGCACTATTTTGCTCTTGTTATTTTCATTATAGTCTGTCCTTCTCATTTTTGTAGGCAACAAAGATCAGCAACAAAGATCAGCAACAAAAAGATGATGAAAGGGAAATTCCAAAGAAACAATCAGGTCATCCACAACTCTCTCTTGCATCTAAAGAAAGGTCCCTAGACCAGGCCCATGGTGATTTTATGGTATCAGTGAATGTGAGGTCATTTTAAGTCTTCTCTTTCTTAGTGAGATAGTGTCTGTGCAAATATATTTGATGGAGGTTGTATGTGAGAGTCTGTTGGCCTTGTGGTTTTTATCTGAAGTCACAGAAGATACAAAGTCAGTATCTTAATTTCTTAGTTTTATTTCATTTTTTTTGTGTGTGTGTATATATATATATATATATATAAACAAAAACACACAAAAAATTTAGTGCCTTCTTCAGGAGCAAGATATTTCTACACTTTAGACTTTAGTTTATTATTCTGTAAGGATAAAATAATTATATGGTGAATTTCCATTCACTTGGGAAAGAATACTTCTGCATATAGGCTGTAACCTCTCCAAGTTATGTTACAGTTATTATTATGCTGTTACATTTAAGCTGCCTGATTTTTGGTAACAATTCTTTCCACAAGGCTGTTACTAATTGAAATGGTTAGAAATTGATCCTGAATGTCCAAAAGTATGAAAGTGTATGGTAGATGCAGGTGCTTCAATATCAGTGACGAGTTTACATTGGGAAGATGCTATTCTTTCAGTTCCTCTCATGTGCTTTAGATTTCAAGTCTTTTGTAGACACTTTCAAGTGTCTTGTAACTTCCCAATAAAATCCAATCTTTCCAATTAAAATGGAGTATTGAATGTTTGTCATCCCTTTCCACCTACAAATAAGGAAAACTGGTGAGGATTGCTTGTCTGCATTTAGTCGCACCTTGGAGGGTGATACCTGGGGTCCCCCTGATATGGGGGGAATCCAAGAAGTAATATGGAGTTGTTTTAGAGTGTGCAGCTGATGAAATGAAGTGGAAGGGGACAAGGCAAAAGAATGTGTCTGTGGAGCTGTATTTTTTGTATAATTCTGGTGGGATTATTATGGTGAACTCTAAGCTTACTGTACAACTAGGGTAATTATAAGAAATGAGAACATAATATATTAAGAGTAAATAATTTGTGTAGGCTATTTTATTGCACCTCGAATATTGTGTTCAGTTTTGGGCCCCTCACTACAAGAAGGACATGGAGGTGCTGGAGCGTGTCCAGAGGAGGGCAACGAAGCTGGTGAAGGGCCTGGAGCACAAGTCTTATGAGGAGCGGCTGAGGGAACTGGGACTGTTTAGTCTGGAGAAGAGGAGGCTGAGGGGAGACCTCATCGCGCTCTACAACTACCTGAAAGGAGGTTGTAGCGAGGTGGGTGTTGGTCTCTTCTGCCAAGTAACTAGCCATAGGACAAGAGGAAATAGCCTCAAGTTGCGCCAAGGGAGGTTTAGATTGAACATTAGGAAAAATTTCTTTACTGCAAGAGTGGTCAGGCCTTGGAACAGGCTGCCCAGGGAAGTGGTGGAGTCACCATCCCTGGAGGTATTTAAAAGACGTGTAGATGAGGCCCTTAGGGACATGGTGTAGTGGGCATGGTGGTGTTGGGTTGACGGTTGGACACGATGATCTTAGAGGTCTTTTCCAACCTGTATGATTCTATGATTCTCTATGATTCTATTGGGCTATCAAAGGAACTGGGAATTATCCAAGTTCCTCAAGCAACCTCAGGCGCTGGGCATCACTGTGGAGTTAGTGTCTTGTACCAGAAGGTTCATCTGGAAAGGGTAAAGAAAGGTTGAGCTTGCAATGACTGCTAACAGAATAAATAAAATTAAAAAAAAAAAAAAGGGGGGGGGGGGCTAGTTAGCTGAATATGCTGACCTCAGCTTTCCTGAATAATGAAAAAATTTTAAAAGGAATAAAAAAAAATGTTTCTGTCTGAAATGTGAAATGTTTGAGAGCTACTGAAGATTAATGAGGCCAGTTCTGAAAGAAAATGTCAAAATGAAACATTATTTTTGAGACTTATTTTTTTCCCCTCATGTTTTCCTAGAACTGCAGTTTTGGTGAGTGCAGTATTGCTCGTGTCTTCCTTCTCTCTTATGCCTTCATAGTTTCTCTGTTTGCAAGCTTGACACTCCCAGCTGGTCTGCAGACAACAACTGTACTTTAAAGTCCAAGACACATCAGTGGAAACCAGTAATTGGACCACCGTATTATTTGCATATCGAATAAATATTCAAATAAATATAAAATATGTAAAATGTATAAATAAATATATAAATAAATACATAAATACTATATCGAGCGTTCTGTCTGCATCTCATTAACCTGAAATGGTTGGTTGGGGTAGCACAGGGGCTGTCAGTTGTCAGCACTGTTGCATGGGCGCGATGGATAAAAGATGCAGGAGGAGGTTGAGATAAGGGAGACCCCACATGTGGACACAGAACTCTGGTGTGGGGTCAGTGACTGGGAGGACAAAATTACTAATTGACCTGCACATGTTTAAAAATGGCTGAGCTATTTGGCAGTCATGCCCCACCCCTACCTTGTGTGCGTAATTCTGGGTGGTGTGGAACTGTGCTGCGGCTTCATGTGGAAGGGTGCCTTTCTTCTCCAGTATCT
Source organism: Calonectris borealis (assembly GCF_964195595.1). Lineage (NCBI taxonomy): Eukaryota > Metazoa > Chordata > Aves > Procellariiformes > Procellariidae > Calonectris > Calonectris borealis. Next base: position 77,450,385 of record NC_134313.1, on the reverse strand, counting down.
TTTGAAAGGGGTGTAGTAAAAGACTTGTAAACCCGTTGGAGCAAATTATAAGTGATGGCTGAAGCCAAGTTTCTACCCATCAAATGCTCAGAAGGGATGCAAATACTGCTGTGAAATCGTGGCTTTTACAGGGATTGCAGCAATATTTTTATTTCTAAAAGGAAGGAGTGAGAGCCCCAACCCATCTTTCTGCTTTCCTATTCACTGGTCTTTACTAGCAAGACACAGTTTTGGGGTTGTATCGAGATTATGTTGGAGGGGGCGGGGGTTAGTTGTTCCTTTTTGTGTAGTTGGTTTTGATTTGTTTTGTTGGGTTTTTTTGGTGGTGTTGTTGGGTTTGGGAGGGGTGGTGTTTTGTGGTTGGGGATGTTTTTGTTGTTTGTTTTTGTGTTTGTTTGTTTTTTTTTTTAACTTCAGTAAAGTGGAGGTGAGGCCCAATCTAAACTCTGCTCATTCTGATAATGTTAACGTGGAGAATTTTAAATAAACTTAAGCAGATTTTGGGTGCATAAATCCCAAACTGATTCAGAAAGGCCTTGCTTGGCAGCTTGCTAGTCTCTTAGGAGGTGAAGCTACATGGTTTCAGTTTTTCATCTTTGGTCCCTAACTTCTGATACTGAGCTGATTCACAGTATTTGGAATAAGGACTGTGTGTACGTGTACGTATGTAAATTAGAAACTGATTTCTGGCATGTCAGAAATCAACCTTTTCCACAGCAAGAGGAGGTGAATAATTCAACAGCGGAAAACTATGCACCAAGTTCTGTAACATCGCCAGACAGGCAAACTACCACAGTTCCCCAAGATCTAGCATCACAAGTTGCAAAGACCGGTCCGCAGAAATGTAGGTAAAACAAGGGCTAATAGTTTGGGTGTCTTCTTACTGTGCTGATTTTTCAGGGTTTGGTTATTGACCAGTGTGATTTATTATCTTAAATTTTACCCTTCTCCAATGTCAACAGATGCTTTTCATATTGGAAATAGATAAAACTGGGAGGACTGGGGTCTGTTATATGTGAGTGGATTTTAGAAAGGAAGAAAAAAAAAAGTCCCTTGAGTTAACTGTTTAACCTGTAGAACAATAGAATTGTAAAGACCACTTTTAGATGCCTGATGTATCTGCTAGAATTTAGACAGCTCCTTCTCGGATTTCTTCACTACCTGAATTCTCTTCTATTTTTTAACCAATACGGAGATAACCATGACAGGGGGAGGAAGGTTACATCCATTGCAGAGAGGTGTTGGGAAATATTTTTCAATAAAGACATGTTTTGGCAGCTACTTTTATGATGAGCTGACGTTTTTTCTGGCAGAGGGAGGGGTGTTAAACTGATCAAAACATTTCATTAATACTTTCTAAAAATATAGCACCTTAATAAAATAAGAACCATCGTTCTGTATAAATCTCTGGAAATTTGAGTCTGCCGTAGATTAGTATGTTCTATATATCCTACAGAATCCATCCTTTTTTATCCTGCCCTTTCTTCTGCAGGAAAAATATGAGGATACCAGGATGATGTAACCCTTAATGCTTCAAATAAATTTACTGAGGGTGTGGTTTTTTGATACTTCTTTTTTTTTTTTTTTTAACTTTCTTTGCAAACATGAGCAACTATATGAGCAATTATGTCTTTAAACATCTGACTGGGTTTGCAATGAAATGGGAAGGGAATGCAATACAGCTAATAAGGCACACATGCCTTTAGAGCAAGGAAAAATTAGAGCCTTCTATATCTCAGTAGTACCAATTTGCCAACTAAGTTTTAGTGATCCTTTTTTGTATTTCGTATCTTGCCTCCATCTCTTGTTTTGTATATACTGTGCAGCTGTGACTATAAGGTAATTGTCACCTTTTGGATGGCTTCTGAGGCTTAGCTTCAGGTTTATCTGCCGTTACATTATCTGTATGGCTCACTACACTTCTGTCAGCCTTGTCTGCACTGAAGGTGTGTGACTGATGCAGCTGAGCAGCCAGGTAGGTGACAGGATGACAAGTGGTAAGAGAGCAGCAGTGCAGTGATGGTCCCTCCTGTTCTGTGCCCGTTCCTGCAGAGAGGGCATGTGCACAGACCTGTGCAGTGAGAGCGTGGCTGGTGGCTTATTGCGAGAGCTGTTTCACATCTGGAGCCGGAGTTAGCCATGAACTAAATGATCCAGTTAGCTGTGGGGAAAGTACTACTTGATTTTATTTTCTTTCTGCTCTTTCCTGCTTTTTCTCATCTGTCCTACCTTCCCCTCGAACCCCTTTTGATATGGATCCCGAAGTGCCTGTTAGAGCCTTGTATCCATTCCTGTTCTTCCTCTGCCTTTGAGCCGTGCCACCAAGCTGCTGCTTCCGCACTGCCGGAGCTCCTGCAGGAGGGACCACCGATTATTCAGGGCAGGGTATCTCTCTGCTTGCCTCTTTTGTATCCGGGGTATAGGATGGAGAGGAGGAGAGAGGGAGCCGAAGCCTAAAGCCCTGTGTTCAGTATTGCTGCAGATATGGTTCAGATACAGTTGTCATGGGATGCTGCAGCTCTCAAAGATATCTAGTATAACACAGAGAATTTTTGAACAATACAGCTGTAAATATCTGCTAAACCCTTATAAAATTGAAATCTGAGATGTATAACTTGCCCAAATTGGAGAAATGTTTTGCACAAGATGAGGAAACATGGAGTTTTCTACCATAAAGTCAAACTCTTGTTATATTAAATCCCTCTTGACAATACTTGGCTTATTTTTTCTTTGTAATTCAGTTTAAAAATCTTATTTTTGGAAATTTAACTGAAATGCCCAAGTGGCTATATTTGGCTAAGCCTTAGGTGCCTTAAAATAAGGCCTTGAAAAGGAAACTATTGAGTAAGCCTGACTTGAGTAGCAAGACATTACCAACTGTGCTTTCTGCAAGTCTTGCACTTTATGCTGTAGTTGCAATCAAAGCATATATAAGGTTATGTGCTTTGAAACAGAATGCAAGGGGAGCTAGTTCATATAGCCTCCTGTAAGCTTTAACAAAAATAATGCTTTATTTTTATAACTATTAATCAGGAATTATTTATGGACATCTCTATTCTGCATAAAATAATAAAGGTTTTTATATTTATCTGTCTCTGAAAACTGTTATCATTAGCCATTTTTTGTTTTAAGCGTCATAGTGCATTGGAAGAAGTTGTAACAAGTGGCTTTATTTTACAAATAGTGGTATAAATATAACTTTCTTTATCATATTAGCTCGTTATCATTATGAAATGCAAAAATGATGCAGCTGTCCATGTATCTTCAGAGAATCTAGCTCATTTATGTATTTAATCAGACTTAAAACCTCAGTTACTTTTTCTGCAAACATAATGCAATTTTTTACTGCTTATTCAGTAAGCATGGTTTTGGTGTAGTAAAAAAGACATCCCCTTCCCCCTTATAGTGATGCATTTATTCAGAATAAAAGGAAGCCATTATACAGGAAAAATAGTTTTCCAACATGCATTTTCCAAAATCCTTGCAAGAAATATGGACTTCATTTTTCCACTTACTGAGGGGTTTTACTAGCCTCCTCAGTCTTGCTTTAAACTTGGAGTATGCTATACTTTGTGCTATCTCCATATGATATATTGTGATCCGTAAAAACTAATAAAATTTATGGGCCTCATGAGAGCTCCATGTGCTGATACAAGTCTGATAGTTGACTGTCTCAAATATGGACTTATTATGGGCCCAGAAAGGCTCACAAATTTTTGAGACAACGACTTCCTCTGTGACACATTTTCTATTTGTCTTTGGAGCACCTTTTAACCACAAAATGCATGCTTCCTTTTTTGTGGTGGTTTTTTTTTCCTTAAACACCTCACTTGTGCCTGTACAATAAAGTACTTGGTTAGCCATTCACAATTAATTTTGTAAGCATAAAAATATGTATGACAGGTGCAGTTTTTGCCCATGCAAACTCAAACCAAGTGTTGGACTTCCTTCAACTGCAGTCCTTTAATTTCATGGCATTAATTGGTGTATCTTAATGATGAATCTATCCCTTTATAAAACACAGTATTAACATATTGCTGGAAAAAGACTAATGGAACCTAAGTGTTGCTGATGATAAATTTTTCAATGTGGGGAAATATGGTAAGGTAATTGGTTTACTTTCCTATACTCCCTCTTCTCTTATGTTCAGGAAGTAAAGAAGGGGGAGAACTTAATCTTATCATCTAATGCATAAGGTAAATCAGGAATAAAACTAAGGTGCTTGAGCAGAATGCCTAAAGAATGTCAAGCTCAGTTGAATGAAGGTAATGCCACTAACATTGATCTCCCTTTTCACAGGATTACTTCTTATTGCTCAACACCCCTGGGGCCTTGCAAAAAACCTCTAGTTTTTCTCTTCTTTCTTCTTCCATCTTCCCCTCGCCACACTATACTCCAGCTGTTAATCCCCTAGAAATGAGTTGTGGTGTGTTGCCCCTGGCCAGCAGCTAAGCACCCACCCAGCCGCTCACTCGTTTCCCACCTCCAGCAGTACAGGACAGAGGATAGGAAGAGAAAAAGCAAGAACAACCATGTTCAAGATAAAGACAGTTTAATAAGTGAAGGAAAGAGGAGAGAGGAAAAAAGAAATAATGCAAAGGCAATTATTCATCACCTCCCATAAGCAGCGTGATGCCCAGCCAGTCTACAAGTAACTGCTACCTTGGAAGACAAAAGCCCTGAGGTTTTTTATTGCTAAGCAATGTTACATGGTTCGGAATATTCCTTTGGCCAATTCAGTTCACCTGTCTACAGGCTGGGGGGGTGGGAAGCGTGGCAGAGTGAGAAAAAGAGAAAGCCTTGATGCTGTGCAAATACTATTCAGCACTAGCCAAAAGATTGGTGTGTCATCAACACTGTTTTAGTCACAAATCCGAAACATGGCACTCTATGGGCAGCTATGAAGAAGGTTAATTCCATCCCAGCCAGGCCCAGTACAGGAGTGCGATTAAAGAACAGATTCTTTTTTGTTTTAAATACATCTTTGTTCACCTTGTTCCTTTCCTTTTCACAAAGAAATGTCTAGTTTTCTCTGCTTTGATTAGCTACCTGCAATGCCCTGCTGTCGTTAAGGTTTCCACCATCCCTTCCGCTCCAGTGAGAGGAGAAGAATCACAGTACAAGCTCCTTTTCCACAGCAGCAGGTAGATAGTTTCACATGTTCTGATTATTTTTCTTGTAGGTACATGATCATCTTTTGGCCCCTGTCCAAACGCTGTATAACTCGGCAGCGTCTGATGGTTCTTTGGCAGAGTCAAGAGGTTTGTGGTAACAATCTAATTTTCCCACAGGGCATCTGTCAGTGCTAAGACAACCCTTCATTTTAAAGAGAAGGAATCCTAAAGTTAGGAAACTGTTCAGTGAATGTGCAGCACTCTTGATAGTCAATACTTATGAGGAAATAAGGAGGAAATAGTAGGAAAATTTTATTTTAATCCTGTGCAATCAGTGTAATTCTGCCTGGGCTTGGTTTACCTCCCTCTGTGTTTGTTTTTTTTTTTTTTTTCCCCAATCCTGCGACGAAAGTGAAGTTGCATTAGAAACTGTTGCCTTTTGTAGCACTAGACTTGGAATAATGCCTGTTAATGAAACTTCACCTGAGCCAATACAGCTTTCTGCATACATGTAAAAGCATGATACTCTATTGTGCAGAGAAGAAAACATCCAGCCTTGCAAAAGCTTTTCTCATATCTGTTGATGTTGCTGGACATGCAAAGACCCGTGTGTTCAGTTTCTGTTTTCTCACTTTGAGGATGTTTGCGAAGAGTAACCTGTAACTATTGCCAGAACAATAGTTCAGGCTTTTCAGAACAGAGTTAAAGCACCCGGTGCTGAGGAAAGTATGAGTACATTGTAAGACAAGACAGTATTTAGTGCTTCTACCAATCACTTAAGTTATAGTAGCAATATAGTACTAATAATATGCTCTTTCTCCCCTCTTCATCTTTCAGAATACTTTCGTTTGTGTGGAACAAAATGATCAAACTGCTATTCGTACTTTGCCAGTATTTTGGGTGGTTTGATTTGACAGTTGTGTTTATCAGCTCCAAAGACAGGCATATTTTTAGCGGTTGTGCTGCATATTTTGGTAAAAATAGTACACTAGTTCCTCTTGAATTTTTTTTTTTTTGTGTGTGTGTTTCATGAGATACTTTTGTAATCAGCTACACATCTGTATGTTTTGTATTCTAGTACAGAATGTGAGGAAGTTTACAGGTTGTTATTATTCTTTTTTAATAGTAAGCAAATGAATCTCTTGGGAAAAGTGGTCACTTTTGGTCACAGCTAGCTGCATAAAATCTTAGTTATGTGTAAGTGGATGGCTGTGATAGGAATTTGTAGACCTGTTTATAGAGAAGTAAATTCTCATCCAAATATTTATGGACTCCTGGGTCTGTAAATGCAGAGTTTGAAATAATGGCTGTGAAAAATCTCAGCTCCTGCATGGATGTCCCAAAAGTGTTCAGTGCTAAAGAATTCTGGATAGTTTATAGAGGGCAGTTTGTGTGTCAATAAAGTTCATTCATTTGCATCTATAAGCATTAGATTAGAGTGCATAATTATTTTCTTTTATGAAGCTTGTAAAGCCTTTAGACTTACAGAGGAGCCCTTGGCCTCATTAAGATGGTACATTGTGATGATGGTGACAGCTTTGCTGCAGGAGGAGGAAGTATTGTCTGCATCTAGACAGGGGCTTCCCCCCTGAGGGATACGCAGTGACAGGCAAAGCCATGCGAGGGTTGCAATGGGGGCTGGAATATGCATGCTGTGGTTCAGGAGACCAAAGCTCTGTCTAAACCTAATAGCAGATTTCTGACAAAAAAAGATCCTTCAGGGAAGGATGTGGGAGCAGGACAGGTAGAGAGTAATCCTTCTCCGAATAAATATATCTAACTTCTGCCAACCTGCGTCTTCGAGTAATAGCCCTTCTGTGAGCGTATGTACGGGTGCTGTGAATGGTATTCGAGAGAAATAGGCGCAAATTATTTGCACTGGGATAGCAGAACTGTGTCGGGACTTAAAGCAAGAAATGTAAAGTGCCTGGGGTACAGCATATCCCACTCCCAAAATTGCCGTTTTAGAGGTTTTGAGTGCACTTCAGAAGAGATTTGCACTGTATGGCTGCAGCTGTGTACCATTCCTGTTATATTTGCTGAGAAAAGGCTTTGCTGTATATTAATAGAAAATATTAATTTAAAAAGCAGATAAGACAGGTCTTTAATTTGGAATTTGGCATAAGGAAAAAAATTAGGAAATAAATGACTTCTATCTTTCCTTGCAATTGAAGTTTCTGTTGGTTGATGTGATTTGCAAGGAAACTGCAGTGGTATTTGCATTGGTTAGATTCTTGTTCTTCTTACCTTGGCTACCTACATAACAGACTCCATGCAAGAAAGTGTTTCTTCCCTTTCTAGGCCTTGGAAACTTTAGGAAAGCTCTAGCTCTAGAATTTCCAATTTGTATGCTTCTTACTGTTATTTAAACTCCCACTTTCTTCTCCTTCTGTGATGAATTTTGTGTATTACTGTTGTAGAATAAGAGAAGGTGTTTAAGCATTTTCTAGATATGCTGTTCTCTGGTTTTGTTTTGCCCTTAGTTTCCAGGAAGAAACATTAAATGTAAATCATTTTTCTTTATTTGCAATAGGTCAAACTAATTTAGCTAAAGTTCACACCCATCTGCATAGAAGATTATTGTAAACACAATAAAATTCAAAGGTCATTTCTGTGACTGAAAGAGGATCAAAGGTGCTTTCTGTGCTATTTTAATCCACTTCAGAGAGTTGTAGTGTGTTTAGCAAAGGGTGAAAGTCCAAGGCTTTCCCTTGCTGTTGTCCTTTATATAACTCTATTAACTATTCACTGGTCTATCATTATAACATGTTCAATGGTGAATGAAGGAGAATCTGGCAAGGGGAACCTAGTTGGAGTATAAGACCTGATGTATGCTGATTTTGTTGATATGTTTCATCAGTTGAAACAGTAGCAGCTTAGAAAGCAGAAGTCAATCTTACCCCTGATTATAAAGCCTGAATACTTACAGCCCATTACAAAACTACATGCTGATCTTCAGAGTTGGGTTGCAAAACCATTGTGCTTTACCAAAATGATCTTGAATAACAGATCTGTATGTGGGATCTTACGGTGTTTCCTGGTGCTTAAGGAGGAATATGCCTTGCTTGGTTTCTGTAAAATGCTAATATTGCCACGTATTTCTTTTACCTAACAGTCAGAATATTTGCTATGGAGCTGGTCTAGCCCAACTAGGCCCTTTTGAAGCAATTTAAGTGGAGGTTATTAGGCCATTACACTACTCTTAGGCTAAAGAAGCAGCCTGAAATTGTGGATACATTTGGCTCACTATCTGCAGGTAATAGTCTCTTCAGAAATCATGGTTTGCAGTACAGATAATCAGAAAAACCTGCCCAGGATTCACTGGTCAGCAGTTTGATAGTACCATAAACGAAGATGACTTGTTGATGTAATTCGTAATGTAATTTTTTTATCCTGTCCTGAACTGATCAATTGCTCTCTAATTATCGGGGATGTTGTTTAACTCTTGTTTCTATAATGTGAACTTGTAATAACTTGTTATATTGCATAATCAAATCAGTTAATATTAATTAAAATATATTCTCTGAAGAGCAAAGAGTTACAGAGAAATACTTAGATTTATTGTTTCCCTTTTTCATTTAGTTTTGACCTCTGGTTCTGATTTCATTATGGCTGCTGAGCTCTGGTAGCCGATCAGAACCATAGAATGAGAAAGGGGTGCAGTATTTTGGTCATGAGGCTGGCGAGGTTTGCACCGATTCTCAGATCTCCAATGTTCTATTTAAAAAAAAAAAAAAAAAATTTGGTTTGACTCTGCTACAGATACCATATAAATTCTTCCCTCTCTTTTTCAGAGTTAACGAAATTATAGCTATGGACCTATAGAGAGGCCAAGGTAACACTCACCCACCCACCCACCCCCAAAAACCCCCCAAAAACAGACCAACTAAAAAACCAGCAAAACACCCAGCCAAACAACAGCAATAACAAAAACAACCCCCCAAACCTTGTGTGGAGTGAAAGGAAAAATACCTTTACATTAAAGCCCTGAAACGTCTTCCAAGCTGATCTAACTCACTGATGAATGACTTTGACTACACAGTCATATGTAGATTAATAGGAAAATTTCATTCCTGATGTAGAAAGATTGCTTCAGCATGCAAGTCTTCCAACTAGCAAAATGCCAGTCTGAAATTACCCCGTTCAGCTGAGTCCATTGCAAAGAAACTAGCAACGTTTCCATGGAAAAACACAGACTCCGTCAATAAACTTTCTAAGCTTTATGGTACTACCCAAAAGGGAATTACCCCCTGAGCGGATGAGGCAATTAATCTCTGTTTCTATCCCTTCGCTTGGAGACTTCTGGCTGCAGTGAACAAAGCCCCTTAAAAGCAATAAAAAGGTTGCTCCCTGACTGCTTCTACAGAAATTTATTGGATATTGTCCACAGAAAGACATTTCCCAGTGGAATGTCTCTTTTCACCGGTAGCCTTTGGAAATTGCAAGAACCACAAAGCATGCACCTACATATGCTCTGTGCTGCTCTGTGAATGGAGCGCGTTAGTATTCTGCAAGAATGGGATGTGAGACACTACATTATGTTCGGATTATTATCCAAGCCAGATCCTGAAAGAATGAAATGAGGATGCTAGTAAATGTGACAGCTTAACAACAACAGTATTTGATTTCATATTAATTTATCTCTTGTGGAGAACAGATATATTGTTTTTTAGACACATCTGTATTCCTCAAAGAAAACCAATTCAAGTTGAAAGAAAGTTTGAATGCCAGGAAGAAGATCATTAGGTGTGATAAATGCATCTCTGAATGATCTTAGTGTGCCTGCTGAAGGGAAGAGTTTCAGGGAAGACTGGCAGAAATTAAAAGTTTTCAGCTCTGAAAAGTTTCTTGTTGGTGATACTAGTGACAACCAACATGTCTCAGAGCTATCATTGAAAAAGCTGGAACCTATTTCCTCTGATGCTATAGCCCTTTCTCTTGGGAAGTAAAATGGGCAAGTGGATTCTGGTGTGATTAGAAGTAAATGCTTAATTTAATTCACGTTAGCTTTGCAGGACAGAATCCTGTGTAGGATAGATAGATAGATCAAACTTTATTGGGGTAGTTTGCATGTAGTATGTACTTGTCCTGTAACTCTGCTTAAATTAGCAGGTTAAAGTTCCTTATAAGTATAAGCAGCTTATATGTCCTCTGGATTTGACCTGTGAAAAGAAAAGGACACTTAAAAGCAGAAGTCAAGATACTCAGATAGTATTTTATATTTATTTATGTATTCTTCCCCGATGGGCATTTAACTCCAGTTAGCTTTGTGGAGCCTGAGTTACCGTAGGAGTATTCTGCGCTGTACTGCAGTGTGCTGGGAGAGAACCTCCATGTTAGTCATCCAGATGTTTGTTTGGTCACAAGTGGAGGAGGAGGAAGTTCTCAGTTAATGAGTAGTGTTTCCTAATCCACCAGTGCAATTTAATTTATCTGAGTTACATCAGTGATACCAAATGCAAAAATAAATAAATGGAATTACTTCAAGTGATGCTCAAAATGTTCAAGTTGAATTGTTTTACAATATTTTCACTTGCAACTTATGAACAGCTTCCAATTTTCAGTAATGTTCAGTAATGTGTAATATTTTAAAGTTATCTAGATTTATTGTTGCCTATGTTCTTATGTTGCTTGTCCTTTAACATAAGAAATGAAACATACCAAAACACGATGCCCTCTAATTATCAGTTTGAGGAATAAGCCTGGTAAGTGCCAAGTTTCAGTGAGTTTACCTTGGTGGTTGACCCATATCTGTAGTACTTGCTCCTATTCAACATAGGCGTCAAGTTAACAAGCTCGTTATTTGTATGGGATTGAACTGGGAGGACCATGTACATTTTGTGGTTATGGAATTTAAGTTGGATTGGAGAAGCACCGTGTGCGAATTTTTTTTTTTTTCTCTCTCCCTGTTTAAAGTGCATCTTGAAAGCCTTATGGCCTTTCATACATATTAGAGAATGATTGATAGGTGAATTGTGGAAACAGAAAGTCTAAATACAAATATGCTTAGTCATAGGAATCAGTGCATAGTATGGCTTTTTGAAAAGTTCCTACAAGCAGCTGGGATTCAAAATAAAAAATTGCTTCTGATGTAGGTCCAGGCTAGCTACATGTCTCGTCCCTTTGAAGAATGTGGATGCGCCTCCTCCAAATGTGTCAGGCATGGATATAGCCTCCCTGTGTGTATAAGCAGTGTGCAGCTTGGCTGCTTTTTTCTGGAGGTGAAAAAATCCCTCTTTGGCTGCAAAGCAGCAGTCTGTTTTCCGTTTTGAGAGTCACTGCTTTCTGAAAGTTGTGTAGCTGGGACTTGTTTGTTGCATTACTTCTCCAGCTCAGTCCTTTAACAATTACTTTATTGCCTGCTTTTGGCCTCAGTCAAAGAGCAGGGCGAAGCTGAAGCAGACAGAAGTCACATATACTATAGCGTCCTTGGGAAATACAGTGAAGACATTTTCCTAGGGTTTTTTACTGCTTCCAAATGATACTAATCTAAAATGGTCTTCTGTGCAATCAGTCTTTGCAGGAAGACTCTCCTGGAAACTTCATATATTACTTATGACAGAAGTCTGAATCCATATTCATGATTATTCAATTACCCTGATGCTTTGAACTGAAACAGCATTAGTGACTGTATTTCTATTAGAAACCTGCCCAAACACTGAATTTCATCACAGCCCCTCCACAAAAAAACAAAAACAAAAAACAAAACCCAAGCATGGTAGTCAAGCTGACTCAGCCTCCTTAAAATATTCTTTTACAGATATTAATATGGAAAACGGAGGGTTTTTTTTTTTATTCAACCATTATCCAAGTGACAATTTGCTTTCCTTCTGACATGAATATTATTTTCAGTTTAATATTATTCTCTGTATTTAAGACTCATAACTCATTAAAACAAACATCCAGATACCTCATTACTAACAAAGAGTGAATACCAAAAAATCTGAAATCTTCTGTAGAATCCTGCTGGAAAAATACTCCATATTTAATTGGATCGTAGTTTATGAATGAAGGCGATCTGAACTGAGTTACACCTGCTTTGAAGAACAGAGGTCAAGCAAATACCGTGAGCCCTACAGGGGACCCAGCGGGTGCTAAAGGTTCCCTCTCTGTCTCAGCAGAATCTCTCAAATTCTGTACAGGTCCTCTCGTGACAGCTGGCTGTGCATCAGGAGCTAGTTATTGTCCAAGACAAAGTCTGCCAATGCTAATCTGGGTGATTATCGCTATTTTTTTAACCAGATGGAAGGGTATACAGGAACATAGCGCCCGAGGCTGAGTTTTATAGCACATGGTGGAGTGCGTGCCGTGGGTGTCAGAAATCATCCAGCCTGCACGCATTTTGTATATGGACAGGCACATTTCCTCCAGGTGATAGGAAACCTCATTTTATTCCCAATGAATTGGTTTGGATTGGTTTGTATTCAAAATGATCAACCTTCCAGTTTAGAATAGTAGTGATTTTCTGAAATACGTAGGAGACATAAATATATAGGAAGGCTTGTATTAAAGGAATTCAGGATAGCAGAAACTAGCCTCCAAATGTTAGGAATTACTGTCGACTTCCTTGAATTTTTTCCTTCACACACACAATAGGTGCATCTCGATAGGTTATTCTCATTCTAAACAATATTACACTCATAACACTTTCCGTCTGGAGTTGGAGTATTTCACTAAAGGGAAGTATGTGGCTGTCTCCTGATGTGAACAACCTGCAGAAGTGAATGAGCACAACAGATCTGGCGAACAGTTGCGGAATGCAATGAGTGCTCACGCTGGGGAGCCGAGGATTATTTAGTTTTTAACCCTGCGAGGCCTGCAGTTTAAAAATTATGATTAATGCAGTGAATGAATCTTGAATCTTGGGTCCCGTCCCATGACAGTTTTAAGAGACTAAGTCACTTATGCGGCCTTGGGACTGACTCATCTTAAATGGGAATTATCATTGCTTTCTTCAAAAAGCAAGAGAAATATCGCGTCTTTCACCTAATAAGGGTTGTAAAGGTTGTAAAGTTGCAGAAAAATGTTTCAGTCAGTGAAAGTGGAAAGGAGAAAATAGCTAATCTTCAAGCATAAGTATTATAAGTGTATCATTACCTTGTGCTGGAAGCTGAAATACAGCTTTTCTGCTAAATATTGCCCATCTTACATTAGGCTGGGAACATTGTTTTGGGTCTTTTGATGCACTTGGTAACCTATTATGCGTACTGCTTTTTTTTTTTTTTTCTCTTTCTTTTTTTTTTCCTCCTGCCTTCTCCTAAAGTAACAGGCAATTTGAAAGACTCCTTTGATAATTATTATGGCATGTTGGGAGGGAGGGTAGGGACAGTCAGTGTAATAGAGTTTTTTTTCAGTTTGCACATTTTACACCTGTAAGTGGACTAAGTGAGCGACTTGTAGCAAAGATAGAAGCAGCTTGTTCCTTCTGGTACAAAACCAGATATGTTCATATGTGGACACTGCTTATGCATGGCAGAGGTGGTGTGCAGTGTGCCCTGAAAGCATGGGGCTTGCCTGTCCCCACGTGGGCTGTCTCGTGCCCTTAGGACACACACCTGCTATAGGCTCAACCTGGCATGTGTCGAGGTTGCTACTGAAATATATGGCGGATGAAATGGAGCTGCTGCACCAGAAAACCAAAGTCTTCAGACTTTGACAGCATAGGCAGAGCTTGCAAATGAAAGAAAATGCCTGGGGAAAGTCTTGATGTGCAGGAGCTACTTTTGGAATAATCCTATAGCAAGTGGGATGTGCCCCAAAAGAGAAACTATGTGAGAAAAAGCAATTAAAACTGGAACTAATCAAATATAATGCCAGTTGGTGCAACAAGTAATAATTTGATATTTACAATCTGTTCTGGTGTTGTAAAACTCACTGGGGGGCTGATATGGAGCGCAAGATATTTTCCGTAGCAGAGTCCAAGTAAAATGATGGTACTGATTGTAATTTGTAGGGCTGAGAATACTTTCCTGCGGGTATCTGAGCCTCTGCTATTGTCTTCTCTTCCGTGCTTCAACCTTACAAAGTATTGCATGAAGTACCACAGGGAGTAATTTGCTCCCTTTCAACTTTTTCCTAGGTGGCGAGACCACTGTCATCTGTCAGAACAGTAGAGAGAAGATGATGAAATTTAAACAAACAGCTTAAAATTGACAATTTTACTTGCATCGGTCTTCCGTCGTGTTTTCCATGCCAGGCATGCCTCTTTCCCTGCTGAATAAAGTCAGAGTAAAATATATTTTAAAATATGTGGGTTTTGAACATGATTCCTAGTCTGAAGCTAATTTAATAGAGCATCCTCACTAATTTTGTGGAAGCTCTTTTTGTCGTTAGTATTTTTCTTTGGAGGGATAGCCAATGGTAGTAATGGATTAAAAACAAATTTCTCAGTATAAATAACAATAAATTGAAATAGCTGACCTGGTAAATTCACTTGGAAAGTTAGGTTTCCAAGTTCCTGTGACTTGCAACTTCTTAAATAACCTCTTGCTTTTTAAATGTTAATACCTTTTATATAACTGAGTTGAGATAAACAGATTTCTTCCCTTTTTAAAAAGAAAAACTGGTCTTTAAGTTCTAATGTAGGCTGTTGATTGGTTTTCTTCCTCTGGGACTGGCATTTTAATAAACCTACTCATGTTGTAGAACATAATTTAGAAAAGAGAGGAGAAGTCTTTTGTCAATAACTGCATTGCTTGTTTCTCACTGTGATTTGAAACTATGTTTAAGTTGAGTTTGTTTGCTCTTCCACTGGCTTTAATGAGAGCAGGGTGTACGCTCAAAATTCCTCACATCCCTAAAGTTCCAATTCATAATATATGTACAGAATGTGTAAGTGATTGTCATGCATTATTGACCAGAACAAGGTTCAAATTGGATGTTTTTTTTTTTAAAAAAAAAAGAGAAAATGAACTTATGGTAGAAGTGCTCTGCCCATTACTTTTATTCTTCAGCAAACCATTTCATTAAGAATATCTGCTGTTTGTGGTTCAGGCTTGGGATATCCCTCATTGTTTGAAACGACACTGAATCAACAGATTAAATGATTGGGAGAAGAAAGCTAATTTAGTGTGAGAGAACCTTGAGAAAACTTTGAAAGATTTATGGAAATTTCTACTCAAACTATCTTATCTTTGGCTTTATGAACTTAAAAAAAAGTTAAGAAAAAATAAAAATCCCCAGAATAGAAGAGAAATGCTGAGTGAGCACATGTGCTTTAGGAGTTCAGTGAAGGAAAGCAGAGGTAAAAAATCTCCCAGCTATCATGTGTAAAGCAAGGAGTGAATGGTTAAAAAGGAAAGGAAACTTGTGGGGATGTACTTACTAAATATTTCACAGAGTAAATGACATGTGAAAAGACGAATGCAAGGCCATTCAGGATTCGTTTGCACAGACGCATGCTACCAGTCATCTAGGTACGTTTTCAGATTTTAATGAAGATTTTTTTTCTGCTGGGAAAAAATATGTGAGAAACAGCAGGCAGAGGGAATGCAAGTTAATGTTAGCTACGGGCAGGGACGTTTTACATCGCTCTGCCTTGTGCGCTAAGGAGCTGTATATTGTGATGGTGGTTCAAAAGTAATGTCTTCTGTCAGTAACCAAGAAAGCAAGCCTTTAGTTGGTTGATGTTGTGCAGTCGGTAAAAATCGTCTGGGTCTCCTATTTAAAATATCTAGCGGACAACTTGAGAACCACAGATGCCTCTTTTTCTTAGAAGAGTGGATAACTGAAGCACTGTGCTAAAATCTTCTGAGCAAGCCACTGCTTGTAAAGACTGTGGTGTCTGCCAGCATCTGCTGCCATACTTAATTTCTCCAGTGATCTTTCAGTGATCTTTCCTGGCAGGGGTGAAATAATTCATTAAAAATAGATTAATTTCATAGCATTCAATTTAACTGTTTGTTTATTCTGTGCTAAGTACAAGATGGATGACTGCATTTTATCTTTAAAAATGATTAAAAATAGCCTTTTGAATGAAGCATCACCGCTGTATATGTAACATGAAAACTGAACAGCGTATGTCTTAAGTTGACCTCTATTTTCATGTTATGGAGACATGAATGAAAAGATTACATGACTTTTGTTTCATACACTCTATTTTAAAGATTTACTATTTCACTAAATTTCTGATTATAGAGTAATGATAAATAGTTATATATCAAAATCATACAGTACCTCTCAACAAGCAAATGACAGCATGGGGGTGTTAAAGCAGGTTGTACAGGAAGATACTGAGAGACAAGTACATTATTGCAGGTTATTAAAAAAAAAAAATCGTTGATAAAAGCATCTGGTGCCTGAGGGTAATTCATCAACAGTTTAATGGTTACATGGACAGCATAGACGTATGGGTTTTGAGTTACATATTGGAAAATATTGATATCAGTAGTATCCAGAAGAGCAAAAGACTCATGAACTTAACCTTGAACACTGAGCTATCTTTAGGAACTCTTATGCCATTTCTCTACTTGCCTATGCTCTTCCTTCATCATTTAAGCCCTAAATTGAGCACATGTTTAGATTTGTCATGGGTGACAGGGTGAGAGATACTTTTTATAATGTGCCTTACTTCCCGAGTAAGGCGAAAGGTTCATCTGTACGCCTGACTCAAACCCGTGCCTTCCTGCATTGCTTTGATGATTGCAGACCTGTAAATTTGGCTTTCTAAATTTCTGTTTGTGATAATTGCTATGAAATCCTAGCGATCATTTACTTATTACAATTGCCTCACAGTCTCACCTTGTGCCACCTCATTGTCTGTCTCCTGTCCATCATGAAAGTCAAGAAATTTCCCATGGATCTGTTCTGCGGGTGATTTTGCTGCTTTAATCAAAGCAAGTAACATGTCCTAGGAGAACCCCAAGCCTTGAGCCACTTGCACTGCTTTTTTTTTTAAATCAGGCAAGAAATAACGAAGTTATTTCTTCAACAAAGTGAAACTTTGTTGCTTGCTCCCACTGGTGTTCTGAATGGCCTTTGATTAGCAAGTTCCCATTCTCCTTTCTCTCACAAGTTGCTGCTTTTCCGCAAGACTTTTTCACCCTTGGAAGGTATTCAGTCCTCTTGCTTGCTTTCCTTTCTTTGTGTGGCAAGTGCTGTGGCTTTGTCCAGTCCACCAAAGACTGGAAGGGCACCTTTCTATATGCCAACAAAAATGATGACCTACTGTTGGTAAATTTTACAGCACGCAGTCCTAGCTGCTGTGGTGCTAACTATAACATTCAGAGGAAGGAAGGAGGATGTTAAATCAGTTGCAAAATGTACGTGGGAGGGCATTCGTTGTAGTTATTCAGAATTATTCTGATAAAATTTTGTTTATCTAAAGCTCAGTTGGAAATGGTTCCAGTTTTTGATGAAACAAAAGGAAAGAGAGAAGGTGGCTTCTTTTTGTAGTCAGAAAATGGGTCAAAGACTTCTCCCTGGAATTTCAGTACGTTAAGTATATTTCCAGGTGTTTAATCTCTCTCGCCCTCTCAAATACCAATGTGACATTTAATTGCTGTACATCTTTGTGAATTCAGCTGTGTTATGCTGTGAGTACCCTTCTGTTTTTTTCCAAGAGTTTTACTCTCCCCATCCACAGTCTGTTCCAAACATAACTGTCAAGGATGGAACTTTTTTAGTATTCAAATCTTTCCTGTAAACTGCCCTTTTATAGAGGTATCTGTGAAAAATTAACTTTGACTCATCCTGGCTTGTAAATATTTGGATTATGTGGTTGGAATCTCTTTATACAATAAAAGTGTTCAGTGCTATTATTTATTCTGGTCAATTATATAGCTCATCAATTTTTTTCCACATGCTGTTTATACTGGTGATAGGGAAGCAAAAAGTAAATGTGTTTAAAGCAAAGTCAGGGTGACTTGAAGGGAGAGGCTGGAAAGTCACGCCAATGTCTCAGAGCAGCGTACATCCAGCCTTATGGATTGTGGGATGGCAGTGCAGAAGACCTCGCATCAGTCTTCAGGAGCAAACAGATCTGATGCTTTTAAATAGTCAGGTGTCTTTCCGTGGTGATTTATTTTGTTGGAACAGCAGTTTTTGACCAGAAATGGAGGACTAAAGTCAGGGTGTCCTCCTGTTGTAGAAAGAGAAGATACCTGTAAGTCATAACTATTTGACCAAAGGAGAGTGTTTGTAAAATGCAGTACCATTTGGATTGATCACCTCTCCAGGTTGTTATCCTGATGAATAGCGGGGACATTCGAACATTCGCAGGAGAAGGCGGCAGAGAGGTCAGAGCTGAGGCACAGGATCTGGAGCTGAAAATTCTGTATTTAATTCTTGCCTGTGAAATAGTTCCAGCGTGACCATAAGTGCTCGCTTGCTGGTTGTGCCGTGTGTCCTGGAATGAAGAGATAGCAGTAATAGCTGCTTTACAGGATTTATACAAAGCTAAATTTCTAGGTGTTTGCATCCGCCATCATGATAACAAGAAGCTCAGTGCAGGAATAACTAATCCTGCTCATACCTTCTGCAGAAAGGAGGTGCAATTAAACAAATCTAACTGCAATAATGTATCTGCAGGTACATCCCAGCTAAGAATTGTGACTTGAACTTCACATTTGTAAAGCTGTCTTTGTTTATAGCACTTGTTTCTGTGAAGCTGAGCACGTTGCTGCTGCTTTAATTGCTTGATAATTTGAAGGTGCTCATTTATTTGTACGATTGCCTTTCCTTCCTTCCTTGGTGTAATTGCAAGAATGTTGAGATGTTATTCCTTTAAAGTGATCCTTGTTATACAGCATTATCGTAGCATGTTCTGTTGTTCAGGAAATATTCTTTTAAAAAAGACTTTTAAAGACTTTAAAAGACATGTTAAAGGTTGTGTTAACTTACTAGGAACAAAGTTTTTGACAGGAGTTATCTAACACACCTGATATCTATGCTTCTATTATCTGGAGTATGTCTTCAGCAACCAACAACTGTAGGAAGTGTGCTCTCATAGAAGACCAATGCACCTATAGCCTCCTCAGCCCTGGGAAGAGAACATCTTGACAATATGCTACTTTTTTATTTCACAGTAATGCATAGGAGTGCTATGGAATGGCCCTAACTGTTCTTCCTTCATGTTTACCTACCTATTTAGCACTCCATTTTATGGTTCTTTACCTAACATCCTACAAAGTTACTATGCTTCTAAATCTTTCTTTTTGACTCTGAACAGAAGCGATGAGAACAAACTGCTATCTCCACAGCAACTTTAAATCTCCAGCATTGCTATGCAGACTCTGTAATCTCTGCTCAGCCCTGTTTTACACTCTTTGTAGTGTATTTATAGCTGATTTTTTTAGTGAAAATCTTAGACATGCATATATCTCTAAAGATCATCAAATACGCTGTCATTTCCATGTTGCCAACAGTGGGAGGAATTTACCACATCTACGCGTGCACACACATGCATGTATGTATATAAACATATTTTTACACATTTTAGATGCAGAAACACCTTATTGGTTTCTGCATCTAATCAGACAAAAATTAGGTGAAGAAATCTTTGAGTAGTAAAACAAATGAAAGCTTTCTTTTACATTCAGTCTATCCTATACACACTAGCTGCAGTAATCTGATCTCATTTACAATTTCTTCCTTTTCCCTTGCACCACCCTATGTTTACCTCTTCAATGAATCTCTGTAATCTTCACTTATACCATCTAATTCCGCAATTACCTTCTGTGTGCCCGGTTTCCTTGCTACAGTATTTTCAGCTCCTTTCCTTACGTACCTTCACGTGAGCTACTGAGTCTGCAAGAGTAAGTGTTATGGCTTTTCAAAGCAATATAGCTGCTGGTTGATCAACTGATCTCTCTGTTCTCCTCAATCACAAAGGCTAACCAGAATGAATTACATATTGCTTTTCCTCCCAGTGGAAACCTTAAACTGAAATTTCCACCGCTGTTTCAAATTTGGTGGAAATTGCCAAGTTTTAATAAAGGGGCTGGCAACTGTGGTCATGCAAGTCTCACTTTCAGAGAGTCAAGCTAACAATATTTGAAGTCTTTTCTCTCAAAGCTGAAATGTTTAGGAGAATCGGATTTACTGGTGAATTTTTCTGTAAGTTAGAGATGATGAAAACAGTACTACCAGAATGGTAATAATGTGGGTGGGTTTTTTTGGGGGTTTTGTTTTTTTTTGTAGCCAGCTAGTATCAAATTATTTTGGATGAAATATGGAAGGCAAATGTAAACTGATAGTAAACAAATGAGCCAAGTATGACTGGATTGTCATGGACCTGTAGGAATGTGCTTTCTTGACCTTGAGCGCTGTTTCCCTGACAAATCTGGTAGTTTTACTGTCAGCTGAAGACAGGAAGAGTCCCATAAATGATCAAATCCTTTTTATAGTGGAAAATGATATTCAAAATAGTTGAAATCTGTTCTACTATATGAGGTGATATAGTACATACGTACACTATAAGAATGCTATAGGTAGGATAAGATATGTATCTGTAAGGTTATATAGGTGATAGCAGACTCTGGAAAGACTCCAAGTGAAAGATTTATGTGACGTTTGATACGGCTACTACCTGTAAATCTAAGTAGAAGCATAGAATGATGTGGGCTGGAAGGCAATTCTGGGAACTATTTGGTACAAATTGCTTGTTCAAAGCAGGGCCAGCTCCAGAGTTAAATCCCACTTCCATGTACTTCCATGCCAGTACTTGTGAGGGAAAGGCAACGGCCCTTCTTTGCTAAGAAATCCACTGGAAGGAAAGCAGAGGGTGAAAAGTGGAAGAGTTTTCATATCTCATTCTTTCTGGAAAAAACAAAGTAACTGAGAAGCTATTTTCAGTTGAATAGGCAGCTATTTGTTTAATAATTTCAGCAGATCCTGACATCTGGCATGTAGCTAAAGCGAAACTTACAGAAGTCTCCTCGCTTTCATAGGATCATTCAGGTTGGAAAAGACCTTTAAGATTATCGAGTCCAACCGTAAACCTAACACTGCCAAGTCCGCCACTAAACCGTGTCCCGAAGCGCCACGTCTGCACATCTTTTAAATGCCTCCAGGGATGGTGACTCAACCACTTCCCTGAGCAGCTTGTTCCAATGCTGTTCAATGGTAAGTCTTTATTGTTTGTTTTGACCTCCAGGTCAGCTGTTTTGTAGGCATTCAGATTCTTGGACTGTTTTCTTTGCTGTAAATCAGTGTGAGGCCAACGGTCTAGAAACTGCGAAGTTTCATTTTCATCCAAGATGGCTCTTACCGATTTGAGCATGTTTGTCTCAATATGAGTTAAGGCAGAACACTGTTAGCATTAAGATGAAAATTTAAAGGTCAAGAGAAGGGGCTCTAAGACGGGGAGAAGACCTTTTCAATGACAAATATGAAAGTAGATTATTTACACTAAGATCTTCTTCCTCTTGCAGTCATTCTTTAGAGCTGCAAGGTGTTAATATACTACCCTAGTCATAAATAGCCACTACTTCCGATGCATGGGAAACCTGTGTATATCCTTTTGGAGAATGGATGAAATACGTCTTATTCCTCCTTCAAGAGCAATAAAGCAGCTTGATGTGCCCTTTTGGCTGGAAGAATTCTTAATATAACTCCCTCTGCATCTCATTAATACCAATCCAGAGTTCACAAGGGAGGGGGCAATTTAGTTGTGACAATCCCTAAGGCTTAGATGCACTGATTCCATAGAAATTTCTTTGCTTTGGAAAACTAGATTGTTAAAGCAAAACTACTCATTCTATCAGTCTCAATTTTGTTTAGGGGGGAAAGAAATAAAATGCTGACATGACCTTAAGATAGATTGTTTGTGGAAATACTAATTTGGAGCTATTTGCTTGCAAAGAGTTTCTTTAGTGAGTTTTTCTGCAAAATTTCCTGTGTACATAGGAGGGGTTTTGGCAATACCTGGTTCTCACTGTTTTTTTGAAGCACACTCACTCCTTTGATGCACTTTCCTGTGAAATCTACATGGAAAATTGCGTGGTTGGTTATTTCACATTTAAGCATGCACACTATTGCTTTTAGACAGCTTTTAGTGCTGCGAAGTAATTTTGTATAAAATAAGTCTAAATTTATGAAGATTGTAATGTTTTCTCTTCACCACATTGCAACCTTGTTTTCTATAAATATTCCATTGATTCAATGTGGGGCTTGCTAAAACTGCAGAGGTGGTAAATCCCCCAGAGTGTGAAGAACGACAAGCTTTTTTCTGTACTGTTTGTATCAGAAAAATCTATCTTTTTCTAAGTTCACATAAAGTCCTACTTAAAGTGCGTCTAGATTAAGAAGTCTCTAGAAACATTTACTTTATTGCTTGGTTGTGACTTTTAAGCACCTTTAGACCTTACTACTTTGCTGATTCCTGCTGTGGTAATTTGGTAGAAAACCCATTCCAGGGTTTTTTTTTTTTTTTGGATGTAGAGGCTAGGAGTTTATAACGGAAGCCCCATCACCTTGTTTATCCAGGATGGACATGTGTGATGAAGTAAGACAAAGAATATGTAAAATCATCTATCAGTTTTCTGTTACTTTACATTTCTGAGTGAAGTGTAACCGTTTTAATCGTAATTAAAAATAATGGAAGCATTTTTGGTTTGCTTCCCAGAAAGCTTTTTGGTTTCTGCTGGGAGTCACTGAGCATAGCATTTTATTTTGTAAGTGGTCTCATGCCTGGCGAGTGATGCAGCCAGGAACTGCAAAGCTTGAGCAGAGAGGCAGCAATTCCATACTTTTTCTGCAATGGGGTAGAAAACTGAATTTGCAAGATCTAGGCATACAGTATAGACAGACAGAACATTTAGTTAAAGCTCCTTTACTCCCTACATGGCTCTTGGAGAGTATTGGCATCGCAGATTAGGATTTAAAACACCAGATTGCTGAATACTGAGATATATTACACTGCTACATTTAGGTATGCGGTTGTACAGGACTAGTCAAAAAGGAAAATGATGAGATAGAAGAGCTTTGTAATCCCCTGAAAGAGCTTCTGTAGTCCCTCAAACCTCAGCCTGGAGATTTGAGATGCTTTTTTACAGCTCAAAAGCTACACCTCAAGCTTCTCAAAGGCCTGGGCTTTTTATTTAAGAGAAATAATTAGGGTTCATTTAGCTCTTTAAAAACGAAACAGGAGGAAATCAATTATATTCCTTTTTTTGATCAATAGCTTAATGGCTCAGGGTGTGAGCCAAGGAATATCACTCCGGGTAAATGCCATTTCGTGTCTCTTGTAGCACAAATTTTCCAAGTTATGAGGCAGGAGATAAAAATGTCCTTAAATCTAAAGATGTAAATACGTTAGAAAATGAAAGTGAATTAAAGGCTACTGGATAATATCATTTATTGTTATCATATTGGGGGGTTGGGGAAAGCTGTCATGGAAATGGACTTAGATGCCTGTATTCTCTTCTCATTGCCTCTACATTGTATTGATTTTTGCCTGAAATAGTTCCTTATTACACTTTTGCTCATCATAGTAAGCCAACTAAGTATTTTTAATCAATGCTCATTGAAAATAACATAATATAAATAATCTGAAGTTTTGTTCTTTGGGAGAATGGTGAGAGTTGTGCCGTATTAGTGCAGTTCTGCAATCAAGATGCCTGAATGCTGACGTCTCACTCTTCCTGTCGCACAGGAGAGAATGTGCTCTTTGAAATTAGGGGTAAAGCATCATTTCAGTTTAAGTAAAATCCCACAGAACATAATTGGTTAACTTTTATGATAGTTTATCAATGAAATACATGTCTCCCTATTTATTACTTCCCCAATTAATGTATTTTTACAAGAATATTTGAAAATTACGTCTGTCTGATTTTCAGTATCTAATGAAATGGTATAACCAGAGCTTGGCATGCTTACATAAAAAAGTTTAATGATTTTTTTTTTTTAAAAAATAAAAATTCAGCTATTCCTTCTCAGAACTAGAGATCAATTTTGTCTTCCGTTTGATAAGACGGTAATGTTATTTGAGACTAAAAGTAGTTATGTAGAAATAGGCTTTATAAGTGGTGCATGCTGCATGAACATGCTAGACTTCTCATAAGTTCAGGTATTCAGAAAGAAAATAATTTGTGTAAAATTATTTTATTTTATAAAACATTTCAAAGCAACAATATTTTCAAGAGTTGACATTAATACTGGACTGGAGAAATAAAGGGATAGTTCATAGAATCATAGAATAGTTTGGGTTGGAAGGGACCTTTAAAGGTCATCTAGTCCAACTCCCCTGCAGTGAGCAGGGACATTTTCAACTAGATCAGGTTGCTCAGAGCCCCATCCAACCTGACCTTGAATGTTTCCAGGGATGGGGCATCTACCACCTCTCTGGGCAACCTGTGCCAGTGTCTCACCACCCGCAATGTAAAAAATTTCTTCCTTAGGTCTAGTGTAAATCTACCCTCTTTTAGTTTAAAACCATTCCCTCTTGTCCTGTCACAACAGGCCCTGCTAAAAAGTCTGTCCCCATCTTTCTTACAAGCCCCCTTTAAGTACTGAAAGGCCGCAATAAGGTCTCCCCGGAGCCTTCTCTTCTCCAGGCTGAAGAACCCCAACTCTCTCAGCCTTTCTTCATAGGAGAGGCGTTCCATCCCCCTGATCATTTTTGTGGCCCTCCTCTGGACCCGCTCCAACAGGTCCATGTCTTTCCTGTGCTGAGGGCTCCAGAGCTGGACGCAGAACTCCAGGTGGGGTCTCACCAGAGCAGAGTAGAGGGGCAGAATCCCCTCCCTCGACCTGCTGGCCACGCTTCTTTTGATGCTGCCCAGGATACAGTTGGCCTTCTGGGCTGGGAGCGCACATTGCTGGCTCATGTCCAGCTTTTCATCCACCAGTACCCCCAAGTCCTTCTTGGCAGGGCTGCTTTCAATCCCTTCATCCCCCAGCCTGTATCGATACTGAGGGTTGCCCTGACCCAGGTGCAGGACCTTGCACTTGGCCTTGTTGAACCTCATGAGGTTCACAGGGCCCACTTCTTGAGGTTGTCCAGGTCCCTCTGGATGGCATCCTGTCCCTCAGGCATGTCAACCGCACCACTCAGCTTGGTTTCATCTGCAAACTTGCTGAGGGTGCACGTGATCCCACTGTCTACGTTAGGCAGGAGAGTTGGCAGGATAAAAATATTTATGGTAAGAAGAAGCACCCTTAATTAGAAAGTGGTGAACTGTGGTGGTGTCCTCCTAGAGTGTCTTCATGCTGCAGTAGATATATTTAATATTATTAACGGTGTTAGAACTAAGCAAATGACTTTTACTAGGGGGATTAATCCGATAAAATTCATCTTGGTTATCTGGACTGGAACAGTCTGTATACAGATGAAGACTTTTACAGCTGGAATGGTTTTTATTTCATGCATCCATACTTTAGCATGTATTGTGTTTATTCATTATTTTCAGATAGTATTTCCTATTGACAGTTGGACTGTATGATAAATTCCATAGTTGTATGGAATTCTTCTGTTCTTCTATGATATGTAGGAACATTGAATTTCCAATAACACACAGCAGAATCCAGAGCTTACTCTCAGCTGCCTGCAAATCATGTTGTAATAACACTGGATTGTAACCAGCCAAGATACTATCAAACTAGAGTTAACAGTGGATGATGCATTAAAACTCAATGTACTGTAAGTAATCAAGTCCCAGAGAAAAACATTTAATACAGCTGTCCAGTGTGCCTGAAATATCTACACGGTAGAACAATCAGTTTTAAGAGGATTTAAAAATAGCTATTATAATTCTTCAATACCAACCGAACAGAACTTCCTGCAGGCAGGAAGGCAGGTGGCAGCTTGGCCAATATGGGAGGGCTGGGTCAAACATGTCTCTATGCTGACTTCATACATTTACAATTTTTTAATGTGGTTTTAGTACTTATTTTTCTTTCTTGCACAGTAACTGTATAAATTGTGAATACTGCTTTTATAAAGCATACTGGACCGTCAGAGAACCATTTAAAAAGGTGCGAGAGCTGCACCTCAGCTAAACACTACATAGAAGTAATTTTTTTTTTCAATGAGGGGCTATTTTCTGAATCATTAAGCAGAAAGAGTGGAAGTATAAATCAGCTGGAAGGTAGAACTGTGATCTCAATGCAAACGGGGGGACCACAATGAAGAACGTGGCTGTATGGAAGGAATTGAACGTTGGGTCCATTGCCAATACATCAAGAATAAAGAAAATAAAAGTGAAGAAATCAGATATCTCTCCATAATGTCTTCTGAATGAAATATGAAAAACACATCATAAAGAAATAGTGTTGGGACTGCTAAAGAGAATTATTAGTCAGGACAAGAAAAGAGGGAATGCTTTTGCCTCCATGGGTTGTTTAAATATAGGTGATTCAAAGAATGGGAGCAAACCCCAGTAACACTGAGGTTTTGTGGCTTTTTTATGTAGCTGTTGATTCTGCTTTCTAGATATTAGAAGGATGCCTGCAAAGTGTTGAGTGAATAGTTTGTGCGAAACACTCTGAAGTACAAACTCGTAAGTTAAATTTGATCAGTGTATGTTGTGACCTTTGTAAATTTTGAAAGCCTTAATAATTTCTTGGTCTGGAAAATGTGGTGATCATTCCATGGTACCTTAATTTTCAGTGTAAATCAGAAAATAGAGTAACCCCCACATTCCTCATATTAGTACCATGAAGTGAGCTTCTAATGTCAAAGTAGGTATTCCCAAAGAAAGGAAAAACTATTCAACTTCTGCAGAATGGAAAAGTATGATATAAGAGAGATTTATCATGATTCTCTGTATAGTCAGGGTCTGAGGGAAGCTGGTATTGCTCAGTTTATTTTTACAGTGAAAAAAAAAAAGAAACGAAATCACTATTTAGGGTATTTGGTGGAATTAATTTTGTTTTCCAGCCCTGTCTTGGCAGAGATCAAACTTGATTGGAGTTGTGAAGATAAATATGTAAAACATTTGATTATGCCTCACATTTATTATTTCTAGAATGGACAGATAATAGTTATTTGGTGCACAAAGATCAATGTATAAATGAAAGAAAAAAAATATTTTCTGTAGTTCTCTCTTTTAACATGTTTTATCATAATACTCTATCTGCGTGATATCTAGCAATGTCTGTAATGCACTTTGTAAACACATACTGGGCTGAAGCGTGTCTGTAGCACGGCACAGAGGCATGCTGCCATAGCAAGAGCTCCTATAGGCATGGTGCCCCAGGCATGCACGCTGCCTCCAGCGTTATATCTACAGAGAGAATTCCAGAGTAGGTCTAGATAATGTAAACAAGAAAATTTCCTAAAATTCGTGGGGAAGTCAAGGCAATGGATGCTAGGCAAGTGTCATTGCTGCTGCAGTGTTAGATGCAATGTAGCCTTTCCAAAATTTTTGCCATCACCCAGCGGTCAGAAACAGGTTGAGAGAGATGGTGAAGGTGTCAGGTCCGTTCCTTGAGGTCAGCTTGGTACCGCTTCTGGAAGGTCCAAAGACCCGTGAGGTTTTGAAAGGATGATTTAAAGAAAGGCAGAGGGCAGGCTATCTCAGAAGCAAGTTGCGGGGTAACTAGTGCAACACGAGACCGTGCGGCCCTGGGAGACGGTGCTGTACGCTCTTCAGAGGCCGTTGCTGTTCTTTTGGGATGGTCTCCATTTCGGGAGAGTCAAAGTGCCACAGCATATTATATTTTTATGAAAAGTGTGTGTCTACAGGGGAAGGAGGAATGTAGTGGACAGTAAAAAAATCGTGAGGTGGGGAATAAAAATGGCTATGTGAAAAAAAAAAAAAAGGGAGGAGGAGAATTTTTTTTAATACTTTGTCCAACAATACTAGGAGTCTGTGTTATAAATGAAAAAAATAGTAATTTTCCAGTTGTAATACAAAATTTGGCTTTGGTGTTATCACAGTCTGGTTGGATGGCTAGCAGGACTGAAGCACTCAAAAAAACCCAAACCTGTGTTAGTGTTGCAGTGTTTTTTAGGAAGGACGTATTTTCTTCCAAAACCAAAAAAGATGTTACCACGTTCAAGGAACTGACAAGTCAGAAGCATAAACAATCTTTAATTGCCTATGGAAAAATGTCATAACAGATAATATGCAAGATGGGTTATAATTTAGGGACTGCTTCAGGCCTCCATTCTGCCTTATAATCACAGATTAAAATTGGGTGAGAGCTACGTAACTACAGGGCTTCTTTTCAGGTGATAATGTTAGAAACTTCATACAGCTAATACCAAAATGTGCTTGACACTTTTAAGTGCACTAAAGCACGCTTTCTATTTCCATTTTGCATCTGACATGGCACAAAGCTACAGAGACCTGATCTTAGCAGATAAAGACAAATTGATTTTTCAGAACAGAGAGTCACAGATAAGTAGGTAGAAATCATCAAGACTTGACCTCAGATGGCTTTGGTAAACAGAATAAACCCCAAACAAACAGTATATGTATTTGGAATTTCAAAGAGCTGCTCCTCTAAAGCTGGAAACAATAGAGGCCAATCACTTTGGACAGACTATATAATGAGGAAAAAGTGTGAATAGTGCTTCAAAAATAAATATTTAAGAATGCTTTTTAGATATCCAAAAAGCCCCTGTCTTGTGACTGCCGAAGAGGGCAAAGTAGTTGTAGAAGTTGTAATATTTTTTTAATTGTAAACTGTTAACTGTCTAGCAAGAGTGCAGCCTTGTTAAAAGTCAAATGAAGCCAGATGTATATGAGAACTGTATATTAGGTGAAATAAAGGTGGTGCTTATGCTAAGTGCTATAAATCAGGAGCTAAGAACTGCAGAAAAAAATTGAAGGGAACCCAAGTAATTTGGACTCGCTTTAATCAGTAATCCCCTTCTTGATTTCATTCCAGAAATTGTAGAAGGGTTGAAAAAAGCAGAGCTCTAGATCATTAATATTGATTTTCATCAGTGTGTGAAATACTAAGCAAATATTAGGCTTGAATGTAAATAGTTAAAAACAAGATGATAGGGCTGTTAGTCTAAAATAGACCTTAGAAAAATAATGGAACAGTCGGAGTTACTCTGTTTTGTGTAATCAGATGAAGGAAATACCAGTCACAAACAGTGTGATGGGAAGAGCTGGGGAATTTCTGCAGAAGTTGTGAATTCATATGCATAAGCCATTTCTCTTAAGCTCTCTTAAAGCTTTCAACTTTTCTTCTGTTTATGCTACCAGCTCTACTTTGGATGAAAATCTAATTCCTTCACTGTCCCCCCCCCCCCTTTTTTTTTTTTTTTTTTTTTTTTTTGTGGCTGATAAGAAACTGCTACGGATAAGAAACACTGAATCACCAGAAGACTTCTGTGTTCCTCTGAATTTTTAGTCATTTGTAAGATCATTCCCAGCAACAGACAACTTCTGTTAGAGGAGCTGTGTTGCCTGCTTTTCCCAAATAGGAGTCTGTAGCTACTTGAGAGGTTATCAAGAACTAAGAAATGAATTGAAGCACTTTTATGCTTTGCTTTAAACAGAAGCTGATGACAAAGATGGAGAAATTTTGACCATTGGGAGAATGATAAATAGTGAAAAAGAAATGTGAACTAGATAACATGGGGATTCGGGAAAACAGATGATGTTCTACTGCAGCTGAATATGAGGTTGGATATCCAATAACAGACATTAGTCCACGGGTAGAAGTTCCTATGCTGTACTCAGAGAAAGGGTTACTCTAGAAAAGACTTAATTCTCAGTAGTTCCCAGTGTGACACAGGGATCAAAGGGACTAATCAGGTCTTTTGATGTTCATCAGAGAACTTCAGACAGAGCCGTAAGATTCTATCTGGTGTTGTTTTAACATCTAAAATACTGTGTCCACTTCTTGTGTGAGCGATTTGTGAAGCATTTTTGATAAAGTGGAGAGGGTGTGGAGAAAAGTCAGCTATGCATCCATCACTACCTACCCCTCCAGGTAGAGCTTCAAGCGGAAAAATGTCCATCAGAACAGAAAAGGTGTCTCTTAACCAGATAGCCTGTATTCAAGCAGCTTAGCTTATAAATGTGGTGGTGTTACGGTTGGTTTTAATTGTAATTGTTCAGATTGCTGATGGAGGACAGGGAGAGAAGAGTAGGGGCTCTATTTCTTTTTTTCTTTTTTTTTTTTTTTTTTTTCAGAAGTACACATTACTTATCTGCTAGTATGTACGCTAATATAATTTTACACTGATCCAATTTTTTTCCTTTTTTAGCATTAATCCTATTTACCTCTCAGAAATTAGAGGTAAATTATCTTCTAGAAGTAATTTTTATTGAAACTTTCTGAGGAAGGAGTATGATCACAATTCAGAGTATGGTCACAATTCAGCATAAAGTAAACTAAATTACTACAATGAAAGCCATATTTAATTATTTTGTCACATAATTCATGCTTAACGTTATGGAAGTTACCATGGTGACCTCAGAATTGATTTGTTACATTATATTTAGTGTTAATTTGTTTGCATCTCATTTCCATTTTTAAGGCCTTAAGTCTATGGCTTGTTGGAAAGACCAATTGTAGCAGTAGTTTTGAGGCATTCTGTTGGAGATCTGCTGTTTGTAGTGATTGGGAAGTTTTAGCACAATTAACTTCAGGCCTCACGTAAACAAAGTCTTGTAATTATTGCATCAATCCACAGTAGCTTTTAATTTTAAGAGACGCATCCAATTTGCTGTAGACTAGACCTGAAGTTTGATGAGTTAATTAGGCTTCCTAACCTGTTATCTTACCTTTCATAATTAATACCATAATCATATTCATCTAAACTCAATTATACGGAAGTCACTGTGTGAATGTTTATTAAAAAAACTGAAGCAAAACATGGGCGCAGTAAGACATCTGTACACTCCTCAGGGTGCAAGTTCTTCAGCAACTGGCGCTGTAATTAAGAGGGCGATTCCATGTCTCTCGTAATTTGGGAAAGTGCTTTTGTATTTATTGCAAATTCTGGGCAGTGTTGACCAAATAACTACAGCCTGTATTTAAAAGGTCTATATGTATTTCAAAACAAGGAATCTCTGCTATGTACAGGATGTGATTCAGTGCCTAAGGTCTGCTTGTTGGTGCAAATGATGTTTGGGACTGGGATGTTTGAGCCTGCCTCAGTACTTCAGGCAAACACTTCATTTTATAATGGCTGAAAATTTGAATGGATGCTATGGACAACTCAATTTTTAATTTTTTTTTTTTTAATCATATCTATTGATCAAGGGCCCAACTTGAGGTTGAGCTTAACTGTAGATATTTGAGCAATTATCTGCAAATTGGGAGAATTCTCCTAGTGACCGGGAGTGAATATGCGATGCTAAAGGTTGCCTCTGTATCCAACCTTCACATCAGTAAATTCACGACTGACCTGTGCTTACTAGTTGTATTAACTATTTGGATCATGTATTTGCAAGTGCAGGAATCTGGACCAGAATTCCTTAATGTGCACTTTGAACTTTCCTTCTTTTGCCAGTGTCATTTGGGTTTTCTTTTGTTTGTTTCAACCATCTCATCTCATAAGACCACATTTTGCCCAAGTTCTGAGCAATTAATGAGAACTGCATAATTTTATTTAAAAGCAAGATGATTGTCCTCATGGTACTGTTGTTTAGTACTTATTTGACTAATTCAGCAAATAGCTGTGTACATTGAGAGAAAATGTAGCATTAGGGACTCAGTAAGGTCATTGTATGCACCAGTTCTTCCCTCTTCTTTCTCCAGCCACCTCCCTGCCCTTCTGAATGAGGAACCATCTCAGATGGGACAGCAGTGTATTATTTTTCAGTGCTACGGATGCTGCCCCGGGGCCCAGGAAGGTAAGGATGGGTTTGTGCCTTCTGTCAGTCATTGGAGGAGTTCTGAAGCCCGAATCCAGGCTGCCTGTATTTCAAAGCCTATACACTATCTTTCATTAAGGTGAAACTAAGTACCCTTTTTCTGAGCCTTCTGAGGTGTTAGACATCTGTTAGAAATGATAAGTCTGTTTCTTTAGCATTGTCTGTATTTGATTTGAATAAAGAAGAAATCTGATTTGAGCCTTTGGCAGAAGATGTGCTAGGAGTTTCTTTCACAGCTCAGGAAGGATTTCTAAGTCTTGATTGGAAGTTCTTACTAAGAGAAAATATGCCCTTTGGAGCATAATAATAGTCTGTTGATTGGTAGGTCCAAGAAGCAAATCCATGCTGTTTAAAATTATTTCCAACTGTGCACACTCTTTTCTGTGCAGTACGATGATAACTCTAATGTGTGCGTTGTAAGCACTTGAAATTTGTAAAGTGTTGTGAGCTTGAATAACTCATGCATGAGATACAACCTGGAGGCTCTTGAGAAAATGAGCTGTTCTTTTGGCCCATCAGAAGAGGCAGCCCTGGAGGAAGTAGAAGTGCACCATGTGTGCCCGTGTTTGGGGACCATGCCTAATGCTGACACAATAGCCCTTTGATTTGTTTGCTTGTGGGTAGGATGCTGGTCTTAAAGGGGTCAGCAGTTTTGTCATCGGGGACGAGTTGTGATGGCATCGCAAAGAAGAAGAGTAGTTAGGAGGTGACACTGATGGTCATGGACCAATTTCCAGTGCTGTGGTTGAGTGGGATGAGAAATGACTTCATGAGAGCTCTGCAGGAGAGGATGACATGAGTTTTTTGAGGACTTAGCAATGTATGTGTCAATCTCCCAGGGCAATAAGTCTGATAAAAATGGAAATTTATTATTGAGAGACATTAACAGGATTGGTTGTCTATTGGTTGTTGTTAGGTGTCTTGTAAATTAACATCTAATTTCTTTTACCTTGGGTCTGGCGGCAAACTTGGAATCCCGTAAGCACTGTGAGAAGTGAGTGGCCCATAGTGATAATGTTGGCCCAAATGAAATTTTTCACTCTGACCTCTAGTATGCCTCTGTGCTAAAAAGAATAATGGGTTATTTGGTATAGAAATTGGATCTAAATCTCATCGTTTCTTGAAATCTTTGCCATTATCTCAAGGGAGAAAAGAAATCAAAATGTCAAACAAAGGTAATAATTCATTAATAATTTACTGTTTTAAAAGATTTTGCATGCCTGTAAACTTCTTCCCCACTTCTACAAACTGGGTAAATACAAAGAGGAAAATTGTCAAATAATCTATTCCTTGAAATTAATATTAATTGAAGATGTTATCTTATCAAACATTAAGTTCAGGTCCTTGTCCAGTTGTGATGGTCTATTCCTACAATCTTACTTTGTCCTTTCAGCAGCTGCTGATGTTTTCTGTATTTTGTACATAGCTTCTGTACTGCCACTGCTGGAATTTTTTGTGATATTTAACATTCAGAACGTGATTGCACATGAAAGCTTTTTAATGCAATTTGGATGGTTACTTTGATAGCAGATATCCAGTTTTATTAATAAAAATAAAAGGGGGATGACTTATCTAAATTGCTTCTCTTTCATCACAGTTATGGAACACTTCAAAAACTGTCAGAAAACTTACTGTAAGACTAGTCACGCTGTATTTGCTTGATAAAGGGTTGTTTTGTAGAAATATTGGGCAACTCTCCCTAGTCGTAAGAGAAGACTCCATCCTATTTCCTTTGTAGTTAATATCGTGCAGCTGTTTTTTTCTGAAGCTGCCATGAGACCGAGAATGCGTGCTTCATGAGGCATAAACACAGTTCCTTTGCTGAACTTCTTCAAACGTGCTATTATTGGAAGTAGCTGCATCTGAGAGATGAAAACTGTAGGGTTTTCAAAGTCTACCTCCCCTCCCCCAGGAAGGAAAATCTACCTGAAAACTGAAATAAATGTTCAGCGCCTGTGTATTCATTTCTATTTACTTTCAGTCTTTGAAAGAACATGAAGTGAGATGGAATGAAAACAACTAGACTACGTTTGAGAATATCAGTAGATATTTGATATAAATTGGGACTGTTGCTGATATCAGTAGCAATGCAGAATATGTATGTATTTAATTTTTAGTGTTGTAATGTTTTAAGGAAATAGAGTTGTACATTAGGAAGTGAGTATTCTCATGTTTGGAGTTTTATTTTTTCTTTTATTTTTATCGTTTTTGTCTCAATTTCTCTTACAGATTTTTTCCAGGCAAAGCAAAAGCAGAGATGTAGGCTGTGAAATGAAGTGGAGCGGTGGGAAAGATTTCTCAGATACAACATATGTATCTGTGCTATGTGAATGTACTGAGATTACCTGCGGGTGCAGGTGCATTAAAAATGATTGATTCATCTAGAATATCCATGGACCAGCTGTACATGGACCAAATTAGACTAGAAGTGCTGGATTCTTTTGTATACAATGTACAATTTATTTAAACATTTATAGTGGCCATTTCCTTGAGATTTCTGGATATCTGGCAGCCTGCTTGGACAGAGACAGTTGTCTGGCAGTAACAGCACAGCAACATCTGATGTCCTTGTCAGAGCTCTTAAATTAAAAACTCTTAAAAGCTCTTAAATTAAAATTAAATTTAAAAAACCAAGATTTCCAAGTGGAAAGGTGTAATTGTGGAAACTGAGATTTTTGGGGACCTTAGAGAAATGAATGTATTGAAAGAAAATTGAATGGATTTAAGCCCAAAACTATTTCATGTCTTACAAGCAACAGATTCAATTGGAAGATACTTCAGCTCTCCATGGAACTCAAAACCAGGGATACAACATGTTCAGTTTTTGTTTTAATCTCACTAAAATTTGGGTTTACCATTCAAAATAAGAAGTTCTTTGGATTTCCCTTGGATCTCTTTCACTAAACAAAATCATAAGGGTTCCTAGACTATTATCAACACAGCTACAATAAAGATTATTTCAGAACTGTACAGTATTATGTTCTTTGCAGTGTTGCATTGCTCAGCTAATAATTCATAAGTGTTAGAATATGTGCCCCATCTTTTTTAGTTGCAAGTCCCTTACTTGTTTTCTCATCCTTAGAATTACCCTGGGACCTAATCCTGAGAAAGGATAAGCTCCGTAGGTAAGCTGCAGTGGGGATCCCCGGACCCTCCAGGGAGGACTGCTCCCTTACGGGATGTTCTGTGCTGCAGCTCTGGGTGGTTATTCACTCTGCCAGCTTCTCCTTCCCCATCCAGCTGACCTCTCCACTTGGTGACCAGGAATTTGTGTGCTGTAACTGATACTCCCATGTCAGCGCACTGAACACAGACAGGGTATTGAAGGTAGAAAGTATTGTATATCCATCCCAGGCGCTCAATGTGCAGTCAGTGCTGTACGCTCAAGGAGCAGAAAGACTCTGAATGGATTCTTGGTGGATATATTTTTAAAAGTCTTCAACTCAATCTCTTCTCAGTACGGAGGGAAAAAGGGCTATCTTTCATATAGGAAAAGATTTAACTAACCTTTCAGTTTAAGGTGGTGTTACAGTACACGTAAGCCTAGTCAAGAACAGCATTTGCTGTAACTAGCACAAGAAGAATAGCCATGGAAGTACGGCAGGAGGTGCTTCATTGAGCTCTGTGCAGGGCAAGGCTGGTGGTATTCTAAGACATCTTCGCTGCTGTCGTTCCTAAGCTGAGTGAGGGAAAACTCATGCTAGTGCAGTTACCTGTGCTGCAGCCAAAATTTCCATTTTGGGCTCAAAGTCTGTGAAGCCCTGGTCTGCTGTACGAAAAATAAATATTTCCTTGGACTGCTTCACCCCAGACTTTTCACTGTATCACTAGCAAATTTGGTTGAGCCTTTTCATTCTGTACTCCGGGAAGATGTTTGACTTTTGTCACTTTCAATATAATTTTTGATTAAGAAAAAGGAAACAAAATTAACATCAGGTATTGCTTTTATGGAAAATATGTAGTTTTGAATGAAACTCCTAATTTGAGACTCCTCAGTTCTTTTCAGTAAGACAATTCTCCAATTTTCACCTAGAAAACAGAACACCAAATGAAGGAAGATACCAAGAAAAATCATAGTTTTTTTTAAAAAGAAAAGAAGGGTTTTATCTTTAACTTTTATTCCCCATCTCCTCCTCTGCCCCTCAAGCTACTAAGGAAACTGCAATTCAATATGACACTAGAATTATAAATTCTTTTCAATGTTAGGTTGTCAAGCTAATTTTAAAGATTTTTTTTTCCTAAAAAATGGTTCTTTTTAAAGACAGAAGGAAAATATTCTTCTCTATGATCAATACAGTTCTATCCCCATTTTGAAGTATTTGAGAAATAATAATTTTTCTTGAGACACACACTTGAAAGGATTGCAGAAAATACATTTATTTTTAGGTTTAGCTAAACAGCAGGTGCATTATTCAGCTATTAGAGATGCAAGTTGAATGAAACATATGGATTGCCCATTGTAATAAAAACTAATTTGATCTATCTGACTAATTTAAGCATAAAAAATTATAATGATCAATCTTGTATAAAATAGACAGGGATAACTCAGCAATTTAATGTTAATTGTGTTACCATTCCAAAGCCCATATTGATTTTTAAATTAAATTTACAAAATGCCTGGTAAGGTCCAAGACCTAATGAAATACGTACATGGCATCTACTTTAAACTTACAGAAAGAGATTCCTGGTCATAAAGCCAGCTGGTCAGAAATTTCACAAAGCAGGCCAAAGTTGTCTTCTAACTTGCAAGCAGCCTAGCTCCTCAACAAGCGAGGAAACAAAAAGCTGTTGAGGTTACAAAACTAAGCTAGGAGTACTTGTGCTGAGGGAGTCTGGCCTCGTATACTCCTAAACAGCATGGGATTTTCAAAGGGTAAATGCTTGGCGGTGTTTTCTATTTTAACTTTTAAAGGGACCTGTTGGGGCACTGTCATCATGACATACTTTTCATGATCTTGCCCACAATTTTTCTCTGAGAAATTGAGCGGGCAGAGCATTGACTTGTCTGGGTGCTCTAGTTATGTGTCTTTGGATGGATTCGTCATGTGGTGAAAAATCTGCTCTTTGAGAAATGGCAAGGTGAATTGAGAATGACAAAGTAATGAGAAAAGGACTGAAGCCTATTGCTATCACAAATAATATAAATGTAAGTTTCTATCTACCAGCCACCTCCCTTATAAAATAATAGTAGCTGTCAGGTAGAGAAGCTGCAAGAAATGATGATGTTGTTTAAAAAAACATTTCACTGCTATGTTTTCTCTTATGAGCAGTGCTGATGTATGTAGTTCATGACATTCACATGATAAACAATGCACCTTCTTTATGACATCAAGTTGTTGTATATCACACCCCCAGAAGTAGCAGCGTATGGAAAGAAAGAAATAGCAATTTTGTGGGAACAATCAAGTTTTAGGTGTGCCATTGTAATTAATCAGTAAGACGTGACAGACTGTGTGCCAGTGCTGCTTAATCACCTCTGAGGTGCTTGGTGAGGCATGGTACAAAGCTGAAGCCTCCCAGCACATCCCAACAGAGCATTAATCAACAGCGCAGGGCAGTCTGCGTGACGCAGTAACGTTACAGAGCGGATGCCCTGAAACTCTGACTTATTTCAAGGAACGGCTTTGGCCCCTGTGACGTGTGGGGTAGGTCTAACCCGGACTCTCCAGCTTGCTGGGTCCCATATCTGCATGAAGTCTCAGTGCCAACTCTAACTACTGCCTCTTGATAATCTCCTCCTCCAGAGCAGACCTTGCTCTTGCATCCCTGGGCTGGCTGACAGCCCGGCAAAGCAGGCCCCTGCCATCAGGCTGGTGGGGAAATACTTCACTTGTTGAAAGGACTGCTGTTATAGGGGCTTTTGCTTTCTTTAGTTTTGGCTTTCTGTTGTAGGCTCCACAGAGGGGGCTGATGGTGATGGTACAGTAGACGATAACTGTGTCC
The DNA here is from genome assembly GCF_964195595.1 of Calonectris borealis. NCBI lineage: Eukaryota > Metazoa > Chordata > Aves > Procellariiformes > Procellariidae > Calonectris > Calonectris borealis. Next base: position 77,412,602 of record NC_134313.1, on the reverse strand, counting down.
CTGGAGGCCAGGAGCTCGCTGCTCCCATGTGGTCTTCTCTGTTGTTACTGACACAGAGATGAAGTTGTGCTCATCCAGCCCAGTTGACCAGACCGCTTAGACCTCTCTGAAAACATTGCTTTTAATGACAGATATCTCCAGCCTTTTAACTAAATCTCACTTTTGCAGAACTTTCCAGGGGGCCCGTTTAAAATCAAGTTTAAAACAGAACTTCAGTAAGATGATGACAGAGGGTGTAGGATGGGGGAAAATGAAAGGCAAGAGGAGAAAGTAATCAGTTTAAGCAGAGCTTTTACTTAGCAGTTCCCATGTTTCATATCAGAAATCAGTGATAATCCTTTTATCCCCTTTACTTCTGCTTTGTAGGCAGGAGTTAAATTTACAGTAGCCAACACAACTCGGTCTAACATGTTATTTGACTGTCTTAGCTCCAGTGGAAATTCTCCCAGGTTCCCAACAATATGTAATGAAACTTTGTTATATAGAGCTGGGCTTCCTGTCCAAATATGTCATTAGGTAGCACTTAACAAAGTGCTATTGATTTTCAAGATGGAAAGACTTGATAGGATGGAGAGTCTGACATCAAAGATGTTCCCATCAGGAGAGCAACATTTAAAACCAACCAACCAACCAAACACACAAACAACACAGGAGCAATGTAAGAGGCAAGATACTAAAAGAAGCTGCGTAGCTGTCTGCAAATGTAGATGGTGATTCTGAAGTATCAGAGGTAGGTTTAACACTCAATTTTCCAGTGTGCAAATGATGACAAAGCTACAAGACTGAAAGACTCGGTTCAGTGATGCTCAGAGGTGCATCCCTGTTTCTTCTCTTCACAAAAATCTATTGAAGTTGGCCACTGTGCAGATTTCTCCAGATTACGGAGACTCTGGAGACTGACTCACTAGAAGGGCAAATAGTATAGGACTGTGGTCACTACAAATGAGTTATGTTGCTCTAATATCAGCCATCTTTTAAGTGTGTTAGTTAAGATTTATCTGAAAAACAATTTATTGGTATTCTTCCTTTAGTATTGAAAAAGATCTTGTATCGCTAGTGTCAAGGAACATGCCAACAGGCTCTTCATGTGAAGCCTTGTCAAAGGGAGTGAATGTATTTTTGCTGGGCTAATGTTTATCCTTGGGGAGAACCTTACAACACAGCCCACAGAGAATTTCAGGCTTTGTTGTCAGTTCAGGGAAAAAGACAAGTTTGGATCATTGAGAACAAAAATTACAGATCATACAAGCTGAGGCCCAAACATACTTGCTTCTCTTCACTCCTTTTCTCCTCCCATTGAATGGGTGGTGAAATCACACCTATCAGAGTTGACACAAAGAGAGAAAACATCAACCTCTCTTGTTTTTAAGGAAACAGCAGCAAAACACAGAAAACCTTTGAACTTTGAGGTTTAGCACAGAACACCAGGGCTTCACTCTTGATCTCCAGTCAGTGGGGCAGAGACAGGAGTTCAGCAGAGGTTCGATAGAAGCTCTCTGAATTAGAACAGAACCGGGAAACCTTTCAGTCTATTAGAGAAGTGCTTTCATCTTTCAGTCAAGACAGGCTATTACTGAAATTAAAGAGAATTAATGTGTTGCCAGAGGATTTTAATAAATATTAAAAATATGTGTGTGGATCTTCTGATTATTTTCACTTTTATTAATACTAGGTTTATTTTTAGCTAATTATGCCAGACCATTTCTATCTGACTAGTTCCTTTAAGTGTCTTTGTCCAACTCCTTTCCCCATGCACACAATCAAAACGATCTCATTTTTTACATTGGCTCATGAAATGGAATTGGAGGTGCTGCCAATGAGATTCATCAATTCAGTCCTTGTAAGAACTGAATCTGAATTTAGACTTTTGAAATCTGAGTGTGTTTGGAGATCAAATATTTGACTGACATCAATGTAAGTCACCATTTCCAGACATACTAATCAGAAAGTCTTTCCTCTGCAGATCACATAACTTGAATGCTGTTATAAATGACATCAGACACACACAAAAAAAATCAAAACCAGAATAAAATTTCGTTCCTGTAAAAGAGCAGTGAGTTTACAGGCAACAGCTTTTACTTTTACTTTTTTTTTTTCAGTTCCCTGAATTATGTTTTCTTGCTTAATGGTTTTATTTTTAACCTAATATGGAATGTAAGAAATCAGTTATGTCTTGTTTCCTTACTTTAAAAAAAAAAATCCAAAATGGTTGAGATCATCCAGTGATTCACCACATCTGTTTGGCCTAACAATGCTTTACAAGGGAATAATGTCTGCTCTACTTAATTGGTGAGTCATATTCTATGTTTATCACTATCTGCACACTTGAAATGCACACAGTGACAGATTTTGTCCCCAGAAGAGCTGAGGTTTGAGTACATGAACAAAAGCCTGTAAGCAACAGGCAACTGCACATGTGTTAATTTCTTTTTTAAAAAAGCCCCTCAGGTTGGTCTGGTAGGAAGTTCTTTTAAGTAACTACAATGAGGCAATTACCCTACCTCTAAAATCTAAAGCTGTTCTGCAACAGCAAGAAAGAAAAAGTGGGGAGCGGAGTTTGGAAAGCAAATATTGTTAGGGAGAGAAAAAAAAAAAAAAGAATTTTTACTAAACTTGATAATGTAAATTCTGTTTGGGCAGTTTTACACATTTATTTTAACCGAGAAATGCTATTTAATTTCACCTCCAGTTTCTCTTTCCAATAACATTTCTAATTATGTGATTGTAAGAGGGATACCTACTCTAGCAATGCTTTTTTGGATTAATTGACTCTGTCAGAAATGTCTGGACCCTCGTACTTCAGAAGTTTTGTTTGTGGTGCCCATTCATTTTCAGAGAATTTTAGGAGGCTGGGAAAATAAGTTTTGCTCTGTTCTCAGGACACAGCGAGGCTATGTGACCCACCTGCTGTCAGGCTGTGAGTCAGTGCAAGACCCAGAAATAGAGGCTATACGTCTCCAGATGCCTGGCTTCATAATCTCGCTACTTGACCGTAAGTTAACTTCTCTGGGACAATTCCTAAGAGGTGAAGTTGTTGCACCGCCTGTTGGTGTCAGTAATTTTTGTACATGTTTAATTGGTTGATCCTTCATTTAACGACCAGCTGGAATCACAAGAGAACTTGTACTGACTCACTGATGAAGTGCAATTGATTCAGCAGCTTTATTTTGTTTAACTTAAAACTTTTCATGCAAAAGAAATCCCATCAGTAGCACTGTCAGTTTGCTTCAAGGACGTCCTCTAGGAACCAGAAGCCAACAGTGGATCTGAACAGTTGCATGTAATGTAGAGCTAAAGGAAGCCTGCACTCAAAACGTATATGGTGAACATGGGAAGATTTAGATTCAGATTGACACGTGGCTGCTTTGACCTGTCTCTGATTGCCATATTGTTATTTAGGCATCCAAAAGCTTTTCCTGATTCGTTTGACATTAACACTTTACAGCAGGGCATGAGGAATGAGAGAAGGGTGCAGGCAAGAGTCAGACCCTTGTCTCTCTCGTGCATCAGACTCCCTGGAAATAGAGCACACTCTTATTTCAGTTCTTACCATCATGATCACTTGTCCTTTTATGGCATAGGAGTTTGGAGGAGAAAATTAAAATTTGTCTATTCTTAACAAAAAAAAAAGTCTTCTTAAAAATCTGTCCTGTGATCTCTTTTGATATGAAGAGACCTTATCTGCACTCTTAATGTTGCAGACTTACGATACCACGTATCTATAATTGGTTTCAATATAATTTAGCTGTCTATTCTGTTGCTATGCCTGATTTATTCTCAAATTAATGATAGTGCAAACCTGTTATTTTTATCTTGAAATGCATCCATAGAACGGAGGCTGGGGGACACCCTCCCATCACGTGTAATGCAGTTTAATTTACTCAGTCAAAACGTGTTTGTGTGAAAGTGGGTTGTATTTTTTTCTGGTTTATTTCTTTCTGACTTGTCAGTGATGACAGCTGGAAAATGTCTTCCTGGTAGTTTTCTAAATCTTGCATTATGAGAGATAATACATTGAAATGATGATTTCTGTCAGAATTACTTTAATCTTTTAGGGCAGGACAATATTCTTTGCTTTCATTCCTACCTCCTGTTTTGCTCCATAATTTGTGTCTTATCTTGTGGCCTAAATATAAAAGTAATGGACGCTTCTGAAATGACAGTAGAAACAAGAATGTTTTCAGAATTGTAATGGTTGTTGTTTGCACAATACCTATGTCCGAATTCTTCCTTTTCCTAAACCGTCTTTCTGTTACTGTGAATTTAAAATAATCCTGTTAATTTTACTCGTGTTTTGTTTATTATTTTCTCTTTCTGAAGTTCTACATTTATGATTAAATCCTTGTAGCTAGCTATGAATTTCCCCACCTCCTGCTTACCTCATTCTTCTTTTACCTCTCGTTTATTTTGTGGTGGTAGGCAGCCACTGACTGTCAGGCATATTTGTCTTCAGTGTTGCCATCCTCTTACTTGCCTCCACTTACCTTGTTTTTGCTATGGCTCTTGTACTCACCTTTATTTCTGTTTAAACAACTGATTATTTACTTGCTCTCTGGTGCTTGCATAGTTATAACTGTGGATTTCTATAGTCATCAGTAGTACAGTCCCTTCATATGGTTTATTCAAGAGCAGGAAAAAAGAGGGAGCAATGGAAAAAGAACTCTAAATTCCTGAATCGTATGGCCATTTTTCTGTCTGTTGTGACATGGGAGACAGAGGATGATCCAGCAGTTGTTTTCACTTGCAAACATATTTTTTATTAAATTTTGCATGCATATAAACACTATTCGTATGGCTTGAAACTCCTTGAAAACTGTTCTTCCTCATGCTAGTATTTATATTTAAAAAATCTACAGTAGAATTTTTCTGTGCCTAATAGAATGATTTATCAATTTAATACTATACTGATTATGCACACTAAATGGAATGCAAGACACGTCAATCTCTCTTTTAGTCTGATTGCAATGGGAAGAAACGTTTTCATGAGAGAGTCGGTATTAATAGATGATAAGGACATAATTCAGAGTTCAGTTATTTTTAACTTTTCTTTTAACAAGCTGCTCTGCAGAGTACATGGAATGAAATCATGACTAGAGATTAAAGTTGGTCAGAAATACTGTGATCTCTCTGTGGAGAAAGAACCATGTCTGTTTGCCATCTTGAGAGAAAATCTGGATTTCATCCCTTAATTGGTGTGTCCAAGCAACCATCTAATTGCCCTGTCCCTTTTTTTGGGAGTAAGGGTGGGGTTGTTTTTTTTTTGTTCCCTTTCTTTCATTGGTAAGTGGGGATAAGTCATCCTCGGGAACTGAAGATGTTTACATTAAAGATAATGTCTAAACCATGTCAACCTCGAAGGTGAGGTGGGGGAAATCCTTCGGCTCCCCCCTGGCACTCCCTGCCTGCCTGCCTCTGTCTGCCATGACTGGCCTCGCTGGAGCTCACACAGTCCCGGAGACTACGGGGAAGCGGGCACCTGGTTCTCTTGCTAGCTAGCATTGATAGAAGAGAGAATATTCTTTGTTTATAATCCTGGTGCAGGGTTCTTTCACGATTCTTTGCTTGCTTCTGATTTCAGTTGACAAAATTTCCTGTTGTATGGCATGGTGAAGAAGTTTACATAGGGCATGCAAGTAGTCCATACATCCCAGGGACACACAAGTGATTATATTGCTGGTTAGTACAATATTTATGTGGCTGTGAGGAGCACAAGGACATGGGAGGACATGGTGCTGACAGAGCGGAAGGGGAGCAATGTGCTAATCAGGGAAGCTGGAAAACCCTTGCGCTCTATTACTGGGGTCAGTATTTTGTGGTAGTGAAGTGATAGGGGAGTGATTGCTCTCATATTTCAGCATCTCTAGGAGTGACATTAGAGGTGAATTTGATGTCATAGACAAACTCTCTTCAAGTTCGTGCTCATGCAGAGGGAAATATTTGGGGCTTGAATAAGTTTCCATGTCTCCTAATATGCGACCTCTACCAGAAAAAAAGCCTAGTGGTTCCTTCCAGTCCTACAAAGGTAAGAATTCATAGTTATTTTCCTTTTCTCATGGGAATATATGGATGACACCTCAGCATTGCTCCAGCCTTTTGTGTATGTGAAGGTCTGGTCATGAAATTCCAAGGTATTTTGACTCACATCTACCCCTAACCCTCTAATTCCTGTATTTAAAAGTGACTATGGTAGTGTTAGACTGGATAAGGAATTTAATTACATCATTTAAAAGTGCCTTTCCAGTGATGTAATTTTTTTCTACAGCATTTATGGTGCTACTCTAAAATGCCACAATCTTTTGTAGTTCTTCTTAAAATGAGTGTGTGCCCAAATCAATACTTGTTTACATCCTTGGATGAAATCTTCAAAAGCATCTTGGCAATTATTTGAAAAGGAAGAGATGAATCTGAAGAGAGTTTTAATTTAATATTTAATTTCATTAAGGGCCTTGGAGCACAAAGTAAGAGAGCATTATTTATAACACAAAGCTCTGAGTGCTCCTCAGTAGAGAGGAGGATCAGAATATCATATAGCAGAATAGGGTCACCTACAGGAGACAGTAATAGAAATATAATGATATTCACTAGGGCAAAGTCCCAAGGTTGTGTTGTTTCTGTTATTAGTCTTTAAGGACAGAAACATTTGCGGGAGGAGAAAGACTTAAGAAGTATGAGGCAATGATAGAATGAATGAGAAACCAAAATGGTACAGTAAAGAAAAAGGTAAGTGTAGTTTTAGTATGTATCAGGTGACGAGTTTCTAGTGAGGGCTGGGAACTTTTAAGGCTGTAGTAGAGAAACTGGTGAGAGTTCATCGGGAATTTGGAGTGTGTTTCTGTCACGTGTTGCTCAGCTGGAGCTGGAAAGGACTTTTGGGATGATCTGACGAATAAAGAGCCTCTGTTGTGAAAGGAAAATGTTGGCTTTAAGTTACTGAAATGTAAGTACCAAAATATGGTTTCCAAATAATGGATAGTACCTAGGGTGAAGAACTACTTAAATGTCACAAAAATGTTGATGGGACTTTTTAGATAGTTTTTCAGGAAAGCTAAGAACAAGAAAATGAAATGAGTCACTTCACATTTTGAAAGTTTCGGCAGCAATGGTCCACTGTGTCTGCTATTTTGTCTCTGATAGAAGGTGATATTCAGGGAAAACAAGTGAACCTTTTCACTTTGTGGTCCATTCTCTGCACTCTTCCACCACCCCCAGTAACTGTTGTAATTGCTATGGACTAGATGTTAGAGATTCTTTCTAGTTCTTTGCTCTATATTCCTATGAATTAATAACCTAAGTATACTTTTTTGAAAGTTATATGCATTTATATGTAGAATTCAAAACTATTTTGACACTTAAAGAGCTTCTTTAAATAATCTGAACGTCTGTCATATAAACTGAACACATTTTAAATACCCTGAAAATCACATATCAAGGCATATGTCTTCTGTGTTGGCCTGAAGCCTTCTGTGCTGGTTAGTGCTGGAGATACTCAAGTGGCAGATGTATTAATTTGTAGGTCTGCTAAGTGTTTATAGATGTGCCTCTGTGCTTGCTCGGAAACACACTGGTCAAAGAAGAATTGAGCAGCCTAGCTTGTAATCCTCACATGGGTAGTTCAAGGCCCAAAAGAATGAGGATCCTTTTCCAGATGGAGGACATAGGCATCCTTCAGTCATTTCATGTGCAAATAGGAATAGGCTCCTCGACACGTGAAACTGATGGTTTTACATATACTGAAAGTGATCTGGGGATTAGGTCAACTCATCTCTTCTGCAATATCCTTTTGGTTAGAGTTCCGAGTCTGGCATTTGGAGACGCATTGTATGCTGTCCTCTGTCTCAGAAGGACCAAATGGGAGAAAATAAGTAGTCTTCTGCTGAAGTGCTGAGAAAGGGCCAGACCCAGGATCAGTCAGGAGATCTACCTCTCTGATCTAGAGTGATGTTCTGCTTGCAATTGCTGTAAGGACCCCATAATCTTGCAGCAATAGTTACAATTTTACAAGGTAACTGAATACTATTTTCCTGCTTTGAGGGACAGTCAGAGTGGGAAGTTTGTGTGTGAATGCTCTCAAGGGGAGAAGGGGAAGGGATGTGTATCACTGTTCCTGAGCATGTGCCATAACCGCTGTTGATGGGAATAGAGGGACTTCTCTGTGCATGTGCTTTGAAATAGTGCCTTTGGCCAGCCTTAGAGAAATGTCCCCATTCAGGTGCCTGTCTTTTGAAGTTGTATTTAAAAAGTAGTTTTAAACTGTTGATTTACGTAAAACTTCAAAAGGAAGTGTGAAATTTCAGGCTCTGCCTCAAGACTGTTACAGGTCTTTTATTTTTCCCCAGAAGACAGTAATTGATCATTTCCTTCTTCAAGCTAGCCACTGAAAGTAAGAAGGCATGTTATAAAAATCTTCCGTCGTGTCCAGTAGAAAATGCTTTAAAAGATCAAAATTGATAAACTGTTAAATTCTCATAAATTCATTTTAAGTTATTGAAAATGAAGACAATTTTTGGCCATTGCATATTTGTCATCTTCAAAAACCTTTTTTTTCTCTACACAGAGCATGGGGCTAGTATTGCTTTATAGAGTAATTCTCCACATTGTGACCGCACACCTTTTACATCTATAGCTCCATTTGGTGAGCACATGCTTTATATGGCTATAGCCCCATATGGCGATGAGGCACCACTTAAGGTAGCGTGCAAGCACCGTGCAACAAAGGAGAGAAGCGGCACAGTGTGGGAGCAGAGGTGGGATGGGACGACTGGTTAATAAGCCCAGATCGTGCTTCTGTGACTCAACTGTAAGAGAGGACAGTCTGCTTGGGGAACTTGGGATAGTCTGAGTCTCTGGTCTGGACAAGCAGCCCTGCCCTGCTTCCTGCCAGCCTGCCTGATAACCCTGGCTACATAAGTCTTTCTACTCCCAGATATTAATTTTAGCCTGATATTACTGAATTTACCAGATTTACTGTCGTCTCGACCCAGATAATTGTACTATTGGTTTGTATTTGTTACTCTGCTGTTATTCTGTGTCCCAAACGTACAACTTGACAGGGCTGCCTTAAGGCCCTTACAGGGAGAAGCTCAGAATATTTAATATATCTAGAAGTGGCAGTAACACGCTCTATGGCACTGAATGGCTGTATTTTTTTCTGAAGAAAACAAATTACGACCTATATAATTTCATTTTTACTTTGTCAGAATTTCGTTTTCCTTTTTGTTACTGATTGACTATTTTAAAATAACATAATCAAATCATATTTGTTTCCCTAAAATCTTTGAGCAGCAACTTTACTGCAAAAATAGTTTGTGTTTTTTGCTATGTTCATTTACAATTTCTGCTCAAGCAGTATTTGAGCTTCAATTCAAATTGGAATCTCTGTAACAAGATACTAGAAAAACTGTATTTTTCAATTTGTTGTGCTGGTCTTGTTTCTAGAAAAAATATGCAGTATTCAGTAGGAACTTAAGCAGATTTATCAGGACTATGATGGAAGCATCCTGCAAAAGGCCACAAATCTCTTCTGTGGTATAAAATGAACTGGTTGCTTGGCTACCAAATTCTCTTCTGGCTTTGAAAAGTAGTCTTCTGACTCACGTTAGATCTGTTTTGGGGTTAAGTCCTCAGCCAATATAAATGTCACAGCGCTGTTACAGCCTCAGATAATACTAGAACAAAAACTGAAATTGGAAATCCACTGACTGAGGATTTTCTTTCCTTCTCTTCTTCTTCTCTTAATGATATCATGCCAAGATATTTGTTTATTAACAAAGCTACAGTTCTTTGTAATTTATTGTTTAAATACTCCTGTGGTAAAGCTAATAGACCATTTGCTGCAAGAAGTTATTTTATTTTTAATGAGAGTAATGAAAAGAATAAGGAAAACAGTACAAGGAAAACACTGACAACCTGGAGCAAGCCTGGCAGAAGGCCACCATATGATCAGGGGCCTTTAGCACAGGACACATGAAGAGAGGCTGAGGGAACAGACTTTGCTGAGTCTTGAGGAAAGAAGTCTAAAGGGGAATCTTACTGCTTTCTAACTGCTTAGTCAGTGCAGAGAAGATGGATCCAGACACTTCTCTGGTGTATTGTGGTAGGGTAGGAGGCAACAGACACAAGTTGGAATTTGGGAAACTTCAATTAAGTAGTAGGAATTTTTTTTTTTTTAAACCATAAGTATGGTCAAAAGATGAAAAAGATTTCCCAGAGAGGTTGTGGAAACTCCCACCTTGGGAAGAAACTCCATCCTTGGAGATACTCAAAACTTGATTGGACAAGGTCCTGAGCATCCTGCTCTAAATTAGTGCTAACTTGAGTGCAGGTTGGATGAGAGGACTTCCAGAGAACCTTTCCAGAGGTCCTTGCCAGCCAAATTAATTATTTATCCCTCTGTTTCTACAAAGGAACTTTGCAGTGACCAGTGCAAGAATTTCTAACCTACTACCACTTTTACCGTCATGAGAAAAATTACAAACGGTTGTTCGGAAAACAAGTTCTATTTCTTTATCATTTTTTTCCCTCCAATAACTTCCCTTGCATACTGTACTCAAAGAAAACTGGAGATCTGGAAATTTGGTTATAGAGTGACTTCTGATAAGATTTCCATGATCTGAACTGTTAAACCTTCTTACAAGAACTTTACCCAAAACATAATTGTCATAATGATGTGTAAAGTACTCGTGTGCTTAACACTTTGGTTGACTAAAGGTATGTCTATAATCCTAATTTAAAGTATATGTTTAAACCAAATTACTTTTTACTCAAAACTGCTGTGCTGCCTCTTGTTTGTTTGTTTGTTTGTTTGTTTGTTTTTGTGATAGGCTGAAGTTAGTGAAGGGCTATTAATAGTTATTTGTAACTGATTTTTTTTAATAGGCACTGATCCATTCCCCAATTATGTTTTTGCTGAAGAAGGTTGATCTCGTTTAAACTCCTGCCAACTAGGATAAAGGAAACCTATTCCTTAATTGATTAATGTCAAACCCAGCAAACTGGTAGCACTAAGGAAGTTCAACTGCAGCTTCACTTTTTGCAAGAAAAGTATGTGTTAAATAGTGAGCAATGATGTATGTAAAGGTTTTCTAATTTGTTTTTAACAACTAATTTGCTAATCTGCTTATTTTCTCATAAAACAAAGAAGCGGTTTATGCATTTTTAACTTTACAAACCATTTCTCTCCTCCTGTGAACCAGAAGTGTTCAACAGAGAAATCCACGGCTTTTCAAAATAATTTTCTTTTTTATCCAGTATATGGAAGTCCTCTCCCAGATGGAGAACTGTAGCTTGTTCTCCTGCCAGCTCGACAGAAAACTAATACTGAATACACCAGCTTTTTCATATTCTTTGTCTCCCCAGATAAAAACAACTTTTTGTTTTCTCTTTCCTTGTTTAAAAGTGGAGCCTGGCCAACTCATGGCCATGAAGTGCCATAAGTATTGATAAATCCCATAGAAAGTGGTTGTCCTTAGTGAGGATTACTAACTTTGCTGTGAATTCAGTGATATCATGAGAGCTTTTTCTCACTAGTCACATGTAGAGCAAGCAAAGAAATCCAGTAAATACCACTGGGTGCAGAAACCTTTTGAAATTGCTGTCCTACTGTACATGCATACCTTCCCTAGCTCTGCTCTGTATTTGTGGATAAAGTTGTGCAGGTGTTATATTCAAAGTGTGGGTATCTTACAGTTCTCTCTTCCAGTTTCCAATAGTTTTCACTTTGAAGTCTCAGGCTTGTCAAGGATTTCTCACTCTTTGGGCTTTCTATTCAATTGCCTCCCTTTCTACCTCTTCTTAATAAAAATGTCTGCTCCAACTTTTAAAGCTACGACATTTTTTTCCTAAATGCTGGTATATCAGAGGAATATAAAATTGATTTTTGCTCTTGGTGAAATATGACATTTTCCTCCTATTTAATTTTTTTTTCAGGCTGCTCTTCTGTGCAGATTTTTGTTCTGATCGGTTTGCTTGGCTTCTTTCCTATTCCTTGCAATGTTCCTGCTCGTTTTCCATAGTGTTTTGAAGGCTCTTCTTACTCCTCTTTGAATCTTTTCCAGTTCAGTTTTCTGGTTCTACTTTCCAGTTCTTCCTACAGAGCTTACTTCTGACTCTAGTTGCCTTGATTTAGGCAGTCAGAAGGGACAGAGAGTAGAATTAGTTCCTTAGCAGAGAAATTTTTAAGAGTTCTCTAAGGTTACTGTGTTTCACATACTGTGCAGTGGATGTAACCTGACATTTTTGATAGCAACACAACTGTTCTTTAAGGAGTTTGTTGAACATGTATTTACTTGGACCTAGTAAAAATAAAGCATGTTGCAGAAGCTGTCAGGAAAGTGAAACAGTGAAAAAACTGATTTTTTTTTTTTTTTATTTGCAAGAAAAACATCGGTGTGAACAGTTAAACATCATTGTGGACAGTCAAATACTGAAGGGCTTTTAGAGAAGGAAAATAAAAATATAAAGATTTTTCTGTAATCCCTTTTGTAGGGATGTGTATATGTGCCCTCACATCTACGTTTAATTACATAATATTATGATACTGGGGGGATAAAATAGGGGACCTAGTTTCTCTAAAAGCATTAAGAAAGAAAAGATTTCCAGTTTAAATTTCAAAAAATTGACAATAAATTAACCAGAATAGGTTATTCCTAGAAGTAACAGAACTATGATGTATATCTTCATTTTTCAAAGTTACTCTCTGCACTCTACTTACAATGTCATGCAATTATGACAATTTCTATAGACCGCTTTTTTTCTTCTCACTTGTAGTATCGTACCCTTTTTCCTATGGAGAGTGCTTCCTTTACACTAGGAATAGGGCATTTATCCAAAGAAAAGACAGACTTCCATCATATAAGATGGAAATATGATATTAGCCAAGCATGTTTCAGTTGTTCCTGATAATCCTTCAAAACATTTTCTTTACCCTTAGGCATAAACTTCCCTACCATGTTCCAAAAGAAACATGATAAAAAAAAAATCTTCCCAATTGCTCCATTTCACTGCAGAAATATTCAAGGAGTGTCTACTATTGCCTCCTTCCACAGCTTGTTTTTTACTAATCACTTAAAATAAACTCCATTGCATAGTTCTTTTTACATTATCTTCCATATTAATATTAATAAAATAACAAAGAATACAGAGGAAATATTTCTAGTGTGTATCAATATCTCTGGTAGAAAGCTGTAGGATGCAGTAAAGGTGATGATCAAAAATGAATGCCCAGACTGTAAGTTTCCATTTTACTTGTGTGAAATCACTTGCGATGCTAAGGGACAGCCTTCCAAAATCTAGTGATCATGACATTGAGTTAGCTGAGTGGAAGGACAGGATGGAAAGAGAGTCAGTTTCTTCGGGGTTGGGCATGTAGAAAGCAAAATCAGCAATCCCACCCTTTTTCTTTCCTTTTACAGTTTATTTCTGGATGCTTAAGCCACCAAGATGCAAGGAGGGAAATGGGGCAATTCCAGAGATCAATCAAAACCGTTCAGTAGTGTGTCTGCCTTTTTAAGGAAGACCAGGACAGGCTCTGTAAACTGTTTCATAATGTCATTGTTACTATTTCTACTGTTCTACTGCTCTTGGGAACGATATGGAGCAATAGACTTGTACCCAGAACTGCATTAAATGATATGAGGTTGAGTCTTTGGAAAGGTGCCATTGCTTCTACTTTCTAGGGACTCTCTCATGCTTAGCCAGTGTTTGATCTACTAAAAATGGCATTACAGAGAAGAGAAGTGCCACTGAAAGAAAATATGACTCTCTTTAGTCATTGAGAGAAAAGTGACATGAGGACAAGGTCAACCCTGTAATACACAGAGACTTTAAATAACAGATAAAAACTATAAAAGATGACAGGGTTTGTCAGTGACAGCATGGAGTTTGGTTGAACTACTCTGGAGAGGAAGTTGAAGTTCATATATGCAAACATACTTGGATGAATGTCTATGATACTACGTAAACTCCACGGCCTATATGCACTTTTTTATAATAGAGACAACATTTCATTTGGGAAGGAATTAGGGCTCCTAAAAAAAAATTAATCACTGACAAGCAGTTCCAATGTAAATATATTTATAAGGACCTTTGATTTGCCAATTTTGTTATTGAAAGATTAGTTTTTCTTGAATAGTAAATTTAATTTATGAAAGTGTTGTGACATACTATTTCCACACTGAGATACTCATCTTTTCAGGAAAATGCTTTGAAAAATAAATTGTGGAAAGATTTTTTTTTTTTTTAATTGCAATTTTTTTTGCACACATTGAGTTCTATCTGTCTGAGAATTGGGCTCCATAGCTGATCATGTTTGCAATTCATAGTAACAAAATATAAGTAGCTGCAACTGCAGAAAGCCATCTTAGGATTTTGATTTATGGATGCCCAGCAGTAGATGTCCAGGGGAATTCACTTATTTTTTTTTCATAAATGGTCATCAACTTCTATGTGTATTGGAACTAATCCACAAAATATTCTCATCTTCTCCCATGTTTCTGTGCTCCTCTTGCTCTCCTAGCTTCTTGCCATAGAACTGCTTGGAGGTGACTGAAGAGAAGTTTCTTCTTCACAGAAATAAAAATTTTGCCTTAAGTCCAGCAGTTCTGGAAGTGAAATCTCTTTCTGGGTACATTCGGAAAAGGTGTTACTTTTTTTAAAGCAAAACTTTGTCTGTAGTTCAGCTGATGTTTGGGATCAGACGACCACATTTGTTAGATGTTAATGAAATTGCGGTATGTCCTGAGCACAAGAGTGAGATGTTGACCTTACAAGGGCCAAACTGTGATTGTTTGAGTGTTAGAAAGAGGAGCGATAAAGGAAAACTCCCTGCAAGGGCTGCACTTGTCCCCTCTGCACTCTTCAAAGGCTCTCCACAAGGCTGTTACACTGCGCCACTCTTGCAGCATGTATTTGTGCAGTATGTTTGTATATAGTGAGCATCCTGAAGCAGCAGTGTCCCAGACATACCTAGAGAGGAGTTGAATAGATACCGTTTGAGACAGAAGGCTCTGGCAAGTCCACGGGAGAGGAAATGTCAGTAATAACACCCTCTTTTGCTGGAAATGTGTGTTTTGCTGGGTGAGTGCCTTATCTTCTGCAAAGAGACTGCATCCTTGGGCACCTGAAAGCAACTTCATCGTGTAAGCCTATTCTGTTCAGTCTAAGTCTAAAATGATCCACAGCAGAAATGCACACCACAGTTTTAAGAGAAAAATGAGGCACTGGCACTGCCAGAGGGAAAAATCGGTGCAGAGGCAACTTTAAAAGTTAAGCAGGGACACAAAAAGTTTGGGTAAACTGGCAAAGCTGACAAGCAGATGGGTTGATCTATGTAGTTGTCTGGTGAGGATAAGTAATTTCAAACTGGAACCCTCTTGCATGGTTTTGGGCAGAGTGGGAGGTGTTCCCCTCCTTCTCCCTGGCCCAAATCGTGGGAAGACAGGATTGGCACTGGCTGGGGCACAGATCACAGTCTGGCTCTGGAGCTCTAATCAAATAACAAATAGGGCTTAATGCAGCTCAGCACACGGGTGCACTATATATTTGGTTGGACTTCTCCGGTTTCAGTCCAAAGCAATGAAATTGATCTCCAATTCAGCATCAAGTTTTAGTCCTTATTCTCTCTACAGATTTATTCTAAAAGTAATTCTGATAGAAAACTTCTTTTGTCATCTACATCATATTTATTCTGCAGCTCCAAGTTGTTCCAGGTGTACCCCAGTGTAAATACGAGGAGAATGTGACCCTCAAATTGTAACAAACCATGTCGCCAAAGAATGGCAAGACTCAGCAGTAGAATTAATAGATGTGATCACACTTTCAGAAAGTGTGAACTTTTTTAAGGTTGAATTTCAAATACAGACTTCAGAGGAGAAAACAGGGATCCAGGGACTTAATCTTTATCCTTAGAAATTGAAATACAATTTATAGAAAAATATACAGCTGGATTGAAGACTATGCAGGGGGTAAAATAAACTGAGATTTTAACCAGCCCTGCTGCATGAATAACAAAGACTACTGCATTTTAATTTCTGTAATGTTAATTGTCTTGAAAAGAGGATAGGAATCTAACTTTACAAATTAAAATTTCCTTCTATTTGAGAATATACAGAGATATGCAATGTTACCACCACATTGTTAGAACTGAATTTTTCATGCAACAACTGGAATTGTGGCTGCTTTGTAACATTTTTGACTGCTTTACTTGCTCATTTTACAACACACCTAAAAGTTTCAGATATTTTGTGGAAGGACAGGAATTACTATGGCTGACATATTTTGAAACTAGCACTATTATGCAAGGGCTGTAAAAAAGGGGAATTTGTAAGAATTAGTTTGCTTTCTTTCCTTGGATATGTCTTACTGATCAGGTTATTGTGATGGATAAATTTTTTGTCACTGCCTGAGGCTTTCCAGGATTCCTCTGCGTGAGATCAGGGCAACTAAAAGATAGTTTTATATTTCCTTAGGGCGTCACGATAGATGCAAGTGTTAGAAAGCAAACTGAATTTAAAAGCCAATGTCTGAATATATTCAGTTGTAGAAATGGGTAGCTAGTTTTTCTTCAAGCGCTTCTCCAAATGGGCACTCACAGTGTGGTTATCTGAGCTTGTAGACTTTTTATTTGACTTTGCCATGCATACCTGGGCTCTGCACAGGCATAATGTACTCTGCAATTCCTCTCTGCTGTCCTAGACTCAAGGTAGTGTCCATTTGATGCATTCTGCTTCTATAAGCTTATTCATATGGAATACTTTGTTTCCTTATAGCTTTTTGCATGAATATTCTTAAATGTTTTCTTGATTCACAGGAGTTGATTCACGGAGGTAAGAAAAAAGTCTTGTCTGATGCTTCCTGGAAACATTAGCCTTGCATGTGACCTAGAAATTTCCCTGAGGGTCTGGGCTTGCTGCTTGTGCATTGTTTCTAACCAAACTGCCGGGCACTGGAAAATCCCAGGCAAATGCTAAAAGCTACCTCCCCACCAAAAAAACAAAACCCAGAGAAACTTTCTATTTCAAAGATACTTCCTAGATCGTGTGGTAATAATAAAACATATAAATAAATAAAAAAAATAAAAAGCAGTAGAGGTGGAATCCCCTGGATGCTCCTGATGTGCTCATTTTGAGAAAAAGCTGGGTCATTTGCATTTCAAAGCTTTGTCCAGCTTAGCAAATAGTTGTGAAGCTTACAGTAAATAAATAAAACATTTAAGTTCTGTTCAGTAATAAAATCTGCCATTCAGGTTTGTTTCCTGATAGGAAGCACAGTATGTCATAAGTTTTACTTTTAAAAGATTTTTTTTTTCCCCTTTTAGGAATCAGAATTTACTTTTTGATTTCCCTGTGAACAGGAATCTGACCTAGCTGCTGCTCTGAGCTGCAGCAGAGGAAAAAAATACGTGAACATATTTCTTTAAACATTTCCAAATTCTTTAGGAAATCTCTTTATTGGACAAAATTGAAAATTTCCATAACATACAAAGTTCGCTTTTATTCAAGCGTTGTGTTCAAAGTAGATGACAGTACATTTCTTCAGCAGTCTGCAAGTAAGTTGTACAGTCTACTCATAATACTTGTTAAGGTTTTGAGGGCAATGTGAAATGTTTCATTATTGTCTCTAATCATAAGTTGTTAGTAAGCAAACTCATGTCCTTAGGTTTTCCATTGGACTCTGGTGCTGCAGAGATTATTTTACTCTCCGGGAAGTGGGATCTGGTCTCGTGACAGGTAGGAGTGCTGCTTGCTCATATCTAGCTGACTTGGGAATACCTGGTGGGAATGGGAGCTCTCAGAGAGCTCTCTTCAATACCACCGTCGTGAAGACTGTGAGGAGGGAAGGTTGGCTTGACAATACTGCTCTTGTGTTACAAAATGTCTAGGGTATTAAAGGGTTTACTGGATCTTTGCTAGCAATGTGGCTGAGAGCTGTGCTGTGGCAAGATTTACCGAACCAGTCCCTTGTCAACAAATGTTAAACAGCAACATCAGCCTTCCAATCAGCATTGGCCTCCACTGGTGAGGAAATGCAATGTTCAAGGCGATATTGAGATGTTAAGATATATGAAATTATAAGATTTTCCTGGAATATACATAGCAATATAAACATTTTTAAGCATGACAGCCTTGATTGCACTTACGAAATTATATTGTGGCTTTTTACACTATTTATTTGCTGAATAGTACTTTCTTTAATAACCTGCCAGGACTCTTACAGAAGCAAAACAGGACTAATGAAAATGAGGGAGAGGATTGAGTAACTCAATGACACTGTTAGTTTAAACATGCGCTGTATTCACAAGGGGAGTTATGATGCCAGCTTGTTTTATACAACTGACTTTGTTATGCAGTTTCAGCTTTCTGTGAAGAAGTTGGTTCTCTCCCTTTTGTGTCAAAAATATTAAGCATCAAGCAAAAATTGTGATGTGTTGTTATTTCCACAGTCTGAGGTTTTCTCCATAACCCATTAAAGTCAGGGAGCAAAAGTTCATTGACAGGTATGGACTGCTGAGTGTCACCGGTCGACTATAATTTCAGTCCTCTACTTGTTCTCCTTACCGTGTGTAAGGAGAACCGTATCAAGCTTTCCTGTTTGTTTGCTTGTTAATTCATTCTTACACTTGTACCTGTGGATATCTCTCTATCTCTCTATCTCTCTATGTCTCTATCTCTCTCTATCTCTCTCTATCTTTTGTTCTGTCTGCTTCCAAATATGCTTGTGCATAGCTGTGAATAATTTGATGGTTTCTTTAGTTCTTAGTATTTATCCACATTAGGCAAAACCCTGCTAATGCACTTGGCATGATTCATTCTCCATCAGGTGTCAGATTTTGACCTAGGAACCAATTTTTTTTTTTTTTGGTAGTAAAATTGTTTTATAGTTGTACTGGTAATGGAATATATTAAAGGCTTAATATTTATATAATACACAAGAAGCCTTTCCAAACTTCTCTAAGAGCAGTTATAACTCTATGGGACTTTTCTTCTAGACAAACTCATCTCCTTGTTAATTAACATTTTAGGGTGAAAAATGTCCGGCATAAATTTCACAAAGTAATCTCTGATTAGACTTCATACAATAGAAAGAACTGCTTTTCCCCAAGGGCTGCATAGTATTTTGGTGCACACAAATATGCAGCCTGCCCATAACCCTAGCAAAATTCAATTACTCAGAGAGGTGTAAACCACATTTTATGAAAGCAATAAGACATGACTCTTGGTGATTTCTGTGGGAGACTGCTACACAATTTAGAAGTGTTTGCAGCTGCACACTGAAGGCTGAGTGGATATAACCAGTTGAGAAGCACAGTAATCTCCCAGAAGCATATTACCTGGAATATATCTTTGCTATTAATTTAAAATTGTTTTCAAAAGCAATGGATCAGAATCATCAGAATAGCAATAAATTTAGTCAAATCAATAATGTAATTCTGGTGATTTTACATGGAATATTGATGCAGGCATTACATTACTCACAACTCACTTGAGAAATCTCCATTATAGTTAGCAATTCCATAACTGTTTATCGACTATGTGATGGCACCTGAAATTTCCACAAAAATCTCTCTCCAGTCATGAACGTATGAACTGTTCTAAAAGTATCTTGTCCCTCAAATTAAAAAACAAACAAACAACAAAATTACCTCAAATAATTATGGGTAAGATTAAATTTTATTAAAAAAAAGTTGATTGGTGTCTGCCTTCCCTTATGTAGGTCAAATCCTTATGAAACAATTTGAGGGCCTTACAGAAGTTACTCTATTCTTACTTTAGCTGTGAGTGAAAAAATCTTACTCTAACAAAAATCCTACTCTTCTGCTGCTCTGATGCATTTATGATGGGAAGGACAGCATTGAAGCAGATACTTTACTAGTGGCATATAGTGTCTAGAAAAAAAAAAGAAAAAGGGAGGTTTTAATTTTCATTCAGGTGAGCAGTGCCGAGCTTTTCAACTCAGCATTATGGGATCACTCACAATTTACCTTCATGAGAAGCCTTATGAACGAAAGCAGAATTTCCAGCAGGTCAATCAATCCAGCCTTTCCTGTTCCTCACACAGCTTTATCCCTCACACATATATATATGCACCATGTGCCAAATCTAGGAAGAATTTCTCTTGTTACCATTGCAATGGGATGGAGCTTCGTGCTAAAAAAATACCTACAACCATTTTGATACAAAATATTTCTGTAATAATTGGCCTAAAATTATTCATTCCGATCATTAAGTTGTATCAGTTATAGTCATTAAAAGCCCTGAAGTATAGACATAATTGCACCTCCCCCCAAAAAACCCCACCCAAGTGTCATTAGATAATATAGATGTATTTGTTGGTCTGTAATTTTAGTTCTTCTTGCTTTGTAAGGAACTCCATGGTGGCTGCTTCTCTCTGGATGTAGTATGTTCGCTGCTGGAACAAAGTGAAGTTGTTACGTTTCAAAGTAGACCTTCCCAAATGGGGCCTCCATGCTGAGTTTTCTAGTAGTTAACCTTCAGTATGTGGTGCACAAAGTGTGTAAATAAATGGTCACTGTGACTGAACATATAAAGTGTGTGATTTTATTTTTATTGAAGGAACAGTTTTATTTTCCACTCCAGATTCTTGAACAGGCATCAGAAAAGAACTGAACTGTAATGAACTATGAAGATAATTAGAGCATCCTCGGCTGCATCAGGAGCAATGTTGCCAGCAGGTTGAGAGAGGGGAACCTTCCCCTCTGCTCAGCCCTGGGGAGGCCACACCTAGAGTGCTGGGTCTGGTTCTTGGCTCCTCAGCACAAAAAACATGTGGTCTGACTGGAGCAACTCCAGTGCGGGGCCACAAAGATGATTCAGAGACTGGAACATCTTTCTGGAGAGGCTGAGAGAAGTGGGACTGTTTAGCCTGGAGAAGAGAAGGCTTGGGCGAGGGATGTTATTAATGTGTATAAATATCTGATGGGAAGAAATGAAGAGGGAGCCAGGTTCTCCTCAGTGGTGCCCAATGACAGGAGGAGAGGCAATGGACACAAACTAAAAAACATTACATTCCATATGAACAAGATGGAACAAGAACACATTTTTTTACTGTGAGGTGGCTAAATGCTGGAACAGGTTGCCCAGAGAGTTTGTAGCTTCTCCATACATGGAGATATTGAAAACCTGACTGGACACGGTTCTGGGCAACCTGCTTTATCCTACCCTACTTGAACAGGGTGTTTGGGCTGGAAGATTTCTAGAGGTCCATTCCAGCCTTAATGATTCTGTGAGTTGAAAGTGGAGACATTGAGCTAATAATATTGGACTATGCTTGAACTATTTGTTCAAGATGATTACTTCCTAACCCCTTCCTAACATTTTTGTTGTATCATACTAGAGATCATAGGAACATTAGTATTTTGCTAATCCTTTAAAGGTCTATGTGTAATTAGGGCAAAGGTAATATGCTTAGATCAAGAGCACAAGTCTTGATGTTAATGAATTGTTCTCTGTGTGCATTCTTGCACTTGCCAGTAGCTGTCATGATACGTTTTCATCTTCAGGCAAGGGATCAAAAAATAAACTTGTGTGCCTAGGAGTTTGTCTTTTTTTTTTTCCAGTCCTATCAGTTGGTGATAGGATGATAGGATTTCTTCTTCCTCTAGACTTTGTTTTGCTCATTTCCTTAGACTGTCGCAATTATGACAACACAACGGCTCTATAATGACAAGTATAATATCGAGACATATTAGTTTGGAGGTTGGTTGAATTTCAGCGAGTGTGTTGATGCTTCTTGTTGGTACTCAACTACAGTTTTCTCTTTAGTTGCTTCACACACTGAAGTTTTAACAGCAAAGGCAACACACAAGAAGTATTGCTAATGGGCTCTGTGCCTTCATGGATTAAGTTTCCTCACCATTCAGCTACTTAACCCACAGGTATTTTTCTGGCACTCCTAATCTTTTCTTCCCTTGCAGGTAGCTCTTCTGAGTCCCAAACATGTGCTGTCCACTTGGAGATATAAATAACTGATAAAAAGAATTTAAAACTAAACCAGTTAGCAGTTAGATGATTTTAATCTATGTAAAATCTATGATATATCTGTCTTACTACTTGGGAAAAAGTTCCATTTGCTACATACTATCTAGAGCATAAACCAAAAAGGTTAGTTGAAAAACTCATATCCCTGAATAACAAATAATTGCCCGTTTATGTAATTTGTATTTAAAGTAGTTGCTATTGTTTAAAAAAACCAAATCAACAGTATTTGACTCTTAGGAAGCGTAAGACCTATAAGTAAGGAAGGAACATGGCCAAATATTCTGAATAATTTAACTTTTCATTTTAATAGCATTGTAGGATCCATCTTGCATTCCTGTTATTCCCTTTAGTAATATGTCATCTATCATCTACTTCTAAAGTATGATGATATTATCTTCTAAAGATGATAAAGAAGATCATCAGTAGATGATCAGTCAGATCATCATGATTTATTTTTGTAATTTTTTCTAGCATTACAAAAGGTTGGAAATAGAATTTTTCTTAACACAATGTCTTGACAGCTTTGAACACTGAGAGCTTGCTTTCAAATTAAAACAAATGTCTGAAACCAGGTCTTATCTGATGTATTAAATGCTCACTCTTTGATTGACATAGTTGTTATAGTGCCTTAGGATGTGGGAGCAACTTACAATCCAACTTGTCAGGCATTAATGATTCTGAATATTTCTAATCTTCACTGTTAATACTATTACTACTTTTAAACATGTCAGAGTAGATCTCAGACAGAGTTGCGGCTGTATCATTCATCACAAAGATATTGCAGCCACCACTTGGTGGAGGAGGTCTCGAGTTACATCTGGCTTTATGTTACCTCAGTTACCTCAGTTCTTTGAACCAACTTGGGTCAGATCAGCTGGTATGAATGCAAGAGCGGGGTTCCCACCAGCTGTGACTGTCTATTGATGCTTTAAAATTGTTTCCTCGTCAGCTTTTCTGCAACTCTAAATTAAGACCAGAACATGGCCTGGATTTTCTCCCCACTTATTTAAAGAAAATTCTGGTATTTCACATTCTTCTTCTGTTTCTGAACAGAGCAAAACACTGAAATTCACAGTAAAATGAAATTTTAAATGATTCTCAGTAAGACAGGATATTAATTTCTATATGCTAAAATAAAATAAAAACCAAACCACCCCCACCACCTTTTTTTTTTTTTCCACATTTTAAAAACTGAAAAAGTAAGTCAGACCCTGAGATATAAGAATAAATGAGCATAATGTTCTTCTGCAGTCAGGAATTGTATAGGGTTCCCCCACTTCAGCAGTGGCTTGTTTCCATAAAGTTGCAAGGTCTTGATAGCCTTTGGGTCTCCTTGTTGCTTTTGTCAAATCTGTTTGTAGTCATCAACTGTCTCAAAAGTTATTCAAGGATTTTCATGAATGCAGAGAGGCAGCGTGCTTTAGTGTAATCACATTGGCATAATTTCCTTAGCAATCAAGCTCAAATAAATAAATGTTCTTTGTTTGGCAAGTCACTTCAGAATGGCAAATCAATAATTTCCTACAGGAAAATATCAAAATTTTTCGGAGCTGAGGTACATTTTGCTTTTGATTTTTTTTGAGCAGAGTTGATTAAAAACTGATGAACCTTTTCCTTTCAAGAAGAATGACAGATTTAATTTTCGTTTAAAAATTCTCGGTGACCCAATCTGGAGAACATTCAATTGGGGAGGATAGGGCAAAGTATAAGGACATAACATAGCTCACTTGTATCTTTAGAGAATAAAAGACAAAAGGAAGGAGTCAGCAGCTGGTACATTTGATGCGGTTAATGCAAGTTGGGGTAGAAATCTTCAAGAATTCACTGGAGGTAACAGACTGACATTGTTGGAGGCAGAGTATGTGATTTGCTATTCCTTTTCCCCACCTTTTAAAAACCATGTAGTCATCTGCATCTGTGAATTTGAATTGAATGTACATGCTATTGTAAATGTGAGAGGGAGATTCTCATCCGGTGGTATCTCTATGGGGTTTTTTGTTCAAACACAGATTTGCACCCAAGTTGTGATAGAATTAAATATTATGCTAAGTAGGTTGTTCATAACTTCTAATTGTACTTTTCTGATTGTTCCTGCAAACATCATTGTAAATTTTAATTTTCTGTTGGCTTGTTTGGTTTTTAATTCTGTTCTGCTTGAAACCTGATATATTATGCCCAAGTTAGCATGTTGTGTTTTAGCATACTTTTTTTTTTTTAAAAGGATTTATATTATACAGAGAGCAATCTGCCAACATTTTGTCTGTATTTTAAAAGGGGACAAAAAATGCAAAATTGTGCTTCCAAATAAGTTATTGAACAAAAGGACGCTATCTTTTCCTTTCTCATTGTTCCAGCAGACTATGAACATGCTCACTAGGCTGAGAACAGACCAACACAGTAAAAGGTAACCCATAAACACTGTAGAGCAGTCTTACGTTGCCTTGTTATTGTGAAATAAAACTTAGGAGGGTTTAGTTGATAGTTCTAACCTGCTAGTAGTGTATAGTCTTAAAATGCGTAACTATTTCTCTGGTGACTCTGTGTGCCTGTCAGTTGTCATCAACAATACACAAAAATGTGATAAGAGCAAAGGTGTTAGGTGATTTAGTGCAGCTGTATTAGCTCTTACTCCTGTGAGTTTAATGTCTTGAACATTATCTTCACCTTTTACCATCAGTATGAGAAAGAAAAAAAGAGTATTTCCAAAGAGACAGGATGCAAAAAAGAGAACACTATCCTAAAGTCTGATTTTGTACATATCTGTGTGGTTCTCTAACTTCTAATCCTTGCAACTCTTTGATTCCTATTATGTGGGATTAGGTAGGGAAAATAAGCAATATACCTACTGAAATTTGATTTACAGAAGTATTTGTGGTTTGGAATAGGGCTGTACATACCAGTAGGAAAGGAGGAAAAAAATGTGGGGCATAGACAGTGATTGCAAGTAGATTGCAAGGGCATGATTAGGTCATAAATTATTTTTTCTGGCTCTCTTTTTGCATGTAAAGTCTTATTTTGTCAATTGTAAAAAATATGTGAGGAAGATTTTGAAATATCAAGATTGGCGGATGGTATGCTAAAGCTCATTGGAAGCTTTTTAGCTGTTTCAAGAAAAATTTCTTTTAATAGCAACAATGTTGGCAGATTAACCTGGATATTTAAGAAAACTGTTATTATCCTTATTATTATTTTTCACCACGTTTTACATGCAGCTCTGTAGTCTATCCCCTGCCCTATCAACCCTCATCATTCTCCACAGTTGTTTTTATAACATCCTTGTCTTCACTCTTCTGAAAACACCACTGTTCAAATATTTATCTTACTCAGATAGCCAAAGGAAATGCATTTCTTCTGTGCAAGTGGAGACAGATGAGGTTACAGGTCAGGAAGGAAATAGTATATCTCCAATTTGAATAGAGATGTGTCCAAAGGCAGCTCATGGCATACTGCTTCCAAATCCCTCTTTGGACGTGTCTACATCTCACTCAAAATGAAATAAAAACAAATATTAATTTATGTGATTGATTTCTAAGACCATCTGCATTTAACTGATGTTTAAAATAAATAAAAAAATCCTTCAAGCTGAATACGAATAAAACTTTTTCCTCGATGTTATATAATAAGTCTTTGAAAAGGGTTTATTATTGTTTGTTTCTTTTAGAACATTTTTGAATTCATGAAGTTTTACAATTCTTTTGGTTGGCCAAGAGCTATTTCAACTTTTTTTTCTCACACACAAAAGATGTACAATAGATAAGTATGAGATTACTTCCACCAATTCACAGAAAAAACACGCTTGATATTTTTTTCATGTTTTTTCTAGTCAAGTGTAAGGTCATTTGATGTTTTGAACCAGAACTATAAATCTAAAGCACTACAGGCTCCTGCTTCAATAAAATCTGTACTGCTCTTGCTAATGTCTGTTCTATTTACTTGATAGTATGTAGGCAAAGTATAATAAAATGAACATACACATTCAAAACCAGTTTTTTTTTCATTTTATTTAACAGCTTCTCTTCCATTGTAATATACTAGAAAAGTACCCTTTACGTGCTACCTGTAAAGTGTGAGCCTAGTGAGCATTAAAGTAAAAAGAGGACAAGGTACAATTATGTTATAAACCAGTTTTAAGTAGTCTTTATAACAGGATGAATCTTTCTTTATATAAGTGATTTAGTATTACAGAATATTTGCACATACTTAGGGGCGATTAATTTGGGTATGTTGGGGAATCAATATATGTAGGTCCTGCTGTATAGTACTAACCTGTTAGACATAAATGTGCTGTACTTCTACACTGCTGCTAGATGAAGAACGGGAATAAAAATAGGTGGAGGAGTTATTGAAAACTCCCTAGAGCTCCCACTCAGCAAGGGAAATATCACACACTGAGGCACATCGAGATTTGCAAAGGCTGAAGGTGATAATACATCACAGCCAAGGATCATGTTGTCTGAGCTGTGTTGTATCAGCTCTTTAGAGAGGGGAGGAAGTCGATTCTTGAAACTTTAGCTGTTGCCGTCTATCGCCACATTATCTGACTTGCTGCACGCTGGAGGAGAATTAAGAATTGGCCAATCCTTGGCTAATCTTTTCATACCATAAACAGCTAAAGGCTAGGTAGTGGGGTTTTTTTTATTTGTTTGTTTGTTTGGTGGTTGGTTTTAGCACTAAAGTTTTAAAATGAGGTGGGGCTATGAGTGATGCGTTATCAGTGGAGATATGATGTCAGGAAAAAGATAGTGCAATAGATGTGTAAGTCAGTTTGATTGACTTCAATAAAGAAGCCCCAAAGAAGTTGTTCTTATGAAATCTTATGAGATTCAGACTAGTAGGAACATTTGAAATTACATGAAACTAAGGAAAGATTGCAGTTCCAGGTCTTTCAATA
This sequence comes from Calonectris borealis, assembly GCF_964195595.1. Classification (NCBI taxonomy): domain Eukaryota; kingdom Metazoa; phylum Chordata; class Aves; order Procellariiformes; family Procellariidae; genus Calonectris; species Calonectris borealis. The sequence continues at coordinate 77,385,719 of NC_134313.1, read as the reverse complement.
AGGATTCCAAACTTTTTGAAAAGTTGTGGTTTACTATTTTAATGTTTTGCAATTGTTAGAGTTTCAGAGCATGGCTGTAGATATTTGAAACAGAGCTGCTTATAGAAGCCATTTTTAAAAAATCAAGAAGTTTCAAAATCTGTTGTTTTATTGTTTAAAAAGAAAGGAAAAGTTTACATTCCTTGCTTATCTCACAGTTATGATTGTATTAGGCTCAATGTCTGGGGTGCGGTGTAATTTGTTCTCTTTACTAGAACTATTAGATATGTAAGTCTTTTTCTTCATATGTTTCACAAATTTAAGAGGAAAAAATCCCAAACTTTCTTCATTATCGTTATCTCTATTTCACCTTCTCCAAAATCCCACTAGTATTGCCTTTATGTTGCATTCTGTATCTTCTGTATCAGCTAACGTCAGTAGGGTTTTACAGATGTAGGGGCATAATTTTTTCTTCTTTATATTGCTGCAAATTAAAAATACAATAAAATTATAAAGCTGGTGAGGGGGAGGAGAGGAACTGAATATCTAAAGTCTTTCCCAACAATTTATAGCTGATGTTAGCATGGTAAGAAGCCATTCATCTCTTCATTTATCTCTTCATACAATACAAACAGCGTTTCAGAAATTCTTGTTTCTGTGTTGTTGCAGTCTGAAAGGATAGTATTTAAAAAGATGAAAGGGATTGTTTCAAATCCACAGTCTATTCAGTCACATGGATATTCTTGGGGTGAGTGGTCTAATTTTATTGGTGTTTGATGGCAAAGAACTTTTTGTTGGTTTAAAGCAGAGCAAGGATAAAGGATAAAGCAAGCAGCATCCAAATTCTCTTAGTTTATGGCAAACTTCTGCAATAAGCTGTTTGCTGGAAGCTTGGGCTAACAAGTCATTGATGTACAATTTGATTTCCCATCTGTTTATACTCAAAAGCCATGCAATTCATTCAAGATGAAAGCAAAAAGGGCACATATTAGGCAAGAATTACTTTTCCTATTTATTTTTGTTTTGTTAAATGACATAATGACAGCACTAGACTTCCCATGCCTGCTTGGATTAGAAACCCATAATCTAAGTTTGTGGAAGAAATTCTGTTTGCTTATGAAAATGTGTGCACATATTCTTGTTTCTCTGAGCAGAGAGAGAGACAGCTTTTTCATTCAGAAAGTCTTCCAATGTGCCACTACAGAAACTTAGCCCAACAGCATATCAGCATCTTCAAATGCCCTCTGATCCATGTTCTTCTTATTTTGGTCTTTTTCCTTCTAATATTCACAGATAGTATCTTTGAGCCTGTGATGGCTATACACATCTCTTGCTAACTCTGTGCAGGTAGGGTCCTGGCATGTTTACAACTTGTTTACAACTGTCTCAATTGTTCCTTTCTTCCTTGTGAGCTTAAGTGGACATACCTGACTTCAGTTTGGTACGTGGCTGAAGGCAGCCATAGGAATGTCCAGCATAATGAAGTGATTAAATGGGAGGAATTACAATAATAATATATTCTTTATTACTTTTATATTTTTACTCTAAGATGTTAGTGCAGTATGGTCAGAGAGGAAAGAAAGAAAGGGTGTTCACTATTCCTCTGAAGAGGATATTAAATCAATACTCCTTGTTTAAAACCAAATTTATAAGAATGTGTTTGTATAGATTATAGTATATTATAAATCTATTACAATGGGTTAATGTGAAATACAAATATATTACTATATCTTGTTTAGTTATCTCTTGGGAATTGCAGGCACAGTGGCATAAGCCATTGCTTTGCCTTAATGTTGGATACTGATTAATGAAAAAACTATATGTTGTGCTGTGTGTGATCTAAGATCTCGAACAGTATTTGGTCTGATTTTCTGAGGGGAAGTTGTAGAAGAGACCTCAGCTCATTTTTAGCAGATATCTCTTTCCAAGCAGCCAGCTGTTTAAAATTTATTACTTGCATAACTCTGTCAATATCTGTAGTTACATTTCTGTAGCAAGTAACCTTTAAATTCATGCAACTGGAAATCATAGGCTTAAACTGAGAAGGCTGCTACTATATTACTCTTGCAGATTATGCAGATAAATTTTCTTTGCCCGATTCTTAACATTGTTGATCTGTGCAGTGAATTTTTTGACATCTCTCTCAAAAGAACGTTAATGGTTCAGTTTGGAAATGAAGAAAGTACTTTATTATCTTTTCAGGTACTTATTCCAACGTGTACATCTGCAAAATTATGTTTTGCACTGAAGAAAATAAAAGGATATCAGTAGTCTTAACACATTGATTGTTTTTTCTTTACTGAACACAACAGATATCCCTGCAGTCCTGCCAGCTGAATGACAATCTGATTTTTTAAAAACAATAAACAAAAAACTAACTTGAAATGGAGCAGCCTTACGATCAAAGAGTGTGGCTGTGTAAGACTACAGAATGCACATCTCAGCCAAGAAACACTTTAATACATCTGGGAAACACAGGCCAATAAGGGCTGCTTGGACGTACAAGAATGCATTACAGACTGACCATGTACTGACTTAACAAACTATATAGACTGTGATCCTGTATTGTTGTGTGAATTCTTTTGACAGCTGTCCAGAGCCCTGTCTGTCTGTTTGAATTGTTCAGTCACTGAAGTTGCTGTGGACTCTGCAGAACACAACGCTAAATGATTTTGTGCTTACAGCAGCTTTCTGAATCTCCCATCCTGCTGCTTTGTTCCTGCACAATTCTGTTCTCCCCATAAATCCTGCAGTAATGTCCTCCCCCCCAAAAGTCTTTGCACTCTTTTTAATGCATATTCTGCAACATAGAATGGCAGGTGAATTCAGCATTATTTATGGCAATTCTGTAGACAGAAACCTAATTTTCTCGTGACTTGAAGTACCATACAAACATGCTTACTTCAAATAAGGGGTAGCTCTGGAAAGCCATCTCCCAAGACTGTAGGGAGTTATCAATTTATATCAAGTTATTAAGACTCTCATTCAAATAAACTGCCTTTTAATAAAGTGTGTAAGGGAGGGAAGAGGAGATAGTTCTGATTGACTCACAGAGACTTTAAATAGTGTGACGTTGTTGATGTGAATGAGATACAGGTATAAATACAAAGTGATAAAAATGCACCAAAAGTGGCTTCTGTGCTGTTCATCTTTCTGCATGATGTGGCGTACAGTTGGGTTGTTTAGTGAGAAAAAAAACAAATGGAGCTTGGCATCCCGTCTCCCTTGTTCAAACCTCCCCAAAGAATAACCTAACCTCCTGCTCCTTTGTTGCACAAGAGATAAGACAGGCCTTGACATCCCTGAATACAAGGTGACTGGTTGGCTGGTGTGCTGTACACTGCCTAATTAACTGGTTTACAGCTGTCAAAATGACTGTATAAGGGCTGAATTTCTCCTACTCTGCATGTCAGCTGCAAATTCCCATGGAAAATAATAATCTCTTAATTTTCTGCCATTCGTTTAAATGTGTTTGATATTAGCAAGCGAGTTCAAAGGTGACGGGAAAGAGGTGAGTAGGAACAGACTGTGTGGACCTTGAATCATTTCTCTTCCACATTTGTATACAGTTTGACTTGAACAAGACTACTGGAAGAGGCATTATATGCGAAGATTGCAAAATTTCTCTTCAGCTGTGGTGAGACTATTATGCATTTTCAACATAGTTGAAATAGTTTTGCAGTAAATTTCTTTATACTTGGTCTTGATGCAACTAGCTCCTTCTTCTATTTTCTGAAATATCACAAGAAGACAGGTTTATTTTCCTGGCTACCATAGTGGAAAATGACCAGGGCTAAAAGTGGCTAGCGTTTAAAAGATGCATGACTTTGTTTAAAACGTAAGTCATGTCTGTATCAAGGAAATGCTTAATTTCTTCTCTGATTTCAAATGCTTGTGACACTGCCAAACCTCAAGTGTTCAGACTGAAAATTTCCATGTTGAGTGTCTCTCTCAGCATGAATTTTTTTAATGATAGTTCATTATTCTGTGAATCCAGAGAAGATGATGCAGGAAAAAATGTCTCAAGCCTGACTGGGAGAGAGGGGAAGCCAAAAGTTTATTTTTTTAACAACTGTAGAACTTTGAGGCAAGAACTTCAAATCTGGCATCAGTGTGATACTAAATAAGCAAAATATCAATAAACTTGCAGTTTTAAAAAGAGAAAGCTATATTTTTCATAGAGAATATTTGCAATGAACTGAATTAAGATCATTTAGGACAATAAACTAAGAAATAAGATTTACTAAAGATCACAAATAAAAATGTTACTCATTTATATCCTGGCCTTGTTGGTAGTAAATACTGGCTTTCCCTTTAGACTTTTTTTAATCAACAGTGCAGCGCAGTGTCTTTGGGGATCAATATCTAGCAACTTCATAACATTATTGATTATGAAATCAGTAAAAAGTGTTAAGTAGTGTAAAACATAAATGACTCTTATGCTGTCTTCCTCTAATCCGGGCAGACTAGCAATCTGCTCAAATTCACTACTGCGTGAAAAGGCAAGAAGAAAAGGTGTTTATGGTGGATTTATCAACACATTTATTTATATGTTGCTGACATCCTCGAATACTCTCATGTTGGGGAAGCTAAAACCAGTCTCTTAGGAATAAAAAAGAGCCTAGTGCCAAACAAAATCAGGGAAAATGGCAGAATCCTCCTTTGGCGGTGCTTACATGCAATGTAAAAGCACCTTGACAGTCTCAATCAGTCACACGCGCTGTTTGTGTGCACGTATTCTCATGCATCATCATTTTTATTGCAATTACAATACAAGGTGCTGAGAAGTATATTTTATGAGATACCGTGATGTTAATAAATGTGTTCGTGCTAAACTGTGGATGAAGCCCTTGCCTAGACAATGACATTCAGTGAAATCCTTCTTCTCGAGGACTGGAGAATGGGCTTTTCTTGGAATATTCCTGGAAACTCAACTGTGGATGTTCATCTTTCATCATGTGGCTTTGAATCTGAGTATCTATTCAAACATTTTTGATGACGGCATATGAACATAGCCAGTCAGAATTTGCTTCGGATTGCTTGAAAGGGACCTTAGGTGTTTGCTTTTAAATGGAAATTAATATACATTCTCTATGACTGTAATACAGAAGTTGTTTTTTTCCTGTATGCACTCAGCAGAAGACTGGAAGGAATTTATTATAGTCACCACACAAGTCTAGTACTTTAATATGCTACTGATTGAAAACCTAATTGCCTGAAATTCTCTGGATAAGTCTATGTCATGCAAGTGGGGAAAAAAAAAAAGCCCTTCAACTAATTCCCTCTGCATATGAAAGGAGAGCATGTGTTCAGGGAGGAAGGGAGAACATGTTGCTATCACCATTTAAGGATCAAAATAGTAGTAATTAGGGACTGAAAAAGATGCGTTGTTGGTGTGTTATGGTTTTTGGCATGGACCCCCCTGCTTGTGTCACCCTGTGTGTAACCTGGTCCCCCGGGGCTCAGCTGCCGGTGGTTCGGTGGGGCGAAGGCCCAGCCCTGCACGGCCATGGCGGAGCTGGGAGGACGTCAGCCCTGCAAGCGCTGAGCCGGGCCAGCAGGAAGGTAGCCTCGCAGGTGTGGGGGGCATGGCCGAGGAGGGGGTTGGCAGTAGCTTTAGCAGTTGAGAGGGAAAAACCGGGATGTGGGCAGGTGTCGATGGCAGAGGAGGAATCGGGCCGCGGGCAGGTGGCACTTCAGCCCTTCCCACCCGGCCGACAGCTGCCCGGCTGGTATGCAGGCTTCTGGTGCGGAGCGGGGAGGTGCTGCGCCCCGCCTGCTCTGTGTGTTTTAACTGGCACATAACTGCTTGATACCAATCATTAACTGTAAATAACCGCTTTCTACTGATAAGTGAGTATGTTCTAGTTGTCTCTCTGTGCAAGGGGTAGCGAGCCCTAGTGGAGCGGCCCGGGGAGGGTTCCCTGTGCCTCGGGGGAGGCAAACAGTGGCTGGTGCCTGCGGGGTGCCGGGGGTGAGAGGTGGGGAATGGGACTGCTTGTCCCCGTCGGTGAGAGTTTTCTTGCAGGAGCAAGGAACAAAATTAGGTTCAGTGTTGTATAATCCTTACTCAGACAGAAGTAATCTAAAATTAGGCAGGACCCTTTAGCTCGATAGGAGCCGCTGCTCAGATCAGCACTTGTTGCTTCTGGGCAAGCAGCATGAGGAGCAGCTTGCTGTGAGGGGAGCGATGCTCTGTAGTGATCAATAACAGCAGGGATGGAAATGATGTGAAAGACAACCCGTTCCCCAATTGACATATTGTTAATTATTTACCATCAACCAAATTCTTACTGCAGAATCAGTCAAGGAATTATCCTACCCCCCATCAGCACATTCATTGATTGGTTTAGTGTACAAATGAAAGTGCTTCTATTAATGAGTGTTTGATTTTTTAAAAATTAAATATTTGATGTTAATTATAGCCCATATTCTTATGCCCATAACTTTTAAACACTGGTAAAGAACAGAAATAATACTGGGGACCTCAAAGAGCAAATGTCAAATAGTGAATCATAAAGTAAGCACTAAAGAGGTAAAAAATTTACATGAAAATTTCAACTATTGTCTCTGAATACACATATATCTCTCATTTCGAAAGCTGCCATAATGTTTCCTGACAGCTATGATTGACACTGCCTTTCTTCTCAAGTTCTCTGTGGTCAGATCATATTCCCTACGATACGGTGGGCTGCTGCATTTTGGTAAGGATGCACTAACTTAAAATTAAATGGTATTGTCTGTGGTCTACATCAGCACAAGAGCTGAGTCAATATATTTGTGTTTTGGAACCATTATTGTTTTATTTGGAGCAACATCAAAAATGCAAACTGCTATTCAAAAAGCAAACACTTCTCAGAAACAGTATATTTGAATCAAGCAATTTATACATACACACATTTCATACCAGTGTTACAATATAAATAGTAGAAAATGTTTAATGATGGAAAAAATGAATGAGGCATAAAAAGCTTTAATAATTCTTTCTGTGTAAAATGGTTTTTGACCATTTATCTCAATGGATGTTCAGTTCATGTTGATATTAAAAGGACTATGAATGTATTTGCATAGAATTTTGACTCAGCTAATAAAGCTTATTTTGTTGTAGGTGAAAGTTACTGAGATTTGCTGTAGCTTTTTTGTACTGGTGTGTGCCCAAATAACCTGACATCCAATGTGAGTTCAAATCATTCTGAACAAGTGCGGCATAATATCTTGCCTATGAATTTGAATTTTGTGTAGCATAGCTGTGCAATGAACATGCTCTATGCATATGTCTTTTCAGATATATATCTCTTATCTTGTGTAGAAGTCATTGAAAAATCCTGCTTTCATTTGCCTGTCTTACAGAGTTTTTTCAGAGGACAATGTTTAAGATTGGTTTGGGCAGGTGGATTGTATTAGTTATGGTATTGGATTTGTGCAAAGGATATAAAAATCACATTATGAAAACATCACTTCTTCAGTCAAACACATCTGGCCAAACAGATTCTGGGAAATAATTGTTGTAAAAAGCTATGATTGTATTCAAGCAGGTATTCAATGAAGGTAAAAATGTGAACTGTCTACGATCTACTACCTAAGGACTAACAGAAAATGAAAAAGTTGATGAAGGAGCTAATAATGTGTTAAGTAAAGAGAAGATAGATACAGAAATTTCATTAAGTTCGTAGTAAATCAATACAATAGTAGCAAAAAGGGGAGGAGGAAAAAGGACAAACACTGTGAGGAAAAAAATGGATTTTTTTTTTTTTTGGATGCAAGCAAGGGTGCATAAGAATACCTAATTCTAAGAGATTATTAGAAAAGGAATGTAACTGTTACATTCACGTCATGAGAAGGCCAGTTTAATCTGAAGAAATACCTAATCATAAAACCAAGAATTTCCACTTACTGGTTTTTCTTCCTTACACATAAGGACGTTATACTAAGTTTAGGAATCACAATCTGATTTTTACACACAGGCACAGAATGGAAAAAAGGTTTTATCTAAGCTTGTATACTGTCCCTGCAAATTCACAAATAGAAAAGAGCCAACTAGATTGCACTTTCCTGTCCATATTGATACACAGTTGTTTCCCATGTCGCCTGATCTATTTAATGTCTTCAGTTTGTTTTAGCTGACAATCTCAGATACAACATTATGTCTGCCTATGTACTATATTCCAACTCATAAAAAAGTCAAAATTAACTCCCTGTTGTCATAATGCAACACAAAAACTTATTCTTTATACTTTGCTAGTATTACTACACTTCTAGTTCTAGCTGAATGCTAGGATAATCTCTGGGATATTTAAAGAAAATGGAGTTCGGTATTCCTCCTTTTACTGGAGCTGAGTAAATAGCTTCCCTAGCTCCCCTAGCCACTCTGCTATCAAATATATCAACTTGCTTTCTTGCTTTGGTTACTCTAATGCTCTTTAATCCTTAGGCCTTATAAACGGAGAGTCAGAACCAGGGAGTCACAAACATTTGCAAATCAAACCATGTTAATAAAACTGTTTGAAATTTGGGAGAGAGAATCTCCCTACTTTCTTCCCTCCTGAAAAATACTTGGAGCTGCTCAGAACAATCAGAGCTGTCGTTATAATAATAGAATGGTTTTGGCTTGCAGAGATTGAAGTCAAGAGTGGAAGCTAGGAAAGGAGCGGTTTAATCCTGTGGGTGTCTGTGATTAATTAGGTTTCTGATAGATTTGGTGATGTTACCCTATAAACAAAAGTAAGCAGTAACTGCCCACAGTTGTCACTACATGTAGTTTTAATGTACTATGCTTGTGCTAGTTTTTCCAGTGAAGATCAGTAGGAAAGTTGCCTCTGAATTTCTTGCAGGTAAAAGTTATTTAGGATGCATTTTGGAAAATTTTTCTTTTTCTCTTTCCTTAAACTAAGCAAAATCAAAAAATCTTTACAGTACTGAATGGTGATGCCTTTGGAAGTGCTTTTAGAAATGACCAGGTGGGATGGGGGCTCCTGTAAACTGAACTGCATAGCAGTCAAAGCAATCAATGGGTGGATGAGAAAATGGCAGTCTAATGCAATAGCCTTTGTCACTTGTCAATGAATTGTCAGTTGTCAATGAATTCTTACCTATATGTTTCTGTAGGTGTTTTAGCATAAGTACTAAAGCGTAGTGTTCGTATATTTATTTCTTTTGATCCTGAATTTATGCTTTCCACCTACTTTTTATTTTAGAATTGCTGTGTTGCTATAAGGTATGTAACATCTTCATGGAATTTGCATGCTTGAGTCTTAGTTTCTTCTTACTGACTGTGTGTGTAAAAACCCTTCTGCCTTCTGTGTTTTTCTTGAGGGCTGTGATAACTGAAAGTTCCTGTCTGTCACGTTCCTTCCTTCCTGCCCCCCATGCTGACAAGGGCATTTACATTAGAGAGGCTTCTTGTGGAGAACTGTATGAGTGAATTTTTTTGACTGAGAATACAATTCATGCTACTACAAGAGCTGTTCTGCTGTGGCAAGTTCATAAATAACTTTTATTACAAATTCAACTTTCAGAGAATGTCATTTGCAAACACATCCTTCAGATCCTGCACACCATGTCAGTTCTAATGAGTTAGAAATAAGTTCACTCTGCATTGGAAATGCATGATGTTTAGAGGCTCAAACTGGCTCTTTTCTTGCTGCTTCTTTTGTTATAACAAATGTTAATGCCAGAGATTTATGCCAAAAAAGTAAGTAGACAAATCTCACTGTTGCAAAGGAATTACCAGGGAATGTAATGCTTTGGCGTATTACTGTTAAATTTCAATATTGTGCATGCACAGCATGTGGTGCCAGGAGGAAAGGGAGTTGAAACATCTATATGCAAATCTGAGTGCATCTTTTTGGTATGGACTGCACCTCCTTGTTGAGTATATCAGAAGCAGTACTTAAGATATTTTAGGCTTTTTTTTTTTTTTAGAATAACAAAACAAAACAACAAAAACCTACTTGCTGTAAAATATAATGTAGATGTGATATGAATGGCACAACCTACCAATTATGGATTGAGTTACTACTTTTCTCAATTGTCTGGGATAAGGAAGGTGAACTTTAAAAATATCAGAGGAAGCTGTTATGTTCTGTTCTTCCTCTTTCTAATTATCTGCTCAGATCTGCATAGGCACAGGAAAGTTTAATTTTGCAATACCTAAAGAACTTGCTTGGGATTCAGAAATTTGGGAACTGGATTAAATTCTTGGCTCACTTACATTGTAACCTTGAACATATGCAAGACAGAGACACACACTGCTATCTTTTACTTTGACAACCCCTACTCCATATGGTCAACTTACCATGTGTTTACACAGTGGAGCTCTGAGCTTGATTGCGACCTGGCGTTACCATTGTTAAAATAAGTATGAATGGTTATCGGTGTCTGCTTTTGAGAAGTTACTGCATAAAGGTGCACCATCAAGATATGTTCCTTACAGCCTGGTTAAATACTTATTTCAAGTCTTGATCCAGTTCAGAGTCTGAAGCAACAGAAGGAAATAGGGCTTATGCAAATGAACCAACTTAAAATGCATGTACCCCAGCTGCAGTCATCTAGGTGGCTGCTTTACTGCTTCCTTTTGGGTTGCTAAGCTTCCCCACCCATGCCCTGCCTTGGCTGTCATGTTTCTTCTATCAGGAACAAAAGTTTATTCCTTTACTCATTGCTGTGTAATGACTTCCTTCGGTTCTCAGCCTCGTAGGTCTTCAGATCTTTATAAGGAGCTGACTAGATGATTCATTCCTCTTACTGTGTTTGGAAAGAAAGTACTGGACAGACAGGGATGGTGCATGACAACTTGCACCCCAGATCACTCAGTGGATCTGCTTTACAGATTTTGCTTTACAAAACAGAAGAGCCAGGGGCTGCTGATGTATTAGGAACCAACAGGGAAACACCTGTGAAATGCCTCAAAGGAATTAGGTCACGTTCCTTTAAAAAGGTGACATGGTCGCCAGCTGAAGTTCATCTTTACCAATACATGCAGCATGGGTAACAAGCAGGAGGAGCTGGAAGGCACTGTGTAGCTAGAAAGCTGTGATCTCTGAAATGTGGTGGGACAAATCACATGACTGGAGTGTTGCAATTGATTGCTATAAACTGTTTAGAAGACATGTCGAAACATATGGAACACAGGGAGGTGATCATGAAATGATAAAGTTTTTGATTTTGGAGAAGTAAGGAGGGGCGTCAGCAGAACTGCCACCTTGGACTTCTGGAGGGCAGACTTTGGCCTGTTTAGGAGACTGGTTGACAAGAGTCCCTTGGGAGGCAGTCCTGAAGGGCAAAGGAGTCCAGGAAAGCTTCTTCAAGGAGGAAATCATAAAGGCGCAGGAGCAGGCCGTCCCCATGTGCCAAAAGATGAGCTAGCAGGGAAGAAGACCTGCCTGGCTGAACAGAGAGTTTTGGCTGAAACTCAGGGAAAAAAAGAGAGTTTATGACCTTTGGAAGAAGGGGCAGGCCACTCAGGAGAACTATAAGGATGTTGTGAGGTGGTTATGCAGGGAGAAAATCAGAAGGGCAAAAGCCCAGCTAGAACTTAATCTCGCTACTGCTGTAAAAGACAATAAAAAATGTTTCTATAAATACATTAGCAACAAAAGGAGGGCTAAGGCAAATCTCCATCATTTATTGGATGGGGGGGAAACATAGTGACAAAGGATGATGAAAAGGGTGAGGTACTTAATGCCTTCTTTGCCTTAGTCTTTAATAGTAAGACCAGTTGTTCTCAGGGTACCAAGACCCCAGAGCTGGAAGACAGTGACGGGGAGCAGAACGAAGCCCCCATAATCCAAGGGGAAATGGTTAGTGACCTGCTACACCACTTAGACACACACAAGTCTATGGGGCCGGATGGGATCCACCCAAGGGTACTGCTCACCAAGACACTTTCCACCATTTATCAGCATCCTGGCTAACTGGGGAGGTCCCAGTTGACTGGAAGTTAGCAAATGTCACGCGCATCTACAAGAAGGGCCAGAAGGAGGATCCGGGGAACTACAGGCCGGTCAGCCTGACCTCGGTGCCGGGGAAGATCATGGAGCAGTTGGTTTTGAGGGCGCTCACGAGCCATGTCCGGGACAACCAGGGGATCAGGCCCAGCCAGCACGGGTTCATGGAAGACAGGTCCTGCTTAAGCAACCTGATCTCCTTCTATGAGCACGTGACCCACCTAGTGGATGAGGGAAAGGTTGTGGATGTGGTCTACCTGGACTTCAGTAAAGCCTTTGACACTGTCTCCCATGACATTCTCCTAGAGAAGCTGGCGGCTCACGGTTTAGACAGGTGCACTCTTCGCTGGGTAAGAAACTGGCTGGACAGCCAAGCCCAAAGAGTTGTGGTGAACGGAGTTAAATCCAGCTGGTGGCCGGTCACGAGCAGTGTTCCCCAGGGCTCAGTTTTGGGGCCGGTCTTGTTCAATATCTTTATCTACGATCTGGATGAGGGGATTGAGTGCTCCCTCAGTAAGTTTGCAGATGACACCAAGTTGGGCGGGAGTGTTGATCTGCTGGAGGGTAGGAAGGCTCTGCAGAGGGACCTGGACAGGCTGAATCGATGGGCCGAGGCCAACTGTATGAGGTTCAACAAGGCCAAGTGCCGGGTTCTGCACTTCGGCCACAACAACCCCATGCAACGCTACAGGCTTGGGCAAGAGTGGCTGGAAAGTTGCCCGGAGGAAAAGGACCTGGGGGTGCTGATTGACAGCCGGCTGAACATGAGCTGGCAGTGTGCCCAGGTGGCCAAGAAGGCCAATGGCATCCTGGCCTGTATCAGAAATAGTGTGGCCAGCAGGAGTAGGGAGGTGATCGTGCCCCTGTACTCGGCACTGGTGAGGCCGCACCTTGAATACTGTGTTCACTTTTGGGCCCCTCACTACAAGAAGGACATGGAGGTGTTGGAGCGTGTCCAGAGGAGGGCAATGAAGCTGGTGAAGGGTGTGGAGACAAGTCTTATGAGGAGCGGCTGAGGGAACTGGGGTTGTTTAGTCTGGAGAAGAGGAGGCTGAGGGGAGACCTCATCGCGCTCTACAGCTACCTGAAAGGAGGTTGTAGTGAGGTGGGTGTTGGTCTCTTCTCCCAAGTAACTAGCGATAGGACGAGAGGAAATGGCCTCAAGTTGCGCCAAGGAAAGTTTAGACTGGACATTGGGAGAAATTTCTTTACTGCAAGATTGGTCAGGCCTTGGAACAGGCTGTCCAGGGAAGTGGTGGAGTCACCATCCCTGGAAGTATTTAAAAGACGTGTAGATGAGGCTCTTAGGGACATGGTGTAGTGGGCATGGTGGTGTTGGGTTGACGATTGGACTCGATGATCTTAGAGGTCTTTTCCAACCTTAATGATTCTATGATTCTATGAAAGTGCAACATTTCCCATAAAGAAAAAGATGAGAAAATAACAATGAAGGCTGACACTGTTTATGAAGTAAATATAGCCAAAGCCATTCTTTCCTTTAAGATTGCTTTATAAAGGTACATGCACACATATACACTCCCCCCCCCCCAAATAAATTAAAATATGTGGAAATTTTCTAAATTTTTATGCTTATAAGTAATTTTATCAATGACAGAAAATGTGCAGAGGAAGAGGTGGTGTGAGCCTGATTCCATTTGAGGTGCTGACATGTTGACATCAAAATACAAGTTTTTCTATATGGTAAAGACATCTGAACTTCCATTAGAGTCCATATAATTCCATTCCAAATAACTTCACTACAGTCAGCTGCTCTCTGTTTCAGAGGGAAGATCCCTGTTCTCATTTTTGTCCCCACCAGTTTCTGTTGTGAGTATATATACAGTCACTATTTTCAGATACTTAAACTGGGTCCACACTGTCCCACTCTGGACTGTCAGTCACTTTTTAAATTGTTGGCCACCATATGGGTGTTCATCTTGTTTGTTCAGGGCTTAAAATATCTGGTAGAAAATCGCTGATATATTTGCTTTTGCAATTTCTTCTTTTAAAGAGGAATTCTGGCAAGCTGGCTGAGATGGCCTTGGAGAATAATATTCCATAGTACAGTCCTTCTCGCGTGGTCCTTTTACAAGAATCGGCCTCAAGCAGTCTGCTTCTTGTCATTAACTGAAGTAAACACAGGAGCAAGTAAGTGCACAGGAGTACACATCCACTATGCAGCAAAGCCGAACAAACCTATACACAACTTCTCTGCATAGCTTTGGTAACCCAAGCTCATTTTAACCTTCAGTTTTCCTCTTACCACAGGAAAAAAACAGTGTTATCTTAAAATCTGGTTTCTTTTTACCTGAGAGATTTGAATTCATCAAGTTCTCTTATGAAACATGATTTTTTTTAGAATGTTTCTCTACAGTAACTTCATCTGAAAAGACTGAGGCTTTAAAGGCAAGGAATCAAAATTTGTTTCGTTTCCAGGAGGAATCAAAGTTTGTTTTCTTTCCATGAGTCCTTTTCTTATAAATATTGCTGGTGTTTACAGTCTGAAAAGCATTGCTTCACACTGGGTTTAGTGTGAGAGAGTGTCAGTCTGCATCTGAAAGGTGAGATTCTGTTTTGTGCGTCCAAAGGTTCAGCTTGGGATCAGCAGTCTGAGTCAATAAGGATGGAGCATGAGGGTGACGCAGACTTGTTTAGGCCATTCCAAGACTGCTCTAGGGTTTGGAAGGAAAAAAAAGATTAAAAAAAACCATGGACGCACAGAAAAAAGAGAAAAAAAAGCAGTGGACAGCTGTAAGTCTCCAGTATGAAGAAGTTGTTTATAAAACAAAATACAGGTTTTTGTAAAGCGATGAAAGATATGGATTTGATAGAAACTTATTACTTCATTTGTGTTGTTTCTACTTCCTTTTTACTTTTGATGCATGCCTAGATGCTTGTGCAATGTTAAAAATATAGGATGTTTTTGTGCTAACTCAGTCTTTACTATACTAACTCCACAGAAAAACAGTCATTAGTTTCTTGGCTTGTCTGCTTGGTAAATTCTCCAGTTAATTTGATCCATTTAACAGAAATTACAAACAACAGGTCAAATTCAGTTCCATTATTATTAAATGGGAAGACTGTATTCCCACAATAATGGTGAATTTCTAATTGCACTTTTACGCATATGTTTGATTTTCATTATAGCAAATTACTCTTGCCAGAGCTGTTACAAAAATCAGAGCAGAAAGCCCTAATTAAAAGGGTAAAACAGAGAACTTCATTGCAGCCATGCTTGATAACAACATAAATATGTGAATGTGTCATGTTTTAAAGCATTGTAAAATGCAACAATGCTATTTATCATTCCCTTCCAGAATGAGAAATCCAATTTAAATAAATGTAGATCCTATTTTACTGGACTTCACTGGCTTTGATTCTTACTTCAATCACCATGTTTTATTTTACATCCCATGTCTTTTGAAAATGTTGTCCTTCAAGAGCACCACATTTATTATGGGAAACATTTACAGAAAATGATAAAACTTTTTAATAAATGAACTGTTTTTAAAACTAGTAAATTATGACAATTTTCAAAATGATGCTCAGGAAAATATAGGTAGAAGGTATAAAAAATATTCCTTTGGGTTCAGGTGTTGCTGAATATGGTACAATCACCTTGATACGCCCGTGGCTTGTCTCTAGTACTTGATTGCACAAACTGGCATTAGCTGCCTCAGAACAACAGAATAACACCCTAAGAATAAAACTTTCTTGCAGTGGAGTGTTACAAAGCTTATTAAGTGTCATTGTTGGCTATTTCTGTCATCAAGATGGAGCATTTAAGTTACAATGGGGGAGGTTATAGGTACTTTCCCCGTTTAGGCCTAGGATAAATGTCCTAATGGTGCCCCTATATCCAGAACTTCAGATGCTGTGTCTCAAAATGAAGTAAAAACATTTTGAATATTTAAATATATATGATTGTTAGCATATATGATTGTTGCAATACACTGAACCAAGGAGAGCAAAGACAGAGAGAAAGACACATTTTCTTCTTAGCTGCCAAGCAGATGACAAATACACATGCAGTGCAGAATAGCTTAATGCCTTCCTAGACCTGCTAAGTAGAATAAGTCACCCTGTATGACTCCTGTAAACTAATCTTTTAAATTACTGCATTTTCAAAATAATATGCCCATCATCACATACCAGAACAACTTCATTGCTGACTTAAGTTTGCAGGATACTATTATTAGTGTGCAAGGCAGAAGAATCTATATGATAAAGGGCATGCTATCTGTTCCGACCAAAGGAATAATTTTGTATTGATAACTGAAGTGTGAGACTTACATTTCTTGCTAAATATAATAATAACTTAGCAAGTCAGTTAGTTAATATGGTATCAAAGCAGTATGATAATTTTAAGATTTAGTATTTAGTGTTAAAAGGTGAATGTAATCTACTTTACTTGGGTGTAATGGTTCACATGAAAATTCCTTTCCTGGCTTTTAGTTCTTGCTCTTATAGTGTATTTCAATTCTGTAATGGCCATTCTATGGTACATTTGTATCTTTTCACTCAAAAGTACTAAAAAAAGACAAACCCCAAACTTTTTCTGGAATATTTATTTAACTAGTAGAATCATAGAATAGTACTTGAAAGAGACATTATAACATGTAGGAAGATCATTGGTAGCTTTCTAGAAGTATCAAGTATAGGAACAATTTATACTTAGTACACATCTTCTGACAGGAAGAGATGTTTATTTTGCATTAAAGAGGAGAAATGTTACATGACAATATTTATAGTAGTAGAAATATTTAGCTTCAAATTATTCTATTTAGATACATACACACACACACACATATTACACACACACACACATATATATATTTTGTTACCCATGTTCCACATTTCCTCTGGAGAACTAGTCTTCTATGGTTTACCTAAACTGAATTTTTGACAGTTTCAGGGTTTAATACTCCTCCTACTCTTGCTTCCATGGCCACCAAAGAACATCTCTTTTAGTCTAAATACTAAACTACCTTCCTGTTCTGATGTCACTAATAAAACAAATTTACTTAAGAATAACATCCCCTGATAGCACCAGAGCTATAACACCTCAGTTACTGGATGCTTTTTTCCAGGACAGTGGATTCACTAGGTAACAATTAGAGGACAAAAAATATGTTACATGTAGCCATATTTTCAAAGTAACATTTCTACCTTGCAGTTTTCAAGAACTTAATGTAAAAAATGTCTGTTACATTGACTTAAAAATGCTTTTCTTTCTTGTAAGTAGTATGTACCTATTCCTGATTGTTACAAGAATTTTGCAATGCAATCAGTATTAATATGGACCTACCTAGTTAGAGTCAATAGAAAGATTCCCAAAGATCTCAGAGGACTTTAACCCAAGGTTATAGTTACTTTACCTTGTATTTCAGCCAAATTGAACAAATATCTCTCCTGATTCTTGGATGTGATGTATCAAGTAGGAATTTATTACAGTGCTCTAAGATAATCTTCCTGGGGAAAAAAAGAAAAGAAAATCCCAAACCCCAAACTATTTCGTGTTGTTGCTAAAGAACTGCCAAAAGTTTCATATAATTTTCCACCTGCTGCCACTTTTCTGTCCCTGGATGAGATTTCCCATAGGGGAATTAAAGCATATGGTACCAAGACTGGAGGCTTAGTAATACCTAACAAAGTCTCTCCTTGATAATCAACGGTAATCTGCAAGGCATTTCAGAAGCTTGTATCTGGCTTCACAAACACATGCATAAGTGAAATTCTGTTCCATACAGTAACGCTTTGAAAGTGCCTTGCTTGTTTAAACATACCATTGGGAGAAACAATCTGTTTTGCTAATGTCTTAAGCTCTTCAAAAAGAAGCTTCCTGGTTTTAAATTCATGGTGTTTTTTTAATGATACCTCACTGTTGGGAAACGGGGAGTCTGCTATGGTGCTTTGTTGCAGAGGTTGTTTGGGAAGAGCTGACAAGTAACCTACTTTTCCATTCCCAGAAAGCACTTGAAAAAAAGAGACATACATTTTCATTAGTGCTAAATAGTAACGGTTTCAACACTGATTCTTTTTTTCTTAACAAGTGTAAACTAAAAGCTTCCCAAAACACACAACCCTAGAGTTTAAGGCTCTTAGTACTCTGCTGCATATGAAGAGCCATGGAAAATGGTAAAGGTGCTCAGAAAGAAAAATCCTAGTTTAAATAAAGGTATCGCAGTGTGGTCCTAACTGTTTCTGATGGATTTTTCCCTTTATGAATTTATTAAATACTTGCAATTGCATTTCTGCACTATTTCCCTGATTGAAGGAGAACTAGAGGGTGTGTTTGTGACTGATTGCAATTCCTGATTGATAGGGAGAACGACAGATTGCTATTAATATCAAGTCAACTCTTTTTAAGGAAATATGCCTGACAAATACTGACTGTTCCTATCAAGAGTCTCTTGTTTATTGCAAGGCTGATTGCTTTAAAACCCACACTGAGAAAAATAAAATCTAATTTTTATACTTGCATTATCTTTTATATAACCTCTTCCAAAAACTTTATTTAATATGATGGAGTGGGCAACTTGTGTTATAGAGATGACAGAAGAGAATGGTATGAGGACAGTATATTTTGACTATAGTGAAAGTATGCTTTAAAGGAAGAGGCACAATGGTTAGAAAATGTAAAAGTCCCCTAGCCTGTACTGCTTAAAACATAATAAAGATATTGATTGGTACTGTAGGCTCACATGCTTTTCTGGCCAGAACAGTCTGATTATTTAATCGACGTTACATAGTAGGGTGGGGAAGGAAAAAAAAAGGCATTTTCAGAGATGTAAGAGTGAGCTGGAGATTTATATATGTTGCTTGCATGTGATTATATGCGTTATTCATATATAATTCAAAATATTCAGAGAAACTAGGAGTCGATCCTCTTTCAGCCCTCTATCCTAATACCCCTGCCAGAAAGAAAAGCAAAACCAAGATGGTTCCTAGTCAGGAGATTTACTCAGTTAACATGAATTTTCAAGCAATGTTAAGTTCATTTGTCTGTTTTTTGAGCAACTGGAGTTCATGTTTCCAATTTTATTTCTATAGCTACTAAGCTAAGTACTGTTTGATATACAGCTGAGACGCTAATGTATTTTACTCTAGAAGTTTTAGTCACTAAACATGATGAGAATCTCAATAAAAGCTTGGAAACGTGTGAGATTATGCAGATTTAGAGGAAGAGCCTGAGTTTTCAGCCCCACGACCAAGACCCACTTTTACTTTGAGCGGGGAAGGAGGGGCCGGGCCAAGGCAACCCTCTGGCGCTGGGTCCCCCATACCCCAGGGTGCATTGGGGCCACCCCATACTGTCAGCTTTACCTCAGAGTTAGACATCAGGTTGTAGATCAATGGTTTGTGCACAGGATGATCTGGACACCTGTGTGGTTGCAATTACATGTTGAACTCCTGCATGCTGGGTAAGGGTTTGTGGCTGAGCAATGTCATAGTGAGGGCAGCTCTTCCCTGGGTGAGGAGAAGGGAGTGCATTTTCCATAGGGCTGTATGTTTTTTAAACCGGTAATGGTCAAATAGGGATAGGAAATTATATGGAAATATTCCTACTGCACACGTAAATGCTGAGAAGTTCAAGAAAAACCTCAGGAATCCCCAAATGTGAGGATGGCTTTATCTGACATATAATGAAAAAAAGAGGGGGACCCACTGCCAAATATCTAGACAGAAAAACAGCCTCATTTAAATATGTCAGCATGTATTTGTGAATAGGGGATATACATGTTCTTGATGAGAATTGTAGATAACAGGTGACGGTATGTCCAGGAATGAGAACAAACCATCTGTATCCTGGTCTATCTACTGCCAGTGCTTAATTCTGAGAGCCACTTACTGATTCTGGTAAAGGTCCCCCAGAGGCCCCATCTTTGGATTAAGAGTGCTGGACATCCAGTAAAAGTGCATGTGTTTTTGTACTGCTTGCAGGTATAAAAGCTCAGGGGAGACATGTTTCTGTGCTGTAACTTCCAGGAAAGGTCTTGCTGGAGCAAAAAAGCATAGGGTGTATAAATCAGATGTGCTTCTTCCTCCTTCTCCTTTTCCCACTTGCTCAGATAATGACGAGAGGAACAATTTTATAACTGCTTTGGTTTCAGGTGCCTTGAGTACTTCTCAGAAGTTATTATAACAAAATAAAAGGTAATAATTTGTTAGGAATACATTTAAGAGCTAGAACTCAAGTGACCCACATGAATGTCAAGTCCATAATAGCTTAGAAAGAGCTTCCTAAATATTGGTGGTTCATTCTCAACTGTAGGTGGCTCCTTGGGGTCAAAAGTTCCCAAAAATGAAATGCTTGTTTAGCAGCCTTTACATCTTGAGCGCAGTTTGGTAACCAGTGTGATTGTTGCAGACCTGAGATTTGTGATGTTAGTCTGCTTCTCATCTGTCTAGTGATACGGCCCGTGTTTGTGGGATCCGAATGAAAATAGATGTTCAGAAATGTATAGTGTAGATATTTAGTTTTATACAAGACATCTGTGAAAGATTCAGATGAAAATGGAAATCTAATGTTTTAAGTGACTGATTGCCACTTATCAGGAAAGCAAACAAATAACCAAAACACAACAAAAATCCCACCCCCCAGAAAAAAAAAACAGTAAAGAAGAAGGAAAATAAGTTCTCTTCCTCCAAATGTGGTGTTCTTTCACAGTAGATCAGCTGGTTTTGTTCAAGTCTCCTGAATCTATAAATTAAAATACAATTCTTGCTTGCTGGTCACTGGGGAATTAAACATATACCATTGTATTTTTTTCTCTGATATTTCTACTCTTTCATTTTCAGTCCTGGTGTGAACCAAGGTTTTTCTGGTCTAGTTTAACCTGGAGCTGATCCTGTTTCTCCCTTGTCTTTTGAAGGTGTGTAGTAGAGGTAAAAATATTTCTATATTTCTGGATTTCTAGAGCAGAACTGGTCAACAAAGTATGTTGGTGGCATCCTTTTGTCATATGGCTGAAGATGATTAGATTAATAGTTGAGACTTGATGGGATTGGGGGGAGGGGACAAGGAAGGAGGGGAAATGATAATATGTAAGGGATATTCAATTCATTTGAATGAGTAATACTCACAGTATTATTAATGAAAATAAATAAGAAAATAAGGGAATTTGCCTTTTATGTCATCTACTGGTTTTATAAGAAAACAGATATAGAGTTAAAACTGTGCATTAATTTGATAACACTAGAGGGAAAGATTGATCTAAAAGGCAAAAAAACCAAAAGTAGTGTTATTCTTTCCGCAAAATATCACAAAATAACCTATTGCTCTTTGACTGATCATCCATTTGGGAACATTAGCCTGGAGTTTTGCTGTTAAACATAATTGGCTGTCTTTAATCTCTTGCGTTTGGATAACATGTGTTTTTATTGATGTTAAATGATCCCTGAGGGATGCTGAGTACCTAAATAATTAGTGCTTATGAAGAAAAGTAGTGAGAATAAACATTTCTATTCAAGTATTGCTGCGCTGCTGGCTCTTGGATTTTTTTTAAGGATGAGATGTAATGCTTTGCTTTTAATCCTATAGCATAGGATTAAATAGCATAAATCCAAACTAAGAAAAGATATGTGGTGGTTTGGTTTTTTTAAGTGAAAACTTGTTTGCCCCTTAACATTCTGTGAATATACTGAATAAACCTTTCCTGGGAAGAAGTTAGTTGGGTTTTTTTTAATGGTTCCTGAAATGTAAGGGCAAGGGGTAGGCGTCTTAACAGCTGAGAGGTGAGAGAGAAACTCCATTAATTATGAAGTCTGCACCCCACAGATGTGTATATATACACACCATTCATGTTTAGACTGTTTATGCAATGTTTTGCAGGACTATGTGTTTCTGGGTAAATTTTACCATGCATGAATAAATGTTTTAACTTTGGGAATCCTGGAGAGAAATATGCAGTCTATAGAAAGAACAAATACATACAGAATGGGACTATCTTTTTTTAACCAATCAAAGACTTTTACATTTGTTTCCCTTTATTTTATTTTACTGAAAGCTGAATAAATGCATAAAGAAGTGATCTTAAAGCTATGGAAACTCATAGTTACTTACTTCTACTTAAGTATACGTAGATGCATTTTATAAACACACATATTAACTTTATATAAATAGAGTTGTTGTAAAAAAGATAAATATGTCCTTTCTCGACTTTGATATATACCTTCTAGTAATACAATATATTTTATAACAACATAACAGAAAAATTTATTTCTGAATAAATGCAGTTCATTAGCAATGAGTAAAATGTATTGAAATGCCCACTGCCTATTCTATAAATAAAATCTTAAAGGTCTCATCAGAACACTTGTATTTAACAAAAAGAAGGTGGAAAAGAGAAGTTTAATTAAACATGTAATGAGATGATTATTAAAAGATCCATTGTAGACTTGTAATTATTAACTCTAGGTCAATGGGGCTCAGAGATCAGAAGCTCAAAAGTGCTTTTTTTTCTTTTCTTTTTTTTTTTTGGTTCAGAGAAGAACTGTCTTATGATAAATACAGGGTAGAGCGTCAATTCCATTCCCAAGATTGCTCTGATGTTCTTGTCTGACCTTGGCTGATGCATAGCTTATATGCTCCTGAGATTCACTTCTGAAAAAAGAAACAGAAGATTCTGTTCTTCTAATTTCCTGGAGCAATTTGAAGCTATATTTCAGCTATGTGATGCATTTGGAGAATTTCAGCTATGAGGACCTATTATAATATTGTTGACCAAAGCTGAAAAGAAGAAATCAAAGTGCGAGTATGACAAAAGACAAATGGCAGGTAAAGGGAAAAAATAAAGGAAACAATAGAAAGATGAAAGACAAGAAATTACAAATGAAAGAAAGAAAGAGAAAATAAATCTGACATATGGGATAGAAAATAGTATGTCATTCATGATTTTAATTTGTTCATATTAATTTCTATTTCCCAAGTACACATGAGAGTCAGCTTAAAAAAGTCAGCATTTTGGAACTTTTTTTGAAGCAACTCAGGGATTTTTTTCAAGCTGCTTATGGCCTTGGAAGATCTGCCAGGCAGGCCAGAACTGCGATGTTTCCATTTTGAGCTATGGCTGCTAAGCTTGCTGCTGTTGCTGATTCTGAGTTCCCCATGGGGATTTCTCTCCCTACCCTGCTGGAGCCCTTTAACAGCACCTGCTGCCACGGTCTTTGCCTCAAAGGTGGGATCACTGCAGTGTTAGTGGAAAACAGTAGAAACAAGATGAAGGTAGATTTTTTTTTTTTTTGGTTGGTTGGTTATTCCTCTCCCTTCCTGCAATTTCTTGATGCAGAAATCTCACTTTGCCTGGCATTACCTTTGTAAGTACCACCTGATACGCTGCTCATGTTTAACGTGTCTCATGTGATCTGTACTTGAACCATCTCCACTTTACATGTTACTCTTTTGTAAGATTTTGGGGGAATTAGCAAAACATTAAAATAATATTGAAAGAAATATACTGTTGCTTGAGTATAGACCTCAGTCCATTTCTTCTCATTCAGGTAGGCATGCAGAGGTTGTCATGTCCTAGTGACAAGAATGACAAAATTTATCTGTTATTTCTTTAATACACAGTTGTTTGCTGCTTCCTGGACTTCATTCATGTGTGAATGAATTTACAGTGCTTTCTGCTGACAAAAGCCATTTCAGAAGGCATTGGCAAAGGACCAATTCCAGTGACCCTGGTTTGCATTATGAGCTTCTTGGAGACCCAGGAAAGTCAATGGAATATTAGCAAATTGCAGTCTGGATGGAGTTATGGATGAACATAATTGTGTCATGAGCTGTGCTACTCAGAGTGTTAATATGTGACATTTTTTCCTTTATTGGAAATCTGCATCTCAGCTGTTACAACGGAGGGTATAATAAAAGAATGAGTTATGAGCTGATCTAAAGGAAAGTACCCTGTGGGTGTGAATGTATTCTCAAGCAGATGAAGCAAAAAAGGAATCTGTTATGTTTGCTAACTGGTACATTGTATTCAGGTTAATTTCTCACTAGTATTAGTGTTTGAATTCAATATAAAAACATCTTAACTGTTCGTGGTGTCATTATTAGAGAAATAAGTCAAATTCCTTTTATTTCTCACTATTAAAATGCAAGACCAACTTATTTTTGGAAAAAAACAAACATGAAAAATAATTTTATTCTGCAAAAAAGACAATTTCAAATTACTTGTGGTATGTGGTAATGTTGATGATTCCTCTAAGTGTTTCAGAAAATCATTTTATGGTGGATTTAATAATAACCTTCTAGAAAACATGTGCAAAGGTAACTCTGCAGTCTCCACAATCCTCACCTTCACTAGAAGCTTCCTATCTAGGCTTTCCCTTTCCTCCAGCATGACTATGCCCCTATGTTTCTTCTGACAAAAGCACAGGACAGAGAAAGCAGCTAGAGACACTTTAGAAAAGGAAAAAATAACCTTTTGATGTCAAACAAAGGTAAGCAGGCAAAATCCAATTTTGTTAGAAATCATATACAAGCAAAATTGAGCTTAACAGTCTTGCTGCTGCCATACATTATACTTGTTTATCAATAATATAATCAGTGAATTTAAATCTCCCTATCTATAGGGAAGCACTTTGTCATGATAAATTTTGTTTAAATCACACATTTTATTACAGTCCTGATGTTTGTCTCCCTTCTTAATGGCCCTCCCTTTTGTCTCCCACTTTGTCTCCTTCCCTATTTCCATCGTGCCAACCATCTCTCTTGCTGTTAGTCTGAGTGAGCTTCCACTGACATCTGGGGTTTGAAGTCTGAAGAAAAGGAAGTGGTGCACAGAAATCTGAGAGAGGTGGCAGATGTTGTGACATTGTCCTTCAGGTGTCTTCCGTGGCTGTTATTGAGCAGTTTCTGTCAGGTCCAGCTTGGCTTCACCAGGAAATGTGTCAGAGCACTGAGCTCACCAGCAGGCTCCAGCTGGCATTTGGGAATGAGGGTCCTGCCTGGCTCTCCTCCTGGCTCACCGTGCTGCTGCTTGGCAGCACTAGGTAGGGGGAAGAAAATCAGTAGCACAGATTTTTGTCCTAAGAAACAGCACATCTTCTCAGGGAAGTATGGATCTGTTTCCTTCCAAGACTTAGTATCCAGAGGTTTAGCTTGGAAAGGTGATTGCCCCTCAGTGTTTCACACCTCAAAATAGTCATTTGCTTTACCTATTAAACCTCTTAAAATGAGGTCTAGACAAAGATTTCTTGTAAATGAAAAGCATAACAACTTTGCATTGCCTGTGGTAGCTGGATGGCATATTGATCTGAAGGGATTACTTGAAGTTTAGGGGTTAGATTCATGAGCACTTTACTTTAGACTGGGATAGCAAAGGTATCCACAGGCTCATGAAATTGTTCCTGAATTGTGACTTACAGCCAGAGAACTTAATGCAAACAAGCACTGCCTTTTTTTTTTGTTGTGAACTAGTGATTCATATTTGGTCAGGCTATTTCTGGAACAGTACTGGAAATTTCCAGATGAGTTACAAGGCAAATGGCTACAGTAGTAACATCATGAATCAACAGGTGTAGCAAATATAGCTCCATAGAAGAACTGGGATAAATAACCCAGCAGTGTAAGTCTTGGAAACACACTAAGGCTGAGTTTTCATTTATGCATTTATCTTCTTGACAGTGTATTGTAGGTTTGTTTTTGGTTTTTGGTCAACACCTGTGGTGTTCAGTCTGTTAGTTTCCTTGGGTGAGTAACGACCTTTCCGTTTCTTCTTGGTCAAACTCTAAAAGACTGCCAGATTACTGAAATAATTCTCCTGAGGGGGAAAAAAAAATCCTTGTTTCTACTTTGCTAATATGTTAGAAAGTAGCAGCATGTTGTTCAGAACCAACAGAGTCTGCTTCAGTCTGAGTTTAACTTGTCAGCGTTATTTAGTGCAAGTTGTTTGCTTAACAACTGAGATGTTCCAGATATCTCATTTTTCTTGAAGACCATTTTGAAGGTACAATTTTTCTATATCTTCCATACCCAGCCAACCTTTATGATGTTATTTATCAAACACATAATAAACTGTGTCAAATAAAACACAATCAATCTACTCATTCTTTCTGTTCTGTTAATTTCTGAGGCAGCCGGTATGGACATGGGTTTCTTGAGACATCGGTGCTGTTGCTGTCAGTCTGCTTGTTCTGGCCTTGCCACGCCTCAGCTCAGCTGACTCCACCTGCTGTGAATTTTGCTTGTCAAAAGAGATAATACAGCAAAATAGTTTCACCTCCATCCCTTTTGGGGATGTATCTTTATCATGGATAAAGGATCATATATTGGTGAAGTTATCCAGCTCAGGGGTTGGGCTGACTTTTATATTTCTTTATTAGAGAGTTGTTGGGAGCTTTTTTCTTCAGCTCTTTTGAGGACCAAGTTCTAAGACCATATAGTGTAACAAATTTATGAGCTCTCACATCATAAAAAATGGATAACAAGTTAAAAGATTAACAGAAGGAAAAAAAAAAATACACGGAATCACTGTGAATTCAGTACTAAAGCAGGAAATGGTAACCCCAACATCTCCTGACAGTGTTTCTGGTTTTGGAAGATGATGATTCCAGATTCCAATCAAGAAGCCTCATCCGAGTCAATAACTCTAGTGATTCTCGGTACTTTCCTGAATAGACAGCACTTGCAAAGCAACAAAAACCCCCTTTAATTTGGTTTTAAGAAAACATTATTAATAGCTGTCTGGGAACAGAGAGTTATTGGAGAATGTGTGATTTGTCATTTGGATTGCAGCTGCTTTGTTGGTGTAAAACTCTCTTTACAGACCTGTAATTGCATGACCTTAAGTATGCCTAACTTAATTATAATTTTAAACAAGTTAATTAGATTATTTGATGAATTATGATATGGAGAGAAGTTGGCACAGCATTCAAGATGAATGGAAGCGAGCCTTGACCTTTGCTTCTATCAGTATGTTCTGCATTTTCTGGTAATGTTTCCTTGCACTACAAGTACGAAAAAGTCTTGTTAAATATTTGTGAGGAAGTTTTAAATTCCTCCAGTTTATGGAGTCATAAACAAAATTCTTACTCTCTATTTAATTTTTCTGATTAAGCCTTCAGTATCATTTGAGTTACACTTATGTCAGCATATGTGATATCCTAGATGAACAAAATTAATGCAGTTTAACTACTTCCCTTGTATGCATGCTGAATCTAAAAGTAGGCATTAATGCTTACTCATTGAGTGCAGACGTTGTTGTAGGGATTTCTATAAGCTTTGATCTCTGCACAGTGGGGTGCTCAGTTTATATACTATATAATGATATAATTTTACAAAATTGAAAAGAGGAAAAATATCAGGAAAAAATATGGATTCAATTGAAGGAGCACAGAAAAAAGGATTCATTACATATTTCTTTAAGCAAGAAACTTTTCCCTGAGATGAACTGCGAATTTGGCTAGGAAAAGGCAGACTGCAATAACGCAGCTATTAAGGCATCAAGCTTAGTCTAACCTTCAAATCTGTTTTTTTAAGTAGGCCACATGAAAAAAGACACGTAACAAAACAAGGGTTAATAGGATCTGATAATCTGAATGCATACTTAATTACAGATTCAATATTCAATTACAGGACATATTCTTTACAGTGGTAAACCTGGAAGTACATCTGTATACTCTAATGACGAAGATAGCACATATATTTTACCCAGTCTGAGAGACCATTGGACATCAGCTATTTCCTTTCCATGTGCTGCTAGCCATGACAGGAAAGCTGCCCAGCTCCAATTATCCTATTTTATCCCTGTAAAATGGTTATTTTGCAAAACCTGGACAGTGGTGTGGATCAAAACATCCATACTTTTTTGAAAAGAAATGGCAGTGGGGAAAAATTACACGTTGATGAATTTGAGGCACTGGGACGTGAGATCCTGGTTCTTTGTGGTTAAAGTGGTAGAGGTGGTGTTATTGCTTTTATGTGTTAGGATCAGGAGACATAAACTAAATTGCACAAGAATATCTACTCTAATATTTTTAGTGGTTCAGGCCCATAGTACTAAAACATTGACTTCTTGACATTTTCAGTTCAAGACAGTGACAGAAGGCCCATAACAGAAATGAATTAGCTGAAAAGTGTATTTTTCCCCTATCCTGTGTGGGTAGTCATCTGAAAAGGGCTATAAACACTCCTACACGTTTGTGTAATCCAAGTCTGTTTCTCCTAGGCCCCAAACCACTAAAGTCAAAAAGAATCTTTCTGTTGACTTTAGCTGTGGATGAATTTGTCACCTAGCAAAGTACTCTCAAGAAACAACATCTACTGATATAAATAGTTATTTTCACTGGTATCTTTTTTACTTGATAGCTTTAAAATAGTATTCTGCCTAGGCTTATTTGTGAAGCTGCAGTAGTTGTACATATGCAATGGAGAGGCAGGTGTACATGTGAATTAAAAAAAACTTTGTGGGGATTTTGTGTATGCATTTCTTCTTTCTTAAGGTTTGCTATTGGAAAATTAAGACTGTTCACAGGAGAAAACCCTTCATGAAAGAAAAACATCGCTATTTTCTTTTATCTTTCCAATTACGTTTATATATTTTCAGATGGTGGTGTAAGTAGTCTGCAGTTTTGAAAAAGGGCTATAGAACATATAGTACGTTGGAAAACAAATAATAAATATAAATCGATTTTTTTCAGTTGCTTGAAGCTACACATTATTAGTTTTCAAAACGTAATCACCTTTTCTTCTCTGCTGCAGAATCAATGTTCAGCTATCATCTTTATAGATTAAAAGGCTGGAATAGTTTCTCCTCTTAGTAAGTGCAAGCACATACTTTTGAATCAATAATATTTTAATTTAAGCATACATAATGTTAAATCTTTGTAACATACTTAATGGAAGTCTTTTTATTAATATTTATTTCTATCATTGGAAGAAGATGGAAAATACGCTTTCTGTTAACATGCTTGGAATTAATACTATCTTTGATGGCAAGAATCTGACTCAAAATGTGATCTTCCCAATAATAATAAGTCCAGATTATTAATTATGTGTTCTTTGGTGTATTTTGACTATAGAGAAAAATACTTTTACTTCTGGGCCATGCTGTCCTTGAAATTCAAGGAAATTCAAGCCCCAAGTTCATAAACAAATCTTTGCATTTTAGGTAGGTTCAGTCCTAGCTAGACCTTGCGTTGGTGGTACTTTCTCAAGAAGTAACCTCTCTGTCTCTCCAGTTTTTCCTGGACTGTTATGAATTAGTCTGTGGTACTCATGGGCACAAGATCACAGTAAGATCAAGGACATGGCAGGATTTCATATAAAGGAGAAAGATAGTGAAACTACTTGGAATACCATTAATGAAGTTCCAAGCCTGGAAAAAAGACTGTTTCGAAAGGGCATGACTCTTCAAATATTAAACTTTAGCTACTGAGCTTTCTGTATTGGCAGATGAATCCCTACTTTTCAGTGAAAAATTGTTTTCAATGCTCCTCCTGAATCTGAGGCATGTGGTGCTATCTAACTTGTTCAAGCCAGAACACTATAAAAAGTGCAATGATTGATTCTATATCCTGCTGTTCATCACATGCTTCGTCCTTGTGAATTTTCCAAAATTTGTTGTTATCCAAAAATTACGTTGCTTGTTTTTTCAAGTTTCAAATGCAACAAACCACCCAAACCAGAACTGTTTTCCTCCAGAACAAACACTGGTGACTTAAGGTAAAAATGACTCCTGATTATGTATATTGTTCTTCCCAAATAGGCAGCAGGGCTCAAGCTGATGAAGCCTTTTGAACAGATTCTTCAATACATAGTTGATACGACTCAGGTGAGGAATGAAATAGTGAGCAGGCCTAAACCCGAGCTGTATTGGCAGTTTCTCCCTCAAGCTGTTTGCTATTTCCATGTGTGGGAAGACAATATTCTTGCCTTGGGCTTGTGTCATGATGGAGATAATGTGATCACCGATTTCATTTCCTCAAGCTCAGACAGGGTACCTCTTGAAGTGATTTGCCTAGAAGGACTCATAAGATTTAAAGAATATTCGTTGCATAAGTAATTGGGACAGGTGGGAGATGTGGCGGTGGGAGGCCGGCTTGGGCTTAGCGACCATGAAATGATAGAATACTCAATACTCAGTGAAGTACGGAGGGGGGCCAGCAAAACCGCTATCATGGACTTCTGGAGGGCGGACTTTGGCCTGCTCAGGACACTGGTCGAGAGAGTCCCTTGGGAGACAGTCCTGAATGGCAAAGGGGTCCAGGAAGGCTGGACGTTCTTCAAGAAGGAAGTCTTAAAGGCGCAGGAGCGGGCTGTCCCCATGTGCCGTAAGAAGAACGGGCGAGGAAGACGTCCGGCCTGGCTGATCAGGGAGCTCTGGCTGGGACTCAGGAAAAAAAGAGAGTTTATCACCTTTGGAAGATGGGGCAGGCAACTCAATAAGAGTACAGGGATCTCGTTAGGTCATGCAGAGAGGAAATTAGAAAGGCAAAAGCCCAGCTAGAACTCAACCTGGCCACTGTCGTGAGAGACAACAAAAAATGCTTTTACAAGTCTATTAATGACAAAAGGAGAGCCAAGGAGAATCTCCATCCTCTATTGGATGCGGGGGGGAACGTTGCCACCAAGGACGAGGATAAGGCTGAGGTACTTAACGCGTTCTTTGCCTCAGTCTTTAATAGTCAGAGCAGTTATCCTCAGGGTACTCAGCCCCCTGAGCTGGAAGACAGGGACGGCGAGCAGGATAAACCCCCCATAATTCAAGAGGAAGAAGTTAATGACCTGCTATGCCACCTGGACACTCACAAGTCTATGGGGCCAGATGGGATCCACCCGAGGGTACTGAGGGAGCTGGCAGAGGAGTTTGCCAAGCCGCTCGCCAAGCCGCTCGCCATCATTTACCAGCAGTCCTGGTTAACTGGGAAGGTCCCGGACGACTGGAGGCTTGCCAATGTGACGCCCATCTACAAGAAGGGCCAGAAGGAGGATCCGGGGAACTACAGGCCAGTCAGGCTGACCTTGGTGCCGGGGAAGATTATGGAGCGGTTTGTTTTGAGGGTGCTCACGAGCCATGTCCGGGACAACCAGGGGATCAGGCCCAGCCAGCACGGGTTCATGGAAGGCAGGTCCTGCTTGACCAACCTGATCTCCTTCTATGACCAGGTGACCTGCCTAGTGGAGGAGGGAAAGGCTGTGGATGTGGTCTACCTGGACTTCATAAAGCCTTTGACACTGTCTCCCACGACATTCTCCTAGAGAAGCTGGCGGCTCACGGCTTAGACAGGTGCACCCTTCGCTGGGTAAAAAACTGGCTGGACAGCCGAGCCCGGAGAGTTGTGGTGAATGGAGTTAAATCCAGCTGGTGGCCGGTCACAAATGGTGTTCCCCAGGGCTCAGTTTTGGGGCCGGTCTTGTTCAATATCTTTATCAATGATCTGGACGAGGGGATCGAGTGCTCCCTCAGTAAGTTTGCAGATGACACCAAGTTGGGCGGGAGTGTTGATCTGCTGGAGGGTAGGAAGGCTCTGCAGAGGGACCTGGACAGGCTGGATCGATGGCCAACTGTATGAGGTTTAACAAGGCCAAGTGCCGGGTTCTGCACTTGGTCACAACAACCCCATGCAACGCTACAGGCTTGGGCAAGAGTGGCTGGAAAGTTGCCTGGAGGAAAAGGACCTGGGGGTGCTGATTGACAGCCGGCTGAACATAAGCAGTGACAAGTGTGCCCAGGTGGCCAAGAAGGCCAACAGCATCCTGGCCTGTATCAGAAACAGTGTGGCCAGCAGGAATAGGGAAGTGATCGTGCCACTGTACTCGGCACTGGTGAGGCCGCACCTCGAATACTGTGTTCAGTTTTGGGCCCCTCACTACAAGAAGGACATGGAGGTGCTGGAGCGTGTCCAGAGAAGGGCAACGAAGCTGGTGAAGGGTGTGGAGCACAAGTCTTATGAGGAGTGGCTGAGGGAACTGGGGTTGTTTAGTCTGGAGAAGAGGAGGCTGAGGGGAGACCTCATCACGCTCTACAACTACCTGAAAGGAGGCTGTAGTGAGGTGGGTGTTGGTCTCTTCTCCCAAGTAACTAGCGATAGGACGAGAGGAAATGGCCTCAAGTTGCGCCAAGGAAAGTTTAGACTGGACATTGGGAGAAATTTCTTTACTGCAAGAGTGGTCAGGCCTTGGAACAGGCTGCCCAGGGAAGTGGTTGAGTCACTGACCCTGGAAGTATTTAAGAGTCGTGTAGATGAGGCGCTTAGGGACATGGTGTAGTGGGCATGGTGGTGTTGAGTTGACGGTTGGACTCGATGATCTTAGAGGTCTTTTCCAACCTTAATGATTCTACAGTTCTAATCTAAGTGACAAATGACAAGAATAGCTGATAAGTCCTCAAAATTATTAAACATTTTTATTTATTAGTATGTCTGTTCTTTGGAAGTAATATAGCTTGGAAAAAAGGGGGTGGGTACCTTTGTCAACAGCATCCAAAAATTTGATACTAAATCTTGTTTCTGCTAGGTTGGAGCATTGCTGTTTTGATAATTCAGCTATTTTCCCTGGTACATTTTTCACTGATTATCTAATTTTCAAAAGTTTAGTGATACTAAATGCACTGAAGCTATTTATTCATTGTTTGACATCTGCTGAGTTTGTCAGGTCATAAGTGCGCAGTTGTAATTGTTAATAATGAGAATCCAGACACCCTACCTTGGGAAGCACTCTTGCAAAATAGTTCTCTTGGGCTTGAATTTGCCAATAATCTGACAAGTTATTAAGCAGAGGAGGAACTCTAATAAAATTCTGTCTGGGTCTTTTATTGAAGATCAGAAGCAGAAATTAATTTTAAGGATTTCTTTTTTTTCCCTCTTGCTAGTATTGACCATGGACTTATCCATCTTGTTTCAATTAATACCAATACTAATTGGACAGATATGGCTAGCTTTTGCTCACTTACTTATCTTGGCACAGATGTTAGGGACTGGATGCTGTGGCTTTGCAGAAGGAATGGGACTGCTTTCCTGTCACAAGGCTAGAAACTGTCTCTGCACTTACTGGGGACAGTAATAGGGATGCTACAATTCCATTGCCATCTCCTGGAAATATTCTTTGATGTCTTCTCAATCCAGGTTGGCTAGGACCACAAAACAATTACAGTCAACAACCTGAAACAGAGCATCCATGATGTATGGCCTTAAAGAGAGCTAGCTTTGAGTTTATTTGAGTGATCAAAGTGTTTCATGCTAACCCTGTAGAGCTGATTTTAAGGATCAACCTAAATGAAAAATCAAAATGAACTTTGAGAAGTGGGATGGAGGAATGAACAATATGTGCTTAGGAAAGGCACAGGCTTGTTTTCAACTATCAAACTGCTTTCCTTACAGCTATTGGCAATGGCTCTCCACTTACTGCTGAATATTTCCTCTGTGATGCTGATTTCCTTTTCTGTGTGATACTTAATAGGTTTTGTGCTTACTTGCCGTTTTGGGGCATTAAGGGGTATAGGCAGCCTCAGTCTCTTTCTCATAATGTCATGCTAAAAGGATTAGGAGGCCTGAGGCTTACTCAGTAAGCCTATGTGTCTGTCTCATCCTTCACTTTGTATGACATTTTTTTTCTTGTTGTTTCTTTTCTGGATGCTCAAACCAGGTAGTACAGCTACTAGAGATCTGAGGGTCTAAGGAGGACAGTTGCCTCCCAGCGAACTTGTGGATTTTTTTGAGTGTGGACTGTTAGAGTCAAGCTATGCTACTAAAATGATTCAAAAATATTTATGGGTTTAAAGAAAACTGGGGCCTTGTTGATTGGAGTATATTTCTCCATGCGTTACTGTTAAATTCAGTGTTGGAAATATGTAAATGCAGGGGCTGTCTTAGACCTAGACTGCGTAAGATACCATCTACGTAAATATGTGTTTGTGATTACAGATCTCAGATGGACTGACAGCTCATCAACGTAAAGACTAATGATGGGATATTTGAATATTGTAAAATGTGTCGATGAATATGCATTCGAGTTCTGAAATCAATTCATTGCAGCCATGTTTGTGCCTCTTCTGCATTTGGGCTTTGCACATACTTAAATGATTGTTTTTCTGTCTGGGAAGCAGATTTTAAAATTATCTACATATGTATTTATAGAAACTGTCTTATAAATTGGTATGCTTGAATATGCGTGCCAGAAATGTCTGTGTACTCATTCAGTACACTGAAGAGTACTTCAGTGAAGTCTTGAGATGCATCTGTTCAACCCTACATATGAAAAGAAACATTGAATTTTGGAGAAAAATGGTCTTGGAGTTATAAAAGTAAACAAACAAACAAACAAAGCCTTTAAAATGGTGAATAATTGTATACCAAAAATACATTCCAAGAAACCGATATGGATATTCTGGGAGCAAAAAAAAAATCAAGGTTGTCTGGTAAATTTTTCTTAGATCTTAGCTAACATTTGTGTAACTTTCTAACAAATTATAGCACAGTAGTAACATGCAGTATTTCTCACAAGATACTGTTATGCACAGCAAGAATATATTTTGGAGACGCAAAAGCTAAGGTTACTTGAATAAGCTAAGTTGTAAGCTGTATCAGCTACAAATATCCAGAGCAGCTCTTCAGATGGAAAGTCATGTAAGATCAAACGTGTACTGTACTGAATACTGTAATCTCCCTGAAGTCATCAGATATCTTTTGCAGAGAAGTTCCTTCTAATACTGAAAGTATTAAATAATCTTAAAGTTAGCATCAGTCATTTAAATAAAAATACCATGAGTAGAAATTCTTGTTCAGAATGTAACATTAAACAGGGAGTGCTATTAGAGTGGAAAGTTTAAAATAAAGAGAATGAGTAGAATAACATCTAGTCTAAATATGTTGAATAAGACAGGATGCACTGAATAATTTTCACTGATTGTTTGGAATTGTTCAGAGAGGTGTGGTAATAGAACTTAACCACAACACTGAAGGAAATATCTGCATTACCTTCATCTCATGAGTGACAACTATACAGTTATATTCTGTCACTTTTAAATGAAATGCTGTCTTTTGTGAACAAGCATGAAAACTAATCTCATAATTGCAACAGAGACAATTCCTTCCTTCAACATTTGCTTTTTTAATTTCTTGTCATTCTCTTCTAGGAAATATCAAATACACTAAAGGGGGTTCAGGGGAGAAGAATGAAACAATAAAATTACAGTATAAGAACCAGAATTGTGCATTTTAAAGTGATTCTATATAGTAGGTACATTTATTCCACACAGATTAGTGAGTAAAGTATTATAACAAGAAAAATAAATTATTTTTCTGGTTTCCTGGATGGTTTTTTTATGTAGATCCAATAACATTCTATTAAAAAGTTTGTTCCCTCAGATAGCTTTGTTTCTACTTTGTCAGAAAGCCCAGAGCCTTGATTATGTAGTTTAAAAGAGAGTTAATTTGAAATTGATGTATAGTAAAATATTCCTAGTATGTCTATATGCCCTGTATATTTTGTATTAAAAAATGTATAATTTTATATAAAACAATAATATTGTATAATTTTATAAACATTAAGAAAAGTGACATATGAATTGAGTGAAAAGCAGAAAAGGAGAAGGAAAAAAACCCCACAGAAAAGTGAAAATACAAAACCTCCTCTCCTTTTTTCTTTCCTAGACAAGAAATGCTTTAAGAGGAGCTGGTGCAAATCTTTTCAAAGAGTGCCAGGTCAAAGGGGAAAAAATCAGAGAGAGGAGAGAGGGAAATGGTAGATCCAGGTGTAGAATTTGGTGCAAATACAACTTTTTTTTTTTTTAAATTATAGCAACCAACTTATGCAAAACTAAGCTGGGAACTTCAGGTTTTCTTCTAGTAATTTATGTTGTCTGTGCTCTTGACTCCTGTTTCGTTCTGTTGTCTTGTGTTTAGGTTTATAGTACCACGAATAGCCTAGTCTAATGCAGCTGATCTGTGTCAAAGCATTCCAAATAACACTTCAAAAATGAACAAATAATCATTTCCTAAAATTCTAATGAAAATCTATTGTCTCTTTGTTCTTCTGTTTCATTTAGGTTCTATAATTATCCTATTTGTTCTTTTCATGCCTGCTCCACTCTTCTGATTTTCTTCTACTTTATTAAAAGCTGAGAGTACTTGTCACTGTAGTTACAGAATTAGATGTAGTGGTATATCAATCCATACACAATAATACTTTATAGATCTTCAAGATTTAAAAAATCCTGAATCTCTTTTCATTTTTCTTAAAAATCCTTTCGATTTTCTTAGCAGCAGAAGAAAGCTGTTTCAAATTGCAAGGTGAAATAGGTAGAAATACGTATAAGAATCTGGATCAAAACCAAAGAAATACTAGAAGAGTAAAATCCCATTGCAAATCCTAATTTTAAATAGAGTGAAGGGTTATCTCAGAAATGTGGTGGGTAATATTTAATTATACCTTAAAACATTTCGGTGTAACTTGTATACTTGTAACACAAGAATAGTTTTAATTCCTGTAGCCAAGAAACAGCACTCTGGGTTGAAGAGCAGTCTTAAACAAGGTGGAAGAATTATTTTATACTACGGATTCATCGTGGATTAAAATTCTTAAAATATTAAGAGTTGCTAGAAGATAGGAACTATAGTAGGAGTAAGATCTTCTGTTTTTTATAATAAAGTGAACAAATATTGCCAGTTGAGTGTCATAAGGATCTAGGCTCAAAGCTTACATTTTCAAAATCTTTCTAACTAGTCTAGTGAATGATGATCTAACAAGGAAATGTGCTCTGCTGGATCTGATACTTACAAGCAAGGAAGGTCATGGATGTGAAAGTCAGGGGCAGTTTTGGCTGCAGTGACCATGAGATGGAGCTTATGATCCCAAGAGGAGGGAACAAGACAAAAAGCAGTACCACAACATTGGATTTCAGGAGTGTAGATTTTAATTTCTTCAGAGAATCCAATGGAATAAGGCCCTGGAGAGAAAAGAGCTCTAGGAGAGCTGGTTAATATTCAAAGATCGCTTCCTCCAAGCTTAAGAAATGTCTTTCCTGACAAGTAGGAAGTGAAGCAAAGTCAGAAGGAAGCCTGCATGGATGAGCAAGGAGCTCCTAATTGAACTCAGACATGAAAAGGAAGTGTACAGGAGATGGAAGCAGGATGAAGTGACCCAGGAGGAGTATAGAGCTGTCTGATCTTGCAGGGATAGGGTTGGGAAAGCCGAGGACAAACTGTAGGTGAATCTGGCAAGGCATGTGAAGAGCAAAAAGAAAGGATTCTACAGATACATAAACAGCAAAGGAAGACTAGGGAAAATGTGGGCCCACTGCTCAATGGGGTGGCAGATCTGGGGACAAATGACACAGAAAAGGCCAAGGTACTCAATGCCTTCTCTACATTGGTCTTTACTGGTAAGACTGGCCTTCAGGAATCCCAAGCCCCTGAGATCAGAAGGAAAGTCTGGAACAAGGAAGGCTTAACCTTGGTGAGGAGGACCAGGCTAGGAAACACTGAAACAAACTGGACATACATTAATCCATACGGCCTGACGGGTAGCACTCACGAATTCTGCGGGAGCTGGCTGATGTTGTTGTGAGGCCACTCTCAATTATCTCTGAAAGGTCATGGTGATTGGAGAGGTTCCAAGAATGGATGAGAACAAATGTCACCGCTGCCTTCAAGAAGGGCGAGAAGAAAGATCTGGGGAACTACAGGGTCAGCCTCATCTCAATCCCTGGGAAGGTGAGAGAGCAACTAATTCTGAAAACCATTTACAAACACATGAAAGACAAGCAGATGATTGGGAGTAGTCAGCACAGATTTATGAAGGGGAAATAATGTTTAATCAACCTGATAACCTTCTACAATGAGGTGACTAGCTTGGTGGATAAGAGGAGAGCAGTGAAAGTTACTTAACTTGACTTTAGTAAGGCATTTGACACTGTGTCCCATAACATCCTCATGGACAAACTAATGAAGTATGAATTAGAAAAGTGGACAGCGATGTGGACTGAAAACTGGCTGAACAGACAGGCTCAGAGTGTTATGACCAGTGGCACAAAGTCCAGTTTGAGAGAAGTCATTAGTAGTGTACCCCAGGGGTTGACAGTGGAGCAATGCTATTTAGCATCCTCATTAATGCCCTGGGTAATGGGACAGACTGTCCCCTCAACAAGTTCACAGATGATACAAAACTGGGAGGAGTGGCTAATACACCAGATTGGTGTGCTGCCATTCAGAGGGACCTTGACAGGCTGGAGAAATAGGCTGACAGGAACCTCATGAAGTTCGATAAGGGGAAATGCAAAGTCCTGCACCTGGGCAGGGGTAAACCCAGGCACCAATACAGGCTGGGAGCTGACCAACTGGAAAACAGCTCCCCAGAAAAGGACCTTGGGGTCCTGGTGGACAACAAGCTGACCACGAGCTAGCAATCTGCCCTTGTGGCAAAAAAAGCTAATGGTATCCTGGACTGTATTTGGAACAGCACTGCAGGGAGGTGATCCTCCCTCTCTACTCAGCACTAGAGATGGCACATCTGGAGTACTGTGTTAGGTGCTGGGCTCCCCAGGATAAGAACTCAGACTTACTGGAGTGTATCCAGCGTAGGGCCACAAAGATGGGTTAAAGGCATCTTTCATATGAGGAAAGGCTGAGACAGCTGGGACTGTTTAGCCTGGAGAAGAGAAGGCTCAGGCGGAATCTCATTGATGTATATAAATTCCTGATGGAGGGAATGAAGACGAGGAAACCAGACTCTTCTCAGCAGTGACCAGTGACTAGCTAAGAAGTAGTGGGCACAAATAAAAACACATGAAATTCCATCTGAACACAAGAAATCATTTTTTTTATTGCAAGCGTGATCAGACACTGGAACAGTTGCCTAGAGGAGTTGTGGAGTCTCAGGTCTGTGGATATATTCACAAAACCTAACTGAACATGGACCCTGTTTGAGCAGGAGGGGTTGAACAAGATGATCTTCAGAGGTCCTTTCCAACCTCAACGACTCTGTGATACAAGTATGTTGTGAGAGGATAAAGTTTTGTTGTTAAAAGATTATTCAACATAGTTAAAGCTTCCAGAAGGGTCTCATGGTAATGAATCACTGGGATAAAATAATGGACACAAGGTCTGGAATAATGGACTGGAAAATAATGGACACAAGGTTGGAAGGTAAGAAACTTTAGTTAGTTACACATATGAAAAAGGCAAGCTTTGAATTAGCTGTTGCCATTTATGGAGAAGACCTCAGCACTACTGAGGGCAGGAAGGAGCAGTGATCAAAGTGGTATATATTGTCAGGGATTGTTAGGAAAGGGTCTGTGAATAAAGCAAAAGCCATGTCTCTGCGACAGTAAAAACCTATGACGTACCCACACCTTGACTCTATGCAGCTCTGATTTAGTGGTCTAAAAAAGCAAATCGTACAGGAGAAATACAGAGAAAATGACCCAGTGAAGCTATCTCTAAAAGGCTGAAGATAACAGAGGTTCTTTCACCCAGTACTTAATTACATTGTGGAATTTATTGTTTTAGAGTCTAGAGGAAGTAAAAGTTTATGTGGATTCAAGGAAGATTTGAGTAATTCATACATGATGAGTAATTAATAAATGATAGAAATCACAGGCAGCTACTAGCTATATCTCCACTTACCTTTTTTCTATTTTTTCCTTTCCTTTAAAATTTCTCTTCCCCAAAATCTAAGAACCTGACTACTCTAGGTCTTAACTTCTCAGGTAAAACTCTTTATAAAAGTCTTGGGTACGTGGGTTTTTATTAATGGTTTTGGAAATCATGATTGAGAGAAATTACTATAGACTGTATGACTATAAGTGTTGCTGAAGTCAAAGTCTTTAAACAGGCATAGATTGCTCAGCTACAAGACATACTAATGAGTTGGTAGCACTAGCAAGCGTACATCTGATTTTTAGAGCATATGTTCACATATGGGTACAGAGAATCTTATATGCACTCCACCATTATTGACTGGCACTATCAAAACATCTCCAGTGGTTTTGATATCCTCTAAGTACATGTGACAAGCCTCTGCAGTTTATCTGTGCTGTCAGTGAAATTACCGTGAGGAACTGTAGGTGTTCTACATCCGTTTAACTACAATGGCAGAATTATAATTACAGTGGATTTGCTTAACTCTGATCACAATAAAACAGCTTTCATTTAAGTGAAAAATGAATATTAGTATTTAATAACTATTTGCAGAGAAATGACATACTTCTATCAAAATGGAACCATCACATTTAGTGAAAGAATCCAACTCACGTAGCTGGAATAAAAGAACAATACACAATGGTATGACTTTAATGAACACTAATGGTTTACAGTATCTGAATAAGGATACTGTTACTAAACTACAGGCAAAATATGGAATGAAGACCACTTTTTCTATTGCTGTTTTTTTAAAAAGTAGCATAAATGAAAGACAATTAAAAGCTATACAAAGGCTGGTCAACTTAGAGGTAAGATGAGATTTGCATTTATGGCAAAACTGGGTTTTCTAATTTAATGAAGTTTCATTTAAAATCAAGATATTTTGGCAAATTTAAGTGGTAGACTCATCCAAATTCAGCAGAACTTGAAAGGCATCCAATGGTGTGGGTGAATTTTCCACTACCAACATCAGAAAAAAAAAATCTTTTCCAAAATTAATAAAGAAAATAATATCGTGAAAAAAATAACAGTATAAATGCAACACCTATATCACATGTGCCTGGGACAAATATCCTCTAAATATCCTATGCAATTAAATATTTATGAAAGTGTTCATGAGCAACACAGTGTCACTAAGCACTAATCTGTGCTTACTTTTTTCTTTATTTTTAAAGATTGAGCACATGTTGTTTTTCTATATTCAACATAAGAGGGGTGGGAGGTGAGGGTGAAGCAAGCCTTGCAGCACTGTAATTTGAAAAGAACAGTTCTGTATACAGCTTGGACACAGAAGCCAATGATTTTTTCAACTTAAAAGCATTTCAGAAAAATATACAGCTTGACAACAGGGGCTTGTAACTGTTCTGCAAGTACAATAGTTTAATATGAAGCAGCTAGGAATAACATCAACATTATTATCTTTCTTCACTGTTTAGTATATTTTGTTTTGAAAAATTATGATCAGTTTCCAATGTGCCAGAAATTCTCATATGACTACTTCTGTATCTAGTTTTTCAAATTGAAGTTCATCTAGTATGCACTACTGCCCTACTTTTAAATCTTATCCTGATCTCTTAACAAAGTGACAAATTATGGCCTGCACGCTCTTTAGTCCAAACAAGGAATTTCAATTCTAATACTTTATTCTGGCTGAGTTGGAGCAGGAGGTTGTGCAAAACTATTTTTAAGCCATCATTTTGTCTGTTGCCACAGAACAGCACAATTATTTATTGCAAGTACCCAAAACAATTTGGAGCAGCCTCAAAACGCTGTTCTGAAAAATTCAGTCATTTGTGCATTATGAAATAATACATGTCCTGCTCCAGGGAGTGAAATACTTTAACCACAGATGTGATTCAGTGAAGCATTCTTCTACATCCTGTCCACTGGAACTAAGATGCTGTGAATTAAAACAGCTGCTTCTGTGTGTGAGGAAACACTTAATGTCTATTTTAGTCTTCAATCCCTGATTTTATAACATAGGAGCATTAAGTTTCATTTTAGGTACATACCAGCTGTGCCACAATTTGTTTTTCATCAAAGGCAAGCAGTGCTGAGGTAATAACTTAATACCTGAGTTCACTTGGTTGGTTGAATCCCTTGTCAAGGTACAAGAGGTAGCTGAAACAAAACTTTCATTTGAGGAAACATGGGAAACAAACTGTTGCTCCAAATCTCTTTGCATTTCAAAGATGCATGCAAGAATGCACAGGTAATGCTATCTCTGCAATACAAGCTTTGCTGTTACTTGTTTCCTTCTAGATTTTTCTGCTTTTAAGTGCAATTGGCTAGTAGTGAATCTGTTGCCTTCCTTTTGCATGAAGCATGTTCAGGGTGCTTATGAGAGGTAAAGGAGAAACAACAATTTACAAGATGCTTCCACCACAGTATAAATCTGAGCTGATTTTTCTCCTCTTTTTTTTTTGATTTAATGATCTCTATGTTACTGCCCTTTGAAGAGCTTAAGGATCAAGCAGATGTTTTAGTAACTTCAGGAAAATATTTTATGCGGGGGTTGATCATCCTAGCTTTAGCATTGTACTCCCAATAGGGATCAGAGTTTGGATCTGCATCAAAAATGTAACCTATCTTCCTCTTTGTCAGCACTCTAATTCTTAATAATTCCACTAATTACTTTATAAATTAAGAATGACTATCAAGTATATATTTAAAAATGAATTATCACATATTAGACTCTTCTGTATGCATTACAATCTTCAAAAGTAGGATGGATATATTAAATATTTTAAAGACCTTTTACAAATGACACATTTCTATATTAAAATTGATATTCCATGTGTAGATGATATTTGAAGAGATTACTTTGTTTTTAATGATTTTTTTGTCAAATTTATTGATCA
This sequence comes from Calonectris borealis, assembly GCF_964195595.1. Classification (NCBI taxonomy): domain Eukaryota; kingdom Metazoa; phylum Chordata; class Aves; order Procellariiformes; family Procellariidae; genus Calonectris; species Calonectris borealis. The sequence goes on along the minus strand of NC_134313.1, from coordinate 77,343,352 downwards.
GAATACAGATATGATTTAGTAGTAGTAAATGTTCTATATCAATCCTAAGCAGAATTATGTTATCTTACTCAATCAACTAGTTCCACCTTTTATATAGAGCAAGTTTTCTTGCAACTGCCTATTGATAGTCAGTCTCCTTTTTACTGCTGATGCACGATAGCTGTGTGAAGAGTTCTCTCTTGTAACCTAAGTAGCCTACCTGTTCTTACTAGAATTTTATGAGCTACTACATCATACAAAAAGTTCACCACAAAAATAATGCCTCAGTTCCACCAGAAACTTCATACTTCTGGGAAAACTAGAGAATATTGGAAAAGCTGTGAAGTAGAAAATCATTCACATTCAGGGGCTGAGTTCTGCTATGCCTTCTTATAGTGACTATCTCACTGCCAGTAAGTCATTTGCCATTTAAAGATACACTCATAAATTCTGTTAGTCTGTTCTGATAAGAAAAAGAGCCAATACAGCTAGTGTACCTGGCCTGTTCAGTGCTGGTTTGGAATGCAGGTAACTTCAACCTTAATGATTTTAAAAGATATACAGTGTTAAGATTGATGCTATATCTCTCTAAAGAAACAAAAATACCATAATGGCAGTTTTCTTTATCTTTCTTCCTTAGGAATTAAGTAAATTTAAACAAAATTCTCTGTCTGAGAATTATTTTAAAGAGTTGTTACAAATCTAAGTCTTGTTATAAATTGTTGTTTATTACAAGTCAAAGTTGATATATGCCAAAAGTACACTTTTAATTGTAACTCGAATTCTAATTTGTTTCTATTGCCTAGAGTAGCTATTGATTTCAAGGAAACTGGCATGGATCTCAGTGTTGTTTAACCAGCTGAGTATTTATCGAATTAGTCAGACAAGTTATACAGGTCCACTGAGACAGATACTACTTGGTACTACTTTAATAGCCAGCTAGCTTTAAGGTAGCTCATGAGCAGCAGCAAAGAGAATATAAATGTAAAGATACTTACATATACACAACTGCCACTTTGTCCTTTGATGTTGCACCTAACTACGGATTTCCACATAGTTTTCTCCTAGGCTATGTAGTTCCTTGTTGTGTCAGAGAAGTAAATCTGCCACTGTTAACTTGTTCTGCCCCAATACAGAAATTTGCTTTGATAGCAAAAACTTGCAAAATCTCTTCAGAAGTTCATCATATTAATTAAGTTGGTCTCTTCTTTCACTTCTGCAATGCTATATTAACAGAATTACAGATGCTATTATATCTAGAAAATCCATTTACATCCATCTTTTGTCTTATTATCTCTTCATCACCTATCTATAAAAGGTTTTTTTTCCTCTTCTGCACCGCTTAAATGCTTTAAGCAGCTTCCATTTTTTTTTTAACCTTCAAACTGCACTGCTTCTTCTGACCGTTTTGAAAGTTTGAAATTATATGATTCTATTTCGCAACAGTAATGATCTTTCTTAAAGGAGCTATTGAAGTGGAATACAGAGGAGTGGCGCTGTGCCCTGACCTTCGAGACAAGGTTAAGAAGTCTGATCTCGGGGCCGCCAGGTGTTGCAAAAGCCTGAGTGCAGGGCAGTAGTTGTCAATGAGGTATTAGCTTATGTGGGTGGAGGGACCCAAGCAATGAAGTAAAATGATCAGAAATCTAGTGGAGAGAAGAGACTGTAGAAGGTAAATAGTTTAGTAGGATATTTGGGTCAATCAAAATTTCTAATGCTCTAATTTTGAAGTACTCCATTTCATAATGAGATGACATACTGAGAGACTTAGTCAATCTATTCCAGTGTAAATTACTTTATCATGTTTCTTTTCATTGTTCTTTCCTGGTTCATCATGGCTTGCTGAGACATAAATCATTTTTTATTGCTGTGCCCACAGGCTATTTACCCTTTCATCATGTTGTTATTAAACTTCAGTCTTGTTTCTTGTATGTTAGCTGTCACCAGGTCATATGTTTATATGAAAGAAACTTATAAAATGGGCTGAATGGTGGTTCTTCAGAAAACTGATAATGTTTTGTACTTTGGGGGGTCAGGCTTATTGCCAAGTAAATTGTGGTTTGAAAGGGAGTTACCAAAACCAGCTTAGTTTAAGGGTAGGCAATTTATAGTCCACTGGCCAGTTCAAAGCCTACATTTTTTATGTGCTACAGTCTATTTTATTTTGTAATACTACTGGACAACACTGAAGTGTAGCTTAATGTGTGCCCCATCTAAGTGTTTGAAATCTCTCAGTTTCTTAACAAGACTAATTTAACATTAAAAAACTTAACTGTCAAACAAAAGGGCATCATCTCTACTGATTCAGATGAGGGAGACTGAAATAGTAGCCTACAATTTTAGTGATAAACAATGTGTTTATCATTATGCAGCTTAAACAGGGGGGATGGGAAAACCCTTTATAATATTTTTATGTATAACTACTTAAAATTTTAAAAAATATATAGAAAATTTTGTGCCCATGTGCCCATATGTAGATAGTGGTGCCTGTTCCTGTATAGATCACGCTTAAGCTGTATTTTTATTCTGGTTGATCAGTTAGAAATTTGATCTGCTGGATCCAAAGGTCTCTGATGCTTATTTTCTCACTCAGGTTCCTCAAGCCCAAGTATTTCTTGATGCAGGCCCTCTGTTAGCTGTGGTTCAAGGTTCTCTGGCCTCCTCTGGTCTTCCAAGGTTAACTTCTCTCTTATTACTTCATGTACTGATTCAATGAGTTCAATGAAGAAGTTAAGACCTTCCCCCCAATCAAAAAACAATCAAAAAACCCAAACAAAATAACCCCCACCTTATTGGCCTTCCTAACTTGAGACTTCCAAAAATTCTTGTCTATTGCAAGTTGGATGTCACATTCCTGGACTGTTTTCTTTTACAGCTTCTTTTGATTGGGAGTGGAGGAGTAACTGAAGTCTCTACAGATGAATGTCTTGATCCCTGTCCGTAACATTTTTTTTTTCCTTGTCTTTGTCCTTGGGAAGGAGTACTCTGTGCGTGTATATGTGTCTGGAGGTGGACTATCCAAACCTCTTGAACTTGTCAACCACATGGTGGCATTGAACAAGTGCTAATTTAAAATACTCCTGATTGATGTTATTTACAAGCATGGAAAACAGAGAGTAAGGTTTCGCATTACAGCTAAACCAATCTACAGTATGATTTGTTCCTGCCTCTGGCCAGTCTTACTTTTCCTCTTACTGGTCCCGTGATTCCTGCTTCACCCTTCAGAAAACAAAACAATCAGAAACTACTTGCTTTGGTTAAATCTGCTCACAAATGTCAAAAGTGACTTCAGGTGCAAGAACTGGAATCTAATGGCCTTAGATTAGCACAACTGTAACATCAAGTCTTGCCCTGGGTAGCCCTTGGAGGACCTGCCATGGTTGACCTGGTGTGACTTAAGAGAGAAAAGAAAGGAGATTTAAACCTCTTCTTCCATGGGCAAATGACCATAAAGTCCGCGACTGTTGATCTCTTTCATTTTGTGTGTTATATCATTACATGAAAATTAGCACTTGGGAGGATTAACACAAGCACTTAGTTATGTTCCTGATAGCATAAATAAAAGCAGGCCCAGTTCTTTAAAACTACTGAATATTAGAGCTTATACTCACATTCTTCGAACCGGCTGTTGAATGGAAAATATGTGAAAGCAAGAAAAAGGCTACTACCACTATGCTGTCAATACAATAACAATTTACATAAGGAATGTAAAACACAAAGAATGACTTAATGGCTAATTTCTTATTTTAACCCTGAATTGATGATGAAGTCTATCTGTAACCAAATGATCATTTGTCATTTAATTGCTCAATGAAGAAAGTGAGGGTGATGTTTTATAGGACAAAAAGATAAATATAGCTGAAGTGTTTGATCCAGGAAGAAATCTGAAGCTGGAATAGTAGAAGACAAATAGATGTATCTTAATTGCTGAAATTGTATTAACAAGCTTTGCCAGCAGTTGATGAGCCTGAGAAATTTTAGCAAATTGCTTTGTATTAGCTCCCCATATTGTACAAGCTTATCTAGAACACAGACTGGTTTTATTATTTGAACTTAATTTACACTATGGCTAGTGCACAGTTAAAAGATAAGGCTTCAGTTTGTCTCTTAGTTTAAGAATTTATAATCTCAAGTGACAAGGCAAGGGAAAGGTGAAGGAATAGATATGAACCTTATTGCAAGGAAAAAAAAAACAACCCTGCTTTATTTGTGTAGCTTAATTCAAATGAGGATTGAAGCAAGCTATGGGTTTATTAACCACTAGTAATTAGCTGGCATTCGATGAATTATGCATTTAGGATCAGTAATACAACAAATAAATCACAATACTAGACACTTAAAACTGTAACAACAACAGATTTCTTAACACTATCGTAGAACTAATCTCAAAAAGCTCTAACTTCCCCTCCCCCCATTCAGCAGGTGTGGGTTGCAGGCCCCTATCCCTTCTTCAGGGAGGATGAGTGGTCCCGTATACCCTGATTCCCCTGCCACTATAGTCTTCCCAGCCTGGCTTCTGCCCCTGCTGCTCTCCTGACCCTGCCACCAAACGCAGACAACAGTGAGAAAGCCCCCACAGCCCCAGGCACCCCAGGGTGGAGGTCCCGCATGCTGGCCCATGCTGCCAGCGCCCAGCTGCATGCAGCACCCTTGGGGAGGTTCCTTCCCTTGTGGGATCGTGGTACCATGGGGAAACAGCCGCCAGTGCCCAACCAGCTACACATTTCCCCACCACTACAAATTTTCATGCCTCATTTATACTTCTCTTCATGCTGACTTATTTTCTCAAAAGCCTCTTTGGTAGTTCTCTGGTTGCTCTTAAATCTGGCTGACAGCCCTCTTCATCTCAAACATGATCAGTTTGGTGTTGATTACCTCTCAAACAGTTTCGGCTTTTGAGTCATGCACCCTGTGTACATTTACCCTCCTATCCCAACAGCAGTTATCATCCAGGCCATTTTGCCAAGAGTGGGATATGTGGGCTCCCCTATGGATCCCCATTTTATGGATGGGAGAATCAAGGTGAAAAGAAGGTTATTTGGGGGCACATGATGTCTGCAAGTGAGGGCAGGTTCCAGACTCCTAGTCTAACACTGAGTATGCCAGCTGAAATGGAGATGTCGGGGCCAAGGGGATTTTGGAGAGTGGAAAGGGAATTTAACTGCCTTGTTACCCAGCCAGGAAGTTTGGACTGTAATAGGGAAAGCAATGTAGCCAAGCAAAACCACCGTGGGAGAGAGAAAATCCCGCTGTATTCCCCACAGGATGCTGCAGTGATGCTCCTTTCAGCTTGGCATCTGCTGGCCAGTCTGAGGGACAAATTCAGCTCCTGTCTTGCTAACACCGATGTGAGGAGACAGTTTCACCCTCTCCTTTCTATTATTGCAAAGCTTCCAAGGAAAGTCTGTCATAAGACTTATGGAGCCCACTCCAGCACTGATATTGCTGTGCCTTACTGCTGAGACCTCACTGACTTCAGTGGGAATGAGCTATCTGAACAGTTTTAGGAGATCCGGGTCTGGGAGATTGCCTGCTATAAATCATGGCTTAGAATCACTGTCTAGACCTGTTTAGAAGGCTCCCATGCAACATAAAAGGAGGTTTTTTTTTTACCATTGATATAGAACTTAATGTTTGGAGTTTCTTAACAATATATCAATGGAGTATGTGGGTTAATTCTTTGACAGATCTGAGCCATTTTATAGGTATATTTCATATCTATAATTTACAGACACTTATTGACCATCAAAATCTTATGAGTTTTTTTCCCTTTCCTTTTATCTCAAAAATACAGCACTCTTTTCTTCCATCTGTTTACAACAATTTTTCTCTATTTCCTCATCAGGTCAGTTCAGCCTCTTCAACCCCACGTCTTTTTTTTTTTTTTTTAAGTGAAGATAGTCTGTTAGAAAAGACGCAAAAACATAACCAAATGAACAGGTGGAGCAGGTAATATTCTGTAGGTTGCCCCACTAGTAGCCTTTTTGTCATGAAGGGAAAGCCTAAGAATGTGACTAATTTAGATTTCACCTCTTTATTTTTTGTCTGCTAGGAATGCCATTATAGGAACTTGTCAGCGTGTAATGTGCTACCATAATTGGTTCACCTGTTCAGCTGGAATTGGACTAAACTATTCATTTACTCTGCTAAAGTGCAAACTGTCCAAGAGTAGGAAATGTTATGTTTAGAAGAAATGCTTGTGTCTCTGGAATCAGAAAGTTTCACCATACTCAGCAAAATCAATCTAATTGCTGAAGTCTAAAAAGATTACCTTCAGGTGTAGGGACTATTATGCTTGAAAAACTTTCTTTTTTTTGAGAAATTGCCTTCCATTAGAGCTATATGTTGCCTAGAGACAGTGGGTAAAATGACAGGTGTATTTGCTTTTTGGGTATAAGCAGCTATGCGAGGCTGCACTGATCTTACAATGTGATGCATAAATGCGTGTGATTTGGGAATGTTCACAGGAAGAAATATTTGTGTTCATAACACCACCCAAAGAACAAGTTTGTGTAGATAACATTAGTAGAGCAAAAGTTTTTAGTCTCTTAAAACAAATCTAAATCAAAGTTCTAGTTTTACTCTCATGGTATCCTCATATCTAGAAAGCCAATTTTAGGACTTCAGCATAGTTTACCCCTACTTTCAAGCTGTTAGAATATTGAGTTTCTAATGAGAGTTGGAAGTGGATGGGATTCATTTTTTTATGGTTGCATAAATTTTACAGTTTACGAGTACATGAGTTACAAGCTTTGAGTATGTAAAGGGTTATACCAAAGCAGCCTTGTTTTGACAAACTCCATGGATCACTTCCTTCCCAACAACCAAACAATATTTTTCAAACAGTGGGCTAGCTGTTAGGCTGTGCATTCACATTTAGTAGTCTTGTTTATTACCCAATTCTACCCAAGAGGTAGAACAGCAAAGGGGTGGGGCATGGGCAGGAGAAAGAGACTACAAGGTGGGAGAACCACTGCCTTGTCATCAGCAGAACAAAGCCCACCCATGGGGCAGTTGCTAGTAGTGATGTATCTTGGGTCAGTGGTGGGCCAGTCACCCACGCTGGTGATTGTCTGAAGGAAGGGCCTGGGCGGTGGTGGGACAGAGGCCACCTTCCACAAGGTTGTGGGTGGCTCCAGTTTGGGTAAGGCGGGAAGGCTGACATTCAAAGAACCACAGAAGAACAGAGGTTGGGAGAGACTCTTGCAGGTGTCCAGTCCAAGCTCCTGCTCAAAGCAGCCCCAGTCGGCTCAGGTTGCTCAGGGCCTTGTTCAGTCATGTTTGGATGCCCTCAAGGACAGAGACTCTGCAGCCTCCCTGGGCACCTGTTCCATGTCTGAGCACCCTCGTGGTGACAATCTTTTCTTTTTATGTAACTGGGATTTCTCCATCTGCCAGCGTGGGCCTGGAGCTGCTTGTCCTTCAGCCACAGAGCACCTCTTAGAAGAGTCAGGATTCATCTTGTCTACACCCTCCCAGTAGGCAGCTGTAGTCACCAGTCAGGTCCACCCCTGAGCCTTCTCTTTTTGATGCTGACCAAAGAATCTTAGACTCATAGAACAGCTTGGGTTGGAAGGGACCTTTAAAGATCATCTTTTCCAACCCCGCTGCCATGGGCGGGGACATCTTTCACTAGATCAGGTTGCTCAAAGCCCCAGCCAACCTGGCCTTGAACACTTCCAGGGATGGGGCATCCACAACTTCTCTGGGCAACCTGCTCCAGTGTCTCACCACCCTCATGACCAGCGGCAGCTCCCTCAGCCTGCCCTCGTGTGCCGTGTACCCCGGTTCCTCACCATCTCGAAGGCCCTGGGCTGGGCCCACACCCCATGCATCAGTGTCCTTCCTGGACTGGGAAGACCAAGAGGAGACAGAGGGGTGAAGATACAGTCACCAAAGTACCAAATAAGAGAGGAGGAAAGCATTTTTACTGTTTTTTTTCCTCGTTTTATTGTGTTTAAAATTGTTTATTGCCTTATCTTGAAAAGAACTCCTAAAAAAGCATCTAGAAGGGACCTTAACGCTGAAGGCCAGCCCTTCTTCCTGGCAGAACTGCAGTCTCCTGCCTCTCCAAAGGAAGAGCTGTCTCTCTAACTTCCTTGCTTCATCTGTTGCTATTTTTTGTGCACCGCCACGGAGGGTCTGCATCTTCAAGCACCCACCAGGCAGCCTTGTCATCCTCAGACTGAAGAAACCCCACCTCCAGGCCCCAGGGACCTCGGTAGTCTTCTGAAGGATGAATCCTGTTGCCCCAGCACAGCAGCCCAGTGGAAGCCAGGTCATCTCATTCTCTTTTCTTGGGGCTCAGAGCAGAAGAGATAGCACCCCAGGAGGGGTGGGGGTGAGCGTGGGGTGGGGGATGGGAAAAAAGGGCTCACATCACCCAGGGCAATCAACAAAATAATTGCTGAATGCCGGGAGACATTATAGGCAAACCCGCAGGATGGCCAGGCATGGAGGCTGGGCCTCCCAGCTACTGCCAGAGGCAGAGCTGGGCCGATGGTAGGGTGCTGGCTGGGCGCTCCTGTGACGCCACTGCCATGGCGTCATGGAAGGAGCCCTGGCACGGTGTAGTGGTGCCAGGTGAGCCATGCTGGAGTTGGATCCACTTCCATCGGATCTTCTTGACCTTTGGGTGGATCCACCTCCATGGGCTCCACACCATCAGCCACATGAGCAACGGCCATTGCTACCATGTGGCTAATGGTGCCCCCCCTCTGATGCCGCCTCCTCTTCCTCCGTGGTTCCTGCAACCATGTCTCTGCTGCCCCATGCAAAGCTGGGCAGCCACCCGCCTTGCTGCTCTGGGACCTCTTGCTATCAAGCATCCCTGGCATTCGAGGGCCTCGAAGCTCACCAAATTGTGGGCCAGCTGCCAGGGTCCCTGTATTTATAGGGCCTGGAACAGAAGGCAGTGGCAGTGAAATGGCTTGTGACATCAGGAGGCCACTGTGATCACAGACTCATAGAATCATGCAACCATTTAGGTTGGAAAAGACCCTTAACAGCATCAAGTCCAACCATTAACCTAACACCACCAAGTCCGCCACTAAACCATCTCCCTAAGTGCAACATCTACATGTCTTTTAAATACTTCCATGGATGGTGACTCAACCACTTCCCTGGGCAGCCTCTTCCAGTGATTGATAACGCTTCCGGTGAAGAAATTTTTTATAATACCCAATCTAAACCTCCCCTGGTGCAACTTGAGGCCGTTTCCTCTTGTCCTATCACTTGTTACTTGGGACAAGAGATAGACACCCACCTCACTGCAACCTCCTTTCAGGTAGTTGTAGACAGCGATAAGGTCTCCCTTGAGCCTCCTTTTCTCCAGGCTACACAATCCCAGTTCCCTCAGCCACTCCTCATAAGACTTGTGCTCCAGGCCCTTCACCAGCTTTGTTGCCCTTCTTTGGACACACTCCAGCACCTCCATGTCTTTCTTGTACTGAGGGGCCCAAAACTGAACACAGTAGTCGAGGTGCGGCCTCACCACTGATGAGTACAAGGGGACAATCACTTCCCTACTCCTGCTGGCCACACTATTTCTGATACAGGCCAGGATGCCGTTGGCCTTCTTGGCCACCTGGGCACACTGCCGGCTCACATTCAGCTGGCTGTCTACCAATACCCCCAGGTCCTTTTCCTCTGGGCAGCTTTCCAGCCACTCTTGCCCAAGCCTGTAGCGTTGCATGGGGTTGTTGTGGCCAAAGTGCAGGACTCGGCACTTTTGGCCTTGTTAAACCTCATACAATTGACCTCAGTCCATCAATCCAGCCTGTCCAGGTCCCTCTGCAGAGCCTTCCTACCCTCCAGCAGATCAACACTCCCGCCCAACTTGGTGTCATCTGCAAACTTACTGAGGGTGCATTCGATCCCCTCGTCCAGATCATTGATGAAGATATTGAACAGGACTGGACCCAAAACTGAGCCCTGGGGAACACCACTTGTGACCAGCAGCCAATTGGATTTAACTCCATTCACCACCACTCCAGCCAGTTTTTTACCCAGTGAAGAATGCACCCATCCAAGCCATGAGCAGCCAGTTTCTCCAGGAGAATGTTGTGGGAAACGGTGTCAAAGGCTTTACTGAAGTCCAGGTAGGCAACATCCACAGCCTTTCCCTCATCCACTAAGCGGGTCATCTTGTCACAGAAGGAGATCAGGTTAGTCAAGCATAAACCTTTCATAAACCCATGCTGACTGGGACTGATCATCTGGTTGTCCTGTACCTGCCATGAGATGGCACTCAAGATGATCTGCTCCATAACCTTCTGCGGCACTGATGTCAGACTGACAGGCCTGTAGTTCCCCATACCCTTCTTCTGGCACTTCTTGTAGATGGGTGTGACATTTGCTAACTTCCAGCCAACTGGGACCTTGCCAGTTAGCCAGGATTGCTGATAAATGATTGAATGGTGATACATGTGGCCAAATATGGCTGTTTTGGGAGCTGGGGGCCTGTGGCCTGAAAGATGCCCTACTGTGGGAGAAGGAGGAGGGTTGGGGGGACTGAGGGCCCCTTTACTGGGGATTGCTCCCCTGTAGCCTTCTGCTGCCCCTTGGGCACAGGGATTGCCGTCCACCTCCCCTTGTGTGCCCTGGGCTCCAGCCCCCTCCTCATCCCGTGCCTGAGCTACCATGGGTGAGATGGTGGCAACAGTGACCCCACACCAACTTGGCTCCCTGCAAGTGGCCCAGCCCTCCGCTATCAGCAGTGGCTGAGAGGGGTCTTTTAAAATTAGATAGTGGTAGAAACTAATCCTTGAGAAAGAAGGGTGGGTTTTTTTTGCTTTAAGATGCACTGACTGGGTATCAGATTTATGAATTAAATGAGAACTTTGCAGAATTTTAGTTGCAAAATGATGGAGAATGGAAGGTTTATCCTGAGACTGTGCAAAACCTCAGCCTGTAAGATACAATCATGGAACTGGGTTCTCCCACCTTGCAATTATTTTGCATATGGCATTTACAAATGAATCTAGGAAACAAGAAACTTAATGGAGCCTTTAAGCATTCCCATAGTCATTACATGGAATGACAGAAATGATGCAGGTCACATGAGCTAGTTATATTTGCCCTCTGCAAAGTAGGAGAGTTATGCTTCAGATGCATTAGATAACTTTAGTTTGGTGCTGTTGCCAAACAAGATGTAAGGATGAAAGTCATAGTGCTTGAAAATACAGGTTTGCATTAATGGCACAAATACGTATTTAAATTAAACCAAATACATTAATGTGACTATATCATAATTAGAACTATCCTGAGTTCTAACATCTCAGCTAACATGTCAGTCTGCCTAATTATCCTTTACAATTTCTGCCAAGGCTTGTATGCTTTGGAGTGTTCTAGCGGTGTATGTAACATAATCTTATCATTACAGATGGTTAGTAGAGTCATCCACTGCAGTAAGTTTCAGCTATTTCTTTTCCTTGCTCAAGATGATATGAATTTCTCAGGCTGTTTCTATTTTGTTTTCTGTTCATGGACTGTTGTGGTTTAACCCCAGCCGGCAACTGAGCCCCACACAGCTGCTCACTCACTCCCCCCCGGTGGGATGGGGGAGAGAATCAGAAGAGCAAAAGTGAGAAAACTCGTGGGTTGAGGTAAAGACAGTTTAATAGGGAAAGCAAAAGCTGCACACACAAGCAAAGCAAAACAACAAATTCGTTCACTGCTCCCCATTGGCAGGCAGGTGTTCAGCCATCTCCAGGAAAACAGGGCTTCATCATGTGTAATGGTTACTTGGGAAGATAAATGTCATCACTCCGAATGTCCCTGTTTCCTTCTTCTTCCCCCAGCTTTATATGCAGAGCATGATGTCATACGGTATGGAATACCCCACTGGCCATTTGGGTCAGTTGTCCTGGCTGTGCTCCCTCCCAGCTTCTTGTGCACCCAGCAGAGCATAGGAAGCTGAAAAATCCTTGACTAGTCTACTGTAAACACTACTTAGCAACAACTAAAACATCAGTGTGTTATCAACATTATTATACTAAATCCAAAACACAGCACTATACCAGCTACTAGGAAGAAAATTAACTCTATCCCAGCAGAAACCAGGGCAAAGGATAATAATGGTAATATGGGTGGAGACTTGAATTTCTTCTCCTGTCCTGAAATATTTTGAATAACCATTCCGGATCTAGAAACCTTTCTCCCATTCATAGTCTTCTAAAACATAATAGTAAGCCTTCATATATTATATACCACAAGGCATAGTAAGTATGAGACACGCTTTCAAAATATATGATATTTAGCTTGCTATGAGATTTATGTATTAAAAAAAAAATTGAGAATTGGGGATTTTCCTCTCCTTACACTTTCAGGGACGATTTCAGAGAGGTATCTCATATCTCCATAATACTTACCTTTAAAGAAATTTAGCACCTGTGCCAATCTTTTATTTGCATCAAAAAAATAACTTAATTACTTCCTTGTATTTATATTTAACTGAAAGTAAATTAAATTATTAGCGGTGGCTTTATTTAGCTGTTGTAAGTCATAGGCAGAAATTAGCCAACAACTCACTTTAACTGGGTCTACTGTTATCACACTCATTTAATTAAATTTGCTGGATCTGAAAGTAGGTTTAACCCAAGTTTGCATTTAAACTTTGAAAGGTCAATACATTGGCTGGTTTTCGAAACTTATTCTTTCTAGGTTTAGCAGCATGTCAATATAGCAAAGCAACCTTTTTCTGTCCCATGTTGCAATTAGAAGGGGCTTAATAAATGTTGGCTTATTTAAAGTGCTTTTATTCTTAGGTCACTAGAGTGACCCACACTTAAATGTACAGAGGCCTTGATTTCATTAGTATTTATCTGTCATTTCACACATTGCTTATGGACAACTCAAACAATGAAACAAATAAATCCCTCTGCCATTTTAAAGTAGGTATAACATACCTGAAAATTAACAGTAATCCACTTTCCCAGAGATATTTAAAGACAATGGAAATTAATACTGAAAGACTGTCTGAAATATTTGCTGATGTGTTCCTAAATTTCTCTCTCCTCCCAAGATGATCCATTGAACTGAGCGGACAGCTTGTCAACACAGTAATTAACTAAAGAAAACAGAGTGGTAGGCAAACATGAATTGTTGTGCAAGGGTACTTCAAAGGCATTTATCAGGTGTATTTAAATGATTAGAAACATAACACAGTAAATGCTCGGTTGTAGTGAACTGATGGGTGAGAGATTGTGGAGGCGTGCTGAGAGTTTCCACAGGTGGATCAAGTAATTCCAGCTTCTGTGGCTCATAATGTTGGTCTCAGAGTTACACACCAAAGTACAGCTTAACTCTTGGAAAGTACCTTGTGGAGGTGTCAAAAAGGCAATGCAGAGAGAGATTTAACCACTGACCACATCTTTATTATTCTACAAGGGCATTTTCTGGGATCATTCAGAGTAGAGATTGTTTGCTGTTGTGTTAATTCTGCAGGTGTGAAGGCACACAATTTAAAGAGCGTGCATCAGAGTGCCTCAAACATTTAGTAGTCCCGAGAAGAGACCTAGTTCTGCCATCAGAAGATTGTGCGGATGTATTCAGACAGAATCAAGCATGTATATCCATTATTTCCACACCATATAATGCTTCTCAGTGCATAACCCTATAAGCCTACTGCTAATTAATTGAAAAACAATGCAGACTAATTGCCTATATTAGGATTTGGGTTCATAAGCATGTGTTGACTGCTTTGTGTTCATCTGACAATACAAAGCAGCTTCAATCCGGTGCAACAGTTTTGAACAATGCCTACCCCAATGAGGTTCCATTTCACTTTGGTTTCCTGGAAAATTCTGTGACAGACAAGATCTCTTAATAGCTGACTGTGCCAAGTGCTTTGTATTGGTCTGATAAACTGTCTCTGAAATTTAAAATAAACAGAGAAATAACAGTTGATTTTATAAATCTTCATATCACATGAGTTATCATATGGGTTGCTTGTTGTTTTCTGGTTTTGACATTTTGTCGAATTTTTAATAGCAGAAGGAATTCCCAGCTGGAGAGTTTAGAAATAATAATGAAACTGTGAACTCATGTCAGTGACTGAAAGGTAAAAAGAACATTGTAAGGATGTTATCTCATACTTCAAACATTCAATCTAAGACAGTCAGAGATAAGGCTACCCTGAAAAAACTTGTAATAACCAGGGGAAAAAAAAGTAGGAAATCAACACAGAAGGTAGCCTTAACAAATTTAAGACAACCTTATCTCTTTCCCTCAGTGGCAACACAAAGAAAAGGAAAGAGAAAGAAGCAGAAATAAGAAAACATTATTTTTGTACATAGCTGTGGGCAAAAACCAATGGCTATGTTCTAATTATAAACACAGAAGGATTTCAGTTTATTTATGTGTCTATGACCTGTTATGGAAAAAAATAAGAAAGGGAGGCCAGAAAGAATCTGAGAAGGTGTGAATTCTTTAAATAATGAGACTGCATGAACAGAAAAACTCTCCAAAACATGTTCTCCTGAAGCATCTTGCAGCCAAACTGGAGAATTCTTGTTGTCTTTGGAACAAGAATTAAATCAGGGTCTACTCCAAATGGGAGAAAGTTGCAGAGAATTGACAGAAAGTTTCAGATTGAGGTCCTCAAATAGTGTTGTAAATAGGAACTACTAAAGTCCATGACTTCGGGATTAATTTGGCTGAAGAAGTCAGTTGAAATCCTATTGTTAAAATAATGTGAATAGATGTGAAATAGCAACATCCACAGCAAAATCCTTGTTACCTGTAACAGCTGTACTAATTCTTTCAGATTCTTTCAGTACACAAAAGAATATGAAAAAAATATTGTGTAAAAGGCTGACTTCAGAAGGATAAAACATTCTCCTTCAGGATTCTGGTTGAGACTTCCAGTAGGATTATATTTTCTGCTGGATTTTGAAAGCAGGCTTCACACTTTAGAAATAAACTGGAGAGGAAACAATAAAGCACCTACAGAAAATAAATATCAATACCGGATCATGAGGCCACAAAGGACTTACATACCTGATATCCCATGGCATAAAAAGGCAGCAAAAGCTCTTTGTCCTTCAGTGTCTTCCAGCTTTATATTCTGAGGGAATAGAAGTCATTCCAAGGAAACCCTAGCTTTTGGAGGGAAATAATATGGTTTTTTGTATAGGTTTTAATGATCCCCTATCTCAGCTTTTTGTTGAAGGAATATGGACCTTCCTGATTTTTTTCACAGACTGTGACTTCCTTTGTTTCTGGGGTAGTGAAATTGGAGCTTATGGACATTTCTGGAGTATTCTTAAAGCTTACAGAAATATATTTCATTGATGAGCACTGTCATCAGGGGCGGCAGTATGAGTCATGGTGTGCGAGCCAATGGGGGCAGTTCCTTTTGCATGAAATAACCTCTTATTTCATAACTCAGAATGATATAACCCTCCTAACTCTGAGCGTTGTCCTCAAAGTTAAGACCAGATTTAGCTTCATTTTCTCTGTTTGTTTTTTTTTTCAGCCTCCACTGCAAATTATGCATAGAACAGAAAAATGACTATTACGCTGTCATGCAAACTTCAAGTGCTCAAAGCTTATGAGTCAGCTTCACTTAAAGGTCATGAAAATGATCTCATTAAAATTCAGAAGGTTGACATGGTCTACCATTAAAAAAGACAAAGAGAAAAACTTTCCACTTTCTGGTTTGTTTGCTTTTTTTCAAACCAGTTTAAGAGATTACAGATCTTTCACCTTTCCTACTTGGACAGGTGGCTCTTTTTAGCTCAGCAAGTGCTTATATGAACTTACCAGTCATTTCTGTGGTGAAAGTCTTCTTGGCCTAGCCTAGAAGATCAGGCTAGGGAGAAGGACCATCATTTATTCTGACCTCCACAAGATAAATAGAAGTTAGTATCACTTTCTTTTGTAATGATTAAAAGGCTAGAAACCTGTATACCTTCAGTACCCCATGTAGTACATTCCTCCAGAGGTTGTGATCTGAAACCATTGGTTCTGGAAAGATGGGACATGAAAAGACAGTCTTCCCCAAGTGTATAAATCTTCTTAATTTATGTCCAACTGTGGGATAAGTGGGTTTACGGTGTGCTGGGTGAAGAACTGGCTGAAGGGCAGAGCTCAAAGGTTTGTACTGAATGGGGCTACATCTGGCTTGTGACCGGTCACCAGTGGTGTTACTCAGGGTTCAATTCTAGGGCCAGTTCTGTTCAATATATTCATCAATAATCTGAATGCAGGAGTTGAATGTACCATCAACAAGTTTGCTGATGATACCAAATTGGGAGGTGCTGTTGACTCTTTTGAGGGACAGGAGGCCTTGCAGAGGGATCTAGATATATTGGAGCATTGGGCAATGATTAATGGGATGAAATTTAAGAAGTCAAAATGCGGGATCCTGCACCTAGGATGGAGTAACGCCCGATACAAGCATAAATTGGGAGAGGAGTGGCTGGAGAGCAGCCCAGCAGAAAGGGATCTGGGGGTGCTGGTCCACAGCAGGCTCAATATGAGTCAGCAGCGTGCCCTGGCAGCCCAGAGGGCAAACTGCATCCTGGGGCGCATCAAACACAGCATAACCAGCCAGTCAAAAGAGGTGATCTTCCTGCTGTATTCAGCGTTGGTGCGGCCTCACCTTGAGTGCTGTGTGCAGTTCTGGGCCCCACAATTTAAAAAGGATGTGAAGATCTTTGAATGCACCCAGAGGAGGGCAACAAAGCTGGTGAAAGGGCTGGAAGGCATGTCCTATGAGGAGCTGCTACGACTTTGGGCTTGTCTGGTTTAGAGAAAAGGAGGCTGAGGGGTGACCTCATCACTCTCTAGAGCTTCCTGAGGAGAAGTGGAGAGGGAGGTGCTGATCTCTTCTCCCTGGTATCCAATGATAGGACACGTGGGAATGGTTCAAAGCTGCGCCAGGGGAGGTTCAGACTGGACATTAGGAAGCATTTCTTTACTGAGAGGGTGGTCAAACACTGGAACAGGCTTCCTAGAGAGGTGGTCGATGCCCCAAGCCTGTCAGTGCATTTGGACAATGCCCTTAACAACATGGTTTAACTTTTGGTCAGCCCTGAAGTGGTCAGGCAGTTGGACTAGACGATCATTGTAGGTCCCTTCCAAATGAAATAGTTTATTCTATTCTACGTCAATCTTTCAAGTGTCACACCAATTCTGTAGTTCTTTATATCTGCATTTCCAAAATCTATCCAAAATACAGAACACTTCCAAGATCTTTTATGCTCTTGTCTAATTTTTGGCTATCCAGCTGTATCAGATGCTGAAAAAAAGACTGGGCAAGTTGCGTAAGATATCTTAAGGAAAAAAAATATCATGTATGTCGTTCCCAAAATTGAAATTTTCACTGTAATGTTGTGTGAACATTATAAGTGAACCTCCTTTCTCTTCCCCCACCTTGTGACACCCATCTTCCCCCATTCCCAGTTTTCAGCCTGGACTGATAAGCAGAACTGAGGTTACCATGTCTCTATGGAGTTTCTTATGGGCATCTACCTCCTTTTGATTTCACTACTCTTAACAAAAATATCACATGAATTGGCTAAAATCTTGAAAGAAGGCAACTTAACTGAGGGTGCCTTGTGGCTGTGCTGCCTGGTATGGTTTCAGTGTAAAGTAGCTGGAAATCCAGCATGACCCTTCAGCAGCTCCCCTCTGGTGCATAAGAATGGTCAAAAGTAATCAATGAATAAGTGTGGTCAGAAGAACTATAGCTTGAAAAGATATTCAGTTACTACTTTATACCTTTAGAGTTTATAGAAATATGATATGATTTCTCTATATATTTCTACCAAAGATTTTAACCGAAAAAGATTACTGGATATTTTAGAGAAAAAGTATGATAAAATAGAAATGCCATCTCATCAGTTTTAGGTAAACTGACTAGAATGGTCCCCAAACCTTAGGAAATATTAACTTGGAAAATGCAAAGTTCAGTTTCAACAATAAATTCTAAGTTATGGGAATGCAGTTTTGGAAGTCAAATGTCTTTGCAAATCAGCTTGGTCTACTTTGGAGTCCGAAACCATAAAGTATCTCAGCAATACTGTAATACTATCTAAAACATATATTAAATATAGCTCAAACAACAATTTAGAGTTGAGTGATAGTCATAGTACCTGTAATGTACACTCAATTGTCATACTCTCTTAACATAGGTTTTGTAATAGGTCTCTATCACATTTTACCTAATTTACCTCATACTCCAAACTTTTCACTATAAGAGTACAAAGTTACTGATTGGTGGATAAATAATACTGCAAATACGTCAATATATTTTAAATGTAAATACAAATACTCTTTGATTTTGGGAGTTTTTTGCTTGTTCCATGTAAGGTTTCAAATATGAAAATTGGTAGTATTATGCTATTGTATATTAATAATCTGACCAGTCATTGTAAATTATAATCCTTTAGAAATTATTCATTCCAAAATTCTCATGAAAAAACTGACTCAAAAATGTTACCAGCTGTTCCATTCCAAAAAGTTCTCGGGTATTTAGACTTATAATTCAGGCTATGGTATTTAAGCTGTTCAGGTTTTTTTGAAAACTTTTCCCATTTTTCATCCTTCAAAAATGTATAATATATCAAGTTAAAATGAGAAAGCACAGTCAAGATAGGAGCAATTTTTGTGTAAAAGTTGTAACAATTTTAAGCATTTTTAATTGCTTTTAGAGCTACCAGCTAGTTCAATAAGGCAGCTTTCTCTAGTTATTTTGGTAGAAGGGGTCACAAAGCAACTACTGAACAAAGAAAGTGTTGCTTTTCAAGTTACTACCTGGAGAGAAAAGATAAGAGCAATAAAACATTTGGTGAGAAAAACAAATGAAACAGAATATGCTTTTTTTTGGCTTATCTTCAATGACAAACAGCTTTCTGAAATTTAGACTAGCAAATAAGATACATCTAAAGGTATTATTTGCTTCTAACAATTTTTCCATCTCAATTTACATACCACATGTTAAGTCACTGTCATGGTTTACTTGAGACAATATGCAATTATTAGAATCAAAATGTAATACAATAATTTCTGAGCTTGTTCTTTGTCTCCAGTGCTGTCAGTAGAGTTACTAATTTGAGAGGCCATACGCTCTTCTACTAATTTGGACTCTTCATAGAATTTAAACTGTGGATTATTTTAAAGTTTCTGGGTAGTATGTAAAAGTTACTACATTTTTCTCCAGTGTTTTTTTTTTTTTAACAAAACTTTGTGACTCTCTTTAAGATAGTCCTCTCATGGACACAGAGGGATACTTAAATCCCTTTGAATTTTCATGATTAAAAAGTCTTATGAGATGCTTGAATGAGGTGAATTTGGATAGAAAGTCCTAGCTAGCATATAAAGCTCAACAAGAAAAAAAAGTGTCAGGAAGAGGGGAGATTACCATTTATTTTCATTTTGTTTTTGCAGGGGAGAAGGATGAAAGAGGTGACTTTTAAAACATTTCCATCGATCCTAATCAACCAACCTTTTACATAGCATATGCATTAAGTAGAAAATAGCTAAAATACCTCCCCCTGCCCCCCTGAGAAAAAATTTGGTACTGCTTTTCAGCTGACACTGTTTTTACCCATTATGAGCAATTCTTTTCTTGTCGGATTAAGGAAAAGCTGTTTAAAAGCCTAAATAGGAGAGGTACCATTAGGTAACAAAGAAATTATCATATTAGGATCAATGCAAAGTATCGATGTGAGTATTAACTCCTTTATGAAAACATTTTCTTTTTTTACCATCTAATAGGAGCCTTGAGAACTATTATGAAAAAAAAAACAAAAATGAAGTCGAAGGGTAGGGTGGGTGGGTGGACTTTTAAGAAACATTTCAGTAGCTGTCAGTTGTTATGCCTCCAAACAGGGATTCAATAGAAATAACAGTTTGTGTAAAATGAGCAGTAGTTTTGGGTAGAGCAGTCAGTCATAAGTGACAATGAACACTGTTATTCCTTGACTCTACCTGATTTTAGATTTAACAGCTGTTTATTTTAGATCAAAGATTCTATTCACAACTGCATACTGTTGAAAAAGAGATCTGAATGCCCAGATAATTTTAGAAATTGGGGAGGGGGTGGGGCTGGAGGAGAGGGAAGAAAAAGAAAACCAAAATCTTCTGAGAGATTAAGGTAAGAAGAAAGTTTTTATGAAGAGCCATGCTGAATTTTATGGACAATTTTACGAGATGTAGAAATAGGAAGTAATTCTGTGAAGTTCAAGAAAAAAAGGAAAGCATCTTCCTCTTTGAAGTGTTTCCTGATGACATGCAGTTCTATGTATGTTTCTTCTGCAGGAATGGGCCTTTACACAGAAGCTGTTAAGTGAGTTTGCCATTATATTATGGAAATAAATCAATGAAAAATCTCATGGGCAATCCTCTCAAGCAATTTTTGACCACAGAAATGAAAAAGTTACAACTAAGACCAAAAAAACAACCAAATCTGAAGTTTAAGAGTGTGTGACTTGTTTTGTAATGTTGACCACTGGACAGTAAAGTTTTGGAGCTCTTCAAAAGAGAAAGTTGTTTCCATCTTCCTGATTTGCTTTTATATCTAGCATTATAACTCTTGGTAAAGTGACTTAAAAAATCACCTATGGGTTATTATGGGATCCTTATTCCCCCTCTTTGCCTTCTAATTTTTCTGAAATTTTTTTGCTGCTATTTTCCATAGTCTTATAGAAAAAGGAAAAAGCCCAATATTAAACTAAAGTGAACAGTACACAATTCGGTCTGCGTGAAACACCTACACTGATGACCTCAGCTAAAAATGACTCTTCAGGGTAGAAGTAGTATTTCACTAGTAGGTTGGATTATATGATCTCAAGAGGTTCCTTCCAACCTAAACAATTCAGTGAATCTGTGATTCAAGCTTAATGGACTCCGTTTTCAAGTTGGTTTTTGTTTTGTTTTGTTCCTCACCCCCACTGTCCTGCTCCCAAACCATGCCAGACTCAGATGGCCAAAATTTATTCCTTCCTTTTTGGAAAAAAATAGAAAAAATGTGAGTCTAGGGAAACCTGGCAAATGCCATAACTTGAGATTATAGCCCCAACTATCATTGTAAATTCATTTTTAGGAGTTTTCACAGCTATTGCTGACTGAGGAGAAATATGATTCAACCACTTTATGTGGAGTATATTTTAACCATATTGGCCCTCAAGAACATTTGTATCATAGTTGCATACAAATGGCTTATTTTGCAAAATGTGCTGCAAAACACTAATGAATATGCTTTGAGATATTTGCATGAATTGCTAAAGCTAAACTCATCTTATTAATTAACACAGTCCATTTTATTATGTACTATTCCTGCTTCTCCTACTGTTTGTGTTTAATTATCAGCCAGTTTGCAAGAATCAGTTACTTTTTTATTGGTTGACTAAGGGTTTAGTTGAAATCTTTTGTCTTTTTCATAGGTAATGAGAAATAGAATTTGGCTTCTGGACCTGAAATATGAAATAATAAATATGTATGAAATGTTATATTTATTAACTGTTATGGCTTATGACAGTGGAAGTTCAATGTCAACATTGCCAGTTTAATTATTCAGCCGTTGCATTTGATATATTTCTATGTCTCCAAGTTAAGATGCTTGAAATGTTCCAAAACATTAGAAATCCTAAGGAGAAAAGGTGTTTTTCCCTTGTAGGATTACCTGCTAGCATTCATTGTATACAGTACATTTCACGCATCATTTCCCAAAATAAGAGTCTTCATGAATAACATATGCAAAACATTCTTAGAGAATATTATTCAGTTAATGTACTCTGCCCAAAGATGTTTGTGTTGTTATTTATTTTTTCCTTATTGTGGAATTTGAAGAAAAAGCAATAGATTAAAATAGCCAATTAAATATTTATTATCATTTCTGGCAGCTGTCTGTCTCTGCACAAGGGGTCCCCAATGTACAGTCAAGCTTAAAAATAGCTTCACAGGTTATGGTACATTAAACTGGAAAATGTTTTTGCTATTTTTTCCCTTAATGCCAGATAAATAGCAATTAGGTTCAGCTGAATTCAAATAGGATTCTGCTTGGAGTTGTCATCAGAAAAATCAATATTTCATTTGATGAAGTTGTTAGCCAGCTTAGTAACCTGAAAATATCAGGAAAGTCCATGCTTCACTTTTCATTCGTATCCTTCAGTTATGACCAAATATATTATCCTTGTAATTTCCTTTTTGGGTAGAAACAGTAATCACAAAAGCTCCATGAGCCCTTTCAGGCTAAAGGGGAACAGGGTATAGACTAGAGCAAAGCACTGAGTCCTGTTTCTGAGAGTACTGTCTCCACTCACTTCTCACTATTTAATAATTCTGAAAATGGAGCTATGCAATCCTGTTGTTACAATGACATTCACTTTGTAAACTTCTGCACTCAGTTGAGTGAAAAATATCCTGTATGTAGGGCCAGTAATCCTCTAACTAGGCAATCTGGAAAAAGTAAAAATAAGGAAAAAAACCAGGAAAATTACTTCTCTAAGTTTTTCCTGTGCTTCCCTTCACTGTGAAATCACATGTTGTATCATGCCTATTCTTTCCTGGCATAAACCGATGATACATTATCTACAAATTCTTCTCCTGAGCTGAATATGGCTACAACTTTAGACCATAAATGTATCTTTCTTCTGAGGAAAAGAAAAATAATTTTCAGTTAATGTTGTGTATACTATTTTTAACGTCATATCTTTTACGTGAAGAATTAGGGTAAGACAATCATATTCATTTGACATAGATAATCAAACAACTATTCAAACATTAGCACTTATCCCCAGTTGTAAATGGTTAAATAGTATATAAAATGAGCCAGAACATGAGAGAAGTCACAGAATGGCTTTAATTTCCCCTTCCCTTTATGTTTCAAGCTTTTCCTTAATTAGAATTTTCTGTCCAGTATTAGTAGATGAAAATAATAAACTATGTGTTGCAAAAATGCTCAAAATGCACGTCACCAGTTTCCAGTTCTCCTAAATTACTTCTGCCTGGTGTATCTGCATTTATTAAGCACCACAGTCTAAGCTGGGAGAGTTCCTCAGAAATATGTGTTCTCAGAGAGATTAGCAAAACTGAGTGTGTGTGGAAAGGGGGCACAGTGTTTAAAAATGCAGCCCCACAGTCCTTTTGGCTGTCTGCAGGAGGTACTTACGGAAGTAGCCAAAACAAGTCTCTGCAGTTACAGATTTTTTTCCCCCATTTGAACAATTTTTGACAGTTACCAAAAAGGTGTCATCTCTGTTTGCAGGGGGGTGCATAACATTTAGTGGATATAGAGCCTAAGGTAGGAAAAGCTGCTACTCTGCTTTATTTCCATTGCAAATTTCATATAACAGCATGGAAATGTCACATCAGACACTCTAACTCTCTTTCAAATCCCTTCTGTTCCTCAATATAATTTTTATCTCCCTATTTCCTTTTTGGAAATCTTGGTGTTTAGAAACACCAAGTGTCAGCTACTCAGTCGGAGTAACTTATCAGGGCTCCTGGAGTTAGGTAACTTACTCAAGCTGAGATCTGCCCTAAAGAACACAGAAAAGGAATCTGATAAATAAGCTTTGTAAGAAGACTTTTATTTTACCTTTATCATAGCAAAACATTAGTAATTCACATTATGGTTGTCTGTGACTCTTCCATTCAAGAAGGCATTTGATATTTTAGAGACAATTTATGTCTAACGTAAGGCAAAAAGTTGCGTAACAGAAGTGCTAGAAGATACTTCCTCTGAGCAGTGGTATCCTCATCTTTACAGCCCTCACAAACATGGGAGATAATTGCATGGGGGGATTTGGTACTGTCTGTTTCTCATCTTTGTTGATATTTTTCCCCTTAAAAAAGAAAACAGAGAGAAAAAAAAAGGTGATGATAGAAATACCTCATAGAAGCTTGTGAGATTTCTTTTGGGAAATCAAACTGTACAATTTGTATTGTGTGGTTCTGTGGGGATAGGAAGGATCTGGTTATATTATCTAAAACTGAGCCTGAGAACAAGATGACGTGAGACAGAAAGAAATGTAAGGAAATTTACTTTCCTTCCCAGGGAAAGAAGATTAAAACTGGTGTCTAAGGTATTGTCTTCAAATTCTAGTTCTCTGTGATTTTGTGATAAGGGCCAGTACAAGAAGGAAAAATGCTTAATTGGAAAACCTCACGCTGTTCTGGGGACTTGAGCCACTGAATGGTCATTTCCACTGTTCACATTTCAGTTTGAATACAAACAAGGGTATTTAATATGTCCTTCTGAAAGCGTTAGGGCACTTCGTCTTGGGAAAAACAAATGAACTAACCAGCTCTTGTTTTAGAGTGATAGAGCAGTGTCTGGGAGCTCATTCTTTTCTCTGCTATTCCTGTCTGTAGGACTGTAAAGCCCAGTTGCAGATACCTGAAACTGCATTCTAATCTCAGACATGCAGGTATGCCAAAATGCAAGCAGCTGGTTGAAAAATCCTCTTTGGCTTTTGCAGTCACTAATTTTTGGTGCTCATATATACATGATTAGCTCTCAAAGAGTCAAGTCCGCAGCATCTGCAGAAACAATTTCTAAGACTAGGAAAAACATATATGTTATATTTCAGAAGTACTATCTGAAAGATTATTCGTATTGTATGTCATAGCTGTTTAAGTAAATTCAAGTGGTGAGCTACGTAAATTAACATTCGTATTTGTAGACTGTGGATTTCAATTTACTTAATGAAACTAATAGAATAGGTAACTTTTATTGGTTTGCATGAATTTTTGCAAGGTTAGGCCTTAAACATCAAAATTCTACACGAGTTTCTGCTTACTCTTCCTGCAACAGCTACAGTACATACATTGCTAGGTAAGGAAATCTTAATTTCATTTAATTAGGGCAGTTATCCTGACATTTAATCTATTAAGAAACAGGCAATTTTTACTGTGTGTGGGGAACAATTAGTAGGAAGTATTTAAATACTCACATAACTTCATTAAGAAGCCTGCTAGCTAGAGCTGAGTAGTGTCTAAATTATTGATACCTCGTTTAAACTACTTAGCCCTCAAGACAAATACACTTTTATTTGCTAATTAATTGAATATTCCTTCTGAGTCACAGCCTTGGTGATGTACTTTCTCAGATTATTCATTAAAAAAACAACAACTATTTTGGTTGCTTTCTTTTCTTGGAAAAAATAGAGACCATGGAGAGTGAAAAGAGAGCACATAGAAAGAACCATCTTCAAAGGACAGTATGAGGAAATAGTAACTAATCACACATTTGTAGGTCTCTAAATAATTGACAAACTAATAGTTCTTCGTCTCGCTCCCTGGTGCTAATGAGTCAATGTTCTTTCCATTTTATAAGTTTGTACAAACTGTGGTGACTTTCTATTGTTTTGCTGATCTCATTACTCTGATAAAATAAGGAGTAGGGCAGGAAGAATACAGAAGTATTTTTATAGAAAAAAACTGCAGCTCATCTGTCTGTACCTGTTTCAGGAATGTGTTGCAACTGGAAAAGAGGAACATGTTAGAAACTCATCCAGTGGAAAGCCCTCATTTGAAAAAAGCTGAGCTTTTTGCTCTATCTGTATCAAAATTCTGTAAGAATCAAGTACTGGATGAGAGAGGCGAGGCTGTGCTCCCACCATCTGTCCACGTGCATGCCTTATTAGTTACTTGCCTATCCTCAAGCACTTACTCGATGTCCTTAATTTAATCATCCTTAATAACTGATGCAACAAGAAATATCTTGATGATATCTGTACTGTATCTTTCAAATCACCAAATAATTACCTTTTCCTTTTTCTTTTTTTTTTTTTTTTAATAGCATATTGAGGAGGATTAGGCTCCTAGTAAGAACTTCACTTAAGTACCTTATATGAGGTGACACAAATTTTGATCTTTGAATCAACCTGATGTTGTTTTTTTATATATCTCTATATCTCTATATCTCTATATCTCTATCTCTATCTCTATATATCTTTGAAAGATATTGTAGAACAGGAGAACTGTTTCCCTGTCCACATGATGAAGAAATTTTAAATGCATCCATTTTGCTGGTGCAATTCAAGCTTCAAAATGCCCATCATTACAAAGGACCCCAAAAGACAGCATATTTAATGCATAGATTTAGGAACATTATTAATTACAAATCCCCACTGTATGTTATAGGCAAATGTATTGAGTGAGATAGTTAAGAATTAAATCCATTGGAAGCTGACAGTGGAAATAGATAAAGCATATATTTCAGTATATAGTCACTTTCATATCCTTAGTGACGTGATGTTTGCTTTTCAGGTGCTTTAGAGAAATACAAATGTAGTGAAAAACCAAACCTTTCAGGGCTGCTTAGGGTATATAAAAGCTTTTTGTTTGTGAAACAGAAAATGACAGGGTCCCTTGAGGAAAAATCTGGACACTTGTCCAGATTCTCTTTCCCTTCTAATACCAAGCATTAATTAATTTTTACTGGGGAAAAAAATAGCTACAGTACACAAAAAATATGCATGTTTTAAGTCCTGGAATAATGAAGCAAAAAGTCCATTACACATGTATAAGTAACACAAATTAAATACAAAAAGTACAGAAATACAAACAATGTACAAAAGTATAAATAATGCAAATGAGGAATGAGTGTGGTCAGTTCAGGAAACACAAGCAAGTCATAAGCATTAAAAAAAAAAAAAAAGCTGGGTTAAACTGAGAAGCAGCTGTAGGCCAAATAGTTTTAGGGCAAGTTTTAATTATGAAAACCTTTATAGACATCTAAAAACGGCCTTTAGTGCTGGAAAACATCCAGCCTAGGTTTGAAATAACAAATGAAAAGTTAAGTTACGAGAACAACATTGCTACTGTAAAGTCAAGAATGCTGAAGTTAGAAGTGTCAGAATTAATGTGGCCATGCAATCATTCGGATTTCCCTTTATTATAAAGATTGTGAATGGATGTTGCCCTTGACACTTTTGTGTCTAATCGACAAATCAAATGGGGGTAAGGAGAGACTCAAGTAAATCTTGAGATGAGTTTCCATGACTTCAGTTTTACGTGGTGCTTCCTACGTTCAAAGCGGAGCTCTCATTAGCTTCAGTTGCTGCTGTAGGCGAGATCTCTAGGTACAGAATGACCACTTTGGGAAAGTGTGATGTTAGTGACTTGTCTAGCATCAAGTCTGGTGACAGAAGCAAGGACCTGATCCAGTCTTTCTTTTACCAGGGCAGCATTCAAGTACAGTACAACTTCTATCAAAACTTGCTGTATGTGTGTCAGCCATCTCTTGCCTCACACAGCACATACTCTGGCTAATGAAGTAATAGCTTTATCAAGGTATCATCATGAGTGTCATCTAAAATATCATGCAGTGAGATGGATATTTCAGCAGTAGTAAACACCAACACTTGCCTATACAAAGGTGTGCAGTGAGGAATCCTGCAGCCCTGGAAAGCCACAAGCTCAAACGAGTGCCATTTCTTTGGCTTGTTCCCTTTACCTTCAGTCTGGGCTCACCGACAAGTTCTGATTTATTGCTTCCAGTCAGTCATTAGTCCCAGTCCTGTCTCTTTCCAGTTCCTCCCAGTATGCCATCCAATCCATTCAAGCTCCAGTCCAGCGGATGATAGCTCAGTAAAGAGAACAGCATGCACCAGCCTTTCCCTGAAACAGTCAAATTTACCTGATTCTAGTCTTTCTGCTGCAAGCTAGTTACCAGTTCTTGCCTAGGCCTTGTTTACGTCTCCCTTGTCTGATTTCTAATCCTGGATTTCCAGTGTCCTCACATCAGCATCTTTTTCTGTTTTAGGCTCTCAGTTATAATCTAGTCTCCTAACCTTCTGTCTTTTTCAAATCTTTATTCAAATACAGCCTTTTTAGACAGATTTTAAATCTTACAAGTAAGACTGAAATCATTACACAGAAGCTAATTGATGCCAGTTGAGAATCTGGGCATATTATGGGGAAATTGCTAGTGATATCTACTATGGAGGTTTCCTGCCCCTTCCACCTATCAGACCCTCTTTTCAGTGGTTTATAACTTTGCAACACTTTAGAGATGAAATTTTCCATGCTGCATGTCAGCCTCAGGCTATACTTAGCTAGTTTCTCTCGGAACAATGCAGTTGTTTCCAGGAACAAGGCTGTGGAAAATGCAGTAGTTGTTCACATGGAAAAAATAGCGATGTTGAGAAGACAATTAATTTTCATCAAGACTACACCTACTGTTTTACAGTACTACACCTACTTTAGAGAAGGTTATGCACTAGCTGTGGCAGAGATCCTATGTGAAAATGAGTGTGATCAGGTAGCTAAAAGCTTCCTTATAATGCAGGTGCACAGGGCAGAATTAGGGCTGCACCAGCAACCATAGTCTAGCCTTAATTTTCTCAGTTTGTCTTTATAACTGTTGTGATTTAACCCCAGCCAGCAACCAAGCACCACACAGCCGCTCCTTCACCCTCCCCCCGCCCCAGTGGGATGGGGGAGAGAATCTGAAGAGCAAAAGTAAGAAAACTCAGGGACTGAGATAAGAACAGTTTAATAACTGAAATTTAATAATAATAATAACAACAATAATAACAATATTAATAATATTAATAATAGTAATGAAAAGGAAAACAACAAGAGAGAGAGAGAGAGGAACAAAACACAGGAAAAACAAGTGATGCAACCGCTCACCACCCGCTGACCGATACCCAGCCAGTCCCCGAGCAGTGATTGCTGCCCCCTAGCCAACTCCCCCCAGTTTACATACTGAGCATGAGGTCATATGGCATGGAATACCCCATTGGCCAGTGGGTCAGCTGTCCTGGCTGTGGTCCCTCCCAGCTTCTTGTGCACCTGGCAGAGCATGGGAAGCTGAAAAATCCTTGACTAGCCTAGTGTAAACACTACTTAGCAACAACTGAAACATTAGTGTGCTATCAACATTTTCTCATACTAAATCCAAAACACAGCACTATGCCAGCTACTAGGAAGAAAATTAACTCTATCCCAGCTGAAACCAGGACAACGACTTAATGCTATTTTGGGATCATGGCATGTCTGCTGTGTGAAACAGTAGGTTTACAAAAAATATCTGCATAATATTTGTTTTCTACATTCCCTAATTCATATAATCTCATTTATCACCTCTATCCTAATACAGCAGTGATAGAAACTAGAATCAGGTAGGAAATTTTCAGGTTTTGTATTTAAGAATGTGCATTTTACCTTTTACCTTTGAAATAACCTTCAGTGCTAAGTACTCTTAAATTATATCAGCTGAGGTTGTTTTATCTTCCATATTCTTATTATCAGTGCTATTAAAATATGATTTCTTCTCTGAAATAGCATGTGTGATGCAGTTATGGACCATTGATAAAAATATTATCTCTCTCCCAGTTTTATGAATAGATCAGATTCTGATCTTGCATTGATTTTTCACTGTGGTGAAATAATTGACAACAAAGCTCATGTTTGACTTGTATAAAGGTGTGATCAGATGCTGACTTGAATGTATTCAACACTTAAACATGATATACTGCTTGAATTAATAGGTTCCCTTTTAAAAATGAGCACAGTTCTTCATAAGTTCATATTCACAAATACCACCCTAAACTTCAATTTCATGATTATGTGGACATTCACATGGAGCTATATCAATTAGCTTCAGCAGTGAAGCGTTCAACATTACCAACAGTATTGCTCTGGGAGAAAATGAAAATTCCCAATGCCATGGGATCATGTGCTCCAACTTTATGGTACCTGCAGTTGAGTTGCTGGTGCTTGTTTGGTGACAGATTATTCTTTTTTTGTAAAACATATGTAAAACAATGCCCACTCTCTGAAGTTATATCCTTTCTCAAATTAAAACCAGCAGTATATTTAAAATGCACTGTAAACTTTCCATCTTGCTTATATACCCTGCTGCATATGTTCCATTAAGGTACGTGCTGAGCTAATGCCAGCAGTGCTCTCGGGCTGCTTACAGGAAAATATTTGCAGTACTGGGAAGGGTGCATTTATATTCAGTGTGAAGCCC
Organism: Calonectris borealis; assembly: GCF_964195595.1. NCBI lineage: Eukaryota > Metazoa > Chordata > Aves > Procellariiformes > Procellariidae > Calonectris > Calonectris borealis. The sequence goes on along the minus strand of NC_134313.1, from coordinate 77,313,435 downwards.
CAAATGATGTTTCTCCTGGAGATCAGCAGGCCTTTAGGTCAATAAGAATTACAGTCTTTAAGAACTGGAACAGTGGTAGCCAAAACCCATGTGTTAAAGCCAGCCATGTAGCGCAGAATGAGCTGTCAACATCTTCTTAGTGAGACAGATCATACAAAGGGCAGTGTGCATATGAAATAAAGGGCAAGAGAAAAGGTAAACAAGGATCCAACAGGCAAAGTGAGAAAGTCTCTGCCTCACCAACAGGTAGAGTTCAGCCATAGAGGGCAGAGCTCTTCCTTGAACGTGACAAGAGGTTGAGTAACAAAAGGAAAAACACAACTTCTCAGACTTATCTGAGTTTTTAAAACAATTTTATTGGACTTCATAATTGCTTTCTAGGAAGAAGGTAAGCCTTAATAAAGCATATTCATAGAACTTTCTAGTTTTACAAGATTCATATCTGAACACAGATTCTAGAATTAATAGCAATCCTGTCAGGGAATAGAGCTGTGTCACACGATCTGTGGTTTGTCCAAAAATAAAATTAATGCAAAGACAAAGGATGACTAATTAGTACTTGCACAATAATGACTAGTAATAATTTGCAAAAATACCTGTTCCTAATCATAATCTTATGACAAACTTCAGATTTAAAAGAGTACCTTTAAATGTCATTGACTAAATTCAGATAATGAAAATGTACATTAAATGATCTTATAAGCTGTTCACAGACATTCCATGAATAGAAACAGAATTTTAAATTAGATCAGTAAATGATGTGTTGTAAATTATTTGTTCAGCTGTATTTATTATTCATCCAGTATGGCTCATTATTAAAGTTGTTAATTTTTTTTTTCTTTTTTAATTTAGGAAGACTGTTTTGTTGCCTTAACCATGCCTTATAGCAATTTTAATTATTTTTAAAATAATGTGATTAAAATTTTTCTGGAAAAAATTGTAAAGCCAATAAATCAACCTTTCTCCTATTTTTACCATGTCCACCAACGTGATCTATTTGATTTGAAAGTAACATGTAAGATAATGTTCAAAGTTTGAGTAATAATAACAGTAACAGAATCTAATTTAATTATTGCATATGGACAGCATCCAGGTTTAAATTCTAGGGATTTTTATTGCCATACAAATTTGTTCCTTCATCATTCATGATTGGTTTTTGGAATTGTTTTCAGATGTTTCTCCTGTGGTCTGTTCCTGATTTCTAGGTAATAGTAATCAGTGTTACTATTACCCAGCCTGGACTCCAGGCATTTGTTAGGCTTCCTACTGGCAGATTTTGGCGCTCAAATTAAACTCAGTTTTGTGTGCTAGAATTAGCCTGTATGGAAATCATTATAAACCTTAGGTATTTGGACTAAATACCAGAGTTCACTGTGAATGGTATCAAGAGTACTAGTGGATGATCTGTTAGAGTGGAAAGTCTGAGGAATGTTGGTCAGCCCCTGAGCTTGAACTGGAATCTGGTTTTGGCAGTCCTATCGTTTTCAGTCATACTGTTGAATGTGTCTGCTCATCAGGCTAATTTTATTACTTATCTAGTAGTCCATATCATTACAATGTTTTATGAGCTAATACCTTTTTTCTGGTTTTATCAGGTCAAATACAGGCATACCACTCTGCGGATTTTTTTAAAATTAACTCTTTGATGGTTTGTAAAGGTTGAGAATAAATCAAAAAAAAACACTGTTATTATCTTTTCCATTTGATATTGCATACATTGCTTATAAAAGTGTTATTGCTTTTCTCAGAACAGATGTTTTAACATCATCACCTTTTCAAGATCCTCCTTTCAATCCCATTAGAATCTGAGCGATGCTAATTCTGTCACCATTCAGAAATATTGCATCTTTCTCAGACAGTTGCAGGAGATGCATAAATTTCTTCTTTGGAATAAACAGTCACTGTCCTAGGCCTCCATTAAGGAGGACAGAAGACACTTGTGTTTGTGTTATATAGATAATTTTTTTTACAGTCATTGAATGAACCATCATGAAAGAACTTGCAAAAATAGGATTAGTAGGTCTGTCCATGAGTGTGGTGTGTGGGTCCCATCTAAGCCCCACCTGAGGAGAAAGTGGAAGAAAATGCCTGTGCATTTGATTTTTGTTGTGGGGTGTCGGGGGGTGTGTGTGTGTGTGTGTGTTTCTGAAAGATAAAGGCAGCAATTTCCAAAGTCTGCCTCATGTGAACATCCTGCTAGTGGGGTTTTAACAGGAATTTGCATATACCTATTAAATACGCTGAACCTCTTTAAACCCCAATATTGGTGGTTTTTTTAAGAAATTGATCAGGTGTCGTGGTTTAACCTGGCAGGCAGCCAAATACCACGCAGCCGCTCACTCACTCCCCCCGCCCCCCCAGTGGGACGGGGAGAGAATCGGAAGGGTAAGAGTGAGAAAAACTCGTGGGTTGAGATAAAGACAGTTTAATAGAACAGAAAAGGGAGAATAATGATAATAAATAATGATAGAATATACAAAATGAGTGATGCACAATGCAATTGCTCACCACCCGCGCTGACCGATAACCAAGTAGCGATCGGCACTTCCTGGATCACGCCTACCCTTCATATACTGAGCATGACGTCACATGGTATGGAATACCCCATTGGCCAGCTGGGCTGGCTGTCCTGATTATGTTCCCTCCCATCTTGTGTACCTAGCTCAGTCAGTAGGCACGGGAGCTGTCCTTGGACTAGGAGGGCACTTAGCAACAACTGAAAACATCAGTGTGTTATCAACATTCTTCTCGTACTAAATCCAAAACACAGCACTAGGAAGAAATTTAACCCTATCCCAGCCGAAACCAGGACAGTATCCACCCCTTATTCCATACCATTTACGTTATGCTTAGGTCTCACATTTTTCGATACCTTTCAATTAATCACCACTATCTTTTTTATATATATACATATATAATACATATACATACATATATACATATAATACATATACATACATATATACACATAAATATATATAAATGTCCATTGAGTTCTTTTAGTCCACAACTTTGGGCTCCATCTGTCATAACAGTCTTTCAGGGCCAGAAGGATGGTGTGTGGTGTTGGGCTGTTGCATCCTGAAGCCAGTTCTCATTTCGGTACTGCTGCGCTCGTCCAGTTCTATCATCGTTGCACTTTGCTCGGTTTCATCGGAGTTAGTTCATTCTTCATTAATCTGGGTGATTTTCACTGCTATACCATTGATAGCAACCATAGAAATAATGATATACAATATCATATAACAATTGACATCATAAAATTCAGTTCATTGGCTATTTTCACCCAAAATCAAATCCCCTTGAGGTACACACTGGACTTGCCCATCCTTTCGCATCACCCACCAAGTGCACCCAGGTCCTTGAGCAAAAGCAATCCCATGGATGGGTTTTCCCTTGCCAGAGGCAGGAGTAACCCAGACTGTCTTCCCCAGCATATTTCTTATGTGCACGACAGGGACTTTATCTCCATCTACAGTACGTAAAAGTCTTGATTGGGCAGGGCCAGCTCGATTAACAGACCCCCTAGTGTTGACTAACCAGGTGGCTTTTGCTAAATGTGTGTCCCAATGCTTGAATGTCCCACCACCCATTGCCCTCAGTGTTGTCTTTAGCAGCCCGTTGTATCGTTCGATTTTCCCGGAGGCTGGTGCATGGTAGGGGATGTGATAGACCCACTCAATGCCATGCTCTTTGGCCCAGGTGTCTATGAGGGTGTTTCGGAAATGAGTCCCGTTGTCTGACTCAATTCTTTCTGGGGTGCCATGTCGCCATAGGACTTGCTTTTCAAGACCCAGGATGGTGTTCCGGGCAGTGGCATGAGGCACAGGGTGTGTTTCTAGCCAGCCGGTGGTTGCTTCCACCATGGTGAGCACATAGCGTTTGCCGTGGCGGGTTTGTGGGAGTGTGATATAATCAATCTGCCAGGCCTCCCCATATTTATATTTCAACCATCGTCCCCCATACCAAAGAGGCTTTACTCGCTTGGCTTGTTTGATTGCAGCGCACGTTTCACATTCATGGATAACCTGTGCAATAGCGTCCATGGTTAAGTCCACCCCTCGATCACGAGCCCATCTATATGTTGCATCTCTTCCTTGATGGCCTGAGGCATCATGGGCCCACCGAGCTATAAATAATTCACCCTTATGTTGCCAGTCCAGATCCACCTGAGCCACTTCAATCTTAGCAGCCCGGTCCACCTGCTGGTTGTTTTGATGTTCTTCACTGGCCCGACTCTTGGGTACGTGAGCATCTACGTGACATACTTTTACAACCAGGTTCTCTACTCGGGCAGCAATATCTTGCCACAATGTGGCAGCCCAGATGGGTTTACCTCTGCGCTGCCAGTTGTTCTGCTTCCACTGCTGCAACCACCCCCACAGGGCATTTGCCACCATCCATGAGTCAGTATAGAGATAAAGTACTGGCCATTTTTCTCGTTCAGCAATGTCCAAGGCCAGCTGGATGGCTTTTACCTCTGCAAACTGGCTCGATTCACCTTCTCCTTCAGCAGTTTCTGCAACTTGGCGTATAGGACTCCATACAGCAGCTTTCCACCTCCGATGCTTTCCCACAAGGCAACAGGACCCATCAGTGAACAGGGCATATTGCTTCTCGTTTTCTGGTAGTTTATTATACAGTGGGGCTTCTTCAGCACGTATCACCTCCTCCTCTGGGGATATTCCAAAATCTTTGCCTTCTGGCCAGTTCGTGATCACCTCCAAGATTCCTGGGCGACTGGGGTTTCCTATTCGGGCCCGTTGTGTGATCAGTGCGACCCACTTACTCCATGTAGCATCGGTTGCATGATGTGTAGAGGGGACCCTCCCTTTGAACATCCAGCCCAGCACCGGCAGTCGGGGTGCCAGGAGGAGCTGTGCTTCAGTACCAACCACTTCCGAAGCAGCTCGAATCCCTTCATATGCTGCCAATATCTCCTTCTCAGTTGGAGTGTAGCGGGCCTCGGATCCTCTGTATCCCCGACTCCAGAACCCTAAGGGTCGACCTCGAGTCTCCCCTGGTGCTTTCTGCCAGAGGCTCCAGGTAGGGCCATTCTCCCCGGCTGCGGTGTAGAGCACATTCTTCACATCTTGTCCTGCCCGGACTGGCCCAAGGGCTACTGCATGAACTATCTCCTGTTTAATTTGTTCAAAGGCTTGTTGTTGCTCAGGGCCCCATTTGAAGTCGTTCTTCTTCCTGGTCACTTGATAGAGAGGGCTTACGATCTGACTGTAATTTGGAATATGCATTCTCCAAAAGCCCACAACGCCTAAGAAAGCTTGTGTTTCCCTTTTGCTAGTCGGTGGGGACATGGCTGTTATTTTGTTGATCACATCCATTGGGATCTGACGACGTCCATCTTGCCATTTTATTCCTAAAAACTGGATCTCCTGTGCAGGTCCCTTGACCTTACTTTGTTTTATGGCAAAACCAGCTTTCAGAAGGATTTGAATTATTCTCTCCCCTTTCTCAAAAACTTCTTCTGCTGTGTTGCCCCACATGATGATGTCATCAATGTATTGCAGGTGTTCTGGAGCCTCACCCTGTTCCAGTGCGGTGTGGATCAGTCCATGGCAAATGGTAGGGCTGTGTTTCCACCCCTGGGGCAGTCGGTTCCAGGTGTACTGGACGCCCCTCCAAGTGAAAGCAAACTGTGGCCTGCACTCTGCAGCCAAAGGGATGGAGAAGAAGGCATTAGCAATGTCAATGGTGGCGTACCACTTGGCTGCCTTTGACTCCAGTTCGTATTGAAGTTCTAGCATGTCCGGCACGGCAGCACTCAGTGGCGGCGTGACTTCGTTCAGGCCACGGTAGTCTACTGTTAGTCTCCACTCTCCATTAGACTTTCGCACTGGCCATATGGGACTGTTGAAGGGTGAGCGAGTCTTGCTGATCACTCCTTGGCTCTCCAGTCGACGAATCAGCTCATGGATAGGGATCAGAGAGTCTCGGTTGGTGCGGTATTGTCGCCGATGCACTGTTGTGGTAGCGATTGGTACTTGTTGTTCTTCAACCCTCAACAACCCCACAACAGAAGGGTCCTCTGAGAGACCGGGCAAGGTGGACAGCTGTTTAATTTCCTCCGTCTCCAGGGCAGCTATACCAAAAGCCCACCGATACCCTTTTGGATCCTTGAAATACCCTCTCCTGAGGTAGTCTATGCCAAGGATGCACGGAGCCCCTGGACCAGTCACAATGGGGTGCTTCTGCCACTCGTTCCCGGTCAGGCTCACTTCGGCCTCCAATACAGTTAACTCTTGGGATCCCCCTGTCACTCCAGAAATACAGATGGGTTCTGCCCCTTTATAGCCTGATGGCATCAGGGTGCACTGTGCACCGGTGTCTACGAGAGCCTTATACTCCTGTGGCTCTGATGTGCCAGGCCATCGAATCCACACAGTCCAGTAAACCCGGTTGTCCCTTTCCTCCACCTGGCTGGAGGCAGGGCCCCTCTAGTTCTGGTCATAGTATCCGCTTCTCACTTCTTGCAAACGTGAGTCAAGAATTCCTTCATTACAGTCCAAAGTAAGATCAGCCCTTCTACTCTGTCTGGGGAACTGTTCACTGGAAACTGGACCGTCGTGAGACAGGGTTTTCCTGAAAACTGGAGCAGCATTTTTCCTGAGAGAACCCCCTTGTGTGATTGTTTTTCCTTGCAACTCACGTACACGTGCCTCTAGGGTCAAGGTAGGTTTTCCATCCCACTGCCTCATGTCCTCTCCGTGGTCACGCAGGTAAAACCACAGGGTGCCCCGTGGTGTGTACTTTCTATATCCTCTCTCTTGAGGAGAAAAACGCTGACTCCTAATGGCTGAGATACTGGTCTGTACAGGTGGAGAATAGGACCTATTGTCTTTGAGTTGCTGGACCTCTCGGGACAGCTTCTCTACAGCCGAGACAAGGGAGGAGGAGATAGTTTCTTCAAAATCCAGAAGTCTGCTAACCACCTCATCCACCGTTGGTGCTTCTTCCTCTTTCCAGCACAGTACTGCCAACGAACTGGCATACGATGCAGGTGCGCTCCGTACCAACTTCCGCCACATGGGTCGGGTGCACTGGACGTCATCTGGATCTTTGGGCGTTTGGTTGTCGTTCAGGTCACTATAAACCACCTCCAGCACGCCTAGTTCTCTCAGGTACTGGATACCTCTCTCCATAGTGGTCCATTTGCTTGGGCGATATATAACATCTTCCTTGAAGGGATACCTTTCCTTTACGCCTGACAGCAGTCGCCTCCAGAGGCTGAGGACCTGTGTCCCTTTTCCAATTGCTTTGTCAATGCCTCCTTCCCTAGCAAGGGATCCCAGCTGTTTGGCTTCCTTCCCCTCCAATTCCAGGCTACTGGCCCCATTATCCCAGCATCGGAGCAGCCAGGTAACAATATGCTCGCCTGGACGACGGCTGAAATCTTTCCGCATATCTCGCAGCTCACTCAGGGATAGGGATCGGGTGGTTTCCGTCTCATTTATGAGTTCTTCCTCTTCCTCCTCCTCTCCTTGTGATGGCCCTGCTCTTTCATCATCCCTTTCTAAACGACCTGATCTCCGCTTCCAAGATTTCCTCTTCTGTACAGGGGCAACAGATACCAGCAAGGGTTGGTCCTCTGGTTCAGCTGTAGTGCCTGTTGCTGGGGTTTGGGTAGCTGCAGTGCTTGTCATGGGGGTTGGAGTAACTGTAGTGCCTGTTGCCGGAGCTTGAGTGGCTGCAGTGCTTGTCGCAGGGGTTGGAGAAGCTACGGTGACTGTTGCCGGGGTTTGAGTAGCCACAGGGGTTGTCGTGGGGGTTGGAGTAGCCGCAGTGCCTGTCGTGGGGTTTTGAGTAGCCACCGTGTCTGTAGCCGCCCCCGAGACTCGCCGCTCCGCCTGCCCCAATGAGGCACCGCTGCTTGCCCTCCCTCTTTTCTTGTTCCTGAGGGTTGATCTCTGGACAGTATTCCTGAATAGTTGTTTAACCCTAAACAAGGCCTGAACCACATTCAGGAGACATAGTACCAATATGAACATGCTTGTTTGAGCATCCCAAGGATATTCAAAATTCTCAGGGAATATTGTGGACATCTTTGTGAAGAGGATAGAAGAAAAAGGAGTTTCTGACGATATGGAAGGGAAGATGAACAAGTGGGAGAGAGTGTCCCAACCCGTCTCCCCCTTAAATTCATTCTCCGAGGAGAAACAAGTGCAATTACCAATAATCTCTAAGAGGTGGTTCCCGAGGTACAGAAATGATGGCAGTGCCGAGTACAGATACCAGATTAGACTTACGACCAATGATTTTATCACCTCATAAAACAGCAACAAAATGATAATCTTGGCCCAGTTCCGAATAATGGTAAACAGCACAAACGGGAACATATACTGCAAGCAAGGTATTACATGACCCAACATTGAGAGCCAGCCCCACAACTTTGACAGCCAATACATCAACATTGTGACCAATCAATATAATGGATGCTTATAACAATTTTGCCTTAACACACTTTGGTCAGATCTATCGTTATCTCAACCCTTCGTGCCCCACGTTGGGCGCCAAAAAGGACTGTCGTGGTTTAACCTGGCAGGCAGCCAAATACCACGCAGCCGCTCACTCACTCCCCCCGCCCCCCCAGTGGGACGGGGAGAGAATCGGAAGGGTAAGAGTGAGAAAAACTCGTGGGTTGAGACAAAGACAGTTTAATAGAACAGAAAAGGGAGAATAATGATAATAAATAATGATAGAATATACAAAATGAGTGATGCACAATGCAATTGCTCACCACCCGCGCTGACCGATAACCAAGTAGCGATCGGCACTTCCTGGATCACGCCTACCCTTCATATACTGAGCATGACGTCACATGGTATGGAATACCCCATTGGCCAGCTGGGCTGGCTGTCCTGATTATGTTCCCTCCCATCTTGTGTACCTAGCTCAGTCAGTAGGCACGGGAGCTGTCCTTGGACTAGAAGGGCACTTAGCAACAACTGAAAACATCAGTGTGTTATCAACATTCTTCTCGTACTAAATCCAAAACACAGCACTAGGAAGAAATTTAACCCTATCCCAGCCGAAACCAGGACATCAGGTTTATCAATAGTGTGTGTATCTTGACATATTTGAGCTAAATTAATCCAGTACTTCCTTGACAAACCATGATTCAGTTAATATATGTGATGTAAGAGGATATGTTCCTACGTTCATTGTAAAATAAGAAGAAAAGGGGAAGAGGAGGAACAGAGGAGAGGTATACAATCTAGAAATCTGCGGAACAAGTTGTTTCACGGTTCGCTACATTCGTAATTATTGTTAATGTAGATATTCTTTGTTTATTCATAGATATATTTGGTCTGTTTTTTGAAACCTATTTTGTTCTTGACTTAGAAGTATTTCATGGTAATTCATAGTGTAACTTAATGTAGCACAAAAATATTTCTATTTATACATTCTAACTTTTCTGGCTTTCAGTTTTGTTGAATATTCCTATGATCTTGCACTGCAGAAATGCGGAAGGAAAGTGCCTAATTTATCTTCACTATACTATAATTTATTTTGTATACATTCATCAAGTCTTGTCTTCTAAATTTGCAGTGCAGATCTTTTAATTTCTGTCATATGGAAGTTCTTTCATGTCCCTAATCATTTTTATGCCTGCTTCTGAATCCGTTTAATTTCTTGCCTTTTTATTTTTATTTTTTCTGTTGAAATAAATTATGCTTTTAATAATGCTTAGAATACAGAAAATTCTCACCAGGCTGTAAGGTATAAGCTATCACGTGTTGCTATTTTAAAAATTGTCTTTAGAGACTTAGAAGAACACTGTATTTCTTCTTTTTCAACTATTTGTCCTTTTTGCTTCTAGTTCTTTCTTATTACTAATCTCACTCTGAATTTGAAAATTGGAAAACAAAGGCCCCAGAAAGCTTGAAAAGCTCTTTAGTTTTAAATGTCTTGCACGTTAATGGTTTATATACAATCCTAAAAGATGTTTCCATGGCTCTTTTTCTTTTTTCTTAATCAAATGTTAATATTACTCGTATATGAGTACAGATTATTGTGACTTATGCTCATATATTTTCAGATGCTAACCAGTTTTGGGGTTTTTTTTACTGTTTTTTACTATTTACTATTAACCTGCTTTACTATTAATAGGACATCTATTTGGGTAATTCTACCTTTGGAAATTTATTCTTGAAATGAAATACCTCTGACATGTAAAAATTACATTATCTATTTGAGAAATCCTCAAAGTCCATGGACCGCTCTCATCTACATGAAAGATAGTAAAAATCTCAAAGAGTGGAATTTATGTTAGTTGACTAAATGACATAGAGGGCAGCCAAATGGAAAAGCCAAGCCAAGACACTCATCACAAGAGAAATAAAACGAAAAGAAAGTGTGGATATTCAGATGTGTAGAAGGCATTAAAAACCATGACAAGGCGGCTGATAACTAAGTGGAATGAATTGGTTTGTGAGAAAAGAGGAAAGATTTTGAAAAAGGCTTGTGGAAAGTGGTAGGTGGAGAGGCCAAACAATGAAGTAGCTCTGAAGAAAAAAATTCAGAAACCTTGACAACCGCTGGTGAGCACTGAAATCCATAACTGATGAGCTCTACTGCAAACAAACCTGAAAAACCATGCACATGTTTTCTGTCTTCTAGCCCACAGCAATTAAGCCTACATGTAACTGATGGGGGTTTTTTACATAAACAATGTTTAGAAAAGAAAAGGAAGGGGAGTGAAGGATCTCCACATAAGAGAACAACCAAATATTCTGTCAGTTGCCCTACAATTCACTGCATACAACTGCTTTCTGGCAGAATACTTCTTTCATCAACATGAGCAATTCCTTGCCAGCAGAAACTGTGATTGGTTTCCAGTGTTGTGAGCAAAAGTTTAAAAGAAAAAGAAACTTTATAAATTATAGTTATTTAAAAAAAAAAGATTAGTCACTGAGAACTGGTTGAACTGGAATAGCAGAATTAGGTGTTGGAAATAACCTTTTTAGAAACATGAGGGGAAAAAAGTAATTAAATATCACAAATCTGTCTCAGTCATGCCTTTTGCCCTCAGTAAACATTGCTCTTATTGAAAGCTCCTGACAGATATAGATATACAAGATGATTTTTTGCTTTTAATATAGGTAGGCTTTTCTGGATGAAGTTGTGTAAGCTTTGATGGAAGATCACTGTTACACATCACAACACTAAATACATGGTATTTAGTGCTTCAAGTCTTGCCAAATTTCCATGTTAGAAATCTGACAAACAGCATTTGTATGCATTGTTTGTTCTGTGAAACCAGTAAAGTTTTCTCTCTGTGTGGAATTAAAAAAAAAGAAGTCTTAACATGTCACCGGTTCCCATATCAGGATGTATATAGGTTCAGTGACTCTAGTGTATCTTACTCTTTTGTTATTCAAAATGTTACTGTACTTAGGAATTTCAGACATTTTTCAGGACCTTCTCATTACAATAGACAGAACAAAAAAGCTCTTCTCCAAATAGACTGCGGTATAATACAAGAAAGAAGGCATAGTTCTATAAATACCTTGCATTTCCATATACCAAGCAGATCTGCCAAAGGAAGCAATCACACACGTTCCCTGCTTCCAGCTGTTAGTTTCTGTCTCTTTGCTACCCTGTCCTTTTGGCTGGCATGAGCATTTGAATGGTTGCATAGAGAGCTGAATCAAGGAACTGATTTAGTTGAAAGGTAACCTGGCAAGAGGAAAATGCTCGAAGTTCAGTGCCTAGTTCTGTTTATTATCCACGGGAAGCGAAATCAAATTAATCATAGAAAAGTGCAACTACACTTATTCCCAGCAGGTTTCATGAACTTGTTCTTAAAGATCCTAAGACGAAGCTATTGATGTTTTCAAAGGTAAACTGTTCCATTTCTTACCCATTTTGCTATTAGTATTTTTTTGTATGTCTGATTTAAATATCTTTGCTGCATTATTAACTTTTTATTCTTGTCCTATTTAGTATGAACGTGGAGAACAGATGATTCCCTTTCTCCTTTATTGTATCTAGTATTTGAAGACTTGTATTTGCTCTCCTCTGTCTCTTTGCAAGTCTAAGCAGTCCCAATTTGTTTATACCTTCCATTTTGCCTGTTTTTTCTAGTCTCTGTGGACTCTTACAGTCCTCTGCTGAGGAGGACTTTTGGACATTGAAAAAAATGTCCAAATCTGTACATGATTCCAGCTGAGAACACACCGATTTTGAGGAAAAGGTCGATAACTTCAGAAAGCAGAACAGGAAACCTGGTTCATTTTAATCTCTAGAGAATAATCTTTCCCTTCCTTTGTGAAAACCCCTCATCTAGCTGTAAGGTGTTATCTATTCCTTTCTTCCACTTCTTTGAATCTTTGGTAGGACAACTGGCTTTCTCAATTGCCTTATATAATATATCATACTTTGTATTTAAAATCAAGCCAAATTTAATTTATAAAATTTAAGTGCTCATGTTGGAAAAGTCTCAGCTCGAAAATATGGATCTCAGTCTGTCTCTTTAAAATTATATGAAAATATATGATACAGTAAATGCTCATTTCAAAGTGAAGTTGAAGTAGAGGATAGTTTAAAAACCGCTATTGTTTTGTTGGCAATATTATCAGAGTACAGCATAGGAACCAGCTAGAAAAAGAGTTTTACAGGTTATTTTCCATTTTACCTCTCTTTTGTACCCATTTGTTTTCCATTATGCTATAAAATGGTGTTAACGCAGCATAAAACTCTGTTAATGCAGCATAAAATGCTATTATGAAATACAATGCCTGAGATTCTGGAAACAAAATTATAAATCAAACATCCCCTGTATACCTGCTTTAAATTCAGTCATAAAATAATAATAATATGAAATTGTTGTCAAGATATTTCTTATAACCATTCCCGTATTCTGCTTTTTGCAGTCAAAAACAAATAAGCCAAGATAAAAATCACTTTGAGTATTTTCACTGGTGAATTTTTTCTATTTATGTATTTTTCCAAACATTGTTTTAGGTACAGCTACTGCAAGTGTTAGGATTGAAATGGAAAACGTATTGTTCTTTATATCTAAAGATGCTTGAATAGATTATTATTAGCTTTTTCTTGAATTTTGCAAGTACTTCATGATAACTAGGTAGAGGTTTTCTCTGGATTGCCAGAAAACTTAACTTTCTCATATTCAGACAACTAGCTGGAATTACAGAACCTTCGCTGGAGATCACACAAGTAAGCATTGAGCAGTCGCCTGTATTTCATGGAGAAGGTTCACTAAGGAAAGTCCGTGTTTTAGAGAGAAATTCTGCCGTCAGCATTTAAACAGTTTTGGAATCTGTGTAGTCACCAATGTGTTCCAAAACTTTTTTTTTTTTAAAAAAAAAAGCTGGCATAGATGCCTGCACAATACCATTCACTGTAGTATCTAAGCACTGTGCAGGACCCAAGAGGCCCAAAAATATGAGGACAAAAGTCTATTCTGAAAGCCTGCGCAATGCAGTTCAGGAAGTAGGAATTTGTCTCTGTATTATTTTAAGAAATTGTTTCAAAGCCTTAACTTCAAACACCTGCATTAACAGAGTTTGCAGAGATATTTGAAATACCAAGGGTGTACTTACAGAAAGATAGCCCTGGGAAATGGAGCATTAATCTAAGAGACAACGATCTCCTCGTAGTCAGGGAAGCCCTGGACACAATGTGAGCAGTGAGCCAACCGCTGTACAAATGCAAAGGAACTCAGTGGTGCATGAACGACGTGTGAATTGAACTCACTGTGAATTTGATGTTAAATCCATTGTGTAAGTGTAGTAAATATGGTGCACTGGATTTGTTAATTGCTTGTTATCTCTGCAGTTAATTACCTGATCACCTATGTAATTTCAAAATTTGAAAATAACAACAGACTATAAAGTGGCAATATCTGATTCAGGAAAAATGATAACAGGCATCTAGTTATAGCTCCTGAATAAAACCTCCTTTGTGACAAATCTGAAGGCTTTTTTAAAAAAATAGCCACAGACATTAATGATGTCTCTCTAGCTGAGGCCCAGAATCAGTATTCAATCCAATCGTTAAGGACAAGCAAGCTGCATTTTCTCAGTTGCCCAGTCTTTGGGAGTCCTTTGCTGGTTGCTCGCCCGATTCTACTTTTTTTGTTTGTTTGTTTTAGAGTGACTTTTGCAGTTCCTGCTATGTTACAATTTTATCCTGACCCCCTTGACATTTCCGAATGGCTTTGTACATGGTCTCCTCTTCCTCTGCTGCAAATCTCAGAGGGATCTTGCTCACAGACATGAACTCAACTTCCATCCCTGTGATGATATTTTTCCCATTATGCCACCCTCTACTTTATCACTGGAAACTATAGGACTAATCTGCTATTTGCATCTCAAACATCCATAAAACATTGATTTTTTCCCCCAACAAATCCCATTTTCCTTGTCATGATGAAAAAACCAAAAAACATGTAAGAATTCATATTAGTGCAACACTAGCCTGAGTACAATCTCTGCTCATGAAAATGATCAATATTGCCTCACTCTTTCCTTCTCCTCTTCCATCTTTCTGTATCTGTTGTCTCATATATCTGTATAACTCTTCTCGTGTGTGTGTGTGTTTATGGATGGCACACCTACGATAAACAGTGCTACCCGTTCTGGAGTAGGGCATCTCATGTGTGCTAGCACAGCCCGCAACACTGGTTTCTTATTTTGATCCTCATCTAGAAAGGGTTTGTTGAAGAATGAGGCTATTATTTTTAAAAAGTCTTAGTCACTAAGGAATGTTTGTATGTTGAATGGATTCATTTATTTTTAGATCAGTCACAGTGCGGGAATGAATAGAAATATCCCGTGTCACTACCGCAGCTAAACATTTTGAAATGTCAAACCACAGCCTGGGGCTGTTAGAGCAAATAATAAATAATATATCTGCTTCGCCTGAAGTAGCATATTGTATACAATTTTGATGACTTGTCCAGGACTTGATAATACAGAAGGCAAAGATTGTGAATATTTGGTAATATTGTTAAGTATGGAAAAATCCAAATAGTAATTCAGTTACTAACAGATTTGAAAGATTTGATTATGTATTTTTTTTCCTCTGGATCATCCTTAAGAAAAAGCACTTGGAAATTGTTTTTCAAACTTATTAAATGCCTAAAACAATTTATGAAATAATTTCAGTATTACATTAAGGAGAAATGTAGTTTTAGCTTCACCCTTTTTAGTTTTGCATTTATTCATTTTAAACAAGGAGCAATGTATCATGGAAGCATTAACTGTATGGTACAATATTAGAAGATTCTATCCTGTAGAAGGAGAATAATTAATATAATTCAGATAACTAACCTAAATACATCTGAATATAACACATGTAATTAATATATGAGTTAGGACAAATTGCATTCTTCTACATTCATGAAAAATATATGCAAAAAGTATTCTGTCCTCGTTGTAGTTTTCATAAAGGGATTAATAACCTCGTAACACAAGTTGTTGCAATAGGAATAGCATGCATAGTATTTGACAAACTGTTCTGTTTTTCTCAGAGACTAATATTGTAACAGCTCCTATCCTTTTTTTCTTTTTCTTTTTTTTTTTCCCCAAAAAAAGTAAATAAAAATCTGTATTTTTCTGTTACAAATTTAGTGGACAATTGAAAAAAATGGAAAATTTCAGTGGTAAAGACTGGTTTTTATTCTCCCAAGAGAGGTATGGTTTTTACGTAAGTTTGAAATGGGCTGAAGCATTTAACTTCTAAAATAGACCTAATACCCTGTTCAATTTGCATTCTTGTTAAGCCTGATTAAAAGCAGAAGGTGTTAAAAATCATGAATGAAAGTTTGACCTTATTTAGGTCAACAGCACTGAATTCAATGAAGCACAGATTTGTCTAGAATATAAAATGTTATGTTGAATGTTGTGAATGCCCAATGATTTTGTTTAGTAGATGATCATTAGTAGATCATTATCCACCATGACCCATTACAAAGTAATGTGCAGGAATGAACACTTTATATAATAGAATTATTTTAGATAGTGGGCTTCAATGTAGATCCAGACCCTATTTTGTCAGTATTTTAATAAGGCTCTAAATCTGTGACATCAGATTCAGTTCACATACCTAAGGGTCTGCATGCAAGTGGACTAGGTTTCCAGGATCACAAGATTTCTAGATTTCTAGGTCATTACAGTCATGAGTATGAGTAACTATTTCTTTGAATTTGTCCACATAGCTGTCATCATTCTTCCTAAAATACCCTCATGAACTTTTACTCTTCAATAATTGTTCCAGCAGTGAGCAATGCACTCTTACTGTTGAGTGGATTGAGAATGTTAAATTTGATCTCCATGTCTTTTCTGTACAGTATCAGACTGAAGCCCTTAGGCTGGAGGAGGGGAAATGAAGAGAGAAACTGGGCTAGCTTTGAGTGCCCTGATACAAATACTGAACTTCCCAGCCATATTTTTCTATACCTGATTTAACAGTGCAATACCCCAATATGTGTGATTTTCATCTGAAAAGTAAGTTACTGAGGCTCCAGAGACAGAAAAAGTTTTTAATTAACTTCTCCGACTTGACATGTGGTATCTAGGCAGCTATAACTCACAGCATTTGAAACAAGTTAGGTTTTGCAGAAGGTTAAGGCAACACTCCCACGTGGCAAGCATCTTGCTGTACTTTTAATCTTTCCATCCTGATTTATGATGTGGATGCTTTGTCTCCCAGGAGATATCAGATACTACAGATTTTCAACTGTGAGAGTGTAAGTGCCCCCTGCTACTTCTGTTTGATTTTAATACTAACAGCACTGCCACAGGTGTTGGCAATAATTGTTAAGTTCACTGCTTCATCTTTATTTCATTTCTCAGTGTTACCTCACCTAACTGTTAACATCTGATAGTCTGAGCAAGGTCATGATGCTGGGAAGCACAGTCACCCCTTCTAGCCTCATTGACTTCCACGGGAATAAAAGACATTCATTGTCTTTACCAGAAACCGCTACCAAACTAGCATGAAAGAGCGCTATGCTTCCCTCAGAGCTTCACTCTGAGTCCTAAAGCAGTGTTCATACCTTCTCTTAGGGAAGTGGAATAAAAGGGGAGATTTTAGTCTTCAAAAAATTTCATTCTCTTATGAAACTTCATATCAACTATGATTAAAAAAGGTTCCTTTGATGTTGTTCTGCTTTCCCAACTACATTCTTTGAACCTGGCATCCAAAACAATGACTTTAGGCTAAGAAGTTGATAGAACAGAGAATAGAACATTATCTAAGTCAGATTTTGATACTTTACAAACAAAAAAGATTAATTTGCATCAACCTGACAGAGAGAAAATAAACACTGAGGATGATAAAATGCCATCTTTTGGGTCGCTGCATGCTACAGAACTTGAACAGGGTTTTCAGGTTATGTAGCACTGACATTCGTCAAATAGTCAATTTTGCGTGAGTTCACAGAGAACGACATAGTATTACAGGGCATATTTAAAAGATTGAGAGTTCACAAATAGAATTTCATAGCACAAACAGTAGAGAACATTTTTATGAACAGTTTCAAAGGTTATAATAGGCTTAGTAGCCTTATTTTTTTTTGTGAAAAAGTGAAACAGAGAGGTGGATATTAAGATAAACTAAATCTTTAATTTCTCTTTGTATCCCAAATGAACAAACTGTAAAGCACAGTGGATGAGGGAAAGGCCATGGATGTGGTCTACCTGGACTCCAGTAAAGCCTTTGACACTGTCTCCCACAGCATTCTCCTAGAGAAGCTGGCGGCTCACAGCTTAGACAGGTGCACTCTTCGCTGGGTAAAAAACTGGCTGGACGGCCGAGCCCAGAGAGTTGTGGTGAATGGAGTTAAATCCAGTTGGCGGCCGGTCACGGGCAGTGTTCCCCAGGGCTCAGTACTGAGGCCGGTCCTGTTCAATATCTTTATCAACGATCTGGACGAGGGGATCGAGTGCTCCCTCAGTAAGTTTGCAGATGACACCAAGTTGGGCGGGAGTGTTGATCTGCTGGAGGGTAGGAAGGCTCTGCAGAGGGACCTGGACAGGCTGGATCGATGGGCCGAGGCCAACTGTATGAGGTTCAACAAGGCCAAGTGCCAGGTCCTGCACTTCGGCCACAACAACCCCATGCAACGCTACAGGCTTGGGCAAGAGTGGCTGAAAAGCTGCCCAGAGGAAAAGGACCTGGGGGTGCTGATTGACAGCCAGCTGAACATGAGCCAGCAGTGTGCCTAGGTGGCCAAGAAGGCCAACAGCATCTTGGCCTGTATCAGAAATAGTGTGGCCAGCAGGAGTAAGGAGGTGATCATGCCCCTGTACTCGGCACTGGTGAGGCCGCACCTTGACTACTGTGTTCACTTTTGGGCCCCTCACTACAAGAAGGACAATGAGGTGCTGGAGTGTGTCCAGAGAAGGGCAATGAAGTTGGTGAAGGGTCTGGAGAACAAGCCTTGTGACGAACAGCTGAGGGAACTGGGGTTGTTTAGTCTGGAGAAGAGGAGGCTGAGGGGAGACCTCATCACGCTCTACAACCACCTGAAAGGAGGCTGTAGTGAGGTGGGTGTTGGTCTCTTCTCCCAAGTAACTAGCGATAGGACGAGAGGAAATGACCTCAAGTTGCACCAAGGGAAGTTTAGATTGGACATGAGGAAAAATTTCTTTACTGCAAGAGTGGTCAGGCCTTGGAACAGGCTGCCCAGGGAAGTGGTTGAGTCACCATCCCTGGAAGTATTTAAAAGACGTGTAGATGAGGCGCTTAGGGACATGGTGTAGTGGGCATGGTGGTGTTGGGTTGACGGTTGGACTCGATGATCTTAGAGATCTTTTCCAACCTTAATGATTCTATGATTCTATGAACACACTAAACACCTGATCTTCGAAACACCGAGCTTTCAAGTGAAATTAAAGATATCTTAGGTAACCCCTTACATTGTTCATTTATTTTTTCATATATTCAAATGAGAAGAGATCTACTATCAAGCCTGTGATTCAGATGAAATCACTGATCATGTAATCATTTCTTCTCCTTACATTATACTGACAGATAACAGGTTTGGCATGTGTAGCATTTTACTCTGTTTGTGTAAAAAAACCCCAAAACTAAACCAAATAAAATGACTAATGTTCACAAATTCACCAAACTCAAATGGGAAGCTGTATCTTTTAGTGGTTATATGAAAGGCCCTTAATTAAGTGTTGGGTATATCTGCTTTCTGTTGCTCTTGACTAGCTCTCTCTGCTATGAGGAGGAACAGGCATTATAAGATTTTTTGACAGTGAGGGGTCTTTTCTACAGGAAGCAGTTTCTGGAAACGTTTGCTAAAGTGGATAAATTCAGTTCAGTTACTTAAAGAATTAAAAATGAATGAAAATAACAAGATGTCTATAAACAATCCATAACACTTTGGATGCTACTTATTAAAACAGAAAGGAGATAGTGGATTATAATCAATAAACAGAAGAGTAACATTGTTCATAAATACTTAGATGTGCAAGAAGAGAAAATTCAAATGATGAAACCGGCCAACGTTGTATTGACATTCTTGGAAACCAGATCTTGAGATTTTCTTCAGTTCATTTCCTTTGATTCCTTAGGACCTGCTCTCAAATTGCCAGTATAAAATGTGTCTCTTTCAGGAACTATGAGTTTTTTCTATTCAGTGAACTAGATGTTGCAGAGCTTCGTTCTCTCATACACTTTCCTTAGGGTTCTGTCCCAAAACAGTATTTCTAAAGGGATTTCAGTCAAACTCACCATGATCAATGTGGCTTTTTGGGTGTAGGGTGGGCTCTAGAAATCTGCACCTCGCAGGGCAGGAGTGAAAAGGTGGTATCCCAGCCCAGCTGCCTGGCCTGGTATCTATGAAGTGCTGGCAGATAAACCTAGCACCTGCCTTCCACCAGTTCTTGTATGTCTGTGTTGCAAGGCCAGAAAATCCTGGCCTAGGGCTAATGCTTCTTTTGAGCCAGTATTGTTTTGCTGTACCTCTGTAGTTGCTGCTTCCGATAGCCTAAAAACAGTTCACATGGTTGCACAACCTTGAATCGCAAGCCAGAGGGTATGAGCCAGGTCTCCGCATGCCAAGAGGAGAAAAAGCAATTTTAAGGATGACTCCTTAAGTGGATAAGGTCACTAAACATTACAGTCCTTTGGCATTGGGAGAAAAAAAATCCTCCCTAAGTGACAGGGTTCTGATGTATTTTTAAGCAAGGTGTGGAAAAGCATGCTATCTGGGAAATGTTGTATTTTAGAAGTGATACAAAACATAGGAGAAAATGTAGGAGAAAAGATGTGTGAATTAATTAGACACATCTGAAATACTCAGAAGCAGAACAGAGAGAGTATAATTTGTTTATGTAGAATACTGATTTCACGTTGCCAGAACTGTAGAGGAACAGATCTATTTTTCTAGTTTAGCTTTTTTTTCTGTGGTATTGACCAGATTTTCAAAACACAAGGTTAGATTTTAAAGTGTTCAAAACCTATGAGGAAGACCTCATTTTCAAAAAACTCAGGTTTATGTTTAGGTACTAAAGAAAATGTCCTTTTTCTTTATTATTATCATCATTTTTGTTATAATCTAGTCACGTGCTTGCCGTTACTGTGTTGTCTTGGAATGACCTGAAATGACAGCATGTAATTGGAAATAGCTTTTCTTGCCTTAACAGCTCATGTCAAACTTCATTGTACTGAAATTCTCTTCCTAAAGGTGTAGGCTTTTTGCAAATATAGTTTCATTAACTTCTTAATACTTGATGCTTTCATCCTTTTGTTTTTAGTATTTATTTTTCCCTTTGAAGGCATATACACATTCTTATTGTAATAAGACTAATTCATTATATTCTTATTACCAAAGACTGCTGGATGTCCATGACTGATGCACAGAGAGCAGATTGCATATTTACAAAGGCATTAAAGCTGAGCAGCCTGTACTGCACTTAACATAGTTCCTTACCAGTGAGTTAATAGTATCTGTTATGAAACACAAGGCAATCCTTTGTTCAGCACTGACACTGATAAATATGGTTTTCAGTTTTTTTGGTCATTTCCTCATTTGGTCTCTACTCCTTAGGGAAGAAATTGTTAAAATTATTGCCAGCCTTTCCTTCTGATGATATTGGCTCATTGTTTTGTTTGCCACCACCATTTGGTCAGGATGGAACTACTGGGAAAAATAACCTTCCTGAAAATGCGAAGTGCTTCCAGCTTTGAAGAGAAATGACACATGGTGGATATTTGCTGTTTAGTGTTTGCATTTCCAGGGTCTTTTAGAAAGGACAATTTTTTCTACTGCTGTTCATATAGCTGGCATATTTGCTGGATATGAACCACAATGTTATCAAACATGTCTAATGCAGCCAGTGACATTCAAAAATCTGAAGAATCCATGACCTGATGCTGCAAGGTGTCTGCATGAAATAATTTCAAAGCCCACATATTAAATAGGGATAAAGCTGACTGTGCTTTCGACAGGGTCATTCAGCATTGTAGGTTCCTCTAGTATTATTTTAACATGGGCACAGGACCTTCAATATCCATCCAGTGTGTTTCAAACTTTCTTTGTTATTTTCCATTAATTATCCACTTGTTATGCAAAATAGCTGGAGACATCTCCAAACAGGTAATTTAAAATAAGGCCTCTTTTGATATTCAAATAAAATATATCTGCTGGCACATTTTAGAAATAAGAACCATCGGAAAAAGTGAGATTTCTGGTTGGGTTTTTTTCGTTGTTAAAGTAAAAGTAGCAATTGACATCTATTGACTGACTAATAATAAACAATAAAAAGTCACAGAATTGTTTTTTACTTTTGTAAAGAATTTCCTTTTAGGAACAAATTAATAATCTTAGTTTGTGTCCTGATATCTTTTCTTCTACAGAAGTATTTTACCTACTTTTGCAGTGAGATACTGTTAAGTGTTCCAACATTGTGAAAAGGAAAGAACCAAGGCATAGTGATGCCAGAATTTTATCAGGAGTCTTAGGTCACTTGGTAGTCTTCTTTAAGTATCAGGCCCTGCAGTTCCTGCCTAGAAGATGACTAGTTTTACTGTTGAAATAAAAAATAATAATAAAATATCATTAATCGTTTTTAGTGGAGAAAAGCTGGAAAATATGATGCCTACAGGCTCAAAGAACAGATGTCAAATCAAAAACATACAAGGATACATGAATATAGAAATTGATTAATCTGCACTTTTACACTACATCAAAGCTTTTTGGGGGCCTGACTTGCAGTGTTTTGAGCTGAAAATCCATGACAAATACCATAGGAATTACATGTGATAATCCTTTTCTTTTTTTTTATTTTCTCCAGAAATTTTGTGTCAATTTGTTTTGAACTAATCAGGCCTTTAACAAATCAGTATTACAAAGTGGGAACTTACTGAGGAGCTTGAAGGGCAAAATGAAGTATCTTTATTTAAGAAATAAAAGGAACCAGCTTTCATGTTGCTGACAAAATTATTGTTGAACTAGCATATTCCATGGACAGGTCAAGATACTCTTTCATTTTGCTGTCTTGTCCATGCTATTGGAAGACCTCAGTCTCTGAGGTACCACAGACTCCCTTCTGTACTGTGATCCACCTCCACACCACCTGATATTTCCTCTGCTATCTGGTTGTTCACTGCTTTAACAATGAAAGAATGACCCCTTCTCCACCACAAATTTTTCTTCATCCGGGAGGTAATCTGCCTGCCTTCCAAGGTCCAAAAAGTATCTAAACATCTTTAGCATTCTGAATCTCAGCTGTCATAAACGTCACATAGCACCAAAGTATGACCTGTAGACCTCTGGGCATCCAAAAGACTGCAATAGCTGGTCAACAGGATTTTCAGTAAGGATTTCAGTAAAAGCTTGCTATTAAAAGTTCATAGATATTATTAAGGTCATTTTTTCCAAAACATTTAAAAAACTTAACGAGTTTAAATGCATTTCCTCAGGGATCTCCGTGCTAAATAATACCATTTGGGGGAGCTCTTTCACTGCAGCTCTGTGAGACTTGCAGCTCCTCTTGGTCTGATCTATGAGCATAGCAACAGAGGGAAAAGAGCAGGTCAGAAGCCTGTCTGTGACAAAAGGCAATAATTAAGCTTGACAAACTAGTAGAAAGAAACAGATTAACTTTAGAAAAGAATAAACAGAGGAAAAAAACCCACAGATTAGCACAATCAGGAGAATGTGCAACTTAGTTAGGCACTTCAATGTTTCTGGGAGACTTGTATGTCTTCTGGAGCTGACTGAGCAGGGAAGATGCCACTACCAAAGAGACCTAGCTTTTCTAGAGAGCATAGATCGAAGGAAAGAAAGAATACTAATCTAGAAAAATGGATTAAGAAATAAAAATGACTTTCCCATCTCTCCAGTTTCCCCAGCTCTATGAGTTTGGGTCAATAAATCAAGTTAAGTCTTAGTTTCAAGGCAGGATTTTGGTGTATGTTAATAGACTATGAAATATTTCAGTAACAGAAACCTCTTGCATCATCCCTTGTTACCACAGTGTGGTGTGGGAAGCTCCATTTCAGAATAGTTGTGTCTTTTGTTCTTGCTTCTCTGTCTGAAATTTCACAGTCAGAAAAAAATCTTTCTTCATCATGCTCCTAAATGTGCTCTCACTCCAGCACTGTCCGGTATTTATATTCTCCACTATCAAATATTTATGGGTAGTTGTCATATCCCTTCTCAGCGTTCCTTTTACTGGGCCAAAAATTTTCATTTAGTCTTTTCTATGACTTTCATATGTCTTTCATGTCATATGACTTTCATTTCCTCTGATGATCCATGTAAACCTCTCTATTTTTTTTTCTTGAATTTCATGCCATTATTATTATTATTCACTGATCATTGAGGTAGCTTGTTTTTTTCTGTGTGATATACCAGTATCTTCTAAAACAAGTAGTGTTGTCCAAACTTTTTATTAAAAAAGGGTGTTGAAAATCATATATTTAATCAGTCCTATTATTTAAAATGGTAACTTTACTGAAAATCTCACTCAGACAGTATTTTCCCTGAAGGTTAGTGGTTGTTATCGGTCCTTTAGTAGTTTCTCATCCATCGCTGTTACTTTCTGTCTTTTCCAACCCTATTAGTTTTCCATGTGACAGTACCAATTACACACTGAAGTCCACTTAGGTGAGATTTCTTGTATTTCTCTGATTTAGGAAATTTAGTTGCCAGGTTATCTTTGCTAAGACCTTTAACATCTAACCCCATTTTCTTTAACTTCCATATCCATAGTTGCTCTTAGCATAAAATTGTGTTATAATGCCTTGCACATTATTGAGCTTATATCAACAGTTCTGAAGTTTTGGATCAAGTAATTCACTTCTGAATTATGGTTTGTTTTTGTTTTTGTGTTTTTTTTTTTTTTTTTAAATTGTTTTTAATATGTGCTACAGTTACTATTCACTAGATATTAAAAACCAAACCAAGACTCTTGTCTTAAAAATCTTTGTATGAATGCTTGCAGTGTTAGGTTTACAGTTCGACTTGATGATCTTAAAGGTCTTTTCCAACCTAAATGATTCTATGATTTTATAATGATTTTGTGTGTCAGATGTGGAACAGCTTGTGGGGGGAGATCATTGGTCCCAACCTTCCAGTTCCTTCCAGTTTCATTGTGGTAGATTCTGTTTTCCTACTGTCCTTAAGTTCATCTTCTCTTTGTCCCTAGCTCAATAACAGCTTCATTGTGAAAATCTTTGTATATTAATTTGGTTTTGGAGCTACATTAAGTTTATCTTTAATCTCTACCCAGAACCTTCTTCATAGTAATCTTGGACTTGAAGGAATTCCAGGCCTCTACCATATTCTGGGGTCCTCAGATTTACTTCTTTCAGTACCTTTTTGATATTCAACCTTTTGATATGGAGAAATTAGGGTTCAGAATATAGCTGAGATGTCTGAGTATACCATAATGAATAAAAAGTGGTGACAGACAAATCAAAATAAAAGCTAATTGACTTTAATCTTCAGATGTTCTTTTCCTGTAATAATTACAAGCAAAAGTTTGAAATGAAATTTAATATGAAAGGCAAATATAGTTCTTCCACAGATTATTTTTTATATTTTTGGCTTACAAAGTTATAAGCTGATAATGTTTACCTCAAATTTTTCTGTTGCACCTGTTTCACATAACAAGAAAAAAACCCCTCGATTGTCTGTTATTGTCCTTGGTGTGTGTGCGTGTGTGTGTGTGTACTTTTGCATTATTAAATATTTCATTACAAATTTGATAGTTTTCACCACAGTTAAATGCCCTGAACTGTCATATGTCTCTACTGAGATAGTTGCCAGCAAGAGATAATTCTCGGGCAGTGGTAGAGAGGAATCATTAAGCTAAACAGGACGCCCTTTAAATGGTTAAAATGTGAACCTGACTAGCTCCAGATGGAGACCTGGCCTATTTCTTTGGCAACAGGGATGGTTAAAGGTGGAGTAACACCACCTTTTCTTGATGAGGATGTAAAGGGACAAAGAATAAAGAAAATTCAGCTGTTCTATGGAGACGTGTATAAATTCTCTTTACTTTATGGATTATCTTGATGGAAGGATACAGAAATGGCAGGTATCTTGGAATATTCTCACTGCTTTTCATTCCTCACCAGTGTGAACAGACAACATGTTGTTCTGTTTTACCAGGACTACTCACCTTTTTATTGTTTGGATGTTGAAAGAATAATGGTGTCTTTGAAATTATTAAGTAGTTAAACCTATGCAAGCATGTTTCTGTTTAATAGTGAAATATAGAAATTTCTATAGTGAAATAGAGTTAAGTTCATGAGCTTGTGCTGGCAGAAACATCTTCTGTGGATGTTACTCATTGGTCCATTGGACATATTTGTCCTTTTTTCTCTATGATTGCAATTAGAAAGTTTATAAATCAACAGCTTTTTACTTTTTTTCTTCACAATTTTAGAGAAAAAAGTTGTTAATGAGCAAACTTTCAATCTGCAGAAAAGATGATGGTCAAATCTCAAATGCAGTCTGATGTGTCTTCCTGTCTAAATCTACAAAGCAGCTGTAGAAGTAACTTGGCTTGGGTAAAGCCTGCTGAGTATTTACATGATTACGTAAAGCACTTTAAATCAAAATTTACAAGCAATCAGAAGACTTAAAAAAAATGCAGTTAAGAAGTACAGCATAACATCCTTCTCCAATTTCCCCTCATTAACTACTTCATTTTTATGCATTCGGAACAGTTCCTGATCTTAAGTCAAAATGTGTCCATGATCACATCCAAAGTGACCTCTCTCACAATCTACATAATACTTTGCTAGATTAATTGCTCAGCTTGTATGAGTCAGGAACATCTTCCAGTCAAAGTAATTTTAGAAATAAGATTATTTTGTTTTTACCATGATTATTTCAAATAAGTTTAAGTGAAATGCATATCCTTTGCTTTTCACTGTAAATGTTGAAGGGTATTGGTTCCATAATCTTATTTCAGTCTTAAAGTAAAACAATTTGCATAAACATTAATACGTTTGCATAAAATATTTTTCCATGACAATCTGTCAAGTAATTTGAAGAGAGTCGTAAATTAT
The DNA here is from genome assembly GCF_964195595.1 of Calonectris borealis. Taxonomy (NCBI): domain Eukaryota; kingdom Metazoa; phylum Chordata; class Aves; order Procellariiformes; family Procellariidae; genus Calonectris; species Calonectris borealis. Next base: position 77,286,909 of record NC_134313.1, on the reverse strand, counting down.
GACAATAAGATTCATAATTGCAATTTATGTTAATAACCTCTCTGTGGCTTTCTTTTCTGCATTATGGGCAAATTCAAATGTTGTACTCACAATGTAGTAATGTTTCTATTGTCTTGGTTTAATCAAAAGTAGGCACTTTAAGAGAATAAAATAGATACAAAGTGATTATTTTGAAAATTAAAAGTTCATTATTTCCAACCTTATGAAATTGCAAATGCCTACAAGTAACTTGAGCTATCCTGCTGGATTCTTGTTAAGCTTATAGAAGACAAACCATGTAATATTCTTTCTTTTTAATTTCCTGTTTGTAGATTTTTTGATACTTTTGTAGATAATTTTGTGTGTTTTCTCAGAAGTGTTTAAGCTTGTATATTTTATTCTATACATTTTGAAGTTATGAGCGCCAATCTATTTTAATAGGAGAATGGTGAATAATGAAAATGTCCTTGAATCTTAATTTTAAACCATATTTTTTTTCCCTTAAACCATACCAAACATAATCGAAAATGAATCTGTGATTAGTGGTCATATGTCATGGTGCTATCCCAGAAGTTGAGGGTTATAGTGCATCAGGATAGGAAACCTTTCTGTTCGATTCAGTGAACATTAAAGTGGGATTCGTGAGACTGCAATAAAAGGGATTGTTGTGTTAATTGTTTAAACAAAGGGAATAAATCTGAAATAGGAATATATGGTATCAGATTTTATGAATGATTCTGAATCTAGAATTTATTGTATGAAAGGTCATTAAGTGATTAGTTGGGCCCGATTAACAGATTTGGGTTTTCTACTCTTTCTGAAATCACTGGGACTTCTTTTTGTTTGACATTAGAAGAAATAAATTAGATTCTTGATGCTTAATTACCATTTACTAGTGATTTGATGTGTTACAAAAAATCCTTTGATCTATACCATATCTCAATTATAAAATGCCTCATAGGGAAACTCGTAATTCATCAGAACAAAACAGAGGAATCATGGAGAATTCCAAAGTACATGGATACAAAGGTGAAATTTAGTTTTGCCAAACCTCCCTTTTCCCATATGATGCCTTTGTGTACCTTAGAGCTTTCCATATAAACTTGGAAATCAGGAAACAAAGCTGGTGGCAGAACTGTGAAGAAGTGTGCTAGAAATTACCTATAGTTAAACGGTTTATTTTAATGAGTATCTCCTGTTTAAGGTCAACTTGGGTAGCAACCAGACCGAACAGGCACCCTTGGAGAAGAGAAGAACTGGTGCTATTGATTCCTTTTTTTCCAAGGAAAGGAAATTTTAACTGTATCATAGGTAAGTAGGAATATTTCTGGTGAAAGCTGATTCAAAAATGAGCTGTATGACCATGTCCTGAACAATCTGGGAATAACCCAGCTTCTCTTTTCTAAGTGGACAGTCTCATCCATTGAAAACTCAGAAAACCCTGCAAAAGAGGTTTGGGCATCTGCCACTGTTTCTTTGACATTGAAGTAATCATTGTCAAAGTTAAAGCTTAGCTCACTGAACATGTCACATCTTTACCAAGTCTGCATGTAGTCAAAAACATTAATGAAAATAAGAGAGGCTCAAAGTCTAGGTATAATTTCCATGAGCTTTTATTTCATTCTGGGCTTTTTTTTTTATATACGTAGTCTTATGCAAATGTGGATGAGCGAATTATGTTCCTGTGAGATAAAATCTACAAATTCCAAGATTGAAAAATAGCTGTATTAAGAACTGTGTTAAAAATACTTTTGAGCCTTCTACCAAGTGTATTGATATAGGTGACAAGGTCTGGCAGCAGGGGGGCTGCAGGGGTGGCCCCTGTGGGAAGATGGTAGGGGCTGCTCCACGCTGGACACAGCCAGTTCCAGCCATCTCTGCAACAGACCTACAACAGGAGACAGCTGAGCCCATCAGCCACGGGTGGGGCACCTCTGGGAAAAGGTACGTAAGAAAGGGCAGGAAACACCACACAGGCAGAGGAGGAGGGAACAAAAAGAATGAGAAATAGCAGAAGGAACATCAAAGTCAGAGGAGGAGAAGTTTCTCCATGGCAGAGAAGATATTCCCCTGCAGCCCTTAGAAGAGACCGTGGTGGAGCAGGCATTTTCCCTGCAGCCCGTGGAGAGGACCATACCAGATATCCACACTGCAGCCTGTGGAGATTCTATGCTGGAGCAGATGGATATTCCTGAAGGAACTGTGGCCCACAGAGAGCCCGTGCTCGAGGAGGGGAAAAGTATGAGGAGGAAAGATGAGCAGAGAGAAACCCCTACACCACTCGGGGAAGGGGGTTAGAGGAGTTGGAAGTGAAGGAATGAAGCTGGAACTGGGAAAGGGGAGAAGAAAAGGTGTTGCTTTAATGTTTGTCTTTTTTGTTTCCCGCTATTGGAAAATAATTATTTTAATTGGCAATAAATTAAGTGAATTTTCCCCCAGTCTGTTTTGCCCATGATGGTAACTGGTAAACAATCTCCCTGTCTTTATCTTGACCCACGAGCATTTTCATTCCTTTTCCTGCTTTTTCCCTGTCACACTGGGGAGGGGGAAGGGAGTGAGCAAATGTCTGGGTGGGAGTTTGTGTGTTGGCCAAGGCTAACCTACCATGTCAAACTTTTAGCATTATTGTTTTCTCCCGGCACTTTATTAAGAGGTCGTGCTAATCATAGATTTATAAAATAAGTATATTCTCAACTGAAACAACAATTCAATAAGATTCTTATTCTGGAGTTAAGTATAGTCAATATTTGAATATATAACTTGTATATAAACCTTAGACCTAAAGGTTAAAATGATGTAACTGTTGTCCTGCTTTCTCAGTCTTCAGGCATCTGTGTTTTCTTTGCTTCAGTCAGAGTTGCAATGTTCTTTGAACACAGATGTCATCGTAATTTTTTCCATAATTTATCACAGGCACACATGGCACTATAGAAATTTTAGGTAAATATAATGGAAAGATTATGTAATGTCCAGCTTGGAACCAACAACCCACATGTAAATTTAAGGAAATTGTCTAAATCAGTATTTCTAAATTTCAGTATGAGTTTTTTCTTTATGGTAGCCTTTGGCTTGGATTTGGGTTTTTTTTTGGGGGAAAAAATACCCTTATGGCAGAATGTAATAGCAGTTTGTAAAAACTTATTCTTAGATCTCTTTTGAAAGCATTTATAACTCGAGCTTTCTCTCACTCTCATTTGATTTTCAAAATTGGTGACATTCATTTATTATTCCTTTGATAGTGTTATTTAAGAATAAAATGGTGAATTTTCAAGCATTACATTTAAGGAAATGTGATTGAAGTACTTTTCTACTATAAAATACTCATGTCTTCTATGCCATAGAACACTTTCCTATATCCTTTTTGAGTAATATTTGTATGCTTCACTGCTCTTCCTTCCATCCTTACTTTTCTTCTCTACCTCAGGTAAATGAATTGGAGGATTTTGGGATACTTGGAAACTAGAACTCTGTCAAAAATAATTCCTTCTTCATTAAGATAAAGCTGGAAGTCTGCCACAGCACTGCCAGAGATAGAGATTTCAATTTTCTGGTAAGCTGAAGCATAAAAGAGAGGAAAATAAAATGCATTCTAAAATTCACCTTTTCTTTTCAACTGAATTAATTATAATATACTGTATCTGTTGTGCTGGGAATGCTACTCTATAGAAGTCATAGTGGAACTGCTAAACCTTGTCCAGCTTGGAAAATATTGGTGGTTAGTTTGCTATGTGTTTTCCTGTTCATTTGAATACTCTGTGTGACTGAAAGGATGCCGGATGTTGCCTTCTTATTTAGCTTATTTGCTACTAAGAACCTTAGTAGCAAAGGTGATGCATTCAGGTTACTTACCATTTGGTATAGTAAGGTTAACGTATTGCTAGGTAACCGAAGAATTGCCTCTTTGTCATTTCCATTGATTGCCCAACTTGAATATATAGTGTCCTGGTTTCGGCTGGGATAGGGTTAAATTTCTTCCTAGTGCTGTGTTTTGGATTTAGTATGAGGAGAATGTTGATAACACACTGATGTTTTCAGTTGTTGCTAAGTGCCCTCCTAGTCCAAGGACAGCTCCCGTGCCTACTGACTGAGCTAGGTACACAAGATGGGAGAGAACATAATGAGGACAGCCAGCCCAGCTGGCCAATGGGGTATTCCATACCATGTGACGTCATGCTCAGTATATGAAGGGTAGGCGTGATCCAGGAAGTACCGATCGTTACTTGGTTATCGGTCAGCGTGGGTGGTGAGCAATTGCATTGTGCATCACTCATTTTGTATATTTTATCATTATCATTATTATTTTCCCTTTTTCTGTTCTATTAAACTGTCTTCATCTCAACCCACGAGTTTTTCTCACTCTTACCCTTCCGATTCTCTCCCCATCCCGCTGGGGGGCGGGGGGAGTGAGTGAGCGGCTGCGTGGTATTTGGCTGCCTGCCAGGTTAAACCACGACAAGAGTTATGGGAAAGAGTCTGCAACGTTAGTCAACCCAAAGTGCTGTGTCAAAACAGACACATTTGGAGTTTGTAAGCTGAAGTTAAATAGAGATTCCAGACCATAGTTGATGCATCTTTCAAAAGTACATTTATTTGATGAAAGCAATAAAGTTCAAAAATATAATGATCTGATTAAATTGTAACAGTACTCAACTAAGAGTTTACATTATGAATTTACTTCAGGGAGTGACTGACCCTCAGAGCAGACCAGTGTGCAGAATCTGACTACGTAAGTCTAAGTTCTGCTTTTCCTCCACGTACATCAAGGACACTTCCACCTGTCCAACAGACATGGATTTACAAAGAGAAAACTGAGATTGGCAAGAAATTATTTTTAAGTCACTCCTCATTTAGTCTCTTGTTTTCCTGAATCTTTATCTAGCAAACATCTATTACTTACTTTACACATATAAACAGACATACTGTTAATGATGGGAATACTTGAAATTCATAAAGCTAAGCAGTTACAGTCTCCCACTGTGTAATATTGTCTAATGCATAAGCAGAACGTTAGATGGAATGGAAAATTAAAATAATAAATGTTGTTATATGTGTATTTTAATTATTATCTGAAACAATTCATAGTTTTGCAATTTTTATTATTGTAACTGAAAAATATTTATGTAGAATAAATACCGGTGTCTCTAATACAAAATTTATATTAATATGAAAGTCAAGTTGGATCATAGGAAGCCACTTCCAGACAAGTTACAGACAAAATAATTTCTAAGGTTACGTTATGTATACACAGATACTCTCTTACTGACCTATATTACCTGTGTTGGTAGGAAGCTGGGGACTGGGGTGGGTGTACCTATTGGGATAACATTTTAAGAAATTAATGTATTTTCTTGTTAATCATTAAATTTGTTTAATAGATTTTGCATCACAAGATTCACCAGTACTTACTTTATGTGGAGGTACAAGTTGTATAAATGCACACACAAAATGGGATCTGTAACACACACAGGGCTTTCTTTTAGACAGTTTGGTCTCAGTGTGTATAGCATTTATCTTTTAACCTTTGGAGACAGGAATATCTCGAGAAGTGGGCCCGTGTGAACCTCATGAAGTTCAACAAGGTCCTGCACCTGGGTCGGGGCAACCCCCAGTATCAATACAGGCTGGGGGAGGAAGGGATTGAGAGCAGCCCTGCCAAGAAGGACTTGGGGGTACTGGTGGATGAAAAGCTGGACGTGAGCTAGCAATGTGCGCTTGCAGCCCAGAAGGCCAACTGTATCCTGGGCAGCATCAAAAGCAGCGTGGCCAGCAGGTCGAGGGAGGGGATTCTGCCCCTCTACTCTGCTCTGGTGAGAGCCCACCTGGAGTACTGTGTCCAGCTCTGGAGCCCTCAGCACAAGACAGACATGGACCTGTTGGAGCGGGTCCAGAGGAGGGCCACAAAAATGATCAGGGGGATGGAACACCTCTCCTATGAAGAAAGGCTGAGAGAGTTGGGGTTGTTCAGCCTGGAGAAGAGAAGGCTTCAGGAAGACCTTATTGCAGCCTTTCAGTACTTAAAGGGGGCTTATATGAAAGATGGGGACAAACTTCTTGGCAGGGCCTGTTGTGACAGGACAAGGGGGAATGGTTTTAAGCTAAAAGAGGGTGGATTTAGACCAGATATAAGGAAGAAATTTTTTACAGTGGGGGTGGTGAAACACTGGCACAGGTTGCCCAGGGAGGTGGTAGATGCCCCATCCCTGGAAACATTCAAGGTCAGGTCGGCCTGACCTGAGCAACCTGATTTTGTTGAAGATGTGCCTGCCCACGGCAGGGGCATTGGACTAGATGACCTTTAAAAGTCCCTTCCAAGCCAAACTGTTCTATGTTTCTGTGATTCCATGAATAGGAAAGCTGCCTATCAGTCTGTTTTCAGTATGGTACGTTTTGTCTTTAGCTACACTGAGTTACGGAAATTGTGTTAATGCAAGACTTAAATAAAATTTACTTTCTCGATGGATTACAGTTATTTTATCTGATATTTATGCATTCACTCTTCTAGATATAAACAGGGGAAGTCATACATATGTAGAATATGTATATTTCTTGACTGAATCAGGGATTAAAGGTTTGATCATACAAGTCAAGAAAAGCTTTCCATTAAGTTAAATGTAAGTTATGTAAGTCTGCTGGTTTTGTGCGTATCTGCATGCATTTGTAGGGAAAAGAGATGGAATGACTAACTGTGAAATCATTGAACCTTTAGAACAAGGAACAATTACATTAGTCTAGACAGGGAATTTACTTGGCTTCCCTATTCCAATAAATCACTGCTCTATAATGCTTAGTGCAATGGATGAGATCACGTAGGCAATACTGCATTCAAAGCTGTGAGTTTGCCTAGCACAAACTTATAGATTACAGAGTTTGATTTATGAGAGAGTATTAAGAGCGAGAAAAAGTGGAGAACTATCTACAAATATCAAAAAAGGATCTTTACTTTGTGTTGAAAAGAATTGTTCGAGATGCAAAAAGGATACAAAAGGCACAAAATAAAATTAAGAAAAAAAAAAACAAAGAGAGGGAAAGACATTAGAACATTCACTACAGAAAGTAGTGGTAGTCTCCCTTCTCGAGACTTTTAAAACTAGACAAGGTACAAAGTGTTGTGGCATACATGCACAGCCTTTATCATAACAGGCAGCCCTACCATCTCTCTCTGCATCATGCCTCTCTGCATTGTCTCTCTCCGTTGCCTCTCTTATATCTTCCTTCCGGCAACGATCACATGTCTGCTCACAATTCCCTTCACTTGTCTCTGCTCTTGAATCAGCTGGTACTCATTAGGCCACCTCTTAATTCTTCTCCACATCTCCCCCTTTTTTGTTCTCAATTGCCAAATTGTCCATTACATTCACTAGAACAAGTTCATATTTGTCCTGGTTTCAGCTGGGATGGAGTTGATTTTCTTCCTATTAACTGGTGTAGTGCTGTGTTTTGGATGTAGTGTGAGAATAATGTTGATGACACACTGATGTTTTGGTTGTTGCTAGGTAATGTTTACGCTGGTCAAGGACTTTTCATCTTCCCATGCCCTGCCAGATGTGCAAGGGGCTGGGAGGGAGCGTGGCCAGGACGGTTGGCCCAGATGGCCAATGAGGGCTATTCCATGCCATATGATGTCATGCTCAGCATATAAGGCAGGGTGAAGAAGAAGGAGGGGGGGGGTGTTCGGAGTGATGGTGTTTGTCTTCCCAAGTAACTGTTACGTGTGATGGAGCCCTGCTTTCCTGGCGATAGCTGAACACCTGCCTGCCGATGGGAAGTGGTGAATGAATTCCTTGTTTTGCTTTGCTTGCGTGCACGGCTTTTGCTTTCCCTATTAAACTGTCTTTATCTCAACCCATGAGTTTTTCTCACTTTTACCCTTCTGATTCTCTCCTCCATCCCACCCGGTGGGGGGATGAGTGAGCGGCTGTGTGGTGCTCAGTGGCCGGCTGGGGTTAAACCACGACAATATTCAAATGAAACCTGTGACCCATATTCTTTTATTGATTTGCGTACCTCCTTAATCACCTCATATGGTAGACAAACTTAACATTTCTAATTCTTTTTCCTATTCTCCATAACCCATATTCTTTTATTGATTTGCATACCTCCTTAATCACCTCATATGGTAGACAAACTTAATATTTCTAATTGATTTGCATACCTCCTTAATCTAATTCTTTTTCCTATTCTCCAAAACCCATATCTTTTATTGATTTGCATACCTCCTTAATCTAATTCTTTTTCCTATTCTCCAAAACCCATATTCTTTTATTGATTTGCATACCTCCTTAGACAAACTTAACATTTCTAATTCTTTTTCCTATTAACATTTCTAATTCTTTTTCCTATTCTCCATCACACAGTTCATTTTCCTCTAGAACATCACTGATATGTGTGTGTATGGGTACAAATCCCTGCAGCAGATCTTCTTGGGGGGGAGGGCGGGAACAAATGGTGCTTTAGACTCTATGGCTGCAAAGCTTCATCCGCCGTTGGCGCAAGTTCAGATGAATCTTTCTTATCTTTTGATTTTCCCTCCAGAATTGCTGAATCAGTCATGTTTTGCAACACCTGCTCTGCAGGACACAACTTCTGCAGAGCTGCATACACACAATATTCCTTCTAGAAGTTCTAATTGCAAAGTTTTCCCTCTCTGCATTGTGCCTCTCTACCTTGTCTCTCTCTCCATTGCCTCTCTTATATCTTCCTTCCAGCAACGATCACATGTCTGCTCACAATTCCCTTCACCTGTTTCTGCTTTTGAATCAGCTGGTACTCATTAGGCCACCTCTTAATTCTTCTCCACATCTCTCCTTTTTTTGTTTATGATTTTGTAGCATTGCTAAAGTCCTATCCGAAACTCCCTTCCAGAATTCTTCTCCACACAAAGTTCTAGAAAAGTATCAAATCAAAAATGTCAAGAAAATGGACTTATTTTGTTGGGTTTTTTTCCCCTTAAAATTCTTTCAGTAATTTTTTTAAATTCTTTTTTAATGTGACAGAACAGTTCTACATTAGATTCATAAGGCAGATGTACTCTGCTTAATTACCATTTCTCTCACTTAATACTTTCTCTCTTACTTTATAACATTAATGCTTCTTCAATTTAAAAAAAAATGCCAAGGATTTAAATAAAAAGAACAAGTGAAATACGATGTTAGAATTTAAAGGACTGTTTTGCGTAACCCGTGTTAAGGGTCTGGAAATTTTTTAAGCTAAAATCCAGACTGCATCTCACAGGCTAATTCTAGCCTTGTCCTTTGGGCTAAATGTCCATTACTGATTGGAGCACTAGATATGCTGCTGAACTGTTTCTTCTAGTATAATTTCACCTGTATGGAATCCGGTTCATACTGTCCAAGGTCTCTGTGCCACATAAACCAAAGCACAATAAATGGGGACTCACATAAAAAGCACAGTTGTGATTCGAACTAAAATCCTCACTAAATTCTTACTCTGTCAGGAGCCCAAACAGATGCCCTTAAGCCTTTACTAGCTTTGTTCACAATCTGAGATTTCTGAAGTGCTGTACATAGCTCTCATCTGTAGACAATCATCAATAGAAAGTGCCATTCAAGCCTGTTTTGTCAGTTCCCTTACAGTCTAAATAATCATGCAAACTTTTATTTAGCATTTCTTACTTTATGAGACTGGGCTCCGTACTTAGGACAGAAGGAAAGAGCTTTTGAGAAAAATCAAAGCATGAGAGCAACACAGGAGAAGGTAAAGAGAGAAACAAAGAGGATATGCTAGATTATGGATTGTAAAATTAAAATCTAATTTCTAATTCTGAATTTTGACATAGTCTTAGAAACACTGTCATTCTTCAACATATGTTTTTCCTAACTATGGCTAACTGCAGCAGCAACATCTGACAGTTTAGATGTCCTGATGATTTCTGCTTTATCCCTTGTGGCTTGTCCCATGTTCAAGTGAGGGTTTTAGCAGGGTGATCATGTTTTAACTATATGCAGTATAGAACAGCCGAAATAGTTTGACATCAGAAATAAGTAGTTAGAGATCCTAGAAAAAAAAGAGCCTAAGCTCTGTTCCATTTATAAATATGTCAAAATGAGTGAACTTTGATCAAGAAAACTCTTACACCACTTTTTATTAGACTTCATGATTAGGAAATATAATGTACAAGACATACACTTTGCTAGTTTTTAATGTAAGAGCTTCAGAGTTGAACTAATAGTTTTGCTATGCTGACTAGAGTGCGTTTCCAAATTTGGTTGATTCCATAATGACTGGGGAATTATTTTCTTAGCGAATAACTGTTTCTCTGTTTGGCTCTAAAAATTCAACAAGGAGCTAAAATTCCGTCAATACTTTCATCTAAACATTTTTTTGAATATTCTTGAATTGTAAAAGGTCTTACAGCAAGTAAATGATCATCAGTCCTTTATAACTAAATAAATAACATATAAATACATATATATAAAAAAGTAAATATAGAAATATAAAACCATGGGGCTAAGTCAATTTTAAGACAGAGCTCTGCAACGTACTGATATAATATGTAAGGAGATTCTTACTACGGTTGAAATAGAACAATTTTACTTAGGCGATGTACTTATTGATCTCAGTTCCTCTATTTTATCACAGATAGTGAGTGCAAAACAAATTAATTGAAGCTGGAGAACCAAACAGTATTTTGAAATCTGCAGAAAGTTTTGCATCTTTCTTGTTCAGTTTAAGCATGTTGTCGGAGAAAAAGGGGAACAAAAAAGGACCAAATCTCCAGCTGCTGCTATAGGATATGATGCTCCTTCCTATGTAAACTAGAATAATATTGAATGGATGGCTGTGACAGAGTGGCTGAAACCACTTGGGTGAGACAACATACGATCCACCTTCATTAAGCAGTACCCAAGGGGAGTGAGCCAGAGAGTTATGTAAGTTGTATGGTTTTGATATCTCTCCAATGACTGGGGCAAAACCACAACTTGGAAAGGAAAAACTGTGTAAATCCTCTCATTTGCCCCACCTGATGGTAGCAAATATATGCAAAACTCATACAATGCCTCGCTTCTCAACATCTGAGTTCTTCCCAGAGAATGTTATAGATTGCAAATACAGAGACAGACAGGGAAAAGTACAGGAAACAAAAAAAGGCTCTGATTTGTCCTATAGTCTGGGAAGAATTGCTGCATCCACTTTTTCTTAAACTTTTTCTGCTATCATTTGGTGTATTTTAAAAGATCAGATGGTCTGCAGAAACATCATTGGCAAGAAATCAGACAATATAGCAAGTCTATGTTGTGCAAAGTGTTTACCTGTGATTTTCACACATACGTGTGCTGAGAATGACAGTTCATCTCCAAAGGCTTTCTTCCTCTGCTTCCTCTGACTTCAAGTAGACTTTGCAGTTCTTTTCTCATGCTGTATTGTTTTTCTACACAAGTTATGTGCTGTTTTATTCTGAGTCCCAAGTATCTAAAAAACAATAGAAAGCATAGAATCATGGAATGGTTTCGGTTGGAAGGGACCTTCAAACATCATCTAGTCCTACCCCCCTGCCATGGTGAGGATGAAATGAAGTGAAACGCTGATGCAAAATGTAGATAAAGTTATTGTTTCCTTTTAGTCAGAGAAAACTGCGGGCAAACAAGATTTTGAGGGAAGTTTAATTATGCATGTTATATATATTAGGGACAGAATATCCATACATATGACAGAAATATATATTATATAAATATTATATCTAGATATCTATGTGTAGATATGAAGGACAGAAAGTAGAACAATTTTTCCCTTTTTCTGATCAGCCTGTTTTTCTCTACTTCCACATGAACTAACAGATACCTTGATACTTTTGAAGAGCAATGCAGAGAAAATGTTTTGCTCTAAGAAACAAAGCCAAGTATTAGCTATATTTTGAACTGATACCTACCAGAACATGATGCATAGTACTTACAGTGGGTCCAGGGTTCTCTATGTACAAATTGCAGAAGATCCAAAGCACATTTGAGCTGCTGCTAACCCCACTTGAGGTACTAATTTCAAGATACAGCACCAGTTCCACCCAATATATAAATTAAAGCTTCTGTATCAAATGCTGCTGTCCCTCCCCTCTTGACATGAGATCTGTTTAAATCAGAAAGTAAAGAGCTACATTCTGTCATTCCTTCAACCTGCCATAGATCATAGACTGCCTGGCATTAGAGGAATACCGCAAGACAACAGAGATTTTTTTTTTTTTTTTAAACTTATGGAAGCTCCTTGTTAAAATATTGGCAGTGTGTCATTGCTCAAAGGAAGACTATATGGCAGAGAAGAGTATCTTAGTTCATGTATAGATGCATTCTGAAAGCTGTCACAGCAATTTTGACAAGGAGAAATGTTCTTTATTGTTCATTTTCGAAGTACAATAGCATTTTCATCTTTTTGGATACATGCTTTTTTTTATATTTTGAACTAAACGCACCAGTGATCTACATTTCCTCATTAAGATCCAACGCTTAAGAATTACTGAGAAAGTATTAACAATAAGCCTCCATATGGAAGTATAAATAATTCACACGTTGTGTGTTTTGTTCCATCTCTTAGGGAATATAAACTTGGCAACAATCAAGGTGAGTGTCATCATTAATTATAGTTAAAATGCTGAAGTTGAGATACTTTTCCTGACAAAGCAATGCACATAGCCAAACTTTAAAAGTTTATTAAAGGACTGAATGGAAATTAAAATTATAACACTTAAGTAGTTAGCTATGTAGTTACTGAACACTTAATCAGACATAAAAACACAGTTGCTGCAAACACTAGAGATAACTTTTAAATGGCATGATACTTTTGCGGGATTTAAAAAGGCATCTGTGCAAACATCATGCATTTTGAAATCATGAGTGCTATCACTTCCAGAATATGTGCTGGAAATATTTGTTCACTATTATGACTCTGTCCTCACTCTCCATGCTTAGCCAGCCAGATTCTGCTAGAAGTTGCTAAGTGTTTAAAAGGAACTCGGAACATTTCAAAATATTTTTAAACTGTACAAGGGCATTCTGCAGTGCATTTTAACTCTGCTGTAGGTTGTGAAATCTTAATTCAGCACTCAAAAAATTGTCAAAGTTTTTTTGTTCCATTTGTTTGTTTTTCTTGTTTTTTGTTCTTTGGTTTTTATTTTGGTTTTGGTTGCTTTTTTTTCATATCTGCAACTTTGCTGAGTTTGCATAGCAGTTGCCAGGCAATTCCCTGTCATGTAATATATGGTCCCTGGACCACAATATAATTTCAGGATAATTGTTCCAGGCAGTCTATATCTGACCATTTTTCTGTCTCTGCAAGTAGGTTATGTAACTGTGCTGCTGTTGCTCAAGTGTTTTGTGCAACTAAAAGATAAGGGATTTTTTTTTCTTGGTCTGTTCTGTATCACTGAAGTGTCTTTGTCACCAGGCAGGTGCTGCATTATTATGGGAACTATGTTATCAAAGCACACAAAGCCATTAAGGACATCTGTGTGCATCGTCAGTCTGGATGCTCTAAGCAGATATGAAGCCTTTAGCAACCCCAAGAGCTGATTAGGACATTCATTACACTCCTCCTGCACCACATCTTAACTGGTGAAACACATTGTTTGATTGTTTAATGCAAAGCTAAAGCCTTGGACGTAAGTAAAACCTAATCCTGAAAGTGCCATAGGGATATAAGACAGGCACTCAGGTAGGCAGATAAAATTATGATAAGATTCATGTACATCATGTTGCTTGTACATCAACAAACCCACAGCTGTCAGAGTCCAAGCAGATGGTTTTCTTGTTGTTTTTTTTTTTTTTAGCTCCAGAAAGAAGTAAACCCAAACAACAGAAATAATTTTTTTTTTCAATCTTTTCTTCTACAAACTTAGACTACTTAAAAGATCCACAAGACTTCACTGATGTGAATGCGGATGATATTCAGTATTCAATATGAACCTTCTTTGTCTCAGCTGCTTCTGGGTCTTAGTCACTAGGGAATAATATTATAGGACCTAACTCAATCCAACTGAGCTCAGAGGAGCTACTGGTAAAAAAGAGCCTCTCCTGCTCTTAAGCTACTATTGGAGCTAGAGAAAAGGAAATATATTTGAAAGTCCACAATTAGCAACAGTTCTTTCTTTTGCTTTTCTCATCTGTGTTAGAATTAAAATGGTAAGAACCCCTTGGGAGCAATATAGTAGCTGTTGGTGACTGGAAATCCCTGACAGACTTTCTGGGCAGAGGGTGGAAAAGGAGATGAGAGATCAGGTTTCCAACTCTGTGTTCTTGGACATCCTTTCATGGAGGAGCATTTCCACCTGGGGAATTTGAATGGGGCTTTTCTAGTGTTTTATGAAAAGTAAAGTGAGAAATTAAAAAACAGGACAAAAACTGCTGCAGAACCTTTACTTTTTCTTGTACTTGACTTTGTTTAAATGCTGGGTCAGCTTCTCTGATCTTCCAGAAGTACATGTGTGGTGATGAATGTTTACATGGTCCTTACAGTGATTGGAGGCAGCAGGCAGATACAATAACTACCTCAGTGAGGGATTCAACTATTGGTTTGCAGAGAGTATCTTCTCTCTGGAGACTGGTGAAGGAGGTTGATCATGAAGAGGATGACTGGGAGAAGGGCCACCATTTTTTTCCTGTCTAGACTCTACAGAGAAATGACCTTACAGACACTCTTTTACTGGAGCAGTGTAGATGCAGATTTATTTTCCCTGTAATATCAGCCCTCAAGCAGAAGCTGAATGAAAGGAGCATTTAGGTTGGGGAGTTTGAACACTTCTGGCTTAGATGCAATATGTTGTGATGGAATTTTACCCAGACATTGCCAAATATTCAGTTAAATGATGTTACATTAATGTCTGTAAAGGTGGTGGCAGTATGGTTCCACAGATCTATTCGTTTTTAAAACAGTTCAGTTTAAAACAAATCTATTTCCTCCAATCCACTTTGTTCTTTTAGTTATTCCTTTGCTTTTATTAGTAACTAATATTGCATCCTTAGCAGTTCAGTTTGTTCCTAAAATATTATAGGCCCCCATGTAATGATAGGTGACTTTTATAAGAAATAGCCCAAAGTTAGTTTCTGTTTTGTCGAGGGACACTACAACACTCCCTGTGATGGTTTTCTGGATTCAGTTATAAGAGAATTAGAAAGCTTATAAGGCTTGTATTTTCTAATTGCACAATTCATGTTAATTTCCATCCACCAAGATGATCATATACTTTATTATTTTACAATTCCTAAATATGCCTCTGAAGGCATTCCTAATCATGCCTGGGAAGATCATGGAACAGATCCTCCTGGAAGCTGTGCTAAGGCACATGGAGGACAGGGAGGTGACTGGAGACAGCCAGCATGGCTTCACCAAGGTCAAGTCCAGCCTGACCAACCTAGTGGCCTTCTATGATGGAGTGACTACATCAGTGGACATGGGAAGGGCAACGGATGTCGTCTATCTGGACCTCTGTAAGGCCTTTGACACAGTCCCCCACAACATCCTTCTCTCTAAACTGGAAAGGTATGGATTTGATGGGTGGAATGTCCGGTGGGTGAGGAATTGGTTGGATGGACTCATCCAGAGGGTAGTGGTCAATGGCTCAATGTCCAGATGGAGGTCAGTGATGAGTGGTGTCCTGCAGGGGTCCATACTGGGACCAGTACTGTTTAATATCTTCATTGATGATTTAGACAATGGGATTGAGTGCACGCTCAGCAAGTTTGCAGATGACACCAAGCTGAGTGGTGCGGTTAACATGCCTGAGGGACGGGATGCCATCCAGAGGGACCTGGACAAGCTCGAGAAGTGGGCCCGTGTGAACCTCATGAGGTTCAACAAGGCCAAGTGCAAGGTCCTGCACCTGGGCTGGGGCAACCCCCAGTATCAATACAGGCTGGGGGAGGAAGGGATTGAAAGCAGCCCTGCCAAGAAGGACTTTGGGGTACGGGTGGATGAAAAGTTGGACATGAGCCGACAATGTGCGCTCCCAGCCCAGAAGGTCAGCCGTATCCTGGGCTGCATCAAAAGAAGCGTGGCCAGCAGGTCGAGGGAGGGGATTCTGCCCCGCTACTTTGCCCTGGTGAGACCCCACCTGGAGTACTGTGTCCAGCTGTGGAGTCCTCAGTACAGGAAAGACATGAATCTGTTGGAGTGGGTCCAGAGGAGGGCCACAAAAATGATCAGGGAGATGGAACGCCCCTCCTTTGAGGAAATGCTGAGAGAGTTGGGGTTGTTCAGCCTGGGGAAGAGAAGGCTTTGGGAAGACCTTATTGCAGCCTTTCAGTACTTAAAGGGGGCTTATACGAAAGATGGGGACAAACTTCTGTCCTAATTTCAGCTGGGATAGGGTTAAATTTCTTCCTAGTGCTGTGTTTTGGATTTAGTATGAGGAGAATGTTGATAACACACTGATGTTTTCAGTTGTTGCTAAGTGCCCTCCTAGTCCAAGGACAGCTCCTGTGCCTACTGACTGAGCTAGGTACACAAGATGGGAGGGAACATAATCAGGACAGCCAGCCCAGCTGGCTAATGGGGTATTCCATACCATGTGTCGTCATGCTCAGTATATGAAGGGTAGGCGTGATCCAGGAAGTACCGATCGCTACTTGGTTATCGGTCAGCGTGGGTGGTGAGCAATTGCATTGTGTATCACTCATTTTGTATATTCTATCATTATTATTATTATTTTCCCTCTTCTGTTCTATTAAACTGTCTTTATGTCAACCCATGAGTTTTTCTCACTCTTACCCTTCCGATTCTCTCCCCGTCCCATTGGGGGGGGCGGGGGGAGTGAGTGAGCGGCTGCGTGGTATTTGGCTGCCTGCCAGGTTAAACCACGACATCTTCTTTGCAGGGCCTGTTGCGACAGGACAAAGGGGAATGGTTTTAAGCTAAAAGAGGGTAGATTTAGACCAGATATAAGGAAGAAATTTTTCACAATGCGGGTGGTGAAACACTGGCACAGATTGCCCAGAGAGGTGGTAGATGCCCCATCCCTGGAAGCATTCAAGGTCAGGTTGGACGGGGTTCTGAGCAACCTGATCTTGTTGAAGATGTCCCTGCCCACTGCAGGGGCATTGGACTAGATGACCTTTAAAGGTCCCTTCCAAGCCAAACTATTGTATGGTCCTATGATATATTAGCTTTATAATTGTTTGGTAACATTAAACTTTGGAAAGTTTCAACATGATTTTAAGGTGAATTTTCTAGTGCTAGAGACTGTCATGAGCTTGCCTTTAGTGTTAGCAATCCCTGGCCGGTTGCCAGACTCAATAATGTGTTTTGGAAAAATAAGCTTGTGGAAAAACAACTGTACAGAACTACGGGAAGAGAAAGGACAATAGTTTGTCCATTTCCTGAAGTTTACATTAGGAAGGCAAAAATAATGCCTATTTTTGCTCTGTAATGAGTGAAAAGATCTACAGACACTGTTATTACCGGGAAGTTTTGCATAAAGCTCCAAACTGATTATTCAGAATAACTTTTAGTAATTACTGAATAATCTCTGTTGCTCTAGTCAGAGCTGAAAGCTCTGGGCCTTGACTGTTCAGAGCTTGCCGGTTAACTCATAGCTAGAAACTAGTTCTTTTTCAATAAACCAGTTCTCTTTCATTCTTTGTTCCACTTTGCTCAAAGTACTGTTCAATGCCTTTAGAGTGGAACATAAAGTGATATTCTGTTGAACTTGAGCCTCAAAGCTGACGCAGTGATTATACGGAAGTTAGCATAGGGAGGTGAGAGCAGATGATTTTGATAGTCAAAGGAACACTGAAAATCTCTGCAGTGTTTTTGTTTGGTTTGTTTGGGTTTTGTTTTTTTTTTCTTAAGGGTTGATTTTTTTCAAACTGTGTGTTGTTTCTTTGCTGTAATCCAAGCAGAAGATGATGAACAAAAAATTCAGCTGAGCTGTTTACTCATGCCTTCTACAGAATGAAAGTTTGCAAAAACCAGTAAGGAATCATGATGCACTCCTGTAGCATTTTAATTATTCACACAACATCTTTGAACACATCCTTTTTCTTTTCCTCATATCTTTGTTCAACAGAAATGATCACTTGAAGTATTTTCATTACTAAAATCAAACAGTGACACTAAGGTTATGCAACATATTTCAAGATTTCATACTCATTTTGATGTACTGAAGAGCTCAGAACTACATAAAGTAGCCAGGTACAAGAGGGACTGACAAAGTAGCCTCTGGCACGGCTATTCATTATTAAAATTCAGAGCTTGTAGATACTATTTTTCTATAAGATAGCTTTGAATCAGAGTAAAAGAACCTTCCTGAAAAATCCTTTTTGAACAGAGAGTTCAGTGTCTTTTTCTCCATTTTCCCAGCCATTATCTCCTTTATCAGGACTCTTGAAATATCAAAGGATCATTGTATAGAAAAATTTTAAAAACTGTGGTTTCAGATAATACTGAAAGCACATCTTCTGATTGTTGCTTAAATAAAAGTTCCTTTGTGCTATGATCAAAAGTCTTGTGCACTCATCATATGAAACACCCTAATCAGAGAGCTTGTGTTGTCATATATTTTACAGTCCCATCTATAAAACATTTTTAGTGGAAAATATGTTAGATATTTTTAAAGCTAGAAACACTTCAAGGTATTTTACTGTATCTTTTCTGTATGATTTACAGATTTCTCACTTAATGATGGTTTTGTTAGATAAGACAGAATTTTAAGCAGCCACCTGTTTATCTACAAGATAAAAAGCTCCAGATCAAAAAACTTTAACTTTCTGAAGTTGAGTGGACTACAAAAGTCATGCAACAATCATTTATTGCATGACTTCAATATATTGTATTTATATGTTCCCTTGTTTTCTGTTTTTAATGTCAACGGTTAATATATTTTTATATTGTAATCTATAAATGAAGGAAGTACAGTATGATCAAACTATTTTGCAGAAGAAACAGTATTGTGAAGTTGTCAATTGTTTCTCATACCCTAAATTTATTGTTTCATGGTAACCAGTCTTCTATATCATACTGATCTACAAGTTTTTATTCACTTCTATCCTCATGTAATGGTTTAAATGTGCTTGCTAACCAAGGATAGAACCACTGTGGCATGAAAGCAATTAATAACAGAAACTCAGAGAATGTGCATTGTGTTCTAGCAAACAAAATGAAGTATAGGGATTTCTCCTCATAGTTAACATTATGTGCACAAGTAAGTTCTTTAGAATGCCTCTTTGTTTTTCCATTTGCAACTGAGAACACAAGTGTCAGAATATGGCAGAAGTCTTTCTCCAGGCATTATTAAGCACCAGCATAGTTATCAGAGATGAAGTCCAGAAAATCTTCTTGAGAGGAAAGAAATTTCAGGTGGTATTTCCCTTTAACTTTAGAAGGCTACCTGCTAGAAAAACTGCGTGCCAAGCAGTTTTGGCAAGATGAAGAGAGATTATGTGTTTCTTCTCAGACCCTATGTGTTTTCCCCTTTCTGAGGGCACTCAAATACTTCATACCCCCTCAAAATTCACAGGAGCCCTCTGCACCTGCAAAAGAGCTTTTTACCTCTACAGTGTTCCCCATTCTCTCAAGAATGGGAACTTCAAGCATTGAAACAGGCTTCCCAGGGAAGTGGTCGAGTTGCCATCCCTGAAGGTATTTAAAAGATACATAGATGTGTCGCTTAGGGACATGGTTTAGTGCTGGACTTGGCACTTTTAGGTTAATTGTTGGACTTGATGATCTTAAGGGTCTTTTCCAACCTAAATGCTTCTATGATTCTATGATTCTAATTTAGTGTTACCAGAGTTAGCTATTATCTACACTACAACACAGCTTTAGCTCGTAGGTTGTAAAATATGTTCGTCTATAAAGTGAAGGAAGGTACTTAGACCTTGTTTGAAACAGATGTACGTGCTCCAAGCACCACAGATCAGAATAATAAGGGAGATAAAAAATAATAATTTCTTAGTCTATTCAAAAAAATTATAACATCATGTACAGATTTTTCAGCTTAAACAGATGTTTTAGATTCCTAATATCACAAGCATTTATTCCATCTGTTCTTGTGGAACTAGCTAATGGTTTGCAATTGAGCTGCAGCATTTCTGTCTATTCATTGCAGCATTTGATTGCAAGAAGCTTCCTGTACTGTGGAAAATGTCTGCAGTATGCCAGTCACAGCATAACTCACTGTGCGGCACAATATGTTTTTAAAAAGTTGATAAAAAATGTGCATTCATCACTATCCTGTCAAAACCATTAAGCCACTAGCCATAAATCCCATTTAGCTAAATATTCTGTGGTGATATCTAATATGCAGAGTCAATGCAAGTCATCAATCCTGCATTATCATCCAGTCTAATCTTCTAGTCAGAGGACTTAATCTATATCAGTTATCAAAAATGAACATTTCTTAAACAGAGCACAGACGTATGGCAGTGAGAATTCCAGGCTGTTCTTTGACATTATACAGCTGGATCAAGGTAGAAAGCTGTTTTGGCAATACCTGCAAGTGTTACAGAATGTAATAAAGATGTTTAAATATTTAATTTATATAATTGATTTACTGAAGGAGAAAATTAATAACTTGCATTATGGAACCAAACATTAATTTTTTTACAGACCTATAATAAAAATAAGACCAATGACTAAGAAACCTTTGAATAGGAGTCTTCAGATAAGGAATCTTTTTGCTTAGACAAAGCTCAAACAATGTCATTCAGATTGCCAAAGAAACAACTCTGTACACTTCTGAGTAATGCTTTTAGGCCTGATAGAATCTCCCAAAAAGCAGGAGATACTTTGATGATAGCAATTAAGATTTATCCAGTTATGGTTTAGGTCTTTTTAATTAGCACATATCTAAGGTATTTAGATTGTCAAATAAAAAATGCTGATATATACAAGGCAGTACATTTCTGTCCAAGATGTTCACTTTGTAAAAATTAAAAAAAAAATTAATGCAGTGGGATCTCAGACCATGTTCTAGAGCTCAGAACTGAGATACCATCATAACTGAGGCTGTCTGCAGAGAAACAACATGTACCTTGGAAATATACTGACATTATGTAGTAGGTGAGGTTAATAGCAATGCAGAGGTTTAACACAGAACATGTAAGACTTGACATCGGTAGGAACTTTTTTTTTCATCCTTGTGATGAAACAACATTCTTTCCAGCATTTTTGTGTAATTGTCACGTTGATTAGTTTCTTTGAAGTCAGACAGGAGTATAGCTTGAATTCACTTGTATTTTTTACTTTGGGGGCTGTTTGCATACATAATAATATGGAGCAGTTAAATAGCAAGACTGATCTACCATCATGTAAGTCAGGGAGTTTAAATGGCTCATACTCACTGTGCTACCAAAAGGAAGACATTGGCCCCACCATCACAGCTAGGCTGAGTAAGACAGAGGGAGATGCAATACTTTTTCATTTGTGACAAGGGAAAAATTGCTTTCCAAAATTTTCAGCTCATATGTAGCCTCATTATCCATTACTTTTGTTCCCTGCTCTTTGTCCACTCATTAAACTAGTTTGCACGTATTTCTGCTAACTGTGGTCTTGGGCAAGGCAGTATGTGTGGGTTTCCAGTACTGCCTTGTGTAGAATAAATCAAGACCAAATAATATTGCCTCTGTCAGGATTCTTTATACATGTCTTTTTTTTTTTTCCTCATCCTAGAACTCTGCATATGAATAATCCTTTTTCCTGGGATTATTCTCATTGACTTCCATTCAAAATGAAAAAAGATAATTTTCAAGGCTCTTAGAGCAAATGTTAAGGCTCTTACTACCATGAAACAGGAATTGCAAAGGTAAGAGTTTTATTGATCCTTGCTACACTGTAGGCTTTATTTTAGTTACACTGAACTTTTTTTGTTTTCCAGTGAAAATAATTTGTTTTAACCCCTCCCCCTACTTTAATTCAGATGAGCCAAATTATATTATCTTGGTTGACCTAATCTGTCATTTTTCCTTTTGATTGTAAAAATTTTTAGATGGCTTTCATCCATACCTGTATGATATTACAGACACAAGAACTTGAGCAGCAACACACATTGAAACGGGGTTTACACAGAGAGGGGTGGAAGAAGAACCCATATGAAGGACGGAAACCTTCATAGCAGAAGGTTACTAGATGGATATAATTGCCAACTTATCCCTGCCTAGCACTGAGACATATCCACCTCTCATATTTGAGAATTAAATGGTAAAAATGGTGATGGATCTGACCTAGAATCTCATCATATTTTATTTTAAGAAAATTTACTATTATACCAGTTTAGTTCATTTCAACTGATTAAACTTAGATTTATCTTCTTTCGAAACTTGTGTTGAATTCAATGATGTCTTGCTTATTAATAGTAATCTGAAAATTCTCTGAGATCGAGATGAATTTCTATAACTAGATTAATTGTTGCTTTCTACCTGGTGACTCACTGAGAAGGAAAAACAGTTTGGAGTGTTTTAAGGAAGTAACAAAACAAAACACAAGGAGAAAATTGAGTAGCAGAAAGAAAAAAAAAATATCAATATGGATAAAATTATAATAATGAGGTGTTCCCTTTTAAAGTTTTATATAGATTCAACATGTTGGATTATATTACATAGAATGGAACAATGCAGAAAGCTGCACTAGAGCAATTATTAACAAAATTCCTATATAAAACAAATCATGTGAGTGCCGTCAGACTCCGAAATACTGAAATGCTACTATTTCTGCTTATATAATTTTGCCCACCATCGCCTTCATAAATTATCTATATACATTTAAGGCTGTTTGACATCAGATTTAAAGGACTAATTTTTGGCCCTTAAGTATAGTGAAGATGGCCTCTTAATCCTTGTGGGAGGAGCTGGAAAAATTTCCAAGAGAATTTTTGTGACTTTGATTAAAAATTATCAATCAACTAACACATAAGTAAAGTTTCAGTACTTATGGGGCTTAATCCTCTCTATCTTCATACACGACTTTCATTCTCATATCTGTACAGTACCTAGACTATGGGATTACAACATTTTTAGTCTGCCATAACAAAATAAACAAACATCCGCTACTTCTTTTTCAAGTTCCAGGCAGAAGGCATAAAATGTCCATACCCTGGCAGCACTTTGAGAATGTTAAAAATGATTCATACGGTCTGAGATGTCAGAAAAGCAACCTTTTCATTGATTTACCAATGAAAGTCAAATAAAATATTTCTGAACTGTAGAGTTGGAAGTGGAAGATTGCCAGAAAATGACAGGACTGTAAAATTTCGTCATGACAGGCCAGTGAGAAAAAATATTTTGTGTATCGTATAAAAGTTGCAGGATAAAGTTATAAAATCAGAATGATTTTATAAACAAAATATAACGCCAATATCACCTGTGTGGAAACACAGTTTATGACATTTATGCTCCAGAGAAAAGAAAAAATTAAAAATTCACTTCAAATTCTAGAGAATTTAATTCCAAGTCCTTAAGACCGCTTGGAAGACGCTCTCGTCCAAAAACCCTGTTTGAATAGTGCAGAAATCTGTGGGCCAGGTCGTAGGATCCTCCCACGGAATCTGATACTTAAAAGATGTTAAATTAGAATTCTGGAAGGGCCTTCCTTTGCAAAGTGCCTCTCTCAGCTACAGAAGAGTGACTAGGTTCTGAACTCAGGAAAATGGGTGGCTATGACTCTGAGCCTACACTTCAAGTAAAAAAATGCATGACTGGCTCAAAATCTGAAAGCTGTATTGAAGGATCAATAAGTGGTTCTAAATTAAACAGATAATCAATGCTAAAAATTGTACACTTCTGAATACTGAAGTGTGATGATTCAAACACACTAAGAATCTCAAGAGGAATGACCTGTGCACAACCCATTTTATTTATTGAAATTGATTTTCCCCAGTTCCAAAGAATAATTCAAAGGTAAAATTTAAGCATAGAGAAGGTGATATCTGTAGACTCCTTCCAGACTTATTTCCATATAGTTATGTGGGAAGATCTCATATAGTTTGACCCTCCAAAATTCTCTCCCATGTAAAAATATAGGAAAAAAATATTGGAGGAATTTATTTTGGCCATCACAAGTGTGTTCTTTTGGCACTCATCAGTTATACTGCAGAAGAAGTCCATTAATGTACTATATAGTACTATAGGACTACAAATGACAAAATATTTCTGGGGAAAAAGTAAGTACTGATGACATAGTAACATTGGGAGAAATTAAAGCACTTACTTTAAAATCAATATATTTACTTAGGACTTGTATTTATACATGGCCATGGTTCAGCAATATATTTCTATGTTCTTGTGAAGATTCCCACTGAAACCAATAGAACTGTTTATTTGATATGCAATTGACACATACTTCAGTGCTTTAATAAAGTAAATCTTATGATAGGCTAGCAGAGAGCTGAAGTTGCTCACTTAGGAACTAGGAAAATTTTAAATGGAAAACTTATTTCAACATGTTTAGGCCAACTGAAACATTGAAGCAAGAAGGTGTCGACCTTGTCATGTTGAAAAAGAGCAAAGAGGAAACTAGAAAAATTTGAAAAATCTTGATTCAACAGTTTTGAAGTGAGAAGATTTTTCATTTTGAAATGAAGCTTTGTTTTAAATATATTTAATAAAGGTAAGGTTAATATATCTCCCTCCACCAAAAAAGTCTAAAAATCTTGTTTGGTTTTCAACTGTGGTTTGATCAATCAACTAAAAAATAGATTATGTGTGTACCTCTTGTCAGTTCCACACAGGTTCATTCAATTCTTGGAAAGATTGGATCAATAAAAATAATAATAAAAATTAAAAAATAATTTAAAAGTTTGGCAAGATGCATTTTTATGCCTGAAGTCTATTTAAAATCTTGTGGTAACAATATTAACTCTTTAAAGGAGACTGTCATGTTATAATTTTTAAAGAAATGTTATTTAGAAATTTATCATTATTTGGAAAAAACTCTTCATATAATAGCAATATTTTTAATGTATTTAAAAAAGTGGGGAGAGAGGACTGCCTGGGTCTTCAGAGTAAATATAAACTGCCAATGAATGCCTTGATTATGCAGAAGGGCAAGTGTTCAGTATGTTTTGCACATGGGCACTGCTTTTGAATTTATAGGGACAACTCAAACACATGAAGTTTGAGTTGTGTATCTAATTGTCCTGACTCTAGCATTATGCAGGAGATCAATTAATAAAATCACAACAGCTTAAACGATATGCAGAATGGGGAGGGAATATTAACTCATCCTAACTCATAAATTTAGTAGGTTTCCACGCAGAAAAGTAATTTTCAATCTGAAAGTGGCCCTTTAAAAATGCCAACAATATTTTTTATTTTTCATATGAAACTCAGGACCTCCTCTACTTATATGCTAAATCTTGATTAAGACTCTGTTTCATTTGTGAAAGTAGATAGCATCAGAACCAACTAAACATACCAATACGGGTTATATAACATTGTCTTAGCACAGTAACTTTCTATCTATTGGGCAATATTTTGTTTCTGCTACTGTCCTGAAAACTTAAGAAATTTAAGAGTACTATGACATGAAGGAAAAAGGTAAAGTCTACCAACTCATACTCTTTTAATTAAGCATACCTTTAGCTTATGTTTAATTTTATCTTTTTTAAAAGAGATGTGTAATTAATTCCTTTTTAATTAAAATGAGATATCATATCTCACTAACATTTCAATGTTTTACCTTAACAAAAAGCTTGTAGTTAGAAACGATTAAAAACTAATGAATTTGCACAAACACTAATAAAAGACATTGGAGTGATAAGAAATACCCACCAGTTGTCAGATTATTACTAAGGTACACATAAGGTGTACTTAAGGTACACACACTTCATAAGGAAGAAATCTTAAGGGTGGGGAAAAAGGAAAATCTGTTTTGAAGCTCTGATAATCCAAAATGCAATCCAGTACTGAACAACCTTCAGGTGAAATTTTAACACTTTGAAGCTAAGGCTATATTGACAAAGTAATTTAGACGGGTAGGAACAGAGCTCTAGAATAAAGCAGCAGTGCTGAGAAGCTGATATTCACACAGTAGGTATTTTAGGGATTTATTTTTACTTCTCAGTAGCTTTAATCTTGTCATATGGACTAAAAGTCCATTTGCAGTTGGAGAGCAACTTCTAGTTCAGTTTCATATGAAAGCAATGTAGTTCAGGTGCCTTGAGATCGTTTCAACATGCAAACCAAGTAAGAGGGGATAGCTGGGACACTCCTTCCTGATCCAGACTAAGCCCATAGTGCAGATGAACCCAAAGGTGGTGTCAACATGGTGTTGTGACTCTGAGCAGTGCTGCAGTTCTGGCGTGAAGCCCCTGATCAGCCTGGCTTAATGAATCTTGCTGATTTGATTTGCAGAGGTCTTTTGGTTCATGCTAGCTGGATTGCTTTTGGAGGAAACTAAACTGGAAGCCTATCACCAGATGTGCTCTAAACGTGCTACATCTGCCTAAAGGAGACATAAGGGTCTGAACTAATTTGGCCTTTGAAGATCCTTGGGGAAAATTTCGATCAGGACACAAGACTAAAACTAACCCAAAATAGAAGCTTAGATACTATAGATATATAAGCTTCAGCATGTACTTTCTTCAGTAACAGATCCTCTCCTTTTATGTCAATTTGTTAATGTAGACGCAATTTAATGTGCAATGTGTCTATGAATGGTGATAGTAATTTACTCTTGAAAGGGTCTATGGTTTATTTTCTGTTATCAAAACCAGTCTCATTCTACATTGGGATTACCCCAAAGCCCTTTGAAGATTTGTTTATGGTATCCTAAAGGGGCGGGACAGGAAGAGAGAAATTTGTCACCAAAGAGAAGTATTGACTTAGGACTTTGGACACTTGCCTGGTAGTGAAACAAGCCCATTGTTCTGTGAGGTTACAACTGGGATTCAGTAAGAGAAGGTACTAGGTACTAATTCATCCAACACCTCCTGCTCCAAGTTTAAGTTTTAGGAGAAGTGTTAGATTGAAATTTCTTGGAGTCCAATTAGAGTCACCAAGTTCCTACTACTTATGTTTTTTTAGTGTTTTATTTATAACACCCTCTATTGCTCCCATTGAGCTCCAGGGATCTGACAGTACAGAACAGCTTAATTCTCCTTTCATTTAAGCTAGGGTAGCTCAATTTGTTTTTTAACTTGTCTCTGAACAAAATCTTCTACTTTGATAATTTTTTACTTCTTCTCTGCCCAGATCATAGATATTTTATTATCAGTGGATAAAAAAGAATGGCTTCTCAGCTGGAAATTTGGAAGATGGAGAAACTTGGAAATTACTGAGTTTTGTCTTTGAAATAAAACGGACACAAGAAGAAGAAACTATTGTGTGTTTGTGTCTGCCTTGCCTTAACTTCTACACAGACCAAGAATTCAATATGTACCCTTTAGAGCTAGGTAGGAAGTTATTTAAAATACTTCCTATGGATAACTTACAGCATGGTATAATAAAACCTTTGGAATAGTTTTCTCTGAATTATACTTGTACATTTCTTTGGTGGATTAAGTATCACAAAAAATGATTATACCAGGTGAAATCCTACTGTTGATAATGTATGGTGTCTTTTATTAATAAATGGGGAACAAAGCCTTTCAAATGCTGAAGATCATTGAAAGATTGGTGATAAATAATCACTATACATCCAAAAAAGGAGCTGAGATGTTCCAGTTTTCAGGCCAATGTTCCAACTATAACACGTAAATAAGTTTATGCTGATATGTTATCCATCTCCTCAGACATAACAATAGTCTGTATATGTAGAAATGTTAAGTGCTTTTGCTACAGTACTGAAAAGGATACTCCAAGATATCAGGACTTTCACCTTTTAAAAGCATATATGCATCATTTGTGCAAGGGAACTTTGATTTTCTGAGGTGCATTTGACATAAATTACCTAAACTGTAATGTTCTTTTTTAGAGGCTCAAGGTGGGTTGGCTCTTACCTTCTTAATGACTATATATTTTGCTATAAGCAGTGAAACCTTAGCCAGACTATTTCTGGTTTATCTGAATATTTCATGTAAAAATTCAGATTAAATTCTGAGTCTTGACATTACTGCTAAAAGCATTTTGTTTTAGCAAGTTTTCAGGCTGGTACAGAGAAAGTAGGGGGGAATAAATAGAAAGACACATAGGAAGACACATTGTGAAAGCTAGTGCTCTAAAACAATCTCTGAACGAATACTTCATGACAACTATCTGCCCGCACTTGTGGCAAATATAGTGAAATTTCTTCTAAAATTCCTCTAACTGAAAAGAAGACTGCAAAATCATGCTGAAGGAAATTTCCTTGGTATTTTCCCAGTGGTCTTAATTAGTATTGTAAATATGCATATTGGATAACAAAAAAGGGGTATATTAATCTTGGACCTCAGTTCAATCTGTTAGTGGAGCTTTGTATAGGTGCCAAAAATATTACAGCAATTCACAATTACAGCTACGTAATGACCTAGAGAGTGACAGGTGGATCACATTAGTGGGTTCACCAGCTAGAGCAGATGTTCCCTGTCGACTTACCACTCATTAGAATAATTTATATGTACATAGGTTTGGAGCTTTCAAACTGATGATACAATAGGTGTATGCTGGTAAATCCTATTGCATTACAGTTACAGTATCTCTGGATATTACAGTGACTAACAATTATACAGTGTTGTTCAGTATTGTGATTTTCTCTAAGTTTGAGAAGAAATTTCCTTAGTAAAGAGGATTCCTTTTCCTAATTTTTTCTTTTTAAATGAAAATGTTGAAATGTTTTTCTTTTAAGGTAAAAATTAAAATAAACAATCGAGTGTTTTTTAAACTAGATCTCCAGGTGAGAACAGGCTCCTGTTATTTTACCCAGAAATCTTACCCTGCTTATAGTGAATTAGTAGAATGGCTATCCCTGCACAAGAAAACCTTTTCCTTTGATAAAAACAAATAAAAATATTTCCCTGCCATATTGTACGGCTTGAGAATTACAGCATGCTTAGACAGAGAACAACGGTTGCGGGAAGCAGACATGCCTACTTTGGCCTATGGTCAAGACACCAGAAAGCAGTGGGAGTTAAAAAGAGAGGTTTCCAGATCAGAGACTTTCCTGATGTAACGTGGCAGCCGCTCGCAGAGCCCCTGCTACCCTGCAGATGGCTGAGGCAGCCGTACCCACCAACAGCAGCCAGGTCCCCGCTCTGATCTCTTCCCTGCTGGGGAGGACTACACCGCCATGGGCAGTCCTGCTAGCTTCGTATAAAGGCATCTGTTTTTTGCTGGCACATTAAGTCTTGCACACTGGTCTCACAGAAAGTTGCATCAATGGCTATTTTATAAACCTGCTTTCTGGACTGTTAGCGGAAAATAAAAGGAATTTACCATCCAAAGTTATTGATGGTAACAACCTTTTTCTAAAAGCAAAAATAGTCATCTTGCTGCATGCAGGGATGCTTGTCTATTTGGTTAATGTCAGTTCATGTGACTTGCGGCCTCTCTTTTTCTTCAGGTTTTTGAAACAGAAAGAAATTACTATCCCATTTTTTTAATTGGAAAAACAGTGATAACTTCACTGAAACAGAAGTGCTTACAGGTATTTTGTGTGTCTGTATGTGACTGAAAGAAAACTGGCAATTTTCTTAATTTGGAGTACATGAAATTGTAAACATATTGTTAGGTACATAGGCTGGCACTCCAGAGCATTATAAGAAAACAGCAGATGTTAAATTATCATAGACCCAGAGAGATTATGAGTTACACATCCCTAGGAAGTTTATACAGATAAATCTACAGGGCTCCATAATAAATTGAGCTCATTTAACACTTAAAAAATATTCAATGGTATGTTGTTTAGTTCTTACAGCAACTGATGTTGGAGATATAACATTAAAAGTTAAATCAGTGGTTTCTATAATTCCAAAGATTATTGTTAAGGAAAAAAAAAAAACAAAACAACCCTCTGTCTTTACATAACACTAGCAAGAGCAAGCAGATGGAAAAAATCATAGTCAGTCTCCATCTTCCATTTTGAGTTCTGCAGAGGCTTGTGCTTCTAAGAAGAGCATCCCAGCTGCAGCCGTTGCAAAAGCAGAGCTGTCAGAGCTCTGCAGAGGTCAGTGAAAGTGACTGCTAAAATGTGTGCCCCAGCCACCCGAAGATAATGGCTCCATGGCATTGTGTCACCTTCTACAAGCTGAGACTAAATTTTATATACCAAAAGAAAATGCACAAACAGTGTACAAGACAAAGTTGATAGCAATATGTGAAAGACTGAATTATAGAACTTTTGTCTCAAAGACTGCTTATCTGGGCGAGGGTTCCTTTGGCTGCTGAATATGATAAGATCAGCTGCAAGGTGTGAAAGATCTGGGCGAGGGTTCCTTTGGCTGCTGAATATGATAAGAATGGCTGCAAGGCCACAGAGATTCTCCGGCTAGTAAGGTGTGAAAGATCTCCGGCTGGCACGTGCTTGGACAGTCAAGACTCAGGAATGCGGAGACGTGTCGTTGCCATGGAAACTGCAGCCCTCGAACGAGAATAAAAGGGACTGCCAAGAGGACCCCAGTGCGATCGCCGACCCCGCCGAAACACCGCGGACCCCGGAGCGACCGCCCACTGCCGGAACACCGAGAGACTTGGACCCCCGGGACGCCGCGGATCCATGGTGGGGACTATTCTTGCAAATCTATCCTGAATGCCTGCTTGACTTCTGTCTTTTTACTCTATTCTATCCTATCGCTACTAATTTTCTACTTTTGATATTAAAAGTTGCTGTTTTGGGTATACGGCATTTGATCTCGTTTTGTGTCTTAATCTCGCTCTTGGGATCATATCGAAACCTCCCCTGACTTCGGATCGGGACATTCCCGACATCGGATCGGGACACAATAGTTTCCATGTTTTGAGTAATCTTGAGTTATCCAGGAGACTGATTTTGATTTCTTTTCCCAGTTTTTCAGGGTACGTTCCTGTCCTCCCAATTGTGACTTGTTGGGAACAGCTTCATTCCAACAATTATTCAGGGACCTGTTACTCTTCTCCAAAAGGTCTGGCCTAATTACAAGTAAGTTCAGGTTGCCTCTCTCCATTCCTTCCAGATGACAACAATGACCATGTTGTAAACATTGTTTAGAGGAGTTGAAATACCTGTGTGTTAGTTATTAGGTGAATGACAACATCCCTTTGAGGATGGACCACAGCAAGGGTGCACTGATTCATTCACAAGCAAGTTACCATGCATTTCTTGCATATCCTTTTTGTGGAATAGCTCCAAATGAGTAAGAGCTCCTTTAGAGTACATAAGGACTTAAGGGATGAAAATGTTTTACAGATCAGGACTTAGCCATATCCGCTATGATATGGTGGTTAACTATTGATTTGGTACTTGGTCGTTGACCATGGAAGGCAATGAACAGGCGTGGCGACCGCCATCTAGGAGCTCTGGATATTTTAATAGAAATGCTTGGATGCATATGTATGTACCAGAGACTGGGGTTATTTTGTTTCATGTCATCCTCATAACAGAGTTTTTTGAGATGGTGCAAGGCCGATCAGAAGAGACAACAATTTATTATCTAGCTGGCAGATGTACTGCCTTTTTTAAATGCTCAAAGACTTTATAGCATTTGGCCATGAAGTTAGTGACAACCTTTAAAATAAGAACAGCTACTCCTTTGCAAAATTGGACTTGGTCAGCTGTAATTCATGAGTTTATTTTCCCCTCACTTAGATCTTCAAGAAAAATAATTCCTTCCAAACCACCTATGACTCCTCTTACTTTATTCTTTTTGGAATTCTCTGTTGTGGCTTGGGAGTTGTCTTGTTTACAGAACTACTAGAGACCAGCATGTAGAGCTGAGACCACTGGTGGGAAACAGTTTTGTGATAGGGACAGATCACAGTGTTCATATAATAGTGAATAGGCACCCAACATTTGTCTTATTTAGATAGGAAAAAATCTCTTTAGAATAATTTTTGTAAATACACAGGGATTTTGTGTCTAATGACTTTACCAAGAACATACACAGGAAGCCCAGCTGGGAGACAGATAACATTTATGAATGAACAGGAGAAAATACACTGGGAATGAATTGGCAAATTTTCAGGTACATGAGCTGAATTGGGATCTACAAGATCCCTATGAACCTGGAGCTTCTGATTTACTCACCATGGTTCTTAACTGAACAGAGAGAATTTCGTTTCCTTGACTCTTTTAAGATGGCACTACTGTAAATAAGGGCACTGGATTCAATTTACCTCAATTGCCATTTATTGATGACGAAGTTGTAGCTTACCTTAAAGCCAATGATTGTCATGTACATGTTTTCTTTTCATGTGCTGGCAGAGCCTAACTCTGGTACATCTAACAAATAGTAGATTTTGGCCTGTCATGGTTTAACCCTAGCCAGCAATTAAACACCACACAGCGGCTTGCTCACCCCCCCGCCTCCTCCTCCCCCCCGGTCGGATGGGAGAGATAATCGGGAGGGCAAAAGTGGGAAAACTCGTGGGTTGAGATAAAAACAGTTTAATAATTGAAATAAAACAAAGTAGAAACGTAGTAATAATAATAACAACAACAATAATAGAATACACAAAGCAGATGATGCACAATGCAACTGTTCATCACCCGCCAACTGATGCCCAGCCCGTCCCCAAGCCGTAAATCTCCCTTCCTGGGCCACGCCTCCTAGTTTATATACTGAGCATGACGTCATATGGTATGGAATACCCCGTTGGCCAGTTGGGTTAGCTGTCCTGGCTATGCTCCCTCCCATCTTCTCCTGCACCCGGCAGAGCATGGGAAGCTAAAAAGTCCTTGACCAGTGTAAGGACTACTTAGCAACAACTAAAGCATCAATGTGCCTTCAACATTCCTCTCATCTCAAACCCAAAACACAGCACCACACCAGCTACTAGAAAGAAAATTAACTCTATCTGAAAATTAACTCTAGCCGAAACCAGGACATGGCCCAAGAAAATGCACACAGAAATCACCCCTGGACTTCTGTAAAAATAATATAGCTGCTTCAAAGCCAATACATTTGGTAGCAAAAGAATATGAGAGGTGGGTTTTTGTATGTGCAAAAACTGCAAGAGATAAGAGAGG
Source organism: Calonectris borealis (assembly GCF_964195595.1). Lineage (NCBI taxonomy): Eukaryota > Metazoa > Chordata > Aves > Procellariiformes > Procellariidae > Calonectris > Calonectris borealis. Next base: position 77,253,921 of record NC_134313.1, on the reverse strand, counting down.
GTTTAGTGTTTAACACTAGTTCTGTCCCTATTGAAATACAAAGGAGAAAAACTGGAAGAAGAAAAACTTTATTTTATGCAAAAAAAAATCTTTTCAGAATTTACTTATTAGGACAATGGTATAAAATGCTAAATTACGTTTTATGCCTTCTGGGCTGATATTTCTGCCTTAGTTCACAACAGTGTTTTGGAACAGATAAGTTGTCACAGTGCTATAAAATGTGTTTACAGTATTTTGTAAGCACCTGTGTACCATCTAATGTAATTTGTAGAGCATGCTTGTTGCTTTTACCTTTTAGATGACACTCGGAAAAATAAGTGTTCTGTTCAGTTTGCTTGGTACAGCCTGAGCTGGGTAAAAAGCTACCACAACAAGCTAAAACGCAAATGAACAAACAAAAACCCCTTTCCTAGCCTATCTGCTAACTTCTAGACTAAATGTGATTAAAGTGACTACTGCCCCCATCCACATTTATCCAGAATATAGCTCCGTAATGTAGCACTTATTCTGCAGTTTTTTCCCAATGTCTGTTTGCACTGCATTTATTCCTTTCCTAAACTGGCCAAGGTAGGCCACCCTACCTGACATCCACTTCATCCTCAGGAGGACCTGATGCTGAAAAGTGTGAAGAGCATTTCTGTTCAGAGCTCAGCATACAGTGGATTAAATTGTAAAGACATCCCTCCCAGGTGCATGACCTTCAGCAGGAGCGGCAGCTGCCAGCAGAACTCAATATGTAGCAGCTCATTTACCAAGGGCTGGGGCATAACTCCTATATGCGCATTGGCAGAATGATGGGAGAGGCTCACCTCAGGAGCTGGAAGGCTTGTGAAAGATGATGAGAAAGGAAAGAAAAGGGCCAGCACCTGTGAGACAGCAGTTCTAGAATATGTGAAAACTGGCAGGGAACTAGTCAGAAGCAGAAGTCCTAGAATTTTAATCAAATCAGAGTTTTCCTAAGTAAAATTTGTGAAGGTTGAGTATGGGCAGACAAGCATAGGTTTATGTTGTCTGTCTACGATTATCTTTCAAAAGCTAGGTTCTCATCTCTCTTGGTGTGTTCTTTTAATATAAATTATATATTAAATGTAAATGCATATGTATATTAATTACATATGTTTCCAGGATGGCTTTTGACTAATAAGTTGCCTCATAGCTTGAGGAATACAAACAAAATCTGTCAAGTCAGTTACTCTTCATTTTGTTTTCATCCCCAGGAGCCTGTTCTGGTAGCCTGTAGGGTCAGCTTTGAAACAGGGTCTTTGCCAGTGGGCAAACTGTTGAGTTGATAATTATTGTAGCCTTGAGCCTTGGGTTTTTTTGTCTTTGATTGTTGCTGTTTCTTGTCTTTTTTTTTTTTTTTTTAACCCAATAATCTTAGCACACTCAACTGTTTTTAACAGTGCTTTACTTTATTTTGAGCATCCATATATTGTGGAGATGTTTTATTCATGTCTAAGTTATTTTCCTTCTGAAAATGTCAAAAACATTGTAGGCACTTCAAGATTAGTGTGTTCACTGTACTACAAATTGAATCTTCCTCCAGCTATAATTATTACAAGCTGGGTGTTTTTCCTCCTCCTAATTTATATAGGAGCATAGAATAAAAGACAGGCTGGTTTTACAAAGACATAAAATGCCACATAGTTTAACTACATCTGTATATGCTTCCTTTTTCTTGCAGGTGCGTAATACACCAGGATCTATCAGTGAATACAGACTTCCTGTGTACTTATTTACCTTCTTAGTTTCCCGTTCTTTAAAAAATATTTAACATTTTGGAGAAATGTTGTGAGGCTAAGGATGCTTTGACATTAAGTCGAAGAGTTGCTCCTAAATCTAGAAGAGTCCGTCCTAAATCTTGAAATAGGTTGTGCAGTGGGAGTGAAGATCTTTACTCAGTGTGTGCTTCGAGCAGCTGGTACTATTAAGCAAATCACTGTTTCAAGGGACTTTCTTACCTTCCTTTTAACTTGTGGACAGTTTTATAACATGCTGGGTTTTTCTTATTTACTCCATAGAGAAAACACTTCTCTTACCTGCCATGATTTTTAGGGGCATTTTGTCCCTTTTCCCCCAAAGGTAGGTATAACAGAAAGACAATGTGAAGAATTTATAAATTTCATCATTGTACAGTGAACATCTATTCATTTTTTTATTTCAGCATCTCTTTCCAGATGTATGATACTTGTTAAAGTGGATAGCTGGCACCTGTCCCTAACTCGCCCATCCCTACCTTTTTTATCTTGATTTTTCTTCTAGATGTAAGAGGAGGAAAAATGGAGGGAAGGACGTATAAAAGACTACGCTTTGTATGCTGCTGATCAATATATTCAATGTGCTAAGACAAGATTCTGCTCATATAAAACTAATTTGTGGAAGCAGGCTCAGGTCCTCCATTTGTACTAGTTTTCTATTGGCAAACTGAATTTTTCTGCCTTCTGTTATATAGTGGACGGCACAATATGGTTGTTTGGAAACAACCGAAGAAATTGTCTTCTCAGGTTTTTTTCTGCCAATTTGTGTGTGAATCACCCAGGTAATCTACAAAGCAAAATTAAAGGGGAGTAAATGAGACTATCTCGTCTACAGTTGAAAGACAGAAAGTAAAGAGATTTCAACCATATTCTGATTTGAAAAGATTCTTAATGTTTTCTCTAGGGCTACTATAATTAAAGGCTATTACATGGCAGAGCACTGTAGGCTGCTGGTCTGAGAAAGTTAGAGAGACCATGCCATTATCTAGATAAATATGTAGGGAAGATTATCCAGGTCAACATTTGACTGACAGCCATAGTGGGATTACGGGCGATGGCAATACCCCAGGCTGTGAGCTGCTGCTATACTTAATATATGCTTTTCTGTTTGTAAGCATGCATTCAATCCAATTCTAGATTGTAGTTATCTGAAGTATAAAATTCTTTGAGGTCTTCTGTGTGAAGTCCTAAAGAAATGTGAAACACTATTATTGCAGCAATGCTTGATAATTTTCTTCTCTAGGGTACTATCCATAGGGCTTCCCCAGCTGGATGTGGATTTGTGTATTTAAAAGCATGGCATTTTTTAGAGCAATTCAGGAGAGCATCCTGTAATGAAAAATGTTATAGGGGACGTCAGTTAGTGAGAAAATGTAGAAAATTAGCTGACATTTCCAATTATAAGATCCTATTTTCAGTTTGCTTAACACTTTGTTAGGTTTTAAATATTTATATTTTTTCTGGCTACGTATCTGTTTCAAGCTGAATAGTTTAAAAAATGTCTGTGAATGCAATTTCACTGTTTCACTCAAGAAGGTTAGAGAAAAATCTCTTGACAACCTCCCATCCTCTGAAATGGGGATTTGAAATATGTCAAAGAGGGAGTGGAGCAATGAAGTTCGTGAAATGCCTTCAACTGACATTGAAGTTTGCCCCAATTCAGTTAGGCTATAAGACTTTGAAAAATCTTACTTTGTAAATATTCCCTGCAGACTTTGAAAGAATTAAGCAACTATGTTCTCTAGTTAGGTACTGCATTGTCAGTCAGCATGTCTCCGCCAAGGCACTTGGGGCACTCCCTGCGTGGCCACTGCCATGCCTTTCTGTTGTTGTCAAACTACCCCTGAAGCTGATAGCAGAAATGTGTGCATCATCTCCCTGTTGGCATGCACCAAGGATGGAAACCTACCGCCGTTATTTGTTACACTCTGCTGAGGCGCTTGAGGTTGGTTGTTATACAGCCCTGTTGAGTCATCATTAATTACAGTGTTGGCAATTGTTGGTCCATACTCCTTAAAAGAAAAACATATAGACTTAGGACATTGTACAAAGAAAAGCTACATAAAGAAGTGTTAACTCTTACAAACCAAATGCATAAAATGAGGAAATGTGATTAAAAATAAAATCAAGACTGAGTTTGCCTGGATAACCTTAAATTCCCCCTCGTCCATGAATGCTTTATGATACAATTTTAATCACATACTGTCAAACTGTCATTTCATAAGATTTCTGTTTCCTTCAACATATATAATAAATAGTGCTTGGAGATGAATTGTAGTGATGTAAGAAATGAGACAAAAATCTGTCATTCCTATATCTCATTTACTGTAGACATTAGATAGTACTTAGTGAATGTGCACCTGCAGGAAGATAACCAAATTAAGGTACATGCACTTCTACATTGTAAATTATGTTCTGTTTTAAACTGGAAAATAGAAACTCTACTTATTAGAAACTGACAAGTTATAATTTTTGGCATGTAGATCTAGGAATTGATTCAGCTGAATGATCCTTGAAGGTTTGATTTTATTTTTCTTAAGTCAGCTTCTCCATTAATTATTAAAGAAAATTAAAGTTATGCCCACCGGGAAAGAGATTATGATTATGTGAACAAACATTAAATCCAGATTGTTTACGGATCAGCACTTAGGCACTTGTCTACTGTCTAATATGTTGCAAGTTTGGTCTCCTTTGCACTAAAAGTAACTGATGGGAAAAGAAATGACTGCTAGAAATGAGGTGCAATTTTTAAACTGGAACATTAAAAAGACTATTGGGGAAAGTAGATGTCAGTATGGGAATTCTTAGTTCAGAGATCATTTGCAAAGCCAATGTTGCATGCTTAGAAGTTATGAAAATTGGGCCCATTTTGCTGTAAATGTCTAAGGTTGCACAAATTAAAATCAGAACCATACCATTGTGACTACAAGGGTAATATACCACATGGAAAGCAATATGTACAGTTATGGCCACCTGAACCATACAACCTATATTTAAACCAATACTGAAGGGAGTAGTCAGTGCATAGCCAGTACACATGGAAACATGCATTGTTAAAAATCCTAGCAAAAAGCAAGAGAAGAACAGAAAAAGAAATAAACTATAGCATGACATAAGGTATGAGAAAGGTTGGTGGATGCGGTGATCAATGTACTGATTCAGAGAAACATGATGTGCTTTTAATGTGCAATGAATAATTTTACAAGAAGAACAATTTGTTAAAAGTCAAGTGGATATGTTTTTTGACCATCCCAATTTGCTGAGTCAAGTGGGTACGTGATACTGAAAATTTGGACTGTAACAGCAACATTTTTTAAACTTTTAAAAATGTTTTTGAAAATAGTAAACTCTGGCACCTAAACATTAATTGAAGTTAAGCTACATTAAAAACTAGAATAAAAACTGCATTAAGTTGTCTTCTAAAATGCAATTAAGTGAAAATCTGAATAGGACTGTATTTGTCATCTGTGTTTGTACAGAAACATTAGAAACTCCGAAGTTCTGAGAAAACATGCTAAAATAAATGAATCTTAGAATGATACTTTGTGACCTTGCATGGCAAATATTTCTACACTGCACCAATTTGAATCTTTTGAAAAACACACTTTTTCATGATGTCTCTATTTTACCAAAGGAAGCGGTAATTAAAGAACTTGAAACAATAAAATACCTTACTTAAAAATCTACTCCTATGAGATGGGAAGAGAAAGCTTGAACACAATAGAAAGCAGAATCCTCACTATGTTTCTAGTATAATCTGATTCTGGGACAAAAATACCATATTGTGTTTGCAGACAACAGTGTCTAAAGAGAGTAGTGCTCTACTGCACAGTGTCTCCTAGAATCCTCACAGCATAGCATTCGAGGGCTACAGTTCAGTTGCGTCCCTATAGTTACTAAAATGTTAGTTTCTTCACACTGCTAGTCTTTATGGTGATTACACAGAAATTTATATAGAGAGCCTTGAGACTGGAACACCCTTTCTGTTCATAAATATAATGTAACTCTGTAATGACCAATCATCCTCTGTTCACAGTCTCTGCTTGTGTTCTGAGTCAAGGCTCTTTGGCATTTTGCTTCAGCTTTTGGGTGGAAATTCAGGTTGGTTCCACTTGGGTTGACACTTTGCCAATATTTATTTTCAGGGATATGATTAATTCATCTTTAAGAAACAGAGAAATTTAAGCAAATTTGGTTTTATTGGGAATTACATGGAACTTATCTATTCCAAATTGTTATTTGTTACACCACAGTCGACTGACTTTGTCTCCTTTGCAGATGATCCTGAACAAGCTTGGATTGCCTTGACAGGATGCAGACTAATGAGGCAGACAACATGCTTTCCAGAACATTGCTAACACATGCTCCATGATCATCTCTTCAGCATTGCAAAGGTTTACAAGAAATCACCACAGATTTGGATACTGAATATGCAAGCTCTGCATGCAATGGCCAACTTCTGTCCTCCCAACAATAAATTTGAGCTCTCACAGATGCAATTACTGTGTAAAAGTTAGAACAGCAATGATTGAAGAAGTAGCTAAGGAGTTGTTCTTCAGCCTTAAGAGACTTGGGAGTAGAAAGAATAGAAGTATCCAGATTGCTGTTAAATTTCTCTCTAATGTTTAAAGACTTGTACAAGCAGAAGCAAAGGATTTCTTTTCTTATGTATAAAAACAAGCGAATAATGTTACAAGTATTCAGACTAGTTTTTGTTTATTCATAGAAAACCAAATTACTTGCCATCTTATAAGATTAGGAAAATATGTTACAAATAAAATGTTCACATTAAACTATCTACTTCATGGAAATTGACTTTCAACATATTTTTTTCTTTCTTAAAGAACAGTCACTCTGGGTTATAAAATGTAACTCCTTGATATTTTTTAAACATAATAATGACTCAATCTGAATTAAAGTGAGATACAGGTTACTGTTAGATCCTGATCCAATTGGGAATAAAGTAAACCTTCTCAGTGGCTTTACTAGGCTTAGAATCTAAACCACTCAATACGATAATAGGCAAAAATTATGATGTTCTTTTTTTTTCTTTCTCACATTTATCAACTGCCTGATACCTAATCTGTAATATTTAAAGGTTGTCGTGGTTGAGACACCAGGTATCACATAAACTTGCCACATCACGTTTAGGCTCTCCATATAATGTTTATAAAGATTTCTTTATAAACTTTTTTGTTAAAGATGTTTTATCAGTTTCACAGATAATGGCAAATTTTAATCTGAAGAGTTTATTTTCCATGCATTTTCTCTAGAACCATCTGTTAAATCATCCTACATGTATTACCATTATTTTTTTATGCTGCAGCAATATGGACAAATCTTACCTGAAATACTGAAATTGGAGAAGCTTTACTGTAATTTTGGTTTTTTTTATGCATACACTGAAACACACATTATCGTCTTTGCTGGATTCAGTCTTTTTCAATACAAGAAATTGCTCAGAATTTTGATTTACAGTCTATTAATAATAATATCTAGTGGGCTTGCTTAGCAACCTTTTTATACTTCTGCCATCAGCAATGTTACCTGAGATACTGTAAGCAAGTCAAATTCGATTCATTTCTGATCTCTGTGGGTACGATCTCTGGCCAAGATAATTTTCTTTCTGGCAGAGGAAAGTGTCTATAACTGTTACAAGGTTGGTTAACCTATATAATGTGTGTTAGAAATGAGAAACTTTCTCTGTATCCAGCTGGTTATTAATAAAGAACAAATCCTCTTATGCTGTCAGCAACACTTTGCTAGGATCAAAGTGAAATTGGTGACTGACCATCTGTCTCTGTGCATATGTATTTCACATAGTTCATGCCTTACTGATCCATCGGATCTCACCTTGAATCAGAATAATTAACCACGTCAGGCCAATTTGACCTAGCCAAAACCACGAAGACTTTTACTGTTGACCTCAATGTAACCAGGAGCTCTGTTGGTCCTGGTTTCAAATAGTAGTTTCTGTTACCTTGGATCACTCAGTTCATTTTTATTTTGAGTATGTAAAAAATTATATTTATTCAGGTTTGTAAAATGCTGTCACAACTTTGCCATATAAAATTTACGTTTTACATTATGCAGTGAGACTTGTTTTCAAGCTCTTGACTAACAGTGCATTATATACCGTTAGAGCAGTTTCCCACGTGTGGCTTCACTTCACTGCAGAAAAGATTTTATTCAGATGGAAGTTTTTAACCGTTGCTTTGAAGTATGGAATAAAAAATGGACGTTTCTTAGAGAGCTAAGTAGATGCTTTATTTGCTTACAACTTTGGTCCAATAGCATCTACTGCATGATAGAAGAAGCAGAAGTATTGTCAGGCTGTCAGGAATGCTTACGCAATGCAACAGTGAAGTTTGCTTTCTTTGGCTTACAGCAACAGTCTCAACTGGTTTACACTATATGACCTCTGCAAACTTCAATGAGCTTAAGTCAGGAAACCAGTTTGTTATCAGTCTTACCCACCTAGTCAAGGAAACAATTGGTTTTTTATAACAGTAAAAGTAAAGAGAATTATGGATAAGAGCAGTAGGGGGGTTTATGCTTAATATGTTGAATGAAAAACAGCTATAAGTAATTAGAATTAATGAGTGATTTTTGTATACTATTGTCCTGGTTTCGGCTGGGATAGGGTTAAATTTCTTCCTAGTGCTGTGTTTTGGATTTAGTATGAGGAGAATGTTGATAACACACTGATGTTTTCAGTTGTTGCTAAATGCCCTCCTAGTCCAAGGACAGCTCCCGTGCCTACTGACTGAGCTAGGTACACGAGGTGGGAGGGAACATAATCAGGACAGCCAGCCCAGCTGGCTAATGGGGTATTCCATACCATGTGACGTCATGCTCAGTATATGAAGGGTAAGCGTGATCCAGGAAGTACCGATCGCTACTTGGTTATCGGTCAGCGCGGGTGGTGAGCAATTGCATTGTGCATCACTCATTTTGTATATTCTATTATTATTATTATTATTATTATTTTCCCTTTTCTGTTCTATTAAACTATCTTTATCTCAACTCATGAGTTTTTCCCACTCTTACCCTTCCGATTGTCTCCCCGTCCCACTGGGGGGGCGGGGGGAGTGAGTGAGCGGCTGCGTGGTATTTGGCTGCCTGCCAGATTAAACCACGACAACTATGTCAATTAAAGCTGGAACTATGATGCTTGGATACCAGTTTTCTCAATCAACTTGTCACTATTTTTAAAATATGGAGTTACTTATAGACTAAAATACTCCACCTAAATTAAGCAGAATTATAATGTAGTAAATATCAATGATATTTACCCCTTTTTCCTAAAGATAACTTAAAGTTGGGTTAAAGCATACGATACAGAAACTGCAGAAAAGAGGAAAGATGGAATCTATTCTCCATGCCTACAGAAGACAAGACCAGTTATAATGGGCTTAAATTCTGTGAAGAGTATTCAGATTAAATATTAAAAAACACTTTCTTATGGTAAAGATCCTGAAGGAGTAGAATAGATTGCTTGAGTTCACCACCACAGGTTATCTTTGAGAAAAGGCTAGACAGATTTCCAGCCTGCCAGAATCAACTGGGTAAGAATGCACTCAAAGCATCAATTCTCTGAAAATGTCGACATTTAGAACTGCACCCAGATCCAAATGTCAAATGTCAAATCTAGATGTTGGGGAGGGGGGCATGTGTGTGTCTGGATAATGAGGTTTTTTCCTCCATTTTAGAGAAAAGGAACAAAATTGATTTCTAACCCTCTTCTAGAATCAGACTTCCCTTGAAAATACAGCTCTGAGTATATAAAAATCTATACCTCATTAAGCAATTAAAGTTTCAAGGAGACTCAGAGGCAGACTAAAAAAGAAGGAAAAGGCTTTCAGTGCGGGTCTTGATCCACCTACCTTATAGGCAAGTTAAAAAACTCGTTGTTCCTTTAAAGTTGACTGAGTTCTTGGCAAGATGAAAAAAGAGCAGACAGCCTCACAGAGTGGGAAACATGACTCTATTTGGAAGAGCGGCCCTCTATGAGAAAAAACGGGTGCTGCTGTTGACCATTCTGTTACCGATCTGTAACTAGTTGAGAATTTTGGTCTCAGGGCTGTCAGCAGGGCCCTGCTCTGAGCAGCACTAAATTTCTTCAGAAGTTATGAGGAAAAAAAGTCAGCATAGATGAAAATATTTTTTTACTTCGTGAAGAAAAAGCCAGATCCATTCAACATGGAATTTTTCATGTTTCTTTTACCTCAAAGGCGGATCAAAAGTTAGTGAAATTAATTTTATGATAACTCAGACAAGACACCAACATTTACATTCACAGTTAATCACAAACTGTTTGACCCTGGGCCACCTTCCATACATCAGAGGTGAGGGTTCAGAAAGACATTACATGAAGTGGTTGGCACTAATAAAGACCATTCACTGCACCGTCTAGCATGAGGCACCCTAGCTGTCAACAGGACAGTATGACAGCATTCAGATCAAACAAGTAATCTAGTTGATAAGGCATATCTCAGAAACTTGACGGGAAAGTAAGCATGTGAGTGTGATGGGTACTTTGTCATGGGTTAATAGAATATTAATCAAGGCAAGGTACATTTTCATATACTGGTGACAGAAGGATTAGGCAGCGTGGGAGTGTTAAAGCTTCAAGTACCTTTGAGAATGCAGAGTCTAGTTTCTTTGCTTTTGTTTGAAGTAAAATGAATAAATCCAAATATCCTGCAGGCAATGCTTAACATTTTGAATGGTTTCTTCAGATATCTTTTGGAAACAAATCTTCTGTGAAAAGTTTCCAAAGGAACACCTACACTATGTAATTTTAAGCAAATTAAACCTGTGCAATCTAAGCCAGTTTCCTTCTGTCTTCATATTTTAGCCTCTTCAGGGATGGGTCATGGGATACTTTTCTGTGTTTTCTAAACAGTGGTGTAGAGTTGCTGAGCCTTGATAAACAATTAACAAGCCCACAGCCTATTGTTTCTGTGGTGGTTGAAGCATCTCAAGAAAATCATGATAACTGGTTTTAAAAATTGCAAAAATAACTTTGATAGTAAAGCACTTTTTAAACCAAAAATATTGTTTAAATATACTAAGGTTATTGTAGTGCATTGGAGCTATCTAGATGTAAGGAACTGAAACATTTGTCAGTGAGTCATGGCATTTGTCTCAAGGATTGCTTATCTAAGAAGAGCCGCTACAAAGTGGGAGAAACCGAACTATAAAACATTTGTCTGCTTACCTAAGAACTATAAAACATCTGCCTCAAAGATAAGAGCAGCTGCAAGGCCACTGAGGCCTGCGGTTTGCCGGGGATGCGCTCTGAGCAAGTCTCCGTGTTGTCTAGGAATGTGGCAATGTACTGTTGCCATGGAAACTGCAGCCCCCGAACAGGAATAAAGGGGACTGACAAGACGACGCTCCGTGCAATCGTCCACCGCCGACCCCGGAGCGACCGCTCACTACCGAAGCACTAAAAGACTTGGACTCTGAGACGTCGTGGATCCACGGTGGTGACTATCCTTGCAACTCTATCCCAAATGCTTGCTTGATTTATATCTTTATTCTAATCTATCCTATCGCTATTAACTTTTACTTTTGGTAATAGAAGTTGTTTAGGACATACAGTATCGCTACTAACTCTTACTTTTGATAATAAAAGTTAAGACATATGGTATTTGACCTCGTTTGTGTCTTAATCTCGCTCTTGGGATCACATCGAAACCTCCCCCAATATTGGATCGGGATACTAGATAATTTTAAAAAGTCATATAAAAAGTTATTGCCACTGTAATAATTGTGTTTTTCAGCTGTTCATTCCCTTCAGCGCTACATTAGAAATCTATAATGAAACAACATATGCAGTCTCGTAGACTTATTTTTCTGGCTGATAAACATAGTGAAGTGGAAATTCCAGGAGCAGTGGCACTTCCAACAGTGAGGAAAAATGCACTCACTGAAAACACTATAATTTTGTATACAATTAACATACTTTCAAGAGAAGCGATGAGTATTTCTAGGGCTCAGATTGTGTGGATCAGATGTGGCATAGGATTCTTTTTACACACTGGAGCTCCCCACACAAGCACTTGGTGCAGACCCTAAAGTTAGGACAGGCAAGTAGTACGGTATTTGCAGGCAGCATCAAGGAAATAGCAAAGAGATGGATATAGTGTCATCTGTCACTTCCAGAAGTGGATACAGGCTATGAGAGGTGTCCAACAAAAGAAAAGAAAGTGGACTTCCTTATTCTTAGAAAGCATACTGCCTACATGATGAATTCCTACTCCTTCTTAAATATGTGCCCGAGGAAGAGGATATTCTTGATATCACTAAAATTTTTTGCTTTTCTGTTATTTTCAGGACAGGAAAAACATTAGACTAAGACATGTCATGAAAGTTTCCCCAATGAATACTTTTCTTGGATTTATTGTTTGCTTATTTGCTGTATTTTTAAAAATGGAAATTCTGATTTACCCGTCAAATTGTAATGAACAAGGACAGCAAATCTAACATAAACTCTCAGGTCAGTGGTATGTTTTGTACCATCATTTGTTATACTTATAACACTTTTAGGACTGCTTTATACTTACTTGTATTCACAGTGATGGATTATTTTTCATTTTATTTCTTTGGGTGGAATAGATCTAGATGAAGAAGTAAATTATGATTTGTATAGCTTGTGACGAAAAAGTTATGCTGCCTTGTGACTGAACCAAGTAGACCATCATAACAGCTTCATGATAAAACTGAGAGATCAAGCAGCAGCATGGAAGTAAAAGCTGATGTATGGCCATCTATTAAGTTTACTACTAAAAATGCTACAAATGTTTGAGATAAATTCCTAGAACACTATAAGCTATAATATGAATACATTTGAAGGATAAGCTGACTTAAAAATACTAATAAAGTACCTGGCCTGATGGGTAGATTTAAGAATTACCACTGAAATGGAAAGAAATTGAAAAAGCAAACAAATTTAGAAGAAAAAGGCCTAGAACTATCTATGGGTTTTTATCATTTTATTTATTATTCTACTGCCTTTTATTTTGTGTCCTATTATCTGTTCTTTCAGTTTTCCTGTTGCAAACTGCCTGTAAAGAACTGGCAAGTAATTCTAATGTATCCAAGCACCTCCCTGACACTTCACCCACCTTATTTGCACTTTGTTTGCAATCTGGGGCTTCTCTCCTTTGTTTTAGGCAGAAAATGCTCCCTCTTCTGCTATGTTTTTCTGTGGCTGATGTCAGTGTTGCTCAGATGTCTCTCCTGGATTCGTGTTCAGTGCAATCTAGTGACTGACAAACTCTCAGGCAGATCCTGCAGCTGCGTATACTTACGTCACCCTAAATTCTGGAAGCTTTAAAGAAAATAGGATAGCTCTGCTAGTCACACAGAGAGGGCTTGTTTGGTTTTGATTAAGTGCAGAATGAATAAGAAGGCAGCACTGAAGAACATGAGGAGAATAAATGCCAATCAGGTGAAATAGTGGATGGCTTGAAGGGTTTATAAGGGAGGGCCATTATAGAAATTATTTGAGTTAAATTTGAATGTTCCCAATAATCATCCTGACTTCATTCTTCCAGATCTTAAAGTCAGTTTCAGGTGTAATACGCAAATACAGTGGTCATTACAGGGACAGATACAGAATTGCTTATGAAGAAGGGAGGAAGGATCCAAAATATGACATTATTTATTTTTAACACAGAGTCTTAGTATGAATTTCTATGGAAACTTATCAGAAATTGTTCTTGCAGAAGGTCTTAGGAGGAAACACGTCAGTCCTCTGCCTCCCTACTAATCACATCTGTGAGCACAGAGAAACCAAGCTAATCATACAGATTATCCTGACTAATGCTTTGGCTGTTTTTCTCTGTGACTACATACATAGCAGACTAATAAGGTTCAACATCAGCTGTCAGAAAACTCCTAGGGAAATGTTGCTTATGTGCCAAGAAGAAGGTATTGTATATGTTATTGCTGATGATTGCTGCCATTGCAAAATGTGCAAGCAGGCTGCTCCTCAGCACCTGTGACAGCTTCTGCCAGTTGAAAAGTAGAGTGCATCCTTGAAAGAACAAAAGTAGATGGCATTCTTTATTGAAAAGATTTAGCTCTGTTTTTTGAAGGTATTCCCATTAAGGTGTCTTCTCAGCCAATAAAAATCCTACAGATTCTTTTGGTAGATTTTAAACCTGTCTTCCTTTGGATTCAGGGAGAAGAAAGATATAGCTATATTACTTCTGCAAGACAGACAGACAGACAGACAGACAAAGTTCTTTAGAGAGGGGAACTGAGATAGGCTGATTTAGAGGTGGTCTTATTTCCTATATTTTAATAAAATTCCTTATACAGTCCTGGAGAAATGTCACTCTGTGGCTATACCTGTGTCCACTTGAGCACAGATTTGGTCCACTTGGTGGCAGCAGTGAATATGGCACCACATGCACTTTGCCTTGATACTGGTAATGAAGGATGCTTTTAAGAGTGTAGGTGTTGATAATAAGAAGAAACACTTTTCTGCCCATTGTGCTACCTACCGATCTCTTTATGTTCTGGCTGTTCAGCATTAAAGTCAGTATGGCAGTTTCCCCGAGCCGTGCATTTGGTCTTGATCCTAATGTAGCTCTAAGAGAATACATATTTTTTTTTTTGCTACCGATCCCTGAGCAAAACCAAATGAGATTTTGTTCTTCATAATCTGTATGAACCTTAGATTGTGAACAGTGTTTCTGCACCTTCCTGTCAGTCTGATTTCACTTCTTCAGTGGTGGTTGTTTGATGTGTTAAAGGTTTGCTTCCCCAGTGGAGGAAAAGAAAATGTAATCATACTGCCCAAGTATAGAGGGAAACATGGTAGTCGCAATGCCCAGTTTGATGCTAATGGCACCAACTTTTAGAGTTGGAGGTGGGGCGTCTAGGAAGGAGGAAATTACAGGGGGAAGAGAACAAAAACAAGAGGGGCAAGCTGAATTATTTGTCAATAGACATGTCTGCTTATTTGGCTATAGACATCATAACTTTGAGCACCCTAAATGGTTCTGATGGACTACAGAGACATTGGCAAATCAGGTCTGACAGATTAGATGTAGTAGGAGCCAAGACTATGCTGCCTAGTACTCTCATTTGTCCTCATTTCCGCTTTAGTGTTTATTTCTTAATAGAAAAGATCAGATATTATTTTCATGGTAACATTATATTATGCTAACTTTATATTGTGTATTACCCCATGGTAATATTATATTACATTATTATATGTCACAGTAACCTCCTGAGCAGAAAAAATAAAGTGCCCAGAATTCAACCAATTTGCTGTAGCAACCCCATATTTTCTAAATTGATTCTGATTGATATTCACCTTATACTTTCAAGAAGTGAAGTATTTTGGATCTCAGAATGTTAGAATTGTCATACGATGCTTGTGGTGGGGCTGGTGGGGGGCGGGAATAGAATCTCTTCTAGCAGGAAGGGAACTGGTAATACTTGTATGGGTTTTAAAACTTTGGCACTTAAATAAAGCTGAACCTCTCTGAACACAACACTGGCATAAAAGAAACTCAGAGGACATTGGAAAAGACTCTTTGGCAGTGTACTGTATATAAATTCATTTGTCATAGTATGGATGGGGTGTTTGTATGTTATAGTTGCAATTGTCCTCCTTCTTCAAGGGAATGGCTTTGAAGAATGCATTTAATGATGTTTTGCAGCCATCCATTGTGGCTGTGGAAAGAACAGTTATAGTCTTTAAGCATCATAATTCATGAAAACGTAGAAGACTATTGTATTGCTGGAAATCATTGTTTGTCTCTATCCATTGGTCACAGAAAAAAAAAAGCAAGAAGACAGACAATATTATGTCCTTATACACAGCTCAGGAATTTAATTTCTAAGTGATTTTTTGAATGGTTTTTTGTACCTTTTAAGGACAGTATTGAGCTGTACTTTTCTTATGCATTTGTTTTGTCTTTTCTCTCATAGCTTTCTCAGCAAGCTTCAAAAGAAGCAGCAACTCTGTGAAACGTAGCATTAGCTGGGGCATTTTGCTGTAGTCTGCGTTCACACAGATATTTTGTTGAGTCCAACGACAGTTGAGCTTGTGATGCATGAGTTAGGGTCTGGGCTGTTCTGAAGAATCCCTGTCTTGCACCATAATTTGCTGTTTTGTGAAATACCATGCAGGAAGAGGAGCAGACTGCTGCCTTAATCAGTATAATTCTCTTCACAAATTATCTGATCCAGGTTCTGTTGAAATGAATAGAAATATTTCAAAGGTAATTAGATCAATGGTTTATTTTCTAGAATTTTTGTACAACTTTGCTGATGCTATCAGATCTAATAGCACATCCTCTCTTTCTATAATAGATAACAGAGAAATGTAGTTCTTCTATTCTCACTGGAACTAAGTGGGGTCTTATCTACATTACTAAACAGAGATCTTTGTGACCTTGAGTGAACTATCATGAAAATTATTTGTGTGACTTGGATTTTCTAATATTTTTCAGCAAGGAAAAATTAGATTGATTTTGACCTATTATCAAAATACAGACTGTTGCCATGTTCACCAGTCTGCATTTTATTATTGCTTTAAATTAATGATGGATTAATTTTGTCCATGATAATGTATACTATCATTTTAAGAATATTTTCTGTAATTTTTAATAACTCCATTCAATAATATATCAAGGCTGAGGTTTTGAGGGCTGATCTTTGGTCTAGAAAGTAAAAAATTCCACAGTTCTCTCCTGAAGGCAAAAGTTTTCTTTTTATTTGCTTTTTCCTTTTTTCCTCCCCTGTAATCTGTAGTGGTAGCTTGCCAGCTCTGCCACTTCCCTTACATACTGAGATAACATTTACCACTCAGATTCATAGAAAAAAACCACCCAATTTAGAAACTAACCCATTTTCCTAGCACTTTAAAGAAATTGTCAGGCTCATAGTGGTACAATAGAGAGGTCAGAGGCAATTGGGCAGCAGTACCCAGCATACAGCTAGTCGGAGAAGGGGAAGGACGCAGTGTCAAACCACTTGAGTAGGAGACGTGACAGGAAGCAAGCCTGAAAACCTCACCGATCATTGCCAACTATCCTACAGATCAGTGGCTTTCAGCCTGTGATCCACAGACTCCAGGGAGTTACTGCTACTTTTAAATTACTTGTGAAGTTGACCGAGAGAAATAATTTAATGTGTGCTACACAGCAGTCTGCATAAGATTAACTTTCTAAACCTAACTCTCATACATTAAAAAATTTCTTAGGAACCCATGAATCACAGAAAAGTTGAAAATGGATCTATACATAATAGATTATACATAATAATACATAATAGATTATACATAATAGCTTACAGGTTGAAGACTACGGCAGGTATCTGAAGTGAGGAACTTTTTTCCCTTACTTTCATATAGTATTAACTTGAGTTCAGGTGATATCACAGTTGCAGTGAGAGTTGCAATTTATGAAGGATTTTGGTGGATAATCTTTCAACATCTGTTACTTGACTTTGATTTTTCAGTCCTGCATATAGTGTAATGCAGATCCTAAATTGAGGTTTGAGGTCTTAAAACTCTTTAAACTTGAATTGCAGCATACAGTATCATTTGGAAGATGTGACAATATATTCAATAGTAGGCAGCAGGTAGTGCTAAAAATGTGGTCTTTGCTTTTGAGGGCTGAAAATAACACAGACATGTAAAGTTGACAGGTGATGATTATGTCTGGGAAACCACAGAGATCTAGGGATTTTGCTAATTTTGGCAAACAGTTCATGGCAGGTAACTTATCTAAAAATTCTACCTCTTTTTGTTTGTTAATATCCCGATTCCCTAAGCTCATTCTTGAACAAAAATGCTCAAGTGTTCGCTACATCCACCAAATAATTAAACAACTAAGGTCGTAACCAAAATCTTCTGTAGTCCATAAAAATAATTCCATTATTTTGGTATGTCTTGAATATACTGTAATTGCCAGCATAAGTCTCTATCTCTGTATAGTCCTATTATAAGTTAGTGAGTCTCTTGGTACACATACACCTCTTCATACTGAGGAGGAAGGAGTTCAAAAACAGATTCCACCTAAATAATTCTGCAAATAATTCTTTGTCTCTAAGAAAGAACTGAGCATTTTTTTCCCCTCGTGGTGCTCAGCAGTCACAATTTTAGCTAGATCTACAAGTCATACGGTACGTGTTTATTTCCTGACTGAAGGGGCATAAAAGTCCAAATCTTCATATTTGCAAATTCAAAATTAACATCTGTGGTTGTTCTCTATAATACACTTAATGTTTGCTGTGTCTGCCAGTAATCCTTCCAGTAAACTGAATCCTTGTATAGAGCAAATGGAAAACAACCAAAAAAGCAGCATAAACACAATCTAAACCAAATGGGGTAGGAATTTCTGTCAAAATGTGTCAACAGAATTTGCTCACCTTTAAAAAGACTTTCTTTCTGGCAGCGCCATTACTCTTCATGATCATGACTGAAAACATGTAGAAACAATATAAAGCCTGTAGAAACGATATAAGAAGCATCCGTTCTTCATCTGGTTTGGGACTTTAGATGGTCTTCCACTAGCTTTTGTGTCCTGTTAGCTTCAGGAATACAGGTATATAGAAGTAGCCTGTACAAAGTTAAGTCCATGAAACGATTGTTAGAGAAGTGAGAAACCATTTTGATGGTCTCATATATTTGTTCACAGATGATTTTAGGAGAAGGTTCTGCAGTCAGACCTTCAGAGGAGCCTAATGATGTAAGAAGAGGTTCTGCAGGGCTCTGTGGAAGTGGACTGATTTTCATCTGGTTTAGACGCTTTCCTGATGAATGATTTTGAAACTCTCCCTAGGTATCTGTCTGTATATCAGTACCTGAAACACTGCTCATCTGCTCCCGTCCCTGAAGCTGTTGTATACTGGTAGGCAGAGGATGAGAGCCCCAGGAGTGGACCTCGGTGAGATTTGCTACAGCTGTGCTTAAGAGAAAGGCTGTTTTAAGTCATCTGCGATCTGTAGGTCATACTGCAATTGTGGCTAATAGTAAAACGGAGCTGTGGCTTTGTCAGCCAGACTGGACTTACCCAAATCAGCATCGCATTTTAAGAGACTGTCTGATTTCATCTGGCAGGTTGTTATCAGTGACTTCAACTGTGTCCAACTTTTAAAACCTGTGCTGCCCTTCAGGGGCTGTTTTTGCAGGGTTAAAAGCAAAATAATACATTTAATGCATTTCATTTCAGCACTTTCTGTTAAGCTTTTCTAATTCTTATGTTTAAATGAATAAATAAAGAGGAAATTACAGGATTTGGGGTGTTCTGCCAAGCAGTGTTTCTGTAGAATAGCATGATTTTGCAGACTCATTTTCTATAATGGAATGTTTGTCCTCCTACCATTATCTGTAAAACAAATCTTCTACAAATTTGCTACAAATTTACAACACATGCGGTGCTAAATTGCTGTAAAATCAGGTAATATGTGCTAAGTACATATCTTCAACTTGTATAAAATCTAAGCTTATGGCATGTACTTATCTAAGATATATAATTTCTCAAATACAGTTTTTACTTCTTCAGGGTGGGGAAAATAGTTCTTTTGGACAGGTGTTTCATATGTTCTAATTCTAAAATTAATTGCTGTTGAACTAAGTGGTAAACATTAAACCCTAACCACACTGTGGACTCTGTATGAGGTGTTGTGTATGTTAATTTTACTGGAAAATATACAGGGAATTAATTCCTCTCTTTAGGACTTGCTGTACTAAATCTGAGTTTTTACTGTACAAAATTGAGCCACTGAAGTGTAAATTCAAAGGATATTACCCTGGTTTTGAGAAATCTCAGCCTGGCCTGATAGGTAGGGTTCTCATTAGCAGCTTCATTCATGTCTAAGTAGGTACTAACTGTGCAGTCTTTGTTCATGCTGCATTTTCTTTCAGTCAGAATGTCCAAACCAAGAGTCCAAAATTAATTTTCTCATCTCAGACAACAATATTAATATTTCAATCAAATGCCTACTTTTGATTAGTAGTTTCTAACTATGCTGTCTCGTAGGGAGTGATGTGCGTGTTCACATGGGATTCCAGAATGAAACTCTAGGCACATGGATCTCTGCATCATTTCGTTTTGACAGTCTTTAATGTGATGGTCATACGGGTTGTTGTGAAGAGCCTGGAGTGTGCCCTATGCATAGGCTTAGCTCTCTCACAGAGAAGCCTGAGATTTTCTCCCACAGCAAGTGATCTTTGGGGTGCGGCAATAGCTGGGCACCCAAATGTGGGTCTTCTATTGGACATGATGTTTAGGAAGTGACCATTTCACACTGTGACAACCAGGTGACAACCAAGAGCTCTTACATCAGACACTCAGAAATTGAGGCTTTAGTCCTTTTGGCTTTAATCATCAATATTGCTATGCCAAATTGTTCCATAGCAGAATGAGTTACTGAATCAGGAAGGTTTATTAATCTCTGTGTTTATCCATAGTAGTAGTTCTATTACTTACTATAATATCATAATTCTTCTCTGGAAGGCATAAATATTTTCAGTTTACATTGTCAGTGCAGCCTATTGATTTAGGTCTTTGTCTGGGCTTCTTAATGGGAAACCTGGAGAAACAACGGTTCCTCTTTATTTCTTCTTTACTGTTCATTATCTCTTAGGATCGAATGGCGATACATGAAATACTGTTTTCTAAGGTAATTCTTGTGAAGTATGGCAATACATTTTTCACAAATAGGTTAAAAGCAGCAATGAAGGGACAAAGTGAAGGATATCTAAACGGGCAACAATTGGTATTTGCTTTTGGCAAAAGAGGAGAGCAGCATAAAAATTGATTGATTAAACTGAAAGAAAAGGCATCAAGATTTAGAAGCAATAAAAGTACAACTACATACTCTTGTAGATAAGTTGCAATAAGACAAATTGGAAGGACAGGACAGTCAGCTGTACATAGTGACTGGAGGTAAGTTTTAAAAGTCATATCTCTGTTTTTTTTTCGCAAGTTCCTTTCCTGCTCTTAGTCCACTGTTTGTTTGTGTAGATAGTGTCTTCCAGAGGGCTGCAACCTCATCCTTTTTTTACCTTGTCTGTAAAGTCTCCTAATAAAAATATTGCATCCTAAAGGGATAAAGATGTGGAAAGTCTTTAACGTTGGTCTTAAGCAATGGGAAACTGAATGTTTTATCTCTGAAATCAAAAGAATTAGACTGAGTTGGGTAGGGAAAGGATGTGAAACCGCCTACTGTTGTTGGGAGTCACAAATGACTTGGCATCTGAGGACGGAGTCATTACAGAACAAACCAGATTGTGAAGGATAAGGAAGGAACTTTGAAATACATTTTGAGATATTTTAGGTATCAAAAATGCAGGTTATGTTGGCAGGGATATGACTCTACCTTCTGCTCAAGAAAGAAGCAAGAGTATTCAAAACGTGGTTTTGGGTACTCAATAGCTTAGGTCCCATACACAAAAAAAATAAAGGTGGTTGTACTCTGAATTAGTAAGTAAAGCACAAGGAAATATTTTTGCAGAGGGCAGATTAAGAGAAAGAAAAGTACGTTTTGACAATGACCCAGGTGTCACACTAGGTAAACTTACAGGAAAGAGACATGTGAATGCAGAAAGCAGGTGAAGAACCAGGAACACAGTTATCCTTTCAGATCTGAGAATATTACAATTGAAGCTCAGTCACGAGAGACAAGTATACTTGAAAAGACGGCTCATTCTTACTAACTGAATTTTCATAATTTTCTATAGTAGAAAAAAAACCTCTTCAAGTTGTTTTCTATAGCCTTAAGTAGTCAGGAATTTTATTTCCCCTTTCACTTGTAATTTTTAAATTTGCACTTTAATATTAGTTCATGGCTATCTTCCATAATCTAACAATCTCAGTACATCAGGCAATTTTTTTATAATACCTTTTATCAAGCACATACTTGCTCTTAATTCATAAATGTGCGAAAACTTATTAAACTTTCAGGTAGTAAAGAAATATATAATAAATATAAATTAAATTCCAAATTCTAAATAACTTTAAGCCTTCAGTCTGAATTTAAACAAGACTTAAAAAGAGACCCATTTTTCCATTTTTCTCAAGTATTTTGGAGATTTCAGGATATTTTTTCCTGTTACTTCAGAACACTAAGTTAAAAACTTATTCATAAAATTAAAAAATCTATATGTATTTCAGGTCAATTAAAACATTATTGTTTAGCAGTTTTAAAATATTATTTTTTTAGTTTTAACTATTCATAATCTGTGTAAACAAGTTTTATAAATATATTTTATTTTGTAAATAAAACCAGTTTAAATGCCCTTGAGCCTTTCTTTTATTTTTGCTAGTGAGAAGAGTAGAGTAGAATAGAGTAGAGTAGAGAGGGGAGGGGAGGGGAATGGGAATGGGAATGAGGAGAGGAGAGGAGAGGAGAGGAGAGGAGAGAAGAGGAGAGGAGAGGAGAGGACAGGGAAGGGAAGGGAAGGGAAGGGAAGGGAAGGGAAGGGAAGGGAAGGGAAGGAAAAAGGAAAAAGGAAAAAGGAAAAAGGAAAAAGACAGAAAAGAAATAACTTCAAATTCTCATTACTGTCAGGGAGAAAATGCCATATTTACTGGATCACTAGTTTGTTCAATTGCAGTAATTTTTATGTTCCCTCATGTTAACTTTCCTAAGTGCTCTGTAATAAATTATATCAGAAAGACCACTTTTGTGTTCAGATGGTCTGCTCATTTTGTGATACTTATAACTCTCTCTCTTTGGTGATTTGTCTAAAATGAGTTTCTCAGCTCTCTTTTGTATCAAACCACAATTTGTTTGAAACACTGATTGATAAGAAAAGATCATTAAGCGACAGCAGGAAAGAAAGAAGTGTCATTTAACAATGACTTTTTTTGTTCAGCCTGAATTGTCACAAAAAATCTGTGATTTAAAATGTTCCAGATAAGAAAACAGGAGTAAAAAAAGACATTTTTTTAGAGTCCTTAATATGTTGTAAACACAAATAGACTTTCAAAATGTTAAATACATTCCTTCCTTTCTGTGTACACAATATTTCCTAAGAATGTGCTCCTCCAACCCCCTTCCTGAAAAAAACCCTGACAACTTTATGCAAATATAGCCTCATTTAATATAAAATGTCTGGCTTCTAGCCTAATACAGTGTGCAGAGAAATGGTAATCAAGTTGAATTATCATTTTTCAGACCTCAAGGTTAAAAAGAAATATTTCATCTGACCATATTTCATGTTTTAAATCTGCACTGAATATAAAATACACTGCAGAGCTACTGCACATATCCATGGCTTTGCCATCCCCAAAGTTTAATTATTTTTATGGGACACTGATACATTCTGCGCCCACTGTTTCTTACATTACTCCTGGTGGATAACCCATTTCTTACAACTTGTATGAAACACCTTGAGTTATGGTACCTTTAAAGATTATTTTATTTATGTGTTTTCTCCCTAAAGTCCTGTGCACAATTCTGGTTGAAAATTCTGAATTTAAAATTTCCATGACAGAAATGTTTTTATTCTTACAGAAATAAACTATTTAAGCACATAATGAACTTAAGAATAATAGTGAACCCATTGACATCAAACAAAAGTAAATGTCTCATAAGAATCTTGTCTCAACTAAGGATGTGATCATGGAGTAGTCAAAGCCCTTGATGACTTTTAGTTAAGATGAATAATTAAAATTTACCTACATATAATGGATTCTTACCTTCTAAACTTACTCCAAACCTTCCTTTCTTCAGCTACCTGACAGTTTGGAGTAGATGAAACAAAAACATCACCTCTTTACTGCCCATCTCTGTTGTATATGTAGATTTGGAAGTATAAATTGTAAGAATACTATTTCCGTGTATTAACTGGTAATCTGGATTGAGAACTATCAGAATCAGTATATGATCCAAATACTTTGAGGAAGTTTATGTGGCCAGTAGATTCCTTTACAAAAAAATAGCAGTGTTTTTTTTACAGAGGAAGGAAAGGGGTTATGATTGAAAATATTATTGGCCTCAGTTTGTTATTTTAACATAAATATTGAGAAGATAAGAAGTTTCAAAATTATTTAATTTATTTACGGATCTCAGTTTAAATTAATTTTTGAAATATCTTTCCAAACTCCAGTCTGAGAAAGCAAAACATAATGTTTATAGAAGGTTGTTTATTTCTACTTTCTTTGCAGGGAAAGTGTAAACGCTTCATGAATCCTGACTTCCTAGTGAGCATTACTCCATTGTGACTGACAGCACAAAGGGCAGCAATAGAAATAGCTTTTAAAAAAGATTTAAGATGAAAACAATGTCAGGGTACAGCTACAAACTAGTATCTGGGGACTGAATAGATAGATTTTCCTTTGACCTCTTAGAGTTTGATGTTCAAGTTCTTTTCTGTATATGCTTATCATTGTTCCACATAGAACAACAATTACATGTTAAGTTTTTGAGCTCTTGGTATGGACAATGTATTTAGAAAACATTTCTAAACATATGTATATTTTTTAAAATATATTTCTTTCCAGAGGACATTTCAGTATAACTTCTTTTGCTGCTAGAAATGCCACATATGCTCTTGTAAGATAAGGGAAACAAGAATTAATTAACATCTAAATGATGTCTATTTTTAACGCTAATTATGCTTAATTAATGTATCAATATTTTATCATCACTCAGTAGTTTCAATAATCTATCTTTTTACATTTTATTGATCAATATATATATATATAAAAAAATTCACCAACACAGTTTTAAAAAAATTGTAATTTTACAGTTAAATCATTTCCATGATATGCTAGGAGGAGTGCTGCAGCTATTCACAGAAATATTAACTACACTAACTGCATTTTTTGTCTGTTATATTTTCTGGGTCTTTTAAACATTCTGTCTTTTTTTTTTTTTTTTTTTTTTAATTTTTATGCATACATTTTGCTGTGTTTTCAGGGCAAACAAACACTTTTGGACAGCTAGGTCAGATCCTAGATGACTGCCAGAATTAATGGAGAAAAAGTCAATGGACATTGGGCCTCTGATAACCACATATAAAAGGACAATATTGTCAATACTTCGTAATATTGCCTGAAAAACCACAGGCCAGAAAAGAGGGCTTTTCCACCACCCATCTTTCAGTTCTTTCCTTTATTCAGACTTCCCCACACCCATGTTCTTTTGCTCAGAGCTGTATCTGGCTGCTTGCATGTATAGGTCTTTTACATTGTTTGATCTGTTGGGTACAAATAGTTTGGTCTCTGCTTCCTATACACCTTTAATAAAAAAACCCAAACAACAAAACCAAACCAGCTGTCTTCTTTTTTTCCTATGTACCTGTTTTTAAATGGAAGTGCAGAATGTATTAACAGAATTACATGGACTTAAGTTCAATGCATCCAAATGTAGTCCTTGGTTGTAAAGGAGATATCCATGCAAGAAATTTTTAAAATGTGGAATTAATTCTCTTCTCCATTAATGCTAGAATGACTCGCCACTTGTCACATCACATAAACAAGATAAATTTAACATCCTTTGAAAGAATGGTCTAAATTATCTGAGATACATATATGTTGCAGCAAAGACCCAAGACCTCTCTTTCTTACTAAGGATAATATAGAATTTTTCTTTGTCTTAAAAGAAACATACCTTCATGCAAAAAGGAAACATATTGTCCTATTGTAACCACATGGACAGAGATGCCCAATTATCTTCTTTATCACCTTCCCATTTTCTGTTCTGCGTATCTTCTTTAAATACTCTATAGCGTAGACCTCACTTTCAGATCTGAAGTAATCGTATCTTCAAAGAAACTTTTGAACTAGAGTCTGAATACAATGTATTTATTATATTAACAGATTTGATGACAGGCATAAGTTTGTTGCTGGTTTCTCTATCTTTTTTTATGCAACTATTCTAACTCATAACCTTGCTGACTAACATGTGTATGTGGATATATACGTATCTATGTCATACAGTTCTTATAAAAATATGTATTATTGCTCTAGTTTAAATCAACAATTTCTCTTACCTTTTCTACACTAGCAATGACTTCTGTAATATTCTACAATGGTTTGATAACTGCAAATAGTCCCATTCATTCTGAGGAGACCTTTTCTATGAATACCTGCTTAGTCACGGAGCTGCTCGAAGGAGTTTTCCACTGGAAAAAAAAAAAAAAAAAGAATAATTTTATGGGAATATGATAACTTGACTGATTTTAATGATAAAGCATCAGAAAGAACTGGTTTCATTTTGGTAGTATCACAATACTAATTTTTTTGGTATTAGATTAGAATAAATCTATGTTTATATGCTACATACTCCTGTAAGAGTGAGACTGGGTTCTTCTGTATGAAAACATAACAAGGGCCTCTTCATTTTTGCCCACAGCAATTTTTCATATCAGCAATTAAAATCTCATATTTTTCGAAGCAGAGGTCTGAAGACCAAACCCCACTGTGACATGTCCCTGCAGGACAATTTGTTACCAGTTCAGTGACAATTGTTTCAGCCAGCTTTTTGATAGAGGGAAGAAATAACAATCTTTCTTATGTGTTCTTTGGTATTGACAGATCACTTTCAGGTTCTTGCCTCCAGCAGAAATAATGCATCTCTGCCCTTTAAAATGATAACTACTATCCTGCAGCGATCTTCCTTGAGTCTGGTGCTATTTTCAATCTATTTACATTATCTGGATGACATAATTTTCCATGTTCAAGCTGTGAGACCACTGTTATGCTCTTGATTTATTGTATTGCATAGTTTAGAGTGCCTGCTGGTACTAGTTTTCAGAGTTATGTTTAAGACGACTAAAAGAAACACACAAAGGCAGACTGCACAAACTTTCATTTCCAAACAAAAATATTTGTTTCTGGCTGAATAAATATTTTATTTCAGTTATTTGTTTCTTTGAGGGAGGAAAAGCTAAAAAAGTTCTTTCAGAGATTAAACACCCTTAATGAAAATATCATACTGCTGACATCTTAATTTTTCAGGCAAAAGCAATCTCTATGAATTATGATTAAAAAATGGTTACAAAAAATAGAACTGTGTCCCATCTGGCGCTTAGTAGAGATTGCAGTCTTATGAGCCACACTCTCCAACTTGGACATCCAGTCAAGAGACCTAAGTACTAGGAAGTGCTTCCATAATACTTTTTTTTTTTTCACACTGTTTTGTAAGCACAGACTGAGTAAATAATCAATCTGTCCTTTTAAACACCAATCCCTTGTAATGCAGAAGAAAGAAAAAGCAGTTATTGCAAATCTAGGAATGAGAAAAATATTGCTAAAGCAAATACTGTGCAGTATTTTAATAATTTTCATGCATTCACATGTAGAATTTACAAATAGGTCATAAACTTTTCTATTTACACAAAAATATTTCATATCGATACATTTCTGGCATAAGTGTATTCTACTAAGATCTCATAGGGTATAGTGTGCTATTAGGAACTACTGTATAACTGAGAGGTTTAGATATATGCTGTAACGTAAAAATTACGTTATGAAATAGGAAAACAAACAACATTAAGAGAATGAAATATTACATTCTCTTTTGGAGGAAGAATATGAAACAACATTTTAAGTGTTGATAGACATGAAGTCTGGTGAAAATAATATACTACTACTATAGAGTTTGTGATATCAATGCAATCAGACAATTTATTACACTAATTTCTTCTCAGTCAATTCTGTACAAAGACAGGTAATTTATGGCATCACTAGTTTTGGGAGGAAGTAGGTGCTGACATAGTGGGATTAACTGCAGTTATACATTTTTAAAGAAAATGTTGGCTGCTATTAATTCTTGCCATCATTCTTCTTTCTTGCACAAATAATACATATTCAAGACAATAATGTCTTAAAAGATAGTTTATAGTACAAAGGGAAACATGTATGTAATCAGCCATGTTTTATAGTGTATGACAACATAGCCATTGATTAGATTGGCTCAGCTTCAGCTGTATAAAGAAAATATATATTTTTTTATGCAATTCAATTGAGAAAACGTAATGAATGTGATGTTGGTGACATAAAACATGTTCTCCTCTCAACATGCAGACTTCATTGGCTGCAAATGAGCATGCTATGGAGAAATGGGAACACACAACTCACAAATGTGTGTTATATGTCATTCCAGGTTGTAGATCTGTTGGTATTTGTAATTTGCCACAGCTTTTCTGTCTTCATAGCTGGATCCAAATTAATGACAGACTGGTCCAGGATTTGCTAGTCTTCCTACAGGAATGTTATGGCTCCAAATTTATTAAAGATGGAAAAATCTGCCCACATTCACCAATGATCTTTTCCCTTTTTTTACAGCAATATGTGTTTGCTTTTTGAAACTGCCAACAGTGTTATAACTGCCTCATGCATTTGTAGTTAAAGTGTTAGAGTCAGCTTGGAAAACTGAAGAAAATGAAAGATAGTAAGAAGCAATTCACCTAGAATCTCAGGAGACTTTGATGAGAAAAAACAAGATTGTGGCTTTCTGGGTGAAATTACACAGTATTCTTGGATGGCAGTGGAGGGGAATTTGCTCCTGTGGCTAACATGGTGATCTTTTGAGAGAAAAAAATATGAAATTGAAAAAAAAAATGGGTAGGGGAGTCAAAGCCGTGCATACTGTGAACATGTCTAATTGTCTTATGTTTGATAAATTTTTCATTTAGAAGAGTAAGCAGGCATTTATATTTTATTTTGCAGATTAATTACTTGAGGGCATTCGGGCCATATGAGTTCTCTTTCTCTCTCTCTCTGTTTTATCATTCAAAAGAAGGGGGGTTGGGGAAGAGCGGGGAAAGAGTGGGGAAAGAGTAGGGAAAGGCACAAAATACAGAATAAGGGTCCTGTAGCAGAAGTATTGGAAGGCAGGAGTTATCAAAGGCTTGGACACATGGCCTGGGATATATTGTCATTTTGCCCGGGATATTTTGTCTGGGATATTTCAAAAGGTGATATGGATCAACCCTAACCATGGTTACAGGCACTGCACAAAGAACAGTCGTGTTACCTACCCCTAGTCCTGGATTTGGCTGTGGTGATAAATAGTAAGAGGGCTGTCACTAAGCAGCCATGATGGGGTGATACTGCATTAGTCACAGGACGAGTTGATCTCACTGGCATGCATTTAAAAGCTGCATTTGGGCCTGTGTTGCACACCTTTAACATGTTTTGTGCAGAATAAGAGGAGTGTGTTCCCTGCTCATAACTCTAGACCTTTTTAGTGAAAGCAGATCACTACAGATCACTTTTTCCTTGGAAAAACCTGTCATGTGCAAGATAATGTACGAATGAGGAAACATAACAGTTTAGTGAGACACAACTGTAAAAGCTAAGAGGAAATCATGAACCGGATTTGAAAAGCCATAAAATACTTGGTTTATACATATCTTCACTTTGGAACCTGGTTTCATGTAGATCCCAATTGTTCCATCAGAAGCAAAGGAAGATTTCAGAATATGCATGTATTTCATTTAGTTAGCACCAATTAAATATGCAAGAAAAAAAAGTCTTAATCTTAACATAATTTGCATAACATTTTATATGTAGTTTATTGCTGCTCATTCCTGAATACGGTTAATCCACAAAAGCAGTGTGATTTCACGGGAACAAAACTTTCAAGAAATTAGAATAATTCATTTTAATGAAAAGAGCTTTGCATGATCTTTCACAGAACTGGGGGCTGGAACTGTTCCCCTTAGAAAGAAAAACTAGAAAAGGGAAAGTTTAAAAGGTAGAAAAAAATAATTAGTGGTTTGTCTTACACTTAATGCGACTCAGGAAAATTTAAATGTGAGAAATGCCTAGGGCTTTGGGAGGAGAGTATGTAGGGAAGCAAGAAAAGGTAAGAGAAGAAGAGGGGGAAAAGTTCAGGAGGCAAGAAACTGGTATTTTGCTGCCTAATTATTTTTAACACTGATGGTTCCAATCGTCATCTAAGGATTCGAGGCAACTACTTTAACAGTTCAGAAACTACTTTAAGAGATCCTTTAATGTTAATTTCTACAAATATATCATGTTAAATTAAAGATCTAAAAGAAAATGAACCTTGTTTGTGATATTTTATTTATAAAATGTGCCTTCTAATTTATAAAATGTGTCTTCTAATTGAGCAAAGACAATGACTTTGAGAAATGTTTGGGTTTTTTTTCAAAATATGTGCTGGCTAGGGTTTTTATTGTTGTGTTGGGTTTGTTTGTTTGTTTGTTTGTTTGTTTGTTTGTTTTAAATTTATTAATCTTTCAAAGTCAAATGAGGTAGCAGTAATGATTAACCTGGGTTTATTAGTGATTTTAATCCATGTAGTAAAAGAAATAGCAACCTTTAATTTTACATAAACTTAATCCTACTTGGAACCATCCCAAGAAGTTATAGAGTTATAGAGTTCTTTGAAATAAAACTTGGACAGCTCAGAGGTTCAGATTTTTTTTTTTTTTTAAGAGCTTTTATGTAGAGAAGCAAAATAAAAAAACCTGAACAAAGTAACACATTGGGAAATGACAGATTTTTTTTTTTAACTTCTGTCTTCACAATTGTAGTTGATTTCTTCACCAGAGATTCATTTTTCAGTAATGATTTGCTCTTTGCTTATAATTTGCTCTAAGAAGAAGCTTTTTTTTTGACATGTAAAAAGAAATAAAATATAATCTGTGCTGTTGGACTACTTGTATAGCTCTGCCTTGGTCTCACACAGGTTTTGTTCTATTTATCTTAACAGAAGACTAGAATAAAATCACAATGATAATTATTACTCAGTGGGCAAAATATGACATTGTTATTTCAGAGAGATGTTAGGGTTTGCTTGATAATTGAATGGTTTTTTGGGAAAGTGTAGGCTGCTCTTGTAATTACTACTGAATAATATTTTTGCCTATTAATTGATTCATTTTTTAAAAAGAAACATTTTTAAATATTTTGGAAAGTTAGATGATCTCATTATGGTAGTTCTGTAGCTGCACAAGAGATTTTTTTTTCCCCTTTTTGGAGGTTAGAAATTTGACATGCCATTAGGTTTGTTAGGTTAGAAATTTGACAGGCCATTATGCTATAACAGAAGATTTCCCCAGTTTCTATGAAATGACATATGATGAACTGCTATCGCCCTAGTCATTACACTGTACAGCTAGAACATTGTTTTTAAAGTCAATTATGAATTCCCTGATGTACTTATTTACAGTTTTGGAGACAAAAGCAGATTGTTTTTGAAAATAATTTATCTGGGAGAGCTGGAGTGTCTTAGGAATGAATTAAAATATTTAGGTTGTTGGAAGAACAATTTCATAACATTTGCTTCTTATTTTCACCAATGACATACAATATTGTAAAGCTAAATATTTACATATACAGACATTTCAATGCAAAGATTAGTTTAAATGCTGGAAGGTTCCTCTACCTTTGACTTTTAGATCAAAGGTCTATCTTTGACTTTTTTTAGGTAAAAGACAGTGTCTAATATATAGTTGCTGTGAAGTCCTCTAAGATTATGAAATAGAAATCATTCATGTTAGCACAAGTGTAAATAGTGAATGTTTTGTTCTAAAAGAATGTGCAAAAACATCTTGAAAAGATACAATCATTGAGCAATTGAACTGTTTATAATGGAATAGTTTTCATAAGCAATGTATACTTATTTGAGTCAGGATATTCATAAGTGTCTGTCTATGACATTCAGCTCCCATTGAAATGGTCAAAAATTTGAAGGTTTTGATGAGGAAAAAGGTAAGAGAGAAGCTAAGTGTATCAGAAATTTTGCAAAAATAACTGAAACTGTGTGAATTCTGATTTCTTTCCCCTGTGATGGTGTATTGGTCTCTTGGAATTAAATTATTGACTAATCCAGCTGTACCGTGAAAGTCCTGTTTACTTTGCTTGATGATGCAGCTTGTAGGATTTATATGATAAATGGAAAATTTCTTTTTTTTTTAATGAAGTTCTACTTTTTGTGGTTACAGAGAAACCTGCATACTTACAAATCTCAAAAAACAGTGAGGGCAAAGAATCCTCTTTATTTGATATGTAGGGTAATATGATATGTTTTATCCTAGGGTTTCTAGCTCATTCTTACAATGCTTTTTTCCCCTGTTGATTCATGATTTTTTGTCTGAGCCTCACTAGAAATCATAATCAAAATCATTCCTGAGTGTGAGAAAAATCACCCTTATTGTATCTATGAAAGTGTAAGATGAAGCAGGAAAATTCATGTTGTCATGAAGTTTCAAGTTTAGATCAGGGGTCTTAGGACACTTATGTGTAAAAAAACACAGTGAAGAAGCCCATCAAAGAAATCTTCCTTTTATTAGACATGTTCAAAGGAGAGAGAAAAACAGTGAATGCTCTTGCAGCTCAGTAATCGACACTCTTTCTCTTGGGCAAGAAACAAATATGACAGACAGTGATGTTTATATCCATTCTCTTAACCACTTGTTTAACTTTCTCCACCTCAAATAGAAAAAAAAATGTCTCTAAGCAGAATGAAGGAATAAAAAAGGAAAAGTGAGAGAAATGCAGAAATATAATTTTACACTAAGTATAGCTGATGAAGCCATTTATCATAATTTTGCATCTCATTTGATAATGAAGAATGGGTTAATGTATCACAGAATGGATGGCAAGTTTACCAGTTTGATGCACAAACACACAGGGGTTGCGGTGATTTGCTGTACAAAGGATCTCCGAATGTTGAATAATAAAGGGTTTGCTTCTGCTTCTTGGTTTTATTTTCAGTTTCTTATACACAGAAACCTAAATGGCTGCTGAGTTCTCACAGAAGTGACTTGTGTATGTGGAAATGTTGGTCCCCAAAGTTTGCTTAAACTTAATCTTGTTCATTAATTACTACTCATCTAAAACACCAGCTGGTATTGTAAAATGGTATAATTTCTTCTTTTTCTAACAAAAAAAATATTGCTTCTTTTTTTTTCTTTTCTTTTTTTCCTTTTCTTTTTCCTCTTTTTCTTCTTCTTTCTCTTCCATCGTATTTTCCTTTTTTTTTACCTATAAACATAACCTCTTTGAGGGTCTGTCACTAGTCTTTTCACTGCTATAATAGACTGTGGTAATCAGGAAACAGTTCACTGCAGCTCATTTCCCCTGAATCTTGAGTAAGGTGTATAATTCCTGGATGCAAGTGTTTTTTGAGAGCCAGCGAACAACTAAATACCTTTAATTGCTGACAGCAGCACAGTTCCTCCAAGAGATCTGGTTGAAACATCTATTTGCCTCTGACATTGGTTGACATAAGAACTTTTTACTTCCTTAGAGACCTTCCACAGCTCCCTTGTGATCACAATTTGAGAAATACTTGAGGTAGTTCTCTCTAAAATCTTAGCTTTAGAAACATTTGTGTGGGAACTGTAACTATAGAAGTATACATACTCTGTTAATGCATGCAGATCTACACGGACTGAGTAAAGGGAACTATTTTGGCCGACAGATCCAGATGGCTTGCAGAGATAAAGCTCTTTTTTGTCCCCAGAGAACAGAGACAGAACGAGTCAGGACTAGAGGATATTAGACTTCAGACATAAAGCCGTACCTTGTAACAGAATGTCTTGACATTTTTAGGGCAGAGTTTCTGATCGGGAAGCACAGGCTGGCAGTGAAGTGCGCAGACATCCCCAGATAGGGTGCAAAGCACCTTTCGGGCTGTGAGTTTTGTGCTGTGATGAGGTGTTAATTGGTTCTCACTGAAGTACAGCTTAATCTGACTCAGCTATCCTTCTCCAGTGGACTCTAACCTAATCTGAAGAGATCAAGAGCTCAGAAAGAAATGAAAGCAGAGAAATGTGTATTAGAGTTTCATTAGTTTCTCTTTAATAGTAGCTTTCCTTTATGATTTAAGTTTGGGGACAGCTGCAGAAGGATCTTCTTAGAGTGTATCTGTGTGCTTTTTGACATACTTCCTTAAAGAGATGTGATCTAGTTTTGTAGGGACAAAGAACCTGTAAACAGAAGCTTAGTGAATCGCAGTTAAAGGCTGTGCGTGGGTTCCTTTCCCTATAATGTCCTAATGTGAAGAAAATATTCTCACCCCTTTAGCTAAAGTTTGGGGAAGCAAAATCAACTGATTGTAACCCAGTCTACTAGTCTGTTCATTTGCAGCTAGTGCAAGCATTGCTACGCTATACTGTGCGCAGACTTTCATTGAAACAGCAGACTAATAGGCCAACTCTTTCTTTTCAGCCCTTTTTCATTTTACATTTTGAAATGATACATCTTGAATTTTAAACTTTATTGTTCAACGTATTTCTTTTAATCCCAGTGGCCATGGCCTGATTGGACATTTTATGACAGTTTAGAGAATGTTTTATGGTATGACTACTAGTAATGTGAATAATATTTTTTCTTTGTTAGTGTCCTGATTTTGGCTGGGATAGAGTTAATTTTCTTCCTAGTAGCTGGTTTAGTGCTGTGTTTTGGATTAGGATGAGAATAATGTTGATATAACACACTGATGTTTTAGTTGTTGTTGAGCAGTGCTTACACTAAGTCAAGGACTTTTTAGCTTCTCCTGCTGCCCTGCCAGCGAAGAGGCTGGAGGTGCACAAGAAGCTGGGAGGGAACGCAGCCAGGACAGCTGATCCCAACTGACCAAAGGGATATTCCATACCATACAACATCATGCTAAACAAAAACTGTGTGGGGGGGTGGGGGGCTGGTTGCGGGGGGTGCAGCAGCTGCTCGGGAACTGGCTGGGCACCTATCAGCGGGTGGTGAGCAATTACATTGTGCATCACTTGTTTTGTATATTCTTTTATCATTATTATTTTTTTCCCTTCCTTTTCTGTCCTATTAAATGGTCTTTATCTCAACCCCCGAGTTTTACCTTTTTTCCGATTCTCTCCCCCATCCCACTGGGGTAGAGCGAGTGAACGGCTGTGTGGTGTTTAGCTGCCTGCTAGGTTAAAGCACGACAGTTAGCTACTAATATTATTTACTAATATTATTGGACTTTTTTTTCCTTTTCCTTCTGTCTGTACACCTCACAATATCTTTGGTTCTGTTTATTAAAAAGTGGTATTTTTATAAAGATATTTCACAGCAAGAATCTTTATATGATATTGTACGGAACCATCATTGGCCTCCAGTATTGAAGTGTATATACTACAGGAATAAGCCTTGCTGTGAAATTTTTGCTCTTTCCAGGGCAATTGGGAAACAGCACTAGAAATAATGTTTGTTTCAGGGCTGGATGCCCTTTTTTCTTATAATAATTCTAGCAGTCTGACCCTGACTGTGTACTGTCATTTCAGAAATGAAAAACAATGAAATCACAAAAGGTGAGAAACTTAGATACCTAGGCAGTCCTTGTTAGTTTAACTACATTGGTTCACCTATCTCTAATGTAAATGCTTCAAATGTGAACTGCTATCAGTTCCTGAAGAGAGCCAAAAAGTTGATGATTATACAGGACACAGTGCCATGAACTGGCAGGGAAGGGAGGAAAAAAAACGAACAATCCTCCTTCGAGTTAAAAAAAAAAAAAAAATCTACACCACCATTGAAACCTATTTCTTACAACAGTCGATGCTGACATTTAAAGCTTATGTTGCTCCTGAATGAATATGCCACACATCATGCCTCGTGAAAAGCAGGCAATGTAGTATTTTATTAACTTTCTGTGACCCATCATTGCTTGATTTCAGAATACAAAGGTGTAATGAAATATACACCAAGTGGATTAGAGAAGACAAAGCTTTGAAAGACAAATGAGAAAAGAAAAACTTATAACTGCAGTGGTGTTAAAAGTCCTTTGCGGCAAAGGAAAAAAGTGAGAAAAAAACCTATGGGAGATAAAGATCTTATAGAAATTCATGACGTCAGAAAGAAAGAACCCTGCAAAGGGTGTGTAGGCAGGACTGCTCCCTGCAATTCTTCTGCAGAAGCCTTTTGCTTACTGGTTCATGACGCTTGTTAGGCTACACCATGTGGTCATAATCTTAGCTGCTGTGGGGAACAGTCCTCTCAAAAAGCTGAATTCAGAGTCTTTACAAGTCGATACAAAGATTCTTTGCTCTTGATTAATGTTCATTTCTGTTTGAGTATTCAGTTTGCATTTGGAAGAGTTCCATTGTCTGATCAGGTTTACGAAGTTTAAGGACATCAAAATTTAGCATTGCTTCATCTGATGAACAGAATAGAGGTTAGAAAGAGTAAAGCAGGGAAGACGTGGTTTTTTCCTCCTAGAAACAGACTTCCCCATTGTGGCACAGAGCAAATCATTTAGCACGTGTCAAGTAATGATTATAGTATTACTTTCTTGCCTAATTCACAGGGCTGTTATGAACACTAATCAAATAGGCTTTTTAAATGCTTTGGTGGAGTATGGTTCTTTATAAAAGAAAATAATGTTTTATTCATTACTCTTCTGCATCTGGCCTTCTCAGCGGGTGTAAAAGTATCTGCCTTATGTCACAGATGGCCTCTGGTGACACAGAAAGGGACAGGCGAAGGTACAGTGAATCAGATCTCTTCTTTTTTTTTTTTAATAGATAGATGTTTCTTGTTCCAGATTCTTAGACTGAATTTTCCTCTGTGGCCTTGAGCAAAGTGCTTGGTATCTTTTCTTTCTAGGGATCCTCCCGCCACCATGTGTCTGAACCTGGAGCTTGAATCATGGCAGAGAACGGTCAAACTCAGATACTCTCAACCCATCTCAGAGCCAGGGCATGCCACACTTGTGACTGTATTTCGCCTTGGATTTTCAAACTTTCTGCTGGTATAATGAGTCCAAATGTTTTGGATAAATTCAGGATTTGAAATTTAATGGCCATTTTTCAAAATAGCTGGTTTTCTGTTGAATATCTACACAAAGTTTGCTGGATTTTCAGTGGCTCTGTCAGCAACCCGCAACTCCTGCTGAGAGTTGTTGAAAATTTGCCCACACCATTAAGGTACCTGAATGGGATCTCTAGTATCTTGAAATGCTAGAATTACAGACTATAAGAAAGATGCATCATTCCTTACAGAGCACTGTGTTACACCCTTGGTGTTTTGGTATAATAATGTTAATAGCTGCTGCAGAACCCAGCCATGTGAAAGCTGTGGTTTCAGCATTAATTGTGGTTAAACAAAGAATTTTAGTGTAAACCATTGAGAGTTGTCTTCAGTAAATTACACTCAGGAGCTATATATCTCTTTAGCTCTCCCTGGCTACTGGCAGGCAACTTACTTCCCATCTGCTGCTTTCCACAGATGAAGGCTGCTCTCAGTTTCTAGGAAGCTAAATAAGGCTTTTGGTGAAATTGTCTGTAAACTGCACAAGAGGTCTTCTTAAATAGCAGGGGAGCTGCTAAAGCATGGTAAAGTTTGGGAAAGAATAGACAGAAAGTCCAGAAGGTTAGTATTGTCAGCCATGCTTAAATCTGAATATTTATATGTAATGAATGAAGAAAAATGACTGTCCAAGATTCTTAAGCACAATAATTCAGTCATGCACACAGTCACTTGCTGGTATGCAGATTAATAATCTCACTAAGAGTTCAGAGTTGCAACGAATTAAGAGGGAACTGAGGAACTGAAAAGCACCATGG
Source organism: Calonectris borealis (assembly GCF_964195595.1). NCBI lineage: Eukaryota > Metazoa > Chordata > Aves > Procellariiformes > Procellariidae > Calonectris > Calonectris borealis. Next base: position 77,216,676 of record NC_134313.1, on the reverse strand, counting down.
CCTTGCCAAACCACTTGAGCATAAGATTTTTTTTCAATGCAGTATCAAACTATTATTACAGATGACTCAGAAGTATCCCACCTTGGGGCTTAATCTTGACTCAGGTTCATAGAACAGGATTTTTTTGCTTAAACATAAAGGACAACTAAGAAGAACAGTTCCTATGTTATAGCTTGATTCGTCTTTGCTTCTGTGTTATTCTTTTCTGTTCTCCATCACATTTTCTTTTAAAGACTTTATTTCTTCTGCTTGCTTCCTCTTCCTTTTGAGCATTGCAAAGTTTTCTCTCTTTTTTTCTCTCCTCTGTCACTTCTGACAGCTGTATTTCTTTTTAACACACTTCTGATATTTTCCCATAATGGTCCCACAGGCTGCCAACAATGTAAGGAATAATCTTCTTTGGAGAAACACTGGACACCTCAGCTTTTGCTTAGTGATGCAGAACTGAGGAACCCTTAATAGATGTCAGCCTGAATCCAACAGTAGTATAATCTTCTTCCCAGGCCAAAAAGTCACTAGATGTACAGACTCATCTGAATGTGAATTTTATGTGGTTTTGATGGAAGGAAATTGAATAATGTTAATCAAATAATACACATCTGATAATCATCAATCTGTTATCAGATATTCCCCTTCCAAATTTTTGTAAAGTATTATGAACCATTAACAAATATGTGTGAAAAAATATGAGATCCACAAAAATTTATGAAATGAGTTCATATTGATTTAAAAACAATTATTTAAATTGTTTCCTAAATTCCAGCTTTGATGCAAGCTCAGATGTTGCCTGAGGTATATTTAAGATTGGGTGCCTACCTCAGAAAACTTTTGAATTATTTTTTAAAAAAATTGTTGTTTAAAAAATTTTCAGCAGGGCGAAACCCCTGGAAATACATGGCAATTTAAACCCAAATTCATGCTAATTTGGAGAAATGCTCTTATACATATTTCTTTCTCTTTGTTTCTTTCTGTTTCTAGAGGCCATGTTCCCTTGTAGATATGTTTGAAGGAAATGAGAAGTTAAGCTTTGCCTTAGAAGAAGAAAATGTGTAAGTCCGTAGTTGAATATGCAAAAATTGTTGGGATTTTTTCCTGTGTAACCAAGAAATTCTTTTTTTCATGGCTATATATGAAAACGGTAGACTTTCAAGTATGCCAGATGACTACTCTTGGGAATTGTCCTTCTTGAAACGAACAAGATGGGGAGCTTTCCTTCCACAGACTCTGTTAGATGTGGAAATTACTGAATTACATGCACATGTTGGCAGAACTGCAGTATATTAAGGGCTTGAAAAATTAGCTTCCCATCCTTAGCCATTCCAGCATGTGCATAACTTTGCTCACATGAGTAATTCCATTCAATGTTATAAAACATTTGCCTCCCCAGGACTTCATTGGGTATTTGTTTATATTTCCTTCATGAAGAAACACTGTCAGCTACTTCGCATTTCCCCTAAAATTTGCCATGAAAATCTATTCTGTTTGAAGGTCGCCAGTAGAACTTGTACAAAATTCTGGACTCTCAACAATAAACAGCATAAATGCCCACAAGATGATTTATGCTATCTTAAGCTCCCATGACATTGACCAATAAAGGCACACAAAAATGATTTATGTCTCTTAAATTCCCCGTGGTGAGAGAATAAGAAGGAAAAATGGAAAATTCAGGCACTTCCCCTTGAGTATAAATGTTCACTAGAGCAGGAAGGAATACGATCAACTTTGAAAATGTTTCTGTTTTAAATTGGTGAAATAATTTCTTTTTCACTTTCTTACAGACACATGCTGGTAAACAAACTTACGCATGGCTATCACAAACATAAGTGAAAGTTTGCAGGTAAAAGAAGGTAAATGTATATCAACCATTCACAGGATTTATAATTTCCTCCTCAGCTTAATCTAAAACACAGCAATAACCTTTCTTCAAGAAATATTTGTTCAGTCTTACATTTCTGAAATTGTCTCCAAGGTACTCACAATTTAGAACTGAATATAGCAAATTTGAGAATCTGTCTAGCATTTCGTTATGTTTTAATCTAGAGTCACATTAGAATACACTAGTCAAAAATAAAGTTAAGACTATAGCTAAGAATTTAAATAGAGTCCTTTAGGAATTGAAACAATTCTTTAAATTATCCATTTTTAGCTGTTTTATCAGCTTGTGACTATTCCTGCAATTCATTGAATAATCTTTCTGCTTGCTGCTAACATTCTTTTAAAGAATTTTCTTTTTTTTTTTACAGGTTTTGCTACTTTCACATTTTTCCATTTCCAGAAGGATAGTAGTAAGAAGTGTCCCCTTTGCACACATTCATAAAGAGAATCTAACCTGTCAGTTATCAAAAGGGAGGCTTCTCATAAACAACATGTCATTTATTTTGATAATACAAAAATTATCTGGAATACAGATAATATACCTTTGGAATACAGGCAATAATGCTCCTGAACTGGAGTCCCATTTTTACCTTTGTATCCTGCTCCACACTCCATTCAATGCCAGGTCCTCACACCTCGGGACCTTGCTGAAGCTTTTTGTCTAAATTAGGGTATGAATTAAATCTCTCTAGGGTTTCAGAGTTACATTACAGATACAGAAGTAGACCAGAATCAAGCTGTGTATCCAAGTTTACCTGAACTTTGAAGTAAATCTTATCTAGGATGAGATAGTCTCTACATCTTAGTCATCCATTTTTTTCCTCTAAGACTTGCTCGTTCCAAAATGTGGTAGGCAAAGAGCAGTGACTATTCTAGAAGTTTTGTATCTGCATCCAGATCTCAGCTCTGTAATTCAGGCTCATTCTCAGAATTAATGTTTTTTAAAAATATCTTTAACTATCATTTGGGGAAATTCAAGTGTATTTTCAGAGACAGATGAAAACTCATGCAAGCTTCTCAATGATTGGAGATCAAAGAGTCAGTCTTAAAGGTCAGCTCTTTTTACTTGGATGTTTAGAATCCTATGTAGGGTTATTGATTTCAGTAGAGATATGCAAATGAGTACCAAATGTGGATCTGGCATTCACTCTTTCCTTTAATCAGTATTTCTAACAGATGATCTGTTAACAGAATATTATTAAACATTAGTCTTTTCAAGTACTCATTACCTTTCTACCAGAAAAAGAACTTTTCATAGCACAATGAATAATACACCTGCTTTTAGCAGTAATTGCTTTGGTGCTGTGTGCATATGAGAATGAGGTGCACCAGTCTGCCAGAATATAAATGGGGTGAGATGCATGGGGCACCTGCTATATTGTGGAGTTGTAATTAATAACCAGCAATCTATTGCTGAGCATTAGGTTGGCAAGGTGAGCACTAAACTAGGTCCATGGCTGATAGCAGACAACCACTGAAAGGAATTCTAAGTAAGACTGCCATTGAAAATACATCTGAAATGGAAATAGTCTGTATTGTTTGATTAACCTAATTTTTACAGATTATAAATGATCTTAAATTAGTTTGCACAGTTTAGGTAAACTAAAAATGGGAGGCACCTTAACAGCAAGTGAAACATGCAAAACATCACCCTGGGTCTGACTGAATGTACATAATTGGCTAATGGATTGTGTCCTGAGATTTTTTTTTTTTCTTTCTTCCCTTAGGAGTATTCTACAGGGTATTAGTAACTACTTTAGGCAAGTTACAGAACAAGATGGATGAATTGCCAGATTTAGTTTGGAAAATCCTATGTAGCAATCGGTCCCTCTTCCTTCTCAACACCAGCTGTCCTTCTTTTTAGCTAAGTTATTTAAGAAACAAAAGTCTGTTTACATTTTGAGAAACTGTAAATCATACAATTTCTATTTAAATTATTTAAAAAATTATTAGAATACTGAATTCTTAAGTTTTCCAAGCAGGTGTGAACTACTTCAGTAAGTACTCACTGATACATATACAGCATTCAACTATTACATATAACTTCAGTGTGTATTATACGTTAAATCTATATCAGTGAGTTTATATTTTTTCTATGACTATCTTAATCTGTGCAAAGGTGATCCAGCAGATTTTAGCTTAAACTGTTGTATTTTGCCTTCCTGAAAGAAAAAATTCTAATTCCACTGTCAAAATGGAGGTTGATTCAGTAATTTTTTCAGTATTAAAAATTGAGTATTCTCATTCTATACTGTACAAAATGTTCTATAAAGTAGTTAGGCTATCTAATAGGCTAGACATTGTCTTTGTAACATGATTATTAGATATATTAGTGTTGAAAAGCAGAAACTACATACAAGAATATAGTGAATGAAAATAATTCTCATAAAACATGCAACGACTATCTGAAATTCATGGCCACAGACTATAGTACTGGGTACAAATTGTAACTAAAAAAGACGAGTTAGGTTTACAATATGTCATCAAATGTTTTTCAAGAACAAGAGCTCTGTAAAGGAACTGAAGCTTCAAGTTCTAGAGCATGGATCATTGTCCGACTTTAGTGACTAGGAAGGAATGTGTCACTGAGCTGTTCCAGATTACTTCTTGTGAAATAGCCAGTGTTCATTTTCAAGTGCAGTTCCTGGACAAAAGGAATCTTTAGCTGACAAGAAACACCAATACCTTTGGTCCTAAAAACACAGAAATGGGAGGGACATTTGGAGTTATTGAGTCCAGCCTCCTTGGTTTTGTTGGCCACCCATGGATATGATTTCCTTCATACCTTTATTATTTAGATTAAGAAGACTTTCTTGTCCTCCTGTATTTGAATCTTGAAATCTCTTGACATCTGAGCAAGATAAATATATGCACCAGTAAGAGGAGGACCATGTAGGGTTTCATTGGAGGTCAGCTAGAGCTATATTCACTATAACCCTCAGCCAGGCGCTTGTCTGATAGCTGTTAGCAATTAGCAAATACTACCAGAAAAACTCCTATAATTACCTTCTGTTTCTCACAGTATTTATACTCACAAATTGCTAACCAAGCAGCACTCAAACATGGCACAATTCCCTGTTGTGAGACATCATAATCCGTTCCTTCTTCTCTAGATATTTTCCTCTACGCCTCCACCTGTTAAAGCTGAAGAAGAATAAAAATAATGCCTCACATTGCTTTGCATGTATTTCATCAGCAGTGTTATATATCCAATTGTCCCTACTGCATACTTCGAATACTGGTCTATCCTCTGGCTTTTTCACCAGCAAATTGAAGGTGAAATGCATGGGTTTATTCCAATAATGCAGTGGGTGAAGTTATATGAGCCAGTTTTAGACTGCCTAACATCTTGGTGTTACACTGAGTATCCCACCATTGCCTCTCCCAGTTATATCCTCCACCACTATCTTCCCATTGGCTTAATCACATTAACTCACTGGTGTAGGAAAAAAGAAAAAAATTGTTTTTTAAGTTCCAATGGGTTGGGAGGTTTTATCAACCTGCAGATGGATGTGATAAATGGTGACATCTGACTGTGTACAGAAAACAAGGTTGAAATCACTGGTCAACCAGTGGAGGAAGTCTAAAGAAAATGTGGGGAACTGCTCCTGAATTGTTAGATTTGCTCAGCAGCCTCCCACAATTTGACCCTGAGGGGAGGCAGCCTCAAATGGCAACTGTGTTATGTGACATAGAAAAAAATATTCAGGGAGGTTTGGGTAAGAGCGCTTGCTACCCTTCAACTATACACATAATGGAGCTGAAAACCAACATCAGTCTCAAAATGGTGAATATACCTCTGTGTAACACTTGTTAGTCTACCTTGCTAATCAGATCACATCAAAAGAGTATTTTTCCTCCGATATATAGAAAAAAGCATATATATTTAGAAAAAAAAATCCAGCCTTCACAGGATTTGTCTTTTTTTAATTGAAATGTTGGAAATTTCAATAAATAAAATGCACACAATTTTAATAGGAGTTTAAATATATTTCCTCGCTAATTTTCTCTAGCCTGTTTTTCTTCATTACTAAGAGAATACTTCGAGGTTGAAATTAGATTCTTTTTGATTTGGTTCCTTAGAAAAAGATTATTTCCTGTTTAGCTGAAATTCTAAATTCGGAGCCCCTGACATTATGCAATTGTGCAGACAGTAAATAGACCAAGTTTGCTCAGTTAGGGACGCCTCTGCTTTTATGTGCCTTTCTGTCCGTTGTCTATAGTGGGATCCTAGATTCATCCCTTGGGCACTTCACTTACGTGCCTAACATTAGGTGAGATACAGGTAGACCTTTGTATTCAACCTGTGCTTTGACTACCAATTATGGTTATTAAGATTATATCTTTGAGATACACCTGTCACTTTTCGCTTGATTACATCCTCTGGCAATCATTTAAAGCAGTTTTATTAAAGCTGTGTTCATATATACATATACCCATGGTTAAATTATCTTGAACACACTTACGGTATCATTTTTATAATCCTGCTGTTACAGAGTGTAGAAGAGCTCCTAAACACTGTTGTGGACTGAAACATACATCTCAGCTTGAAAGGGAATTTATTTAGTTAAATGCAGGTTTTAGAAAAAAAAGATAAAAAAGTAAGCCACAGTCCAGCTTCCTGGGTGTATAAAAAAGAGTTGAGAAGATCTAAAACATTTAAATCTTCCAGTATGTTGACAGAGCCTGGATATAAACTTGGCAAACAACAGGAGACAAAAGTAGATATCCGGTAGTTAACTAGGGTCACAGGTATTTTCTGAGATTCACTAGATCCTTACATAGTTCTTGTATCTTCTGCTTGGTCCTTTGAGTAGAATCAGGCCTGGAGGTATGTTCCTGTCGTCACTAAACAGCACAGGTGGGAAGTTAGGGACCTCAAAAAGGACCACATCAGGTAACCACTATATGATAAACACAAAGAAGTACTGAAAATAGAGATATACATTAAATGCCAACTTCTTTTTCAGATTTAGGGACCTCTCAGTGTTCAAGTCCATGAACACCCTTTGGAATCAATTTACTGAACCATTTCAAAATACATAGGTAAATAAAATGAGGAAATATGGAATACAGCAACATTGGCATATGATGTTGCCTTCCTCTCCATTTTATGCAAGAGCACAGTACGAATCCTCTGCCCAGCTTGAAGGACTTCCTGTGCATTTCTTCCAACAGTGAACTCTTGTAAACCAGCTGAATTAAATTGTTCTCCTTTGTACAAAATAGTTAAATATTCATTGAGCCCCAAAGAGCAAGAGTCTGCAATGCACTAAGTCTGGGCACTGCCTTAGGAAGGGAAAAGCTCCTAGAGACAAGTATTACATAAATGTTTGGTCTGTCACTATCAAGTGAAAGTCTCTGTTCTTGGGCTAGTCAACTGTGCTCATGTTTGCTCGATCCCTCTGACCCTGTTAATATTTAAGTCTTCCACAAAATATTGTGACACTACCACACTCTTCCCCTTGATTTTTTTCATCAAATACTTTATAATTAGCCTAGGAATACTAGATCAGCTACCCAGAAAATCTCATTTTATACCACCTTTGGGCTGATGAAATTCAAATTCTATGTTTCCTTCCTAAAAATGTCCTAACTACAAACCTATAAGCTAAATTAGAGTAGGAATAATTCTCACTTTGCTGATGAATGCAATGAAAGGAGCAGTACATTGCATCATTGCTGAAAAAGCATAGGATAAGAATAAGATATTTTATTTTGGTTTTGGACACAAAATCAGGGGTAGTTAGGTACTCAACACCAACGTTTTGATTTCAGCTGATTGAGTATAGCTTAAACAGAAGAGAGTAAATCTTTACCAATTCCTTTACTATTCAGATTTTATGACTGCTCGTCATGAAAAACTCTTCTGGTGCTAATGTTTTTGTGATGAATGTATCCATGGAAATCTGATAGTAACAGCATTCAGAAATGTCCAGTTATTTATTTTTCATGATGAGGTTCTTTTTATTTTAGAAATGCAGACCACAAAAAAAAAAAAAAAGCTGAAAGGTAAGGACAAATCTAGACGAGAAAAAAGATGAGCAGAAGCTAGTTAAGAAGAAATTATAATAATTGCATCGAACAGAATCTAATTAAGAGCGCAAGTAAAGATGCTGTTCATTGATTCATGTGATGATAACGTAATAACAATCTACTTGTGATATGTAGCCTTGTTACTTTACGAAATCTGAATGGAGTTCACAGAACCTGTTTAAGCCAGTGCAATATTAGCTGAGTCCACTAGTTAATTAATTGTTTCATAATAAATGGGCCCCTTGTTTACAGTAATATTTTAATTCTAATTTATCTTCACAGTCTAAAAAAGTGTTTAATTGCTTTAATGATATTAGCTGTCTCAGCCTTTATTACAACAGTGGACATAATTACCCTCTTTTAAGGTAATTTATAGTCCTCGTTAACACTCTTGCCTCTCTGCTGTGATTAAAAATCTCCTAAGAATTGAAATCTCTCTGAACAGTAAGAGAATTATTGTGATTTATTGGTCGCTGTTGCTGCAATGAGCACAAAGCTGATTTATTATGGCTGATCTCTGTTGAGGTGACTAGAATTGGGCTGGGGAGGGGGAAGGCAGGAGCTCTCGGTGAAGCAGTTTACTCCTCTCCTTCACAGAGCTGCAGTTTAATATGGGTCCTGTCATTTGCTTCCACAGGAGCATGAAGAAATCTCTGGTGAATAAAACCTACAGCAATAACTAGCTCGAAAAATCTCACCTTTGCCAAATAGAAAGCAATTATATTCCTTTATTGGAAATGAAACCCCCTGACAAACTAGCTTAAAGGACTCAACAAGGTGATATTAGTATGGTTTTTACACACAAAATATTTGCAGTCATGGAAAACCTTGGACTTACTGGTTGGATAGAAAAATTGTGTTGTTTACATACCATTTACATTTTGCCTGTTTGTAGAAGGGAATTTATAAATTTCATTTATTTAAAAATGCAAATAAAACACTACAAAGAAACTGACTGAATAGGTCAAAACCACAACCTTGAAAAATCTAGTTCCATCTTTACTTTATCCTCTCAGTGACTATGTAATTCTAAACATTCTACAGAACAATCTATTCCCAAACACAAACAAAAATAAAGCTGAGGAAGTTACTATTAATTTACTGACATTTGCACACCTGAGGAGACTCCTATCCTGGCTGTTCAGCCACTGTTTGGCATAGGGTCTTTTCACAGGCCTGAATGCTGCAGATCTGCTGTTGTACGCAAAATATACAGACTGCATCCCCTGAAAGCACTAGGGTATTCTGCTGTTCACAGCTGTGCAAAATGCATGGTTTTAGGAGAGGCTGCTAACTTTCAGTAGGCATTGCATGCCTGAAAATGTGTTCCCTTTTTCCATTGTTCTCAACCGACTTTATAAAGGCAGATTGTATTTCTGCCTAGAAACTGTGTTATTCCTACACAGGTAGCCCATCAGAGCCTCTGCTTCGCCCCCGTCACGGTTACGGCGGTCATGGCGGGGAGGTCTCATAGCCCTTTGGGAAATCCAGGCAAGCACTGAATGGGGGACTTTGTTCCCTATGGGACATTCACTGCTTTCCATACTGCCATCCATACAGAATTTAGCTCTACATAATAATGAATTCAAAGACAGATTCCTCATAAATAACGTCAACAGAATCTTTAGCTGTTCAGACAAATAAATGTTATTCAGCTATATTTTTTAATATGATATTGCATTGATCTTCTTTATGAAAAATAAGTGTTTGATGTAGTTCTCTGGAGCTATTTATGAGACTAAACTAATCATTTAAAAATTATTTTTGAGCACATGGTTGTCTGGTTTTCCCCACTCTTACTATGAATACACTGACTCTGCAAAGCATTGCAAATGAATTCTCCAATGGAAAACAGAATTCCAAGGAGGGTAAAAATTAAGATTTTATGATTGCTGATGAAGCACTAATTTGTTGTTGTTGATTAAGCTGTCAGCCAATTTATAGTGAGTTCCTATTTTTATGGAACTGATAATTTTAATGCAATGTACATACTGATATGGTAGAGCATTGCATATCTGTGGGTTGCACATATATTTCTAAATAAAACAAGCTTCTAAGTAAGAGAAAGAACAATTCTGGTTCCATTCCATTAAAACTGTACCAACTCAGTTATACTAATTTTGTGTTATTTTAATAGGTTTATAATAAGTTTAGATGTGTTCTAAATGGTATTCCAAGGAGTAATTCCTCTTGATTTGTACTTAATAGAAACTATATTAATGTAATAATCTTTCACCACAAAGTTGTAGAAACGTAGGAAGAGTAAGCATCAAAAGCAACACTGAGTTGGTCAAATTTACAGATGCTGCAATGTATATGAAATTCTGGGATATGCACCATGTATATGGTGGTGAAAAAAAAATATTTAGATCTACACATTCAGTTAAAAAAACAAAAGAAAAACAGAAAGTCCTTCAAACAAACTGTGTAATTGTGTTAACGACATTCTAGAATACAATTTTCTGAATGACCTTACTACTTGCTGTTTTAATAGTGCAGTCTATATTCACTAAGATACTATATACATATATACTATAAGTCTATATACACTAAGTCTATATACATTACGACATGTTCTTAATATTGGTAACATCAGTTTACAGTGAACCTTAGTTTTTAGATTATCATTTTTGAAGAAAACATATATCCTATACACTGCAAAATATAGTTTACTTCTCCGTACTTTTAAGGAAAGTTAAAATAACTGCAGATGTTTTGTACTTTAGTCCTTTAATGGTCACCCTTATTCTGTGAGATTTTCAGATCAGTGAAGCATTTTGGAGGACAGAGAGTTTAAACTTAATAGCTGCTAGCGACTGAACAGAGTTTTATGAAAAATTCAGTTGTTCAGATGTCAAGTATTGACTTTTGTTGTGATATAAAATATTATTATTTATTGATTCCTCTTTTCCCTCTAAACTTTTCTCCCTGTTTTCCTGTATTTGGAAGTTACTATTTACACCTCGAGTATATGTATCATTCTGAGATTTTCATTTGAAATAATTTTTGAGGGTAATAGCATATGCACATAAGGTCAGAGGTCTAGATTTGTCCATGCAAGGACTCCATTTATTAATACCAGATGGGTGAGATAGTGCTTCAGTAAAAATATAACAATCGGTAGCGGATTTGTGTGACTAGGTAAAGGGACAGCAGCAGAGGCTAAGCTCTCTTCAGGAGTATGGCAGGAGAATATCCCAGGTGACAATTGTGTACATCATAGTGGATTTTATAAAGCTTTTGCCTAGGGAACTAGTGAAGGGGAATGTGGAAAAAGAATTGGGAGACAGGAGTAGGCCTACTTAAAATGATCTCTGGTATGTAATGTCAGTAATTTTATAAATTCCAAATCTGACCTGGTTAGTGGTATGAATCACATAAATGAATTGTGCAACTTAACTGGATTCATGTATAAACCAGCTCCAGATGAGGTATTCATCATAATCTTATTTATAACAACAGATATTTTTTGCTCATGCATGATTGTATTTATTCCACATGAAGTTTTATCAATTTACTGGAGTCATTTCTGTTACATTTAGATGTACATTTTCAATTTCATCAGCGTGAAACCCTTCTAACACCGTGAAAGATGCTTCATTTACATGTTATTAAAAATATAGTGTTTGCTGAATGATTAAATACTTGCTTTGTGACATCTTTTATCTTTTGCTATAAATATAGTATCAATCTATATCTATACCTATATATAATATTTGTGACATTAGTGAGAACAGTTTAATGTGTATGGAAATTTTTTTAATGAAATAAACATGCTTAAAGTAAAAAGAGGGAAAAAAGTATGAATTATTTAAACCAAGATGGTTTGGGGCACCGATAACGACTGTGTGGGAGAAGACTGTAATATCTATTCTCATGATCACAATCTAATCTTTCCAGAAGATGACAATTCAAGTACTCAGTACACTGATTACACTGTTTCTCCCAGTAGAAATCTAATTAATTATTTGCTTTACAACAATACATAGGCACAAACCTAGTGTTACAGTTGTATTCTGCCCTGAAGAGTTTGCAGTCTGAAGAGGATAACTACTGGGAATAGAAAGCATTGATTCTTGTATTACAGGGAGGAACAGAAATACTGTTTCCTTGATATAGCTAGGGTCACCAATGTCAGTGCAGAAATCAGAAACTGAAATGTGTTTTCCCAAATTCTTTTTCAGATGGTCTAAGCACAGAAAATACCTTTATTCTTTATTCACAGTCCAGACTAACAATTTCTGGCTTAGGATTCTTCTATTCAACCACTAAATCCTAATTCCTTTCTTAAACCCCTATGGATAAATGGTGCTGCTGAACAGTCCCAGTTAATAGAAATAAGAGCATTCAATCGGACAGAAAACTCATGAAGTGTAACATTCTCAATCTAATTTTGAAAGACCTTCAGAAAGTACATGTAATCTAGAAAAGACGCCACACCTTTGGATGATTATCCAAGTTCTACCTGCTATCTGATGAAGTCCTGTCTATTTTTGGTCCTCAATGCAATGCCTAGAACGTGATTCACTGGAAAGACAAGTCATTTAGGAAAGGAGATAAAAGAGAGACAGATAACTATAGATTTTTGCAACATTTATATAAAGACTACTTTTGCTGGGATCAGCATATTTTCTCTAGGTTTAGATGAATCTAAGAAAACCAAACTATTCCAATGTAACTGATATCTATCTGAACTCCTCTCTTGATCCTAATTCTGATATTGGGCTCACATTCTCTAGTTTATCTTAAGACATTCAACACTGTCATCAGCTGAAATTTATACATTCTTTAAAGGTCATTTTAAACCAACAGAGAAGAAATGGTAAAAAATGAAAGAAAAACATGACTTTGAAAATCTTTAAAATACTTAGCTTTAGCAGACATGAAGAAGAAGAAGATGTCAAACCATGGTTTGAGGCCAGTTTTCAAGAGGAATATTTTTGTGAAAAGTTCTGCTACACTCTTTTTTTCTGTTGGCTTTGTCAGACAACTTCAAACTACCTCAGGTTAACTCAGGAATATTTTATTCTCTAAGCATATCATAGTTCTGTATACTTCACCTAATACTTCAAATCTATGTTTAATTTATCTTTTAAGCAACCAGACTGACACAAATAAGTAGGTGTTAATATGTGCATAAATGCTATCAGTATTGGGGACAGGGAAAGAAAAGGAGCAGGGGCAACACAGAACACTATCTCCCAAGGAGAGTAGTGTTTGCTGATAATTTTTTTTTTGGTCAAGACTGCTTTTCAATCTTTTTTTTTTTTTTAAAAAGGGTATTATTTAGTTGAAAAGTTTACTTTCTCTAGATTTGTGTTGGCAAAAGAACTGAATACACGACAGCATACAGTTCTGATGAAAGACATTTTTTGTGTCACTTCAGCATTTGAGCATAAAGCAGCCTTCCATTAAAAATTCTAGTATATTCTTTTGAATAAGAATGAACTCATAGAACCTGCATACTTCAAAATGCACGAAGTGAGATATATATATATATATATATATATATATATAAAAAGAGTGATTTAATCAGAGAAATGGTAAATGAAGAGCCTTATTCTGGCCATTTTCAAAAGTATGTAGTCTTACAACTACCTGTTTCAGCTTTCAGAGTGGGTGTTTTTTATTTGCAACACAATGAGCACTTTTTAACTGCTGTATGTTCCTGCCAGAAGCAGTGCAGATGACATAAGTAGCAGTTACATGGGAAGAACAGCTTTAGAAACTGTCACCATTCTCTTGTCTCTTTGCTTATTGTTTTTGCAGCCTTTGTACAAGCTCTTGGCTTGAAGCCTACATTTTAACATGCATTGACAAGCTTGGGGATCTTTTTATTTTTTCTGCTGCAGCAGAAAAAGAAGTGAAAGTGCTTATTTTGGTCAAAACAGGAATCACTGTTTGAATAGGCACATCTGAAGTAGGAGAATAAAATATCTGATGAAGAAACAAAGTTGGAGGTGGAAAGAAATTAATCTGGATATCTTGAGCCTAAACATTAGTTTTTTTCTTCTCATTTAATAGGAATACTCTAAGAACTGGCTTTTCCTGTTTGCATTGGAGAAACAGGTAACAATCAAAAAGATAAAGGCTCACAAGGTAAAGGTACAGGGAGAAAAGGTAATCATTCAAACCACAGGGCCTCTTGGAACTGGGAAATCTAAAGAATAGATAAAGATCTTCTGGTTTGGGAACTATTTTACATAGTATTCTTAATTTCTCTTATCTCAGTTTTCTTGTTTTCTACCTTTTTTAAAATGCTTATTTAGGCCAAGAAAAATGTTATTCTAATACATTCGTATAGCATGCAACCCTGTGAGGCCCTGATTGTGTGTTTGTATTAGTCAGTTGTGTAAAAAAATCTTAAAAAAAATAACAGCTCATTATGTAGGGATGGTGAATTGCTGAAGATAGAAAATACTTTGGGAAGCTCTAAAAAAGATTAAACCCCAGAAGCGGGATTCCAAATCTTGCTTCTATGAGCTGTCAATGGTACAGAAGATATAAGGAAAGACAATTGTCTCCTTGGAAATTATTTAATAAACTAGTTATTTGTTATAAACGTGCACACTGAACTGATTCCAGATAGCTTTTAAGATATCTTTTTTCTTCATGTTTTTTCCCAGATTTAAGAACTGATTTCTAGAAACATAAAGGAAGAAAAACCAAACCAAAACTAAAAAACCTTACTGAGAATATACCAGAGCACCATTCAAAATGTTGAAAAATTGCTTACATCTACCAATAATATTTAAGTCTACAAGTTGAACATTTTTTAACACAAAGTCAATGAAGGTTGTGGGTCCTCATATGTTTTTCAGGGGATATGACAATGATTCCTTGGTTTTTTGAGTGTGGTAAGATATCAAGGGAATATTGCCGGCCTCAGTTCGGACAATTATGGTGGCTTCCTCTGCCATGTAGGTGGGAAAGCATTCTCTGTTTCAAGTCACAGTAGCCAGGCAGTACCATTCTCAATTTCCAAAGATCCTACAAGAACAGGAAATTTTTATTGTTGCATTATACAGACTTTTATTTGCTTGTAGACTTATACATGGATATACAGACTTACATGCAAAATATTTTCTTTTTGTCAGTGAGTGGATAGTAAACTGCAATGCCATCAGTGTTACTGAATAGTCCATTCAATTTCATTCGGGCTCTACCTTTCAAATTCCTTGTCAGGTATGCTTAGGAGTGTGTCCTACTCCATGCAATGTTTTATAGCTGTCATGAACTTACTCTGACTTTTTTATATTATTGAGGGAATTAATTGGAACATCTATGGTTCTCTGATGAGGCACAACCACTTCTGAGTGATGTGTGGAGAGGAAAGTACAATAAATTCTCATTATAGAAAAATGCCCTATAATACACCTGAGCAAAAATAAACTGGAACATAGTTCTACAACAGAAATTGACAGTCCCTATTGGTTTCAATGAGCTTTGAATCAGATGCAAAGGTAAAATCTACAGCATAATTGCAAGTGGAGTTAGGGCTTCATCAAATGTGCCACCGCTATTGCTGTGAGTTGTGAGCATGCCCTGATATCGTAATATACCTATGGGAAGGAGTGAAAAAGAAGGAAATTCAAGGTGGGAAGAAATCTAATGTAGGAAAAAAATTAGAAATAATAACAAAATACCATGAGGATTTCCTGCTGCTAACTTTGAATCTTGAAAGAGGAGGGACCAGGAATACAAATTGTTTTGTGACATGACTGGACTGATGATATATGAAATATCTAAGCTCTTATTTGCTGCTTACATGCTGAAAGATGGGAACATTTGCTAATACAGTGAAGGCATGGGTATGAAACTGCTTCATGAATGAAAATGGTTTAAGAATACATGCAGCTTAGTTAGTTTCTTTGCTGTAAAAAAAGAAATGGCTATTAGGAATCAATCTGTTAGATAACTCTCTGTGGACTGACATCTACATGAGTTCCACGAACAAGAAAAGAACAAGCGTCAGAGAGATCCAAAGTAAGTTACAAACTAGGGAAGACTGCTGAAGGTGCTGTTCATGAAAGTGTTCTTTATGGCAGAAAAACATCAAAGGTGAGAATAAAGGGCCTTCTGAGGTGAGTCAAGGCTGATGCTCTGGAAGGGAGGAGGCCGTCATGTGATGAGCATGACTAGAGTGAGCTTTTGCTGCTGGATAAAGCCCATCTCTCATGGGTGAAACCACAAAATTTTGTGACAGTTTTTTTAAAAATAGTATTCTGGATAATGATTACCAAAATTTGGAAAAAGAACCAGAAGTCCTTGCAGAACAAATGGACTTTGAGGTTTGTGTAGCTGCCACTTAAGAAACAGTAATAAGTAAATCTCAGCAGGTGTAGAAATGAGGGATGGTTGCCAAGCTGAGCAGGAGGTTGATCCAGATGGTAGAATTAAAGCTGATTGCTAAGCTCCTTTTGTTCATCTTACCTCTTTAGTTTTCACTTACTGAGCTCAGCAAGTATTTCTCATTTCTTCTTCACTAGCATTACTCCATGTGCTGTCATCGCTCTGTAACAAGCTACAGCCTGGCAGGTGGGAACTTCTGGGAACTTCAAGTGCTGGGCATGAGATGGCCGGGTCAGTTAGTTGCAACTGGGCTTGGCTTGGGAGAAGAGGTAATAGACGTCTATGCCCAGACACTAGTTTGTCAGATATTTTTGATCATTCTTTACCATTTCTATGATGATATCTGATATGCTTAACCCTGCCTTGCCATTGCCCTCTCATGAAGAATATCATTTTTTCAGCCGCAAACCCTGGTCTCTGTCCTCAGGTCCTACTTTATACTCCCAGTGCTGCCCCCAGAGCAGTGATGGCACTTCTGTACTGACGTCAAGTCAAATGCGTCACTGCTTGACTGAATTTGTGTTCCTTCTACAACTGATCAATGCATGTACCATGTTGATTTGGTGATGGAAAAATTTTACACAAGACTTTTCTTCTAGGTTTTCACTTTTTGGTTCTCCTAGTTTTCTGTTGGAATATTACTGTAAGGTTACCCATTGACCTTAACAGCCATCACTCTGAAAACTACTGGTGTTTTTTTTCTCGACATAGACAGGGTATAAATAATGAAATAACTGCCATTACTAAAATCAATATGTATGAAGGAATGGGAAAGTGGAAATCTCTTATGCTCAGAAATCAGATTATTTTCTGGCCACACAATTTTTCTCTTATTTTTTCTAGAACTGACTATTGTATTGTTAACATCTAAACTTTGATGCAAAAGGAAAAGGCCATGGAAGCAACTTTGAAAATATGATTGCAAGTGAGTATAAAGAGGCTGTCCTTAGTTTGTTGATGGTGTGAAATAAAAGATAACCCAGATTTATTTTATTAAGTTGTTGGTTTCAAAACCTAATGATGACAAACTAAATGCCAGTGGCATTTCTGATTGCACTAATGACTGTTCTAAGAGAAACATCCATCAATGACAATTATTCCAGCTGCCTCCTCCCGTTCTTCCTAAGCATCAGAATCCTACCTGTCTCTTATTTAGACATCAGTAACTCCAGCTTTCTTCTGACAGTTCTGTGACAAAAAACATAGCCTAGTGATGACTATTAGCCTTGTGTCACCATAGGTTTATTTCAAGCTAAAACATAATCTGACATCATATAAATGTGTGTAAAGTAGATTGAAATTAATTGTCTCTCCCTCTCCTTTAATACAATAGAGTGTGGATCAGGTCCAAGGAAAGTATACTTAGAGATTGGGATACGTATTCTGCACAGTACTAGTATGAATGCATCCCTACATCTGATTTTTTTCTGCCCAGATCTTTGACTTGAATTAAAAAAGAACTTTTATAATAGATTTACTTTTCTGCCTTCCTGTCCATAAGTCAAACAAATATTTAACATCCATTTGGGTGTCAAAGATCAAAGATGCACATTATACATCAGTAGAATCCAAATACTTTGAGAAAGGCCAGAGAATTTTCCTTAGTGAAGAAACAAACATAGCACTCTCACATGTACAAACTTCACATAGAATATTCTTAACATCCTTTCTGTTACTGTGAGAGATCACTATAAAAAGATTATTCAGTTTATTCTCTCTGTCAATTTTGCTGTTGTTCCAATAAGTTCAAATAGTAGAAATCTGTTACATTCTCTACGCAAGCATGAATGTTTTATTTACTGTCAGGGAAACCTTGGAGCCGGATACATTAACAAGTCTAACCTCACTATAAAAAGTCTTCCTTTTTATGCTTTTTATTAATCCTAAAGCCTTTAGAAATAACACTGTGCCAACACATGGTGTACACCTTCGAAAAGAGCAGAAGAGAATATATCGTAGAACAATAGCATCATTTATGTGATGTGACATTTTCACCAACTAATTATTCATACAGTTTTTAAAAAGCAGAATGGATAACTTCATAATTATTCCTAATTTGGCATACTTTTAATATTATTCTGTAATAAGTTACCACTTGTTTAATAATTTCATGGTTTGCTATGTTATTTAGGTGTTAACCACCTTAATTACAGTAAAATACAAGCAATCTGCTCAAGATATGAAGTTACTAGAAGAAAAAGTGCAGACACTTAAAATGGTAAATAATCATTAGAATGCTTACTTATGAAGAAATAATATGGGTATGATCAACAGAAGAAGTGTGAGGAGCTTAATCTAATGGATAACATTATGATATAGTCTGTTTAACACTTAAGTGCTAGGAACTTAATTCCTTATCTCAGATTAGGTATCTGTTTTTCCTCTGCAAAAGGTGATGTTGAGAAAATCATCATTATCTGATGTCACAGTTTTTTGCCTGCCTGAGGAGACTGAGGGGGACACAAGTCTGTGGCCTCATCACGAAGAGCTTGAGATCTGCCTTCATGGACTGAAGCTGACACACAACACACTCTACTTTCACAAGCACACACACATACTTGTGGATCCCCCAAGCACTGGCACAACCCCTCTGCCCACCTGGCTCCCCTGCCCAGCTCCTGGCTCCCTTACCCACCCCACAGGTCCCCAGCCGCCAGCTGGTCCAGCTTGATGCTCACGACCAAAGACACACGCACTCACACACTCATTCCTCTTGTGCTCCACATTCGCAAATCCCCCTGGGCATACTAGCACGGACCCCCTGTCTGCCTGATACTCTGTCCTGGAACTGACGGCCCCCTACTCACCAGCTGGTCCAGCTTCAAGTTTGCCAACGAATACAGATGCACACCCCCCACACACATCAGGATGGGGGAAGATACAGTCACCCCCCAGCAGCCGGTATCCGGTACATGGGCTGTGACCTGCAGTCACACTCCAGCCATTGGCACTGAACCCCTCACTCTCCTCACTTCTGCTGGTCCCTCCCAGTAGCTGGTTTTCGGGACACATACCATTCTGACCCCAATGGTTGGAAGTTGAAGACCCCACTCACCCCAGTCGCTGGCACTGAGACCCCATGTCGTGGTTTAACCTGGCAGGCAGCCAAATACCACGCAGCCGCTCACTCACTCCCCCCGCCCCCCCAGTGGGACAGGGAGACAATCGGAGGAGTAAGAGTGAGAAAAACTCGTGGGTTGAGATAAAGACAGTTTAATAGAACAGAAAAGGGAGAATAATGATAATAAATAATGATAGAATATACAAAATGAGTGATGCACAATGCAATTGCTCACCACCCACGCTGACCGATAACCAAGTAACGATCGCTACTTCCTGGATCATGCCTACTGTTCATATACTGAGCATGACGTCACATGGTATGGAATACCCCATTGGCCAGCTGGGCTGTCTGTCCTGGCTGTGTTCCCTCCTCCCAGTCTAGCTTGGTAGAAGAGGATAGTTGTTCTTGACAAGGTACTTAGCAACAACTGAAAACATCAGTGTGTTATCAACATTCTTCTCATACTGAATCCAATATACAGCACTAGGAAGAAATTTAACTCCATCCCAGCCGAAATCAGGACACCCCACTCGCTCCGGCAGCTGACACCACAGGCCAGGGGTGCCCACACCCCCGCTCTGACCCCAGTAGCTGCCACCAGTTTTCACTCACACACATACAGGTCTCACCTGTAGCTGACACTGAGTCCTTGCAGCACACATACATACGGGATACGGAGTGAGATTATGCAGAGAGATCGTTAAGAAAAGAGTTAGTACAATAATAGGACAGACTGAGGTGATCAGGCGCAGGGCTCAGCCAGACAAGCGTACTGACCGGTGCTGTTTTACACACAATAGTCCCCATTTATAGCCTTTTCTGTCTTCCCCCCTCTTTGTTCCTCTCTGCTCTCCCTTCCCCTGCACATCCCCCATGGATCTGTACAGCTCCATCCATTCCCCCACCCCTCCCCGTCCTGGTCTCCCCTGGTTTACAGTTTTATCAGTTGCAAAGTCCAGGCTGATCTTCCTGGATGTGGTGCCTGCCTTGAAAGTCCATCAATTAGAGTGACTGGTGAGGTTCGTTTCTTGTTGTTGTCTCCATGTTTGTTTTGTCAGGTTTGTGTGTCTGTGTATTTTGTTTCTGGTCTCCACCTTTTCCCCTTATTTTCCCAATTGACATGTGTCGTGGTTTAACCTGGCAGGCAGCCAAATACCACGCAGCCGCTCACTCACTCCCCCCCACCCCCTCAGCGGGATGGGGAGAGAATCGGAAGGGTAAGAGTGAGAAAAACTCGTGGGTTGAGATGAAGACAGTTTAACAGAACAGAAAAAGGGAAAATAATAATAATAATGATAAAATATACAAAATGAGTGATGCACAATGCAATTGCTCACCACCCGCACTGACCGATAACCAAGTAGCGATCGGTACTTCCTGGATCACGCCTACCCTTCATATACTGAGCATGACGTCACATGGTATGGAATACCCCATTGGCCAGCTGGGCTGGCTGTCCTGATTATGTTCCCTCCCATCTTGTGTACCTAGCTCAGTCAGTAGGCACGGGAGCTGTCCTTGGACTAGGAGGGCACTTAGCAACAACTGAAAACATCAGTGTGTTATCAACATTCTCCTCATACTAAATCCAAAACACAGCACTAGGAAGAAATTTAACCCTATCCCAGCCGAAACCAGGACAGTATGTTCCCCGATCAGATAACTTCACTGGAATAAAGTTTCTCACACTCTCACACACACTCATCAATTAGTGTCACTGATCAGGTTTGGGTCTCCTCACCCAACTCCCTTATCATTTGCCCATCAGGTCTGTGTCCCTGCATGTTCTTGCTTATGGTTTCCTCCATTTATTATTGTCCCTCCTTGTGCTGAAGAAGGTCCTTGACCAGACAGCCTTAAAGGAGTAGACACTCTCCTTCCACATACCCTTACAATACCATCTTGTGGTAAAGCTGCAGCAGGAGGAAGAAAGAGTTGCACTACTAAAGCACAGACTGTAAGTCAAGGATGCAAATGACTATCTACCTCCCCTTAATGGAGGTACCAGGCTGGTGTGCCCTGAAAGATGGCTCTTCCTTCGTTGCCTGCTCAGGCCTTAGTCTCACAGTGAGGTTACTTAGCTGGACCCAGTATAGCACCACAGCTGGACTCCAAAAAATCACTTTGTCCCAAAACTGAAAGGGAACAGCTCTATAATAAAGTATAGCAGCTGATTTGCTTACGTTTGCTGATGTGCAGTAATTGAAATGCTGGTTCAGTAAGGTATTAAAGAATGTTCTTATTTTAAGCTGGTCCCACTGGCAGGTGCTTAAAAACCCTGCTCAGTCAGGGTCTTGGGGACAAACTGGATAATACTGTCCAATTGAAAAGTCCATTCCTAAATATATTTTTAAATATAATTGTGTTTAAATATACTTGTGTTTGAAATACTTGTGTTTAAAAAGTTTTGAATCACTTGTGTTTTAAAAACACAAGGTTTTTAAAAACTATTTTTTTTTAAACTTGTTTTTTAAAAAAACACAAGTGATTGAAAATCCAGGAATACCTTCAAGACTATGATCATAACTTACTAATTGCAAAATCAGTTACTGATTTTCAGTAAGATTTTTTGCACGGTAACTTGCTGGCAAAGCTCAAATTAGTGTTTTCTGAAATCGTATATAAACCATAGCTGTATTTTAACACGAAAAGAGTCTTCTAACTCACAGAAAAGTTTGCAAACATTAAGCACACCTTCTAAATAGTTCTGTTTCACAGCCATTCATTAGGACTTTGTATTTTGCTTCAGCTTGACACAAATTTTGTTCATCATAGTTCTGTACAGATACACTGGTTAGTGTTAAGGTGCTGTGTTTTTTTCTGGTATCTCACAGGGATTTTCTCTAATATTTTGTTCTGTTACTTTGCTATACATAGGCAAGAAGTTTATTACTTGTTCCATTCTACCGCTTTTATCACTTTTTCTTTTGACTGGAGGCATTCAGAGGTTTCAGTGACAGTTTTCAGTGATGAGGTTTAGGAACATCATGATTTTACGGTGCACTGTGTTTAAATATTGAGTTTCTGAGCTACTGATCTGTAAGGGTTATTTCAAAAGCAAGCTTACCAACTTCAAAAAATGTTTGGTATTTTTGCCTGATTCATTTTAAAATAATCCTTCATGAGATTTATGTTGACTATATCTAGAATCAACCATTATATTTCAGCTTAGTATACATTTGGTTTATGGACTAACAACAAAATAATTTGGCTGAGGACATTTAGGCCTTTGTCTTACTCAAAAGCTATATCCCTCTTGCTCATAAAAAATGGTAACTGAGTCACATCACTGCTTCCACTGCAACTCTGACATTGCAACTTCTTAAGCCTTTCTTTACTGGAAAAAGAAAAAAAGAAAAGTAAGATTAATTATTCTTCTTCAGAACTGTTTGAAACTCGTAATTAAATTTTCCACTCAACAGTTCAGAACTTACTTTCATACCAAGTCAGAATAAAATTACATATTTGGAATTTCCTAGAGAAAATTATTTCAGACTAGAATGCCTTACAGCTTTCCTATTCAGATATTGTTTTCCTTTAAAAATATGCTATGTTTTAATTTTTGCATTTTGATTATATTTAAAGGATTTTCTATCACAGTAATCATAACATAAGAAGTAGCAATGATGTTAGTATGGCATACTGTGAGATCATATGATGTATTGACAGCATTTATATGGCACCATACGATTTATCACAGCGCAATCTAATATTCAATATGTCCTATTAATAAGTTTTACATAGGTTTATTTTGTACGCATTTACTTAAGAAAGGTTGGGGTTTACCTGAGAAAAGCAGCTGGACATGGATATATTTAATCCGGATTTAAAGAATTATCTGGGCAGTGAGGTCCTTGTAAAACCTTAAAAATAACATTTTGAAACCTTTTAAGATGGAGTTTGATATGGTTCTGAAAGAAATCTTATTTCTTATAGATCAAGGGCCTCAACTGAGTGACTCCAAAGTGCTTCTGCTTGATCCTATTTAACCAGTAATTTAATTTGAAAAAATATCTGTCCTTGCTGGTCACATTGCCAGTCCTGTGTGTCGCCAAATAGTCTTCCCTTCAACAACTGATACATATTTTGATATATGCAAGGATATATTGGATGCTTCTATATCATTTATGGATATTTGATATGTACTGCAGTAAGGTAGTAAATTAATTTGTATATACTGTTGCTAAAACAAATGGAATTGCCATTGGGAGAAGTTCTTTTTCTCACAGATAAGAGCAGTACATTCTGTCTTCCTATACATGTAAGAAAACTGACAGAAATAATAACATGCCTTTATCAAGTTATTTAATGACTGTATCACCTTCTTATTTATAGCTTAAAGTATATTTCTATCCATTTATTGAGATGGTTGTAAAATGTGTAAGTGTATTGTTTGGATATGAAAACCATTCTGAATGACACACAGTAATAGAAAGCAGACTTAAATACATCTAAAGAAGTCTTAAATACACATATTAACTTTAAAAAATGGCAAAAATTAGGAGACAGGACTTTTAAAGGTTTGATGCACAGAAAGATTGTTTCCTAAGACCAGACCTAAGTCTGGTTCTTTACTTGCAGAATCCTTTTGCCTTAATTATTTTTCAAAGACATGGGTGAAGCCAGCTATATTTTGGATGCTGCTGGCTGTGCCTAGACTATCTAGGAAGGAGCCCTCAAGAGATGGGTTTGCTTTGCAAACAGCAGCTGCAGGACGGGACCCAGGCACTGCTAGGGCACTGCCTCCAGAATATGTAGGGCACTGCATGCCTGGCAGGTCAGTCTGCTGGCAAACATGCTTATACAGACTGTCCACAGGTTGCCTCTAAGGCATCTGCATGTAACGAAGATGGGAGAGGAATGAGCCATTAACATAATCGCAACTGCTTGAAATCACCCTTTTAGAATGCTATATCCGCATTGCTCTGCCAATCGTAATTGGCATTACACTCACACTTTTATTATAAATAAAGTTCAGTTATATTTTAGTGAAGAAAACTTTTAAAAGGTTAAATTGACCATATTTAAGTACGTATGGCCTCTGAAGTGTTGATGGTAAGTCTACTTGAATTTAGTAGAAAACCTCAGAATAAGAGTTATATCTGAGAGGGAAGATATAATTAGAAGTGACAGAGGCATTTAAGACAGATTTGAGAAAAGAGCAAACAACGTAAAAATAAATAGCTGCAAAGGGTAATACCTTTCACTTTGACAAAAACAAATCACACATCAAAAGATCAGACTATTTTCTTAGTCTCATCTGGGAGAACTTGTTCTGTCAGGCTTGTGTACTTTCTGTTCATTAGCTAGGTTGTGCTCTTGGTCCTCCAGTTGTCCCCGTTATATCTGTTACTTCATATCCAAGCTCTGCTCCAAGTATGAACCAAACAATTTCAAGGCAGAGAAACTCAGGCTAGACCAGAGCATTTTCTTTGACTGATGCAAGTTCCAAATACAACATGGCTGTGATCTATACTGCATTTGGATCCTTTTGCTTGTTGCAATTATCTAAAAATATCTTAACAGGGGTAATTTGTGACAATTCATCTTGTGTTTTTAAGCACCTCGATCATTCCTGCAGTGGGGACAGGATAAGGAATCCACAGTACCTGTCTCACATGAAGCTAGTCCCATTTTTGAAATACAGACCTTTGAAACTGTAAAACTCCATACTATGCAACTCACTATTGCAGCTTACTTTCAGAATGCGGTTGAGGGAACCGAGTGCATTGAATCAGCTGAGCATATAACGCAAATACATTTAAAGTAAATAGATTATTTTCAGGTTAAATAGCCTTTAATGTTTGTAGCATGTGATAAAACTATTCCTTGTAGGACAGAGCCTCCAACCAGGTTTTTGTTAGTTTGAATTTACACTTACTGATTGTCCCTGTCTTATGGTTTCCTTTTTCTTTCCTGGATTTTTTTTGGCTAGAGAATAAGTTTTACAAAAACTAGTAAGAAGTGCAGGAAACTGCTTAATCAAGCAGTAGGAACTGGGAATCCAAGGGCAATAATTGTCTTTGCCTTTACAGGATCTAGAACAATTAAATCTAGACTGTTTGGGATTCCTGTTTCTCCCTGGGACTGACAAATATCACCCTGAAGTTTAGCAATCTTTCAAAAAATGGAAGAGAAATCTTTTCACCAATAGAAAATAATCTGCTGAATAATTTGCACTCGCCCAGAAGGTAACAGATAAAGCTGGAAGAGGTACTTAAATCTAACTGTTTCATCTATATATCAACTTAGTTTTGCCACTTTTCTATTAAAGTACGCACTAGTACCTTCAGTACACCTGCCTGATGTTGTCTTAACAAGACAGAGCAAAAGTTGTCCATGAATTGTAATGGGATATAAGCATTAAATAGGCTTATATTGAATACAAAAAGGTTATTGTGTTTATTTTCACTAGAAGAAATTTAAAATCTTAGGGAACTTCTCTATCAAAAGAAAGAAAGGTTTCAGGCACTCTGAGGATCAGTCTAGATTTTTGCAGATGGCACTATACTCTCAGGATTACATTTATTCACTGAAAGAAACAACTGGTTAATTAATCATTGTTGTGAATCTAAGTGTGTGTTTGAAAAATTACGTAACAGAGGTAGTATTGTACCCATGGAGGTGTAAAAAAGGAAGACGTGTGGTTTGTAGGGAGAAGGGACCTATTTTTCTTTTCACACAAATAGGATGGCCTAAGAAAAAATGTCACTTTTGGGCACAGGCTCTTTTTGGGATCTGAAACAGGATAATTTGCCTTAAACTGAGGCAGCAGTGCAGGGTGATCTCACATGGATGGTTCACGGTGCTACTTGGGTGATTTTTTACTCATAATGTGTTCTGTAGTCTCACAGGGGCAGGTATATTCTTTAGAAAGTGCTCTGGAAGGATTTTTAATATTTCAGGCTTAACAGGCACCAACAGGTCTGGATTTGTGTTAGGTAAACCCACAGGGGCTTCCTTCCCAAACCAAGAATGAGGACTGGCTCACTGCAGTTAGAAGTTTTAGCTTTATTCTCCTGACTGAAAAAGTGTCGTATAATAGAAGAGTAAAATCTAGTTGTGTAAAAGAGATTTGGTTTATTCCTAGTTATTCCTAGTAATGTAGGAAAAGACCTTTGGCAAGGTGACAAATATACATGTTCAGGTTCCATGCTGCACTTCTTCACTCCTTCAGGAGTTCCATTCTTAAGTGCAGTAGGCTAAACTTTTTTTTATTAACATATGCAAAATCACAGACACAGCTGATCTTCAATATGCGGAAAATGCTACACAAAACATCTGCGACAAGTAAGAAACAAATTGTCAGGTCACTGATTAGAAATTCATCGTCAGACTGCACTGTTTTTACTTGTCTGTGCAGATCAACTGCAGGGGATGTGTCCCCTGGGTTTGTATTTAATGGGTAGTTCTGCACTCCAGTATACTTTTTAGAAAATAAAATGTAATTTCTAAGCCTCATTTGAAGACATTGTATCTTTTTCTGAACTACTTTGCTCCTCATTGCTCATTAAATATCTCTATGTTTTGTCTGATTCTTTCAGTAATGCTCATATCAACACTCATGACATCATCATTGCTTTCATGATAATGAAGCACATTGTCACCAGAACTGGTTTGCCAAATAGCCCTAATTGTCCTAAATGCTAGAGCTGGGACAATAGCAAGTAAGGATCAGCAGCTGACTGGGAAAAGTAATTTCTAAGTGTACAAAACTGTGAGAGTAAATAAAGAACAGAGATGGTTGTGAAACAATTCAAGGGAATATGAGCAGGCCTTCTGATAGCTTCATAAGTTTAAAACACCAAGGACTTTTGTTTGGGCAGTTCTTCTTATGCCCAGTTGACAAAGGCCTCCTAGGATTGCTGTGTCAGCAGCATGTTCCAAGGACATATTGCTATCCTGGTGCTAAACCATATTCCTGAGAGCTTGGTGTTATTCATGTAAGAAGTGGACAAATTTTCCACCAATGAACTACAGCTTCTCCACATCACATGGTGCCACACTGCGTGAGGGGAGAACCTGCCTCTGTACCGATGAATGGTGGTCCGTTCTCAGCTCCTGTTCCATTCTGGCTGGTTTTAGAATATCTTTGCGTGTTACAAAACCTTTTATTTTCCTCTTAATTGCAGGCTTCTGTAATAAAATGAATTGGTTTATTTCCCTTTTAGGACTTTGTATTACCTGCCGGTTATCTCTGTAAAACATCTGAGGCTGTTAGCATTGAAATGGAACCCCATCACTGCTTTTCTTTGCTTTAAGTAATATGATCACTTTCTATTGTTAAAGTAAATTAATAGTACTGCCAGCTACATTTGATTAGAGAGTGCAATATAAATATGTACCTATAGGAACTGTTTAGACTTTCTTCTTCAATGAACTTCACCAAGTTCATTGTGGATGGTATAATTGATGTGATTTTCTGTAACAGTAGTTAGAAGGCAAAGGTTCATACTCACAAATATAATTTAGCATACAGAATGACTATTAGAAGAGAAGATGCAAAATTGACTAGCAGTACATTAAATGTTATTACTAGTTACATTTATTAAGTTCCTGCTTGTTCAGCAGAAACACCTCCGCAGTGTTACAAACTTACTGATCTCTTCTTATTATGAACAATTTCTCTACTAACTACCAGCAGCTCTAGACAATCTAAATCTTCCAGAATTATGAAAGTTTAAAAACAGTTTTTGTTCCTAGTCAACTAGAAATGTGAATTCTTTTTATGGATATGTTTCAGATATTTCCCTCCTTCACCTCTTTGGGATAATTCTAACCTGTTATATATTGCATGGAATCACATTGCATTGCTTGGTGTGATAAAGGGAAATGTGATATAAGGGCTGTAGCTTTAAGTGGTGGATTCCAATGGAAGGTGACGGCCAATATAGATGAGATGCCAGTTCTAATCTGAGAAGTAAATGGTATTTATAGAGATAAAACATCAAAATACAAACTGGCATACACTTAAAACATCTTAAACTTAACTCTCAGCATTTAAATTTTCAAGGAAAGTTAATTCTGATTAATTAGACAGAATCTTGAAAGATGTGGAAAAATGGGATGTTAATGTATCTGGGAAACTGTTTGTTAAACATTCTTTGTTTTTATTTGGGCAAAAAGATATTCAGAGTGAGGGACAGTTTTCCAGGAGGAATGTGTGATAGAAAAAGCTCGCATATTTTGAAGATGGAACTTAGTCAGTTTATGAAAATGATTTTATAACATAGTCACTGTCAACAGTAGGGTATGGGGCTTGATAACCTTTCTAATTCTATGCTAATTCTGGCCTCAGTCTTTCATAAATGAAATGGAGTAAGTTCCTGCCTTCTGTTCCTCTGCTACAGTCTTGAGAGCATGTGTTTCCAGTGAGACACTTTCATGTCTCTTTGGTCACTCATTAATGCCTGATAAAAATAACAAGAAAGACACAGGGTTATGCATGTCTGGAAATGATGTGCTTCTATCCTTTTACAAGACTGTCTTTGAGATGGGATCCAGGCAGGTTCAGACTCCTATTGAACTAACTGATGCCGCAAAATTGTTGAATATAGCCCTTAAATTCACATTTGGACTGTGTTCAGCAACTCTATTAAAATCCAGATTTTGCCTCCCATTTTTTCTTATAGTTCTCTAATCTCTGTAGTCTCCCTTATTCTGGGATATAAAAGAAACCTAATGTTATTTGGATTTCTCATTATTTCACATTCCTCTGGGGTAACAGGACTCAGTCAGCTCAGTGCCAGGAACCTTCAATTCCTTTAGCTGAGGAGTCCTTGTACTCTAAGTACTGCACATCGGCACTGGCACCACACCTGATGGAGGAATTTTGGCAAGAAGTAGTTAACCTATTTCATTTTCCTCTTGCAAGGTCTAAACTTAGAAAACATAAAGGTAACACTGCATCTAAATGTAACTATTCATAAAGACATTTGAGATATTTGGATTAAAACTGCAAGTTGAAAGTGACATTGCAGTAAGTCTTGGGAAACTGTAATATTGCTGATTAATGGATATAAATGACTTTGTTTTTATTCTGCTTTAGTCAACAAACTAATTTTAAGCAGGATGAATATAACTTACTAATACTGAGTAATTAATAACTGTTCAGAACAAGTATGAAAAGTAAGATTCTCATTTTCACTCCCAGATTTCTTTCTTTTAAACTATTACTACTTTTAAACTACTACTTCTTTACACTATCTAGGGAAGCTAGGTTAGACAGAAACTACAGAAGAAAGGCAAGGTTGTTCTTCAAGTGTCTATTGCATGCCATAGCATATCTGACAGCATACTGACATGATTTGTATTTTGACACTGATTCTGCAGGAGCAGGCAGGACCCTAGGACTTGTCTAGAGGCAGAGGTGGCATTTGAAGCTGCGGCTCCAGCATTATCATAGACTCATAGAATGGTTTGGGTTGGAAGGAACCTTTAAAGATCATCTAGTCCAACCTCCCTGCCATTGGTAGGGACATCTTTGACTAGATTGTGTTGCTCAAAGCCCCATCCAACCTGACCTTGAAGACCACAGACTGGTTCGTAAAAGCCACAGTACTGAATCCAATCTACACACAGACTTGTTAGTCTAATGCATACTCTTGGATGCCGGTACCTTATGAGATCAGAGAGTGATAATTTAAAGTGTCCTTTCTGAAATGATTGATTGACACTTGAGGTTAATGAGTATTAAGTCCCAACCTCTTTTGTAAAATTGAAACTGCTTTGTTTGACTAAATTAATCAAATAAATAAATCATATCATTCCAAATATGCTAGGCACAATCCCAAGGGAACATTAATCAATGCAAACTGTTTCCTCTTTCTAGAAAAATGTAAAATTTTAAGGATATGATACGTCACAGTCCTTCCCAAATCAAAACTCATACCATGCCTATAATGAATTAGTAAGGCCACTGGTAATTTTTCTTCAATATATTATGAAAGATGAGGTTTTATGATCAAATACATTCTTGATCAATTTATTTCATCACTTGCAACCTAATTGTTTCAATATGACATTTTGTCCCTCCTCAGAATGAAACAATTGATTTAATATACTGTATAAAATGACTGTGTTTCTCAAAAAGTTAATCAAACTATTGTCAGCTGATGTCTGAACTAGTGCCCTGCAAGTAATATATGGGGTGTTCAAAATATCAGTTAGAAATTACTCTCCTTGATAAATGTCTTTAATTTAAATATATTTACTGGAACTTTATGAAGTAGTTCTCTGCAGCTGAGAGACTTAATCCTTTTACGTTCCATTTTTTAATGTTCAAAACCACAACAGAACAAGCTACGTAATGCCAATTTTCATCAAGATATAAATTAAATGCTCTGAATCCTTGAGTACTCTGTTAGTGTCCAAGAATTCAATATTTATCACAGGCAACCAGATTTTTTTCTTAAGTACCCAAGTCTGCCCAGATGAAATGGGAAGCCAAAACATTCATATAGTTCCAAAAAATACCTCTTTTACTTCTAGAAGTAATTAGTGATTTTATATTTAGCCTTCTTCTCAGTCTTGCTTACTAGGATGGTAGATTAAAGATTAAATAAATTAGAATAATTGATAATAAATTGATAGATTAAATGGAAATATTTGGCATTGCAAAAAAGCTAAATTGTACTTAGAGTGACCTGTCACCTGAATCTATATCTTAAATATTGCTTTAAGAAGCGTTGCAATAAGCAATTTTGTGCTAAGCGATTTCAGGGTTTTTTTCTTGGATTTGTATTTTACTTTTGGAAAATTTCCATTCTGTATACATTTTTATATGATATGATGTTATGCAGATATTCTCACTAAACATAGAGATTCCAGGGAAAAAATAAAAGAAGAAAAGCTAAATCCAAACCTATTAAGGATGTTTTGAGACCTGCTGAGTCCAGCAGACTCCAGGACCTGGGGATTCCCCCCTTCCTGCCACACACACTCACAGAGGCCACCAACACGGCCAGCCACACAGGCTGCCACAGATGGAGCAATGCCTTTAGCAGCACCCAGGTATAACACTGCCAGAACTCTTACAGACAGCCTCATCCTGTTATTCTTCTCCTGCTGATTAGGATTGAAGTTCATTAGTGAAAACATGCACAACCTCATTCTCTAGATTCACAAACACATCCACGTTCACAGATCCCTTGAACATTAGCATGGTCCCTACATCTACCTAAGATCCGTGCCCAGAACTGAGCCCGCTGACTCAGCCACTGGCTCAGATCTTGAGTCTTTCCAGGTGGAGGTCTCCTCCTGCCTGAGGGCTAGTCCACCTTGAAGTTGCTAGTGAATTACACATATACACACAGTCACAAAGAATTAAATTCACTCGGGAAAGAAAAACAACACCCAGGTCTCTGCAGTTGCTGGCACTTAGACCTCTCACACATACATATGCGTGCTGTCCTCTCTCCCAGCACCAGATTTACGGTCCCTCTGACCCACAGCTCCTTCTCCCATTGCTGGGTCTTAGACCTCCTCACACCCTGGATTCTCCTGTTGCTTATACCTATGGGACCTGCAATCCACAGTTCCTCCTCCAGAGGCTGGCACTTACACTTTTCAACACACGTACAAATACACACCCTGTCCCTCCAGCTGCTGGCAACTAGACCTAGGGGCATTATGACCCGTCATTGATTCTCCAATAGCTGCAATTTAGACCTTGCAGCAAACGTACATAACCACATAAGATAAAGATTGACATTACATAGAAAAAAATAGATAAATGTAGGATCTAATAATCATAGAATCATAGAATCATTAAGGTTGGAAAAGACCTCTAAGATCTTCGAGTCCAACCATCAACCCAACACCACCATGCCCACTAAACCATGTCCCTAAGCTCCACGTCTTTTAAATACTTCCAGGGATGGTGACTCAACCACTTCCCTGGGCAGCCTCTTCCAAGGCCTGACCACTCTTTCAGTAAAGAAATTTCTCCTAATGTCCAACCTAAACCTCTCTTGGCGCAACTTGAGGCCATTTCCTCTTGTCCTATCGCTAGCTACTTGGGAGAAAAATCTAACCTCCTTTCAGGTAGTTGTAGAGCGCGATGAGGTCTCCCCTCAGCCTCCTCTTCTCCAGACTAAACAACCCCAGTTCCCTCAGCCGCTCCTCACAAGACTTGTTCTCCAGGCCCTTCACCAGCTTCGTTGCCCTTCTCTGGACACGCTCCAGCACCTCAATGTCCTTCTTGTAGTGAGGGGCCCAAAACTGAACACAGGATTCGAGGTGCGGCCTCACCAGTGCCGAGTACAGGGGCACGATCACCTCCCTACTCCTGCTGGCCACACTATTTCTGATACAGGCCAGGATGCCATTGGCCTTCTTGGCCACCTGGGCATACTGCCGGCTCACGTTCAGCCAGCTGTCAAGCACCACCCCCAGGTGCTTTTCCTCTGGGCAGCTTTCCAGCCACTCTTCCCCAAGCCTGTGGAGTTGCATGGGGTTGTTGTGGCCGAAGTGCAGGGCCCGGCACTTGGCCTTGTTGAACCTCATACAGTTGGCCTCAGCCCATCGATCCAGCCTGTCCAGGTCCCTCTGCAGAGCCTTCCTACCCTCCAGCAGATCAACACTCCCATCCAGCTTGGTGTCGTCTGCAAACTTACTGAGGGAGCACTCAATCCCCTCATCCAGATCGTTGATAAAGATATTGAACAAGACTGGCCCCAAAACTGAGCCCTGGGGAACACTGCTCGTGGCCGGCCGCCAACTGGATTTAACTCCATTCACCACAACTCTCTGGGCCCGGCCGTCCAGCCAGTTTTTCACCCAGGGAAGAGTGTACCTGTCTAAGCCATGAGCCGCCAGCTTCTCTAGGAGAATGCCGTGGGAGACAAAGGCTTTACTGAAGTCCAGGTAGACCACATCCACAGCCTTTCCCTCCTCCACTAGGCGGGTCACCTGGTCATAGAAGAAGATCAGGCTGGTCAAGCAGGACCTGCCTTCCATGAACCCGTGCTGGCTGGGCCTGATCCCCTGGTTGTCCCGGACATGGCTTGTGAGCGCCCTCAAAACAAACCACTCCATAATCTTCCCCGGCACCGAGGTCAGGCTGACCGGCCTGTAGTTCCTTGGATCCTCCTTCCCGCCCTTCTTGTAGATGGGCGTCACATTGGCGAGCCTCCAGTCGTCCGGGACCTCCCCAGTTAACCAGGACTGCTGGTATATGATGGCGAGCGGCTTGGTAAGCTCCTCTGCCAGCTCCCTCAGTACCCTTGAGTGGATCCCATCCGGCCCCATAGACTTGTGAATGTCCAGGTGGCGTAGGAGGTCATTAACTGCTTCCTCTTGGATTATGGGGGGTTCATCCTGCTCGCCATCCCTGTCTTCCAGCTCAGGGGGTTGAGTACCCTGAGGATAACTGCTCTGACTATTAAAGACTGTGGCAAAGAAGGCGTTAAGTACCTCAGCCTTATCCTCG
This sequence comes from Calonectris borealis, assembly GCF_964195595.1. Taxonomy (NCBI): domain Eukaryota; kingdom Metazoa; phylum Chordata; class Aves; order Procellariiformes; family Procellariidae; genus Calonectris; species Calonectris borealis. The sequence goes on along the minus strand of NC_134313.1, from coordinate 77,182,918 downwards.
TCCTTGGTGGCAATGTTCCCCCCCGCATCCACTAAAGGATGGAGATTCTCCTTGGCTCTCCTTTTGTCATTAATAGACTTGTAAAAGCATTTTTTGTTGTCTCTCACGACAGTGGCCAGGTTGAGTTCTAGCTGGACTTTTGCCTTTCTAATTTCCTCTCTGCATGACCTAACGAGATCCCTGTACTCTTCTTGAGTTGCCTGCCCCGTCTTCCACAAGTGATAAACTCTCCTTTTTTTCCTGAGTCCCAGCCAGAGCTCCCCGTTCAGCCAGGCCGGACGTCTTCCTCGCCCGTTCTTCTTACGGCACATGGGGACAGCCTGCTCCTGTGCCTTTAAGACTTCCTTCTTGAAGAACTTCCAGCCTTCCTGGACCCCTTTGCCCTTCAGGACTGTCTCCCAAGGGACCCTCTCGACCAGTGTCCTGAGTAGGCCAAAGTCTGCCCTCCGGAAGTCCATGGTAGCAGTTTTGCTGGCCCCCATCCTTACTTCACTGAGTATTGAGTATTCTATCATTTCATGGTCGCTAAGCCCAAGCCAGCCTCCGACCACCACATCTCCCACCATTCCTTCTCTGTTTGTGAACAGCAGGTCAAGCGAGGCACCTCCCCTGGTAGGCTCGCTTACCAGCTGCGTCAGGAAGTTATCATCTTCCACACACTCCAGGAACCTCCTCGACTGTTTCCTCTCTGCCGTGTGGTATTTCCAGCAGACATCCGGAAAGTTGAAGTCCCCCACGAGAACAAGGGCTAGTGACTGTGAGACTTCTGCCAGCCTCTGGTAGAATATTCCGTCTGCCTCCTTGTCCTGGTTAGGTGGTCTATAACAGGCTCCCAGCAGGATATCTGCCTTGTTGGCCTTCCCCCTCATTCTTACCCACAAGCACTCTACCTCGTCATCACTACCATTGAGCTCTAAACAGTCAAAGCACTCCCTAACATACAGGGCTACCCCACCACCTCTCCTTCCTCGCCTGTCCCTTCTGAAGAGCTTATAGCCATCCATTGCAGCACTCCAATCATGAGACTCATCCCACCATGTTTCCGTGATGGCGACTAAGTCATAGCTACCTCGCTGCACAATGGCTTCCAGCTCCTCCTGTTTGCTGCCCATGCTGCGTGCATTGGTGTAGAGGCACTTGAGCTGGGCTACCGATTTCTCCCCCGAGATTGGCATGCCACCCCTAGGCTCTTCTCTGTTGAGCTTGGTTTTATCCCCTTCCCCCTCCGAATCTAGTTTAAAGCCCTCTCGATGAGCTCTGCCAACTCATATGCGAGAATCCTTTTCCCCCTGTGAGACAGCTGAACTCCGTCCGTCGCCAGCAGGCCTGGTGCCGTGCAAACCTCCCCATGATCAAAGAAGCCAAAATTCTGTCGATGGCACCAGCCCCTGAGCCACGTGTTGATCCCATGAGTTTTCCTGTTCCCTTTAGTATTCCTCCCTGCGACTGAAGGGATCAAGGAAAACACTACCTGTGCTCCAGATCCTTCCACCAGTCACCCCAGTGCCCTGAAGTCCCTTTTGATCCCTTCGGGACTTCTCTCTGCAACCTCCCCAATGCCAGCCTGTATAACCAGTAGCGGGCAGTAATCGGAGGCCTGTACCAGACCAGGGAGCTTCCTAGCAATGTCCTTAACCCGGGCCCCAGGGAGGCAGCAGACTTCCCTGTAGGATGGGTCTGGCTGGCAAATTGGGCCCTCCGTCCCCCTCAGAAGGGAATCAGTTGATCAGAGGGGGAAAAATAAAGTCATCAAATTCTGTTAATTACCTTTCAGATATTCTTAAAAACTGTATGATAAGAAAAGTAAAGCTTCCATATGTATATAGAAGGTTTGTAGCATTTTGTGCTTAAATACATTGAGGCTTCTGTGCTTTGGTAGAAGTTTCAGGTGAGACACTTGCTTTGCCCATGCAAAATTATTTTCTTGTCTTTCTCTCAGACATACATCAGTTCATGGTCAAAACCTGGTTGCTGTATTGATCCATCAGCCTTTAATTTTACTTTTGGAGATATCTCAAATAATCTCTTCAAACTGCATGGTTACAAAAATAGGTGTGTTAGTGTTCCCTTTGTTCAGCTCTTTGTTTGCATCTTTCCACAGTACAAAGACAGATAAGAGCTTTAGCAACATAAATATACTGTATGAGTAGTATCCTTCATTACTTTCTGATGTTATTGTAATACGACATCATTTCCACATGGAGTATGGAGCATTACGAGCGCAGGGCAGTGATCTAACTGTATACACTAAGCTGTATAGTGTAAGCTGCCTGGAATCAGATATGCTCGACCCACTTACCTTTTTTTTTTTCCCCCAGAATACCAAAACTAGAGATTTACACTATTTGTCCACCAGAAATTTAATGAAATTAAATATCATTAGAAATCTATTGTGCAATTCCTTCATCGTAATTAGAGCCAGACATCATAAAACAAGACCTTACCAAAGGCAGCTGAAGTGTCCATACATTTGAAATTTGGAAAGACATTACATGTTGGGTGGAGGGGAGGGGGGGCGATGACAGATGATGACAGTATGTTCATAATGGGTTGAAACAAAACCACAGATCAGAAAACCCTGAAGTTTACAGTCCTGAAGTGTTCTGGGTATACATTCAACTTACATTGTATTCATGTATTTCTTCAAGTTACTGATACATTTTTTATATTTTTGGGAAGAACTATATGAATTTCTATTACCCAAGTTCTCAACAAGGTCTGTAGCTGCTTATGTAAAACTTAAAATCCACAAAACCAAGCAATATCATTTAAGATAGAGATATTTTTGACAGCTGAAACCTTAAACACTTCAGGAAGTCCATGATTTCTAATTCTGTCAACATCTAAGTATTTCAATGAACTTACCTGTGTGTGCAAACTGCATTTTCCTAACTATAGTCTAACTATACTGTGTTGAAACGTATTTTAAATTAATTTATGACCATTCTAATTGTCATTTTGATTTTGTTAGTTTGTATTTCTCTCTGCACATGGTAGGGTGCGGCTCCACCAATCTATCTCCCTCTCACACTCCCTGATACTCCTTAACCTCTCCACTTCCTCCTTGAGCTCTGCCACCAGGCTGAGCAGATCATCCACCTCGTCACAGCGCACACAGGCGACGTCTCTGCTGCCCTCCGGTACAAGGGACAGGCTCAGGCACTCCCTGCAGCCGGAGACCCGGACAGATGTATGTTTGCGTAGGGGCTCCGTCTGGGTCACCACGTTTCTTCTGGCGTTGGCTTTCGGCCGAGTGGATACCGTGGCCTGTATGTTAATATTTGTGTGTCTGTGTGTTTAATTTATCACTTTCCTTTTTATTTTTTATTTCTTTTATACTGAATAGTGCTTAACTTAATGAACCAGATGCTCTCACATGCCACATATCCTTAGCTATAAGTGCTAGATCTACAGAGGGATTTAGACAAAACTTAGGAAGTTATTTCCTAATTTAGGTGCCTAGTTCAAAATTCACAGTCTAATATTGGAGATATGTCAAATCTCTTGCTGCCTATGATTTTGTCACTAAAACAAGTATCTTATGAATGCATGAAATGGATTGAGGCTAACTTAGAAATAAGTCACATTAAAGTTTTTATTGACTTAAGTTCAGTTTTTCCACAGTCACAAGCATAACTTGGTGCCCAAGATACCAGTACGCTGAGTTCTGCTTAATATTTCTTAGTACTCATTTCCTCCCCCTCCAATATAAGTGTACTAAGCAGATGAACCACATTTTCTTTTTCTCACTCACGAGTTAATATTTAGACAGGCCATGCAAAACACATCAGGAGGTGCTGAGAGGATTATACCAAAAATACTCCTCAGCCTGGTGACGGGGACATTCACTGGGGAGAGAAATGTTCCATTTGATCAAAAAGAAATATTTGTTAAGCTCCACCGAGGTTTTTCTTTTGTAATAATTTCAATTTTGAAGTGACAAATATTGTTTCAAAACAAAAGTGAAAGTATTTCATTTAAAAACGGCGAAGTAATACATTACAATATTTGGAAAGCCTTTACTTTTAACCGAAGTTTGTTTGTTGAATTACATTCCAATTCATCATCATTGTATTTTTTTTTTTTAATTGAAGTTCATTACTAGTTATGCTGTGAAAAACTGCAGCAAGAGAAAAAAAGTGTAAAAATGCTTTGATTTTTCAGATTTCCAGTTAAGTTTACAATACAGGTAAGTGGTCATTTTTTAGCTGTATACTAAGTGCACCTCTTCACTGAGAGATTATAAATCTAGGACTCCACATCAGACATTTTAGTGTACATTGGAATAGACAGAAATTGCATCTGAATGCTTTAACACGGGATTTATGCACTGGAGATGGCCTTCTTTGGTCCTCTCTATTGCAAATGAGCATTGCAAAATACTGTCTGATTACTATATATGCACTTGTTATATGATGGTAGCAGCAGTTGTCAACCTCAGCTACTTCTGTGCTGTGCACTTCACAAATACAGTCTGAAGAGCCATTTCCTGCTCCAAAATGCTTCTGTTTCAAATGCAAAGAACAAATATAACACAGCAAGGAGCAACACATAACATTGAATGTGGTTTTAATTCTCCTAAGTTTAGACTTAGTCAATGGCATAAGAAATTTAATTTGTGCATCTCTGTTTGAACCATGACAGCAAATTGCTAGCAAAGGTGCTTAAAAAGATGCATTCGTAGGGTGTAACTCTACTAATGGATGTCTTTACATAGACAAGCTTAATGACAAATGAGCTTTGGAGAATTGTGTAAAGCCACTTAAGAGGTTACCATTCTGCCCCCAGCTGCCTGCCAAATTCTCTGCTAATTACTATTACCCCCAAATATAGTAGAGCAAGAAGCAAAGTGAGCTGATTCTTTACCCCTAATAAAACTCCATCAGCTGAGTTTTAGACTAAACTCTGTAGCCTATGAAGCATGGTTACAAGCTGGCAACACTTTTTTTGTGCTGTACTTGGAAAGTAATTTCTCACCTAAGGATGAGGCATGAATCTTCAGAGCAGTGCTCAGTATTAACTGCCTGATGTTGTTCAGCTGCATAGTTTCAGTCTTTTCCAAATTATAGCACAGTGGCAGGAGAAACACTGCCTCTACCCTTTTTGATTTAAAAAAAGTCAAAAAACATTGTGAAAAGTTTTGGTTGTTTTCTTTTTCTTTTCATATAAGCATGCCTTTTCCCCTGCCCCGTGTCTTATTTTCCATTATATACTTAGTTTTTGGAACCCCAGTTAACCAAGGTGTTTAAACATGTGCTTAAATCTTAGTGGGTGGACTCAGATCCTTCTAGCTAAATGAACACTTAAATGATTTTCTGACTGCAAAATCAGAGACAATCTGATTGCGAAATCAAGGGACCAGAATCCCTTATGCTCTCAGCCCATTTCCTGAGATAAGCATTTTGTGTCCAAGACATACACTGTTCTGAGACCTAGTGTTTTGATGGGTTTAATGCTCATTCCTCCTGAAGCTTCTTGATTGCAATAGTTCTTCCACTGAAAGTGAAATTCTTTGATAATAGTGATGCTGGAATTTCACTTGCTGTAGGAGATTTCAAACCTTATTTGCTCAGACTTTGGAGATGTAAGTTGTCTTTCACTTTAAGGATCTGTAGTTCCTCAAATCATATCTTTGTATCAGTTGGGCTTCTTGGTGGTACTGTATTGCACACAAAAATTATAGTTGTCGCATTACTAGTGTTGGTAACGACAATGTTATCTGTAGGGCCTTAGCTGATACTCAGTACTGAAAATAAGTTGTCTCATTCAACAGCCATACTACAATTCTATATAAAATGGAAAATATAATAAGACAAGATTGGCCATGGCATTTAATTTTCCATCCATAGAGCAAGATGATGTCTCTGAAAGTGGATTTTATATTCAGTAAAATATATTCCTGAGGAATATTGTGATAATGAGCAGATTTTAAATGAAAAAGGACTGCGTAATGTTATTAATAGCATTCTGATATTAATGTCTATATATAACATCAGTCCCAGAAGTACTAGAATTTTTAGTTTTGTCTGTGAATTTTATCTAGTGAATAAAGACAAATAGGACCTGTGTAGCACTTTAAAGTTATGCCAATATTAAAACCAAAAGCATCAGCTATATGTATGCAGAATTTAAACAAAAAATCAAGGAGCAAGACAAGCATCACATTTAGTGGATGGTAGGTCAGGGAGGAGAAAATCTTGTTTTCCAAAAAGTAATGATCTTTCAACTTTATTAATGCATATCCTTATACTTACAAAGAAGGTCAATTAAATCTAGGCCAGATCCTTTGGTAGTATAAGTTGCAAAATTTAATAGAATCATAGGATCATATATTCTATTTGTTTAAATTCTCCTAAAACATCAAGTCTACATTACAGCACCTGGGGAACTGGGCCATAATTTTACTATTACAAATTTATCAGTAAATAAAAATAACTATTAATAAATGTATAGTTCATCCATGAAAAAAAAACCCAGCTGTGAGTCTGATGTTATTAAAATCAACATGATTTTTACCAAGTATTTCCGAGACTTTCTTTCACTTTGCTGCAGCAAGATTTTTCATTCTTTCATGTTTTTGATAACAAGTTCCATGGTTTTAAACTGTTCTTTGGTGCTCAGTTTTTACCTCTGACAAATTTATGGAAGTCCAAAGCAGAAGAATAGTAGGTTCTTATCACATGATCTATCAATCTTAGAAGCTGACTTTCCCTTAGCAGTGAAAAAAAAAATTGAGAACAGTGCAAACAAAACCTATGTGTAGACTCAAAACAAATTTAAATGTTTCTCTTTCAGTCAGAAAAAAGAACAGTTAAGTTTCAAGAGGTCTATAGAGCAGACAAGTAGTTGTAATGACGTTAATTAATTTAGAAAAGGTGGACCGTAAGTGAAGATAAGATCATGATGCTACTCAAAAACACAGAAGTTGCTGCTGCCTTTAATTTATAGGTTATTGGGTACTGCTATGGAAAACAATTCTGGAAAATGTAAATTAGCATAGTTCTGCTTGTTCTCAAGTGTATTTGATACTGGGCAAATACTATGGTTTGTATAGGAAAAGAGCAGGAAAGAATTAGAGTTAGCTGAATATTTTTTAATAAGCTGTCTCTGAAAGTTTTATTTCTCAATCAGCAATATTGCTTGTAATTTCTTTCTTTTTTAATAACTGCTTTCTAAAGAACATTTTTGCTCAAAAACCTGTAGATCCATTCTGATTAACACAGAAAAAAATACCCTGAAATACTGCTAGACTTCAGTATCTGTTGCATTTGATGCTGAAACAACCTTATCAACCTGTTTATGAACATTTTGAACCTCACTGGTAGGTGCTCTACAGAGTTAAGTCTCTCTATTTTGTATTACAAAGGTGATATTGTTATTAAAGATGTGACATTCTACACTTCTGCCAAAGAGATCCTGCATTCATTTATGATAAGTTAAATACTCTATTTCTGTTATGGAAACTAGCTAACACTTAATTATGTCTCCTGAAAAACCTCATTGGTTTCTGTTCTTATATTTCTATAACATTATTGCTAAAAGCCAATGTATAAGCAATCTAACTTGGGTTATATACCTCCAAGACTGAAATGAGAGGATACTGATACAAGTTCTCACTGCTGATGCTTATGATGCACCTCTGTTATCAATTAAATTAAGACTTTCTATTCTGAGGGCTGTAAAGCAGTTGCTTTCCAAGCACTACTTTTTCTATTGGGGTGCTAGCTCTCTGTCAAGATGATGTCGAATGTAGATGACATCTTGCTGCCACAACATACGGGAAAGAACTCTATAAACTCAGAAAGAGTTCACTTAAAAAGATGCAGACTATATGATTGGCATATCAGTCTCATTTTGGAACTCTTTTTTGGCACATCATTGTGTCATAGTATGTCAGCTGGAGGTGCTCCTAATCAGTATGAATAACAATGGTAGAATAAGTAATGCTAGAGGTACCTCTCCCCCTCCCTTTTTTTTTTTTTAATAAAAACACATCACAAAAACTATTTAAGTATTTTGAGATTAGCCTCCAAAAAGAGTTAAAAGAAAAAAAGCTATAAGACTGCCAAATGCCAGTGTAGTTCTATTTCACTATTTTTGTGCATTATTTTCTAGATGTTACATGAATTGCTGTTTCTAAAGAGGAATTGTAATTCCTATTCCCTCAAATTGTGATGTGCGAAAATGAGTTTATGCTTTCGTAGTTCATAATTATCCTCTGAGAGGGATGGTCAAGGACCAGATCTGAACTGCTGCACTAGCATACAAGTTAACACGCTATGGGAAAAAAACAGAAGTGTGCTCAAGTGGGAGGGTGATGAAAGGATTACATAGGCCAGTGCATGAAGTGTTTAATACAATATATAGGCATGAATCAAAGTCTGACACTCCAAAATATGTAGCTCTGGCAGATGTTTCAAGAGCACTACACCACAGCGAACAAACAGGGAAGAGACCCAGTTGTGAGTCTTTTTTAAATAAATGAGAGAGAAGCAGTGAAGCAAGGCAAATCCTCCATACTCCTCTTCTACCCTCCAGGCTACAAATGTCCCAGAGGCCCAGTACATGTCTCAGTACCTGAAAAATGTCTCAGTACATGAAAAGTAACTCTGAACTTAGGAAAGATCCAACTCATACAAAGAATTTTCACAAAATAGTAAATGTTATGATTCGTATTGAGGTATCCATCGAGTTTGCTTGAGAAACAATGAATCAGCTTTCCGCCTTTTGTTTAACAGGGGTGAGAAGGGGCTTCTACTAGTGATATAAAACTTTACTGTAGAAAGACAAAAATGGGAGATTGAAAAGATTTTGGAATCTGACAATTCCTTTTCTGTTTGGTTATATACAAGCACTGTGGATTGATGCATGAAAATAGAGATTAATTCAAAGCTTTCTGTTACATTGGGTGAGGTTTATTCCAGTGCATTTTAGGCAGCTAAAAAGCAGATATCTAGAGTAAGAGAATCATCTGAGTTCTCTACATAGTCAGTGCTGAGAGAAAGACACCCTTTTCAAAGTCAATCTACTTGATACAGGGTATACAATAAATTGAATAAATCATCATTACAATAGAAAGTCTCTCTACTGACTGTAGCGACAGACCAGCTGATTAGCTTGGGCTAGATAGTTATCTTTTAGAGGGCTAAATTTAGATGGCAAGATTTATACAGTAAGTTCCACTACTTAGAAATATGAGGCAATCTTCCATTAAGAAGACTAGCAGCACAATCAAATTGGTCCCTGGAATTTCTTCCTCTAGTGTATAAATGAGAAGAAACACTATCAGGGTTAAAGTATTAAACTCTTAAACTCTGGCCAAGGCCAACATCAATGCCTATAAATGAGTGCTCTTAAATGCTTTGTATAAGCCCTTTATTTTTGAAACCTAAATCACTCCCTTTAAAGTAATCAGATGTGGCCCTTTAGTAAGTCATAGGAATTGTACTTTGGATCTCTGAGTTTCTTATTCTCTTTTACAGTCTGATTTCCAGGATTTGTACATATCTCTCATTTTCTGACCTTCTTACTTGCTTACCACAAGCTTTTCATAAACATCCTGTGATACACTTGCAGTAGATAGCTTGTTGTTTCAAACCCATATTGTTATTCTGCTTCTTTGTTTGTCATTCTGAAATAGCTTGGTTTTGATAGCTAGCGAAAACGTTTCATAGGATCCCTGCAAGAACAGAAGTCAGATAAGGAATTATAAATTAAGTTTTGGTAAAATGATCCTAGCTGTTATCTCTAGGAAAGAGATAGTACAATAATTATGATTTATGCGTATATAGACCAGTGTTTCTTTTTCTTTTTTTTATGGCACTGGGTCAAAATTCCTGACCATGGACACTTGTATGCCAACAAGTGTGAAGATACTTTTCTATCCTTATCAACAGCCTGAAAAAAAGGACTGTATTCTACTGAAATATTAAATAAATATTAAAGAAAGAGATTGACAGAAAGAACAGTTGGATGGATATAAATGGAGCTCTAGTTAGCACTCCATGCACAGTCTGTGTATGTATATGTTGTTTCAGATTTTTCTGAAGAGTAAAAAATGTTGCAATAACAAACAATGAATAGGATGGTAATAATAATGAGATCAGTCAAGAATATGAAAATTCTGATAGAGACTTTTGCCAATAAGAAAGGCATGCTGTGCTATTCCCCAGCTGATAGAGGAAATGTCAGCACATTTTCAGCATCTGGATCTCTGAAAGCAAAAATATTTTTATTCTGGACATGCTGACGAACTCCTAGTTATACCCATCCTTTTATTCTTAATTGGGCTAATTTTCCCTAATATAATGTTTATCCAGATCATTCTCAAACTTCATAATCAGTAATTGTCTTAAATGCGAAAGGCAAATATGTTGGATAAGGGGGAGGGGTACTGCATATCAAGCTAGATGATTTTCAACATTGTGCATGTTTTGGCTGGGATAGAGTTAATTTTCTTCACAGTAGCTAGTATGGGGCTATGTTTTGGATTTGTGGTGAAAACAATGTTGATAACACAGGGATGTTTTCGTTACTGCTGAGCAGTGCTGACACAGAGTCAAGGCCTTTTCTGCTTCTCACCCCACCCCACCAGCGAGGAGGCTTGGGGTGCACAAGAAGTTGGGAGGGGACACAGCTGGGACAGCTGACCCCAGCTGACCAAAGGGATATTCCATACCATAGGACGTCATGCTCAGCATATAAAACTGGGGGAAGAAGGAGGAAGGGGGGGACATTTGGAGTGATGGCATTCGTCTTCCTAAGTAACCGTTATACGTGATGGAGCCCTGCTTTCCTGCAGATGGCTGAACACCTGCCTGCCTGCCTTGTTTTGCTGTGCTTGCGTGCGCAGCTTTTGCTTTGCCTATTAGACTGTCTTTATCTCAACCCACAAGTTTTCTCACTTTTACCCTTCCGATTCTCTCCCCCATCCCGCTGTGGGTGAGTGAGCGAGCGGTTGTGTGGAGCTTAGTTGCTGGCTGGGGTATGCTGACAAGCATACCCTCCCAAGCTGATTTATCAGTTCTGTTTTCCTCAAATAATAAAGAATGTGTTATATCCCTGCTGCTGAAAAGCAACAGACTAAGTCTTACCCTGGGGGAACATAAAGGAAGTAACTGATTGCAAATGAATTAATCTCTGCTTTTTGTCACTTTTGCAGCACTGGTTGAACCCATTATGAAGATCAGACTCCTAAATCTCTGAAAGTTAAGTTGTCAAAAATGTATTTTCTTTTTCCATTGATAAGTCTGGCTTAAGCTTTCTTTTTCTGAATACCTAGAAAATAGCTACTATTGCCAGAATTTTTTCTGGAAATGGCAGATACGAGAGAAATATTATAGAATATTCTTGAAAAGTAAATATCGATGTGCTCACGCCCTCTGTTCCTGCTCTCTCCCTCCTTCTACCTAAAGAATTTAACCTAGTCTATACATGTAAAACGCGTGAGTATTAACTTCAGTGACCTGAATTTATTTATTCACTAAGTTCATTTAGCAAATTCTTTTCCGCACAATAAAAAAGCTGTATCACCCAAACCAGTGCCCTTATTGCAAGAACTGCTCTGATGTTTGGATATCTCCACCTATCATGACATTATCTTTTGCACCATTTAGGTCTGTTTAACTGACTAAATATTTCTAGTGGGCCAAAATTATGATTCATTCTATTTTTCAAGGCCAACTGACTAGGTATTTGTTAACATTCAGTGATTACTTTTAAACTTCAAATTGCAACTATGAAAAATACTCCTGTAACATTTGGTTTAATTCACTAGCCAAGTCATTTACTACTGATAGCACCAGTTATGCCATATGTCACAAGCTCACTTAAAGTTACTAAGTGAAAAGTTGCAGAAATTATATAAAGTAAATATCCAGTCTAATGTAGACCTGAATAGTGAATGGAAAGTGTGGGTGGAATTGGTGTCAAACCTGAAGAATTCACTTTTAGAAAGGACTGTTTACTTGATCTAGGTTGACAAAAATCTGAATAGATGCTATTTCAAATCAAAAGTACTTTTAGGAAATAGACATCTAGTTATTCAATGATTGTTACTTTTAATTCAGTCTCAAAATTTAGCAGCTATACCCCTCTTCTGGTGTCATGAGATAAGTGAAGAAAACGTTTCTTTCTTGCTTGCTTGAGCTGTCCAGATACACCTAAAGTATATGCATTAGCAGATTATATGAGGATTGCCTGCTATTTAAACTATATATTGCTGTAGCCATAAATATTTTCTGAGTATTCTATGTATTACTCACTTTTTTCTACAATAAGTACTCCTAAGCAATCCTTCATTACCAAGATGAAATAGAATAAAAATCTTTAAACTAATTTTTACTAAGAGAGGGGTTTTGGGGTGGGTTTTTTTGTTTGGTTGGTTTTTGGTTTTGCTGGTTTTTTTTTGTTTTGTTTACATGACACTGTGTAAAAATTATGTGTAATAGCCACATAATAGCTAATCAGAAGCAATCATTTTAGGATCTTCTTCCAGCATATTTCAGTCTGACAGCTTTACAAATTAACTACAGTTATGTTAGGATAATAGTGGTTTTTTTCTCCTTCACAAAAGCATGGAAATTCACAGTTGAAGCTGATAGCTCGTCTTTATTATGCCGCTGCATTTCTACCTAAGGGCGATGTGATACATTAAGTACTCATTTAATCTGATTTTTGAGCTCAATTGATGATTAATCATGAAAAGTGGAATGGACATTTGGGTGGAGCATTGACTAGGATACAGATGACATGAATGACTTTCAGGACTTAGAGACTGAATATACACCTTAAGGAAGGACATTTTACTCCTTTCTAGAGTGTTTCCTCTCCTCCTTCTGCTTAGGTTCTCAGCTTCAGGGACTATCCCCCAATCCAGAGCTGAGCACAATATAACCTGTTTTCAAAGGGAGTGAATGAGATGCTAAGGAAGTTATACATGGTAATAATGACACCATCTATAATAGCATCAGTAGTTACCCACATTAAGAAAAGACATCATTAGTCAAATTTGGTTATCCATAACACAGAAATGGAGTTAACACTGAATTTATTTGGTTTTGGACTGTTGAAATGGTATTTGAGCTGATTTCCAGTGAAACGTCAAACTTGGAAAAAGCTAAATCTGATTTATTGCTCCTAATGATAGTGTGTGAATGAAAGGTGGCTTAAAAGTCTCTAAATATTTTTTTTTCTTTGCACTTTACGTTGTTCTTTTAAAAGGGTAGCTAGTGCTGTTTTTTAGTAACATAGTGTTTTCAGACTTTGAGAAAATCGGATCTGCAGTCTTCCTGAGGCCTTGTCCTGAGAGATAATATCACTCTATCAAAAATAAGAGAAGGGAATGGGAAGTTAGAATGAAGCTCATCCACAAGCCAAGGTGGTAAAAGATAAAAGAAATCCTCAAGGTTCACTGCCTTTTTTAAGAGAAAAAAAAGACATAATTAGAAAATAGTGATATATAAATATTCCATGAAGAGGCATTTTGGCTTTGGAAATACAAGCATGAAGCCAGTAAATAACCAAAGATACAACATTTTAAGTGGTCCCAGTCTAATTTTCACATTTTGGTGCTTGTTGAAGAGTCCATGTTCCTGACCGAGTCAGGGGTAAGTCAGAGGTAAAAACCTTTTATGGACTTCAAAGAAGGTTTGTGTGTGCTTAACTTTTGATACCTAAACTCTTTCATTACCTTGGTCTTTCAGAAAACGCCATATACCAACTAAAGTTCCTTTTGCTAACGTGCATACAGCAACCTAACATTGTACAATGCCTTGGTGTTTATCTCACATCTAGCCACATTAGGATCCAGAAAGAAGATACCTTCCAGGTTAAAAACTTCGGTTTAGTCTGTTAGATGTTCCCTGAGCAAGCCTAACTCTACCTTTTTATTTGTCATAATATAACCAAAGAATAAATCATTTATCTGTGATGTTAACATTCTTGACCTGACTGATTGGATTTTAACCCACCCTCTCCTTAGGCTACCGTAGTAAGCATTCATTATTTCTTCAGTATATTACTAGATATAGGACAAGGTTTGAAAAATGTGGTTCATAAAAGACGTTGACTTAGTAAGACTATAATGCATACAAGTTCCAGATATAACTTGAACAACTCAGTTTCCTAGCAAAAAGTTGCATGCCATGAAGAATTCATTCCCTTTCATCAGAATAATATTTTATGCTTTATCAAAATGTAAGCAAGCAAATATACCTTAATTGGTTTGATGAAATCAGTTTTCTCTGTACTTTTGACTTTGCAGGATAAATGTTTGCTAGGAAGGTGAAAGAGGAAAGAGTTTGGTCCAGCAGCCCACTGATTAGGGTATTCACCTTGGAGGTAAGGTAGGTAGTCAAGTTTCAGTCCCTGTTGCAAATAATATTTATGCACTTGCACAAGCCAGAACACCTTCAGTAAAACCGACTAAGACTGCTCCCAAATCTGCTCTCCAGACACACAAGAAATCTTATCCAGTCTCTTGAAGTAGATGTTTGAACATACAGTCTATACTTTAAAGCATGATGGGAAGGATTTAGTAAGTCCTACTGATTTTTAAATGAATCGATTTTTCCCAACAGTGCATTTTGTGAGAAAGAACAGGACTGGTTCAAGGGCTCTCCTAAAAGAGAAGTTATGTATCTTTGAACTTGGGCAATGCAAAGCCCAGATTTGGATAGCTAGTTCTTTGTAAAGGGCTGTTATGCTTTTTACCATTTTTTTCTAGGATGCAGAAGGTTGTTTGTTTTTTTTTTTTTTTTTTAATTCCAGCAATCTGCTGTGGACTTACAGAGATCCTAGACAGTACTTTGGATTGCAAATTTCATTAAATGACAAATTTGCTCAGGTTGGGGTCTGTGAGGATGAGAATGTGCCTTCCATCTGAAACTAATATCTAACTTCTTTGGCAGAATGACCAATACAAAAAGTACAGTTACAAAATAAATTAAATCATGCACTTGTACAAAAATGATACAGTTATGAGTTTAAAAACAAAAGTCTTTCTGTTCCTGAAAGACTGCTGAGGTTTTTTCACATGCCAGTGGAACTAAGACTTTGCAACAAATATTATAAAAAAGCGAAGACAGAACTACCTGTTTCAAATAGCCAACAGCCTACAAGAAGGAGGCTGAAAGGCAGGTATTCATTTGGGGTGCTGTGCTGGGTTAACCTTGGCTGGCTGCCAGCTGCCCACTCAGCTGCTCTCTCACTCCCCCTCCTCAACAGGACAGGGGGAGAAAATACGATGGAAAAAAAAAAAAACATGGGTTGAGATAAAGACGCAGAGGTTGATTGCTATTTACCATCATGGGCAAAACAGGCTTGGCTTGAAGAAAATTAATTTAATTTATTGTCAATTAAAATAGATTTGGTTAGTGAGAAACAAAGATGAAAAGATTAAAACACCACCTTCCTCCTACATTTCCCAGGTTCAACTTCATTCTTTCACTGCCAGCTCCCCTGCTGTCCCCCTGCCCTGAGTGGTGCAGGGAGGGTAGGTGGGAGTTGTGGTCAGTCCATAACAGTCCCTCTCTGTCACTCCTTCCTTCTCTCATTTTTTGCCCTTTCTTAAATACATTTTCCCAGAGGCGCTACCAGCTTAGCTGATGGGCTCAGCTGCAGCTCCTGACATCTTCCCACAGAGGCCACCCCTCAGCCCCCCCCCGCCCTATGCCATCACCTGGGTACCTGCATCCAATACAGATGCAAATAATTAAGCTGAAAGACCCCCGCATAACTTGGGCGGAGCAAGAGTTTGAATCAGCCTCTTACAGGTGGCCATGGTGCCTGAAGCATTCCTGGGCCTTGTGGGACACACAGCTACCTGTCATGGATCTTTAGGAGATGTTTATTGTTTAAACTTTCTCTCTTTCTTTTTTTTTACAAATTACCCTTTTAGTACTTACATAATGCAATGGATATGGAGGGGTGATACCTCTGATAGGGAAATATGAGGTCGCTGACATTAATAATATTCTTCATTTCAAGATTAAGAGTGGGGAAGCTGACTTGGCTGTCTTAATTAATTCTCCCAATTCACAGGGAAAATGAAGTGCCTAAATTCTGCCTAAAAATCTTAAATGCATGGGGATGTAATCAAAGGAGGTGAAAGGAAAATGTGATTCTTCTGGGATTTCTGTGATCTTTTTATGAACTGGCTTGGATCATTATTTTTAATCTTTCCTTGGAATTTTTAGGTTTTGGGGCATTGTGAAGAGAGTGCAGATCTTCAGTCTGTTTGGCTAAATTTATATTACTTGTTTATTACCTACACTGTCTGAGTATCAATTACTTCCTTGGGATTCTAATTGGAAAAACAATATACTTTAAAATGTGATTTGTTAATGATGCTTAATGCTTTAATGAAGAAACAATCAATACAAAGTCCAGGTTCAGTGTGGAAGTTTTGTTTCCAAGAGCAAAAATGCAATTCTCTTTCTGTGGCAACACCATTTCTTCCTTTACTAAGTTATATTGTTTTCTCCTAGTGAGCAAAAAATGATTTTCTGATATTTTTTAAACCTAGAAACCCAAACAAAAGAACTGAAGGGGATGTGTGTGTGGTGGTGGTTTCAAGAATTTGATAACCAATGGTGTAATGTGCAATAATAGTAATTACTACTGAAACTGGGTTTAAATTAAGTTGAAAATCATTGCTTTTATTTGTGCTACACCTCCCAGTCACTGACAGAGGTGTAAGCGGTGAACTGCCTCAGTGGAACCCAATGGAAGCTTTGGGCATTGAGGGCTGTGCTATGCCATTCCATGTTGCACCTTTGTAATTTCTTTAAGATCTACAACATTTTATCATCTTTCAAGTTAAGTAGGACATTACTAATTCAAGCTCAATGTCCCTTTGGAAACATGATGAGACAAATCTTTCTTTAGTGTAATTTGGCATAGCATCCTGGTATAACACTGTTACTTCCCTGGAGCTAAATTAACTGATTTACCAAAATAGAAAAATGGCCACTGTATTAGTAACAGATAGTGTTCAGCTAATACTGTCTTTCTGTTAGGGTGCTGATTCTTGAAAGCCTAATGTTTATCTGTGATAACATAAAGGCAATGACCTTTTTGTTAAAGAAAACATGAGATTGGCGCAGCCTGGTACAGCACAACTGATTGCAAGTCACAGGTATTTCCATACCAATGAAACATCAATAGAATTTATTCTCTAAGTTTTAGTCTAAGGGCTCCAGGACATACTTCCAGACTTGACATTTTATCTGGCTGTTTTAACAGAAAAGAAAGTGATATTTGGCTATCACAGATACCTGAACCGGTATGGCACACCTGGGAGCTGTATGTGGGCATTGGGTACTCCTGGTTTAACTTCTGCAAGGAAATATAATAGGAAAAAAATTACAAAAAACCTCAATCAAATAGTTTACTTTCATTTGCAACTTTCCAAACGTTACCTAACCTTTGAAAATAACACAGACCTGAGATGCCCAAGATTGCATAAACCACCACAGATGACATGCTTGCACTTAACAGTGTAATTTTTGCCTCTCCAATGTGTCGTGTCCTTAACAGGGACGTTCCTGTTCCCAACGCCCTTGTCATGCCTGTCTCATGTACAAGCCCTTGTGCAGAGAAAACACTGTTCCCCGGGGTTAGCAGCAGCTGTTGGGCCAATGAGCGTCAATGGGATCTCCATAGTGGCTTGGTGACAACCCTTCAATGAGGTGTCAAGCCCCTGGTCTAGACAAGGCAGCTGTCTGACATGCAGGACTACAGGCTGCCCCCAGGCAAGTAAAGACATTTATTTAATACAAAATGTAAGCAAAATGGATAGCTACAGCTATCTCTCACTGTTGTCACAACTATAGCTGTACAAGGTTCCTACACTAGGGCCTGAGTAGCTCCTGCAGGAGGTGACAGCTTTTTTTTTTAATGACAGCTTTTGTTACTGAGATGTACAAGTAGAATTAAAAATTACATTGCTAATGTTGAAATATGTATGTTTATCTTATAAATGCACACATGTAGTTTTGTATGTAATGCTCCTGTGTTTTGGTTTATGCCTATGTGTAAAAACATGCGCTTTTCAACAATTTTCACATCTTCTCAAAGAAGGCCAATTTGTTCCATTAGGAGACATGATTTTATCTAATTTCTTCTGGTTTTGTCTTTTGGGGGGAAAAAACAGAAATTTTGTATGTGTGTGTGTGCGCGCGTGTGCACGTGTGTTTTAGCTCCTTTAAGTTAGTTCAGAGCAGGGGGGAAAGACAGAATGTTATTAAATTCCAAGAAGGCAAGATTATAAATGTTCTACCTGTTTTGAAAGATAGCTTATAAATAAATTAGTACCTTTTCTCTTACTTATAAGGAACATTTCTTTAAAATGTTGTTTAATTGAAAAATCCCAGAATTTTCACATTAGTGTTTTTACTCCCTTGAATCGTATTATGAAGCAGACACTGAATATTATAGTAAAGGAAGTTTTTCAGAATCTGCATTTGCTAATTTGCAGTGCTAATTTTGAGGATCGGGGTGACTGCAGCTTAACAGAGGTGGTGCTGTAGCCATGTTGTCGTAGCCAGGTTCTCTATCTTCCATTTTTCAATGGAAGATCTCCCTCAGTGCAGGCCTCGGGGGAGCTGTTTGGCATGACAGTGTCAGCGAGTGCCTAGGGTCTCCTTAGTGCATGCATTATTGATTTAAAAGACAGTTATAGCTCCTCTGGAATCATTTGGTCTATCCCCATAAATACACCCTTAGGGACGCTAATGCACGCATTACTGGAACAATAGTGTGTAATAGCTGTTCGTTCAGTTTTACACTGCTGATACTGTAGTTGAAAGTGTCATTTGATCTTTAGACAAAGGTAGTTAGAGGATCATTTTACATCTCCAGCACAGAAAGCAGTAGTAGCCTCCTTTTTGTTAAGTCTAAGCTCTGTATTGTCTTAAATCCTGAAAAACCTTAGTGACAAAATCCCGGTGAAAATGAGATAAAATGGACTGGGTTGGGGCAATTTGCTTAGATTGAAGGAATTGTCTTTTTCCCCCCTCCCTCTTTAGGTTGTTGAAGGGCTTTTTCCGAGTTCATCCTGTCTTTTGTCCATGTTCTCAACCAATAATTTTCTCTCTGTTTGTGTCCACATATAATTTGTTTTATTGGGTGTTATTTTTTTGCTATGGACTATATACTTTTATTTTAGAGATAGTAAAGATGCCAGATTGCTATTTCTGAGTATTACATTAACCAAATTTTGAAGTGTAATATGCCATGAAGAACTTAGCTGTAGGAAATCAGTGTTGTTTTAGGGAGAAAACAAATGAAGTCTCAATTCTTATTGTAAATATAGAAGCTAGAGCAGAAGAACTGTGAAGATAGGTGTCTGACATTCACCTCTACAAGAAACGGGGAGTTTATGCAACATTTATGGTATTTATATCAATATAAAAGTAAAAGTGAAACTTAATACTGAACACTTATTTCGGAAGACCAAGGGATATCTTCATCCAATGCTCGAGACAGTTGATCTCAAACTTCCTTCCCCTTTATGTCTTGTTCTAGTCCCCTTCTTGTCACCTTACATTGGTTAAAATACATAATGCTTACAATAATGCTTTGAAAAAGGATTTTCTTCTATAATGTAGAAAAAGAAAGTAAAGACATCTTACAACTCTATGTTGACCAATTACACAAATAATTTTTTCCCCTGACTATCTGTATGAGGAATAAATATCCTGAACATGTAAAATGACTATTGTTCTATTGAGCACTGAAACGAAATACAGAAGAAATCCAAAGTCAATAATTTTTTACCATCTAAACACATGGCTTTTTAAAAAAAAACAACACCCCCCCCCTCAACTGCCCTGAACTAGAAAGCATTTTTTTAGCAGTTTCACCCAGTGGACATAACGGGTGTAACTGCGGTGAGTTGTGATGAAATGAAAGGAAGAGGTTTTGCCTGTACATCTCTGCAGTTCCATGGACTGAAGGATTTGTCCTCCATTGATCTGGAGGATCTGTGAGAACAAAGTCAGACTGATTAAGGGAAAACCTTATTCATTTATGCCAGGCAAACACTGTCATATATTCAAGATGTCTTTCAGTCTTTGGTATTCACATCACATCAAGAAGAAATTATACTGACGTTTTGTAATTTACTTTATAGCAACGTGTAATAACCAACCTTTGAAAGCTTGGTTGGCTTTGGAGGAGAAAAATTAAGAGGGTATAATATAGGCTATTAAAATTAGAGCAGGACAGAGAACAAGAACTTCTTTGCTGTCTAAGCATTCTGATGGATCTGAGATTAAAATAATGAGGAAAAGAAGATTTCTTCTTAAGCTTTGTTGTGCTTTAACTGAAGTGCCTCTTTTCTGACACTGAGTCTACCTGCCACACAACAGCAGCATCCATATTATTAAGCTCTCTTTCCCCCCAAAACCAGACCAGTCTCACCCAAACTAACCACTGGGAAAGTCTATGGCCAAGGCTAACTCCTGCACCTTGCATGGAAGTTTTCTGGGGACATGCCAGTTGGGCAAGCTAAAAATCATGCCATGGACCCTTTTATGAGTTCCTTGACACTGTTAATCTCACCATTGTAGGCACAGAATACACATGCAAAGAAAATCTATACCATGGCCCAGTTGTCTCTGAATTGATGAGATATGATGCTCCCATATGATCAACAGTGGAATTTTTTCCCCATGTGTACCTTCATTCCCTCGGCCATTGCAGGAAGGAAAAAGGCACCCCATGAGCAGTGCTGGGCTGATTTCACAAGAGATCTGCCACTAACAGGAATTAACGTGTGCAGTAAGGGCACTATATCACACCAAGACTTCTACTCAGACTTTTCCCCAACAAACAGTTTTCGAGAAAAATAATGATATAATACTGTATAAATTCAGAGAATTGATTTCATGCTTTCTAATTTGGCTAGTGTAGCATTTCCCTGCTTTTCATTACCCGGACTGGAAACCAAGTGGGAGAATCAGCCTCCTTTTTTTATTTATCATTATAATATCATTGTGAAATAGCATCTGTTATTGGCTTAAGACAAAAAAAAAAGAAATAGGATGTGTTGTTTTGAAATTTTTTGCTTAAAAATGTTGTGGCTAAAAAAGCTTGTTTGCAAGAGCTTTCAATGGGTCTTTAATGAAGTTATTGGTGTCACAGGGATATTTCCGTATTAGTAAGATCAGATATCTAAATGGGTCTTCTGTTTGATTTTTGTGGAGGCCAAATCAAGTAAATAAAAAAGAAAATAAATGTGTAAATAAATGCAGGGAGGAGAACATTAAACTATGAAAAAATAAAGCCTTTAAGATTTTTCTAACCTGGGATTCACCTGCCAGAAATCACATTGACACTAATTACATTACTGATTCAAAATAATGAGATGGATTCTAAATCATCACTAACAAAGTTATGATAATTAATCACCGAGATGTTGAGAATTATAAGCCTTCTTGCCACTCTCATTATTTTTGGGCTCCCTGAAAAGGGAATCTGAGGAGAAAAACCAGTTCATTAAAAGAAATACAAAGTAATAGAGTTGCTTTAATCTATCTTTAACTTTCTAATTAGATTTTTAAAGTCTTCACTATAATGCAATACTTTTCATACATAGGTGAGTGATATTTCCCTGAAAAGCAAAAGTCTCTGTGAGTAATATACACATTATTACAGCAGTGGGACAACAAAAGTACCATAGCTGCCTACTAGAGCAAAATAATGAGATTTAAGTGTCACATCAAGGTTATTTAGGTATTATTCATTAATAATACTACACTTTTTTTTTCATAAATATGACATTTTCAGCATCTTTTTAAGAGTCTGTATACACCTTCCTAAGGCACTATGCATCTAAAAGCAAAACAGATGATTCTTTTTGCTTTATAAAAGTGATTTTTGAACAGGGAAGAACATATTTAACCTTACTGAATCCAGTTCTGCCAACATTATACAAATAAGTGTCTCAGTGAAATCTAAATGACTGTTTCCATGCTAGGATAGACTAGCCAGGATTATAAAAATAAACATATTAGACATAAACTCAAAACTTTGTTAAAGTTTTAAGTACACTTTCAGCACCTGTAATTTTCATAAGAAGTCATGAACAAGAAGGAAGAAAAGTTGACTGCTATATCATATTAACTATGTATTTGAAGACAAAAATCAGGAACAGAAGAATGATGTAATCATGAAAAAAAAATCATCTTTTAGAACATTTAAAAAAGAATGGCATTTTTTTCCTTCTGTCAGCAGCTTCCGAATATTATTCACCATGTAAAGAGAGACATATAATAAAATGCAGTGACCTGAGAAAATGTTTTAGGTTGAATTAGTTTTGATATTTTCTATTAAGATTGGAAGGATTATGAGATGCCAAACTATTGGGAAAGATATTTTGGCATCAGATTCCTTGTGTAAACACGTGTAACTGTTGAAGTCCACATATCAATCCTCTTTTGCATCACTCAAAAGTCTGGGTATTATTTCTATGCTAGACATTTTGGATTGGATCTTAATGACAGTATATATATTTTTGAATTTTATGAATTTTGTATGTTTGAATTGCTCTGGGCCAGTTTAGACATGGCAGTAGGTATTTATTAACGCCCTGTTTCTGAAAAGTAATGGTTGATGGTTTATACCACTGATACCATCTTGAAGATATTCGATATCTTCAAGAAGTCTAGTTTTTCAGTACTTCAAGTGGTTTTTTAATACCTGAATATCTAGAAGCTCTAGCACACAGCACTATTAACAATTTTTCATAATGTAAGTCTAGATAGAGGTAAGCAGCACATGCTGCTGAAGTGATATAAACAGGGAATCAAAGCTTGTTTGGACCTTTTATTACAAATATCATAGGTCCAGTTATAGGTTTGTTTAACCTACGCATTCTAAACTTTGGGTTATCTTCCTTTTGGCAAAGATATATCTGATTCTAACGAGTTCAGGTTTTTGCTGTTAATATTCATGGTCTGTGTTGCTTGTTGGTTTTCCCATTGAAGAAGATTGTCTTTGCTGCATCTGAATTTACAATATTGAGCACCAACTCCTTCCAATATGCATTATGAACTGAAAAGACATTCTTACATTCACCTAAGGTGGACTGACTAAGCGTGGAAATATAATCCTCAGTTTTGTTCTGCAAAACTTCATTCTTCCAAGTAGTTCTGCTGGAGAGGCATCTTCTGTAAGATTCATTTCATTTTTTCTGGGCTATATTAGATGTAGCGATTTAATTTGTTTCACATTCACATCCATTCCGTTTTCTAACTTATTCTATTTATTTAAACCACTCGGTTTTTGAATTTGCACTCAAAAAATTCAACATATCCCATACTCCCTCCAAATGCAAGCTGAATTTAACCATATGAGACCTCTCAATCTTTACAAAACTACTAGAACTAATTATATCCAGCTGCTTCATGCTGGGCATACTGTAAATGAGGACAGCTGTCAGAAACAAACAAACTTCCGTGTACATTTATGTTTCTTTTATTATATTAATGCAAAATATATAATGAGTTTCAGTACAACCCATACCTATGGATTTTGTGAATGTTTGTCTACTTAGAGTTTGGGTTTATTTGTCTTTCACATAAATTTCAGGATCCCTGGGGAGGAAAGAAACATGGAATATATAGAAATTGGATTCATGAAGTGATCCTCAAGAGATATTTAACCTCAGCATCATGCTATCATACCGTATGTCACTTTTATTAGGCTGCAGGAATTTAAACTTTAAGAAATGTACCAGATGACTGGGTCAGAGCATTTCTGAATGATATAATAATTAGAGAGAAAGAAGCAAACAATTGTAGTGAATAATTTATCTGTCCTCTCTTTTGGACTTGTGGGATATCCACCAGATTGCAATTTTTCAGATTTAAGATAAGGTTTACCTCAAGTAAAATGTGACTGATAGATTTTCTTTTCTGGTTGTTTGAGAATGTGAGAAAGATTGACAAGGAAAGAAAAAGGAATGGGATAGATGAGATGCAAATTTCTCAGGGGAGTAATTTATACCATACAGTAATTTATATTAATAATTAATTGATTTTTAAATAATTTATTTATAGTAATTTTACCATGGTATTTACTACACAAGTTTAATAGTAAATTCAGCCACCTGTGTTGAGATTCAGCCTCTGAGAAACCTTTGTGTCTGAAAGTCATGCTCTCTATATATAGTAGAAAGAAAGTTAAGGAATTAAAAGTGAGATTCACAACAATCACCTGGAGGAGTCAGGATTCTTAGAGCTATCCAGCAAAAATCTTTATTTGAAATAAATCAGGAGACACAAGTTTCTAGCCAACAGATATTCCTAAGGAAATATTTTGGTTGATTTGTCATAAGGAATCTAGGTAGGTTAGGGTATGTATCAATACCATCTCTACACCCATTTATTCTTTTTAAATATTCTTGTCTCCAGGGGAATTTTTGTATTTCTTTTATGGATATAGGAAATCCAGGTTCAGGTGCCACTGGGGCATGGTAGGACAGCCAAACCCCTACCTGGTAGGGCATGATGGCCAAGTGGCTGTCACCTAGCAATCGTGTTATCCAGAAACTATGTCTTTACGAGAAACAAATTAAAACTTTATTGATTCAGAATGAACAAATTCAGAAGTGTAGGGGTTTTGGAGGTCCCTTTGGAGAGGGAGACTTAGAGGGACAAATGCATTGGCCTGCTCTATCTGAAATAGTCCTTAAGCGGAGGAGAAGTTCAGAGCTCCTCATTGTCAATGAGTGTTCTAGTTATCAGACTGTTCTACAAAGTACATTGTCACCGTTTTTTTCCTGAAGTTTTGAAATTTTAGTCACCCTGGCACGCATTGTGTGCTGTCTAAGAACATACGCAAAATTAATCTACAGAGGAATTTAGGCAGAGAAATACCTCTGGAGCCCCATCCACGTGCCAAATGCCAAGACTGAATCAGTGGGAGAAATACAGATCCCTGAATCAGAAGTGAAGCACTCAAGTTTTGAGTTAAGATGCTGAAATGGAGAGGGGTCTAAATCAAAACTGTGGGCATAGGGATGTTTGAAGGTGTTTGAAAGGCAACCCTGGAGGAGGATCTGAATGTTGAAGCCAGCCTTTACAATGAACTATGCTAAACTTTTGTGATTCAATTGAATAATATTGTACTGAGGGTATTGTATTAATCAATGATTTTCTTTTTTTTTTTCCTCAGGTTAAATAAAAATGCTACTTGTATTTCTCTGCTAATTAATCTGTACCCAAAAGAGATGATCTATTTTAATTGCTTTCCAGAAGATAATGTTTGTTTTTCTTTGCCATACACTTAACAAACAACCTTTCTACTTTTGTCTCTCTCTTAGGGCACATTCACAAAAAGATAATGCATCTCTACAAATTATTTGGCAGCTGGTGGTGGAATATAATAAGTCCATTAAATTAAGAAACAGCTCACCAATATTTTTTTTTTCTAAATTACACTATAAAAAAAGGAGTAACTGTTCGTGAAGCAGGGGTTTTGCTCACAAACAATTAAGGGTTATGAGAATGGTGGCAGTCTGTGTTCAAGGCCTTAACTGCACCCAAACAAATGATTTTCTTTAGTTCTGCTTCACAACAGGAAGTCACTTTTATAGGATAAATGTGCTCAGGGTAAAACATACTGAATCTCAGCAAACTGATTTGTGAAGACATAAAGCTACCTTAGACAGTGGAAATTTAAGAGATTATTCAGGGCAAGTTGGAGCAGACAGCAGGCAGTGGTTTTGAGCAAAAAATATAAGAAGGGTGTTTCCACTGGAGATTTAGAATTCGTTTCCATAATGACACAATTCTGACATATGTGGTGCTTTTGTGCTATCATGCATCTGAAACAACACTGTGCCAGAAAACTGTCAGGTTTCCCCTCCAAAAAAAAGAGAAATACAAACTAACAAAATCAAAATGACAATTAGAATGGTCATAAATTAATTTAAAATACGTTTCAACACAGTATAGTTAGACTATAGTTAGGAAAATGCAGTTTGCACACACAGGTAAGTTCATTGAAATACTTAGATGTTGACAGAATTAGAAATCATGGACTTCCTGAAGTGTTTAAGGTTTCAGCTGTCAAAAATATCTCTATCTTAAATGATATTGCTTGGTTTTGTGGATTTTAAGTTTTACATAAGCAGCTACAGACCTTGTTGAGAACTTGGGTAATAGAAATTCATATAGTTCTTCCCAAAAATATAAAAAATGTATCAGTAACTTGAAGAAATACATGAATACAATGTAAGTTGAATGTATACCCAGAACACTTCAGGACTGTAAACTTCAGGGTTTTCTGATCTGTGGTTTTGTTTCAACCCATTATGAACATACTGTCATCATCTGTCATCGCCCCCCCTCCCCTCCACCCAACATGTAATGTCTTTCCAAATTTCAAATGTATGGACACTTCAGCTGCCTTTGGTAAGGTCTTGTTTTATGATGTCTGGCTCTAATTACGATGAAGGAATTGCACAATAGATTTCTAATGATATTTAATTTCATTAAATTTCTGGTGGACAAATAGTGTAAATCTCTAGTTTTGGTATTCTGGGGGAAAAAAAAAAAAGGTAAGTGGGTCGAGCATATCTGATTCCAGGCAGCTTACACTATACAGCTTAGTGTATACAGTTAGATCACTGCCCTGCGCTCGTAATGCTCCATACTCCATGTGGAAATGATGTCGTATTACAATAACATCAGAAAGTAATGAAGGATACTACTCATACAGTATATTTATGTTGCTAAAGCTCTTATCTGTCTTTGTACTGTGGAAAGATGCAAACAAAGAGCTGAACAAAGGGAACACTAACACACCTATTTTTGTAACCATGCAGTTTGAAGAGATTATTTGAGATATCTCCAAAAGTAAAATTAAAGGCTGATGGATCAATACAGCAACCAGGTTTTGACCATGAACTGATGTATGTCTGAGAGAAAGACAAGAAAATAATTTTGCATGGGCAAAGCAAGTGTCTCACCTGAAACTTCTACCAAAGCACAGAAGCCTCAATGTATTTAAGCACAAAATGCTACAAACCTTCTATATACATATGGAAGCTTTACTTTTCTTATCATACAGTTTTTAAGAATATCTGAAAGGTAATTAACAGAATTTGATGACTTTATTTTTCCCCCTCTGGTCAGCTAGAAGAGATGCATTTCCATATCAGTAACAAACCAAACCCTTAAACTGGAGTACTTTGAGGCACAGATACAATTTATCCTGTCGTAAGGAAAAAAAAGGAAAAAAACCAAACGCATAACAATTTTAGCCCCAGTTGTCTTATGGGCTTGTAATTTTCTATCATTCTCTTTTCCCTTTTAGAAATGAATTATAGATGCTTAGATAAAAGAAAAGCTAACAGAGTCTTCTTTTGTTACAATGTTCTTGTTGGCAGAAGGAAGAACCGAGGAAGTTGGCTTGGATTGTGTACAATTTCAAATAATGGGAGGTTGAAAGAATTAGTGTAAATAATCCAAATATAGCCTCCATGAGCTGTTTATCCCAGGTTTGTTTCACCTTTCCCAATATCCTCCTTTCCTTTATCCTGTACAAGTGCTATGACATTGTGTTTTAGTTGGTACCTTTTGTTGTTAGCTCTAGTAATTCTTTGTAAAATTATTGATTTATCTTTATTAACTTAGTGTCACTGATGTTCATCACTGATAACTCACAAGGAAATGAAGAACGGCAAATATTTAAAGCAAATGTATGCTGAATTTTCGGGGTAAAAACCCAGAAGTTTTTGCAATCCATTTTTAGAAATTAATGTTATGAAAAGTAACACTTAAATTCCAGATTGAAAAAGTATTCATATATGTTAAGTTCTTTCAAATTTCATGGGAGATGCTTTATTCAGCTTGGACTAGTTGTCTTTTTATACTCTTTGGAGATAGAAAATAGTTTCCTATTGCATGGATATGATTGCATATATCCCTATTGTATGTGGTATACACTTACTTAACATGTTTTTTCTAGTATATTGCTCTATATAAGAGCTCCATCACAAAGATGATTGATAGTCCATGTTGTGTTACTTCCTTCTGTCTCTACTATAAGCCTGTATGCTACTTTTTCAGTATTTGAATAGTATAAAAAATATTCTATTTTTCTTAACTTCCATTGCACTATCTAATTTCTAGTGACACTGGGATGATCTGTGGCCTCTCCCTGCCTTCATGAGTCCAGTCATGCAAAGGAATACTTCTCAATGAAATGAATTGTAAGATTCAAATGTTCAAAAGAATTTCAGGCAGAGAAAAATACCAGGCATGGGAAATTTCACCAAAGTATGAACATCCAGGAAATTCATTTATAACAAAGTTAGGAATTAAATTTTGAAAATGGGAAGCTGGTTATACTCCAACCTACAAAAAATGCCAGAAATGGAATACAACCGAACGCAAAATTCTCAGTGAATTTTTTGATTTATCTTTAATGAAATAGATTTTGTGGCAACTAAATACCAGCAAATTACTCACATTATATGAAGGAACAAGCAAAGAGAATGCACAGAGCTCCTTTGTCCTTCTCAAACTGCCTCCTGCATGGCTTGAGGTATAAGGAAGAGAAAACACTTTGATGCTATACGAATTGGACAGCGCCAGTGCATAATCACTATTCTATACCATAAAGACTACTATGTCTTTCAGAGACAGTATTTTTCTCAGTGTCTGGAGATAAAGTAGCTCAGGACTATTGGCAAACGTAGTTAGATCAAGCTCTGAATGTGTTCATTTGAATATAATATAGGATCTGTATTTGTCTGAGTACCTGACTGCTGCAAGCAGAAAACAGAGTTGGCCATCCTCTTTCCAGTGACTGCATTCTCCTGCCCCTCAGGAGATGTACAGTATGTGTGCTAGTCATTTATTCATTACATTAAGAGGCCTGTGGTACATTTGTAGGGAAATAAGAATACCTGTAGGGAAATAAGAATACCTGTAGGGAAATAAGAGGACTCCTACCACCCCTGAGATTCTCTTTCTAAGAAGCTGAGGAGTGGAGGCAGCAAGGGACTAGCTTTGGGAGCAGGTATTACTTTCACATTCACACTTGTTCTAGGTACTACCTTGGAGCTTAATGCAGGAAGTAGTGTACTTTGCCAGAGCTCTATTTAGAGTAAGAATTCATGACAAGCTGCACAGGCAAATTGGGTCCCAAGAGTGCACCAGACTGGCTTTGGGTTAGAAATAAGCCCTTGATTAACTTCTTGTAGTGACCTCTTCCTTTGTTTACTAGCTTAACGCAAGACTTCGTCTCACCTCTGCACAGTTTTATTCAGCTTCAATATATTGCTCGCTAGCACTGCTGAAATTACAAATAGGACAATATTAGCATAAAGCATAAGATGACATGCTTGAAAACCGGTAGCAGAGAACAAAATACTGAAAATGAACTTCAGAATCATGGAGCCGGAAAATTTTCTGCTTTGACCACAAGGAAACCCTAGCCTTTGGGAGCAAAATAGACATTTTAGGAAAAAAAAACAAAAACAAAAACAAAAACAAAACCAAAACCAAAACAAACAAACAAAAAAACCAAAATCCCCACCCAACAAGCAGACAATTCAGAACCTGTTTCAGCAGGAACAGTTCCTAAACTAAAGAGGGCTTATTAAACCCAATATGGAAAGTATTGCTGCATAAGAATACTATACATATTTCTCCAGGTTCCCTTTATTAATATAAAAGGAAGACCCTTGGGCAAAAAGCATATGCTGATGATTCATAGGTTTCTGGGAAAGGCAGGGGAGTGTTATCACTGATTTGAATCAATTGTTGAGGAAGAGAGACAGAACTGTCCAGAGTTAATCAGGAATTAATACTGTAATGCAGTTCCTAGAAGAGGCTATGTATCATTTGACTGCCTCTGCAGCATAACTGAGGCATTGGTATATCCAAAGCAAGCTTCGTTTAGAACATATCAGACGAGTATCAGTGATGGATAGCTGTTTCAGTAGTTTCACAGTGCAAAGACAAACAACAGAGCTTCATGTATATTAATCCCCTTAGCAAAAGCAATGCTGGCATCAGAAGATGGCACTATCATCAGAAGAAAGGACAGCAAATCCATCAGATGGTTGTAGTGAAGTCAAATTAATAGGGGAGAAAACAGAAGACCTGATAGGTGAAGTATGAAATGGGGAAAAAATGAGATAGATCTCTAATGGTATCAAAGATATAAAGATTTAATATTGATTTACTGTCAAATGATGTACAAGTTTCTCGCAGTGTTTTGTACTTAAATGGGTATTTCTGAGTCCAAACCATGTGACAAATAAGCACATATTTTTCAAACACACCATGGTGTGATCCTGCTTCTAGTGCAGTGAAAAAGATTATGTTTAATGGCCTCACACAAACATGACAGTGTCTCATTTATTTAAGTGCAATAAAGATAGAAACCTGAAATGAGGCTAGAAGGAGATAAATTCAAACCAAGCAAAATAAAAGTTATTCTCTCTATATGTAAGTAAGGCAAGGAACTCATTCCTGCAGGACAATGTGGGTACTACATGTTTTCAAGACTTCAAAAAGCACCTAACAAGTTTGCTGAAGAAAATCCATGATACATCTCTAATTACAAGAACATGACCTGTGATTTAAGAAATCTTTGAACTGCAGATGGATGTAACCCAGGATGCTGTTGCGGACAAGTATTGCTACCTACCTGTTCGGTTCCTAATGTCTTCTACAAGTTTCTGCTATTTGCTATCATCAAAGAACGGATACTATGTTTGATGGGCCTTTCATCTGATGTAATGAAGCTGGTTTTAAGTTCCTCTATACCATAAGTGATACCTTCCAAAATATGCCAATACCCTAAGACACTATCAATGAAGTCTGTAGTAGACAAAAAAAGACATTCCAATTTGTAATAAGGACAGGGATATATGAAGTAATTCTCTGAAGTACTAAGGACTTTCCATAGTTAAGACCTAGCAGTTCACCCAACAAATTAACTAGGTGTTTTAATACTGATTATACTTGCAACAGCATCGAGCCCCTGCTTGCTACTACTGTAACTAAGGAATATGGTATCATACAGTTAACTGTGGAATGCAACAAAGGACAAGAGAAAACCTAGTGGTAAATGTCCGTCAGAGAGAAAAAGAATAAGGGCTTCCCAGGCCAAAGATTATAATTCTACAGAGACTATTTTGATACTGCTTCCCAGGTGATTATGATAGCCGAGCCTGTGGTTTTTTTTCCCCAGTGATGGGCCAGAAGAAATTCCCTTTTCCTTCTTTTTTCCTCTGTTATAAATGAAGGAAGCCTTCCTTTAAAAAAAGTCAGCGCTGGTTGATTTTCTGGTGATGCTTGGTGCTTGGATTACCCAAAGGAGGTACTACCTGGTAGGTAGTAGCAAATTGACTATGGCACAGAATCAGTTACTGTGCCTGCAACCAAGGATCCACCTGCTATGCTAGTTGTTTCTACCAAGAGGGACTCCTACTGTTACAGTGTATCTACCACAGTGTGAACATCTGAATTTACTCTTTCCTCATATTTTGGTAATTGCTGTTGTATGTCTGATAAATCTTGTACAAGCTGTGAAACCTTGAACTGAGAAACTAGTAGAGTTGTAAGAATATACCTAACTGGGCTTAATTCTCTAGCTAACTCTGTGTTGCTCTGTGACCAATCATGCATTTTAACCAGACAGCTGCCAGAGCCATATGTCATATTTGTATTCATTTTCCTATAACATAAAGTATTGCCCTTCATTGTTGTCTGAGAGGACATGTGGCCTAGAATCACTTCCCTTGGTTTGGTGCCCCAGGAAATCTCTGCATATTGTTTTAAAATGACAGTTTTTAACCCTTTCATTTGATTGGATATTCAAATGGAAAATGAAACTGCAGCCTTCACTTATCTTTGAAAGTTAATAATCAAGACAGCTAATAGTGCTTATGTCACACCTTTCAGTTCAAAGCCTCAAGATGGTACCAGAATTCGAACTCAGGACTCCATTTTTTTTCTAGAGTAATAGCATCATGTAACGTATATATGGTTTCAGACATTTCCTTGTATCTATACAATATTTGGTCATTTGATTTGTTTTTCTGAGAGTAGTTTCTTTCTCATGCTTATTTTTCTGTTTCTTAGCATCACATTCACCCACAGGCTTGCCCACAGCAATTCTGAATCTTTGAGAACATAAATTGAAAAGATGTAACTGTATCTGTTCAATCAATTTTATGGGTTATATATAGTTAAGAAGGGAGAAGGCCTTTTGGACTGTTGAAAATGTCCTTGATAATATGAAGCTCACACTACTATTTTTAAGTCATTTTTTTCAGCACTATGAATGTAGCAGAGCACTGAACATGGATATTGTAGGGATGATGTTATCACTTAGGATGTTGGTAACTGAAAAGCATATGCTGGGTGGGCTACATCGATCTTCCATGTCCTTCTATAGAAAGAATCCTTCTGTGACTGTGTTTCAGGTAGTAATTAAGCTAAGCACATTCTTTTGCTCAATATATTGTCTGAATTCTACTTCTTTTTTATATTTATTAATATACTTTAGGAGAACAACTTAAGCTGTTTCTAACATGTGAAGTGAATCTGGTTGGTTGGTTACTGATAGGGACCATGTAATAATACGTTAGCAAAATAGCACAAGTAGGAGGGCTAAAGTGAGATGTAAGAGGATATGAAAGATGGGGCTGTTTCTGAAGTTTGTTTGTATATATGGAATATAGGCTCGGCTTTTGGTTTGACACATTATAAATACAACACAGGGAATATTCAGAAGTGCCCTTTGGTTTGTATCCATTTGTAATGAAATATAGAAATGCAAATGAAATAAAAAAAGAAATCAAGCTACATATTCTGCTGTCCTGTGAGACAGATGAACATGACTTCTGCATTTATTTTATTATGGACACAAACAAACCAACAAATGAATTCTTTGAGTCTTAAAAGTGCTACAGATGGTATTGTAATTCCTTAGACACATAATAGAGTTTTATACATGACAGACGGTAAATATTGAGTGTCCATACTGGCTCTGCTCAATTAATCTTGTTGGTCTGTTCAAATTAAAAGTAGTTCTAGACTCCTTCTTGCATCACTCAGATGGCCATTTGATTATAAAAGATAGAAAAGCATATATTCATATAGAGATGGATATAGAATACTAAACCTATGAAGCACAATAGGCAGTCTGGTGAAGGGGATATTTGTCATATGTGGCTTAAGGTCCCTGCCCTGTGAGGTTATAGCAGGAAAGGAAGTGCAGTTATGGTTAAAGCATTAGGAGAACACATAATGTGGGCAAAAAAGTGGCTTTGGAAGTGTTTTACACTGTGGGAAACATTATAATGGGGATGATGGCTATATTACAGCTCTGAACTTGCCTTGGGGGAAAGATAGCTAGCAAAAATCAATGTGATTAAGGGATGACCTGCCAACATCTTTTTTGGTCCTTGGAAAGGAAAAGGCCTTTTCTACATTCGATAAAATGTGTAGATATGGATCTATATAGTAAATTATTTGCTTAGGAAGCAAGAAGTAGTAGTAATCTACTCTGCAGGTGAATTTATTATTCTGTATCATGTCTTCAGCTGTTATTCACATATCAGAAATATTCTCACCCTGTAGTGTATAATTAGTAGAATCAGAATATAATAAAAACTCCAACCAAAACCCCCACAACTACAGGATTTGCATATTTAATTGAAGCATACATATTTAGTGGGACAATGATTTGATCAGTGACAGGAGGAAATTAATATTATACTCAGGATATGTAATGTCACCATGACTCTTAACTGAGAGTCTTTAAAGCAAAGTTGTGGCTGTAGGAACACTGGTAGTTTACCTCCTGAATGCTTTAGTTCAGAAAGAAACTAGTGCTCAAAGACTTTCTTTAGAACGGATAACTTCACTTTCTTTAATATCTAATTTAGACTACCTGGCTTGCCATGAAGATAAATGTCTAGGATCCCAGACATTTTTATGCTATATACTAATTACAGTATACTGAGCGATGTTTGACACGCTTGTATTTGTGGGGCTGAGAATGTACATGGGACCATGTTGCAACCCAGCACCTTAGGGAGACTTGGGGAGATGTTGATGTGCTCCTTCAGCCTTGCTACATTTTCCAACAGGCTGTGAGGGAGTGATGGGTTGCCCTAAGCATGTTCCTGGTGTGAAAGGTTGGGGGGTTAGCACTCTTGCGCTTGCCAAGAGATGTTAGGGCACTTCATCTTGATTAAGCCCTTGTGACCCAGTAAGACTATTCACATGGCTATAAAAAAACCCCTTAATTTTCTCTCTTCAACTCTTCTACTGAAAAAAAGTTTCTCCAGAGCAATTTTTATTCAGCACATGTTGCATGCATTTAGCAGTAATAATGACTGGTAAGACTGAGTTTTCAAGCTTTGTGGCAACAATTAACATTAAAAATATAAACAAATATTAATCTGTAAATCACTATAAACCAGAGAGAGAGAAAGAGGCAGAGACAGAGAGACAGAGTCTCAGATCCAAATGGGGGTTTGAATTTAACTGAAAAGGCAGAACATATGGTCTAAGATGCATGAAGTTTAATCTGATCATCTTGTTTTTCCTAGTTGTTTTTTTTTTTTCCTATGAACTATGTTTAAATATTTAAGTTGAATATTAGCCAGAAATAAGTCTTCTTCTAGTTTTACTTTGATGGAAAACCTGTATACACAATAAATGCAAAATGATTGACATACCAGAAAACAACTCTGCTTATTACTCTCTAATATTGTTGTTCTGGGAATATTTTGTAGCAAAATCATAGAATCATAGAATCATAGAATAGAATCATAGAATCATTAAGGTTGGAAAAGACCTGTAAGATCATTGAATCCAACCATCAACCCAACACCACCATGCCCTCTAAACCATGTCCCTAAGCACCACATCTACATGTCTTTTAAATACTTCCAGGGATGGTGACTCCACCACTTCCCTGGGCAGCCTGTTCCAAGGCCTGACCACTCTTGCAGTAAAGAAATTTCTCCTAATGTCCAATCTAAACCTCCCTTGGTGCAACTTGAGGCCATTTCCTCTCGTCCTGTTGCTAGTTATTTGGGAGAAGAGACCAACACCCACCTCGCTACAGCCTCCTTTCAGGTAGTTGTAGAGCGCGATGAGGTCTCCCCTCAGCCTCCTCTTCTCCAGACTAAACAACCCCAGTTCCCTCAGCCGCTCCTCATAAGACTTGTTCTCCAGGCCCTTCACCAGCTTCGTTGCCCTTCTCTGGACACGCTCCAGCACCTCAATGTCCTTCTTGTAGTGAGGGGCCCAAAACTGAACACAGTATTCGAGGTGCAGCCTCACCAGTGCCGAGTACAGGGGCACGATCACTTCCCTACTCCTGCTGGCCACACTATTTCTGATACAGGCCAGGATGCCGTTGGCCTTCTTGGCTACCTGGGCACACTGCTGGCACATGTTCAGCCGGCTGTCAACCAGCACCCCCAGGTCCTTTTCTACCAGTCACCTTTCCAGCCACTCTTCCCCAAGCCTGTAGCATTGCATGGGGTTGTTGTGGCCGAAGTGCAGGACCTGGCACTTGGCCTTGTTGAACCTCATACAGTTGGCCTCGGCCCATCGATCCAGCCTGTCCAGGTCCCTCTGCAGAGCCTTCCTACCTTCCAGCAGATCAACACTCCCACCCAGCTTGGTGTCGTCTGCAAACTTACTGAGGGAGCACTTGATCCCCTCATCCAGATCGTTGATAAAGATATTGAACAAGACTGGCCCCAAAACTGAGCCCTGGGGAACACCGCTCGTGGCCGGCCGCCAACTGGATTTAACTCCGTTCACCACAACTCTCTGGGCCCGGC
The DNA here is from genome assembly GCF_964195595.1 of Calonectris borealis. NCBI lineage: Eukaryota > Metazoa > Chordata > Aves > Procellariiformes > Procellariidae > Calonectris > Calonectris borealis. Next base: position 77,147,076 of record NC_134313.1, on the reverse strand, counting down.
TGTCCAGCCAGTTTTTTACCCAGTGAAGAGTGCACCTGTCTAAGCTGTGAGTCCCTGAGTCTTGCAGTGAGTTCTTGCGGTCCTTTCTTATCTTTTTTTTATGCTGCATGTCTAAGCTTTAGTAAAATTTTCCTTGCATGTCTACAACATGAAACTTTCTTAAAATATTACTGAAGTAATTCGCAGAGCTTCATGACAGAGATGGGGAAGACAATGTTGTAGCGGCCGTGTGCGTGTGCATTCTTGATAGATTCTTGTTCATTATTTAGAATGACCCACAGCTCCCCAAAGCCAGCACGCTCAGTTTACTGATTAAAAAATTCCAAATAATCATACTTTTCACCAAAATATTTGTGTTTAGGTGGATATATTTATATGTAAGTATGTATTTTAAAAATATATACATCTTTTTTAATATATATTTATGTATTCAAGCATCTGACAGTACATATGCATATATATACATTTGTATACAACCATGTGCAGTAAAAAACAACTGCAAATATGTCATGATTCACGTTTCACTTAGGCTCTACTCAGGTTTAAAATACTGTTAAAATTGGTTTTGATTCTCTCTTCTTAATGCCGATCCCGACTGGTGCTGTGACGGAGCAGAAAAAGTCAGAGAAGTGTAACAGATAAATTTTACTGAACTGTTGAAATCTCAGAAAATGTTTGCATTAAGTTTTGGGTGATGTTTTTTGTATTATAACTGGTTATCACCATGCAACAAACGTTCCAGCTGTTCTGAATTTTACATGAACTCTGACCAGTGCTCATTCATGACTTCATAATTATCTTCTTCATTCTCTCTTCACAACTTAAGTAAAGAGTCAGTTCATAAAGGGCAAGTAATGTAGCAATGCAGAGCTAAGATCAGCTTAACTTTTAAGGTGCTACTGCTTACTGGAAGTTACAACCCAAGTCAGGTACCTATATAGATACAGGATGTGGAAAGCGTGAAAAAAGCATCATATCCATTGGAAAAGAGAAAAAAATGACCCAACTATAGAGATTAGTCATGAATAACCGTTCAAATAAATGTTTAAAATTTCTATACCATGTGAAATATTTTCAAAATGAGATATGGATAGAGATCTGCCCAAACAGCTTTGTGGACAGGTTGGTGGGTTTTCAAGTTTCCTCTGATAGAACATAAGGTTCCCAAGTCCCAGAAAAATGCTATAGAGTGTGGTCTAGTGGGGAAAAAAAAAAAAAAGGATGACAATGGTCACCATGACTTCCTCTGTGTTCTGGCTGCATCTCCTGTAGCTGCTGACAACATCTCTAAGGACTGCCGGGGTGGAGGAAGACCTACCTTATGAATAGATGCTGTAGAATGGAACATTTGTTGAGTTGCTGATCACCATTAGGTCGTAGAAAGTTGCAAACATGCTCAAGGAGAAAAATTTTAAATCATTATATGCTTTATGGTAAAAAAAATGCTAGTAGACACCCAGTGGGATGACTACATAACAAGCTTAAAACAAATAAAAGGAAATACTTTTCCCCACAAAAGTCATAACTATAGCTCACCAAAATATAAACAGAGGCAAAAATGGATTTTGCAATATAAGTCAATTAATCTGGATTTCATTTGAGTTCAAATACAAACTCGATCACAAGAAATCCCTATTACTTTGGGTGGCTGGAAGTGGCAGCAGCAAGTATATCAGGAAAAAAAGTTTATTCTTAATCTTATGTCCTTTTATGTTCATGTATGAACTTATGGTCAGTGAGAATAACCAAGGTGTGACAATGAAGTTCATTACACTTTCTTGCAACACAGTGTATTTTTTGCATGACACTTCTCCAGTTAAATGTTAGGTTATATGATAGAAGGCTTGTCTCCATGCACACAAAGGAACACCAAGGCACAACAGCAAGTGGGAAAACCCAGCCAAAGGGTCCCAGGGCTGCCCTAGGGGAGCCATCAGCCCCTTGTCAGGGATGGCACCCATCACTGTGAGTGCCATCAATGGGAATGGTGCTCTGCAACACCTTTCAGATTGAGGGGGGGTCACAGCCTGGGGGTATAGGATTTACTATAGGATGCGTCTTGGGATTATACAGGACATTACGGGATGTTTAGGGGAGGAATCAAAGGTGGGGAAAGGGAGAGAGGGATGAAGAAGGTTTGGGGGGAAGAAGGGTGTGAAAATAGAGAAGTGATAAAAGCAACCGGTTGTGTGTAAGAAGGTTGCTTGTTGGTACACCTACCTGGCCATGCCCTGCATCTGATCAGCGCTGTCTGCCCTGTCTTATTGTTAAATTCCATTTCTAACTTTTCCCTGGGTGAGGGATTCGCTACCCTGAGTGCATGTGTGTGTATAGGGGTCCGAGTGCCAGAAACTGGGATTACACCATGGCCATAGAGACCTGTACGTCTGTGGTGCCAGCACTGGACTGAGTGCCCCCAACAGGAGGGGTGACCATGGGTTATCGGGGCCACAGGCCTGTGGTGCCAGCAGCTAGAGAGACTGGCGTGTGTCCATATTGTGTGGCTACTTGTCAGTGTGCGATCACTAGTGAATATCAGGCAGAATTAGCCAGCGAGTGGCTTGGAAGCCAGGTGTTGGAGTGACAATTAATCTGGCATGGATGCTGGACAGACCAGAGGGCCTGTGAGTTGGCTGCTGGATGGACCAGGAGGTCCAAGCCTGAGAGACCTCTTTGCATGTGTGTGTCCCTGTGTGAAGCAGCTGAAGGCGAGAGGACCCAAGGCTCAGTTACTCAGTAGACTGAGTGTCTAAGGCCAGTTAGCAGAGGTATCTGCATTATACATATGCATGTATTTCCCACTAATGGATCTTCATCATGATCAGCCAGAGGAGGGACCAGGATGATGCTTTTGGTGCTGTTCACATTAGCCCAAGTGCTGAGAGTTTCTGTGTTGATCATGTCGGCCATACTCACCCGTGCTGTTTATGTGTGTTTGTGTCTGAGTGCCTATTGGGAATACCTGCTCAGCTCTACTGCTGGCTGGACCTTGGGCCATGGGGTTGTGGCAGCCTTGCCTCTATGAGGCTACCAGATTCAGTGACTCCTAACACTTAATATTTCATGGAAGCCTTTGGGAAAATAAAAATATATAACTATGCTCTGCTTTACTTATTGTATCAAATCTGAGGGAAAATGACAGGGTTCCTGTCATGTTCATATCAGTGCAATCAAAAGTGAGCAAAACCTTTGACACCATTGCATTTTCTATTGTATTAGATCTCTTCTATCTGAACATCATTTTCACGTTTATTTGATATTAATAAAGGTAAACTGATCTTGTGTGTGTCTGTTTAATACATGGCTCAGTGAGATGGAAACAAAAGGTGTGACAGGTCAGGTGTGTATCTTTCCAGTGTTTCAAATGACAGCAAGCTGGATGCAGGCTATTATGCTTGGCTACCTGGACTATACCAGACGAAATCTGAGAAATAGGCTTGCCGATGTGACCATCTGCTCCCCCATCCATGCCTCAAGGTCAAATATGCAGGTTTGGCTGATAGTTGAGTCTGTAGGGACAAAAACATCTCAGTTTCTCAACTCTCTGGTATCGACTGGTATGCAGGAGTCCTGGTATTCCTGAACAAAAGATAAGGACACTCCAGGATGCCAGCTGAAAAAGAAAAAGCCAGCATAAAAATGCATGTACAGCTCACACAAACAGCAAGGGATTTGGTAGAATTATGGTCTGAGCCACCCCCATCTAGCCATGTAAAAACCACATATATGAGTAAGCATTCAGAGAACTCATATCACACGTAGCTGGACTACATGTATGCAGGCTCCCCAAGTGAGACAAGATGTCCATGCAGAGAATACTCAGGGACTCAGTGAGTAAGTTGTTATGGCCATAAGACAGTGGAAGATTGTCTAGTTTACTAATATCTACTAATTAGGTACATAATAACCTACTAACTTAGGAAAATTGTGTGGTGGTCTGTGTATTTAACTAGAGGATCCAAAAGAACCATGACACAAGATTAAAAAAAAACAGATTGTAAACCAACTTAGTTTTAAAGAGGACATCAAAGAGTCCTACCTCAAGGTTAAGATGAATGAGCAGTAGAAGTGTCATGCAGCACCAAGGGACAAATGTATAACATACAGAAGACAGGCTGCTTTATCCACTCAGTCTTCTGCTCTTTCCCAAATGTTAATGTTTGCTGGAGGACTGATTCTTACTTTTGAAAATTTTAATGAGTTAATTCCCCTAAGAGAGGGAGGGAGGGCATTGATTTTAATTAAATATCCTATACACTGAAACTATAAGATTACAAGCAACCAGATGCTCTGTTCACTCCAATTAATGATGCTTTGGGATTTCTGATATGCAGAAAGGACCTTGAATAGATCATACTTAATTATATACTTACATTGCTCATAGTGAGCAAGAATGAAGAGAGTGGTCCAGAGTCATGAACAGTTACTAAGAGTATCGTGTGTCCTTCTACAGTTTATTAACAAGAGAGGTAGACAGTGACAAAGTTTCTGGAAGTTCATTGCTTATAGCTATCAATATAACATTTAAAGATTATGGCAAGAATTGAGAAATTATTGACTTATTTTCAGTGAATAGTTCCTCATTTTCTTCATATCCTCTCTAAAAGCAATAAGATTGCCTTGATAAATAAGAAGCAAAGAGATGTTAGAATGTGTGTATTCGTAATTAATTGTGAATTATGCTTAAGAGAACAACTCTGTGAAATACATTTTATTAGTCATCACAACTCCAAGAAGTAATAACTATATACTACAATCTGGGACAGCCTTCTATAATACCTCCAAATCATTTTGTCACAGTTGTGAATTTTAATTATCAGAGGGATTTACTGATGCATGTTTTAATGATTGACACCACATTTATTATGCTGCCTGGGACCTTCATTTATTTTTTCAGGGTAAGGATGAAGTGCCCTCCAGCTATTCTATGGCACAGCCATCATTTGTGCACGAGCATTTTTTCAGCTATCCAGAAAAGCAGATAGAGGTGCTATACTCAAGACCATCACCCATTTTATTCCTTGATATTTAGTGGTCAGAATCAGCTACTCACTTGTTAATAGCCAGAAACTCTTCACAATGAAATACATATTGACATTTTGGGGAAATTATAGCAGAAAGAATAAAAAAGGTAAAACAATATTAACATGTAAAATTTTTCCAACCTCTTGCCGAGTAGTCGTTAGAGAGCACTGAAGAAAACTGGCTGGCAAGATGCAGCTCACTCACATTGTGTGATACGTATCAGACAAAAATATGTTAGGCCAAATATCTTTGTATGAATGCATCATCTGCCTGTCTCGATGTAGACTTAGTATACTGTTTTCCTTGATCCGAGGACAATAAAATTACAATTCAAGAAGATTAAAATTATTTTGTTGTCACAACTATTGTCAGCTAAAGCCTGGATTTCTGTCTAGGAGAAAACTACAATACTATTGTCATTTTCCTTATCCAGCATTTTGATTTATGATTAGAATCCTTTCTTCTCATAGATATAATCTGACTTTCTTCCTTAAGCAGAGTACCCTACTAAAAAATGGGCCTGTAAAGATTGAGTTGATTTGAATGTGATCAAGATGATTAATATTTCCTAAGAAAATTTAATTTATAATCTGGCAATTTCAAATACCTTTTTTGGTTTGCAGATCATTCTATAAATCTCATATTTCTTTTCCTGTAGGGCAATATTTTACTTTGTCTTGTTGTTTTGAAAGACTTGAATGAGGAAAACATAATGTGGATATCTCAATTTCTATATTCATTGCCCAATCCCTGTAACAGCAGCACTTCAACTGAATTTTAAGTGTAATTTTTTAAAAGTCTATTATTTTGGAAGAAGGGGTTTTTTATCTTTACAAAATCCATTTTATTGAAAATAAGTTCTGTAACATTTTCAATATTTTCAGTAAAAGTCACAAATACATAACCCTTACAATCATCTTTCTACAAATGGTTATATTAAGTGTCAGTTTTCTTCAAAAAGAAATGCAACTTGTTGGTAGAGCTTTTACTAATCAAACAAAACTCTGGTGAAGCAAAGGCTTGAATGATGTTCAAACTCCATGACTACTTTTACTTTATTACTACAAATCTATAATGAAGAAAATATGTTTAACTGAGACAACACCTTTCATCTATTTTTTACTGTCCAACCATTTGTATTTGAGGAAAATACCCAATTTGGTGTATAGTTATCTGTGATATGCTTCTATAGATTTTTCTATTTCTTATTATTTTCTGAATTTTATTAGAAGTATGACAATTTTGTTAGCTCAAATTAAGTCAGATTGTTATGAGGTTTGGGGTTTTTTTTGGCTATTCTATATAATGATGATATAATATCGAGACATTCCCTTTCTGAGAACACCTCTCTGATTTCTAAGATATGAATAGGTTCAAGTTTGGTTGCTGAGTAGTTGATAGACATTACTTGCTTTATGAGAATAATAGCATACTATAATATAATTTGAAAGTAAATGTACCCTAATTCAAAGCATTATAGCTGCAGAAAAACTGTGAAGCTTTCCAGTTCATACATAACTTGCATAAACAGTTTTCTTTCAGTTTCAGCTGTGTGTCAGAAATTAATATAGAAGAACATTTAGTAACATTATGAAGAACATTTAGAAACATTATTTGTTCAATGAAAGCAGATATTCACTACTTTTTGGATTTGTATCCAAATGTTTTGGATTGCAAGACTTTTTGATAGGAATATCTTTATATAACTTTTATTTGCAGTGCAGAAACAACTAAGAAGCAAAATGATGACTTCAAGAATATAAAGGCTATTCTTGAAGATGACCAGTTTCTTAACCTAAGAAATCCTACAACAGACTTGCAACACATTTACTTTATTTCATGCTTGTGCCAGTGATGTTAAAGAATTAAATACAGTTTTGAAAACAGTTTTGAAACACTTGAAACTTTTACAGGAGGCGATGTTTGCAAACAATCCTGTACTGAACTCAGGCTGATAAAAAACCAGTATGGAAACATGCAGAGAATTTGGTCTTCCCATGTGATGGTGATAAATGTCTAGCAAAAGCCAGATTTGGGTTTTATTATTTTATTTTAAAAGCATAATGATAGATTGTTCGGACCTTAATTACCCCTTCAGGGAGAACAGAATTGCCCGATGTCAGTACCAGGCAGATAAGGTGTGAAAAAAACTGACAACAAAGTGGGCTGAAGTCCACTTTGAATGTCCACCAAGAAAGAAGGGGGAAAAAAAGAGCAGGGAAGGGTTATGCTTTACGTTTCTTTCTATTGTAAACTGTGTTTAGGAAGACATGGTATTTGCATTATCATCTGAGAGAATGGGCTGTGCTACTCCTGGCACTGCACAGGACAACTCCTTTGAGAACAGCATAAGAAAAAATGCTTACCGCTCTCTGTTTTCTTCCACTGTTTTCAAACAGGGAGCTTCAGAGTTCACGCTGAATTCACTACATGCATGTGTGTGAGTGTTACAGAGAGTGAAAGGTACAAAGGTGGCCTTGAGAACAGGAGACAGATGACGTTTTGACTGACAGCATAGGTGTACCTGGAACACCCACAGAGAAGAGTGGTTAGACCACTTTTGGACCTACAGGCTTTCATAGCCTTTTGAACAACTCCATAGCAGCTCATGCTACAATGTTCAAGCGATAATGAAAACATGACTTAACTATATTGCTTAAGAATGGGATTTCTTTTCTTGGATATTCATATTTTTTTTATCTTTAAAAATGACATGTAGGATTCATGCTAGGTATGGAATAAGGAAAACAGCTAATATTGAAGATCTCCTGTAGTATTCTTGAAGTCCAGGTTTGTCACTTCTTTCTATTTTTCTTTTTTTTTTTTTTTAAACAGAACATATATCAGTTTAAAGCCTACTTTTTGGAAATAATGTAATAGATTTGACCAAAACTTTACTGATTTGAAACAATCTGGATTCATAACCATGGTTTATGGAGAAATAAGTAAATATCAAAAGTGTTGCACTAAAATAAAATAAAAAAGAACTGAGGTTCTAAAAATTTTCTCAGTTGTTTTTGTGTGTGTGTGTGTGTGTGTGTGTGTTCAGTTTTGGTAATTAGTCTCCCTTTCTTCTCATATCCTTACTGTTCCAGAAACTATGGTAATAATTCATCTCCAAGATAGCTGGATCTTTTGGTTCTTAGTACTGCTACAGGGCTTGCAGATTCTTTGGAAGGATATCTCTCCACTTAATTTGCTCAGTGAGAATGTGATTTAAGGCTGAAGAAGTTAATTCTTCAATCACTTATAACTGAAAGGTCATTTGATTAACACCACATTATACCTGTTAACTGTCAGTATAAAACTGACATCATTACCTGACATGCAAATTGAAGGATAGATATTATAAGCATATCCTCTATTCAATTAGAAGCACACACATGGCTAGATTATAAGTTTTCACTGCTCTTGCAGGTCTCCACATTTTAATGACTAAAACAGTGAAATGAGCAGAGACTACCATATCACTACTTGTTGCTAATGTCTGCTGTGTTCTTCCCTTTTAAAAGGTTAAAGGCAAGAATGACACCTTGTTATTCATATTTTTCTGCTATGTATGCAAAGACATACCTTATTGCCTAGGAATGATATTCTCAAGGGTATTAATGTTAGTTAGGCATCACAGTATCATTAGAAAATTATTGCCAATTCAAAAACATATTTTGCAGCCCTTTCTGCAGAATGAAAACAGAGAGAAGCTTTGCTTTAAACTTACATAACATCAGCTGAATTGTTTTCTATGATCCCATCTGTTAGCCTTGTTCATCCTTACTGAAGGATCACAGTAGTTATTTAGTAATACTTACCTATCAATATTTATTCTTGATATAATTTTAAAATAATGCTATGTCCTCTTTCATTTACCCATTAATATGTAATTCTAAGCTTTATGCTTATTACCTTTTTACTAATGATAAACCAAACCACATATTGACTGCTAGGTCAAACTTACAATAATTTCAGTATGAATTGTCTATAGACAAGGAACACAGCCTGCTCTGAGAAACACAAAAGAGTAATTTCACTCAACAAATAACGTTATGAAATTCAAAGGAAATAACTTTATGAATGCTGATACTCAACTGTATTCTTATATGGTTGAACACTAGATTAGGACCACAGCTAGGACCAAATCTTTTGTACTTCATAGTGTTTAATTTAGCATCTCAGAAAGTATTTGGATTTTTAGCTATTTCTCATTGGTTTAATCAAAGAGAGATTCTCTTGGGAAAAAATAATTCATTAAATAGCAAGTCCTAATTCTCTGATTTTTTTTTTTTCCTTAAATCATAGAATCATAGAATAGTTTGGATTGGAAGGGACTTTTAAAGGCCATCTAGTCCAACCCCCCGTCCATGGGCAGGCACATCTTCAACAAGATCAGGTTGCTCAGAGCCCCATCCAACCTGACCTCAAATGTTTCCAGGGATGGGGCATCTACCACCTCTCTGGGCAACCTGTTCCAGTGTTTCACCACCCACATTGTAAAAAATTTCTTCCTTATATCTGGTCTAAATCAACCCTCTTTTAGTTTAAAACCATTCCCCCTTGTCCTGTCACAACAGGCCCTGCTAAAAAGTTTGCCGCCATCTTTCTTATAAGCCCCCTTTAAGTACTGCTAAGCCACAATAAGATCTCCGTGAAGCCTTCTCTTCTCCAGGCTGAAGAATCCCAACTCTCTCAGCCTTTCCTCAAAGGAGAGGCGTTCCATTCCCCTGATCATTTCTGTGGCCCTCCTCTGGACCTGCTCCAACAGGCCCAAGTCTTTCCTGTACTGAGGACTCCAGAGCTGGACCCAGTACTCCAGGTGGGGTCTCACCAGAGCAGAGTAGAGGGGCAGAATCCCCTCCCTCGACCTGCTGGCCACGCTTCTTTTGATGCAGCCCAGAATACGGTTGGCCTTCTGGGCTGCGAGCACACATTGTCGGCTTGTGTCCAGCTTTTTGTCCACCAGTACCCCCAAGTCCTTCTTGGCAGGGCTGCTCTCAATCCCTTCCTCCCCCAGCCTGTATTGATACCGGGGGTTGCCCCAGCCCAGGTGCAGGACCCTGCACTTGGCCTTGTTGAACCTCATGAGGTTCACACGGGCCCACTTCTGGAGCTTGTCCAGGTCCCTCTGGATGGCATCCCGTCCCTCAGGCATGTCAACCGCACCACTCAGCTTGGTGTCATCTGCAAACTTGCTGAGAGTGCATTTGATCCCACTGTCTATGTCATTGATGAAGATGTTAAGCAGTACCGGTCCCAATACAGACGCCTGCGCGACACCACTCATCACTGACCTCCATCTGGACATTGAGCCATTGACCACTACCCTCTGGATGCATCCATTCAACCAATTCCTCATCCACTGGACAGTCCACCCATCAAATCCATACCTCTCCAGTTTAGAGAGAAGGATGTTGTGGGGGACCGTGTCAAAGGTCTTACAGAGGTTCAGATAGATGACATCGGTAGCCCTTCTCATGTCCACTGATGTAGTCACTCCATCATAGAAGACCACGAGGTTGGTCAGGCTGGACTTGCCCTTGGTGAAGCCATGCTGGCTTCATATATCTTCATACATACTTCAGCTTTTTTTCTAGCATATTTCACTACTAGTTTTGTACACCTATATGTCAAAACTTCAATTAAGACAAAAGTCAAAGAGAGTGCATACGTCTATATTAAGTTTGCATTTGGCTCTGTCTTGAAGAGCATATGTTCTGTTGGGGTAGCTCTACTTTTGAATCCTCAAAATGAGAGAGAAATCATTGTGGTATTTGGAGTTTGTGCTGTGTTAAACCAGAGACATTTTATTTGAGTCCCCACTACTGTGGAGAGAACATTTTGGGAATTTTTGTTTTCCAGAATATCCAATCTTCTTGGATATTTCTTCTTGATAATTGTCCTTTATATTTCACTTGTAGTTTACTTCTCACAGCAGTGGGGCGGTGAAAGGCAAACACAAATAATTCTCTAAATATTGCTCCCACATGTTTTATTGTTGTTCATGAAGTCAGATATTATCTCTGTCCTAAAATGTTTAGTTATTATAATAACATATTTTGGCTTTTGTGTTACATAACCCATTGACTTCTGCTAATTTGACTCTTTTGCCATTTCTGTTTTTGAAAACTGCAAAAAAGAGAAATAAGCAAAGTAATAGAGTAGTCACTATTTTCTAACTGGTAAGTGTTTCTTTGTTTTTCAGAAGCAAAGACAATAAAAGGGACAAAACACTGGAATCATGCTCCCAGATAGCCTTACTTTTGATTAATCATCTGCTGTATTTGCCACTTCATAACATTTGAGTCCACTTCAGTATTGGGCTGCACTGAATATTCAGTCTATCTATTTATAAGAATGTGCATTGCCTTAATTAGCATGTATGTTCCTTTTGTATGGTTTTTCTTTTGGCTTTTTACACTGAGTTTGGGGTGGGGAGGGACGGGGTCTGCCTTGTTTTTATTGTTCATCATCTTTCTCTGTTTCTCATTCACTTTAGATGATCTTTCATTCTCCCATTGTACCCTTTCTTCCCTCCCCTACTCGATGCTTGTTCATAAGTTCATTGCCATTGATTCTTGGGTGCAGAGTTCAGATTTCGGGAGCTCTGGTGTTCCTCCTTCTAGCTGAGAAATTTCTGTCTGTTCTCTTTTGAATTAGGTATTCAAGAGTGACAGGACAGTAAGGTGAAAGACTCTTGCAGGAAGAAGTTCCTTGTGAGAAGAGCAGGGTTTTTCAAACACACTTGACATTGACAGGTTGGGAGGCAATCAGGAAGAGGGACCTGCTGTTTCCCAAGTAAACCTGATGTTTCTTGATGGTTCTTCAAGCACACTTATTTATCTTTTTCCACTATTTTAATGTAATTTTAAACTTCCAAGCTTGTTTGATACCATAAGTAAAAATATTAAACAAATTTCTGTTTTACTAAAGTTCCAGTCTGGCTGGCAAAAAAAAAAGGGTTAGAAGTTTTTCAAGGAACTTATTATCAGGAGGATGCAGTTCATTTTTTAGTGCCTTTTAACCCAAACAAAAGCCTTTTGAATAATTTTATATTTGAATCTAAGCCCATATTTTGTCTGTTCCAGTTAACATACAACTGTAAGCTCTAACAAGTACTGATTTTTTCCATTTCAAAATTTTGGATGAAATGGTTACTTAAGTCAAGATCTAAGAAGACTCTTCAGCTCTGTATTGCAGTCCTCACTTTTTTAGAATCTGGCTCACAGCCCTTGGTAAGGTGTATAAATCCTAAATCAGTGAAGACATAGGTATACTAGAGACATCTGCACAAATGTGCATATTGAATCCCATGGGGATGGTAACTTCTCGCTTTTATTCAGCGATTCAGTTGGTAGAGCATTCAGGATGTAGGAAATGGCAATTTAACTCCCTTTGCTTCCTGAAGAGAATCCAAAACTCCCAATCCTGGCCTAAAATACTTGAGCAACTATGAGAACAGGCACTAGAATATATACACAGTGCTCCCTTCTCCCAGGCCCCTCTTATTATTCCCATTGGATACCTTTAGGATTGCTGATTCTGCTATAACAGAAGTAAGGAAAGGTTATACTCCACAAGTTCTGCTCAGTGCTGCAGTCACACATACATTTGAATCAGGACCAAGGCACCTTAATATCACAATTAAAAATGATAAGGATTTAACAAGACTACTGGGTTTCATTTATTTGCCTTTGATTTTTCACCTTCAAGTTTCTTAATTTCGAAGTTTTCTTTGCAAGCAGGAGGATTGAAATCTACCTCTCAAAAAATAAGTTCTGACATTTTCAGGTGGTCAAAAGATCTTAGAAGCTGCCTTTCTAAAAGGCAAAAAAAAAAAAAATCCTAAACTAAATCAAATACCATGTGAGAAGTGATAAAAATCTCAAACCTGACTGCAGTGTGTGTTTGTTATTTCAAGAGCAGGGAATATCTGTAGAATCAGAACCAGTGTCATACATTTTACAGGCATTACTTTAGGATTTGGAGCTATTACATTCATTTTGTATGATTTGGTGAATGTCATGTAATGAATACCTTTGAATGGGATCTTTTTGATAGCCTGCGTTAAACATTATTACATTATATATAATTATTGCCATATTTCTTTTCAATTATAATTTGAAACTCTTCCTAAGACATCAGTAAAAAAACCTAATTTATTGTTTGAAATATTTCTATAAATCCAATTTTCTTTAGTAGAAGAGTAATCTGCAAGTGTAACTAAACCTCTTAAATACGGTCCTTTAAATACACATATTTTTCTATAATTTTTTTCTTTTTTTAAGGTGTAGTTTTTCTACCTGACGTAATATATGGTGATTTTCCTCAAGTGAGAAATTTTTACTTCTCTGTAGATCCTTAATTTCTTTGTTTCATTCTAAGATTATTTTATAACCATGTAGTCTGTTTTGCCTACATAAAGTGAAATTTACCTCACCTGGCTTTTGCTGTCCAGAATTTAAGCTTTAGTCTTTATTAGTGAAGTGCAACCCTTTTGTTAAGATATGTCTGAAAAAGAATGAAAAGTATGTCTCGCTCTTTTGATTTATTTCAGAGAATATAGATAACTACCTTAGATTAGAGGCCTAACTTTTAAACAAGTGTAATTTGGTGAGATGAATCCTTTCTCAAGTATAATTGCAGCTTTTGTGCACTTATTTAAAATATGGGCCCATTTAAACTTCTTTCAATGCCTGTAACCATTATGTGCAAAATAAGTAATTTCATCAGTTCTCTTAAACCATTTTACAGCTTTTAAAGAAAATTATATAGGACTGATACAGTTTCTAGGCTGAACATTTTAAATATACTGTGCTATGAACACTATCTGTCAAGTGCTAAAGTCCACATCCAAAACCACTGGTGGTCACAGAAGTGTGGTCTAGGACACGTTCTTTTCACTGTTTTATCTACGTAGCATGTATTTATGGTAAATGTCAAGGACAGAAAGAGACAGTCTGGGCCCATCTTTGTTTGATTAAAATGAAATTAATCAATATTGAACTGATCTGCCTCTGATCTACAGTCAGAAAAGGAACTAGAGGTGTAAAATAGGCAGTCCCAACAGTTTCACTGTTGATCACTTGTCATCATGATCAGCTCTGGGGTTGAGATGAGTTTTATGTGTGCTTTTGCCACACTTGGATTGGTTCTTTCCTGAGATTTCTGCCAACTGACCAATTATTATTAGCCAACTGAAATAAGAATGCTTTACATGTCAGGGTAGCTTGAGCTTAACTCTCCACAATAATTGCTGAATAAGAATCCTACCTCTTAAAACTATTAAGAATATATTGCAATGATTATAAAACTGATTAGTTACACGTTTCTGGGAGACACTACTGGGAGTCATCCATTGCAGTTAGTGCTGGAAATAAAAGTAATAAATGTTAAGCTAGCTCTGTGAATTCCTTTTAGTACAATAAGAATTGTTTTGATGGAACATTGCTGAAGTCTAAGCTTAGTCCTGATTGTTAGTGAGCAAGTTAACCTAAAGGGGAAGACGATGCACTTGATGATGAATGTAATTAATGAAGGATAAATTGCCTGAAACTCTTTGTAGCGCTTTCTTACATATGTAGTGCCACATAACTGAAAATTAAAAGAAAATAAAATGGTGATACTAAATGTTTCATGTGAATTTTTTTTTTTTTTTTTAACACTGGAACTTTTCTGTTCAGGCTTGTTTACCTGGTTGACTTCACTTAAAGAGATAAGTCTACCATCCTACCTTATTATACTTATGCTTTTTAAAGGAACCTTAGCTAATGAAAACAGGATTCTCTGCTTAAGATCATGCATTCGCTTTTCTCTTCTTGTCATACTGCTATGACATGTCCTCCTCTGACAGTCTTGTAGCTTGCTAACCTTTACATCAGTGGTGCTGTAAGAAAGCTTCCACCCCTTTTCCAGAGTGCTTATTCCTACTGACTCAATAACCAAATTTCATATTCCTCTTGAGATATTGTGCTTTTTTTCTTTCTTGCTTGTGCTTTGGCACTTTTCACAATATTTTCTGAGAAGTTAGTAGAAAGAATAATTTCTCTGGGGGAGAAAAGACTCAGGATACTTTTTTTGCAGCCTAATTTTTTTTTTAGTCTGCTTCATATGAGAAACATATGACTTTCAGGATTGGTAGTCACCTGTCATCTTAGAATCATAGAATCATAGAATAGTTTGGATTGGAAGGGACCTTTAAAAGTCATCTAGTCCAATCCCCGTCCATGGGCAGGCACATCTTCAACAAGATCAGGTTGCTCAGAGCCCCATCCAACCTGACCTCAAATGTTTCCAGGGATGGGGCATCTACCACCTCTCTGGGCAACCTGTTCCAGTGTTTCACCACCCACATTGTAAAAAATTTCTTCCTTATATCTGGTCTAAATCTACCCTCTTTTAGTTTAAAACCACTCCCCCTTGTCCTGTCACAACAGGCCCTGCTAAAAAATTTGCCGCCATCTTTCTTATAAGCCCCCTTTAAGTACTGCTAAGCCACAATAAGATCTCTGTGAAGCCTTCTCTTCTCCAGGCTGAAGAATCCCAACTCTCTCAGCCTTTCCTCAAAGGAGAGGCGTTCCATTCCCCTGATCATTTCTGTGGCCCTCCTCTGGACCTGCTCCAACAGGCCCAAGTCTTTCCTGTACTGAGGACTCCAGAGCTGGACCCAGTACTCCAGGTGGGGTCTCACCAGGGCAGAGTAGAGGGGCAGAATCCCCTCCCTCGACCTGCTGGCCACGCTTCTTTTGATGCTGCCCAGAATATGGTTGGCCTTCTGGGCTGCGAGCACACATTGTCGGCTTGTGTCCAGCTTTTTGTCCACCAGTACCCCCAAGTCCTTCTTGGCAAGGCTGCTCTCAATCCCTTCCTCCCCCAGCCTGTATTGATACCGGGGGTTGCCCCAGCCCAGGTGCAGGACCCTGCACTTGGCCTTGTTGAACCTCATGAGGTTCACACGGGCCCACTTCTCGAGCTTGTCCAGGTCCCTCTGGATGGCATCCCGTCCCTCAGGCATGTCAACCGCACCACTCAGCTTGGTGTCATCTGCAAACTTGCTGAGAGTGCATTTGATCCCACTGTCTATGTCATTGATGAAGATGTTAAGCAGTACCGGTCCCAATACAGACCCCTGTGGGACACCACTTATCACTGACCTCCATCTGGACATTGAGCCATTGACCACTACCCTCTGGATGCATCCATTCAACCAATTCCTCATCCACTGGACAGTCCACCCATCAAATCCATACCTCTCCAGTTTAGAGAGAAGGATGTTGTGGGGGACCGTGTCAAAGGTCTTACAGAGGTCCAGATAAATTACATCTGTAACCCTTCTCATGTCCACTGATGTAGTCACTCCATCATAGAAGACCACGAGGTTGGTCAGGCTGGACTTGACCTTGGTGAAGCCATGCTGGCTGTCTCAAATCACCTCCCTGTCCTCCATGTGCCTTAGCATAGCTTCCAGGAGGACCTGTTCCATAACCTTCCCAGGCACAGAGTTGAGACTGACTGGCCTGTAGTTCCCTGGGTCTTCCTTTTTTCCCTTTTTAAAAATGGGGCTAACGTCTCCCCTTTTCCAGTCAGCGGGAACTTCACCGGACTGCCACGACTGCTCAAATATGATGGATAATGACTTAGCAACTTCATCTGCCAGTTCCTTCAGGACCTGCGGATGGATCTCATTAGGTCCCATGGACTTGTGCACCTTCAGGTTCCTTAGATGGTCTCGAACCTGACCTCCTCCTACAGTGGTTGGCTCTTCATTCTCCCACTCCCCGCCTTTGACTTCTGTAGCTTGGGCGGTGAGGCTAGAGCAGTTGCCGGTGAAGACTGAGGCAAAAAAGTCATTAAGTGCCTCCGTCTTCTCCGAATCCTGGGTAACCAGGTCTTCTGTTTCTTTCCGGAGAGGGCCCACATTTTCCCTAGTCTTCCTTTTATCCCTGACGTACCTATAGAAGCTTTTCTTGTTGCCCTTGACGTCCCTGGCCAGATTTAATTTTATCAGGGCGTTAGCTTTCCTAACCTGATCCCTGGCCGCTTGGACAATTTCTCTGTATTCCTCCCAGGCTACCTGTCCTTGCTTCCCCCCTCTGTAGGCTTCTTTTTTGTGTTTGAGTGTGTCCAGGAGCTCCTTGTTCATCCATGCAGGCCTCCTGGCGTTTTTGCCCGATTTCCTCTTTGTTGGGATGCATCGCTCCTGAGCTTGGAGGAAGTGATCCTTGAATATTGACGAGCTTTCTTGGGCCCCTCTTCACTCTAGGGCTTTGTCCCATGGCACTCTACCAAGCAGATCTCTGAAGAGGCCTAAGTCTGCTCTCCTGATGTCCAGGGTAGTGACCTTGCTGTGTGCCCTCCTCGGTGCCCTAAGGATGTTGAACTCCACCATTTCATGGTCACTGCAGCCAAGACTGCCCTTGAGCTTCACATTCCCCACCAGCCCCTCCTTGTTGGTGAGAACAAGGTCCAGCATAACACCTCTCCTCGTTGGCTCCTCTACCACTTCGAGAAGGAAGTTATCATTGACGCATTCCAGGAATCTCCTGGGTTGCTTATGCCCTGCCGTGTTGTCCCTCCAACAGATATCAGGGTGATTGAAACCCCCCATGAGGACCAGAGCTTGTGAACAACAAGATCTTCTTAACGACAAAATCGTGATATTGCATTCCTGAAAATTAATGCATGTATTAATTTGCCAAGATACCAAAGTGAGAGCAAGATTTTCCCTAAGCTGAAGAACAAATTAAACACGTTCCCTATGGGCTCATGTCTTGGATTTCATTGGCATTGACGCTAATGATATCATAGTTGGAAGTTATAGATTTTTCTATTAGGTCATATATAACCTTGGAACAGGCTGCCCAAGGAAGTGGTTGAGTCACCGACCCTGGAAGTATTTAAAGTATGTGTAGATGAGGCGCTTAGGGACATGGTGTACTGGGCATGGTGGTGTTGGGTTGGTGGTTGGACTCGATGATCTTAGAGGTCCTTTCCAACCTTAATGATTCTATGATTCTATGATTTTATGATTCTATGATAAGTTTTCTTTCCCTTGTGAATTGTCTGACATATGAACATTTTGATTCATCTTCCTTTACAAAACTTGTAGAAACTTTATTGTCACTGATGCTTCTATCTAGCTGCCGGATTTGGTTGAAATACACCAACAGATTAACATGTTATTAAGAGAATGACTCAAGATATCACATATATGTAGGAAGATTACATAAATTTTGCTTTCATGAGAAATCAGGCTGAAATTGTCTCACATTGCTATATAAATTTAAAAATTAAATTAAATTTTAAAAAGAAAATTAAAACAGTGATAAATAAATAAATAAAAATTTATTTTTAATAAATGTTTAATAAAGTGTTTAATAAAAATAGATTAACAATAAAAGGATCAAGAGTTTTCACATTAAAAACTGGACATTAATTTGGACACTTGTTTATTTGATCTAAATAAGATTTCTTGATTAAAAAGGGTTTCCACTTTTTGCCTAGGTACAATCTACCTGTTATGATATTCAGGAATATCCCTTAGGAATTGTTTTCTAAGAAAAACAGAAAAAATCCCTTTTCTAGATTTTTACATAAAAATGATGGCTTGCTATACCACTTGTCTGGCAAAACCTAAGTTCACAGAAGTAGACAGCATTGTGAATTATATTTATTTTTCATATTTTAGAACTATCATGTCAAAGGATTGGTCAAGTGTGCAGGTGCAGGTTATTATAGCCGAAAGACAACTTGCCTTATGAATAGGCTAATTAGATGAGCTGTAGAAAAAAATAGCACATTACAGTGATCATAATGCAAAAATCTGATGTTCAAAACAGTGTGAAACTGGCATTTCTAATGGCAAAATCATCCAGGAATAATAAAAAAGAACTATTTTCCTCTCCCTTCTGATTTTCAAAAGCAGTATTTTATATGAAGTACCATAGCTGACTCTCCAAAGACAGCCTATATTTAAGTTTCAGTGGAATTCCAGAGGTATTTTTCCTTGTTTTGTGATTAAAAGTTGTGGTTGAAGCATTTTCAAAATATTGTAATTAATTTAATTTGACTACATGAATAGACTAGGCAGTGCAGCCAATTAAGATCCAGTACTTTGGCCCTAGGGCTTCAGTCTGAAACATCGTTTAGACAGGAACTAATGCAATTATCTTTATCTGAGTGCTCTGAAGGAGATAGGAAGCAAATGCCAATTTGGTCTCTTTACATGGGCAAAGAGACACTTCTCTACACATAATCAAAGTGGAAACATTTTCAATAATATATGCAGCCTAATTAAAAGTTCAATTAAAACAACTATAAGGATCTTTACAGATGAATTTTATGAAAGACTATTATTACAGATAAAGTTTAGGACTCTTGCAGAAGTGTTATAAAATTATAACATTTATATATAAATCCATTTTATCTTTTAAGTTCTTTTCTTGCAACTGCTCAGTCTTGCTGCTTTTCTTTTGAAAAACGATTGCAAAAGGAACACTATCTCCTTTTTTATCCTATCACTTCTTTTAGCATGGCTGTTTCTAGACTACCATCTGAAAAGTTTTTTAGGTGTTTTTTATGTTCTGAAGCCTATGAAAATATTCTACACTGGCACTAGGTTACAGCTTCATTTCTTCTTCCTTCAATATTGACTAACAGACTGTCCAAATCCAACATATTTTTCCAAGATTCTTGAACTGACCTTTACAACATGTTATCTTAGATGGGTCTACGCAATGGTAACCCGAGGTACTGTTCTGGATTTTCAGGATTATTTTAGGTACTCATTTGTTTTAAATTATAGTGGGGGATTAACTCTATGCACAATGGCTCCAGCATTAGGGAAGGAAAGGAAAGTTTGCTTGTTCTGTACTGTCAGATTCCAAAATTTAATACTCAAGATCACATCAGAAGTATATCATGTCCTTGAGATAGGCTGAATTCTCTGAAGGCATGTTTACTTAAAGGCACAAAACCCACCCAAATAAGCATGAGAAACATATGAATATTCATCCTCCTCCACTCAGTATCAGTTTTAGTTCCTGTACTATGTTCGTAGGAACTCTACTGACCAACAAGTGGTTGAGGGCAAATTTGCTTTGTCAGGAGAACCTCTTAGCTCAGAAGAAAAGTGAAAAATAGTATATCCAAATGTTTTGCTTTTCTGTCAGTCTGAGATTTTGAGAATAATTTTATACTTTTTATTGCAGTTTTTATATCAGCCAATTTAGTAAATAGACTATACAGCTAACCTTTTTTCTTGAATATGAAGGGTGGATTTCTTTGGGTGGTAGTGGGAGGAATGGTAAAGATTGCTGGTTTTCCATCAAATGGGAACAGATTAAGGGGGCTTTACTGTGCTTTGGGTTACCTCTGGGTGCCAACTTGGGAACACAGGCCAAGATACTTTCTTTCACTGTTGTTTTAGCAGTGGATTCTACTTTCACTGCCTGCACAAGTCTGTTCACTTGGAGCAGAAAGCTCAGTTTAAGACTCCTAGTATTCAGACTGTAGCTAAAAGTGTCATCTCCTGCTCTTTCCTGACCTGTCTTCATTCTGTTTGCTTCCTTTGAGTGGTCTGATAAACTGAAGACAGCTAGGAAAGTCAGAGATTGGACTCAAACCTCTTCACAGTTTTACCTTCTGCAGTTTTTCCTATTCAACTTCTTTCCCCTCGCATTCCCCATCCCATGCTTTTTCAGATGGAATGAATCTTTTTGACTAAATACAGGGCTGTCGATGTTCAATGTTTATTACCTTAACCTTCCAGCCACAGGCCCTGCAGTAAAAAGGAATTGTTAAGCAAGTATGGATTTATCATTTAGGCTAAAAAGGTCACGGTGTAGTGCTGCCAAATAAATTATACAAGTTCATGGTGACAAGATATGGAAGAGATCATGCTGTCAATCCCATGGCCAATTTCATTGCACCTGCATTGGCCCAGACAAATGTCTACTAGTAACACTGTATTCTTTCCCTACGCAAACTTAAAAGACTGTTCAGGTCAGATAGTCCCTTTAAAGACTGAACAGATTCTGCTGCTCTGGGAAAGACTTTTGAAATCTTTGACCCAAAAGTATCTTCCTGAACAGCATTTCAGATTTCTCACATCAGAATTTCTTTACCAGACTTGCTACTCTTGGTGACAACAGCATTATTACTTGAGGTGTGAGAAAGTACAAACACAAAGTCTGAACTTTCACTGTCATATCTACTTTGGTTTTTGAATGATGTTTTGGACAACACAATCATGATAAGGAGGTTTTTTTCCTAGTTTGGCATGTCCAACTCCATTTAAGATATTAATGACATTATCTCTAGCTAAAAATATCAAGATGCTTTCACTTTATCTGAGATGAAGTGCCCGGTTTAGTTTCTTTTATCCAGATGAGAAAATTAAAGCATAAAGAAAACTCATATGAATTTTTGGTGAGCAGAACAACTAGTGTACCTAGAAACAGAATTAAAGATGTCCCCCTTTTCAGTATACTTTCTTCTGTTAGGAAAATACCCATTTCATACTTTATATTATATTTTCTTTCTTATTTGTTTCCTCTTTTAATCCACTTGTTCCATTTGGCACGTTGCTCACAGGTTGGGCTTTCCATATAAACTTTTTTCTGCAATTATTTTTCTGTTCCTTCCATTGTTTTCTACAACTTCTTTTAATCTCCTTTTGTTCCCTCATAAATCTAGAAACATGCTCGTATTCACTCTTGTTCATGCTTTTCTCTCTCGAGCCTAAAATGTCTTAACTATTTTGTTGACACATTGATATACCTCCAAAAAGAAGGGCTGAAGATGCTTTCAGTATATCGTATACTATAAGAGTATCAGCTGCCAGTTTCAGAGCATACCTTGCAAAACAGAATCTCGGAAGAGTATGAGGAAGAGCAGCAGCTAGTATGGGGACCCAACACAAGCTCACTAACAAATTGGTCTACTAAGCACTACTGAAACTTTGGTGTTCCTGAGAAAACTGCTAAAGACAGCTCTGAACAGTTTCAACGTAAAATAGAACAAGAGACCTATGGCATTTAAGTGCTTCTGCAGTTACATGGCAGCTCAGCAGGGGTCTTTTGGGATCACAGCTTTAGATTTGGGTCTATATTCTAAGTAAGCTTAAGAACACAGACACCAAGTGTTCCAGAATTTAGATATCCATTGAAGATTTAAGTCTGAAAAATCCTATAACAGTTTTAGAATCCTTATTATGGTGCTACATTTACAGCCAACTAAGCAATTATATAGAAATAATGATCCTCTTTTGATGAACAGCTTAGGGTCTGAGTCCAAACACAAACACATCTGGCTTACGCAGGCAAGAACCTTTCCTGGCACAAAGAGAGACTAAATACTAGATGCTAAGCTCATGTTAATCAGAATGATCTCATTAAAATCAATAAAGATTGGCTACATTATACCAGTTTAAGATTTTTTGCTTATCAGATTTATTGTTATTGTTGTTGTTGTTGTTTTTGTTGTTGTTATTATTATTATTCCTACTACTACTACCATTATTATTATTTTTTCCATGTGATATGTAAAGTACGCTAAACCATTTACAGGGTATTTCAATGGCACTTCAATTCAGCACTTTAATGCTTTGAGTTTAGAGATTTACATATTTTCCAGTGGCGATCTCCTTTTGGGAATTTCCTATTTACAAATTATTATTTAGCATAAAAGAATTTTCTTTTACCTACCTTTTAGGATCTTTTACAAGCTGTCTATAGATTCATCAGATTCTGACTACAGGTTGAAAATAGAAGCTACAGTCATCAGGCTAGGCTGACAAAATACTTTCGGATGTGTTAAAATACCTAATTACAGATATGCAATAAGAAGCAGCAAAATTTAAAATAATATCTATCTGAGGTGTGATCCATGGACACAGCCAGTCTTAGTTTCCAGGTTTTTTTCTGTGTCAGTACAGATTATTGTCCACCCTCAGCCCTTATAACAGTGGGTTTCTGGTGGTTATTTGTTTTTTTGTTTGGAGTTTTTTTGCATTAGATGAAGGGTCAGATTTGGTGTCCAGACGCTATTTTTATCAAGAAAGCCCCTATGCTCTGTGGAATACTATACCATAATGATAAATAGATAATGTTGAAACATGCTGATCTGACTGACTTTATGGTAGATGGCAAAAGAATTGGACGGATTTTTGAAGGAAGCTGTTAGAGAATAGGAATTTCCAGTGGTGTCCTATCACAAGAAAGGATGTAGATGATCTGATTGTACTGTGGCTGGACATTTATCAGGCTTGACTATAATGTAGGTTTGGGGACACACAAGTACCTCTGACCATCTGATCTCACAGCTGAAAGTATGAAGGTGTGTGATGTGAAGATCTCAGTCTTACAGCACACAAGCTCTATCAGGTTCTGCTGGGCATTTTTACTTAGTAAAGGAGTCTGTTAAGAATACATGGTAATGGAGCTTCTGGACCCCCAATAGTAAATTCACACTGCCTGGTTGCTCTTTAGGTCATCTTCGAATTAGCAGTGGGGTCTTTGAATATCATCACTTGGAAAAGGGATGTCCACTGCTTAACAGCTTTGTTACATGTACAGTTAGTAGGTTTGAAGGGAATATTAGTTGTCTGCAAATAGTAGAATCATGTCAAGAAGATACAACCACCCTATGTCCTGGTGAGAAAGCAATTACAAAGATTAATCTTGGAACAGAAATGTAGGATTATCAATCAGAGTGATCCTGGTACAAGGTCAAGTTGTCTCATGCAGAGCAACACAAGGGCATGTAGATCTTTCTATGGAGGACATGGAATCAGAATCAGGCCCATTAGCTGTATTTCTTAAAAAAAAAAATCTATTCAGATGATAAAACTTGTAAGGATCAGAGGTTTGTTGCTGATAACAGAGAAGGATGGTTGTGTGTGGGAAACATGCTTTCTTTTGTAGATCTCAAGAGAAGTTGTTCAGTGTAGCTTCAGATGGAAAATTCAAGCCAGATGCAGTTCCCTATGTTTACATGAACCTCTGAGCAAAAGCAGGAGAAAGGGACATTTAGTATTTGTGATTTTCTGCTCTCCTGCTTCAGGATGTAGCAGGAATAATCTCTGGAAGAATTCTCATACTGTTTGTTGTACATTTTAATTATTAAACATGGTAGGCTCACTAAACTTGACATGTGCTGTCTATGCATTTATTGAACACCAGGTCCTACAAAAAGAAAATAAAATTTGCCATTAACAAAGGAAATGCTTTAAGTTATAAAATATCATGCAGATCTGAACACCTTTATCATCTTTCTCTTGGATTCTCATTAACAGAGTTGCTAGCACTTTATGGTAGAGACTTTAAGTACGAAAGACCTAATATATTTTCAGTGCTGCATTAAAACAAGATTATTTAAATAGATTTGGGCATGGGGACAGTACTGCTTTATTCTTTCCAATTATGCAGATCAGGATTTAAAAATTCATCCTCCTGAAAGTATTTAACATTATCTTTTCCTGCTAACTCTTGTAGCTTTTCTTTTCTCACATAATTTTAATTTTCTGAGGAAAGAGTTAAATCATCATTCTGTTAGCCAAAGGGAATTTCACTACAAAGTGACTGTGACAGTTCTTAGGAATTACTTGAAAGTCTGCTCAATTTTAATGCCCTAATGAAACTTTTTGTGAAAGAGATAACTTCCTTTTCCTGCCTGTTTCTTCTACAGGAATTTCTGTTATTTGTGCTAAGTATACCACTATTGATGTTTCTTCAACTCCTCACTACAAGAAAGAGACACTGGTCCTTCTGAATGTCCTCCTGGTTGAGTATCCAGCCATAAGGATTCACAATGAGATAGGATACCTATCTACTACTAGTGGATGTTACCAACTAGTGGAAAACTATGCATAACAGTAGGTCTTGGTGTTGAAAGGCTTGTTGATGGATAGAACATATTTTTACCTGGTGGAAATAGGTATGTAGACAGTCATGCCTAGAATAAAATGAGCTTCTCTTCTCTGAGGCAGAATTGCACCATTTGCCTTTCTTAAGAGAGAATAGTGTAGTATCTAACACACATTAAAGCTGTTTTTCTAAAAAAGCCACACCATTACAGCTATGATAGAAATGTTGTGCATTCATTCTTCCACAGACACACAGCTACCATTCAAATCTGCCCCTGAGGAAGCAGGGTGCCTAACACATTTGTAGATGTTTACACAGAAATGACAACTGTCAGATTAGAAAACCCCACAAACCTGGAGTAAAAATGTCAACAGAATTTTGGACTTGTGTTTCAGATACTTAGGTGTCTATATCTATACTCCATCTGTTAGACATCACACAGGTGTGCTATCTTTAGCACAGAAGGAGAAATGGAGTTTATCATGAAGCTGGAAGAGCTGGGTGTGTGGCTTCTCTGGGGCAGAGTGGGAAGAGAAAGGAAATGTCATTGTTGCCCAGCACCTGAGATTCTGCCAAGCTGAAGCAAATCCTGCTGCTGCTGTACAGGATTGTAAGGCTGAATTAGTTTTCAGCTGCTTCCTGGATCAGGTGCTGGGACTAGAGTAGAAAGCCATTACTGTTTCTACACTTTTCTCAGGTATACTGAGCATCACTCAGAAGTATGTGGAGAGTAGGGCTGCAGCGCAGGCTGAAAATCACAGCATATTATTTGACTTCACTCATGAGGACACACCAGCAAAACAGAACAACAAAACAAGCTACCAGGATGTTATAGAATGAATGTGGAAATTTTGCAGACTCATTGCTGGTCACACAAGGCCTACAAAAAGATCAGATGATTATATGCATAGAGCCAGATTTTCAGTTTGCCAGGCATTAGCAGTCTGACTGTAACCGGAATTATGGGTGCTCAATATCCTTGCAAATTACTTCCAGCTGTTTCTAGTTTGATATGCAAATATGAACGCACTGAATACTGTGAGCATTTGGGCCTATAATTTAATAAGTCCTTCTTCCAAGGAAGGAGGAAGTAGACCTGGAAACTCTTCTTTATATCATTTCTGAATATGCCTTCAAGAATATTTCTAATCCTGTTAATGCCATTGTGAAAAGTGATTATATCACATCAAACACAAATTAATTAATCAGATTATATTTTTGTATAATGTATAAAAAACTGCTTTGTTATGGAGTTAAAGCCTTGTATTCTATCAAATATCACATGCTGCTTTATGAATCATTTACACGTGTTTTACTTGAACGGAGGGTGGGAAGTGCCATATCATATACTATACAAGGGCAGTGACCTCAGAAGAGAACTTTCATGTTCAGTTAGACTTTTAAAATGTGTTATTTAAGTGCGAATTATTTTCATTGCCATGCATTCTCTACATGCCGACCTGGGAAAGACTAGGGGCTCTATTTATCATAAATGTCAGGTGCGCTTGCTAAGTATACATCAAGCGACAATTTAATCTCAAAGCTAAAACCAAGAATTGAAATCAGGGGAGATTTTAAGTTCAAGACTTTACAAAGGTCGTGCACAAGGTTTGAATAAGCAGATTCAGACATACACAGAGGGCACTTTTCATCAACCGAATGAGACAACTATGGGAATGTCTTCAGCCATTGAGTATAAATCTGAGAAAAGAGAGCTGTATGTGTAGGTAGGATTTTCAACATCAAGACTGTGAACTGAATGCTACTCTTCATAGGATATTGTACTGCTCACATTTGTCTCCCTCTTAGTCTTGCCCTAGACGGATGCTTTCTTTGGCAATTCTGCTTCTCTTATATTGAATAATATCATTAATACTGAATAATACCACTTTCTTTAAAATTTTACAATACGTGCCACATTTAGGTAACTGTAAAATTTCATCTCACCATCTTCAACATTGCTCTGCTTTCTTAAGGAGGGAATGTGTCGTGGTTTAACCTGGCAGGCAGCCAAATACCACGCAGCCGCTCACTCACTCCCCCCACCCCCAGTGGGATGGGGAGAGAATCGGAAGGGTAAGAGTGAGAAAAACTCGTGGGTTGAGATAAAGACAGTTTAATAGAACAGAAAAAGGGAAAATAATAATGATAATGATAAAATATACAAAATGAGTGATGCCCAATGCAATTGCTCACCACCCGCGCTGACCGATAACCAAGTAGCGATCGGTACTTCCTGGATCATGCCTACCCTTCATATACTGAGCATGACGTCACATGGTATGGAATACCCCATTAGCCAGCTGGACTGCTGTCCTGATTATGTTCCCTCCTATCTTGTGTACCTAGCTCAGTCAGTAGGCACGGGAGCTGTCCTTGGACTAGGAGGGCACTTAGCAACAACTGAAAACATCAGTGTGTTATCAACATTCTCCTCGTACTAAATCCAAAACACAGCACTAGGAAGAAATTTAACCCTATCCCAGCCGAAACCAGGACAGAATGTATGCTAGTTAATCTTTATAATCTTAATTTTTATTCGTACTGGAAAACTCGTGATAACTGTCTCCCATGCAAAATGGCATCTGGGATTCTTACTTCTCCTGATCCCTATGGGATCTTCTGTTCCACCTAAAAGGAATGCCTGTCCTAGACCTGAGACCAGTGTATTTTTTCACAGCTCTTCTGAATAATATTGGATAGTATCTGGACTGTTAAATTCTGCTGTGAAATTGATATGAGTTGCTTTCTTTAAAGTCAACAAACAATCTACGTCAGTATGCATATAAAACATGCAAAGACTTTATCAAGACTACAGTAACAATGAAACCAAAAGTAACTGGTTTTTAAATATAATTATGCAAGTTAACAATTTTTTTTTATAATCCATCACCCACTGTGTATACTCTTCATGCATATCCCAGAAGATTAATATGGAGATGTAAAATAAATTGCATTTTACAGTTTGTGGTTGTTTTTTTTTTTTTTAATTTGTAATGCAGTCTTTTTCGGCAGATGGTTAGTTCTAGTCCCTTTCATGTTCATACTCTGTTATGTTTGTAAAAGACCCAGCTGCCAACTGATAATATTTCACCGCTGAATCTATCATGTGTGATATAATTGCTCATTATGTGTTTTGGAATAAAGTTAAAGAACTATCAACACAGTTATTTCTGACTCCAAACAAATTAAAAAGAAATAGTCATTTTTAATATCTATAGCTCTCAGCTGACATTTAATTATTTTAAAAGTCTGCTTTTTGTGATAGGTTCTTCTATTTTATCAGGCCTTGATTCTGAAAAGCACTGTATTCAAGAATGGTATTGAGAAATGTCTTCTGTTTTAAGCATATTGTTAAGTCTGAAGCACCTGTTTTCTTATATCTGGATCTTAGGTGAAGCATCCCAGTCTGAATTTCTTCATGAGTATTTTTTCTTTAAGAATCATACTCTACAGTGAAAGATGTCTAATTGTAATACACAGTGTAATGTTGACCCACAAAGCATTACGGGTTGCCGTCAGAAAGACAATGAGTCACTGAATGCTAACTCTCTTTTTCCAAAGCTGCTGAATCATTTTAAAACACAACTAGAATGTACTACATATTTTCCTCACACAATGTTATTACTATTTTCAGTAAAAGGTATGGTATATTACATTGCATACGATGACTACGTGTCATGGTTTAACCTGGCAGGCAGCCAAATACCACGCAGCCGCTCACTCACTCCCCCTACCCCCAGCGGGTTGGGAGAGAATCGGAAGGGTAAGAGTGAGAAAAAACTCGTGGGTTGAGATAAAGACAGTTTAATAGAACAGGGAAAAAAAGGGAAAAATAATGATAATGATAAAATATACAAAATGAGTGATGCACAATGCAATTGCTCACCACCCGCGCTGACCGACAACCAAGTAGCGATCGGTACTTCCTGGATCATGCTTACCCTTCATATACTGAGCATGACGTCACATGGTATGGAATACCCCATTGGCCAGCTGGGCTGGCTGTCCTGATTATGTTCCCTCCCATCTTGTGTACCTAGCTCAGTCAGTAGGCACGGGAGCTGTCCTTGGACTAGGAGGGCACTTAGCAACAACTGAAAACATCAGTGTGTTATCAACATTCTCCTCATACTAAATCCAAAACACAGCCCTAGGAAGAAATTTAGCCCTATCCCAGCTGAAACCAGGACAGTATCCACCCCTTATTCCATACCATTTACGTCGTGCTTAGGTCTCACATCTTTTTTAATACATTTCAATTAACCACCACTATCTTTCTTTATATATACACACATATATATATATATATATGCACGCACAGATATCATTCCCTCGGTCTATGGACTATCCCTCTAAAATGTCCATTGAGTTCATTTAGTCCATGACTTTGGGCTCCATCTGTTATAACAATCTTTCAGGGCCGAAGAGGTGGTGTGCGGTGTTGGGCCCTTGCATCCTGAAGCCAGTTCTCATTTCGGTACTGCTGCGCTCGTCCAGTTCTATCATCTTTGCACTTCACTCGGTTTCATCGGAGTTAGTTCATTCTTCACTAATCTGGGTGATTTTCACTGCTATACCACTCCTATATCATAGAAATAATGATATACAATATCATGTAACAGTTGACATCAAAATTCAGTTCATTGGCTATTTTCACCCAAAATCAAATCCCCTTGAGGTACACACTGGACCTCCCCATCCTTTCGCATCACCCACCAAGTGTACCCAGGTCCTTGAGCAAAAGCAATCCCACGGATGGGTTTTCCCTTGCCAGAGGCAGGAGTAACCCAGACTGTCTTCCCCAGCATATTCCTTATGTGCACGACAGGGACTTTATCTCCATCTACGGTACGTAAGAGTCTTGATTGGGCAGGGCCAGCTCGATTGGCAGATCCCCTGGTATTGACTAACCAGGTGGCCTTTGCTAAATGTGTGTCCCAATGTTTGAATGTCCCACCACCCATTGCTCTCAGCGTAGTTTTTAGCAGTCCATTGTATTGTTCAATTTTCCCGGAGGCCGGTGCATGGTAGGGGATGTGATAGACCCACTCAGTGCCATGCTCTTTGGCCCAGGTGTCTATGAGAGTGTTTCGGAAGTGAGTCCCGTTGTCTGACTCAATTCTTTCTGGGGTGCTGTGTCACCACAGGACTTGCTTTTCAAGGCCCAGGATGGTGTTCCGGGCAGTGGCATGGGGCACAGGGTATGTTTCCAGCCATCCGGTGGTTGCTTCCACCATGGTGAGCACATAGCGCTTACCGTGTCGGGTTTGTGGGAGTGTGATATAATCAATCTGCCAGGCCTCCCCATATTTATATTTCAACCATCGTTCTCCATACCAAAGAGGCTTTACTCGCTTGGCTTGTTTGATTGCAGCGCACGTTTCACATTCGTGGATAACCTGTGCAATAGCGTCCATGGTTAAGTCCACCCCTCGATCACGAGCCCATCTATATGTTGCATCTCTTCCTTGATGGCCTGACGCGTCATGGGCCCACCGAGCTATAAATACTTCACCCTTATGTTGCCAGTCCAAATCCACCTGGGCCACTTCAATCTTAGCAGCCTGGTCCACCTGCTCGTTATTTTGATGTTCCTCAGTGGCCCGACTGTTGGGCACGTGAGCATCTACATGACGTACTTTTACAGTCAGGTTCTCTACCCGGGCAGCAATATCTTGCCACAATGCAGCAGCCCAGATGGGTTTACCTCTGCGCTGCCAGTTGTTCTGCTTCCACTGCTGCAACCACCCCCACAGGGCATTTGCCACCATCCATGAGTCAGTATAGAGATAAAGTACTGGCCATTTTTCTCGTTCAGCAATGTCCAAGGCCAGCTGGATGGCTTTCACCTCTGCAAACTGGCTCGATTCACCTTCTCCTTCAGCAGTTTCTGCAACTTGGCGTATAGGACTCCATACCGCAGCCTTCCATCTCCGATGTTTTCCCACAAGGCGACAGGACCCATCAGTGAACAGGGCATATTGCTTCTCGTTTTCTGGTAGTTTATTATACAGTGGGGCTTCTTCAGCACGTGTCACCTCCTCCTCTGGGGATATTCCAAAATCTTTGCCTTCTGGCCAGTTCGTGATCACCTCCAAGATTCCTGGGCGACTGGGGTTTCCTATTCGGGCCCGTTGTGTGATCAATGCGACCCGATCATGCATCGGTTGCATGATGTGTAGAGGGGACGCTCCCTTTGAACATCCAGCCCAGCACCGGCAGTCGGGGTGCCAGGAGGAGCTGTGCTTCCGTACCAACCACTTCCGAAGCAGCTTGAACCCCTTCATATGCTGCCAATATCTCCTTCTCAGTTGGAGTGTAGGGGGCCTCCGATCCTCTGTATCCCCGACTCCAGAATCCTAAGGGTCGACCTCGAGTCTCCCCTGGTGCTTTCTGCCAGAGGCTCCAGGTGGGGCCATTCTCCCTGGCTGCGGTGTAGAGCACATTCTTTACATCTTGTCCTGCCTGGACTGGCCCAAGGGCCACTGCATGAACTATCTCCTGTTTAATTTGTTCAAAGGCTTGTCGTTGCTCAGGGCCCCATTTGAAGTCATTCTTCTTCCTGGTCACTTGATAGAGAGGGTTTACGATCTGACTGTAATTTGGAATATGCATTCTCCAAAAACCCACAACGCCTAAGAAAGCTTGTGTTTCCTTTTTGCTAGTTGGTGGGGACATGGCTGTTATTTTGTTGATCACATCTGTTGGGATCTGACGACGTCCATCTTGCCATTTTATTCCTAAAAACTGGATCTCCTGTGCAGGTCCCTTGACCTTACTTTGTTTTATGGCAAAACCAGATTTCAGAAGGATTTGAATTATTTTCTTCCCTTTCTCAAAAACTTCTTCTGCTGTGTTGCCCCATACGATGATGTCATCAATGTACTGCAGGTGTTCTGGAGCCTCACCCTGTTCCAGTGCGGTGTGGATCAGTCCATGGCAAATGGTAGGGCTGTGTTTCCACCCCTGGGGCAGTCGGTTCCAGGTGTACTGGACGCCCCTCCAAGTGAAAGCAAACTGTGGCCTGCACTCTGCCGCCAAAGGGATGGAGAAGAAGGCATTAGCAATGTCAATTGTGGCGTACCACTTGGCTGCCTTTGACTCCAGTTCGTATTGAAGTTCTAGCATGTCCGGCACGGCAGCACTCAGTGGCGGCGTGACTTCATTCAGGCCACGGTAGTCTACTGTTAGTCTCCACTCTCCATTAGACTTTCGCACTGGCCATATGGGACTGTTAAAGGGTGAGCGAGTCTTGCTGATCACTCCTTGGCTCTCCAGTCGACGAATCAGCTCATGGATGGGGATCAGAGAGTCTCGGTTGGTGCGGTATTGCCGCCGGTGCACTGTTGTGGTAGCGATTGGTACTTGTTGTTCTTCAACCCTCAACAACCCCACAACAGAAGGGTCCTCCGAGAGACCAGGCAAGGTGGACAGCTGTTTAATTTCCTCCGTCTCCAGGGCAGCTATACCAAAAGCCCACCGATACCCTTTTGGGTCCTTGAAATACCCTCTCCTGAGATAGTCTATGCCAAGGATGCACGGAGCCTCTGGGCCAGTCACAATGGGGTGCTTCTGCCACTCATTCCCGGTCAGGCTCATTTCGGCCTCCAATACAGTTAACTCTTGGGATCCCCCTGTCACTCCAGAAATACAAATGGGTTCTGCCCCTTTATAGTTTGATGGCATCAGGGTACACTGTGCACTGGTGTCTACTAAAGCCTTATACTCCTGTGGGTCTGATGTGCCAGGCCATCGAATCCACACAGTCCAGTAAACCCGATTGTTCCTTTCCTCCACCTGGCTGGAGGCAGGGCCCCTCTAGTTCTGGTCATAGTATCCATCTCTCACTTCTTGCAAACGTGAGTCAAGAATTTCTTCATTGCAATTACAATCCAAAGTAAGATCAGCCCTTCTACTCTGTCTGGGGAACTGTTCACTGGAAACTGGACCGTCGTGAGACAGGGTTTTCCTGACAACTGGAGCAGCATTTTTCCTGGGAGAACCCCCTTGTGTGATTGTTTTTCCTTGCAACTCACGTACACGTGCCTCTAGGATGAAGGTAGGTTTTCCATCCCACTGCCTCATGTCCTCTCCGTGGTCACGCAGGTAAAACGACAGGGTGCCCCGTGGTGTGTACTTTCTATATCCTCTCTCTTGAGAAGAAAAACACTGACTCCTAATGACTGAGATACTGGTCCGTACAGGTGGAGAATAGGACATATCCTCTTTGAGTTGCTGGACCTCCCGGGACAGTTTCTCCACAGCCGAGACAAGGGAGGAGGAGATAGTTTCTTCAAAATCCAGAAGTCTGCTAACTACCTCATCCACCGTTGGTGCTTCTTCCTCTTTCCAGCACAGTACTGCCAACGAACTGGCATACGGTGCTGGTGCGCTCAGTACCAACTTCCGCCACATGGGTCGGGTGCACTGGACGTCATCTGGATCTTTGGGTGTTCGGACATCGTCCAGGTCACTATAAACCACCTCCAGCACGCCTAGTTCTCTCAGGTACTGGATACCTCTCTCCATAGTGGTCCATTTGCCTAGGCGATATATAACATCTTCCTTGAAGGGATACCTTTCCTTTACGCCTGACAGCAGTCGCCTCCAGAGGCTGAGGACCTGTGTCCCTTTTCCAATCGCTTTGTCAATACCCACTTCCCTAGCAAGGGATCCCAGCTGTTTGGCCTCCTTCCCCTCTAATTCCAGGCTACTGGCCCCATTATCCCAGCATCGGAGCAGCCAGGTAACAATATGCTCGCCTGGACGATGGCCGAAATCTTTCCGCATATCTCGCAGCTCACTGAGGGATAGGGATCAGGTGGTTTCCGTCTCGTTTATGAGTTCTTCCTCTTCCTCCTCCCCTCCTCGTGATGTCCCTGCTCTTCCATCATCCTTTTCTACACGACCTGACTTCCGCTTCAAAGATTTCTTCTTCTGTACAGGGGCGACGGATACCAGCAAGGGTTGGTCCTCTGGTTCAGCTGTAGTACCCGTCGCGAGGGTTTGGGTAGCTGCAGTGCCTGTTGCAGGGGTTGGAGTACTTGTAGTGACTGTTGCTGGCATCTGAGTAGCCATAGTGGTTGTTGTGGGCATTGAAGTAGCCACGGTGCCTGTCGCAAGGGTTTGAGTAGCCACAGTGGTTGTCGTGCGGGTTGAAATAGCTACAGTGCCTGTCGTGGGGGTTTGAGTAGTCACTGTATCTGTTGCTGGGGTTGATCTCTGGACAGTATTCCTGAATAGTTGTTTAACTCTAAACAAGGCCTGAACCACATTCAGGAGACATAGCAATATGATCATGCTTGTTTGAACATCCCAAGGATATTCAAAATTCTCAGGGAATATTGTGGACGTCTTCATGAAGAGGATAGAAGAAAAAGGAGTTTCTGAAGATATGGAGGGGAAGGTGAACAAGTGGGAGAAAGTGTCCCATCCTGTCTCCCCCCTAAATTCATCCTCTGAGGTGAAGACGTAAGAAGTGTAATTATTAATAGTTTCCAAAAGATAGCTCCCAAAGAACAGGAATGATGGCAGTGCTGAGTACAGGCTCGTGACCAATAATTTTATCATAACATAAAGCCAGGTCACACAGTATAGCAAAGCAATGACCTTAATCCATTTCCCAGAGATGACCAACCCCACATACAAACTGATAATCAGCAGTATAGACAGCCAGTAAGGTGCTATATACCACAACTCCAAAAACAGATCCAACAACTCTGAGAGCAAATAAATCAACATTGTGAACATCGAGTACTAAACTGATATAATGAATGCTTATAACAAATTTGTTTTAACCCGTTCAGGTCAGATGTGTCGTTATCTCAACCCTTCGAGCCCCACGTTGGGCACCAAAAAGGACTGTTGTGGTTTAACCTGGCAGGCAGCCAAATACCACGCAGCCGCTCACTCACTCCCCCCACCCCCAGCGGGACGGGGAGAGAATCAGAAGGGTAAGAGTGAGAAAAACTCATGGGTTGAGATAAAGACAGTTTAATAGAACAGGGAAAAAAAGGGAAAATAATAATAATGATAAAATATACAAAATGAGTGATGCACAATGCAATTGGTCACCACCCGCGCTGACCGATAACCAAGTAGCGATCGGTACTTCCTGGATCACGCCTACCCTTCATATACTGAGCATGACGTCACATGGTATGGAATACCCCATTCGCCAGCTGGGCTGGCTGTCCTGATTATGTTCCCTCCCATCTCGTGTACCTAGCTCAGTCAGTAGGCACGGGAGCTGTCCTTGGACTAGGAGGGCACTTAGCAACAACTGAAAACATCAGTGTATTATCAACATTCTCCTCATACTAAATCCAAAACACAGCACTAGGAAGAAATTTAACCCTATCCCAGCCGAAACCAGGACACTATGAAAGTCATTGCTAATGTTTTCTGGAATTATATGGGTGGAGGATCTTGTCCACATGCCTAATACAATTGTCATGGTCTGTTACCAGTAATACCTCAGGGTTTTTTTCAGAGTGCTGTATTTCCTAAATAACTCTGTAGTAATTATGTATATATGGGAATTTTAACCATAACCTCACAAATGAAAAGTTTCTCCCTTTAATTTCTGAAGTTATACTAAGCAGGTTACATTATTTTGCTGATGTCATGTTGGAAAATCTGTACCATATCTGCTATTTGGTGAATTGCTGCCCCAGAAACACTGAACTCATTTCTTAAGATGAGTAGGGGCCTGATTCAACTTCCATCAAAGGTTTTTTGAGTCTTCTCCATTGAACACACTTGAAAAAGGCTTTCTGCCTGGGGTTCAAATGTGGCACTGAATTCAAGACTTGTGTGTATTAGACATGACTTGTTTTATCTGCTTCTGAAATTAAAATGATCTGTCAATTTATCAGCCCTTCAATTTCAAAGATGTTTCAATATACTTTCAAAAATAAGAGAACACTCACTTCTGAATCTGGCTTCTTTGTGAGCTTCATTTTTTCTGGCAAGAAAAATTCATAACCTGTAGGATTTCTCTTTATGTAAGGCTCCTTAGGGTCAAAAGACCTCACACTTTTGTTACTAGTATAAAGTTAATAGGCTAATGCTGATGTTAAACACTGATACCAACGGAGTAAATTAAGATTAAGTGATCTATTAAAAGACTTCTGTCCCTTAGGGAAGCATATTTAGGGATTTTGAAATTCTCATCCTCAATATTAACAGAAGATGAAGGCTAACATGAGCTCATAAAAGTATTAAGTGTATCAACTGGTCCCCTTCAGGTTAGCTACTCAAAAATTGGAACTCCGTACCAAATGCTCAAAATATTTATTGAAAAACTCATATTTTGTATTGCCACTTTTCCATCACACTGTGAATTTGTTCAGAAAAAGCAATCCAGCATAGTTAATAAGGGAAAGTTCCTGTTCACTTATTCTTGCTTTAAACAGTTATCTGCAAATTTCCATCCAACTTTTCAAAATTTGTGCCTTCTTTTTAATGGGTCAAAGCACTTGGATCCCCTAGAAACAACATCAAATATTAATATTACATCACTTTTAATGTTACATTACTTTTCTTCAGTACTCCTACAGCATTCGCTTTCATGTCTGTCATGAAATTATAGTCATAACATTATAGGCTCTTCCCAAAGCATGGACAAGAGGAAAATACATTGCATCATACTGAAAGACAGATCTTGTGTTTTGATTTTTCCTGTTTGTTTTTTCTTTAAAAGAAAAATTTCAGACCGTTTACTTTGTATTTCTCCAATCTATTTGTTAAATTCACCTTGTTTTACCTTCAGATTGTCAGACCTACAGGACTAGATGAATTTAGACCTTTTTATGTGAGTATAAAACTTAACACACAGAGCATGTAAGCCTTGAGAATCCATAAACCATGCTTGTATAACAAATTTTTGGTACTCTTCCTTCTGTTAATAACACTAGGGGATAAAATCATATATGTTACGATGAATATTGAGAAAGCAATACAACTTGGTTAACGATACTTACTGTAGTTGTGAGATTCTAAATAAGTACACCCTGAGTATGCTTCAGGGCATCACAGTGGGCTATATAAACTCATGAATAAATCATTATCTAACATCAAAATGTGATAAAGGAACAGAATATTTTCTATGGGCCATGTAGGATTTTGCAAGTCTTCTCCCAAAGAGAATGGACTCCTGTTCATATTGAAACGGTGGATATTTCTTCCTGTGCACGTGAAGCTAAAATGCTAACACAAGTAGATGGAAAATAATTTTCTAGAAGTATTTCCAGCTTCTTAATGGTTCAGTCAATATCAGAAGCACATCACAGCAACAAAGGAAAGTCAAGCAGGAAAAGGTAACTAAAATTCTGCTAGCATGGACCTTACATTAGAGTGGATAAACTCTTCCATTTGTTTCTTCCAGAAAATCCAGTGAACTTCTCAACATCAGATTAAAGGAAGGCAAGAACACAGAAGCAAAGTACGGGATTATTTAGTAGGATTATTATTCATAGGATTTCTGTATATATAAATACAGCCCTTATACGGTTAGTGATCTATGTGATTTTCCTGAAAAAGAAAATTTCTTTTAGAAGGTTCTTTTGCACTAACGTCCCCTTCCCCCCAATTTAAAAAAAAAAAAAAAAAGGCTTCAAAGCAACTTCCTTTTGAACATCCAAGGTAACCTCTAAAAAAAAATATGTGGAGTTGGGGATCTGACAGCTATTTTCGTTCTCAGTTATTTCCAAAGGTCAAAACCCATGACATGCATGTAATTACACGAAAATTTAAGCAATCGGTGATTATAATTGTGTATGCAAATAGGTGCTTTGAATATGCAAACACACAGATGCCTTTAAGCAGTTGAGATAGAAAACAGGTTTTTTAATTATTATATCAGGTAGTTTGTCAGGACTTAATAGATGGGAAGAACCCTATTTTACTATTTGTGCAAGATGGGCACCTACTTAGAGCCACAGCTGTTGTATGCTATGCATTAGATTTGTCTCACTGTAGCACAACATTGTGAACTTTTGCCCTTTTGATGAATTATTCTTAAAGGAAGAGTACTCTCAGTCAGAACCATGGCCTACATTTTCCCCTACATATTCCCCTATATATGTATATATATATGAATATAGCTATAAATAAAATATTAAAGGTAAAAATTGGCAAGTGAAATATGACCTTTGGTGGTCTTTGATGCAAAGAAGAGAAAACTATGATTCATTTAAGCTTATCTTTCTTAGTTTTTAATGCCTTTAGTTTTATAGGTACAAATATGGTCAGAATTAAGTTATATTTCTCTCATGTTGACATCAGTTGATCTCACTGATGACCATTCATGCTGAAAGAATGACTGTTTTTAAACTTCAACCCAGAATATATAAACTCTTTGGTACAAAAATATCTGTGTTACCAACATGGACCAGAATGCTAAACCAGAATGAATCACAACCTCATAGTTGTGCAAGCCAGTCACTATGCCAGTATATGCAAAAAATTGTGAACCTAGGATTGAGAAATTCTCACTAAGTGAGAGTGGAAAAGCAGCAAACATTACAATATAGCTAATGAAATCAGTATGGAAATTATATTTGAATGTCTCAAAAACATCTTAAAGTCATATTCTGGAGCACAAGCCTTATGAGGAGCAGCTGAGGGAACTGGGGTTGTTTAGCCTGGAGAAGAGGAGGCTGAGGGGAGACCTCATCGCGCTCTACAACTACCTGAAAGGAGGTTGTAGTGAGGTGGGTGTTGGTCTCTTCTGCCAAGTAACTAGCGATAGGACAAGAGGAAATGGCCTCAAGTTGCGCCAAGGGAGGTTTAGATTGGACATTAGGAGAAATTTCTTTACTGAAAGAGTGGTCAGGCCTTGGAAGAGGCTGCCCAGGGAAGTGGTGGAGTCACCATCCCTGGAGGTATTTAAAAGACGTGTAGATGAGGCGCTTCGAGACATGGTTTAGTGGACATGGTGTGTTGGGTTGACGGTTGGACACGATGATCTTAGAAGTCTTTTCCAACCTGTATGATTCTATGATTCTATGATTCTATGATTCTATGTGAAAGAGTAGACATTTTTAATATTGGAATTCGAAATTCAATCTTTATTAATATATCCAAAGCCCAAGGAAAAATGCTATAATATATTCCAACCAGGCACTCTGTTAAAGGAGTATTTTACTTCTTATTGAGAAGCAATGTCAAAGAAATCTGGAGCCATCAGCTTTTCCTCTCTCTCAGCCTGTAAGCCGATTCCAAGATGCATTAAAGGCCTTCCTTAAAGGCTTCTATCATAGGATGCACCATACATACCATAAGACATTATATTTAATGGGAGGGGAAGAGGGATGTTCCTTAAGAGTGTCAGGTGCCATCTATTCTTCAAGAATGGAAGGTATTGAAAGAATATGAGCACAGGAACAATCTCCAGATACTACATAACTAAGATACCTGAGGGTAGGGATAGAGAAACTGGGGTGGCAGAAAAATGTATACCAGGACTGTCGCTAATTGCAGAGGTCTCTAGTACTCCTTAGAGATTCATTTGATTGTGGTGAAGATGCTACTCATCATGTGTCCATAGTTTTCGTAATACTACTTATGAGTGCTGACAGTGCACACGGAAATTTTGAGCAATATAATAAAATCACAAGGGGACAAAGAACGCTGATTTGGGAGTTCAAGGGCTGTACTGAGCAGTCTCATCTCGCCAGGAAGGACAAAGTCCTGAATCCTGCAAAGTGCCCCATGGACTTAAACTGAGAAACAACTGCCAGAGTCACAGGAGACAGCCTAATGAGAAGGGAGCCCAAGGTAAAGGGAAATGAACCGAGAACAGCAGCGTGTGCCTTAAATCCTACGTAACCCTGGCTACAGACTTTCCTCTGGCTGCATGCCCATCTCCTTCCTGATTTTGAGCTGTGTATGTAAGCTTTCTTTTAAAGTCAAAGCAGGGGCCAATATTTTCTTTTAAAAGACCATAACTGAATACAGTGTTCTTCTTATCCTATGACCTTGTGGTCTGACCACTTTCAGGACAAATGCAAACCTTTACCTTATAGCAGAGAGTACTGGCTAACAACCTCCAGTACGTACCATTCTTATTCCTCCTTCACGGCCCAAGATTTTCTATGCAAAGAATAAAAGGGAAATATTGACTTCCTACTGAAGTAAGTATATCGTTAATAAGACTAGTACCTAGGATAAGGCAATGTAAAATACCTCTCTTATAATGTTAATAGTATTGGAAAAACAGCTGAAATAAGCTGAGGTAAGCATTAAAACTGAAATCTATTTTTTAACCAACTGGCATAACTATTAAGCTACAGAAACTTGAGATAAAATATTGCTACTTTGAGGTCACAAATACTCCAGGGAGGGGCTAGAAGCAGAATTTGAGGCATTTGGGACTATTTAAAGCAAAAGAAGAATTAGATGTCAGGTTTGATGAAAGTTGATTAGGTTTTTTGAGGACCAGAGTCTTGGACTACAAGCTAGGTGAAGTAAGAGCATCTGTCTTTTTGTGGCAATCATCCTAGCTGCAGTAAGCTTTGTAGTGTATTTAAGCATATTGTTATTTCAGGTTTAAAGTTCAAGTGCCTCCAACATTCTTTTTAATAGTAAAAAGACTGAAGGCATTACTCATTTTAAAAGCAAATGAGCAAAAACCAGAACAAAACAGAGCGCTAGATTAATGAAGAAGGCTCAGCAATTTCTGACCCCTTCTTAGACATTTACCTTGCACAAGATTTTTTCTATATTTGTTTTGCTGTTATGTCATTATGCTAATGTTTTTTACATGTGCCTATAAATAGTTGGTGAATCTGGAACTCATATGCTTACAAATCAGAGAACCTAAATAAATCTGACCCTAAAAACCAAGACAGAGCTGAATTTCCACTTGATTTGGTGATGCCATATGGAAGCACAGAAGACACAAGAGAAGACGCATAATGAACATGCTTGTGACAAGCATGGGGAAATACAAATGTAACTTGACAAGTGTAACACTTCCAAAGGCAGCTGAGACCGAGCAAGGAATTTGACTCATCTTCCTGCTTAGCAAGGAGATGAAACCTCACAGAAATCCAGGAAATTTTGTCAAAATTGTATCTGCATCTGAAATCTTAGCATCATTATATCAACCAGGTACTACTATAGAAACAATCAGAAACACAATTAAGCTGTCATTACATATGCTATGGCCACACTATGCCACAATCTTTTTTACAAGTTTTTTTTTTTTTAACATCAGAGAGCATAATAACACATAGAAAAATGAATATTAGCTAGAGAAGAAACAAATCAGAATGCATCACCAAATGATTCAGGACATATTTGCAGATGAAAATAGAGAACTGATGAAAGAGCTATAGAAAAAGAAACTCACAGTAGAAAGACATAAAAAAAACCCTGTATACAATAAGACATGGCAAGAACATAAGATTT
Organism: Calonectris borealis; assembly: GCF_964195595.1. Classification (NCBI taxonomy): domain Eukaryota; kingdom Metazoa; phylum Chordata; class Aves; order Procellariiformes; family Procellariidae; genus Calonectris; species Calonectris borealis. The sequence continues at coordinate 77,105,776 of NC_134313.1, read as the reverse complement.
TATCATTTTGACTTCTAAATATACTACTGAAGGAGTCCATATGAAAGAGCAAAATGTTTAATTTCTGAATCTCTGCAGGTCTGTACAAGGTGACTGTTTCAATGTGAACAGATCTGACTAAGTACATTTGATCTGCAGCTGATGATGTATTTGAAACATTCTAAAATTCTCTATATTTATTTTTAGAATTAGTTATAGAATACATTAGAGCATTCTAAAAGTTATTTTGAAAAGTTAATTCTAAATTCTAAAAAGCTGATTTATATTATTTGGAAAAGTTTAAAGGGTGTAATGGAAAAGACAGGGAGGATAGAAACTGGCTGTCTTTATCAAAAATGTAATTTGCAACATTTAGAAAGCAGTGAAGGGATCAACTCAAAGACACAAATAAACAAAAATAAAATAGGAAGTAAACAAAAATTTAAAAAGAAGACAAATGAAATGTGAAAGCAAACAAAAATATGGAAATGAATCAGAAACAAAATAAGTTTCAATATACGGAATTAGAAGATAATTTATTTTTACAAGCAAAGATGTTTCCTTCCTTTTCAAAGATTATGTGATATTTTCCACCCATCTGCATATAACTGACACATCAACACATCCCTCATCCCCAAAACTGCACTCTAGAGAAAAAAAAATGTATGCTAATTTCCTTTAAAAAACTCAACATGGTGGGAAGAAACTCAATTTGGAGATCATCTTGCATTTGGGGAATAATGCCATATTGTGTTAAATTGTGTTTGTTTTAGAAAATATATTTGTGTTGACTCATTTATGTGACAAGCATTGCTAGAGGCTGGTGTTGCTCTGACTTTTATAACTATCCAACCTAATCACCTAATGAATTGAAAAAAAACCTTCCAGAACCCACAGGCTTTGAATATAATGACTGGCAAGGCAACATCAAGTAAGTTATTCATAACATGCTGTTTAACCACACGTAGACCTAGCTGAACAATACCTAACAAAATACAAGGTCATGCAAAAGTAAACGTCAAAAATCTGACCACTGAAGGAGTCACTACAGTGGCTGTAGTTTCTACAGCACAGCTGTTTGCATTTACCCGCTAACACATACAGTTATATCTGAACACCCCTGTTTCACTGAATAACCTGTTTGGAGAAGCCTCTTAAGCATACTGCATTGCCTTGTAGGTCATGTGCTTGTATCTCTTTCTTACAGCAATTAAAGTGTAAGTGAAGGGGAGGTAGGTGGAGTTGAAGAGGACGTAGGATTTTGTATATGCTTTTAGACTTAAACTGAACCTGAGATGTAACCAGGGCGCAGCTCTTCCTCCTGGAATCTGGTAAATATTTTCTGATCCAGCATCATAGGTATAACAGTTATGATCTTGATAGATGTAACTAAGCGTGTGTATCTAACACTGTGCATTATAAAGATGAAAATTTTGAAATACACATAACAGCTCTGTCCATGTATATGACCACTGAAAAGTGAAAACTGAAGCATTTGCATGAATGTTTTTACTGTGAAGGGGATACTTTTCCTGTAGTCTACACACGGTATATTCTAGGAGGGGAAAAAAAAAAATCTTTTTTTTTTTTTTTTGCTATTCATGTCAATCGTGACATCTTAAATCTCGATTTCAATTTGCAAAGTATTAATTGCCAGCACATTGAAGGGGGAAGATATGAGTTAAATGAAGTAGGCTTTAAATTATTATTTCATAGACATTAAAGCTCTGAGGTAGAAGTTTTTACATTTTCAAAAAATGCTTAAATAGATGTTTATAGTGCTACGGCTAATCTTTTTTTAACCTAAAATGTCTATTTTTCATTGAGTGTTATCATCTAAAAGGCACTTTCAGGACAAAGGATTTCATGGGATTTTTTTTTCTTTCATTCTTGTTTGAAACTTAGTAACAGTGAGCTAAATAGTTTGACAATAAACTCATGTGTTTGAGATGAGGAAGTTATTAACCTCTCCTCTGAGAGAGAATTGGAATTTACTTAACGAAGACCTATCAGCTTTTTAGACTAACACAGACATTTGACTTTCAGACATTTGTACAAAACCTATCAACTCATCACGTAACATGATGTTTCTCGGGAAAATAATTGCTCAGAAATTTCTAAAAAAATTATATTTAATGAAAGAAGAGATTGTTGACAATATTTTTTCTTATCAGTGATTGTTCTCATTACCATTTTGCATTTCATATTAGAAATATTACCGAAACACAAGGATGTTGGTGACTAAATTGCTAGAAAATAGTTGGTTTTAATCCACAGTATCTAACTATTTTTGTAACTCAAGTAGAAAATTAACTTTTTCCTTATTTTACTTAAAAAAAAAATTCTTTCTCTTTTCCCATTTATTCCTCACTCCTCTCTATCTTAATATTGTCTCAGTCTTGTAAGTGGTTCTTGCTGAGTTTATTAAACTTCTGTCCAAACATAGAGTTAAGTTTTGATGAATTTACTTTATAAGATTTCATTTATATGCAATATATTCTATGTATTCTATATAATCTGCTTATAGAAGATATCTTAGCACTACAAATTGAAGTAAAATTATTTAATAGTTCTTCATCAAGGTAAAAAAGAAAAACAGAAGATTCTCACATACAATAATGTAAGTGCAGAGATACCTTTCTCAGTATAAGTCAACTTCTCTGAAGAGTATTTTCAGCATATCAGGTCATTGACAACCTAAATGTCAGCCTTGTGTATTAATTATATTTTGGAAGGCCATGTATTTAAGGAACATTTTGTGTTACTGTAAGGTTTTGTAGGAGGAAAACCCAGATCCACAGAGAGGACTTGATCTAACCTCACTTTTTGTTTTTTCACAAACATTGGACTTGCTTCCAAACATTGTCAGTAACTCTCACAGGCATTCAAAGGGGAACACTGTCAAACAGAGTAGCATTGCAGCTTTTCAAGAAATATTTTTTTTATAACTCTTATACAAGCATTCTGAACCTCTAATATCATGCCTTCAAGTAATCTTCATGCTGCCTGTTAATATGTTGCCTTTTTGGTTGTCTCCTCAGTTTCTTTTTAATATGAGTCTTCATTTTAATAGAATTTTATACTTTATAAGGAAGAAAATATTATATTAGAAAGTCATAATGATAACTCACTGAACAGAAATATCCAGATCCAAAAGTACATAGTTTGCTGATTTGGTACTCCTGGCTTTTTTCCTCTGATTTAGATATCTAGGTCAATATGGAGAGCTGTCTTTCCATAATTTTTTTTTCTAAGGCAGATGAATATCCTCTCCTCATGTCAGAGATCCGTGACATTTCTGGAAGGTTAAATCCCAAGGTCTTTCAAAGCACCAGAAGGACGTTTAAAGTTGAAGAAATTTCTTATGTCTAAACCTTGATCTACTCAGATTCTTTAATTAGATTTGGGGACATTTTCACTAGACACCATTCTGAGAAAAGGTCAGGACAGGGAGACCTGCCCCATCCATTTTTAGCAGACTGTTAACCTGTATAGAGTATTATGGACAATTTCCTGTGCTGTGATATTCCCACTGAATAAAAACTGTAAATACACCAGGTATCTCAGGAAGGACTTCAATTGCTTAGTTTAATCTCCTTGCAAAAGGAATTAAAAATCAGGGATTTTTTAGAGAGAGGGATAATTACAATGTTGTTATGGCCGAAGTCTTGCATACTGTGCAAAATAGAAGGTTCAAATTCTCTAGCAAGATTAATTCCTTCTGCACTTCTCTGGCATAGTTAGTTGAAAATTTTCAGAAGTGTGATTTAAACTAAAAAGTAACTTTTTATTAATAACACATGACTGAAAAAAATATTTTTGCTTAACAATAAGGCAAAGGTTTTAATGGTTGAGAATGGGACATTCATAAGACAGCTATTTGTTGTAAAATAACTAAAACCTGAGTATTCACTTTTAGTTGTCCTGTCTAGCCTTCAGGTGAACGAGCTCTGGTCTCGAACTTCTTAAAGGTATATTTGCATGCTCTCTTCTAAGGTGGAAAAGACACAGTTCATCTTGTTTTAAGTTTTTAAGATTGTGGTTACAATCATTGTGAAACAAGAAATAGCAAATGTGACAAACTTGTTAGCACGTGAAGAAGAAATGCATAGTCCCATCCATTTCTGCCAAAAGATACAGTTGATTCCTTTTGTGGTCATTTATACCTACAAAAAGCTAATATTAAAAAAAAACCAACAACTTATGGAACAAAGTATTTTACTGCGATAGTGTTTTACAGATATTGAGAGGAGTAAAGTGATTGCACAGGTACAAAAGAACAAGGAGGCTCTGAAATTTTCTCATAGCATGGTTCCCTTGACATTGTGCTCTTTCCTGCATATCCATTATTGATCATCAGCATCTTCAGGCTGGACTAGATGGTGGTTTTTAAATGACCTGGCACAGCTATTCCTGCGTTCATCTGCCAATAAAATGTAAGGAAAAATAGACAAGAAAGAACAAACTTCAGAAGCTCCTGTTAATCCATTTAAGACTTCTACTTCATTTGCCACAAACAAAGGATGGGTAAAGCATTATAGCTTCAAAGCATTGTAGCAGGAACTTGACAGGGGCTACATGACAGTTATGTCAATTACCCAGTTTACATTACTCACCAGTATTTCAGTTTCTGCTGCCTTTCCTTGATCTAAGACCACCGCAAAAATTGACTCGGGTTGATTTCTGAGCAGACACAATGTGAAGTTCAAGCTGCCTGCTGATATGCCACTGTCATTTCAGTTCTCAAGAGCTGAAATCTCAGTTCTCAGCTGGCTCGGTCAATAACTCATGAAGGAAACTCATTATGATGTGCCAGGCATAGACTGCAAATGTGATGCTATGCCCACATGCAAATAACAAAAAAGTTTTGTCAGTTAAGAATGCCTGCTAATTCTAAACAGAGTACTATTCAGATTGTACTTTTCTGAAATCTGAAATGTAAAATTTGAAATTTTACCTTTTCCTAATACTGAGGCTTTATCATTTTTATAATATTTATTTATTAAAAATTCTAATTCAGTGCAGTAAGTTTTTAAGTTTGTTTTAAGGGTCTACTAGTCTTATCTATTCTTAAAGGGGATTTTGGATGTCCTCTAAGCTTTTAGAAGGGAAAAAGAAATTATACACTTCTGTATTTATATGGTCTTAATTATCACAGTAACTCAATGCCTTGCCTTCTTTAATAGATTTAGTCTACAACTCTTCTCAAAATCCAGAAAACTACACCTTTTTTACTAATAGGGTAATATATGTGACTTGCCTTAAGTCACACAAGAAAGCTGTCACTGAACGGTTAACTCTATTTGACCAGGCAACCTCAGGCAAGCACATGAAACATTTCCTTCTGAAAGAAAAAAAAATAGATGGGCATTTTCACAGCATATTTTAATCTAAAAATGTCTAATGTGATTATTGTGACTCGTATGACACATTCTCTTAATAAATGGCTAAGGATCATGATGCTGAAGAATTGTTACTTCATCTGAGAGAGTAAAAATGTAAGTTCTGCCAATTTGTCTTCACCTTCAGTATAAAGTTAAACCACTGTAAATGGCTCGTGTGATACATGGAGGTGAATGCAGAGTGCAGACTGCAACACCAAGACGTTAATTTAGAAGTGAGATTCTGTACTCAGATTTTTTCTTTGAACTGATATTAGTTGTAGACCTACGCTCTGAAAGTAATGAACAAGTAGAGAAGTTAAAGAGTTACCCACTAAGAATAGTATGTACTTACTACATTGACAGACTCTGACTTTAGGTACAGCAGTAAGAAAATCGGAGTTAATTGTTTGGAGCTGTATTACAGATTCCTAGTACCACATGCTCAAAACTTATGAAATATTCGCCCTTGGATTTAAAATTTAAAAATATGCATTTACACATGGTCTGGTGAGAAAACTTCTTTCCTGGTTGTTGACGGCAAACTAGATTACTGGGGTATTTTTTACAAGGTAAGATTTGTTTTCCTGCTAAGCTATCTATAGAAAAATTTAAATTCTTCCTACCTTTCCCTCTTTGAATAAAAAAAAAAGAAAGAAATGAAACAAAAAAAAGTATTAACCTTTAAATATTTAGACATACTGCTAAAATTAAGATTCACAGGAGATATGGTTTTGAGATCCATGTTACCAATATGAAAACTCTTCAGTTATTAACTCACATATTCTGTAATGCTGCAAAAACCTGACAGTTCTGACTTCAGAGCTGCACGACATTCAAAATATGAATAAAACACCTAAACAGACAATTAACTCACCACTGGGAAAATAAGGCAGAAATAAAAAGAAGTCCGACTGGTACAATTTCCTTAGCACAACCTTGTCTTCAGCAGATTCTTACTACAGACAGATACAGAAAATTACTTCAGAGCTATACATAATAGAAAACCAAGGGTCACAAACCAAAAGAAGAAAATATAAGTCACAACATGCAATGGAAGCCATGAAATGAATGACAGTGCAATTAACATGACAGAGAGAAGATGGAAACTTGTCAGAAATTGCTGCATGACTGCTCAGATTTGATAGGAGTGTGGAATTGATTTCTTCTCACTATCTATTAGAAAAAGATTTCAATCAAAAAGTGAGGGAATGAAACGTGAGTGTGTATGCACTTATCTGTGTGTGCGTCTGTGTGTGTGTGAGTCCTTGTACAGAGGCTGGTAACAGAGGAAGGATCTCAGCAAAGCTGTTAGATCATGTAGATGACGAAAAAGTGTGCCACTGTTGAGACCATGAGAAGCAATAATTGCAGGAATGCAATAATGAGGACTTTGGACTGGCTTTTGGCTGTTGGAAAATGATTTTTAATGGGATTATAAAGAAGTTAGAGAGCTATTCCAGAGTCAACAGGATAAAAGGGTCTTTGGACATCGGGAAATTTAGCTGAAGAGAGACCTATCAGTAACAATTCACTCTGCGACGGCTCTGAAGAAACTAGGCCTAATAAGATCCCATAAGGATGGAGATAGGAAGTTGCTTTTGCCTGTGCTGTGAATCTGACTGAAGGTCCTAGCCACTCTGCTGAAAAACACTCTTGCAAAAGAATTTAAGTTGCTGTACTTTCCATTGTGAAAAGTGCTATGTCTAGCTCTCAAAAGATGTCTATTGGAAGCCTTCAGGGAAACACACAGCAAAAACTCTTAACTGAGCAACGGCAGACATTTGGTAGAACATCTCCACTGAAGTTCCATCAGGTTGAACATGTGTATTAAAAGAAAGGGGAAAAAAATATTCAAAGAAGCCATCAGTATGAACTGAATTTCTACAGCCTTCAATCTCTATCAGTTCAGACAGAATATGTAAGGGCAAAGTTCACTGGAGTAAAACTCACTCTCTCGTTATCCAACTTAGAGAGGAATGAATGACTATTTCACATTGTGACTAGCTGCAATACTGACTGTAGTCAGCAAGAATCAGCTTCTTGCGACTGTCTGATCTGTACCAGGTCGGCTGTAAACAGAAGGCAACATACTATCTGAGAGTGTCTGGTCACTGAAAGAAACTGGCTACTCATTAGATTAGAAAATCCTGAGCCCACTAGTTCTTTGCTAAATCAGCTGCTTAATGCTCTGAATTGAAGAAGAGGGAAAAAGGGAGAGAAATGAATGTATGATTTAATATGTATTTCTACTTTTAAACTTGGGGAAAGGAGGTTCACTGCTTTCCCACAAAAACTGAAGACATACATATCTTCCAGATTTCAAAAACTATCCTAATTTAGGGTTAGGAAGAATAAGGATTGGAAATAGATGTCAGCTGATGTCATATAAATGCCATCAGAGCTCCATTTTGTCCTAAAGTCAGGGTGCATATGATGACAATACTTGCTTAAAAGATCCCAGATATAACTAATTTGATGTGATTAAGCAGATTATTTTTATTTAACAAAAAAAAAGAAACAGAAGGAAACAAGACCTTCCTCACACTAAGATGCAAAGATAATGGTCAGGTATAAGCAAATTTTTTAAAAATTTGACTCAGTACTGCCTTAACACCAGCTTGTTTTTTCCTATGTTTGCTTTCAATTCATTGTGGTTTTGGTTTTGCTTCAGGTTTTTTTTTTTTTTCTTTCATGTAGCAGAAAATGTGTGTTAATGCATGTGAATTATTATACTTAAAATGCATAGTTCAACTCCAACTAAATGGCACCAGGTTTCAACAAATGAAATAAATTGCTGTTTTCCTGTTCTTTCCAGGAAGCCAGTAAGGAGCTACTGAATTTCTTGCTTACACTTTCTGAAACAGGTGACATGTTCCCGGTCTGTTCCTGCACTTGCTCATATTAAATTTTACAGAAAACACACTTTTGCACTAAAAGGAATTTTAACAGAAAACATCTAGCACATTTGCTGCTGGTTTAGAGCTGTGTTTGCTAACATTTTTTATGAAGCTGTATTATTGAGATCTAGACTTTATGGGGTGCTGGGCTAACTTACTCCTTCTAACAGGATTTTCAGAATCCAAGGAACCACCATAAGCAATTAAATGTATTATAAGGGCTGAATTATTACTGTAACTGCGATGTCTTAATATCTCCCTGAAGAATTCTCTAATTTGTTGACAAAAACCTATAAATCCTACATAATTATAACCATCAGATACAACAATTGAGATTAAAGTATGTTCTTAATAACCATTTAAAATATAGCCTATTTAAAATATTTTAATTAATTTAATGGAAAGATATAATTGCCTGCATAATTTACTCTTAAAATCCTTTGAGATGAAGAACTGACTGACACACATGCAGAATATCCTAAAGAAGCCTGCTTTAATTCATTTGAATTCATAAGTGAATTAATGGATTCACCACTAAATGCTCAGAAAAAGTAATGCATGAGCCAAGAGTAAATGTCTTAATAGGAAATATTTTTGTAACAGAAATCGAATAGTTGTGTTAGAATAGATTTGAAATTTTACCATGAAGGGGGGGTTGGTTTTGTTTTGATTTGGTTTTGTTGTCTTTGTAATTTATGGGACAGGTACTGAAACGACATAACAAAGTGACTTATAGTAGAGCTATAACCAGCATTATTACACATTAGAGGTTTCATGATTGAAATAACAACAGAAAATTGCCGATAGTGCAGACATTACCAAAAATGACTTACAGAAACCTTAAATCCAAGTAAGGCTACATTGCAAAATACTCCTTCTTCAAAGGTTTAAACAATTAGATATCTGTTTCCTTAAGATTAAGCAAGACGTAAAGTTGGAGATGTAAAGTCAAGTACATTGCATTTTCTCAATTCAAAAAAGGCAAAAATCTTTTCCAGATCTATACTATGTCACTCATCAGTCACAGAGCTGACATAGAAAACTATTCAAGCTATCATTTCCTCTATACCTAAGAGAGATCCCAGGGGTTGTGCCGTCTTTGTCTCTCAAGACAATCCTATTGGCATAATCAGATTTCCTTTATCTTTGTTGAGACAAGCTAGGGGGTGAAGGTGTGCTAGCGTATGAAGTGAGATGCAGAAGCAAACATTTGCTCACGCCATTTGTTTGGCTCACATTTTCATCAGGTGCAATTTTCAGTTGCTTTTTCTATATGGAATGTAAAAATGCTAGATTTAAATATTTTTTTTGCTATGGATTAGGAAGAATAAAGCATAAAATATGATGATAGTCCCTCGTTAAAGCCAAAAGTTGTATTATTTTGTGCTGCGCTTGCAATGCAAAAAAGAGTATGACAAAACTGACAAATCAATAGAGGTAATGCAAATAGCATGTCACAGTAATGGATACCTGACAATTGTCTGATATGTTACTAAAATTATCCTTCAAGTTTGATGTTTATGTAGTGACTAACAATTATAGGATTCCCTTGGGCATCTCAGATCATGTTAGAGCAGAGACGGATTTAATTACCTGGCTTTGGAGAGTATTGTGGTTCTTGCATTTCCCGGTATTACAAAAGAAGATGTACATCTCACATGCTGAATGTTTGCATTTCCTGAGTAGACTTCATTGTGTTTTGTAGGTGGTTTCTGCTCTCTAAGTCCAGAGTTTCGAAAGCTAAATGTTACTCTACATTAGGTCTTAGTGATGATGCAAGACAAAGAAGCTGTCTTATATCGTTTATAATCTCATAAGTGTAATAAATTTGCTCCAGCAATGCGTAAAACAGTAGATGCTGTTCCTGCACCACAGTTGCACACCAAATAACAGTGAAACACTGTCTGAATCACATTCTTCTGACACTTCAGCGGAAAAGGAAAAAAATTAGATACAAGTCACTTCTGTCATTTGAAAAATATATAGTTGCAAAACATTGCTTCCAGATGTAAATCTCTGCTGTTTCAGCAGACTCAGAGATAACTACTTCAAAATGAACAAGTGCAGGAGGAACATTGTAACCTCTTGTTTTCATCAATAAGAAAAGTTTTATGGGTCTTGCAGATCTTCTCATATCTGTGGTCTAAGATATATCAATCACTCAAATTGCTCTGGCTTTTTTGGATCATCTGCTATCCAAAATGGGGTCAGGATTGACCTGAATATCAACGATATTCAATCTGACTCTTGGCAGAGTATCACAAACATGGTCCCAAGTGAATGTTGTTCCTCTGAACAGTTTTTGCAGGTCAAATGTGTGGCAAGTTCATATGGTATGTGTGAAGGTGTGGTGTGGTGTGAAGACTAGCTAGGATTACAGTGCAGTAGTGTTCAGCTTTTGGGATGGAGGCCTCCAGCTGACATCCAGTTGATAAATGGTGGCCTCAAGGCCAGCTGTGCTCAAAAGATGTAGATTTTATTATCAATTGTAAGTGTGCTTTCTCAGCCAAGACTTGGTTTTTTTCAGCTGAAATATTTCATTCAGATCAAGACAGATGTTATGATCAGAAGTAGGGAACATCATCTTTACAACCACCTCCCATTTTTCTTCTAGAGGTCATTAAAAATGTAAACTTTGATCAGACATCCCTTCTCTTATGCGGCTGCTCATCTACTGCTTTGATGGATGCACCAGAAAGACTAAGTCTTGCTTTTTACCAACTGCCATGTTGCACAGCAGGTCTGACAGGCAGAACTGGACACCATCCTTTTTTCTAATCTACCAGACCTTGACAGCCATTCCCACTATGGCTTCTCTCTAGAGGAGAAAAAAGGAAAGTCTAAGAAGCAACAGTCAGCATCAGCTCTTAGTTAAAGGATGTAAAGAATATCTTTAACTTGTGAAATACCCGTGTTCCCCAAATGACTACAGACTATCTCACTCTTGCAGCACTAGCGCCTTGTAGGACCCTTACGGGGTTTCAGGGTAACAGCTTCAGGACACCGCTCTGCGCCTGTTGAGGAATTCTCCATCACAGAGATGGTGTACCCTGCTCTCCCTCAGTCTTTTCTCTTTCATACATGCTTTTGCAATTTCTTTAAGGAAACATTTGGCTTCCAAGCTGTAAAGGTTTAATATAACTAGTATATCATGAGTTCGGGAGCAGTTTGTGCAATAATGTGTGCAGGAAAGGCTGGATTCAGGTAAATAAAGTGCATACCCCATCTCTTGGCCTAGTGTTTTGACCGTCTAGCCTGAAAAAGTCCTGTGATCTCACAGACTGTAATATAGTGTGGGTAGTAATTTGGTGTAAGAGTTAGACAAAGAATAAAACCTCTATCACTGAAGAATATAAGCAATCAGAATTTTTTTATCAGACTTACATGTGTTTTATTTTTGACCAAAAAAACCAACTGAAAAATCCCTTGCATTTTATTGAAATGAAACTTCTGGGAAGGAACTGCTGGCTAAAAGAAAAATCACCTAAAGCCTTATATTAAATTTAAATGTCTGGTTTCAAACTTTTCATAATACAACACGTTTTGGGGAGGTAAGGCTAACATAACTTTTCAAAGAAAAAATCCTAATAATTATTCTTGATAATTAATAAGTTAAGAAATAAACCTTTCAGTTTTATTGAAAAAAACACCTAAACATTTTGAGTAGCTGGAATTTTTCAAAAGGACAAAAAGTCACACTTGTTTATTTCTCAACAAATTAAATGAAAATGTGATATCCCTTTTTTTTGTTCTTCCAGAGTTCCTTAAGACTATGTTTTCAGCTGAGTAAAGAAGAGATGTTAAAAACTAGTAGCACCATTTTAAAATACAGATTAACATTGATATATGAGTAGCAGAATTTTCCCAAGGAGAATTTCATTCTAAAGTTTACCCTTAAGCTGAGCTTGATATTGGAGAGAACCCAGACCCAACATTGTGGATAGGTATGGCAATTTACAGCAAATTGTTTTAAAAAAATGACAAACAAAGTGAATACCAGATGTTTTAAAACAGTTGCCCTTTGACACTTTGTGTTAATAAAAGCCTAAAGCTCAAGGTAATATTTGAAGTTAGCAGAATTATGTAAAGAGAAAGCAATGCTTCATTTTTAATAAATTTTTTTGTTCTATAAGAACACTGTATAAAGAAAATGAAGCGCTTCATATTTCCTTATCTATCAAGGTATCTTTATTTCACTAGGTTTTAGATAATTAGAAGTAATTAGAGATTCTCAAGTTCCCCTGCATATTATTTGGACATTTCAGAGTACTTCATTATTTCATATAAGTGAATACTGTGTCTACATTGCAGTTTCACTTTCCAACACAAACAAATGGGAAGCAGTAGAAAATCAATGCTTTAGAGGGATAAGTGGTAAATGAAGCAAACAGACCAATGCTTCTCTTTTATTTTTTTCTAGAAGAAGCTCCAATCCATGAACTAATGCACTACAGAACCTGAAAGCAACTTCACATTTTATTATAACTTGTCTTAGAACTAACATCATCTTCGTTTACCCACTGGGCCCAAATCATAAGTTTAGTCTCAGGCAGAAACAGATGCCATCTTTTTCACAGACTGTAACTGTAATCGAGGTTTTATCAGAGGCATTTTAGGTTCTTTATATTGTAAATGAGCTGCTTAATCCATTAGGCTGATTATGCAAAGCATAATCCAAGGCCAGCCTTTCAAAGTTCTTTTTATAAATGGAACACGGCTATCTCACTTTTAAAGATTTCTGAAAAACGATTGCCAGTTCCACACATTTGGGTGCATCTCTTATGGGAAATGTAAATAAAGTTGATAATAACTGCAGAATGTTGGGAAACTGCATGAGGCTTTTTATTAACTTTGGTAAGTTACACTAGATGCAGATGGGCCAGTGTGCTAGCTTCATCCTTTTTTAATCTTGGAAAAAAATAAGCAACTGTTTGAGGCAAGACACATGGATGTATTTTTCCCTACAAAAAAAAAAAACACAACCACCCCAAAACCAAAAAAACAACTACGCCCAGGCTTTCATTTGTGATCTTTTCAGACTTTCTCGCTATGAAGATAACTTTCAAAGCAGTGATGATGACAATAATACTTAATATAAAGAATTGGGGTGCAATTAACAAAGTTCTGTGCTTTTAAATCTGTCTTAAAAAATAGTAAGTGTGAAATATGTTTGCTCTAAGGGGAAAACTCCTCGTGAAGTACTTTGAAGACATACTGTGTCACTCTTCTCTTTTTTCCCATCATCCATGAAATATAATACATGGATTATTTATTATAATACAGACCACAGATCCACAGGCAGGGTGTGAGTGTTTGGAAACAATAAAAATCCTTGTGCAACACCAGAGACATCGCATTCTATTTGTTTTGCATGAAGAAGATGTTTTGATCTTGAAAGTTGATTCCTGTGGTAAGATTACTCTACTAAAATTGCACTAAAATTCTACTAAACGTATGCAATTGTTTCACTCGTGTTTCAGATATTTCGGGTGTAAAAGAACCTAAGGTTTGGGACAGTGAAGAAGCAAAATAAATATTCTGAGGGAACTTATAAAGATAATTTTATCCTTCACCATGTCAAATCATCTCACTGATCTGTTTAGAAGAGCTGGAATAAAATATACTCACACATACATTTATCATATCAGAAGGACAGATATCACAGGAATCAAGTGATATTGTCCAGGGCTGCAGTTCAATTTATGAAGACATGTAAATGAGACTAATGCATCTACTAAAGATCAGATGGCACTATTACCTCCTGTGGGACACTGGGAAAAAGCATATTTCCATTCTTCCTACCAGTGTGTATGCATGAACAAGGATAATGGTTGACACAGAGAGATGAAACTAGGTGATAGGTTTTGTGTTTCTGCAGTAGAGTTAGAATGTAGGTTATATGGCTGCTGTATCACACCAAAGAAATGAAGGAAAAGAAACATTCAAGAAATTTTTTTGCTAACATACAACCAAATAAAAATACGGGTTCACTTTTATTCTAACTTGGAGCAATTTGGCATAACTTCACTAAGTCAAAGGATCAAGCTCAATTTACAACTATGAATATAGACCGCCTAAAAGTCTGTAGCTATGCCATCTCATATTAAATTATTCTTTAAAAATAACAAGGTCTTCAGATTCATAATTGAAGTAAAAATTTGGAGAAAAACTTTTGCAGCTACAGTTTTAAAATACAGTAGAATATTAAGTATCTTGTGCAAATATTAAAAGATCCTTTTTTCATCTGCTTCAATTTAACAAACTTATGCATTAAAACAGAAAAATATTTATATTTTTTTATATATAATGACCTTTAGAGCAACTTGGAATCACTTCTTGATTAACTAGAAAGTGCTGCTTAACTTTCTCCTTGTACCATTGTATTTCAAAAATGTGATACTAAATTAAGGATGAGAGAATAAGATGTTCTGTGAAGGTAATGCAATTTGAAAAGATTTGATAAACAGATACACATGGCTAAGCAAAGTTTTGCTGTTATTCAGCTACCATTTCTCAGTCTTTGTTGATTTCTAGCCAGCTAACATAATAATATCAAACAAACCCCCAGGTAAGTGCACTGTTTAAATAAATAGAATGAATTCAAAGGAAATTATAGTTATGAAACACATTTTTGCTTGAAAACACTGATCAATGGCCATGTAATTTATGGTAGCAGGTCTTAAAAAGATTGTTGAGACCATCAGTAAATCATTGATAACATTAACTGTATTGTTGTTATGCATTCTCCTTGTGAGAACATATATGAAAATGATATATACATTGGCCTACAAAACCTGGAAAGTAAAAGAAGAAAAAGTTTCTGAAAGTGAATGTCAAGAATAAAAGTATGAAATAATGATCTAAACTATTAGAACAATGAAAAATGTTAATCTAGATCCTATTTTCCAAACAGGAATAACTTCCATTCTCTAAATTACAGACACATTAAAAAAAACCACAAAATTTTTCATTTCAAATCTACTTATCTTTAGTGAAGATATTAGAAAATTACTTTTTAAAAGGCCAACAATTACATAGTCATGACAAAGAGTTCTATGTATCAATTTCATGTATTTCTACACCCACACTCAAAACCACACACACACAATCACACACACACACATATGCACATGTAGATTTATGTTATGTATATATGCATTAACCAGTTTCAAGGAAATTTCCTTGGTAAGGAAATTAACACTGCACACCAAAAAAACAAAGAAGTGTATGTTCTGTGGTATATCTATGGATCCTTTTGTTTATCGTATGTGCAATACATTGACCTGCAAGGATGAGTCACATCTCATGGTGATATCTTGCTGGGGTAATGAAAGTAAAAATCAAATTCATTACCTTGCTTAAAGTCTACTAAAATAAAAGTTTGGGTTTTTTCTGTTTTTTATTTTTTTTTTTTTTTAAATGACTCCTCCTTTGGAGAAAAATTAAAGCTAGGATCATCTACAACCAAATAAAAAAAAAAAGGTGTGCATTACTCACTTGGCTGATGAGGCAGATTTTAATGTGTTTTTGAATGTAAACAGGATTTAAAGCATTAGGCTGAAATAGAGGAGGAGGAAAATGATACCATGTAGCTGTATAGAATCTTTTACAGTTTGGAACTGTTAAGTTTTTCATTAACTGTCTTTCACTCTATCTCAAGCAAAAAATAATAAATAGTACAGGAAATTCAGGATATTCTTTAAATTTTGCTTTAATCATTCTCATGAAAAGAAATGTAGCAGGTCATCCATTTACATTAAAAGGAATACAATAAGAGAAATTTTGGGAGATCTCACATCTTTCCAAAACACTAGGCCACATCATGCTTATTTTTCTATTCACATATACAATCAGATCTTACCCCAGAATGAACAGCAGTATTGTCCTCTTATTTATATCATTTTCTTATTCTTTGTTCCATGCTTTTGATCTGCATGTGAAAAAGAGTGAAGATCTGACCTGGACCACAGCAAAGCTGACAGCTTTGTGAGTCCTATAGTAATGATTACACCCACAATGTAGAGATGTATTTTATTATTGTTGTTGTTGTTGTTATTGTTAGCTCATCATTCATCATTATTATTATTGCTGTGTTTATTATTACTTTTATTTTGGTCAGAATCAATCTACGCTTTGCCATTATTTGTTGAAGGTCTGTCCTTCTAAGTTCACCACACATGGCTGTTATGAAGTAGAATTATGCAGATATTATGTGTGTTTCTTGTGCTTATAGGCTTGGACTCAGTTGATAGTCTGGGCTCCTGAAGAGAAAGAGGTTGGGTCTGTTATCCATAAAAGCTGCCTGCCTTTCTCTCTTCCATCACTCCATGTACAGCTCATGCTGATCCAACAGACTGATGGGAGAAACTGCAAACATGTCCACAGTCCCTCTTACTGCACTTTAAAAGCATGGAAAAAAAGAAATATCTCAGGAATATGAGGCCATAAGGTTACTTTAGCTTGTTGTTGGCTTGCAGTGTGGAAGTAAGGCTCTGTGGAGCCTTATGGATTAAACTTTTATTAGAGTTGCTCTCTATAGATACTTCCAGTCCTACATTCCCAAGACAGGCAGCAAAAACCAATACAGTTAAAAATGTGCTGACAGATTAAAGAAAAGTAATAACCTTTTTCATCCACTTCTAATTCTGCAACTGAATGTAAGCAAGAGTAGACAGCATGAGGGTTTCAAGGATGAAGCAATGTTCTGCCTTTGTGATCAACTACCTTTTTTTGTGGTGTTTCCAGCAATATAAGGGATTAAGATTTTCAAAATTAACTCTCTCCCAAATGGGAAATAAAACAGTAAAGTAAAAAATACTCAAAAGTGTTTCTGGTACTGCTTCTTTCATTTAATTTGTATCCATTGCATTCATGTGGCTGGAAGACCTTAAGTGCTCTGAATTTGTTTTCTTTTTTTTTTTTTTTGTCAGAAAGACCTCTTCAGCAGCCTCAGATGCATGATTAGTGCAAGATCAGGCAGTCCTACATCTTTCTCTCTCTTTCTTTCTCCACATGAAGCTCCCCCTTCTTTCCAGCCCATTTTGATCAGTATTCAGTTTATTCTTTGCAAGCACAAAAGCACATCAGTCACTTGCTATGCCTCCTATCTTTCCTGTATGTTGAGCTAGTTTGCCAGCCTTCCAGTTACAGGACCTTCATATTTTGTCTGGAAGAAAAATTTTGGAGATGAGATACAGGACATACACACAAACCCTGCCATTGACTCCTCTTCCGATTGCTAGCTGTGAGTCCTTTAGCTCTATATTAAAGAAAATTTTTTGTCTGTAAGAGTGCACATATTCCTAGTGAAGTGATTTATTCCCATCATATATTCCTGAGGTCATTGACATGAGGGAAGTTATGACAGCAGATAATTTGGTTCACTATCTGCATGGGATTATATATAAATAAGACAGTGCTCAGCATGAACATGACTATCAGACTCCAACTAGAAAACAACTGAGCGGCGAGCCTGTATATCATTGGCCATCTGTGTCACTGCCTAGTTTCTCTATGAGGAAGCTGTAGCAGCATCTCCAGTTCACTCCATTTGTTTAGCCATCGTGCAGTCTGGTTTTCTTGGAGAAATTATTTTGCTCCATATAGCACCAAGCTCCTCTTTCTAGCAAACAATGAGCATTTTTAACAGTGGTCAAAAAGGTATGTTGGAAAGTTGGGCTTATGAAGGGCAAAGCATTTCAGTGAAACATGTCAGTTTGGTGAAGCTTCCAACGGACCCATGGATACAGCTAAGTGTGTCTATGTTTGTAGTGAGAACCCCCTTCTCTCCCTGAACAGACAGCTCAAGCATGATACTGCTAATAGTGCCAGCAAGTTTATTCATTGACCACACTCTCTGCTACTGTTTCAGCCCACTCCAGCTAAAACTTTTGGAGGCAATGTCCATAGATGGTTTGGGAGATGTACATTCCAGGGACCAATATAATGGGAGGTATGGATAAGTTTTAACATTTTTATTGTTCTCCAATTTGTATAGCACTCCATCACTATTCCATAATATATTTTGCAGATTCAAACATACTCTCTTGAATGCCCCAAGGCATACAATGCAGACATTCAGATTAATGCTGTAATAAACCAGACCTACTCCACTCTCGTGGGCTGCAGTTCTGCTTGCATTATTTCATACAGTAGGAAATTTAAAAATTTAAAAAAAAAAATTCTCTTGGGTCACCACATCTGTCCCAGGGGAAATACAAAGACAAGAGTTAGGTAGTGTGAATGCAGTCAGCATATGTCCCTGTAGACTCGAGGCTACAGAACATTCCCTGGCAATTTACGTTTAAAGGTGCTTATATGCATATAAATACAGTTAGGGATTAGTGTTTAAGATCAGAGCTCTGAGGCAGGACATGGCTGCTTTCAGGCTTTCCAAGCTCTCCATCAAAGATCTGGAAAACAGCAAAGGTTTTCTGGCCTCTGATTTCCCTGTCACAAAGGAAATATAGACAAATTAAATCTTTTTTTCTGAAATATCTTTTCAAGCAAAATATTTTATTACTTCCCCTATTCAGGAGCTTCTCAAATTCTGCATTACATTCCCAAACAGGTCTTTTTCCCCCCCAAAAAAATAGTTCTAATGAGTCTGTATAGCTTATTATTACATATGTAAGTATACTAGGGCTGGGCATTTTGTCTTTGCATTTTTATTTCTTTATCTCTCTTTGTCTTTCCTTCTATGTTCCAAGAGATATATATCTATTTCCACATAACCTAAAGTCAGTTTTCAGTGGGAAATAACAAGGTATATTTCACTGTGTAATTATAATACTATTAATTTTTCTTCACTGATCACATCTATATTTCTACATGTTTGTGGCTTGTCATTATACCCATGAGTGGTGCCACCCAGAATCCTACAGCATGTCATAGCATCATTTCCGTTCCACTGCTCCCCGCTTTTGTCTATTAACTAAAAATGCAAATATTTGCCAATATTCCTTTGATTCAATAAGATTTATGTAAGACTTCAGTGCTGGTGACTGAACAAAGTACTGCAGGTGTTCAAACTTCCACTGTAAATTTTTCAACTCAATGAGATAAACATAGGCTCTATTATCTTGCTTGCACAAAATGCTGTAGCAATTCTACAGTGTTCCTCACGTTGGCCTTTTCAGCAATTTGTCAGCACAGGCCACTATTTAGATTGTAAGTAAATGCTGGTTTGGAGAATTGCGTAGACCATCTGCAAGGTTTAAATCATAACACACCAGGGGTTAGAAAACACGCGACACATGGGGACAACAGCCAAGCAAGCAAAACCATCAACTACTGATCCTCAGTATCACTCCTGGCCAGGTGTTGGCAGCAGGTGCCAGGCCATCCCTGCTGAGGGGCAGCCATGGGGCCTGGGCCCGATGGCTGTGAGGGAGCTGGGCGGGAGCGGGCTGCGAGGACCCCCCTCGCCCTCGGGGCACCCCCATTGCTCGGGGCTACTCTAAGCTCAGCGCTCGGTCCTGGCCAGCACCGCTTGCCCGGCTCAGTGTCACAAGGCTGTGGCCTGTGGGTAAGCGCCTCATGCTATCCTTAAGAAATAATAAAGTCATGAAGGAATGAGCAGCATTAATGAAATGTATTGGATTTTTTTTCTTTTAATTCTTCGTGCAGCATCACATTTCTCAGTATTTGTGAGCTCTTATTAAGGCGTTAACATGTCCCAAAAGGTGGAGTAAATTTACCAAAAGTCAGGAAACAGAAGATAAAGGTTTTTCCCTCCATTTATTAACATTCATGTTAATAAATTTTCACTTTTTCATTGCGTTGCAGATATATAGTTTCAAGGGGACTTCCAGAAGTCACCCAGTCCACCCCTCCTTGTGCTAGGGGAAGATAATGATATTCAGGGTTGTTTTAATCCAGTTTATAATTCTCCAGAGAGACAGATTCTGTAGTCCTCCTAGGCAGCCTAACCCAATGCTTCGTTTTCCTTAGCTGGCCTTCTATTCAGGATATTAACGCATTAAATATTCTAGGATATGAATATTCTCCTACTGTCCCACCATGTTTCCATCAAACTTAGCTTTTAATTTTTGTGTCCTACCCCAATACAAGTCCTTCATTCTCCTTGATCCTTTCCACCATAAATGGTTTTTACCATTTTGCTTTTGTCGTATTTATTTAGCTAGGCTAAACCATGCCAAGTTCTTCAACTATTCCCCACTGATGTCTCATTTTAAGCCTCCTAGTATTATTCTCCTTCACTTTCTTTATAAGATGTTTACATTTTACAGAAACCTTAATGTCCCAAACTGAATGCATTACTCAAGACTGCCTCAGCAAGTAACAGATAGTGACTCAAAGTAGACAAGAATAATTGTTTTTTGATGTTTTACCCTTCTCTCCTTTCTGAGGTTTAGTCATTCAGCTTTAGGCTGCGTTTTCTTTCTGGTTTCACAACTATTTATTTTTGCTAGGATATAGAGTAGGAACAGTAATTTTGTTTGCATATGTGGTTTTCTGGTATACTGCATAAAACCAGAGGAAACCCTATTTTAGCCGTGTAGATTAGAATTTATGCCAGCAGAGGTGTCCCAGTGCCTAATCTGGCATTTTGGATGCTTTCTGCATGGAAGTGCAGAGTTACAGTCTCTGTGGAAGCTTTCTGAAGCAAGTCCCAGAGCCTGTGTCTTTCCTGAGAGATTTAAGAGTGCCAGATATGTCAGAGTATTTGAAATCTCACAAAAAAAGTAAAATACACAAAAACTATTCTAAAGCAGGATATCTTGGGGGAAAAAAGCCAAAAAACAAAAAAAAAAAAACCAAAAAACCCCACCAACCTTTAAAATGTGATTTTCTACTTCTCAGAAAAACAGTAGTAATAACTAAGTATATACCAACCTGGATCAGGCTGTGAAAGGATTATTGGTGGGGTAGTACCAAACTGATCTTTGAAACATCTGACCTTTTAATTTATCCTAGATTCCTTCTTCTCTGAATTTAACTGAGATTATGACGTTACGTCTCAGATGAATGGGGATGGATGCATCAGTTGCACCAGCAAGTACATATCCACTAGAGGATAGTGCAATATGGCACAAGCCAGGCTGCAATACTAAAACCGTAGGCAGAGTCAGACTGAGAAGACCTAACATGCATGACTGCATGACTTTTGTATTTTTCAGAGATATCTTCTTCACGGATATCTTCTTCATAGATACACTGCACATATTCAGGGAAACCACACTTTCTGTAATTTTTTTATTTTTTAATTTATCAAGGAAATCTACAGAAATATTATTTAATGCATTACAGAAAACATATGGATTTCTCACAAAAAACATTGAAAAAAATAGTTGCAGATACTCAAGTGATTTGAGTATAATGCTGACTGGAGAAGCAAATACTCTTATCTGCAGAATTTGAAATATACCTTGATGATCTGGCTTTTCTCATACTGGAAGAAACCTTTTTTCCTCTCTTTATTTCTCTCCTATCACCCATAACTTGAAGTATAATCTTTATTAGCTGAATTGGTATTTAGAATGTAGCACTGACATCAGCAAAAATTGAGAATTCCTCATTTTCAGCTGTTGAGCTTTAGCCAATTTCTTTGCCCAAATGCCACATAGCAGAATTATGAATCAGAAACCCATGGTCTCTAAATAGGAATCCGGTGGGAGGCAGAGACTAGTTCTCTCTGATATTTCAAAGACATTGCTGACTAGAATTGATTGAATTTTATAGAACATGCTCATTATTCAGCATCCATATCATTCTGGGTTTCATCAGACTGTATATTCAGTAAATTTTTGGCACTCTTTAGTCAACTCTATCATTTATAAAAGAATATTCAATCAATAAGTCTTTCAGTGATTAATGATTAAAATTATCTGTGAGCTACTTTTAAAGTAATATACCTTCATGTTTAGTAACTAGAAAGCTCCGTTAGACTGCTTAGAATTCCTTCTCTTTGGTTACTGCGTTTGAAAGAAAAACCAAACTATCAAGAAGGGATGTTTAGCAGACCTCCTAGGAAACCCTAGTAATATAGATTTAATGCATATAGTAAGCTGCTTAACCAGAACCAGAGGGATCACTGTTAAAACAGAAGTTCTACCTGCCAAGAGCCTGAAGGCACAGCTTACAGGAATCACTGCTGCAGAATGGATATCCGGTTGTGACTGGTGGAATCACTGCATGCATATTTTGCTGCACAAAGCTCTGGGGAGGAAGAACCTAGTCTGTATCTGGTAACATGTACTTCTAAGCACACACTGACTCAGCCATAGCTTCGAATTGCTTAGCGAAAACAGACACACATATGCATGCACACACGTACACTCCCATAGGACTTGGCACTTCTGTCTAAGAGTGCAGAGAAAAAGAGGACTTGCTTAGTCTTAACACTTAGTCTTAGACTCAGCTCTGTATTTCCCTTACATGTCTGACAACAAAAATTAGAAAGTCAGATGAGACATGAAAGAAGGAAATGAATTTGGCAAGCTGACTCCCTTCCATGAGGAAAGAAAAAGGGACAAGAGCACATTCAATTGCTCTAACTGACAAGAGGATTAAATATCCAGCAGGAATAAGTGAGGGAAGAAACTGCTGCCTGACCAAAGGAATCATCTGCCAACACATTGATTTCTGCGGGAACTGCAGAGCTGGAGGGGAAAAACAAGTTTCTGACTGTAACCAGAGCTATCACCTTGCATTTCTAGATTCACACCTGGGAAAGGATTTGGAAACAATTCATCTGGTTTGGGCAGATAAGCAGTTTGTCCCTAGAAGAAAAGAAAAATGCAACTCTGTCCAGAATAAGGTACTGAACTATATTTTTTTTTTCTGCTGCAAATACAAACCGAGTCTCCATTTTAAATCAGGAGAATTGTTAGGTAAGACTGTTACTACCATTTATTGGGATCTACCTGCTTTATATCAGCTACATAAAGGAATCTTAAAGATACTTATGCTATTTTTAAGGAGGCTTTGGTTATATACTTAAACAGGCAGGAAAATATGGCTCCTCTATCCTTGCAGCCATATGTACAGATTACTTCCCTAAAAGGATGAACTGTACTAATGTGTGTGCTCAATTATCTCCACATCATGGTCCAAATGCCCTGACAGTAAAATGATGTAAATTCCTCTGGCATTACCCAAGGTAACTGTCAGGCACTACAGAGCTTGTTTCAGGCAGCAAGAGAATTCGGGCAGGTGATGTGATACCCCTTGGTGGAGAAGATGGTAAATTTAAGGAATGGGGGCTGGAGTAAGTTTGCCCATGATGGGTAATATGAATCTTGCTGAAATTCAGGAATGGAGGCTTGGACCAGAAACATTCCACGTAGAATGAGATATTCAGGCTCTTAACGTAATAACGTAGTATAGAGCAATACAGGCCGGGTATGATAAAGACCTTGAGAAGTGGAGACACAGGATGTGGCATACAGGAGTGCAGGTATGGGATGATAAAAGATAGGGTACAGGGTTGGCAATGGAGTCACCATGGTTATAAATAACTCATCAACAGCATGATAATGACATGCAGACCTAGAGCTGGACAAAGTTGGTTTTAAGGGTAACTATGTAAATTCAGAGGTAAGAGTGAAGGACACCAGATACTGACAATTCATTGTAACACTCCCTCTGCTCCTCCCAATCAGGATGAAACCACTGGCCTCAGGACCCAGAGGAGCAAGGGAAGGGTGAACATAATCGACGAAAGAGGCAGACGCCAAGAAGTGTGTACATAACAATTTTAACTGTGTGATTATTATTATTGAGATTTTTCCTGTATAAAAGTATTCTACCTGTACTATTTTTTCTTTCTTTTTCTGTAACAATTAGATCTAGACTAATAATGATTAGACTTTTAAGTTTGCAATTATTAGTAACAATAAATTCTTGTCTTTATATGTATACATATATAACATGTGCTTCCTCTTTCCTCATAATCAAGATATTGAGTGTAACACTGTAAGATAAGCGTTGAGTTTGGAGTCTTGCAGGAACATAAACTCTTAGACTTTAAAAACAGTTTGGTAAGGAAGGTAGTTTATTTAAAAAAATTTTGAAGTGCTTTTCTGTTAACATGAAATGTGGACAAACTATTACGGTTAGTGATTGCTAACCCTCTGGGTGGTGGCTCTGTGACTCAGACCTTTGGTTCCAAGCACTCTTCAGGAGCTTCCACAAATATTGTCTCCAGCTCTTAGAAGGTACTATAAAATATGGAGATGTAAATTGTGCCATATCATTTCATTTCATATACACTAACCAAGGGGGTCTTCAAACTCTCCTTTTGTCAGTTATTACAGAAGAACTTTCGTTCTTGCCACACAAAGAAGCAGCAGCAACAGCTGGAGAATGGTGTTTTGATCAGATTGGCATTAACTGCAACAAGCAGAAACCAATTTTTATTCCAGGGTGAGGGAGGACATCATTGCCTAGTGATGGGGAACTAGATGACCTGAAGACCATTTTATTACTTTGGTTTTGCTTTGTTTTGTAACTTCCAGCACATCACTTCACCCCTCTTATTCTCTCTTCCTCTCCTACTTGTTTATCTGTTTTGTTTACTGAAAATGTAGGCTTTTTAAGGCCATGACTGCCTCTCACTATTTGCATTTAATGCTTTGTAAAGTACAAAGTTAACATGTTCCTAATCTTGACTGGGGTGTTTTGCTGCTGCCATGATACACGATGACAACAAAGTTTCTTTGATGAGGCGAGAAGATTTGCAATGAATAAGGAAGATACCTTTCTTTTTCATTAAGGAAGAATACAGGCAAGTATCAGAATTACATAGGCAGCTATTGTTTAACATTTAATATCTCTACAGGTGAAAGTACCAGCACAAATACATATAATGCATTTAAATCACTGTTCTGCGGTGATGCTAGTAGTTTGCTGCTATTGTATCTTCAGATACAGAAATGCAGTTTCAGATCAAGTTCGACATAGCTTTACCTCGTGACACAGAGGAAGTGCTGGATTGCTAGCTCTGACCGTGTCACTTGTAATGAGTGACTTTAATATCTATGCTAATAAAGCTTGCTTCATCCCCTGTATAAGCTTGACACAAGCCCCAGTGGCAGAGAAGGTACATCTATCTAAATTAAATGGAATATGTCTTGATTGAAAATGAAGGAAATTATATTAACCAGTCACCTGTGGGTACATGTCATATGCTACCCTGTGCTGACTTTGCTGGTATAAGTGTCTGGTATACTAATGTATTTCAAGCTTTGACATAGCAGATAAGGAGCGTCTTCCTCACTGCGAGGAGACAGGTTGGCACTCCATCTTGGCAGTTTACTAAAATCTTTCTTTTGCTCCTGGCAACTTACTTTGCTACAGGCATTTTGTCTATGAAATATGTGTGACATGGGATGGGGCTTGACCTATTGATTTCCACAAGAGTGCACTAAAGTTCATGACAGATACGATCCTCAGATAGCATAAGAAATCTGTTTAAATCAGAGGAAGTATACAGTATTGAAGGGATTTATAGCTGGCTTGAGTTAGACCAACCCAGGTTTTACTAAGTCAGAAGGCTTTATTTACATATAGAGAAGTAATCAGGTTATAATTCTGCAAGAATTATATACCAGTGTCTTATATCTTCATAGTGCTGCTATTGCTGTTTTTTTTGAGAGTGCCCAGAAGCTTTCATTACAGAGTAGGATCACGACGTTGTTTTTGCTGTACAAATATGGCATAAAAAGGACAGCACATCCAGGTGGCCCAGGAGACAATAAATGCAGAAGGCTGAATACTCCAATTCTCTTTTCCAGTCATGGAATTTATCCTCTGCCTGATATTTTCCTGACATAATTTCTACATTTGCTAACAAAGATTAAATTTATTTTTCCAATAAAGTGCTACAAAACCACGGGATAAAATAGTGATGCAATGGATTGGGCCATGTATTATATCCCAAACATTCCACAAATTGAAGCTGACCAGCTACATTTTGTGTTGAGCAGACCTGTTACTGGAATAGAGTGTACAACGGGGTAAACCAGCTCGAATAGAAATATCAGGCTGTGTAAATCCAAATTTTTCTCTGACTTCTTCAGATTGTCTTCACTTTAAGTCTGATTAGTTGGGCTTTAAGTGAGTGTATGAATTTCATCGAAGAAGGGAGTGGAACAGGGCAATGATTTGCAATGCTGTTACATTGTAGAGGTCAGTGCTGAGACATGTGAGAGGGATAGAAAAGGCAGACATAACATCTCCTTGAAACAGACATAGCAAAAAATTCTCAGGTAAAGCAAATCTAGCACACGGTCAGATTCCTATCAGTAGCTTGAAGCTAATGAATCTCTGCACTATGGCATAGAAAACAATATTAAGTTCCAGCACCTTCTCTATGATTATTCAGTCAGAAACTCTTAACTAAAGAGAACAAGAAAATCTTGTTTAATTATATAGAAAAAGCAGTCATGTTGCATTTTTTATGGAATGTCTTTAGTCATGTGCTACCTTTATCTTGTCTTTTGTGGTGTGCGTTCCACACCACATGACATACTCATTTTCTTTAGGAACATTGTTGCATCTCAAAGAAAATCATAGCGAAAAAGTAAGTTAAGATTTATTTTTATTATTCACCCAGGGATTGTTCTTGAAACATTCTGATCCTTCAACGTAGGTCATTTTAGTGTTTATTATAATATAGCATACAGTTTAATTTTGTTAATTTGAAATCTATATATTATTGTAAGCGGCAACGGCAATTAATCATTGAAGTTTTCTATAAATCTCAGCTATATTTGAATTCAAATGATAACATTTCTAAAACCTCATTAGAAAACCTTACCAGGTAGGAGAAAAAGTCGTAAGAAACAAATTAAGTTGAAAGTATACAATGAAAAGAACATAAAGAATTCTGGAATGATCAGATCAATGGAACGTGTCCTCATGAAGAAACCAACATCCAATGCAAAGTGTTAATGTACGTTTAATAGATGGCTTATGATAGGCACATATTTTATTAAACCTCCAATTTATGATTTTGGTTATTTTTAACAAATTAATGTTGATACTTGCTTCTGAATAGCACTGCAAGTTGAAAGCCCTTTTCTGAACAATTTAAAGTGTTCCAAGTTGAGGTATATTGTTTGGAGTGTGTTATGATAGAGATATGCTTCAGTGTCAAAATAGATTTTTAAATGAAAATGGATTATCTTCAGACATTATCAGACATTATCTTTTATTATTCAGACATTATCTTTGTCCTGTTTACCTCTGCGCATTTCTGTCAGAATGAAAACATTCAAGTTTTTCCTCTGTGTCTTTAAAAGTGATTGCAATCCTTGAACAATAATTTTCATGTTTACTCAATTTCCTCATTTTCTAGACTTTCTGAACTTCGCATTGCCCTGGTCAGGAACACACGGGCTTCAATATAATTTTCCTGAAGAGGCCTTCTAAAAAGATTGTTTTTCAGTAGATGTTAGTTCTGCACTGAATCAAACACAAACCCTACGTTTCTTCTTTGACCAACTGCCCATTTGAATTAGGATATCCACCAGGGTATTGCATACGCTTAAGCTGGAATGCAAGGCAAATTCAGGTAGAGATTTAAAAAGCCTTAGATCTGACAATTGTCTATGTGTTAATGCTGAGTTTACTCAGCTCTCACTGACTGAAAACCCTCATTGTTTCACTTAGAATAAGTCTGTGCCTATGGGTTATCTTGCTTCATGGTAATCCAGTCCACGTGGCCATCAGTCAGTCTTGTTATACTGACATCTGTGGAAGAGTAAAGAAGAATCTTCAGACACAATTTAGCTCACAAACTACATGTGATGTTGAGGCCACATTAATTATTAGATCCAAGCTTGACATTCTTTTTCACCTTTTCCTAAACATTAGGAAGAAAAAGCTTCTTTAAAGTAGTCTGAACCTATCTCCATATGTAGCTGTATGCTGAACACACTAAATTGTAAATAGGCTTATAATCATCTTCCAAAATTCAGTAAATTATATTAAGCTAGTAATCCATGGGGTCAGAATAAGGAAACTGTGTAGAGAGAATTGCCTAACTGAAGAACAGCAAAAGCATGCACACTTTTGTAAACCCTGTCCTTTGTAACAAAAATTAATTCTGAACGATATCATTGTTTATATGGCAAAAATCTTTGTTTAGGGAACAGGGGAAATGGATAGAGTTAATAGAAACTCAGGGGAAAATTCTCTTTAATAAAATGCATAAGAGAACATCAGTGGTTTTTGTACCTTGCTTCCTTCTTTTCCTTTGAATACTTAGGAGTATTAACAGCCATCTAGTCCATCACAGAGTACAGTAGTATTCTTTGTTGCAGTGATTGTATTTTTTCAATTTTCCTGTCTTTGTGATCTATTTCATGCTGTATTTGTGTCTGTTTCACACTGCAAATATCACTGCTGCATTTGGCATCACTGTGGAAACCAAGGGTACAGACTAAATCCTGGGAACATACCAAACACAGGTCAGGATAACCGACAAAATGGGAAAGCCAGATTTAATATTCTCTAGTGGTTTACAAGTGTTTACAGAATTTATCGAGTTTCCTGGCCCAATGCAGAGTCAGCAGCTCTCATGATCAGGAGCACTTACTGGAACCCAGTAGAACATGCTGGATGAATATTTGTTTTTCACCATAGGAGAGGGCCACCTGTTTGGAAGGGACACTGAGAACAGGAAGCAGGACGTGGTTCCAGCAAATCATTCTTGACTGCTTAGATGTACTTGACCTCAGTAATAATGAAGGATGGTCAATCCTATCTGAAAAGCTCTTGAAATCAAGGGATTCTTAGATGAGATTTCTATTCTATTCTGGTCTTTGTCAAGCATTTACCACTGTAAGGTGATCATTTCAGAAATAATTGTCTGAATGACGTAAATGCAATATCTCATGGCACATTCTCTTTTTTTTTTTTTCTCTTTTCCTGATGGAAAATTGAGTTGTGGCATTTTTTAGTCCTACTTTTTATTAAAATATCAAGATATATAAAATTGTGGATTAGGTACAAATATACCAGGTATAAACCAAATAGTATAGTAAGTCCAAATGTGGGGATTAAATGAGATACATGCTAATACACTTCATAGTTATGAACATCTCATCTGAAAATGCATTCAGTGTGAAGCTACATCTGTATCACTATGACCAATATGGTTACTAGCCTTAAGCAAAGAGTCTGAGAAGACTCAGGAAGAGGTCACACCCTGTGGCTATAAGCATTCTCAGCATTTCACATTAATAATCAAATGAAGATTTTTTCGATCTCATAGCTATCATCTACAGGTTTTAAGTTTTCAGCTGATACCTCACTCATGAAAATCTATTCATCTTTCTAGGAGGAGTTTGAACAAAGGAATAGGCACAGACAGATTAGTCTCTTATGCATATGAATCACTGGTATAATATGTGTTCGTATCAGAAAAAAAAATGAGGTCAAAGAAATAGAACTTAATGTAAAAACAGAGGTAACCTGCTTGTACTAAATTCTAGTCTCCTAGAAACACAGAGGCACAGGAAAGCACAAATTCATGAATAAACTACATCCAAAAGAAACTAGCACTAAATTGTCAAATGTTTTTAAAGCTTGGTTGAAATCAAAGGTGTAGTTTGATTGTAGTAAATTGTAGTAATTTCTTAGATTGGATGATCTGTTCCACCATGTTCAACAGATATATCACATATGGATGAAAAGAAACTACAGTAGAGAATTGCAGATGTTTTGCTTGTAGGAATACAATATCTACTAGAGTCCTTACTGAATAATCCACTACTGTTTAAAGTGCTCCTTTATTTTAAAAAGAGTATTTTGCAAAACACTCAATACAAGGTTTATTCTTTATTTGTACAATTAGCTTGCTGTTACACATCAATTAACATCTTCAAGCATCAGTTCCCAAGTATCCCATTAGTGGACAAATGGTCTTTTATTTACCATTTTACTGCCCATAAATTTGAAGAACTCCTTAACATTGTTGAACTGTCCTGTGGAATTCATATTGAGTTGGAATTATTTTAAACTCTACTGATTAGATATTTAATTTTCTCTGATTTTATAGATCTTTGAGTCCTCAGCAGATTGTTTATCATTTTTAAAGGCCTTCTGCTTTTCTCATAAGTCTTTATGACTTAATCAAATTAGCATCTGTTACCCTTACCTGCATTTAGAATTACTTACATTTAATTTGCAAGTTTTTCCAAATGTTTCTTGGATATTTTTTAGATTTTCCTGGGGGGAGGCGGGTGGTTTTTGTTTTGCAGTTTTTTTCATAAATATTGAAGAAAAATAAATCCTGTGTTCAAAAAATCCTATTGCCATTTACATTCCCCAAGAATCAGGGTACATAAGGTCAAAGCATTTGTGTATTTTTTTTTCTCTTAGTACTTATTCTGATTCCTTTATTTGTATAACTCAATACAATTGAATTCCACACAATATGGAGTAAATTAAAGTGGCTTAAGTAATAGGCTTTTCAAAGACATATGATGATGTCAGCAGTCTCAACACAGTATAGCTACACAGAGACTGACAGTAAAGCTATATCAGAGGTGTTTGTCATTTCTCCTTTTAAAGGAACAGTGTTTTTGCTGTTTAACTGCCAAGAGATGCAACATATCCATCCTGTAAATACAGGTTGTTTGGAGTAGTTATCACTGATGTTCTTGCTGAGTAACTGCATTAGGATGTTTGTGCACTTGCTTGTTTCATGCTATGTTCCACACCTGGAACTTTACTTTTTATAGCTGCAGTCACAGTATCATCTCGTGATTGTGCCTCCATCTCGTAATTGTGTTGGCATCTGGAGCCAGCCTTGCCTGATACATCATGAACAAGGTGCATTCAGTTTTGTTCCTGAGAATTACAACAACCTGTCCATTTCTTCTTTCTGTGCTTCCATGAGAGCACAGGAATTGTACCCATCTGTTGCACTGTGTTACTGTGTTTTACTGACTGACAGCAAACGTAATCTTTAGAATCAGTAATACATCTTCTTTTAGAACTGATCTATTCTTCACATACAACTCTTTTACCCCACTGGTTTCTGGTAGTCCAGGGACCAACCTTTTCCACAGGTTTTCTGTACTTTACTAGTCCTGTTCAGAGAATGTTGTTCTACTGGTTAAATGCTTGGCAAATGTTTTAATATCACAGGCATCTGTTCATCTGAATAATTTTTTTTCATATTTTGTCCTTCTGTGAAATGGTGCAAGAGAAACTGCTACAGGAATTTCTCTTCTGGGATTCTGTATTACTTTCACAACAGACCTTTGTAATTTTGCAGTCTTGCACTGCAGACTTGCCAGTGCAGAAGGCAGCAGGTTGTCAGGAATGTTCTCTAAGGAGCTGTGATCTGTTCCAGCTTGTACTTGGCATCCAAGCAAGGTGCATACTGTACCCATGAGGTTTCTGCAACAGTGTCAAATAATACTTTTTTTTTTCTCAGTTTAATTTTATTTCACTACTGACATTGATTTTGAGGTCAGTGGGATTCCTTCCTGCAACAATTCTTGTGCTTTTTTATTGTCATTTGATTTTGAGGTGACAGTTCCTGTTTGGGGGGAGAGTTTTATCCAAATTGATGCTAGTCATTTTTTCTTCTGTTTCTTCAGCTCTTATAAACATCATATAATTTGGCTAATTTCAGTGTTAAACTCCCTGGCTAAATCACATCTGGCATGGACTCTAATGCTTTTTGAGAAAGGCTTTAAATTGCTTGGATGTTTCACTTCATTCAGGTCAAATCTGATGCCTCCTGTTTCTAGTAGGTGATCAGTGGGACTTGCTGAACACAAACTTGCATTTTGTGATGCAGTCTTTGTGCGTGTCGCTGGTGAATAGTACCATCAGATTTCTACCATTTCACCAATGCTGTTTAATGCAAGAAAGACCCTAGTGACAATGTCAGTACCTATTAGTTAATTTTATAGTTCTTCTCCCTTATTTTTTGGACTATCTTTTGTGCATAAGCTATACAAAGCACATTCAAGAGACCAATCATTTTCCCATGCAGAGGCTGAGCTGGCAATATTCAGACTGAACATCCAGTACATAAATACACTGCCTGCCAAAAGGTAAAGTGGGTACACTGCGTTATTGCTTGCATCTCATAAGTTGACACATATATGGGTCAGCTGGTTTCTTTCTTTTCCACTACATCATTTAATCCATGCCAGTTGCCTCTTAACTTTTCAGTCATGCCACATGTTGCTTTGGACACTGTTCTTAAGTACAATCATTGTGGTATATTCACTGCTGTCTCTGTATTTGCAAACACACCCATTTTGTAATGTTCTGGTAGGTATCCTACATCTTCAAAGAGATCAGGAAATTGTTTCCAAATCTTTTCTGATGTGAGACATCCTTTTGTGGATCTGGGACATAGTCTGTCTGTGCTTCAGTTCCCCTACTGGGAAGCAGTAATAATGATGATCACTTTCTGATGCTTTTTGGGGTTCTAAGTCTATTTAGATTTAAAACTTTTTTAAGATAAAAAATGCTTCTTTCTGTGGATATTGCATACAGTGTATACTGGTAGTCTGGTCTTCCCACTAGCATTTATAATATTTTGCAAAGAGTACAGAAATTATTTCCTAATTTACTACAGATACATAGTAGAAGATTGGTATGAAAACCACTACTGGGGTAAGTGTTGGCAAATCCAAATCTTTTAAAAGCATGCTCTATAGCCATTTACCTCATATAGGGCCCAACCCATCACTAACTGACCTTTAAAAAAAAAGAAGAAAAAAAAACTTATTTATTTGTTTTATATTATAGGTTTGTTTAAAAATAGTCTCTTAAATCATATGATGAGGTACATACTGGTTCACTTTTATACTGGCAGTGTAGAAAAATAGAGATGATATTTTAACACAACCTTTGAGTGGAGCAGCTACGTCTGTAAAACCTTCCCCTTCAATGTAATTTTTCTGTGGTCTAAGAGCTATACTGCTTTTAGTAGAAAACTTTATTTCTTAACATAACGACATCTCTTATTCCATATACTTTTAATAGAGCTTCTCTAGTAATTTTTGGAGGGAACATAATACTCTGTGTATGGCTAAGAAAACACCCCTCTTGGAACCTATGATTACAAATTTAAATTTCAATGAAGTTTTTTTTCAGTGAAGTTTTCCCCCAAATTCTGTTTTGTATATTGTCAGATGTTCAAGCATGTGGGCAGCAGCAAGCATAAAGTGTGTTTATTTGTCTACCTATGCTTGAAAAAAGGAGGTTGAGTCTCCACATGAAAACTTTTTGTGCCTCTGATAGTATCAGTAATGAGTTGCTTGAAGGACAGAGATATTTTCAACCATTTGTTTTAAACTTTCAAATGCTGAGTATGTTAGCTGAGCATATTTGGCAGATAGTAGTTTGTTTTTTTTCAGTGAACCAAATCATTCAACATAATGGCTAACTCGCTTTCAAGCATTCAAGCGAGTGCAAAGCAGAAACTGAAGAAAAAACATTAATTCTTTTCTTTCATGCAATAAAGCTATAACAAAACTAATAAGCATGAGATGACAGGGTAAACCAGAGAATGTAATTCACATGAGCAAAAATATGTATTCGCTCATGTAATATTGTGAAGGCAGAAAGGGGGAGATCAAGTAAGCAATATTTGTGCAAACGAATTGAAAACCTAATGGTCATTCTCTGTGACTTGTAGAGAGATGGAAATGAGGGGAAGAATGAACTTCATTTAAAACTGCAACTGTGAGTAATGTACTGGTATTAATATAGGAGAGAGGTTACTGTTGTGGTTTTTTTTTCTTTTTCTCTTGGATTTTATTTTTCCTTAAGGAATTTCCTCGCGTTGTTTCTGTAGCGCTGCTGTGGATCAGTTCAAGATGACTGTTACAGAAAAGAGAAACCGTCTGTTCTTTTTTGTCTCTCTCATTTCAGGGGATTGAATAGCTGGCAGCAGACCTGGGCGAATGGCAGTAACGTTATTTTCAGTTGTGAATTTTCCTGCAGTATCTGTTCAGTTTTCATTTTGCTCCACTTCCTTTATTATATCGCATTGTGTTCATGCATTGATACCACCTCCTGAAGACTTTTTTTTCCAGGTGATTAAAAGCTGTTGGCTTTGCACAGAGGCAGAGCAACAGACATATCCTGTATTGGACCATTCAGATGGTAGAAAAAGCTAGTATTTTCTGCATCTATAAAGAGCTTGTTTTGGAAAGAGTACTTTAGACATATTGAGTTTAAATATGCACAGCTGAGAACAAAAATAAGTAGAGAAACAGAATATATGCTTTCATAAAAGAATTCAAAGCAGTTAAACAGCCTTTCACTAATTCAGTGGAAAAACGCTCTTTTCCACTCACTTATATTATTTCATACTTTCTTTATAGCATCCTCTACTGGTATTCGTATGTGTAATATTTTCCCTATTGAATAAGGTACTTAAGCAAGTAAAGGATATATATTAGCTTCCTGTATGCAACAATTTTCTTCTTCAGTATGTGAGGTATATGTATTCCCATTTTTAATGTAAGGTATGTAAGTGTCAAATAAATTTTACAGCCTGATACAGTCTAAAATGTGTTAAGATTACACTAATGTATTCATTCTTGAACTGTTTGCTTCCAAAGAAAAGAAATCTTATTTAATTTCTTTGTATCACTAACCACTTAAAAATGACTACTCAGCATAATACACAGCATAGTTTTACTGTACTAGAAGTTTTGAAATACTACAATTAAGGATACGTAAACAGAACAACTGAATATATTTCCCTCTTTTTTAAGTTATTCTTGAGTATAACGTTCTGATTAACAAGATAATAATCTCAATATTTCTTGAAATTTTCCCTCTTTCTAATAAATCTCATGGCTGCTGACCTTTGTGTGGAAATTTGGAAATGAACGCTTCTATTAGTAGTCAGAACAAAATAACAACAGATGACTTGACCTGACAGGTAGACATACTCAGAGAGAAGACTCCTATTAAACTGCCTGTTTGCAAATTGCTGCAAAGGCTCCTGGCCACAGTCATATTTGTCAACAACAAAATGTGCAAATCTTGAAGTTCCTTGCTAAGAGATCTAAAAAAAAATGAGGACCTTACATACTATTACCCTAAGGAATTACAGCAGTTAAGCCCATGTCCTAGCAGTAAATATCTTCTTTGCTCTCAATGACCATTCAAAGGGTAGTCTAAATGCAGTATCATAAAACTGTCCAAATATTTTCTGTTCTGTAGATGCAATCAGTTTTCTAAAAAAAGTACTGGTAAAATATATAACGGCTAAACATGGAAGCTTTTCTCTTACATTTTCAGAAGCATTTAAGTTTATCTGATATGTGAGTGTACTGAGCAGTTTCTTTATATAATGGTGGTGAATAGCAAAGATGGTTGTAATAAAGGTATTCTATTTTCTTGTTGGAATGTCAGTTCTTCAGAAAGTAGCCAGATTTAAGAAGCAATCATAATTGGTTTTATATTCATGGTTTTAGAAAGGTAAAATAACATAGGCTTATGTTTTTCATAAATTATGATATTAAATGGAGTGCCAAGAAGAATCAGAGAATTAGAAAGTTTCTCATTTCTTTCACGTAGTAAGAAGTTTCTCTTAATTGTGATAATTCATTGCAACTTCCATTTGTATTGCAGATTTCAGTTTTGATCTACACAACTCTCTATTAAGGTATAGTTCCATTCTTGAAAATGTTTACAAGAAGGTGCTTACTGTTTTTGTATTAATATGTTTCATTTCAGTTTTTATTTTTGAGATGTGCCTCTCCTGGATATAGTTTCAAATAGTATAGTAAATCATGTCAATAACGAGTTGATTTATGTACAACATACAGTGGACTCAATTCACAGAAGTATTTTCTGTGCAGAGTCACACAAAGCAGTTTCACAAGGATTTGTGGCTTGCATATTCAGCTTCCTACTCTGTAAAGGTGCTTTTTATTTGTTTTCATAAAGCTCTGTTTTAAATCTCTTACCAACTGATTTGCATGAGCACTTTACTGCCTCACTGTCCATGATTATATTTATTTTGGTGAAAAGGTAAAAATGGACCATAAACCTTTAATTGCTCTTGTTAAGTTAGAGCGTCTGCTCTAGTAATAAGCACCTGGTTGGATAACTTTGACATCTGGGAATCTTTCAGTTGATAGACTTGCCCTTACTGAGCATGCCAGCGGAGATGACGAAAACATTATTAGATCTATTTCACAGTCATCTTTTTGTAGTCCTATGTACCTTTGCCAAAGTTGTAGCCTGCCGGTGTGACTTATATGCACATTTTTTCTTATTTGGACAGTCATAAGTTTTATTTTGTAGCACCTGCCAAAAAACAATATATACCTCTGATGCTCTCATGAAAAGCTGTAAAGAATATATTTGCTAGTGATATGTAGGTTTCAAGAAAGCCAGAATACAAGGAGAGGTTGGCAGGCAGCTGAACAGCAGCTCTCTTTAAATATGTTTTATGCTCCTGATAAGTGTGATTGCCAAAAAGGTTTGTAGCACCATACTGATAAGTTTCACTTCAAGGACTACATCCCTTCAATGTAAAATGCAGAGTGGAAGCTGGTGAGTTTCAATCAAAACTATACCACAGGATTTAGGGACAGTTTCAGATAATTATGATCTCTGTCCAGAAAGCATGCAGAAAAGAAAGAAACAGAGAAAGAAATAAGGCTTTATCCCTTGTCAGGCCTGTTTGTTTGTTTTGCATAATATAATCTCTCAGTTCTCCACAAACATTTGCAACCCAGTCTAAAAAGATGAAAAGCAGCCAAGCAGCATTATAGCTATCACTTCTGGGAACTTTTATTTTCCCTGAGAAAAAGACCTTTTTCTCCATCTAATTTTGAATTGGTGAAGCGAACTGATATGTAACCCTTGATTTCAGCTATAGTTGAAATGTGTGTGTGTGTACATGTGTTTGTGTGTAGGGAATGGGTGCGTGAATTATGTGTACCCCCACATATAAGTCTTCATATGTTTATGTAGAAACATACAATGCCAACTTCTGCATTGAACCAAATCAATATACAATATTTTGATTTGGGATGTTCAGGTAAAATACGCTTTCTCCATGATTAATTTTTAATCATTTTTTGCCTCTTCTAGTTAGTTTCTCTTTCATGACTATTACCTCAAGCCAAAGCATTTAGCTGTCAGACTGATGTGTTCTGAGCCTAATGCCAATGTCATCTTTGGTCATTCTGTGAAAATTAAAGTTCTTGTTATACAATTAACTCAACTTTGGCATGATTTTACTGCTTGTCTTACAAGTTAATGTCCAAGTATTTGCAAACAGGATACTAATGAAATATAAAATGCATTCTGTTTTTCTTAAGTATCATCCCATTGTACATATTTTGCTGGGTTTTGTGAAGCTGAGTATTTTGATGACAGAGAGGAGATATCAAAATTTAGTGGATTTTGACTAGTTTAGATAACCAGCTCACTTTGACTCTGCCATTAGGTGGTTTATCTCAGGGAAGATTAATGAAGTGAATTTAATGCATGGAAAAGTTGTGATGAAACGAACACCTCTGGGAGTGAAGCCAAGATTTGTGACTTTGAAGATGTTTATATCAGCTGTTCCTAAAACAAAATATAAAAGCAGTGGGGTTGGGGAGGGGAGTGCCTTGCTTTTTCTTTTATTGTTTTTAAAGCTCTCTCTACCTGAGACTTTCATATCTAAATACAGAGGGTTCTAAATACAGAGCTATTACATAAAAGGTTCTCTGACATGCTTTTAAAGAAATGACTATCCCAACTTTATGAGTTAAGTCCAACTGATTAAGTATGCTCAAGAGAGATATTGGAGGATAAATTGTACATTCTAACGGACTTATTTTTGAAGATAAATGTCAAAGTAAGCATCCTCTGTGTCTATTATTTAAAAGCTGTCTAAAAGTTAAATATTGGAGGTGTCTCATTATCTGATAAACTGCTGAAGTCAGTACAGAAAAACAGACCTTCCAGAGTGGCAATTCCTCTCATCCTCAAGGAAGTCTTCAAGCAGAAGCACAGAGTCACCCACTGGAGATTTGTTTTTTTTTCTCTGTTGACTCAAGACAACTGAAGCAGACTAGATGATACTAAGTTTTTAGATTAGAGGAGATGAATTTCATCCACCCAATACTCAGGTATGCCACATTTGGATTTGGTTCTAAATTTTTAATCATGGCGAGATTTGTAATGTTTGTTTTGCCTGAGAAGTGGACATTTACACCTTTAAATTGATAAACATTTGCCCTCTTCTGTAACGTGAACATATTCTATATCCAAATCCAAGCCAAAAAACCCACGCACCTCCAAGCCCCACCTGAATGATTATTATAAATTTCAATAATTTAATGGTAGTAAATAAAAATACCAAATTCAATTAAAGAAATAAATAAAGTTGGCCTGGAATCAAACAGTCAGCAAAAAAAGGCAGAAACAAGGAAGTTAATGAATAATTTCACACAAAAACAGAGACACACAGACACACAGACACAAAGACACAAGTATTGTTTTATTCAAGGGAAGTAAATGTCAATAGAGTAACCTGGGACTGAACTATTTTACAGACATAGAGGTTAATTTTTTGCCAAACTAACCTAATATGTTTCATATACAGTACGAAATCATACACAGTGTAGCAGTTATAATGGAAGTATTATAATGCCATAAATATCATGAAAGAGAAGTAAACACCATTAGGAGAGGTAATGGCTTATCATGTGGTCAACTGACAGAGTTGAACAAGTACAGACTCATGAAACATGCCTTTAATTAAAGGTATTAATTCACCCAGAAAACAGCTTTCACATTCCTTAATCATCATCGCTACCACAGCAATATTATCAGTATAATTTTAAGCCCTTTTAAAATCCTTTATTCTCTGTATCATTAGTATGTTCCACTTAGTCTGCGTATTTCTCTTCATGCGTGTATTGGGTTTGCGTGGCAAGGTTTTGGTAGTGGGGAGGGGCTAGAGGGGTGGCTTCTGTCAGAAGCTGCCAGAAGCTTCCCCCCACGTCTGACAAGAGCCAATGCCAGCCGGCTCCAAGACAGACCTGCTGCTGGCCAAGGCTGAGCCCATCAGCGACGGTGGTAGCGCCTCTGTGATAACATAGTTAAGAAGGGGAAAAAAAAAAAACAACTGTGCAACTGCAGCCGAAGAGAGGAGTGAGAATATGTGAGAGACAACTCTGCAGACACCAAGGTCAGTGAAGAAGGAGGGGGAGGAGGTGCTCCAGGTGCCGGAGCAGAGATTTCCCTGCAGCCGCTGGTGAAGACCATGGTGAGGCAGGCCGTCCCCCTGCAGCCCGTGGAGGTTGGTGGTGGAGCAGATATCCACTTGCAGTCCTTGGAGGACCCCACGCCAGAGCAGGAGGATGCCTGAAGGAGGCTGTGACCCTGTGGGAAGTCCATGCTGGAGCAGGCTCCTGGCAGGACCTCTGGACCCATGGAGAGAGGACCCCACGCTGGAGCAGGTTTGCTGGGGGGGCTTGTGACCACATGGGGGACCCACGCTGGAGCAGCCTGTTCCTGAAGGGACCCATGCTGGAGCAGTTCATGAAGAACTGAAGCCCGCGGGAAGGACTCACGTTGGAGAAGTTCGTGGAGGACTGTCTCCCGTGGGAGGGACCCCAGGCTGGAGCAGGGGAAGAGTGTGAGGAGTCCTCCCCCTGAGGAGGAAGGAGCAGCAGAGACAACATGACAAACTGACTGCAATCCCCATTCCCTGTCCCCCTGCGCCGCTTGGGGAGAGGAGGTAGAGGAAATCCGGAGTAAAGCTGAGCCCAGGAAGAAGGGAGGGGTGAGGGGAAGGTGTTTTTAAGATTTGGTTTTATTTCGCATTATCCTACTCTGATTTGATTGGTAATAAATGAAATTTTTTTTTTTTCCCAAGTCGAGTCTGTTTTGCCCATGACAGTAATTGGTGAGTGATCTCCCCGTCCTTATCTCGACCCACGAGACTTTTGTTATAATTTCTCTCCCCTGTCCAGCTGAGGAGGGGAGTGATAGAGAGGCTTTGGTGGGCACCTGGTGTCCAGCCAGGGTCAACCCACTGCAATGCATTACCAAATGTGTCAATACTATACTTATACATAATATACAGTATATATTGTAATTGATTAATTCAAGAAGAAAATCCTATCCTAGTGACATTTTAAACTCTACTGAACAAGGATCATGCTAATCACACAAAAATTACCCACACTATACAGTGAGTTTCATCCTAAAATAAAGATTGATAATTAGAGAACAATCAGGTTTCTGGATATTTAAAGCAATAATATTAGAATTCTGTTTTCATCTTTATTTGTACTATTATCTACAGCAAAAACCAAAGAAAACGTAGATCAATCTAAAGAAGTCATAAGAGACAAATCATCGCAGTCTAACAATCAAATTATCCTTGTAAGAGGAACTGCAAGATGTGATCAGCAATGATTCTGTGATACAGATTCACAACTCTTTTGAACTGCTCAGTCAGAACTTGTACATTTGGGATTTCTCCTTTACTGTAGATAGCTGGTCTCTCCTAATGAAGAGAATCTTAATGCTGAATGACCTCTTTCTTCCGGGTATAAGGAAAAAGATAATTAGTCATCAAGATACAGTACGAAAAATGCATCATGCATTTCTTTTTCTGTATATAATTATAGAGAAATATAGCTGTAGGCTAGAACCTACACCCAAGACTTCTTATCAATGCCTTTATATTGCAGAAACATTTGCTAAAACTCTCAAATAAATGAGGAGTTCTATACAACTGTTGTGGATTAACCTGGCAGGCAGCTAAACACCACACAGCCGTTCGCTCACTCTCCCTGTGGAATGGGGGAGAGAATTGAAAAAAACGTAAAACTTGTGGGTTGAGATAAAGCCAATTTAATAGGACAGAAAAGGAAGGGAAAAAAACAATAATGATAAAAGAATATACAAAACAAGTGATGCACAATGCAATTGCTCACCACCTGCTGACCGATGCCCAGCCTGTCCCCGAGCCGTGGCTGCATCCCCCCAGTTTTTGTTCAGCATGACATCATAGAGTATGGAATATCCCTTTGGTCAGTTAAGGTCAGCTGTCCCAGCTGTGTCCCCTCCCAGCTTCTTGTGCACCTCCAACCTTCTTGCTGGCAAGGCAGTATGAGAAGCTGAAAAGTCCTTGACTTAGTGTAAGCACTGCTCAGCAACAACTAAAACATCAGTGTGTTATCAACATTATTCTCATCCTAAATCCAAAACACAGCACTATACCAGCTACTAGGAAGAAAATTAACTCTATCCCAGCCAAAACCAGGGCAACAATAAAATTCAAATAGACACATCAATGCACAAGTTATTAAATAAATTTAAATCAGCAGCATTCTTTTTAAGAATCCCCTATGCTATCAAGCTCATTTGAAGTTAAAATTAACGAAGCATGTTGATCTGATGGATCTCATTGAAAGTGTGTACTAGTGAGAGATAATTAGACTCCCTGAGACAAAATCAGAAAGGGAAAGGGGGAAAAAGTAAAATATTGGAAACAGGATGAGGATTTAAAGGTATGAGGCAAAAGGTAAAGTCTTTTTTTTCAGTACACATTTTTATATGTATATGGACAGTTGTGGATAGAAAAATCACTGTAGACTTTATCTATGCCCTGTTTTATTGACTGATGTATTTTATACATATCCAACATTTTTTTCATATGGAAGGAAATGCTTAAAACACAACCCAGAAAACAAGCAAAAAAAGAAAAACACAAAACCAAAAGCAAAACCTCACAAAGTGTATAGATATCCTATCAATAAATTACTAAAATGAAGATTTTTTCAGCAGGTGTATTACATATCTTTTGTAAATAACTGTTTGAAAAGAAGCTGCGCATGAAATTTATGAATATGCATTGATTTACACACAGTTTACCTTCTGTGTGTTTCTAGCTGCTGTTACTTTGCCCCTACACACAACACTTTGTGCTGAAATACAGTCTCTGAAATACTTCAGGTGCCATGAAATAGCAACCTACTTAATCAGGAGCTATGTGGCACAATAACTGAATGCTACTCAAACTTTTCAAATTGGTCTTCTCCCTTTTATCCTTGAAGGTAGTTACATTTGTATTACTTAATATATTCCTGTGTACGTCTTTCTCCGATTTCCATTGTGGCACAGACTGAAAGAAAAGTCAGTAGCTGCTAGGTATAAGCTACCAGTACTGAGCAGCTATCATGGGTAGTGTGTGTGTGCTGTATTAGAGAGTATTTGACCATTATTCATACAAAGCCAAACAGCAGAATACAAATCAATTCTTGCTACATTTCACAGCCTATATCTTGGCGTAATGGCCTCTGCTCTAATCAATATTTCCAATTGTAATAG
This sequence comes from Calonectris borealis, assembly GCF_964195595.1. NCBI lineage: Eukaryota > Metazoa > Chordata > Aves > Procellariiformes > Procellariidae > Calonectris > Calonectris borealis. The sequence continues at coordinate 77,063,202 of NC_134313.1, read as the reverse complement.
GCTCCTATAGGTGACATTAAAGTGAATGTGTATTATTTTGAGATATAACAGTATTGACCAAACAATTATCTTGTGGAAACTGGATCATTACAGCCACTTTCCTTATTAAATGACTAATTCAGCATTTGAAACATGACCCTACTGCAGTGTCTTGTCACAAATGGCCTTCATACTCTCTATGAATCTGTTTCATAGAACCACTTTTGCTTTCGTATCTGAAAGAAAAGTATGAAGTTTGTAAATTACACTTATATTGACAACTTACAAGTTTTGATTACATTTTCAATTTATTTACTTCTTAAATTACTTATTAATTTTATGCCAAAATTATTTTTTGAGTTGCACCTTCTTAAATTTTGTTTTATTCTAGAGTCAGATTATTGGAGGAAGCTTTGGGAGAAATTTTACTGATCTATTAAGTTTTCAGAGCATCAGGGTGTGGCTTATCTAAATTATTAACTCAGGTTTCAGGATAAATCTTTTCACAGCTGCATTTCTTAACCTTTTACTCTCATCTCTTTTCAAAGCTGAAAAACTACTGCATTTTTGTGTTTACTGAAGTCAATAGGAAGTACAAAAGTTTGACTCATCTGAAATGCAGGCTTTCCAAATGTTGAAATACAGTTTTAGGATCCTAAAGTAACCTTCCCTCCCTGGCAATATTTACTGTGTAGATAGAGTCTCCACAAGTAGGAGTTGCACAATTTAACACTACAAAGCAACTGTTTTTTTGGCTAATACACACAGAAGGTAGCTAGGACTGATCAGCTACCAGCTGAAGCATAAATATTCTCACCCCTCCTCAACCCAAAAAGTCTTTGTTGGTCAGATAGTCCTCAGGAGGACAGAAAGGGTGACTTTTGTTGTGCCTTGGAGTTGGCTGTTCCTCTATGCTGCTGAGTTGCAGTCTTCTGACTCTCTATTTTTTTCATGTCAATATTTTTCCTCCTGAATCCTTAGCTGCTGCCTATGACAGTCTCAACAATTACACTTATGTGTTACTACTTTTCACATCTTAATAAAAATTTGCTGAGTAAAACTGCCAAGATTACCCAGCTTAGGTGCACTAAACCAGGACTTGGATCACAGAAACATGAGGCTGAAGGTCCATTAACTTTTACAACCTCAACCTGGTTTGAAGATAACAATCTAAGTATCCATCCCAGCTATATGCTTAAATTAATTGTTTGGGAGAGAGAGAGAGGAGCAACTTAGGTTCCTATAGGAAGAACTCTAGTTGCAATTTGAGGGTCCTGGTTTCCAAATGCCTTTCCAGAAGCCTGCAGGGTTCCAAGTTATCATGTCTACCATTCTCTACAGGAATATCCCATCTTCCTTATGCACTGGACATCTATCTTTAAGCATGTGAATCAGTCCCTGTAGAACCACACAAAGTACAATAATGTAGGTTAATAATTTTGCAGGCTTATTGTTTTTTAATTTATTTTAAACATTTTATTTCTTTCTTTATAAAGATGCATTTCAAAATCTAAATTTATTTTCATAAATTGATACATGAAATATTCTGGATTAGCCACTTGTGGCAAGATCCAAACAAGGTATCTATTTACCACGTTCCTAGAAATATTTTCTGCCTGTATAAAGTAGGAGTGAGGGGCTGATATATTTTCTCAGTCTGGCCATGGACAAGATGACTAGCTCGAGAAAGAATGCAGAAAGTTGGAGTCTGTCATGTTTACCTCAAGAAATGTCACTGACCTCAGTGAAAGTTAGAGGCTGCTATCTGTCAAGGAGCAAGAAGCCTCCAATACATCTTTTTCTAGAGGTTAAGACTGTTTGTAAATGAGGAAATTCTCATTATTTTCAACAGTTTCTCTTCCCAAAGTGAGATGAAATGTTACATACCATTCTAGCAATCAGAATTTCACCTTGCCCAGAGCTTCAGATGACATTGCAACCACCAGACATTGCAAGATAGATTGTGGGAAGCCCCAAATCTAATGACAGTGTACAATGAAGTGCAAAGAGGTAGTTAGGCGACAGAAAGTGCTGTAATGCTAAATAGAATTATAAGGATGAGAACAAGATTAACATGGCAAATAGCAGGAAACCCATGAGATAGGACAGCGTGCCCATGAATAACCAGAGCAGAAAATTAACTTTCTGTGAAATCATAGTGACGTATTGATAACTGCGTGAGTAAATCTACTAGAGAAAAATCCTTCTGCTGATATCAAAGCTTTCTTTTTTAATTGTTGGTTGTTTTTTTTTTCTTTGGGATTTTTTTGGTGGGGTTTTTTTGGCCCCAGAGGCTAGAAAAGTATATTGTATGACAAATTAATTGAATAGTGACCATGAAGAAGAAATAATTAGTTGCTGGAATTTGGAAAAGTAAATCCTGTAACTAAAAGGCAAAACTATTGATTGAGAAGAATCTATACCTTTCACTACCAGGGCCAGAACTTTATGCACTGATCTTAGCCAAGATTTATTAGCAAAAGGATCTGTGCTTGGTCTTGAAACCAAAAAGTGCTAGAATGGAGTCTGAGTGCAAGGACTTTCCCAGTGGTTCAGGTGTTTGCCTGAGAAGTGAAACCTGCTTCATCATACTTTGTGTTATCTTGAGAAACCCTTCTCAGGTTGTTCCTTTAGAATATTTGCCAGCATTAGAGAGGAACTTTGGAATGTCAAGTCACTGCTCTGGCTTGAGAGGGCACCAAGTTGAAAAAAGATCTGGTTTCAACTAAACAGAGTGAAAATTTGAACTTAGGCCTCTAACATCTGCTTTCTAGTCAGCAAACCACTGAGGAAGACAGGAGCAGTTTTCCCAGTAGGGTGCTCTACAGGAGGTAGAACTCTTCAGACTTTCCATGAACACTGTCTGGTCCTGCACATTATATATCTTGTGGCACTTGTAATTGTGCACCATCCAGACTGAGGTTGCACCTGCTTTCATAGTAACCTCTTCTCCCTTCCGAAATTAAGTAAAGCATTGCTGCTTCTTGATGTACTGAAAAAGGATATCTCAAGACAGAAGAGTTTACATTCTACTGCACCAGAAAAGGACATTTTTAAACCTCAGATTTGTCACAAAATAAAACTGCATTCTCCAACCTGCTCTGATGGTAATAGGTGCTATATGTGTATGCTGATAAATAGGTACAGCCATGTCTTATGTGCTCCTCACAAATAAGCAAAGGGTAGTACATGTCTACAAAATTCCTATGGAAAATTAAAATCTCTAGCAAGTGACATACATTCATAATGTCATTTCACACATCAACAGTGATACAAGACTCCTGAGAAATAGTGATTTTGTTGTTTTTCAGGCTACAGCATTCAACCTCAAACATTCCACAAAAGGACGAACTAAATCTGAGTCATGAATAAAGGCGGGATGATTATACATCCCAGGCAAGATGGTAACAAAAGATAGTATTACTGCAAAACAAGATACTGTTTTCCCTTGAATATTCAGTAAGCTTCAAAACCTGCTTGGTATTCTGAAGATCTGAACCTAGTAGCTCTGAAGTTTAATCAGTTTCTTGTGGTTAGTTTAACGCGGTTGCTGAAGTACCTTGCTGGATATCATGGGTAGACAACAGGCAAAAGTATGTTACATAAATTGAGAAAAAAAGGAATGGAAGATGATAATTTACTGGTTCCTTGTTTTTTGAATTTTTCTTCCTCTAGGAACTGTATCAATGATAAACCAGATGTTAACACTGTTGCATAACAGTGATGTACACTGTCACACACATCATTTGCTTTCTTACAATTGCTACGTAATCATATTAGGTGTCATAAGCATGCCAGTGACACCAGTTTAGTGAGAAAGAAGTGGAAGAGGAGAGCAGGGATTAAATAAACAACTTTAGGAAGACTAAATTCCTAAACACTGATATGATTAAAAGTTTAAAGTAACATTTTCATGCTTCCAGGTAGAAATAAGTGTTTGAAAAGTTGCATGAAAAATCAAGCTTTCTGATTAAATGTTACTAGCAATGGGAATGCACACCAGCTCACACCAAGGAACATTTAAATCAAATATCCTAGCTTTTTCAATTACCAGAGACAGATTATAAAATCACTATATATGTCATTATATATGTGCTTGTGTGTATATATATACACATCTATAAAATAATTTTTATACAGGCAGTTCAAAATGCTTTCTTATTAGTAGCTGACTTAGATACTAAGGATTAAAACATTGATCATATTTTAAATGAGACTATTTTAATTATTTATATAGTTGTGCTTGCTTAGCATTTCTAAACTGTTGTTTCTTCATCTCCATAATAAATAATTAATTTAGTTCTATTAAGACACTTTCTCACAGAATATTTCCAAACACTGGAAAACTGAAATAGATAATAGAAATAAGACTGTGGCTTTGAAATATTATTTAAATAGACAATTGTTTTGATAATCAAATAATGATTTGCTTATATATATACACATGTACATATATATATGTATATGTATATTTACATATAGATATACATGCACATAAATGCAAACACATATCTATGCAAATATGTTTTTTGTTTCTTTTTTTTTAAATCCACATTTGTCTGAATGAAGTTTTGAAGATAAAGGAAAAGTTACCTTCTTTATTCCTTCTTTAATCCTATTTAATCTATGTCTTGACAATGGTCAGCCTTCATCAATTATTTTCCATCCATGCGCTAGTGGTTTCACCTGGTGCGATTGCTGGGATATGATGCAGGCAGTGTTTCTCTTCAATGAAAAACAGAAGTGTTTGATACGCACATTGCTATTGCTTGTACCTATAAACAGCCTCATGTCTTCCAGTAGTTTAGAAAGCTAGAGAGGGAAACTTGATGTTGTGGGACTCTGCAGATTAAAATAATAGGAAACAAAACAAGAGATTGAATGTGATTAAATCCAACATCACTGATGTCAGCATGTATTTCTGGCCACCACAATGCCAATACGTTGTCTGCCACATTAAATATTGTGGCAATCCTGGATTGCAGTACTGAGTAGGACAACGTGGTGATAACCCTTTGTTAGTTTCGCATAGTCTCTGATGTATCCATGTAATCTATCCAAGTCATCTATTATTTTAATAATCCAATACCCATGTACATTTATAGGCACAGATGCTCTGATGTTGCACAGCAGGGCAACAGGTAGCTTAGCTAATCTGTCAGTCAGTCATGGGAAAAAAGATACCTATATGTTCAAGAAAGCCTAAGAACTGATCCCCTGCTCGGTGGTAAATTTAGCTGAGATACAAATATAAAGAGAAGAGTCTGAGGCTGTATTTCCTTCCTGATATGTAATGGGTTCTTTGACAAGGTACTGCATAAATTTGAAATGAGTAAATAATGCTCAAATTACAAGTATTCATTAACAACTGAAAGAGAAAAAAATCCAGCAGTCAGACATTACTTGGTAACACTTTTAAAGAGTATTGTGAACTAATGACTTTCCAGTCTTTTCTGTGACTAGAACTGCTATTTCTAAGATACATCAGTCTTTCCTGAAATGGATGTAAATGATGTATAGGTGAATGAGCTTAGCATGGCCGGACAGGTCATGCCTGAGTTGGCTGCTGCTGCTGCTGCTGCTGTCTCTGGCATGACTGAAGTTGAGTCTGAGCTGAGTCATTCAGCCCATCCAATTGTGCAGCTGACATTTTTGCTTCATCATCTTCAAGAAATGTCTTTGTAGAAGTATATTACTTTTTCAGACACTTTTCAAGGAGAGTTTTGGACTAAGAAAGAGAATCCTAATGTACAACCCATGCTGACTCCCCGTTATCCACATGCATTTTCATTTGGAAGGAAAAAAGACACATTTTTACTACATTATCAATACAATAGGCACAACTGTATTATAATTTTCTGCAAAGCTTGAATGTTGCTGCCCCTCAAAATTTCTGAAATCTCAAGGACTCTTTAATTCTGTTTGTTAACATTTTGGTTTCCATACACATCAGAGATATAGTAACATCCCGTTCTCCATCTTGAGATTGGAAGATTTCCTATAAAAATGTCATTTGGGACTATTGTGGTTTAACCCGGCAGGCAGCCAAACACCATGCAGCTGCTCGCTCACTCCCCCCTGCCCCCCGCACTCCCCCCACCTAGCTGCATTCCTCCAGTTACATCTTGTAACTTACTCTTAATCTTTTCCAAAAGCTCTTCAGACACGATAAGGAGTTCAGTCTTTGGGGTTCAGTTTTCTCAGAAGTATCCAGTTCTGAGCAGGAGGTTTGAAGACATGGGCAAAGAACTGCTGTTCAATGTATTGCCATGTTTAATTAATGTCCTTATTGGAAACAAGTGCCCCATTTCTAGTTTAATTTGTCTGGCCTTAATTTTCAGTCTCAGAAATTGTAAGAAAACATGGTATGAGAAACTCTGAGAGTACTTTTATGTCTACTGTGGAACTCAAAATGTGCTTTGCTCTTGTTTTCCTTGAATTTTCTCTCAGAAAGAAAGAAAACATTCTACATCAAAGTAGTAGTATGAGTCATTTGAAACAATGAAAAACACTGCTATATCTATTGTTTAGACTTGCTTAGGATTATTCTTTAACCACTGGCTCCCACCTACTACTTTTCTCTCCTTCCAGACATGCATACATTCTTCCCACCTCCTCAGTAGTGTTCATTTTAGTACAAGCAGAGAGGATTACTAGTTATTTCTAATCACTGGGCACATACTGCAATCCCACACAGAAATCAGTCTTTGTCAGTGTTGAGGTCCAGCAGTTCATTAGCGTGTGTCTCATTTCTCAAGGTTCAGAAGTTAGCAGAACTGAACATCAGATTTGAACAGTATTCACAGACCTGCAGATCTGTGGGTACCACAGACTGGAGTGTTTGGCTACTTGCTGTATTTCCAGACGTGGTCCTATGAGTGGTAGGTAAGAGAGAAGCAGTGCAGTCCTCCTCCTTTGAAGCCAAAGGCAAAACTCTCATTGACTTCACAGAACTTAATCTTTCCCCTTGAGAGAGAGTGACAGATTATCCTACAGCAATGCATCCTTCTTTGTCAGATAACAAAAACTTTGGAGGTTTCATATCAAATGAAAGAACACTATACCGAAAAATTTCCAAGTCAGAAGGGTCAGTGAATCTATATTCAATGGCTGTTTTTTCTTCCATACTGTGAAAACCTTTTCAGGTCACGCAAAACTAGTCCCACATAGTTCCATGTTACACACAGAATGGGGAAAGAAATCTTTTCAGATGGCTACAAACCTCGCTCTCATCTCTCAGTAAATGTTCTTTCTTAACTGAAAAATGAAGCCTGCACTAGTGGATAAGCCAGCATTTAAAAGTTCTTTAGAGTATTGTTGTAAGTCATTGAAGCCCAACTTTGTTCTTTACAGGGAAGCACTCTCCATGAACGATTTATAATTCAGTGCTGAGGAGGTTCGAATGCACAACTACCTCACCTAATTCACTAACACAAGGTAGAAGAGGGGAAAAGAAAACAGAAAAATGTTTTAAAATCAGTGTCAGTGTAAAAAAAAGTATTTATTTGGGCAAAAACGACACTGTGGTCAAATTGTTTATTGAATTTTTTTATCCTTGGAGCAGTGCTGACAGTTAAAATGAATGTACAATGAAGATCAAAGAAAATGAGGATGTAAATTGGGGTAGTTCTAATGAAGTTAATGGTTCTGGGTCAGTTACAATTATAACATGTTTATCTTTCAATTTTAAACTGATTTCACCATATTTTACTATTTTAATTATACGAGATAAGCTTTGCCTAGTCTAACTATACAATGGTTCAGATCCCAAGTATTAGATTTTTTTCCCTATTCTCTAATATATTTTATTGATTTGTTGCATATCATCCTGCTGAAGTCAAATATTTATTACCAGATACTGTTTTAAAATTTCAAAAGTTTAATTTTGGGAGAAATTTTATTTCTCTGATTCAGTTTTTCAGGACTGTGTGACTGTATAGTCATGAACTCAGAAACATTGATTCCAGGAGAAACTGTAAGATTATCTGATCTGGTATCACTTGTACCATCAAGCCAAACAAACTATTTGATTGAAGAGTACTTTTCAGACAGAAATCTAGTCTAGTGCAGGGTATTTTCCACTGATGATGTTGTATAAACAATATAATCAAATTATCTCTTTATCTGCATTTGGGTTATATTAAATATCTTTAGCTTTTAACATTTTTCTTTGTAAGGCATTCTGTCCAACCTTCAGTTCACATCTGTGCTTTTTCTCTGTAGTGTCTCCAGATATTCAGTCTTGTGTTTAAAAGGGAGACAGCAAAACTAAAACCAGATTTTCCAGATGGCTTTTACCAGTGCTGTATAACATTATAGAAAGATAATATTAACTTCATGCATTTTTTATTTACTGCAATGGGCAACTGTTTTGAGTTGCTTTCTACTAAGTTTATGTATTCACAGATAAACTGTAAAGTGACTGAATGACTGCCCAGGGACCTATCTTTCAGAATTGGTGGCAAGCCCATGTGTCTCATCAAAGGTTAAGCAGAGTGATCTGATTGCCATTTTCCCAAAACCAAGACAATCTTTGCCTTTGTGAGTTGCAAAGGTGCCAGCTTCCGCTTATATCTCAAATGGTCAGTGGTATCTTGCTTTTATTAGAAAGAGTGATTCCCATACACTGTATCTCACTGGGCAAAATGTTAGACACAGTTGTTCGCAGTTACCAGGGCTGATGCTGTCACAAAACCAATATAATTCTGTGTACGTTTGGAGGTAGGACACATGGATATTCACAAAAGTAGTATCCTGTCCTGGTGAGAGTTACCTGTTCCTGACACCAGAGTTTGGGAAGAGAATCTGAAAGCTCTATCTTTAAGAAAGCAAGGTAGGCTGATACCATGTATGAAGTGCAGAAAGTGAGTGGAAATTAGTTCTAGTTACGGACTTGAAACCTCACTGGTTCCAGGTGGCACCTAGACTCCTGTTAACGGCATACCATAAGTTTTCCCATTTAGGGTGTAGGTATGCAGAAATAGATCTGGGAGCCTCCATGCAGTCTAATCTGCATGTATAGACATAGTTTATTAAACCTTAACCCTCTTCAGGGTATTCCCTGCTGTAGCCTGCTATTTTATCAGAACGGCCTACTCTCTTTGTTTTTACATCTCTTTTGCAATTATCTTCATAATGCATTTTTGTATGAACTGAATATGCTTAAAAATAGTTCAAATTATATTCTGCTCCTGCTTTGTCCCCGTTATTATTATTCTTCTACTAAACCTTACGTAATCCACAAAATTCATCAGGAGATAGATATTTAAGAAACAGATGCCTAAATGTAATTTCCTAAATATTCATCATGATTCCAATCAAGTTTACTGATTTTAAAATGTTCTAGGCACAGAGAAATGTCTACTGAACACAAATGTACCCACATACACATACATGCAAACATGCATACTTCAGTTTATATATACATATATGTTTATATTATTTATGTTGATGAGTCAGAGGGTAAAATATTATATTTAGGCATACTATATTTAATATTTAATGAGAAAGATAATCATTAATGATAGCAACATTCTACTCATACTCAATTTAGTGAGAAAAAATTCCTAGCAGCTTTGATGAGCATTCTGTACAAGAATCAATCTTTCAGAATAGTGTTTGCATTCTGACAAGCAGCAAGTGATTTCAGACCAGAACTCCAAATCATAGTAGAATGAAAAATATTGTCAATTTTTTACAATCCTCTTAAAGATATATCACTCATGACAGACAGGAAGACTTCTATACAGTATCAAGTTCCTAGCAAACTAAAAAGGTCAACTAGAGGAGCAGTTAATTAAATTTTTCACTTTATTCTTAGAAAATGTATTGTGATGTTGTCAACAGTATCAGCAGGGTCTGACTTCCAAAGATGAGACACATAACACTGGTGCAATAGGGATTGCTGAGTTCAATTAGCATTTGGATATTATTTTTCAAGCAACCCCAGAGGCAATAGTCCCTGCACATAAAAGGCAAAAGCCTTTTATAAACTCAATTAATGAAAGGAATAGTAAAAATCCATTATGGAAATACAACAGTTAGAGCAGAAACAATGCTATGTCTAAGGTACAGTTAAATATTCTAAAAGAAAGTACAGATGCCTTATCAGAATAACAGTAGATTATTAACTCCCCTAGGTATACAGGGCAAAGTAATGAGGCAGGGCTAGGGTCAGCCAAGTATTAAGAAAAAAGCTAGGAATCTCCATAAAACACCCATCCAGTGATTAGAAGAATCAACAAATCCAGAGATAGGGCATCAGGAGATGTAACGTGTATATTAACACTACCCACAGCAATGCACATGAATCTGATTGATTGTTTTCTGTGGTAGTAATTGTGTGGCTTCTCGCTTCCTCTTTCACAGCTTGCCAGGACCTGACCCAGGTTATAAGGCAGAAAAGGAAAAGTTCTGCTGGTTTTAGCTGAGGAAGCAGACAGAACCCTGTTAGGGTTAAACTCAAACAACAGCAGCCGTTTTCCAATGTTTTTTAGCCTGTGCTGAAGCCAAACTTAGTGTAATGCCTGCTATGAAGCTCTGCATGCATATGCTACAAGACAGAGTTCAGATCCGAGTTCTGGTCTATGAATCAGGTTCGGTATTCCCCAGCCCATGTCCGAGTATATGTTTCAAATACTTAAAAATAGATGCGATCTCTCTTTCTTATTTCTCTCTTTACCTGTAGGAAAGAGAGCTTAATTGATTCATAGGATTATTGTTTCTTTAATGGTTCTACCCATCTATTTCACAAAACTTTACTCAAGTAAATCTAAAGTGGAAGATAAACTATTATGTTCTAAAGCAATGAAGGTTGTGTTCACTCTTACTGCAGAAAATGACATTACAAAATTTAGTGTGAGATCCTAAATGGAGGGAAAGTGATAATTATTTTAAGCAAAACTGTTTTCAGTTACTCATACGTACTCTATTCTAGATTTCACTTGCTCATTCTCCCATACTCACAAGTACCAATAAATATATGCGTAAGTGGTCAGGCCATGATTATTTGCACCTTACATGAAGGATGAAGAATGCCAGTTACAGATACTACCTCTTTAGTCTGTACTTTGAGTATGACTCATCATGGTACGTGTCTTCACTACGCACAACTATGTCTCTGGGCTCTTCTTGATTGGTAATGGTGAACTGTTATTTGTACAGTGCATTCCCATCCTTTAGGAGTCAACAGTTACTATTCTTTGATCTCTTGCCTCAGAATCTTGGTTACTTCACCCTTCATAAACACTAGGCAAGATTACTGCCCATTATCTTTTTTTCCTTGTTCTAGGTATTTTTATGACTAGAGTGTACCTTCCTGTTGCGATGACAGGAAGAGAAGCAGCACATACAATGTGTGTCACCTCTTGTTATCAGAGCCTGGATTTTCTACTGTGGCTTTGTTGTTGCTCAGGCATTTTCATCTTGATATGACACATTTGCAATGTTTACCAACTTTATTGCTGTCAATTTTGTCCTTGGTAGTTAATTTTAATCATTCTTTAAAACACTTGCCCTATTGTTTCTCAGGTGCTTTCACACATACTTATTTCCATTCATATTTCATACCAACTTTAATATTTTCATTACAGATCTCTAAATTGTTTCTTGTGAGAGCAAATTCATAATCTAGGTTTGGCCAAAATTGCTATCCAGGAATAGTCTGAATGTTAAGCTTAAACAGCCAGCAAATAGCATAATTATACTGTCAACATAAAAAGGTATTTTCTAGTTTCAATTCATATTGTTATAAATTCGCTGCAGTGAACATTTTGAGAGGGCATGATTCTATGGATTACTGTGATCCGTTGCAGTGATTGTTTTGAGAGGGCATGATTCTATGGATTACTGTGATCTGGACAAGCCTACTGGTAAAAGTCAAGAATTTTTATCCTATGTAAAATGAAATTGAGTTAAAATTAGTGGTTCAAGCATCCAACAGCAGGCAGAAGATTATGTACTGATTCGTTTGCTTGAGGAAAGACCAACTTCTGGTGAACATGGTATCGAGGAAGTAGGATATATGAACAGTTTCGATTTTCTTTATTACCACCATTTTGCTTAAGCTTAGCTGTACCCAACAGTTCTTGATCTATCGCTGACTGCAGCTGATAAGAGCCTGAGATGTCCCTGTGTAGGTTTAATACGAAAGAGACATTCATTCCCAATGTGTCCTACAACTTGTATTGGCCACATGTTCTTTCTGTGCCTTAGCAGAATGAACACAGTTGACTCCAACTGAGTTCTCCTTCCTTTGTTTGTCAATTTGCTTATGATAGCACATTTATGAAGGTACACTATGACTCTGAAGTAAAACTCTGGGAGAAAAAGTATTGGTTTTTTGAATCAAGTGGTCCACTGCAAAGGTGTATCTACCCAATGCAAAGTAATCACAATGTTATTTCAAATATGACATTGGAAATGAGATGTACTCTGACCTCTTCTAAATCTGGTGCAAAATAAAAGAAATCTTGAAAAAAGTGCTAGTAACTTCCAGCTGAAAGCACTGCTTACTTTCTAAAATACATTTTTAAAATATTGTTATGAGAACTGGCATATTTAAATACAAGTAAAGGAAAGTATAAATGAAACAGCTCTGTTTGTTAAGCAAAAAAAGACCAATTTTATCTCCTTGTTTTTCCAGTGCTATTTGAATAAGGCACAGGTATGATATGTGTGACCTTTAAACAAAAATTTTGTATCACTCCCTAAAAAGGTATATGAACAAACAGAAAGTTGGAAAAGTTTCTTGCAGATTCACATGAATGAGATTAGCTAGGGTGCAGTAAATTATATCTAAATGAAGGAGTCTCTAAACTCAGCCTCCCAACCTGCTGGTGCTTTAAATCAATACCTTTTTCCTGTTTCTGTCCAAATGGATGTAGCTATGTTCCTCCCTTGCGTGTGTGTGTGTGCTTGTGCATGTGTACAACCACGTTATTTTGGAGGAGGAAAGATAGGGCTCTGTAGATTCAGGAGCAGTTGGATAAATATTTCTTTTTCTGAATGCAACATCTGAATTCATCCTTCTGCAACCTCTTCAAAAACTGGCCACGTGTTGACTTAACAGCAATATTTGTACTACATGCTTCATACTGTGCCAAGTAAGTCACCAAGGCACTCACTACAAGTTTTGCTGTCCACACATCTGTTGTTTGCCATAGCAAGTTTGACATTAACACATCCAGGAGTCCTCAATGGAGCTATGTAGCAGATTGCGCCATACTGAGAGCACAAAAGAATGTCAGGTGATTGGCAGGTCTCTAACACCTTTCTCAAAAGCCAGACTGTGTTGGGGGGGTAAAAGTTCCCTAAGGGTTTCCCGTTTAGGAGCTGATTCTAATCATAATTACAGGAATTTCACACAGATATAACTCCATTTGGTTTGAAGGAATGACTCATCACTGTGCGTGCTGAAAGGAACAGAGCTCAAAGACGAGACGAGACTCATCTGATTCTGGCAGCACAGTTTTGAAGGGGTAAGTTTGGAGGAAGTTGTGCATACTAAGCCAGGTCAGAAATAAATGCTGTCAAAGAAAAACCAGGGAAAGCTGGAACAGGCTTCTGTCATTTTGGACAGATTGAGGTATTTATAGCCTCAGCACCTGCTGAGAACACAGCAGACATATCTGTATCCAGATTCTGGTTTAAATTCAGCAGATGACATTGTAGAAACGTATATCAAAGAGACAGAGGTCAATTCCTTTTATAAGTATAAAAGACTTGTATCTGTAATATTGCCATTTGATAAAGTTGACAGAAGAGTGACCTGTTAATAGGGGAATATTAAAATAATTCTGATTCAATCTCTGTTTAAAATAAAATAAAGTTTCATTTTTTATCAATTACTTCTTTTTAACTCTTTTCTAAACATTTCTCAGCAACGGGACAAGAAAAACTTACAGCAAACATCCTTGTTGGTATTCATCTGACCAAACTGCTATGACCTTTAGTCTTGTTTTCTCATACCTTGGCACCATCTGCAGCCATCTGTACATTAATCTTGACAGAATACTACTCTAAAAATGGGAGAAAGAATACTTTAGGCATGATATCAGATTTTGCTAACATAATTTTCTGCTTGGGAACCATTTCCTTTTGCAACCTGGAGTTACTTTTAAATAACATGAAGTTACAGGGTGGGACCAAGAAATTTTCCTCGGTTCCTAGATCTGGGAGCATAGTTTGGCTACATCGTGTCTCCATATCAGGATGAGACCCAGACAGTTACCCTGCCCCGTATCCATAAAAAGGAAGGGGTTTTGCATCCTCTGAATTCTTCTGTCTTGTCAACGGAGGCGTATATTCAGAAATTTCTATAATGGTTGCACAGACTGGAGGAATTTTGTAGGCAGATTACATAGTCTCAGGATAGCATTAGATTACATAGTCTCAGGATAGCATTAATATTCTAATTTATGAGTATTTGCGGTGAAAAAATACATAAGACTTTTGGACCCCGACACTCATTTCCAAGTCTGCTCAAGGCTCATGGAAGGGTCTGTGAGTCTGGGGCTAGCGTGGAAACCTCCAGCAGAGGTTTCCTGGTGTGTCCTCAAGCAGTAATTTCACTCTCCATTTTGATTATGATCATGATATTTAGTCCAAAACTGAAACAGGTGAAGAATTTTCTCTTCAAGGAGGGAGGATAGATGTCTGTTGCCCTAAGGAAATACTTCTGGGTCATTCTGCTTTTCACTTTGGTAATATTGTATTTCCTGCTAATAAATAAAGTGCTTAAAATGTCCCTTCATATGAGAAGCCTCCTTGGTGTCTTGGGGTTGTTTCCTTTTTTTGATTTTTAATCTGGAAAATAGATTGATCCTCCCTTAAAACAGCATGACCACATCTAGCTGAGAAAAAGGAGGATTTGAAAATTATTAAAGCAGAAAAACTGCACATCTGCTGGAATGTGAGCTGATTCACATATTCCTTGTAATTAATGACAAGCTATAAGTAGAGTTTTAGAAACCATTTGCAGAACAGTAAAAAGAAAATGGGGTAATTTATATTAGCATTCCAGATATGGTATGCTAAAATGTGATATATAGGATTCATAGGTAAGACTGACAGATAGTGTTAAAGTGCTAAAATAATGATTCTGTGAGGTTAATAGCCAGTTTTGAATGTTCAGAAAGTTACCTCTACTTTTACTATTGATTTACAAATTTCCCATCATTCTTTGTAATATAAAGCTAGTTACATATCTCAGAAAAAGTATCAAAAGTGTTCTACCTGCACCAAGAGCAGCCCAGGTATGGGGCAGGATGCTGGGATGCCTATCTGCCTCTATACTTAATGCACACAAAACTTTCCTCCAGTGGTAGAAAGTGGAAGCATTGCTTGCAAAAGTGTTATGAAGTCAGTTTGAAAATAGGTCCAAGAAGAATGCTGTTGAAGTGCATCCAGTGTGTACATACACTGTTCATGGATATTTTTTGGTGCCTCTCCTGCTCAGATGGGGCCAGATGGGGGTACTTGACTTCTGAGGTTACAGGATATACCACAGCAACCTATGAGGTTTTACTCAGTTCCCTCCAGCTCCAACCAGCTTTATTTTGCCAAAATTAGAACTAAGATGTTATGATTTGATCTCAAATGCCATATAATATTGCAGTGATAGGAGGGCATTATGGAGGGTTCAGATGGGCACTGGCAGTAATTATTTCTTTTTCCTTCCTTTCTTCCCATTGCAGAAACTTGTTTTCTTTTAAATCTACTTTCTGAGGTCTGGATCTTGCTTACCCTGGCCCCAATGAATAGTTTCACATGTTTGGTTCCTTCCATTTTGGATTATTGTTCATGTACCTGATATTGCAGGCTTGAGACTTATTCTTTCCTGAGAAAATCTTTGCACATTGTATCTTAGACTCAAAACGCTAATAAAAAATGTCATAAAACACCTAAGGGAATAACCCCTTAAATTCTTCCAAAGCAAAATCATCATGAGTTCCTTCAATTATTATTATTTTAAATGAGTGCTTTAAGCACTCTAGAATAAACAGTAGCAATAGGTATCCCTCAGATTAAGTTCTTGGCCTATAGCTAAAGTATTCCATAAATTCAAAACACTGCTGCAGAAATGCAATGAAGGAATGCTTTGAAAGTATGTAGGTAACACCTCTAGTAAGCTGCAGTTCCTAGTCTAAAAAGTCATGAGTTCTTATTAACAGAGATAATAAACGTATCAAGACATCAACATATTGGCAGAAAAAATTAAGGCTGACACTTAAGAGTGATATTCCTAGATGCCTTTTAATCTATATCTTTTTACCAAGATTGGTAGACAGGGGAAATAGGGATATTATTTTTAGCATCAAAGATAATTATCTTTAATTGCAATAGTGTAATGTGATGGAGTTTACACATATACATGAATATGTATGTCGGAAGGTGCAGAAGTGTCCTGTGTGTGGGCATGTGTTTGTATGCATACATCACACATTGCACACTGGGAACATCAGTCATACTGACTTAAACAATAGTGTGTTATAATTTATTTATTTCATTTATTCATACTTTAATCCATGTTTTTAATAAGGCTTCATAACAGTATTTCGCAATGAGGAGCAATTGCAAAGATTATCATATGTTAGAAAGTTCCCACTCCAATCAGGATCACTAACCAAGCCATAATCAAGAGCTAATTGTCTTCAATGTGGATTTAAATGCAAAGACAATAGAGGATAGATAAATATTGGGTAAAAGACACAACTACCCACCATCAGAGGTACACATGGTTTAATAGGTATGCAGGCATGTTAAAAAAAAATTTCTTAATCACACAGAAGTGCAAATAAGAAAGATAATGCAGTGGGTTAGAGCATTAATTTGCAATTCAGAAAAGCTGTGTTCCAGTCTCTCTTCTGTTGTACACTTCCCTAAGGTCTAGAGCCACGACACCATTTAAATTAAAGTTCTTAACCTTTACATGCCTGGTCTTCAGACCAGAAAGCACTGTAATATCTAGAAATTCCTTTTATATTAATTTAAAGAGTTCAGGAACAGTCCTATGATGGTTCTTCCACATAATCATGAAATTAAAGAGAGAAATTTAAGATTCTTGTTCATTCCCCTCCGTATTGGGCAATAGCGCTGTTTCAAGAAGGGTAAAAAGTAGCCCTTCCTTACATAATTTGTAAGCCACTAGGGAGAAATATCTCACATGAAAAGCTAATAGAGCTGTCCCAGTTTTTTGTACTCCAATCACAGGACACCCAATAAAAGACTAACTTCCCCCTTCTAGGTAGTCATGTCTCACTCTCCTTTATCTTGAATTCCGTATTGGCCATGAGAAGAGGAGATACCTATGGCTTGGGAAGGGAATTTTTGTTGAAGAAGCATATAAACTCTAGCTTACATGAAGCAAAGGCAAGAGAAGGATGCAGACCTCCCCTGGTGAGATTGCTTCTAAGTTTGCATTAGTGTCCAGGGAATTTAGGACAGACCAAGCTATGTCTGGGAGACTTAGGTGTCTATAAAGCAGCTAGACAAAGCTGTGGAGTAAGGTAGATCTCCTGAAAACAGATGTCATTAATTGTGGACTTCCCTTTAAAGTGCTGGGTGCTTTCTGACTCAGTATGAAAGAAGGCATGACTAAGCAAGTGTGATCATTTTAAGAATTTAAATATAACAGGGTTTTTACTTACTGTTCTTTATGCTTTGCTTTTGGCAAGTGTACTAGCAGAATTAAAGAATATGCTAAATTCTGATTTCCATTTATGTGGAAAAGATACATTTCCTGTCATGAGCTTTACACTTGCATTTACTCTTCGCTGGGTAAAAAACTGGCTAGATGGCCGAGCCCAGAGAGTTGCGGTGAATGGAGTTAAATCCAGTTGGCGGCCGGCCACGAGCGGTGTTCCCTAGGGCTCAGTTTTGGGGCCAGTCTTGTTCAATATCTTTATCAACGATCTGGATGAGGGGATCGAGTGCTCCCTCAGTAAGTTTGCAGACAACACCAAGTTGGGCGGGAGTGTTGATCTGCTGGAGGGTAGGAAGGCTCTGCAGAGGGACCTGGACAGGCTGGATCGATGGGCTGAGGCCATTTGTATGAGATTCGACAAGGCCAAGTGCCCGGGTCCTGCACTTCGGCCACAACAACCCCATGCAACGCTACAGGCTTGGGGAAGAGTGGCTGGAAAGCTGCCCAGAGGAAAAGGACCTGGGGGTGCTGATTGACAGCCGGCTGAACATGAGCCGGCAGTGTGCCCAGGTGGCCAAGAAGGCCAACGGCATCCTGGCCTGTATCAGAAATAGTGTGGCCAGCAGGAGTAGGGAGGTGATTGTGCCACTGTACTCGGCACTGGTGAGGCCGCACCTCGAATACTGTGTTCACTTTTGGGGCCCTCACTACAAGAAGGACATGGAGGTGCTGGAGTGTGTCCAGAGAAGGGCAACGAAACTGGTGAAGGGTCTGGAGAACAAGTCTTGTGACGAACAGCTGAGGGAACTGGGGTTGTTTAGTCTGGAGAAGAGGAGGCTGAGGGGAGACCTCATCGCGCTCTACAACTACCTGAAAGGAGGTTGTACCGAGGTGGGTATTGGTCTCTTCTGACAAGTAACTAGCGATAAGACGAGAGGAAATGGCCTCAAGTTGCACCAAGGGAGGTTTAGATTGAACATTAGGAGAAATTTCTTTACTGAAGGAGTGGTCAAGCCTTGGAACAGGCTGCCCAGGCAAGTGGTGGAGTCACCATCCCTGGAAGAATTTAAAAGACGTGTAGATGAGGCATTTAGGGACATGGTTTAGTGGGCATGGTGGTGTTGGGTTGATGGTTGGACTCGATGATCTTAGAGGTCTTTTCCAACCTTAATGATTCTATGATTCTATGATTCTATGATTCTTTCAAACAAGTGAGTCTCTCTAAACTGGGGTGACATTTATAACAAAATCGATACAGCATTAAAGAGAATTCTTAAAGTTTCCTAACCCAGAATTCATGAAACGACATGGCTGGGTTTCTTTCTCAGCAAGCCTCTGGGTTTTCATTGCATAAGAACACTGAAATCATTGCTAATTTCCCTCTTTATGTCTCCTTTATAAATTAGAAAGTACTTCTAATTATGGTAGTCAATAAGTATGAACGTTTCTTGTAAAGTGATTGCCTCTAAAATGTTGGGAGGCTTTTTTCCTCTTTTTTTTTGTTTCAGGTAATTAAAATTGAGTTGCTTAATATTGCTCAGAATTCTGGGTATCTTCATTATTCACTCCCACATACTCAGGGGAAAGCTGAGTGACAGTTTTTTCTGATCTTGGCTTTGCCTCAGGAGAAATGTCCACAATTTCATCGCCCCCCAAAAAGGGGGGAAAAAAGTGCTAAAATTAAGGCTTAGAAGTCACCCTCTGATTTTTCAGCACTAATTAATGTGAAATACATAGGAATGATGATTATGGGAATAATGTGTATGATCTTCCCATTCAAGTGCTCTGCCTTGGCTAACCAGTTTGCTCTGAACATTTTTATGCTGCAGCACTCTGCTCTTCCATTTGGTGTATATCATTAATTACCTGTTGAACCTTGTATAACTTCAGTGGAATTTTCTAATGGTCTTTTCTCATCTCCCACCCATGGGAAAACAGAATCCTGTAACATGTTGATAGGACGTGCAACACAAATGATTAAAATCCTGTGAAGAAGCATAAAATGTAGTTCAAATATAAAAGTTCAAAATACAGAAGGGAAATTGAATGTAATTTCATTGTCTAAATGTTTTGGATGGCTGTATTAATTTTGTAAAGTGCTCAGGTAAAACCCATATGTGGGATGTGTTAATTAAAGATTGAGCTTAGAATGCTCAAAAGACTTACCATTTCTTTGAACTTTCTAACAAAAAAAGGTGAAAGTCTGAATTTCAGGGTAAACCAAACACTCTATAGATAATACTGATTATTTATTGCTCTTTGTCTGGCATGTACAAGCAAGAACTGAGTATTTATTGCTTCTTATCTATTTATACCCTTTGAATTTTTGTGGAACAGTTAAGTCAATGTGGAAAGGAGAATAACAAGTTTTTTGGAGTGTTGCTGTGGACTAATCATATCATATTCTTATTTTAGTACAGTTGGGTACCACGTTTACTAGCAATCATTTACTGCTGTCTTCTAGTATTTGTGTAGTGACAAATGTTTATTCGTTGTTTCCAAAAGCCTTATTCTTCCAGTTTAATTGCTTATCTTCAGTGAGTAAAAGTGGCAGAATAAGATCCTTGGAAACTATAGAATTTCGCTACTAGTATCTTTGTGAAGACAAAATAACTACTAAATAAATTTAAGTTATCCCAAATATTTTTTTATGTTCTGCTGTTCCTACCCTGAAGTGGAAATGGAGGGTTTTTTTACCAAGCAGGAACTGAGGTTCAGTGGAAATGAAAAGCAATGGTAAAACTAAGTTTCACCAGAAACCGGGTAACAAATAATGATATTGATAGAGGGTCATAAACTGTCACTGTCTCCATATGAACTGTTTTTCCATAGTGAAATACCTCATATCCACCCATAAAATTTTTCTCTACTTACACTGTACCTAATTCTGTTTTAATTCATTCACTTTGGAAGTGACATAACTGCCCTCTGGAATAGATCATTCTGCTATGAGTTTCAGGCTGATTATACCACTACAGTCAGTCCCTCCCTGACTGTTCTGCCTTGTGCTGCTTTGCATTTCATTCAGCCTGCCCAGGTACTTGCCTCTGTAGCTTCACTGTCATCTTGATTACATGACACTTTAAATGTTGTAACAGGCAGGATAACTTTATGACTCCAGTTGTGGCAAGCCATGTACCTGTGACAAAATAGCCATATTTAGTCCCATTTGTAGGATATAAACTTCCTTCCCCTTTCAGCATGTTTATCTCAGCTGTTCTAATTGTGACAGTTTCTTGCTTTCCTCTTTTCCTCTTAACCCTTTTTTTTTTTGCTGTGAAAACTGAGATACATTCTTTTATCTCCAGGATCTGGATCTTTAAATTAAAGATCAAGTATCACAAGACTCATGATATAATCACAAGGGTGAGAAACATCAGAGAATTCAGGACTGTATGTGGTTCAGTCATTAGAGCAAAGTAAAATCCTGTCCACCTCAAGATGTTGAAGTAGATCCACAAAATGATGCATTGCCTGAAGAATCCCTGACAATAAGAATTAATCAAGCATTTGCATGAAGGTGCTGAATTTTACTGAATTTTTGTCTTTATGTTTTTACATTTTTATATCTTTAGTATGGATGACTGCTTCTTCTGCTACAACTGAAAGTAATGTTTGATCATTCTTGAAGATGTACATTCATTTAAGCACAATCAAGCTGTTTTTCTCTTCTGTCCCTCTCTCTCTCTTTTTGGTTTCAGGTTAGACTTACCAGGGTTTATTTTTCCCATGACATTTTAACTTTCATATTCTGAAGATACCAATAAGAAGAGCAGAGATTTACTGAAAACTCAAGATGGATTTCAATGCAGACAACCATCTACTTGGGTGTCAAAAAGTAAATTTCTTATTTCAATTGTGCCAAATTTTAAAAAATATGTATTTACTGTGATTTTTCTTTATTCTTAATTTGTTTCTAAGATCCTTTCTGGCCCCATGGACCCACAAAGACGCTGAGAAAACTTCTTTTTCTTCTTAAGTATATATAGAAGACAAAGCATGAACATGCCAGAGCATTCAGGAATTTCAAAGATTATTTTTTTAAAATGTTGTTTCAGCTTGTCAACGATGGAATGAAGATGTTTTGGAGATCATCATTCTGAAGGATGATTTACTGAACTATACTCTTTAATTGAATCAGGGCATAGAGACAGAGCTAAAATTAAAATCACAGATTGCCAAAATTCTAGGGCAAAGACCTTTTTGTGGTTCACTTAATTTCACAACATTTTCTGCTCCTAGTTCTTCCCTGTATTTCTTTTATTTTTTTTCAGGAGGTCACCTTTTCTTTTTCCTCAGATCTTTCCATATTTTTCCAGCACAGGGGTGTTGTGTGCTCTCTTTTATTTCTCTGATGACTTACTGTAGATCACCTTTATTGTAGTTCCATTACTCTCCACAAATGTTTCTCCCTGTTCTTTTTTGTTTCCTACACACAAACACGTTCTGCCTGCAGTCACTGTAGTTTATGTTTGTTGCCAGACCACATGTTATCACAACTACCAGATCCTTTCCTTTCCTCTCCATGTGAAGAAACAAAAGACCACCCAACAACCTTTTTTTTTTCTTTTTTTTTTTATTTATTTTGTTCCTAAAGAGAATAAATTGGTTCCTAACACAATAGCCATTCTAAGGATTTAGGACTTGCTGCCTGCAAGTCCTGTTCTATTGAGTACTGAAAAATCTGATACCAGCCAAGCTTATCACCTAAGAAAGCCAACCTATGTTCATCAGTTTTGAACTACTCAGATCCAAGCTCTGCCTCTCCCATCCAAATTGTCATTCAATTGCATTTATCATTAGTTAGTTAGTTCTTTGGAGAGAGTTGACCTGTAGTTTTCATCTGTGTTTCATTATTCTGTTTAGCGTTTTGTGATTTTAGGAAACTCAAGATTTTCTTTTTAGTGAGAAGGGAATGGAGGTTGAAATAGAATGAGAGACATCTGCCTATTTGATCTTTCATTCTACCTTTTTATATAGGAGTTACATACGAAATACAAGAATCTAATGAGATTGCAGCAGTTTCATTAAGAAGAGGATAGGAATGGAAGAAGATTACAACCTTAACACAAGAAATATTTAATAGTACTGACTTGTCCATGGATTTTTCATCTTCTACATGCAAAAAGGGGGAAAAAAATCTTAAAATCAGTTTAATCAGGGAGAAAAAAATGTTTTGTGGAGTCATGAAAAGTTGCATACTCTTTCATTCTAGCCTTGAATTGTTTCATAAACATGAAAAATTATTTCTACAAAGATAAATGTGCACAGTTTCCTTTTTTAATGCCCAAGACCCATGCATCAGCTAGCGTGTAGAATAATTCTTATTGGTTAAACTAGAGTCTGACGAACCAGGATCATGAGCTAAAGAATGACAATAATGATTTTAGCACTCCTGACGTTTCGTTACTGGCAAAGTTTGCAAACTATAAACATACCCATATTATCAGTATTCTCAATATGAAGCATATTCATCACAGAGAAAAAATTAAATCTTCTCAGATTTTTCTAAGCAAATGCTTCAATTCATTATCAGCCCATTTTAAATCATTGCCATTTTACAGATTATTTGTCAAGGCCTGGTTTTTTTTTGTTTGTTTTATTTATTTTGTTTAAGACATAACTGAAATAATTGTTACTTACCACGCTAATTGATCTTGGTGCTTGTTATTTAACCAATAAACTAATCTTCTGTGAAAAGGCAGTTTGCTCCAGCTCTGTAAAATCTTAGCTCCAATTGAGTCATTACCCTAGGGAATTCCAGTCTGCAATGAAGGAAAATGGCATAGAAAAGGGAAGAAAGGATGACTCTTGGCTTTAGACACTGGATGCTTACAGTTCAGTTTCTCACTATTTTTTTTTTTAATTTCATGTTTATTCATTATGTGAGCTAAGTAACACTGATAATTACAAAACCTGCAACTGACTTCTTATCATACATACTGATCTTGCTGTGACTTTCTGAATATAATTCTTTTATCAATAACTTTTCCTATGGTTATATTGTAGGTATGGCTGAACAAACTTCTTGACTTTAAATGCATTGAACTGCAAGTGAACCAATTAATTTCTGAGAAATAAGCTAGTAAATGTCATTTAAAATAAAATGAAAATCAAATTCGAGCTTTGGAATTTAGAGCCTTTTATTTTGTTGATCTGTGTTCTACTCATAAGTCACATCCTTGAATTTTCTGGTGGAAAAAAAGAAAACCCCAAAACCAGTCACTTAAAATTCTGGACAGATATATCTGTGAAATGTAAAACAAAACCAAAACCAAAACTGAAATAAATAAATAAAATGCAGCTGAAAGTGCCTTTATGATGCCATCGTGCAAGACAAAACAATTGAAAAATGTGCTTGTTAAAACCCAGACTATGAAAAGATCACTTTTTATATACAACTTTTGGGTTGTAGTAATTAAAAATCTTGTTATTTTACCACCAGTGAAAGGATAGGGGAAACAGTGACCGCTGTCAGTGTTTCTGTGTATAGCTCTGCACATTCTATAACGTTCTGACAGCTCTCATACTACTTTTTTAAGTCTAACAAAAATCAAGTAATGTACCTTAGCTGATACTAATCTCCTGTGACAATACAAATCAGTGAGGTGCATAAGTGTCTGAAGTACAATATAAAATGAAAATGCTGTGTGTTAAGGATGCTAAAAAAGCTGCTTTCCTTCTGTTCTATTCCTGCTACCTTTTAGAAACATATGTTATTCTTAAATTTCTGTACACTCAACAACAATAATCTTTTGTCTTTGTACTTTATATTATTTGAAGTGTTTTCCTGCATTGAGTGATGCCTTTTACATATAGAAATCATGGAATAATAAATCATTCATCTTTCCTTTGTTTTCCACTTGTACTTCTAAAAGAGATCCCAGCAAACTAGGGGTTTTCTCAGCACTGACTGGAAGTTATCATATAGACACCATAATACAGGTAACAGTGTCTAATTTTAGTGAACATAAATATTTAGTATTTAGGAGAACATAATATTTTCTCAGCTGTTTAGCTTACAAATATTAGAAACAACAACAAACTTGTGGTGATTGATGTATTCATGGACCTATTGCTGGACATATAAATCCAAACTTTGACCTCTGTTATGTTCAAGTTGAAAATGAATAAACAACAACTCCATGTATCACTGATATTTCTCCAGAATGAAAGCAATGCTATTGAAAAATTATTTTAGCTTGCAGCTGCTTTCTACTTTGAATTAAGAATGTTCAACCACTGATGATGTTTCTGTATGAATTATCATTTTATTTTAGCCCTGTAATTTTATTATATAGGATCATTATCAGTCACACACTGTTTACTCCTGTGAAAGACATATCTTTCCAGCAAGATGGTATTTTAATATATTTTTCATCACCTTCCAATCTCTAAATGACAGTAACTCTCTTGCATTTAGCAAAAGAGAAGATGGATTTTTTCCCAGTCCTCAAGCATTTATTTCTGCATACTGGTGTCTTCCAGATGATACTCTTGAAAATAGGAGCAAGAATAGAACAGCAATCAACCTGAAAAGCATGTACAATCACTTGAAGTGTCTGAACCCAGACATAAAATGAAGGGCTCATACCCATTTCTTCAGGGTTTTGTCTTGGAGTTGAAACAATACATATAAAGCATATTTTATATGAACACATATCAATGCAAACTGCATTCTGTCTCAAAAGCATTGGCTGCTTTACCTACATGAAAAGGCTTTGTTTTCCATTTAACAAAAACAGTGAGAATTTTGGACAGGAAACTCAAAATGTAAGAGTTGGCCATACCAGTAACAGTGCTGCTCACAGCTGAAGAATACCTATGTTGTCAAGGTGACCACTCTCAGAAACTCATGCTGAGCTCATCAGTAATCAGGAGTTTAACTAGTGAAGTCTCTAGAAGTTGGATCTCTGTCTTGGCTAGAATATAAAAGTTTCATGAAGCTTCTCCTTGTTCACAGACTTTTCCCCAGAACTATCCAGAACCGTATGGTTGAAATATAAAAATTCCTACAATATAACAAATTAGATCAATATTAGAAGAAACATGTGTCCCGATCTAATGTCGGGAGAGGTTTCGATGTGATCCCAAGAGCGAGATTAAGACACAAACGGGTCAAATGTCACATATCCTAAGCAACTTTTATTATCAAAAGTAAAAGTTAGTAGCAATAGGATAAATCAAAACAAAATAGAAATCAAGCAAGCATTCGGGATAGAGTTGCAAGAATAGTCACCACCATGGATTCGTGGCGTACCAGGGGTCCAAGTCTTGAGGTGTTTCAGCAGCGGGCGACGCGGCGGGGTCGGCAGTGGGTGACGCGCGCCGGACTCATCTTGGCAGTCCCTTTTATTCCTGTTCAAGGGCTGTAGTTTCCATGTCAACGGCACGTTGCTACATTCCTGTGCTCAACCGAGTCTTGCACACAGCGCAGCCCTTGCAAACCGGAGGTCTCTGTGGCCTTGCAGCTGTTTTTATTGTCTTCAGAGCAATCTTTGAGACAAGTGTTCTACAGTTCAGTCTTTCACACATATTCAGAGGATTCATTGCTTAGATAAGCAATCTTTGAGACAAATGTTCTACAGTTCAGTCTCTCACAACATGTTAAAAAAGCTAATACCTGCACTGTTATGTGATAACCTCCACATCACTGACATTGCTTACAATAAGAACTTTCAGGAAGAATTTTAATACAAGAATCCCTATGATGTATTGTTATAATGACATGGACTTCTGCACGGAGTACGATGGCGTATGTATTTCAGTTCTTACAGCTTCCTTACAGCTTCCTTACAGAAGCCATCTTGCATATTTTTAGTGAAATGGGATTCTCCAGAATGAAATGGGCGTGAAGACAAGATATGAAGGTCTAAAAGTCTGTTCTACCCTAAGCAGAAAATTAACCCGAAGTGATGTAGAGCTTTAGGACTATATGTACTTCCCACAGTAGGAGCCAGCTGATCCTTCTCTGCTGCATGGAAGACCAACAGGAGTTTAGATCTGTCAGTGCTGGCAGATTTGAAAAGCATCAATCCTCAGGTGTTCACATGTGGTAATGCTAGAGGTCACAAAACTCACATCCCCAGTTGTTATGAAACACACTATTTTTATCCCTTGAGAGAGGCCTGGTTGCTCGCACCCTGCCGCCTGACCGACATTGGCAGCGCAGGTAGGATGCTGCCCACATTATCCATGTCCAGTACGATTCTCTCATATCGCACTATCATTGGTGGAGCCAAGTGGCAATGCGACTCTTACCCGGATTCAAAAGGCATTTGCATGATTGACTGTTGCTGCCAGACGGCCCAGACACCAAGTGTCCCCGACAGCCTGCCGGAGCCATGGCATTGCTTATGATCCTGTGTTTGCTGTAGCTGTTTGGGTGAACCGCTGTATGGGCACGTTGTTGATCATCTTTCTTGCTGCATCAATAAAGCATTGTTTTATAACCTGTTGTCAGGCTCCATTACTGTTCAGACCACAGTTTCTCAGTCAGTCTGGTAAAAACACACCAGCATATACCACGAGGACTCCCAGTATCCTTGCATCCTTCTGTACCATTGCTGCTATAGTCACAAATGTATTTAATGAACAATGTGTACAAGTTAAAAAGAAATTGAAATCAAAACCAAATGCAGAAAGAGATTGTTACTGAGCTAAGTGGGAAGTTGCTGCAACAGTTGTGTTGAATTTGTCAAAGCTGTTTCATGGAATTTGTTTTGTAGTGGATTCTGCCAGGAGTTAAGGTATTGAGAGCACAAGAGTTTAATGGGTAAAAGGAAAATCATTCTTGTGGAGTAAAAACTCGTAGTAAGAAAGCTAAGAAAAATGATTGGATTCTTTAAGATATCACAGAATTTCTTGTTTCTTGTCAGATGAAATCTCTTGCTGTCCAAATTACTGCCTTATCTACTTCCAGATTTACACTGAGAAATCAGTGTTTGGTTTCCTTTTTTTAAGTAGATAGCATGTATTAAAAAGAGATAGTGTTTGAAAATTACTTAGTGAACACAAGGAAATTGGCCACTGTGATGTCATGGCGCAAAACCCAGCAACAGTAATTTTTTAACTCTCTTTTGTAGTTCAGGAATATCTACAGTAGCTTATCACACAGAAATTCAGCTTTGAGGGATGGAAGGTACTTTGGGGCATTTTTCAGGCTGGATGTAATTACATTTTTATGAATTCATCTTTCCTTGACAGGAAGATTTAGATGTACTTGATTTGTGTCTGGAATATAAACTTTAGTGTAAATTCATGGGATATTAGGAAACAGTTTGAGAGGCAAACCTCACAAAAAAAGATCAGTCAAAGCAAACTGAGATGAAAAAAGGGGAAGGGCAAGAAAAGACCATGCAAGAAACTTGATTACTTGGAGAGAGAATTCGTTCTCTTGCTAACTCTGAATGATCCTATACAACAGTACTTTGGCAAAGTCAGGAATTAATTCCGTTTGATATTGAATTTTGTCCTGTCTTTGCTCTGAAACATAGTATAGCTCAGAGATACACTATTCATTCATGTATCTGAGTTTTTCAGCTTTGGGCTAGCTGAACAAACCACAAGAGACTGAGAAGAAATCACTTGTACTGAATGATACAGAACGTCTGACAATAACTAGGATACCAGATTCATAGAGCAAGTGGTGCAAAAAAATTGAAGTATTGTTTTTGGTTCACTGGTGAAGCTACACATTAAAATTACCTTGGACCCAATTCTTTTGGGGTCAAACTGAAACAACATTTCAGCTTTCCCACCAGAACAAAAAATTGAAAGAAATTCGCTCTTGATCGTATAAAATTTGACTAAACCAAAAGTTTTTGATTAATTTTCAAGGAGCCTTTTCTTTTCAGATAAACAAAAAAAGTAAAATTCATTATGTTTAAATCTAAATTTAGTTAACTAAATAATAAAACTAAATAATAACTAAATATAATAAAATACAAATAATAAGGCTAAATAATAACCAACTTATATTGGTTATGAAAATACAATTTAAATTCCATTTTTCCCAGGATTGACATAATCTTACTAATTAAACACAAATTCATAAACTGTCTTTGTTGCCCAAAAATGCATTTTATAGCCAAAAATGTGTCACCTCGTAATTGTTATTCACTCTCTTCAAAAAAACATTTTGAAAATGTACCTATCCTGTAATGCATAAAATTAATTGCAAGATCAAGCAGGTGGCAACTTGTAATTGCTACTCCTGATTCTCTAAAATTTGCATATATCCGAATCTCTTGATCAACTAATCTGTTCTTCTTTGCAGACCATGTTTGTCTCCTCCATTTCATTTGCCATTTAGATGATAGGCTTCCTGAGATATGCTTGTTCAGTGCTTAACACAACCTGGCCTTTCTTGGCAGAAGAGTCTACTCACAAATTCTGCTCACGACTATTTAGAAGATAAATAATGGTAACAATAACGGTGGCAATGTACTGTGCAGCAAAGGATTTTTCATGGTTTTAAATCCTTTCTTTTCACTAACAGAAAAGAGGAACTTGCTGCAGTGATGTAACAGCTTTATGTAAAAAGAGCTTTTGGAACTTTGTTTTCATTCATGAATGTTCCTTTTTTTGGGCCGATTTGAAACTAGTGCCCTCTGCCTGTCTATCCATCTTCAATTACTTTACTGTCAATTATGGGCACAGTAGAAATAAACACCATCAGCAAGAAGTTGCTGCAGACAGCCAGCATCTTAAATGTCCTGTTTGAAGGACAGAAACATAATAAAATCCTGAATGCTGACTGAAAATCTTAACAGTGAAGAGGAAAGCCTGGAAGATCAGAAGAATCACTTTGGATTTATATTTTTTACTGTTTTAATATAAGTTTACTTCCTGCCCTTGCAGGAGTATGAGTTTACAGACAGAATGCTAACTGTTGAAGTAATTCCATGAGAAAATAAACATTTAATTGGAGATCCTAAATGTTATTCAAAATGCCTGCTTTTATTACTAGGAAGAATGTTGAGCTGGACATAGGGGTTAAAAATCAGTAATGCTGAAAAAGACCTTCTACACTGGACAACTGTGGAAGAGAGGGAGGAGGGACCTTAACTTGACATCATACCATTTTTGAATAGTAATACTTTTTGTGATGATTACCAAGTTGGGATTCACTTGAAACTCATCAGCATTTTTATAATGTCTTATTAATCTTGTTTGCTGAGATTGTGTGGCTGGCCAAATTAGATTTGATGGTAGAAATTTCTTTGGGGACTGTAGATGTGCTGGGATATGTGCATTTACTGGAGTTTAATGGAAATAATGAATATTCTCTTCTTATGAACAACATGATGAGTGCTAAAAATGAATTACTTTTAGCATAATGGAGCTCCTAGAGAATGTCAGGAAAATGTGTCCTTTCCAATAATTTCCATGTTTTATGCCTCCCAGTACAAATATAAATCTCCTTGAGAAATAGATAATCTGACGCTCCTCGTACTAACAGGTTTCTGACTCTTGGAAAATCTGAGGATTTTTGTTTTTGTTGTTAATGATCAGTTCAGTTTTGGCTTTCATTAGAGATACAGTTTAATGGTTGACTAATGTAAATTTTTATTTAGTCTGTGTGTCATTGCATAGCATTACAATTTTATCATATATAAATCATAGAACTCAGTATGTATCTTCGGATTTCACAGCAATAAACCAACAAAAGATTAAACTATCATAATTTATAACTGAAAAGTAACATCTCATCGAGCATGAGTTTCCACAGGAAAATTACATGTTAGAATGGAAGTATACTCCTCATCTTTGATGGGTGGATCTTATGATAATACTTAAAGGACATGATTCACTATAGTGTCATCACAGTAGTTTCTTCTATTTTTTTTCCAGATAATTAAAAACATCTGTCATTTTTTTTTTCTAGAAAAGGACTTCAATCCTTCTGTCATTGATTCATCGTGTGATTACTTCATTGTAACACCATGACATATTTTTAAATGGGGGGAGGGGAGAGGAGTTTCTTGAAAAAAGATCATCTTCTTCCCATAATGCATTTTTGAAAAAAGGCTACCTTGGAAAACATAGACACATTTTTATTCTAACCAAAATACTATCATCTTTTTCATTTCTAACACATTGGATAGCTTATCACTGTCTGTAGTTGGTGCTACAGCCATTAACCACTGGAATTTGGAGAAGGTACCCTGGGACACTCCCTGTGAGGGATATTATTGATAAAAGGGACTAATTACAATCACTAATAGAGATACGGAATTCTGACACAGAATTGTGTAAATATGCCTAGACAAGATTTTCCAGCAGGACTCACCTTGCAGACTTTTCCAGTTCTTCAAATTTTCTGTGCAAAATTACACTGTCACTGAGTTTCAGCCATAGCCAGCGAGCATTCACCAGAGTTGATTTAGGAGGATTGTAAAGGTGACATTTAGACCCTGCTGCATCTCTCCTTCAATCCTGGGCCATCTGGCAGCTCTTACTCATGCTCATTGCTGGTGACACAAATACATTGTTAAAAATCCAGGGATCACAAGGTCTGAAGTGAGCCCATGTCCTCCCTGGGGATCTGGACAACGCAGAAACAAGTATTTCTAATACATATGACACAGAAGATTTTCTTAGACAGTCACTGAAGAACTTCAGGTTTTGGCTTTTCTATCACCTCCCACGTGCAAAGAATGTTTGCTTGCAGAGGAGGAGCTAAACTATATTTTAATTATATTTTTCAGTTAATATCTTTATTTTCTTCCATTTCTAGAAAAGCAACAATATTACACCTTAGGCTTCCCTTATTCTCTACTGAGTGTTGCATCTAGATTTGACAGCCAGTCCTCAAAGGCAGATAACCATACCAGTCCAATAAAACACCACCACTAAAATGCAGCTCTCTAGTAACACTCACTTAAGTATTGGTGAGTTATAGAATATCAATGATCAATTCTTGCTTATGAAGGAAAGGGGTATTTGTGCTGCTCAGTGGGGCTTGTTACAGTCTTACATACTCTATCTAGAGGCAGCCCCACCTGTGCTATGAGATATTGTCAACTTTGATGATTCTATGTCATTAAATTTAGTGATCCCTGAACAAGGTTAATTAGTTTTCCCACAGGTTTCTTATTTTAATTTTTTTAAATTTGAAAATGCAACTGTTTGGTGGACTCTATATCAACGTATATCTTTGCTAACCTGTTCATTTCATAAACCACATATTCCCAGATCTTGACAAAATGTGTTTTCATATCTAATCTGTGAATCATCCCTCAAGTTATTTATTTTTTTTCAGATGAAAATCAATATTCTTTGGAAACATAGTACTGTACTTAAACTCATTTGATTCTTTTCATTCTACAGAACAGCAACAAATGATTTATCCTGAGATCCTAAAAAAAGGTCTATGAAATCAGTCAGTTTGATTATTTTTTTCCAAATTTGTAGCACCAACATAATGCCTGAAGATACTAAAATTATCACAAATGTTTCTAAAATTGTGGATGGGGTAGATAAGACTGAAAATACTCTCCCCACAGAGGGTATTAGTAGTACATTCAATTTTTTAACAGCCAGCTGGCCAAACAATAAGCATGAAGAATCTATAAAATTTACATTACACAGTGGCAATGTGTAAATGATGTCTAGATTATGTTTGGTATCTGCACTTAGGTGTATATCTCCATTGCTGGACCTGGGTGTCTCCTGTGGCTGCATCTCTTTTTGTATCCGTATGAGTCCTCAGTATGCACAAACATTTGTGCTAACCCAAAAGAAAGTATAAGTGGAGGGAAGGCAGGGTTGTGTCTATTTATCTGTGTTACCATAGCTCCTACAGGATCCTATTGTTCTAGCTACAGTACAAACATACAGTATGAAAAAAGTCCTTGCCCAAAAGAGATGGCAATTGGATGCATCCCTGTCATACAAGTAAAAAATAACAGCTCATGTTAAGGAACTAACATATGCTCTACATGTGTGAAGCAAAACTTAAAAAAAAAAGAAAGCAAAGCGCTATTGAAAAAAAATTGTTCAGGGAAAGCAAATAGCTGTCCAGCCCACTCACTCCACTCACTACATTATATGGTGTTGATAAAATTAATTTTGCAGTTGAGAATAGAAGATTTTAAATGCCCTCTTCTGTGATGCCAGCTGGTAGTACTGAACTCTGTTATCTTAGAAATGAAGTATCAAGTCATTTCAGAGAGGGAAGCTATGCAATGAAATAATTTCATTCCCTGCTACTGATGTCAATGAGCATTTGGCCATAGAAAATACAGGGATCAGTTTGAGGTCCTTTGATATTTCAGAATTAGAGGCAGGGACTCTACTTCTCATTAATAATCCTTATTTTTGTATTTTCCTTTTATTTCTTTCATCCCATTATTTATTTTGCCTATCACTCTCAAGAAAACTAAAAATAAACTCTCACAAATTTACTTTTCAGATTCATGTGCATTTTAAAAAGCAATACTTCAGTCATAAGAATAACACTTCTGAGGATCAGTTCAACAAAATCATAGTGTTGTTTTTCAGCTGAGAATGGTAGAGTACAATAATATTTGCTTCCAAGATGTTACAGTGCTACACATTTTGTGCATGGAGACAGTTTTGGCATATTTGAAAAATAGGATGGAATAAAACACACACATATGTTAGTTTGTGTGCATATGCAGTGCAAATCTAGATTTTCATTGTAATGTTTTACTGAGGAGAGCTTATTTTCTCCCATATGACTGTTTTTTAAACTTTCTGTATCTTCTTTTTTTGATTAAATCTATCTCTGACGACAGTATGTTCATTATAGACTAGGCTTTTGCTGTCCTGTTATTACATGACACCTAGGAATAACAAGTGGTCAATTATCTTTTACCTACCACCATCAGAAAGGAAATTCAATTTACCTGCATCTTCTGTCATCACAGTACAAAGGACGTTTCCTAACCACAGTGACACTTTAATTAGCATGATGGGGGAAAGCAGTATTTTCCATCATTAGGTAGTTTAGGGGCTTTAGCGTGTAAATCATGATTTTCTATTATAGTTTGAATGGGTTAGATAATATTCCCCTCATGACGTACTGAAGCAGACAATCTCTATCTTTCACAAGCTTGAAACCTATAGCTGAAATGTGCACTAGAACAGACACATTTGTCCATGTCATTTCAAGATAATTTTATGTAAAACAGCTTAATTTAGAGTATCAGAATGTAGATACTCAATATAGAATGTCTTATGTTTCAAATCTGGAGAAAGTAATGATGTAGAGAGTTCATTCACAAAACAGATTGTTCCTGGCTTTATTTTGTGGTATCTTATTGTTTATGTTTCTTTTTAATTGTCAAAAACATTTACACCCTTTGATCAGTCCTTTGCAATATACATTCGATCTCATTCAAAATGTATAAAAGAGAAAATAAACCCCGTTTTGACTTGTTGGGCTTTAGACAACCTTTATCACTTCAATGAAGGATAAGCAGACTCTTTGAGCTACTTTGCAGACAAGACACAAAAGAAGAGAGTCCAGAGAATGAGAGATGGGAAAACCAACTCAAAAGGTGAATCAGTACACCGCTAGTGCTGGTGGAGTCAGTAGTTGTTATTTCTTATGTAGCTTCAGTGCTTTCACTTGCACTAAAGAACAGTGCTTTGTTGCAACATATATTAGGAAGTTAGAGATGGTTCTGACAGGCACGCTTAAAAGACTGACAGATCACGCCAGTTTCAAACTTCAAAACCTCTTTACTGTATCAATATTCAGTAAGAATACACATTGACAGTCACTATCAATCATTATTACTACATTCTCGAAACAATTAGTCCTTAACAAATCTATCCTAAATTAGCAGTGAGTGTACAGTGTCACAAAATTCACACCTTTCTAGTTAGCACTGATGTATATGGTCCATGACAGCCCTTAGTCAATGACATCAAGGTCATCAGACTTGAGAGCTCATGAAATAGGGAAGCCAGGACCTAAGTGGGCTGTGACCTTTCTTCTCTTCCTGTCCTTACTCATTGTTGATGTTTTATGCTGTTTTGAAACTTCCCCAAAAGAAAAGGTCTCACCTGCTTTTGGCATCTTATTTCTGGTATCAGGACTTCTGGTTTCTCTTTTTCTACAGGATTATTATGGTCCCATCAGACATTTTTTCCATTTATTTTGCAGAACGCTTTTGATTTTACCAGACATCTTTCCTGTCTGCTCCACATCCTTCATTCTTATCTTGCAGATTTTACTACTTACACACGTTTTTCTACACCTGTTTTTTGCAACTGTACCACAACTCTGCATCTGCCCATTTGTGGCTAGGGCTATTAATTTTATACTTAAGTCTATCCATGTTACAAAGTGCTAATAGTGTTATTTCACTGTTACAAATTGCTCATACGGTCTTGCTGGTTTTACTGCTTTAGTATGCTTATTATACCTTGCTTCAAGGCAAACAGTATGCTAAGTTGGCTTCTACTTTTTGGGTGCAACAGGCCTCTGTTTTCTGTACAGTTCTAACTTCCTTCAACAGAGAGGGAGCACTTGTCTATTCAGCATAGACAAATATTCATTCCCAAATGGAGTAATGGAAAAGTAAGTTTGAATAAAAACCAGCTACACAGTTACAAGCAAACGGCATTCTATACAATTTTCATGCGAGGCTTGTATGGCTGGTGCTGTCATTTAGGCAATTACTAGGTTAGATGATATTTAATAACTACACTAGGCTCAGCTAAACATCTGACTATATTTGATTTAAAAAAAAATCACAAAAAAACCAATGGTTAATGAAGGGACAAGCATTTTGATAATAAGTCATGTTAAACTTTTCATGAAGGACATAAACGATTAAATATTGCCGTTCCAAAAGATTTCAGTCTGCCAGTCTTTGCATCCCTTTCGCCTCAGGGCGAAATGATTAATAATGTTTAAGACCATGTGGAAGCCCTTTTTCACTGACTGCCAAAAATACATATATGAAAGACGTGTTCTATAAAGCTCTATTACTGCTCTGAATTAGGTGCTAGATTGGCCGATTCATGAATGCCCCCCTTCCTTTCTGTCATAGATTTTTTTGTTCAAGATTCAGAGTTTTGCATATAAATGTATCAATCATACCAGTAGACACATGAGACAGCTATAAAACTTCATGAGGTACCTGAGAGATAATATTAGCTGTGTCTGAGTTGTTTTTCTCTCTAACTTCTCATGGTCTTTTATTTCCCATCTGTTGAGCATCAGCAGATAGAAAAATATCAGCTAAGGATGACAATAAAAACCCTAAACATAAAATGGCCTTCAAAACTAATTTGAAACTACAGGGGTGGAGGTTGATCTGTATCTGGTATATGCTGCTGAAGGTCCTCAGAAAGAAATGAAACTATGACAATTTAACAGTAGCTGAGGTTTTGACTCTGTACCTATAGATAGTTGATAAATTCTCTTGTCCTGTGTTGTTTTTTTCACATCATCCCAGCTGCCAGATAAACTGTCAGCGGTCTGGTTGAACAAGAAATTAAGCTCCATTAAGAGGAATTTTCCCTCTGTCTTGGTGAAAACTAATTCATAATAACTGTGGGAGCTCTGAGCAGTTCTTAGAGCTCTTTAACATTCTCATTTTGCTAGTTGTTGAATTTAAATCACGCCTTTTTAAATAATTGTATGAGTTATGTTTAGTAAGAATTCTAAGGATAGAACACATGATGATTTTATCTTTGAAATGACAATTTTTATTGATCTTGTTTTTAAAAATAAATTGGTTTATATTTCACTTCAGTTCTCCTGTGAAATGTGATTTAGCCTTCACTTAACACTTTAGATGAGAGGTAGCTTCTACCTATAATGAAAAGTTGTGATTCATTTAATCAGGCAGTTTATCACTAAAAATCAAACTGCAGCCTAATAAATAAACTGTGGAGTCTACAGAAACCAATATAATATTTGTATGCACTAGGAACACCCCAGAAAGATCTGTAAACCAGGTGTTTTCAATGGAAAAACTCATGACAGAATCCAAAGCTGACATCTCGCCATCCTGCAGACAAACAAATGAAAAAACAGAGAAACCCAGGTGAAATAGGATTCGTCTCATGTGGTGACCCTCTAACAGCTAGGCATCCAATGTTCATCCTTTCTCAGTGGATATTACAGATGCTTCCAGAAAACATGTCAGAAACCTTTAGCCTTCAGACAGATGTCTAAAATTAAGAAGCTGAGTTGATTTCTGGAGTTTTTAGCTCTCTCTGGCTAAAGAGGAGTCTTCATGACTAAGGTAGATTAACATCTAATTTTTACATTGCTCAGGTGGGATAGGATGAGTTGCACAATTTTGTTCAGTTGTTGTGGGCTAGCATGGGAAAAGTGATAGAGCTGGCATGCTAGGCAAAGGCTTTCACTTCCACAGCAGTGGAAGCACGGAAAATGCAGCCAAAGTCTGGGAGAAGGGAAAATGTAACGAGGTGACATGTTTTATACATGATGCAAAGTTATATTGTAAGTAGCAGAGATGAAGATAGTGTTTGAAGAATTGCAGAAGGACTTTACAAGACTATCACTTTGGCAGGGAAATGGCAGATGAAACTCACTAATAGGTGAATGTCAAGAAATTAAAATAGGGAATGAAAATAACTTGGATTTGTGCAGAAAATGGAGGATCCTGAAGTGGCAATTGCCATTCTGGAGTGATACTTTGGTGTTACCACAGTCTGCTGCTTGAAAACATCTGCTATAGCGCTTAACAACATGAAAAACAAGCACCTCAAATGTTAGGAAGTATTAGGAAGCAAATAGAAAATAAGACATTTATTCTACTGAATAAATCCATTGCAAACCACAAACCTACTACTCTATGTCTGTAGTCCCTTGATCTAAAAGAAAGGATATACCAGGAATGGGAAAGATTCAGAGAACAAGAAGGATGATGAAAAGCTTAGAACTGCTTCCTTGTATGGAACAATTGAATAGGAAAGGACTGTTTAACCTGGAAAAAAAATCACACCGGTGTCTTGTTCCATACACAGGAGAATTACGAGGCCTTGATGGACATTAGTCTGCTGTTTAAACCTAGCAGTGAAGCTGAAGATTAGCCCAAGACTGTCACTATCAATTTATAACATTAAACTTTCTTTTTTTCAAGCAAAATTCAAATAAAGTAAGAGCTTTTTTTCTAAAATAAGAAATAGCTATTCATAGTCACATTTCATTGAGTGAAATACTGAGGACATATGAACAGAAACAGTACTATTTCTTCCTCTTTTTCCCTTCTGCAGAGTTAAAATGAACATATCAACCATATGGAAAGTCAGGAAGACACAAGGCGAGCTTATGTAAGTGCCCATAATGTTACACATTTAATTAAAGCAACATTATGTTATAATAGCTTAGGTTTAAAGAACTTAACAAATGCCTTAATACTACCCTAAAGAGATCAAATCTCTTACAAAGCTTTTAGCTTGTGCAAAATCATGAAAACAGAACTTACTGGTACCTATCTGAAACTAAGAACAGCAAAATTAGGACAGGTATAAAATGGTGCCAAAATTGAGACTGGGTTGTTCAAACAGCATTTTAATAGGAAATAAAGAAATAAATGAGACAGTTGCTGTTTTTCTTAGTGCAGTAGTAACCATAGAAACCAAACCCAGGGGTTATTTTCACTCACAAACCATTTTTTGCAGCAAAGCAAGGAATTCTCTGAACAAATGGATGGGTTTGATCCTGCAAAGTGCAGCTGCAGATCAGTTTGTGCTTGTTCCAGACGCAGTGAGCAGGGCCAGTGCCAGCACAGCATAGCTCTCAAACAGCCCTCGGAAGGGAAAAAAAAGGAATGAAAGGGGTCTCCAGGTTACCAGCCTAAGAGCAGAGCTCTGAAGGGGACTCCCCAAGGCATGGAGGTCCAGGGCAGATGGCATCCTGGGAGTGGTGGAGCTGCCCAGCTCTGAGTTGGGTGCCAGGCAAGATCCTGCCCCTGCTAAGGATGGCCCTGATTCACAGCTCATACAGGTGTTACAGAAGCTGGTGATTGCCATACGCCAAAAACATGCACTGCCTTCAGGCACAGCGGAGGCGGGTGGTCACGGCCACCACTGTCAAAGGCAGAGCTCATGTAGGGCTATCACTTGGAGTAACAAGGTCATGCCTTCCCAAACAACAGGGATTTCTAGACCACAATCCCTCATGCAGCTGGAAGCATGAGGTTTCTATGACCCTATTACTACCAAGGGAAAAGCTTTCTTCCCCAAGGAGAAAGGCTTCCTAGATCATCAGCCTGGCAGGGAAGTGAGAGTGGAGTAAGCTGCTGATTTATGAGGCACACTGAATGTCAGCCTTCCCCACCAGAAGCAGCACTTACATCTTAAAATAAAAGAAAAATTAAGTAAAGAGAAGAGAAGCAGAAGTGCAATGTATTTCTGTACTTCAAACTCTTGTCACTGAAGTATTATTACAGAGTCAAAGAACGAAAAGCAGCCAGAAAATCATGTAGTCTGGCATTTAAAAGCTGAAGATCACACTGGGGTAAATGGACCAAAATGCCTTATCTTGATCTATGCCATCTCCTTTGTTGGTGCACTCTTTGTGACAAAAAAGGAAGGAATATGTTAGGGGTATACAGTGTGAGTGGCTGGAAATCATCACTCATTTACCATTACCAAAATAGAAAGCATTTTCCTTCATAATTTGAAAATATTTTTTTTTCTTATTATTAAAAAAGGGGAATGAGGAAATGCAAAGAAAGTATTCTCATTCATTTACATTTCCTCTTGGCCAACTTGGCAGAACATGAAAAACTAAGAATAAGGTTGGGTTGGGTTAGTTGCAAAGAAAGAAGTAATATCTCACCCTATCTTTCAATTAAAAAAAAAAAACAGAACTTTGTCTAGAAAGTGCTGACCTGTTCTTACCTAAAGATTGCTCAGCACAGAGGATGACATGAAGTGCTCTGAAGTGCTGAAATGCAGAGCTGATTTATAATAATTTATTCACTGTGTCAGAAAAATATTATTGCAATGAAACACTGGATTAGAAACCAACAAATCTGAGCAAATCTTTGTGTTTGGAATTTATTTTTTCTATTTCCTTTGGAAAAACAGCTCAAAGTTTATGATCTGCAGTTTGACATTTATAAAAGGATGGTGATGTTTCTTCTCATTATGCTTTTAAACAAAGAAAGTGTTATGGTTTATTATGACAATATATAGGCTGTGTACCCTAATGGAGTTTTAGGTTCTTCTGTAGTGCATATACTAAATATGTTTTAAAACAGCATGTTAAATGGCAACTTTTCTTTTCTCCATTAGCTGAAATGAAATCTTCCTGTGTCTCCATACATAGTCATGCAGTGTCAAAATAGATTTCAGGAGAATAAAGCCAATGTACATCATAGTCCAGTGTACTGAAATTGCCGTCATTCTTACCACTTGCTTGTTCACTTGCCAATTCCAAGAACTAGGATTGGCTGGGATATCAATAGGATAATGAGATATTACACACTTATTCCATCATATATTGGTAATGCTGATTATCAGAAAGGTCAGAATTACCAGGAAATTTAGAAATTGCTAAAAACATCAGTTATTTAAAGTGATCTTCCATGCCACATAAACATGCAATTTAATCCCTATTGCATACTAACTGAGTTCCTTTTGCCTTTTTAATACAGTCCTGCATGTGTCAAAATACATCTCATATATGGAAAGTAAATTCTCATCACAGATTCATGAGAATACTAGCACATTTTATGCCTATGCCTAAAGTTGAAGCTTAGACAGAAAATATATAGAAAACTGTGGGTTTGGCTGTGAAATTTGATCATGTGATTTTTTAGTTAGAATTACTTGAGTTGGCCATGAATTTAATTAGAATTATGCAGTGCCAACTAATTTTAGCATTGCAGAAATTCACAATTAATTAGCTGAAAATCTCCTCTTATGAAACATAAATCCTCCTCCTATTCTGTTTTATATTGTGAATAAAACATTGTTCCATCCATTTCTTTTTGATCTCTTGAAAGATGTAAAGCTGTACATTAGATCATAAAATATATTGATGAGTTTTCTCCTAAAATCTACAATCCACATCATTATTGATTGAGGCATTAACAGATACTTTCATTACATTCCTGTAAGATTATATTCTTACAATCCTGTATGCAACGATTTATTCCATCCTCTTTGGTTATTTGAAAAATATTACTTTCAATAAGCCACTGAATGTCACTTCTTGTTAATTACTAGTTTCGGTGCCTGAATATATTCTAACATCAAGGAATTCTATGCATATAATATTAGGGGGGTTTTAAATTAAATAAATATGGAGTTTACATATAATTTTATAAATTATTTAACAGACATTTAGGCTACTTAACAGAAAAGGTAGCAAGTTATAATATAACATGCTTTGAATTCTTATGAAGTTATATTTTACTCTCAGGAATAAAGACGACAATTTTTGTTCTGTATCTATTTATGAATGATCATTCTTTGTCTTTTTATCAGATCCATTTTACCAATAGTGATGCGCACATACTTTATTGGCAATGATTGGCAATTAACCTATTTTTTCTTTGAAAACAGTTGTCATATTGTACAAAAATGACTTCTTTAAACTGAAAATCCCACAAACCCACACATTGAATACTTGTAATTAAATATTTAGAGGAAGTGTTTAGTGAAAAGGAATAATTTGGCAGTCACAACACTCTGTAATATTAATGGATGGAAAATCGAACCAAATATGTAATCCCAAGGGCATCTAGAAAAATGAGATCCAAACATTTAAGGCAGTCAAAAACCCAAGCACACAGCAGTCCTTGCCTATACAGATTTGATGGAAAACAACACTACCTATCCAAGACAGCCTGTGACTATGGCTTGACAAGGTGATAAATCTGTATTTAGGGTACTTGGTAGCATATAAAAAAAGTTCAGCAGTCACATGACACAAAGGATGGAGTCCATCCAAACTCTTTTTACAGCTTCAGATTCAGTCAAAACTTTTTGAGAGGGTAACCTTGTCCCTTGTCATCTCTATGTGTCTGTCTGACTCGATATATGATCAGATATTACTTACCACCCTGCAGGCACGTAAACATACTGAATTCTACATGTTCTGGCTAACCTAACAGATATGTAATATTGACCCATATCTGATCCAGGTTTAGAGTATGCTTCAGCAGGGTCTTGTACCCCACAGATCTGATATGAACAATTGCGGAATCAGAGAGAAACAATTAGAGTGTGATAACATGCTTCAGTGACCCTAGCTAAGCTAGTCTAGCTCCAGTGAAGACACCTACCTCCAAGATAATATGGGAGAGACATAGGATGATATGACAGCAGAGCAAGTGAGCTAAAACATATAGGCTATATAACTCAAGTGGCTTATGTCCAGTGTAATGTTAGAATATAACCCTTATTGTATAGCCTGATGGGACAGTTTAAGCCTAAAATGTCACTTAAGTCATGACAGGAATTTTTTTTGGTGGATGCAGCTGAATTTGAGACAAAACTCAGCTAAATTCTGAATGAAATAGAAAGTTTTATTTAAATATATTTAAATTCTACACCTTATTTATCATGCCAAACTTAAATGCAGAACAGTGGGCCATTTCAGTTTATAAAACACGCAGTGCTGTCTCTCTTGAGGTCATAGGCAAAATGCAGACAGACTTCAGATTTCATCCATACTGTCCCATAATTTACCTCTTAGCTTTATGCATAGCTGAAATCTTTAAGGGTAAAATCTTGACTTAAAAAATTTAATGGAAAAACTCCCATAAATATCAATAAATCTAAGATTTAATCCTAAAAGCTCAAGCAGAAAATGCTGGATGACGCATCAGTAACTGTCAGATCAAATCCAGACTTGGACAGATGTGTTATTATTGGAGAATATAGGAAGGTGAGGGCTATTAGAAAAAAGAAAAAACAAACAAACCACCCCCAGACTTTTAATTAAATAACAGACACTTATATAGCAGATTAGTAATAAAGGTATTTGAATGTTCTTTTTTCCCTACAATAGCACACACAATTTTCATAATAACATACTTTCACCTCTCCTGTAACCAGTAGTTCTCTATCCAGCTGTGGGAGGAAAGGTGTACTTAGAACAGTCTAGACAGTAAACTTTTATTTTATAAGAGCATAACATTGCAAATTAATGTCTATCTGCCCCTCATATGAGATTTCTATTTGGAAAAGAGCGCTCTCATCATCACATAGCTACAGCAGCCAATCCTTTTTCCTGCAGGGAGTTGCTGATGTGTTTCCCATTTAACACGTAAAAAAAACCAGCTGAGAAACAGGTGGAATAATTAAGTGCATACTGCCAAGGCAAATAGGTAGATTAAACATTGAACAAGGCCTGTGATATGGGAGAGGTAGCTCTGATCAGATTGGTGTAAGTCCTGATCCTGCAGCAATTGTGGCAAAAAACTCATTATTTTTTAAAAAGTGAAGATTTCACATCGATCTCTATCAACAAAGCAGGGCTAGAATATAGTTCTCTCTTTAAAAATAACCCAAGGGAATGAGACACAAATAGAACCTGGACCTTGCACCGTATCTGCTAAATTCACATGAACTGTGAAGGAAGGGCCAGTGTTCTGGTCATGAGCATATATTTGCTGTTAGGAGGATGGAATATTTTTGGCTTTGAACAACCTTGTAAAAGAGTTAAGCAAATATATATACTTTCAGAAGCTTCTTGTTTGCTTGACTTTTCATTTAATCTGCAGTTAACTAGGGTTGTCTTGCACTGTCAGTTCAGAACATATTTCACTATGTAATGTCTTCAGTGTTATCTTTGACTTGAACTCAGTTTTTGTAATACAGTGTGTGCTATAGGTGCTAAGCTAATAGACAGTTTTTTCAGGTGCGACACACTTGGATTTGTAGTTGGCATTATTTAAGCTTATTACTTTTGGTTAATGCTGTGCATTCCAGCAGATTTTAATGGGAATTTTTTTTGTTGCTCTGTTTGTCCTTTCTCTAATTATTTTTGATGACTTGCACTACTGACACAGGAATAAATGACACAAATTCTGATCCTTACATTTGTAATATTAAAATAATTATTTTTCTCTTGCATTATGCTTCCTTGTTTTCCACTTTACTGGGGAACTATAGCTTGTCTTAGTTTCCAAGCAGACATTTAAGGAAATGCGGTTATTTATAATGTTTAAACGGTAGTCAGATGAGTAAAGCCCCATATTACTTAAGCCAACTGTTTAATTAGCACATAACACACTGGAAAAAAAGAACTAAATCTTTTATGCTGGTTCTGAAAAACATAGAATTGAATGCATCACTTGTTATCTAATATGATAAGATATCCCCTAGTGGTATTAAACTTTGTAACCTTACAACCTACATTACTTATAAAACAGATGTTTAAACTTCTTGATGCATGCAAGTGTATGTAGAGTCACACCATTTTAAATCTAATTAGTGTTTAATAAGCCATTGGAAATGTTGTCATTCAGCTCTTACAAATTAATCCTGATCTCTTAACACATGCTGATATTTTGAAACAGTAATTATTCTGAAACAAAAAAGAGGTCTGAGTTAGTCTGAATTAACATAAACAGCTCCCATGATTATTTTATGTGCTTCCAGCAGAGAGGTGTTAATAGTCTCCTCATGGCTTGATAGCAAAAACTCTGTAACAGAAGGATTGAAAATTGTTCTGCATGATGGCCAGCATTTCTCAATAAAACACAATTAATACAGATCAGAACAGAAGAAAAAACTACAGAGCTTTCAGAATAGCAGTCCAGGCTAGAGTGATGTACCTTCTTTGTTAGCAAATTATATGCAAACTGAGCCTGGAATCTGCTAATAAACCTAGGTTCTTTCCAGCTCACACACTGGCAATTAAGACTCTGCGCTGGAAATAATTGACAATTCTATCAGTGATGCATGTGTCAGAAGGGAATCCAGTCAGTTTCCCAGAGCTGAACTGGCTATATGCTACTAGGAATAGTAGCAAATACATATATTCACACACAGGGAGACACACACATGGACACACACACACTTACCAACATTTATATGTATATATATGTATGTGTAT
This sequence comes from Calonectris borealis, assembly GCF_964195595.1. Lineage (NCBI taxonomy): Eukaryota > Metazoa > Chordata > Aves > Procellariiformes > Procellariidae > Calonectris > Calonectris borealis. Next base: position 77,018,542 of record NC_134313.1, on the reverse strand, counting down.
TTATATATTTATATAAAAACACAGATGTATTATCACAGTAAAAAAATGTTGGGATAAAAACTGATATGCACCTGTGAGTCTAGTTTTTGGAACGCTTAGCTGCAAGCAGAACACAAAACTTGCTCTTGTACAACTCACCACAGACTTGGAAAGTGCAAGGACTTCACAGTCCTGCTTTACAGTTCTGCTTTTCTTCTGAATCAGTGGGGCCATGGATAGAAAGGAGGGCAGTAAACTTAAGAAACTCAGTACTCACCAGCAAACAGTAAACCCAATAATTTTCAATATGTACTGCATTGACATCAGCAACCTAGATGGAAGCTAACATTTTCTCTTTTTTTTTATGTTGTATAAATACATATATTCTTTTTGGTATCAAAATTTTTAAGAGTGAAATTTCTAATTCACAGAGCTGATTGGGAGATTTAGATGAGAAAGAAATTTCAAATTTAAAATATAAAAACAGGAACTTGAAGTACAAAAAATCATAATTTTCTTTTTTTTTGTTTTGTTCCAATTGAGGTTTCCTTGCAATGGCGTGGTTCTAGAAAAACATTAGAAATCAACAGAAATGTGATTTGATGCCTAATTTTGAATAACAAATGAAGGCTTCTCCAAAATCATTGGCCAACAGCATAAGAAACAAAATTCATCTACTCATGGCAAATGACTTTAGCAGCTCACAGGAACATCAAAGAATTTTGAGACTGAGAAAAAAATCTGTGACCAACAAAGTACTTATATATATTTTCAATCAAATTTTCTTTTTTTAATTAAAAATTGATTACTATCTAAATAACTGCATAGTAGTTTGTCCTCTTTCATTGCCTTCCCAATAAGGTGGAATGCAGGATAAAAAGAGTAGGAACAACAAAACCAAACCCCCATGTCAGAAGATCAGAAACAGATGGTAAGAGACTCTGGATATGCGGACTCAAAGGAGGCCTAGATATAAAGAACATATGAACACTAAAAAACAAGCAGTTCATCCAAACTGCGTTGAATAGTGAGTAATGAGTGACAGACAGATTCAACTAGGGTATGACTACAGCTGCCAGTACTGCTTGATTTTCTCATCACTCTTGAATGGTTTTGCAAACCAATCTAGCTGATAATAAGATTTTGGAACATAAGTAATGCTAGAATGTACAGCTGCTGTAGTGTATGAACTAGTGGAGATCCTAGAAAATGTGTCAAACCCTGTATTTTTTTTTTCCAATGTAGTTTCAATCAGTATCACCTGAATGGAATTGCATCTGTTGAGTAACTCACTTTTCAGCCAAGGATGTTCACCAGAAAAAGGAATCCCTTTGGATTTCTAAGTGAAAATAAAAAAGGCACTCACAGCAGATATAGGATTGAGGCAATACTGAAACAAGAATTGCTTAACCTTTTGGTTAACATATACCAGCACTGAACATCAAAAACTATGAGCAGACTCTGCCACACTTATTTGGAATCAGAGCACTTCCATGGAAACCCTGACCAGTAAAGGACCAAGAGCTCTGGTTCTGAACTACCAATGTATTTGCTTAACTTCATATGCAGGCCAGGCCTTGCAGATGAGTAATATGAAAGGGAGCCAAATGTGATCCTGGATTGATCCAGGAGCCCCTTTCTACACTGTTTTGTTTACACTTTTCACACTTCTATTGAAGACATAACTACTGATTTCACCACTTCATTGGATTAAAAACTCATCTAGTGGCCACTGTGTAAGCTTAAGTGGTAACAAAAACAGTAAATACAGTTCATGAATAAAAGGCACATATCATATAGTTCATATTCCTCTTTCGCAGTTAGAGGTCTTTAGTGGCCGCTTCTGAAAAGCTAAGTTACTGAAATATGCAGCCTTTCTTTCTCTCCTATTCCCTAATTTCTTGAAATAAAATGTTGTTCTATGAGGAAACAGATGTGAAGTGTTAAAAAAGGGAAACATTTTTTAAATATTTGACAGTAGCCAAAGGATCTTACAGTTTTTACTTCTGCTTTGAGGCACATTTCAAGAGGAGCTCTAACACCTAGAAATTTGTAGAGAATCAAAGTGATACTTGAGTAGACCGAGCAGCTGAGAAGATAAAGAGAATGGAGAACTTCTCATTTTGAGGTGAATGGTTCAAATCCACCTGTATCAGTCCTAAGCAGGAGTTACTGAAGCTCATTGACATCTGTGAAATGAGCAATGGTTTAATTTCATTTCTCAGAAGACCAGAATAATAATTTTCAGCCAAAAGAGAAAAAAAGTAATCTGTTTACAGAACCATCTTAAACCCTACATTAGGTTTTTGTATTGTGTTGGCATCCTATGCAATGCCAAGTTTAAGCCACCATTGGCCTGAGCCAAAATTAAGTGAAAGAGAAAGTTGATCACTTAATCTGCATTAGGGCTACTGACAAGATTAGTTGGTGAAGGTCATGTGGCTGTTATCTGGGATCACGCTATCTTGTAATTATCTCTAAATTAAGATTAAAACCTACAATAGATCATCTTTTATGATCAATGAAATTTACTTTAAATACATGTAAATATCAGCATCTGTTTTCATTACGATTGTCATTACATTCACTCATTCATGGCAGAACTGCTCATAAACATAATCATTTGATAATGTTCCATTCTGTTTCAAGTGAATGCTCAGAGTAGCCCTGTACCATACAGTGCTGCAAGGAAACTGGCTTTCTGGTTGCATCTGTTGCTGAACCAAACAAGCTTCTGAGTTCTTCATTCAGTAGATATTAATTGTTGGGAACTCCAGGTGAAAAAGATTATTTCTCACTGTAGACTGTGAACAGGAAGTGGAACAGTAAGAGTGCTTCATTTATGTAGATGCTAACAGAAATCCTGCTGTAGCATTTGGAGTTACTTCAGCCCTGCATTCAAATTCAGAATTGGTGTAGAGGAGAGCACCTTAGTAAGAAGTGTATCAACCTTTCTGAATCAACTCTTTGCAGAAAAACAGCATGAGATTACCCAGGCAAATGTGATTTTGCATGTCTTTATAGTGAAGTATAGCATCAGAGGGTAGTTTAGTCATGGCATTCCTCAAGGCTCAGTCCTGAAAGTAATCTGATATTCAATATTTTCTTCAAAGAGAGATGTACAAAAAGATAAGAGCAGTGATGACATTTTTGATAGTAAAGGATTTGAGAAACATCATCCATAGAGTGAAGAATCAGGATATTTATACGGATTAACTAGATGACTGTAATGGTTATAATAACAGAAACACGATAAACTTTGTCAGGTCAAAGTTCAATATCATGAGATCAAAGGCTAATTAAAATAATTTCTAGTGCAATTGGAGGACTTACAGCTAGAAGTAGCAGCAAAGAAAGATTTGCATGTACTAGCTAATCAGAGGATGACCCTGATTCTCACTGTAATCCACGAATAGAAAGATATAATCCTGTAATACAGCAATAGGGACTTTTCTAATAAGAAAATAAATCAGGGAAAAGATTGTGCCATTGTATGAATTACTGGCATTTTTATGCAATTCTATGCAATTCTCATAGTTTCTACAGAAAAAAAATTCAAAATTAAACAAATTCATGATAGCTTACAAAAAAGACTGAAGAACCTGTCAGTAGATTATACCTGTACTCCACTTACTGGACTTAGCCAGCCTAGTAAAACAAAACCTAACTTTTCTTACTTAACAGTATATCAGGATTAAAGAGTCGAAATGGAAAAATGTGTTTTGTCTGGAAAAAAGATAATGGAAAGAACACTGCTCAACAACAATGATTCTACACGCACACATATAGGCCAAAAAAATGGAGGTGGAAAATGTTACAGCTGTCCTAAATGTTCAGCAGAATGCTCCTAACTGTCAGAAGAATGACATCTGATATACCTTTACAACAGCAGAAGTGGCGGCAAAACCCCTTAATGACTTGTAAGATGGAAACGGATCCATTTATGAAAAGGGGAATTAAATGGCAGGGCTTCATGTGAAAGCAAGGACTGGGATTCACTGACCCTGGAGGTCTCTTCCAGTCCCACATTCCTACAAATCATAAGTCCTCTAATCCTATAAAACTTGTGCACACAGTGGATAGTGTCTGTGGAGGCATACAAAGCTGCTTGTGTGGTAGAGGAGGCCACAGTCAGAAAACAAAGTCCTAACTTAGGATTTTGTTGAAAAACTCTCTTAACAATCTTCTTTTATGAGGTGCATCCCCTATCTGAAGGATAAATATACCTTCATCCATTACATTCACCTGCTCACTTTTCTTTCTGCAGATAAGGAGAATTGTGAGTGAGATTACAGAACATTTTAAGCTTCTTGAACTGGTAATTGTCTGCATCCCTTCGGGGATCTTGTCTAAAGCTCTGGCCGTGACAGTTTGAAAGGTGCACAGTGTATTGAGATTTGATAAGCATTTTAAAAGTGAACATTGATCCAGTATTTTAAGCAGTTGTCCCATTTATCTAGAATGACCTACATGTACCTCTGGATGGATGGATGGCATGTCATGACTGTTAATTGATTTGGGCAAAAAATTACTCCTTAAAAGAAACTAAAGATAATTAATAAAAATAATGATTTTGTATTGCATGGGTTCCCAGTCTATTGCTAATTGAAAAATAAATTAATCTTATGGAAGAAACTTTTCCTCATCATTTTATTGGTTTTGAAATTTTAAACTGCACAATACATAGAATGATTAACAGCATGCCTCCATTGGTAAGAGAAAGAGGAGACACTTCTTCAGTTCAGTTCCAGGACACATAGTTCATAAACGGGATTCCCTAGCTGTCCCCTCACATTTAATTCTATTCTGTAATTAACCTACTGCTTAATTAACAGAGCTTAGCAAATAATTCTCAGTGAATAATTTATTTGATGAATTTAGCCTTTTTTTCCTTTTCACAAATTGGATCAGAAGAGACTAGGAAATTTTCCAAGATGTATTTTTTTAGCTAACATTTACAGACATCTTTAGTAAATAATTCTTGGTTTGTGGTTGATATTATTTAGGTTCATATTATTAGTTCTTATAATTTAGGTATTTGCTTTAACCAGGTTATTCATTGTTAATACATAAGTCACCATGTTATACACAGCCAAAATCAACCAACTGGTAATTTTGGTTTTTTATACCCAGCTGTAATATTCACAGTTCATAATACGAAATGTCCTGACTAGATCACCAATTCAATGAGCAGAGGCAACATATTAAATAACAATTACAATTACTTATCAGAAATTCTGAATATTTAAAAGCCAATTCATTTGAAATTTAAACTGAAAAAAAAAAGTTTGTGACTCACTGGAATAGTAACATAAATTACCTATAGATGTACTTGATTATTCTTGGAAAGCAGATGTGGGATCATCAACATGACAGAAATGAAACTCATTTTCTCTTTTAATTGGTCAAGAATCTGAAGTTTTTTTTACCCTTGACATCAATAATGCATATTATCACTGCATCCAAAGCCCACTGAAGTGTTTGGAGAAACCTCCATTGACTTCAGTGTTGGTTGGATCACACTATTAAGAATTAGAACGTGCCATCTTCCTGATTTAGAGTGTAATGACATATTCTAGTAATACTGACCTCAATAATAGTCAATAGAGTACATGACTCCAACAGGACTGCACTTTGATTCTGTATTTATGATTCAACCTTTGTAATTCCTGCCTAAATTGTGGCTGAAAACTCACCCTCTTTCCAAGTGGAGAATCAGTTCACCAGCATTCAGGACTACATGGGAGCTGGTTTTATGCCTGAAGATGTTGAGGCATGCCATACACACACCTGAAGACAGTTGTTGCCACCTGCTTAGAGTTCACGATGTGAACCCAGACTAAACACAGAAGAGGTTAGTACAGGTGCTCACCCTGTTACGCAACAGCCCAAGCAACCTCATCTGCAGCACTTCATCACCTGGAGGAAAGATGACTCTCTTTCTGAAATGAGCACCTACCTACTCACAGGGTTATGGTGAGGAAGCTGTTTCCTCTGTTCTTTTAAAGGTGGAAGAGTGGAAGATCCCTGGGCCCAGAAAGAGCAGGGAAAAATGAGTCTGATTCAAGTCTAGCAGGGAAGACATTAAGTAGAAGGGAATGATGAAGCCTTAGGTTTCTGGCTTTGGTTCTGGAAGAGTTTATTTTTTTGTGAAATGGTTTTCCAGTATACCTACACACCCAAGGGAGATGGCTGGAAACTCCACACCACTTGATTCCCAACTAAGCACACTTAGTCCAAAGCTGCACCACATGTTCAACAGGAGAGGTGAAGATTATCTGGCCTCTGAACTATTGCATGAGAAACGACAAATTTGTCCTACAGCAAGGTGGGTTAGAAACCAAGAAGTGCAGATGCCTGACATTTCTCACTTGTTCACAATATTCTTAGGGAAAGAGGTTGGGAATACATTGCCCTCTGAAGGCATCCAGGTCATATGGTTAATGAAAAAAGGGAATGTGGTCTGGCGGTCTGCCTATCACTCTGTGAGGATGTTTAGTACTTTCCCTTGATTGTGAAGGAACCTTTGATCCATATTTGATCCACTCAGTCGGCGAGGCATGCAGCTGTGGCAACGGTAAGTTCTGAGGCTGAGCACTAGATCAAGGTGTAAAGGGGGGTTCCCGGAGCCAAGGAAACCCAAGGAAGAGCAAAGAGCCCTGCCAGGAGCTGGCAGCTCTCATGAGAGAGGTTGACACGGCTTGGGCATTGCCAGGAGCAAGCGCAGGAGATTTAAACAGCCCTAGGGAGTGCTGAGAACAGGGTGTGCAAAAAGGGATCGAAAGGGCGCACAGAGAGGACACTGCAGTTTGCGCCGCAGTTTGCATAAGAAGGGCCATGCACCCTGCTTGTCGGTCCACAGCCCAGGGAGGTGCTCTAGGTCTTGCCAGGATGGTGGTACTTGCGTCAGAGTTAAAACAGAGAAAGCCCCTGAGATGTCTGACACTTCCACCCAGACAGAACGGGTAAGGAAGGAGACTTCAGTACAGATGGTAGCTTGCAATGAGTGCCCAGATCCTTCTCCTGGAGAAAAGGTAAGTACCTGAAAAAGATACGCACAGGTTGATGATCTGTTGCATCAGGTGGCTGAGTTGTAGGAAACAGTTAAAAGACTGTGCAGTATTAGAGGGGCCAAGATGAAGATAGATAAGTGGTTTCAGAGCCATGTTTCTGTGGTGGACACCACAGAGAATGAGGTATCTTGGACCCTGGTGACCCACAAATGCAGGACTCTGCTTCAGTCCCCACCCTCCAGCATTACAACCAAAACCAGATATGAAGCTTTAAAACTGTAGTCACCCACAAGCAAGGTCTGCAAGGAGAAACTGTATCAGCAGTACACAGTGGATACCACGAAAAGAAATGACAAGTGCTCATGGTGGGTGACTCTCTGTTACGGGGCACTGAAGCACCCATCTGCCGGCCTGACAGGGAGTCACGAGTGGTATGCTGCCTTCTGGGAGCTAAAGTCCCAGATGTTGCTGAGAGGATGCCACAACTTGTCGAGAGCACAGACTACTCTCCGTTGCTACCCTTTCATGTGGGCACAAATGACACTGCAAGTCAGAACCTGGGCAGAATCAAGGAAGACTACAAAGCCCTGGGGGTGCAAGCAAAAAGTATTGGTGCTCAAGCTATCTTTTCTTCCATTTTACCAGTTAGAGGAAACAGACATATAATGCAAATCACCTTCTGGCTTCGTGGCTGGTGCCATCATGTGGGTTTTGGCTTTTATGACAAAGAGACATTCTTTGATGACTATAACCTGTTAGGGAGGCATGGGATCCACCTGTCTAGAAGAGGCAAGGGAATCTTTGGCGGAAGGCTGGCTAACTTGGTGAGGCGGGCTTTAAACTGAAGGACTTGGGGGGCGGGGTCCAAAGCGGCAAAGCTCACACCATTGCAGCCAACTGGGGAATAAGTCAGGCCAACCAGAGCAGCGACAAATATTCCTTAGCTGCATCCCAAGATGAGAACCAGAAGACCAACCATCTCAAGTGTATGTATACCAATGCACGCAGCCTGGGGAACAAACAGAAGGAACTGGAGCTCCATGCCCAGTCAGAAAGTTATGGTATCATAGGAATAACTGAAACATGGTGGGACAACTCACATGACTGGAGGATTGTGATGGATGGCTATAGGCTGTTTCATAAAGACAGGCAGGGAAGAAGACGAGGAGGAGTTGCGCTCTATGTTAAGGAGAACTTTGAATGTATAGAAGTCAACTACAGCGATTGTGGAAGCCTTTTGAATGCCTCTGGGTCAAGATCAGAGGGGTCGTCTCAAGGGGGATCTTACAGTAGGCATCTGCTACCGACTTCCAAACCAAGACGATAAGGTCAATGAAGCAATGTTTGGGTCACTTAAGCAAGCTTTGGGTCAACAGAACCTGGTTCTTTCGGGTGACTTCAAATACCCAGACATTTGTTGGAAGAACAATACAGCAGTTCATATGTCATCCATCAAGTTCCTGGAATGTGTAGAGGACTGCTTCCTCATACAAATGTTAGATGTGCCAACCAGGAATAGGGCACTGCTGGACTTGCTACTCACAAACCAAGAAAACCTGCTTTGTAAATCTTGGTTAGTGATAGTCTTGGCTGCAGCAGCCACGATATTGTGGAGTCTGGGATCCTACTGAGCACATTGAAGGTTAGCTCTAAGACAAAGGTTTTAGATTTTAGAAGAACAAACTTCAGCTTGCTCAGATCTCAATTGGGAGAGATTCCATGGGAAGCTTCCATGGAAGATAAAAGAGCTAGCGAGTGGTAGGAGGATCCAGGAAATTATAGACCCATCAGTCTTACTTCAATCCCTGGGAAAGTTATGGAACAAATCCTCCTATCACAAGTCAAATGAAGCACGTGATTGGGAAAAGCCAGTATGGATTCACCAAGGGCAAATCGTGCTTGACAAACCTGATCCCCTTCTATGACAAAGTAACCTGCTTGGTTGATGTGGGGCGAGAGGTGCACATTGTCTACCTGGATTTCTCCAAGGTTTTCAGTACAGTTTCCCACAGCCTCCTCCTAGAGAAACTGATGCATTACGGTCTAGACAAGTGGTCTGTGCAGTGGGTGGGGAACCGGCTGACGGGCCGCACCCAGAGGGTGGTGGTAAATAGCTCCTTTTCAAACCGGCAACCTGTCACAAGTGGGGTCCCCCAGGATCGAAATTGGGCCCAACACTGTTTAATATCTTCAAAAGTGATCTGGATGATGAGTGTACCCTGTGTACCCTGATGAAGTTTGCCAAATGATGCCAATGATACCAAACTGAGTGGGGAAGTGGACACTTCAGAAGGGAGAGCCACCCTGCAGGAAGACATGGGTGGGCTGGAAGAGTGGGCTAACAAGAACCTTATGAAGTTCAACAAAGACAAATGTAAGGTCTTGCACCTGGGAAAACATAATCTAGGAGTGCAGCACAGGCTGGGATCTACCTTTCTGGGGAGCAGGTCTGTGGAAAGGGACCTGGGGGTCCTAGTGGACAACAAGCTCAATACGAGCGAACAGCGTGCTGCTGTGGCAAAGAAAGCCAACAGGATGCTGGGTTGCATCAACAAGGGCATCACCAGCAGAGATAAAGAAGTCATTATCCCACTCTACTCAACAATTCTCAGACCACACCTGGAATATTGTGTTCAGTTTTGGTCCCCGCTCTACAAAAACAGATGTGGACAGGCTGGAGAGGGTCCAGAGAAGGGCCACAAAGATGATTAAAGGTTCGGGAAGCCTGCCATATAAGGAAAGGCTGAGAGAACTGGGTTTGTTCAGCCTTCAGAAAAGAAGGCTTAGGGGACACCTTATCACCATGTTTTAGTATTTAAGGGTGGCTACAAAGAAGATGGAGACTCCCTTTTTACAAGGTGTCACATGGAAAAGATGAGGGGTAATGGATACAAGTTACTCCTGGGGAGATTACAATTGGGCACAAGGGGAAAATTTTTCACAAAGAGAACAATCATCCATTGGAATAATGTCCCCAGGGAAGTGGTGGATTCCCCAACATTGGACGCTTTTAAGATTTATCCGGACAGGGTGCTGGGCCATCTTGCCTAGACCACGGTTTTGCCAAGAAAGGTTGGACGAGATGATCCTTGAGGTCCCTTCCAACCTGGTATTGAATTGTTCCCTTTTGGAATACATAGGGCAATTGGTTTAGAAACAATGTGGGATAAAATACACTGAGGGCAAGCAGCGGAAGTGCTGTTAATAGTGAAATTTCTTTATTTAATGTTTTGTTGGTGTAGGAAGGCAAGACGAACTCTCCTGTTCTAGTTGTTTTGGATTCTCATACCTAGCAAGAATGAGAAAAAATGCAAACTTTGGGGTAGTCTAAAAGTCATCAGATAGGTATTTCAGTAGCCATGGGGAGCAGATATGCTAAGTTAGAAATATGTGTGTGGTCTGTTATTTTAAGGAACCGTCATGCTGTAATCTGTGTTTTCTGAATCATAATTATTTTCACTTAGTCATCTCATGATTCACCCTTTTTGGAGATGAAAATTATATGACGTATGAGTCACAGAATTTTCTGTCATACAGTATTTGTCAGATCTTTCGGATGCAATGGGTTTGCCCCGGAGAAAAGTTCAATCTTTTAAATCCATAACTACTGTGATTGCTATTTATACAGTTCCTGTGATAGAACTATGTATGTCTGGGTTTGCCTATCAAAAGTTTTTTCCTTGCAGAAGGAGAGATACTTGTTAATTTGTCTGCTCCAGATAGCTACCAAATGTCCAGTGTTCCAGGAGAAGGACCACCATGTACATGTGAAACAACTTAAAAGCCTGTGTTGCAGGAGCCTGATTTTTCCATATACTTTACTCACCACATTGCACTGTAAGTCAAATATATCAGAATGCATGACCAACCACACGGTATCCATTTTCTCATCTCTACAGCTCCAACTCCAGAGATGTTCTATGTACAAGTTCCCCAGGACTATTTGTCAATTGACATATTTGAAATCTAGAGGCGCCAAAGCTTTTGCTGATAGTTTTTCCTGTGCATCCTGTCATGCACTGGTTATGCACTGATAGAAGAATTCCTCTTTCTCTGGGAAGAGGCATTCTTTCCATTTGTACCTGTTCTTGGTGCTACGAGCCAAGCCTGAGATTACACTCCAGGTAGCTTCTAGCAAAGGGATGAGGATACCTGAAGGTTCTTTGTGCAATCCCTTAAATATAGCTGCATCCCCTACATTTCCCTCCTAGTGTCACAGGCAGCTGATTATTGATGGATGCATTTATTCCCTATTCCTCTGTGCAGATAGGCATCCTCCTCCTTCAAGTGAAATGTTGTGAATCTTTTTCACTTACCTAAAGGTATGTTCCTCCTCATGCCTAGAAGCAGTGTTCTTAGCAGCTAAATGATTAATTCTCCCTCAAGTGTAACTAAGATTCACACAGGAAGGTTAGCCGCAGGGTCCAAACCAGTATGCCTTCTTACAGCTTGGACTCTCTTAAGCTTGGCTTGCCCTGTGATAAATGATAGTGCTGTTTTATCCAACAGCTCTGTGGTTTGAGAATTCGCTAACAGGAGGGAATCCAATTCATGTCTTTCTACTTTAGCTATTCTTCCACCTCCTGAGGAATATTCTCCCTGCCAGTCTATAAGCAATCCTAGGGAGTCCCCATAGTCCTGTCCCATGTTCATGGATTAAAATGTTATCATTAAAATAATTTAAAAAGATTGTTAAAACGTAATAGGGTCAAATTTCCTTAAGAAGAGGAAGACTTGGCCTCAGGTCTGTTACTGCCAGGTAAACATGCTAACTATGAAGCTTAGGAAATTATCTAATTCCCCTGCTGTGTCTAGGGAGGATGGAAAGGGGCAGGCATTGACATCTAAGAGTGCAGAATCATGAAACCTCATCTGAGGTAAGTGCTTTTTTACAATCTAAAGTAATGGTTTTATGCTCTTGAACATGTTTTGCTTTTCCTCAATCCAGCTTTTCCTTGGCATTTAACTGGCTCCCTGTTCAGTTCATTGATCCCATTTTACACCTGCAAATCTTCCTCGCTGTTATGCAGAGAACCACAATGGAGATCCAAAGGCTGGGCTCACAGCTTGATGTTTTAAAGATGCAATGTTCTGTATTGAACTCCTCAGCTTTTGGCAGAACAAGCCCAGTGGCTTTGTTTTGTGTCTGTGTCCACAGCAATTGTTCAGCACGGTATTTTCCCAGTACTGAGATTTCACACTGCATTAGAAATGCACTTTGCAGTAGGTGGCAAGTAGCAGGGAGTCCTAAATGCATATCCCCATTTGAAGCTCACCTCCTAGATCATCCAAAGGCTCTCCCAGGACAGTGGGAGATGCCACCACAGGAATACTGCACTCCCTTCTTCATCTCAGAACCCTAATGTGTGATATTCTGCATATTGCCATGCATGGTGTCTTAAAAGGCTTGCAGTCATTTCCTACATCTGACATGTAAGCCACAAGCCACAGGAGCAACTAGAAAAAAGAAACTGACTAAGAATGAGAAAAGGGGACAGAAAGGGAGAGAATTTGAAATCCAAGTGGAAGAAATCATATACATTTAAGTATTTTTGCCGAGAAAAAGTCCTATAAACTTAATAAGAAAATCTTACTAGACTTCTGAGTTGTTGAGATCCTTTGGAAGTTACATGTAAAGCCAAGTTTATTGAAATTAATTTAAAATGTGGATGTAACTGTAGGAGACACTAATGTCGTGTTAATTAATACTTATTACATTAATGTATTTGTAGGTGTTCCTTTCTGAAAGAGAAATAAATATATAGAAACAAGCATATTCCTTTCAATAAAACTTTAAAAAAAAAAAAAGAACTTCGTTACAGAAAAAAAAAGCAATGGAACATCTCTGGTAGGGTTTTTATATTCAAAAGAATTTCAAATGTAAATTCTTTACAGCAGGCAGTAGCCCTGAAACACTTAGAGCTACATTTTTTGAGATATGCACATAGTGTAAGGATTGTCAGAAAACAAGCATGAAGTAGAGGTCTTCCTCCTGATTCCAGTTAAAGGATAGATTCTTCTGTAAACCTTCTATGAAAGAAGAAAACAAGGACAATTTTGTAGTGAGTACTTTTTTAAAAAATCCATATTTGTGTGTTTTGGGCTGGAAATCAGTGTATTCTTGCTTTTCCTTGAAGAGATATTACTAATCAGAAAGAGCATGGGTATCCAATGATACTGTTTTGTGTACCATTTGCACAAGTGAAAATGGAGCTGTGCACAGTAGCACATTTTATAATAATCTTAAAATTAATATTTTCAACTAGATGTCATTACAGAACACATACAAATTGCTAATAGTTTTATTTTCTGAACATTTTTATTGTCCTCCAGACTTGATGTCTGTGTTTGAAACGGAGTCCTATCCAACATATGTACTGTGTATTATTTGCACTCCACTTCTTGTTCAAGATGTACATATACCCTCTGAAATTCTTACTGTTGGAAGGAGAGATAAGGAGATGGGTAGGGCTCAAATTATCCTTGCAGTACTTGGAAGTGGCAGGATTTCAGCCATTGTGTCCTGAATCCTCATCTATAAACGGTACATTCTGCTATTCTGTCCCACAGAACTGTCGTCCAGTGGTGGTGACACTTAGACCAGGGAAGCTGGAGTAGCAGATAAAAATCAGTGTAACAGAGGATGTAGTGGAGATTACGGGAAGCTAGGTATCTCATTGATGTTTTTAGTGGCAGGCATGGATAACAGGGTGGGAAGTGTTCCCAAGGGAGTCCAGAAAGATGATTGGCGTGATGGACTTAACTCTGCAGCCTATGCTTAGCAGTAGGAAGAGGGAAGTAAGGGAAGCTGGAGGCAGCACTAGCTAGGTCAAAGTTTTGTGTGATTGTTGTAGAATTGGTGAGCCTTTACACCCTGCTTGTGCACTGGGCTAGAGCATGTCCTGAAAACCAGAGACCTTGACCCAGAAAATCTCCTAAATAGAGCTCTGGGTTTGGATAACATGGTGTGTTAGTAAAGAAAATGAATTTTTATATGTGTTCCCACTGACTTCATTAATAATTGGTTTCCTTCCCTTGGAAAGTAAGTTGGTTTTATCTTGAGAGCTATGAAGTTCTTAAGTTATATTCGATTAAATTTAATTATCAGCCCACAAAATCTGATTAATCATTTGATGTCATCCTTTGACCTTAGCCTAGGAAGTGTAAGAGAGAAAGAAAGTCAATTTCTCTTTCATCTGGCTTTCCAAATCAAGAACTGTCTGCTTTAAAATCTTCCAAAAAGAGTGACTGAGTAGTCTTGGTTTAATACATTATATATATACTATATTGTATTTGTTATAAAGTTCAAGGTTGACTCTTTCATGTGGAATCATCTGGACCATAGGTCATGTCTTAATGATGGTAATGTTTTTTTTTTTCTTTAGTATTTCTCTTCTGAGATATGTTCTTGCAGGTGTGACAAGGTCTCTAAAACACAACAATGCTATAATATGGCTCAAAAAAAATTGGTGATGCACTTTTATAACTAAATATTGACATTAGAATCACCTGCATCCCAGTTCAGATTCTTCAGGAAAACTCACTAAAATATATGAGGCTTCAGAATGTATTGACTATCTCCCCATTAACAACAGAAGGAACACTAGGCAATTTATGACTACATTCAACTACCATTCCTGACAGAATCAAAAGAAGTTTGAAAATCTGGAATTTATACCTCCCATATAGTAGACTCCAACCTGCAAAGTGCAGTAGCTACTGTCTGGAGTATTCGTTGCCTTTTGATTTAAAGCAGTGGGTTCTTAGAGACATATTGACAGCTTGTGAAAGCGTCGAAAATTCAGCTTGGAGAGGTACATTGGGATCATGCACATAATAGTTTACGACTTTTTCCTTCAGCAAGTTCATCCATAAACTCTACCTCCTGTTCAGTTATGTGGGCACTGGGGGTCTTGAAAGGCTACATATATAAATATTGGTGGGAGAAATGGCCAGATACCTTAAATGTAAGTTCTTGTTTTGAAAATGGGTAAAAGTTCAAGCAATGTGTTATATGAAATCCAGTGAGAAACTTTTGATGAAAAAAAATAGATTATTTTGGTGTTCTTTTAAAAGAAAATAAATAGTCCTCTTAAGTATCATAGAAAGGACCTAAAGAACTGGGAAGGACTTGGTAGAAACCTTCTATTCATAAGGAAGGATATCTCATATAGTATTAGTTGGATTATGTCCATTTTGAGAGATAGAAGCTGTGTTAAAAATGTCCCAAAATATGAAAAAGTCTTTTAGATATTTTCATCCTGGTAAGATTTCATGCTGAAAATATGATAAACTTTCTTAGTTATTTATGCAACACAAACAAATGCCTCCTATTCTACCTGCCAAATTTCTCAAAATATGTTACATTTCTACATGAGTAAGCCATATAGTATATCAGAAAACAAAGTTTTGTAATATAGATTTTATTTAGCTTGCAGAATGAGTTTTTAAACTGACAAAACCCATAACAATATCTGTCACGAATGAGTGGTTTAGAGGCCGCTTAAAGAATTACCGTCAAAGAAATTAGCAGAAAGTTATTTTAATAGAGATTTATAAAGGTGCGACCTAATAGAATTCGATGGCAAGGTTCACTCTATTACTTATTACATGGGTGAAACATATAAAGGAAAATCATCTAAGGGTTTATATTTCAGGGACAGTTTAGGTTTCATTCACAATTTAGCAACACTTAATTATCAACTAATCATTAACAAACTTTAGTAATGCCTAATCATTAACTAATTCAATATTTGCAAAGTGAGTTAGTAAGTCTACTACAATCACAACTTAATTACAGATTATGCTTACTGTTCGTTCACACACACACCGAGAAACATATATATATATAAAAATATACAGAAGATACCTGTTAAAAATTCCCCTTGATTTCAGTGAAGAAATATTCACATAGAATGTCTAGGCATTCCTTCTCAATGGGTGAAGGGTTGAGCTTTGAAAGGGACTCACCTAGGACCCAGCGGTCCTCTGAATATCGCAGGCCTGAAAGATCGCAAGCTCTGAGAGGCTCCCACTCAGAGGGAGATGCTGGGCGCAGCCGCTGCGGTCCAGGAGAGCTCAAAGGGCCCCACTTAGGGTTCGCAAGATGGTTGGCTTTAGTCATCCGTAAATTTCCATCCTGGCCGCAGTCCCAGGTGGTAATTACTAAAAAATTCTCAAGGTTTCAGTGTTGTTCTACTGGACACCTGGGCCAGGCAGTAGGAGGATGTTCCCAGCCTCAGCTATGCAGAGTTTCTGATACAGTCAAGGAGCGCTCAACCGCCAGACTCAATACACCAAGGCCGAGGTTTCATGGAAATTTCTGAGCTCAACCAGCGGCCCAGATCAACAAGTGGCCCAGGGAAGAAAAGGGGGGGGTATGAATGCACCACCGCAACATCGTACTCTGGTGATAAGTCATGAAGGTGGGGCAGGGAGTAATGAAGATGGGGAGGAGGGTTTCACTGTGGCTGGTGCTGGCAACAGTATATTTTCTTAGTTTAAAGTAGGCTGCCAAACCTCATTGAGGCTTAATATAACTAATTGAATAGCCACATTAAAAAGGAAATCAAAGCCTTTCAAGGTCCTAGGTCCAAAGAAAGTGCTCTGGATATGATTAATATAATTGACTTTGTTTGCTTACAGAATTGATTTTAAGATACTGCTCCCACGACCCTTCTGAGCTGCATATTTGGATTGTGCTGTATGATTCACATTGAGCTGTAGTATATTTACTGGACCCAGGTCCTTGCTGTCCCTACGATGTCACACTGTCTTCATTTCACCTACCTCTGCTACTTATCTGGGATCAACTCATTCCCTATGCCGAGAAAGCTCCATGAGTTTCCTCAGTGCTCTGCACTCTCTCTCCTCCACAGGCTGCCTCCAGGACTGGATGACCTGGGAGGCTGATAGTGTTGAGCCTCCCAAGATGCAGATCTAAGGCAATTCAAAGAGATTAAAGCTGTGCCTCTGGCCTGTTTTCTGGCCATTGCTGGTCTTCAGGCTGTGTCTTGTAAAAGGGTAGGGAGGTAAATAAGAGAGTACAGGCCTTTCTGTAGCTGTGTACAGTAGCTAGGAAAGTGATGGGAGCACAGCCACACCTTTCCTGCCCATAGAGAGCAATCAAATTTCCATCCTTTTGTGGAAGTAACTGGGAAAGGCTTTCTTTCAGATGCCCATTTCAGTCTTAAGAATTCCTGCCACAAAAATAAATCAGGAGCGATCCTACTCCCATCATTCTGTCCAAACGCTGCCCTTAGTTTGCTATGACTTAGTGCTGCTGCTCTCAGTATACCTTGAAAGTGGGTAAAATACAAAACTCCTTTTTCTGCTCATGGTAACTTGCAATAGCATGACTTTCTAGGCTGGGGTGCTTGACTATTCAATTTACATTTTGTTTCTCGGCATATTGATAACAGCTATTTGCTGGGTCTCGGAAAGAGTGCATGTTTGTCTAAGAAACTACAACCAGAGCAGTAGTATGAATGTCAAACAGATGTAATAGATCTTTGTTTAAAACTCCCACCAGAAATCTTAGGAATCTTAAATTATTTGGGTTATTAATTTACTTAATGGGTTTGCTGTTCTAATCTTGGGTCAACAAATATTTCTGTCTTGCAGGAAATACTCACAGCAGGATAATTGTTTTCAACCCCTGAATTTTAATTAATCTTATCTTGTATGCAAAATATATCACTATTTTATTTCAATTCAAGGTATTGATGAGTGGAAGAGAGTGTTCTTAAAGAACCTATTCGCTATTGGTGCATTTAGAGCAACGTTTTTTTCTCTTTCAAAGATACACCAACAATGATTTATGCACTGTGTTTTAAGCATTTATAAATAATGACATGAGATGGGAATGACTTAAAAGGAGCAGGTGTTCAAACTCTTAAAGCTGTTAGAATGGATATGCACATAGATCTTTCTTGTAAAAAGGGATTCTGGGAGTTATAAAACTAGAGCTGTGTAAGCCTGGGACTACCTGCTCTTGTATTGTGTTCAGCAAACTGACAATGAACCTGCCAAACTTGTCAAGTGCACAGTGCCTCAAAGGCAGTTAGAAAGCATTTTTTAATTGCCTGCAAGAGTATGTGGGGGTTTGAATACATTAGGAAAGCAAGTATTCTTACTATACTGAAAAATGACACCAAAAATGCATGCTGTTTCTCATTCCAATTTCTTGCTCGCTTACTCTCCTGTGCGCACACACATACAAGAAAATAAATATCATATTCAAACCATAGGAAAAGATGCTACAGAAGGGAACATATCTTAAAATTATAAAAGCACATTGAAGCCATCTTAGGAAAAAAAATTACAAAATATTAATTTTTTGTACAAATTAAAAAATGCTGGAAATTCACTTTTATTTAATATAATTATTTTTATTTATATAATTATTATTTTATTATAATTTTTATTTTATATAATTATTTGGGTCAAAGATTCAAATGCTTGCCATTCCCTGGCTTACATGGTAAGAGATGGGGCTGCCAGCTCTGCTCTAGAACCCACCACGCTGGTGGAAGGACCTCAGAGCATCACCTACACACATGACACTACAGTGACAAACCCTTACATTCTGGTAGATGGAGATAAATAGATGGCTGACACTGAATGATATGGGTACCCAATGCTCCAACTCTGTAAATGTCACCTACTGGGAGACAGTGAATATTTGCTCTTTTTAGTCACAGATGTTATAAACCCAGTGCTAGGTGGGTTTAAACATTTATAATAGCTAGGAATAAATGCATATATCTGTTGCTATAGGTATTTTTTGTATGGAAACAGGGAAGCTTAACTTAGCAATTTAAATGAGTAAGCGAACTTGTTTGAACATAACACCAGCACAGACGAACAAATTATTTGCTAAAACTTCCCATATTCAACAGTCATATACAAAAGTCAGCTACCTTGGACGTGAGTTTCTCAGCACTTGTGTGAAAATCTGAACATGACAATCTAAATCAATCCCTCAAGACATGAATCCATTTAGAATTAAAGTTCAAGTGGCCGTTTTGTTATTCTTAGTTTGCTCAAAAATTACATCAGAGTAAAAATTATATGAAAATATTAACCCATTTCAGACATACCTCAGCAACAGCTTTATACCACTTCAGTAGTAACACGTAAAGTAAGGTGGTAAAGTATTACCATTTCTAGATGGATTGCTAAAAACACTTCTCAAAGAGTAATTGAATCTACTCTGGAAGAGTCCTTCCAGAGTTTGCAAGAGGTTATTGAGAATTGTTTCTAAAAAAAAGCTGATGAAGTCATAAGTCCTTTATAATTTAAGTCTGTTGAGACATGGAGCTATCATGTGGACAAATAATGTACCTTTCAGGAAGTGCAGCACCAAGAGGAAGTGAATTAGAGAGAAACAAAGAGCTTGGGGACTCTGAAGGGCAATTGTTGTTTGTGTCTGTATGGATTGTGTTGATAAAACTAATTCACTCAGCATTTGGTATACCTTTGCTCTGCTTTGAGCCTGGAAAAAATTCCTTATCTTGGCCAAAATACAAAAATTCCTTGCTGAAAAAAGTCAGGGTACTCCATGAAAGTCAAAGACAGTTTTGCCTCTAGCTTAATTTGTACCATCTTTCACCACAGATAATTTCATCAGGTATACGGAGAAAAATCAACAGATGTTGCAATTTTTTATTGTGCAGCTATAGGCAATATAATGAAACACAGCAGCTACCTACCACAGATGCACATTGTTGATGTAATATGCCACCTGAAAAGCCAGCTCTTGACAGATGTACCTTGAATAAGACTTTTCCCAGGTGCCATGCCAATGATTTCTCTGATAATAATTCACTGTATAATATAAATAGAAATATTGATTAGAATAATGGCATACAGAAATAACATATAAATAACTGTAAACTTGCCCTTTCCCTAATTTTCCTTCCTCATTAGTGCAGAAATATTTTTCATGTTGCTGTTATTGCTAGAAGCTATTTCTTATAATACACCAGCTCTCACCAGAAATTAGAGAAACTTTGCATGTTGCTCAGTTGCTTGGAAATTTGTACATTTTTCTCTACAGAAAATGACTTTGTACGGTTGTTAGAAAACAACTAGTGCTTGAAGAATATAACTGGAGTATCACATGAATGTTCCATGAAAATCAAAATCTTTCCTTTTATTGGGTATGATTAGAGAAGAATCAAATCCTGAGTTTCATGTAACAAAATACTGTGAAAAAAATGGAAAAGGTAATTAGAAATATGAAAGCAGGAATTATTTACTTATGACAGATATTACACTTGAAGAGCTTGTCTGTTTCTACCTGCATGTAAAAATATGCATTTGTAGGTGCAGTTGTAAGAAATTTTATTGAAACTTTTCCTAAAACAACTTAATCTATTTACATATATGTGATATGTTACACTTTTGCAAGGTTTTAGAATGGTGTGCCTTATGGATGATTTTGTAATACCTTATTCTGTAATATATGAAAGTGGAAAAACAACTTTTTAAGACTAGGACTTACAGCAAACATCAAATCACAACTTTAATTCAAATAAGTCACTGAAACGTCAAAATTGTAGTATAGGTTAAGCTGCAAGATAAGGGCATGATCAAATTTACTTCAGATAATTAACTGGTGTATTCCTTGATATACCTCTCAAAAAAACTGCTTTAAAAGAAAATAGAAATCTTTTCTGGCTAAAACAAGTTATGGAAACATGGAAAGCCCTCTTCCCCCACCAAAGCAAATTATCCTTGAGGCATCTGAGATTTTGAATTCCTTGTGAAGTCAGTAACCTACAGTTCATTCTTGGCCCCAGTGAAAGTAATGAGAGTTTCTTATCCTGACTGGTGTGATCCTGGAAGTAAGGCCAGGATTTCTTTCTCTTCATATGCACTATTTTTTGAAGCAGCTAATATATATCCTTTGAGTTTTTACTCTTACACAAAAAAAGAATGTGTTAGTGACACTGAAAACAAAATAGCAATGAGGCAGATTAAAAAGCTATCAAGCAAGTCATTTAACCGGGATATATTTTGTAAAACTTAACATTAAAATCCATCAGTGCTGTTGTCTGTAAACTCCTTTAGTTACAGTTTCAGTATTCTGATTTTCATTGTACAACCCCTTAGACTGTCTAAACAAGGATAATATATGTTCTTTTCTTAATATGGAAGGATATAGAAACACAAGTTGCATTGTTGATTACTCTTCTGAAATAGACCCACCGGAAATAATTTTGTAACCCTGTAGCTCACAGGGACATTTCTTAAGGATTTTTCCCCTTCTTTGAACCTACTAAAACTTTGATCCAGTGAGGATTTGCACCCTATAGGGGGGTGATTTTCTAGTAGTTGAAGTACAAAATGTCTGAAACATCCATGCTCCATAGCTTAAACAAAAACCCATTCATCCTGCATCATTTTTCCTAAGCAAATTGTTTGCCTGTCAAAGCATGGGCCGGAAGAGGCAAGAAGTAAGGGCACAAAAGCAACAGAAAGCAGGGGAAATGAAATTTAAAGTGTTAAGAAGCTACTAGAGAGAAGTGTGTTCTGCTAGAAAATGTTTCTTTTACACTTCCTTGGTCCTAACCAAAGAATAGTTAACATTTGTTTAACCACTTCCATATCACCTATTGTCACTTTCTGTGTATTGTCATAGAACTACTGCTGTGCACGTATTGGTTTGTCTGCAGGTTCAGATGCACAGGTTACTTTTGCAGGCAGTAATTTTCATCTCCAAAAATTATGCACGTCCTGCATCTTCAATTGAACAGTGTGAGGTTACATTTCAAATTACCTGATTGATAGTATGTTTGCATTTTTCAGGTACCAGTTTATTCTCACAAGAACAATCAGTACCTTGGCCTTAGGCATTTTGAAAATATACTCCCTGAAACCTACAGTTGGGATTTCAAGGAAAAGTAAATGTCTTAAGAGCGCTCATATTCTGGTGGCCTATGTTCCCAGTTGCCTATGCGTTTTCAAAAATCTGCACATCAAATTTTCCGCGTTAGGCACCACAGCTATCTGACAGGTTAAAAAAAAAAAGTAAATATAATAAAAATGTGTTTTCCTGAACTTATTTTGTTTATATTTTATCATGTTTGAAACACACCCATTTATCTGTGTTTCTAACACATCTCATCACAATACTTAATAGAACGTATTTAAAAAGAAAGGACTAGTCAGAATAAAGTGTATTCACTGACATCACATTTCAGATTTTTTGCCACAAATGAAGTCCCAAACCTATATCAAGTACTTTTCATTAAGATGTGAGTTTTCTATAAGGTCCATTCTTTTCACACATCAACTCCAGGGACACATGACACAGTTTTATATATCTGAGAAGGAAGATCATGTTCTTGCTATAGCTCCGAATTTGCTATAGCTCCCACTATAACAAAATTTTCCAGGCATTTTTTTTCTGAAATTTAAAGCAGCAGTTTACATGAATGACGTATTTAGAAAGGCCTTCTGAAATCAGTAAACCTTGTGTGACTTTATCCTCTTCTAAAGTACTGTCTCTAAAGAAATTACTTCTGAAGTACAATGATATATTAGAATTTGAATATTATAAATAACTTCTTTTGATCAGTAAGAATTATGAAAAAAGGGAAAAGTCAAAACCTAATAGGTTAAAAGGAAAGGGAATGTGTCATCATCTGAAGAAGGGTTTCTTCTAAGGCCAACAAGGCAGATATCCTGCTGGGAGTCTGTTATAGACCACCTAGCCAGGACGAGGAGGCAGATGAAATATTCTACCAGAGGCTGGCAGAAGTCTCCCAGTCGCTAGCCCTTGTTCTCGTGGGGGACTTCAACTTTCCGGATGTCTGCTGGAAATACCACACGGCAGAGAGGAAACAGTCGAGGAGGTTCCTGGAGTGTGTGGAGGATAACTTCCTGACGCAGCTGGTAAGCGAGCCCACCAGGGGAGGTGCCTCGCTTGACCTGCTGTTCACAAACAGAGAAGGAATGGTGGGAGATGTGGTGGTCGGAGGCCGGCTTGGGCTTAGCGACCATGAAATGGTAGAATTTTCGATACTTGGTGAAGTAAAGAGGGGGGCCAGCAAAACCGCTACCATGGACTTCCGGCGGGCGGACTTTGGCCTGCTCAGGACATTGGTCGAGAGGGTCCCTTGGGAGACAGTCCTGAAGGGCAAAGGGGTCCAGGAAGGCTGGACGTTCTTCAAGAAGGAAGTCTTAAAGGCACAGGAGCAGGCTGTCCCCATGTGCCGCAAGAAGAACGGGCGGGGAAGGCGACCGGCCTGGCTGAACGGGGAGCTCTGGCTGGGACTCAGGAAAAAAAGGAGAGTTTATCACTTGTGGAGGAAGGGTCAGGAAACTCAGGAAGAGTACAGGGATCGCGTTAGGTCGTGCAGAGAGGAAATTAGAAAGGCAAAAGCCCAGCTAGAACTCAACCTGGCCACTGTCGTGAGAGACAACAAAAAATGCTTTTATAAGTATGTTAATGACAAAAGGAGAGCCAAGGAGAATCTCCATCCTCTATTGGATGCGGGGGGGAACGTTGCCACCAAGGACAAGGAAAAGGCTGAGGTACTCAATGCCTTCTTTGCCTCAGTCTTTAGTAGTCAGAGTGGTTATCCTCAGGGTACTCAGCCCCCTGAGCTGGAAGACATGGACGACGAGCAGGATAAACCCCCCATAATTCAAGAGGATGAAGTTAATGACCTGCTATGCCACCTGGACGTTCACAAGTCTATGGGGCCGGATGGGATCCACCCGAGGGTACTGAGGGAGCTGGCGGAGGAGCTTGCCGAGCCGCTCTCCATCATTTACCAGCAGTCCTGGTTAACTGGGGAGGTCCCGGACGACTGGAGGCTCGCCAATGTGACTCCCATCTACAAGAAGGGCCGGAGGGAGGATCCGGGGAACTACAGACCGGTCAGTCTGACCTCGGTGCCGGGGAAGATCATGGAGCGGTTCGTGTTGAGGGTGCTCATGAGCCATGTCCGGGACAACCAGGGGATCAGGCCCAGCCAGCACGGGTTCATGGAAGGCAGGTCCTGCTTGACCAACCTGATCTCCTTCTATGACCAGGTGACCCGCCTAGTGGATGAGGGAAAGGCAGTGGATGTGGTCTACTTGGACTTCAGTAAGGCCTTTGACACTGTCTCCCACAGCATTCTCCTAGAGAAACTGGCGGCTCACGGCCTAGACAGGTACACTCTTCGCTGGGTAAAAAACTGGCTGGACGGCAGAGCCCAGAGAGTTGTGGTGAACGGAGTTAAATCCAGTTGGCGGCCGGTCACGAGCGGTGTTCCCCAGGGCTCAGTACTGGGGCCGGTCCTGTTCAATATCTTTATCAACGATCTGGACGAGGGGATCGAGTGCTCCCTCAGTAAGTTTGCAGACGACACCAAGTTGGGCGGGAGTGTTGATCTGCTGGAGGGTAGGAAGACTCTGCAGAGGGACCTGGACAGGCTGGATCAATGGGCCGAGGCCAACTGTATGAGGTTCAACAAGGCCAAGTGCCGGGTCCTGCACTTCGGCCACAACAACCCCATGCAACGCTACAGGCTTGGGGAAGAGTGGCTGGAAAGTTGCCTGGAGGAAAAGGACCTGGGGGTGCTGATTGACAGCCGGCTGAACATGAGCCGGCAGTGTGCTCAGGTGGCCAAGAAGGCCAACGGCATCCTGGCCTGTATCAGAAATAGTGTGGCCAGCAGGAGTAGGGAGGTGATTGTGCCACTGTACTCGGCACTGGTGAGGCCGCACCTCGAATCCTGTGTTCAGTTTTGGGCCCCTCACTACAAGAAGGACATGGAGGTGCTGGAGCGTGTCCAGAGGAGGGCAACGAAGCTGGTGAAGGGCCTGGAGCACAAGTCTTATGAGGAGCGGCTGAGGGAACTGGGGTTGTTTAGCCTGGAGAAGAGGAGGCTGAGGGGAGACCTCATCACGCTCTACAACTACCTGAAAGGAGGTTGTAGCGAGGTGGGTGTTGGTCTCTTCTCCCAAGTAACTAGCGATAGGACAAGAGGAAATGGCCTCAAGTTGCACCAAGGGAGGTTTAGATTGAACATTAGGAGAAATTTCTTTACTGAAAGAGTGGTCAGGCCTTGGAAGAGGCTGCCCAGGGAAGTGGTGGTGGTGGTGGAGTCACCATCCCTGGAGGTATTTAAAAGACGTGTAGATGAGGCCCTTAGGGACATGGTGTAGTGGGCATGGTGGTGTTGGGTTGACGGTTGGACATGATGATCTTAGAGATCTTTTCCAACCTGTATGATTCTATGATTCTATGATTCTATGATTCTTGTTCCCTGTTGTGATGGCAGGTTTAAGTGGTAATTATTGTATAGGTGGAAGCTAACTTTTTAACACTGGAACAAATGGATAATCTTTCATAAAGTTTTGTTGATGTTAATATAAAAATGTATTTTTTTTCCTCTCTTTTCTGTTTTCTCCTCTCAACCATAAAACCTTATCTTTCTTGTGCATTGGATGTTGCCTCAACTCCAAAGAGCTTTTCTTTTTGTCATATAAACATCTTTTCTTTTTTAAAATGAAAAAGCAAGGCTTTGCTTTGAGAAAATAATGATTTGGAAGAGAGAGAGTAAATATTGATGGGGTAGGCCTGCTGCACAGGGAAAAGTCAAGACCTCATATGTCATTGAGAGAGATGAATGAAAAGCTGTGTTTGGTGAAAGTCTGAAGTTCATTGATTAAGGGTGAGGAAATGTTAGCCATGCTAATTCCAAAACTGCCATTGGATCAGGATGTTGACAAAGTGTTGAAGGGACTGAGGGTAAAATTGACACTAAACACAGTTTCTTCAAAGGATGGCAGGGGGAAAATATTTTTTCTAAAGTTTCAGAGTAGTTATGTAAGGATCATAGACTTATTCCACCATTCGGTACAGCACTTTGGAAGTGAGGAAAAAAAAGCATAAGTTGTTAACTCTTACAGTGACCATTTAATGGATTGTTGTGTGAAAGGTTTCACCCTTTTACTACATGACATTAAATGAGCAAAAATAACCCTTTGTATAAAATGTCCATTCTGTCCTTCAGAATGTTACCAGTTCTAGTAGTTTTCCTTATTTTAAGTGAGGGAATAAACCAAATTAATAGGTTCCCTAAGAAAAGAATCATTTTTACAAGCACACAACTTTAACTTGATTACTTTGACATAAAAATATGCCAAAAGTGCCTTTTTGTATCAATTATTTGTAATGCTATTTTCAAACCAAACAAAAAGCACTTCTGTTATAGGCCTGGTTTTCCTAAAAATAATTCCATTGGGATTAAAATAAGGGACCATTGAAATAAAAAAACATGTGCTCATGTTTGTGATGTTGAAATGGAGTTCCTTCTCTCGACCTGGAAATCTTTCATTTGATTTTATGTTCTACAAGAATATTTAATCTGCTTCATGTGTCCTGCTTAGCTTATAACGAGGTTGGCAAGCTTTCACAAAACCAGCCCTACTTTGCGTTGTTGTTGTCCATTCAACACTATTGTGACTAGAATCATTAGCTCAAACTATTAGTTGAGAGTTTACTTTTCCTGATTTATGTGCATGATTTAGTGCATGACAAACTACTTTTTGGGAACTTTACTGGTTCTGAAGCTTGTTCAATTTCTGTAGGCTAGCACAGCTTTAAAAATTGTTTAGATGTATATGCCTAAATGTGGGTGTGCAAAGAATCTTACTGAAGTTCTTATATATAATTCAAAAAGTAATTAAGCTTTGTCTTCAGAAGCCAGTAATAGGGCTCTCACCTCCGTCTTAGTTATAAAAGCTTCTCAAGTTCTGGGAAACTTTTGAACTTTGAAGTTCTGGCATATAAGTGAGATTCAACCACTCAAGTCTTTTGACAGCGCTCAGACACATTTATCTTCTTTTTATTTCAAACCAATAGTGAACAATTACATGTGATCTCTTCCATTATCTTGCATGTGTTTTGACACAATGTGATAAGTTTTAAACATCCCAGGTGATACACGTTTCATGTTTTTTGATATCCACTTCCTTGGTCCTGTGAACATCTTAATTTGCAATGCTTGGGTGCATCATTTCATAGGGCTTGCTTGAGGAACAAATGCCTTTTTGGGTTTCCATTTTGGCCCTGACATTACTCTAATTTGCCTCCATTTCTGAAGTGGAAGCAGCTTTCCACAGGAAAGCTGCCTCTGGCTGAAGTCTCTTTTTCTTTCATTTCATCCCATTGTTTCTGTATGCCAGCAATTAAAACCTCTTTAGGTAATATGTGCTCTTAAATCTTGGGGCTTACCCATAGCAATAAATACTTTTACTACACTAAAGGGTCTCTTCATACTTGTCAAGATGGTGCCAAAGGCCCATTAGCCGAGAACATTTCTTTCAGAGTTTTTGGGGAAGACAAGAGGGTAATTTTTAATATTTATGTCTGTCTTTTCATTTTCCAATGTCTACAGAATTACTATTTTTGAATACAGTTGGAGCGTTCCGAGTTTTTTCCTACAAATCCCGGGTAGGAATGCAATAAACTATAAGATATGCTCCTATAGAGCTTTTTCTATCAGGTACCAGATTTTCCTCATCTGTAATACTGCACAAAGCTGATGTTGCAGATTCCCTGATTTTCTACTGCATATCTCATGGGTTTGTCAGCCTCTTTAGTTTTATATACTGTACCTATAACACCGTTAACCCTCAAGAATCCTCAGGCAATAAGTTGTGAAAGATATATAACAAAAGGTAGATGGGAAAAGAAGAGTTCAGTATTTCAGAGTTTTATCTGAATATATTAAAAACCTCTTTCTTCATACTGTAGGAAAGGGCTGTTTGAGTTTAAATTAATACCTAGTATGTTGCATCTACTTAATTTTTAAACTTCATTTATTTTAGTGAGGAATCTTGCTATTATTATCTTAACTTTCAAAGTTAAGAGGCACTGATCTACAAAATTTTGGTATAATTATCATCATTAAACTGGAACAAAAAGGATCCAAGTGTTATTAAGATCACTGATTCAACATGCATTTGTTTCAAGGCTTACACATAATATGTGTTTAAATGTGATTCCTCCACCTCCTCATTACTTTTAAAATGGCTTTTTCATTATGGGTGCTAAGATTTAGGAGGAAATATTGTACCTTAGCATTTAATAATTCATTTTAAAGTGCTAGTTTAAACACATCATAGCATAATATCAGATGCCATACCAAACATCCAACCAACAAAAAAGTTCCTTAATCACGAGAAATGGACCAAGAGTGTCTTGAAGTTATGAATCTGGATTTGAACACATTGCCAAAACCTGATAGGCTTCATGGTAATTTTCTTGAAAAATACTCCTTTCACATTTTCCATGGATTGTGCCATGGCTCCCATGGAATATTCTCTGACAGCTCATCCTGTCTTGGAGGCTGGAATTGGTTTGAGACCTTCACCTAAGAATAGACTTTAACCTGATACTTAGGGTACTCTCAAGATAACTAGAGTGTGTGTTTTAAAATCCTTCAGGCAGTGGAAGGAATTGGAGCCCAGGCTGTCCATCTGTTACATGAGCATCTTGCCATTAGTATGTTGGATGAAAGGGTGCAATGACAACAGTCTCTGAAAGAAATACCTCCTCTGTTTTCCAAGATTCAATAACTAAATTCACAAATTAGTGAAGGACTCAAGACTCAGCCCTTAAAAGAGGAAGACACTTCACTACACTCTGGAATAAGATACCTAGTCCCTGAAATGAAGTTGGCCAGTATTTCTTATTGGCAACCACAGACGACTTTCACTTAAATCCTCTTCCTGTCTATTCCATTCTTTTTCTCTCCTCCAGTTGTATAGGAAGTATAGATGCATCATTTGGTTTTTTTAGACTCAGCTATCAGGGCTCAAGAACCTAGAATTGCTTATCTCAGCACTTAAATCTTTCTATGAATTTCAAGATGAATTATTTGACCTTAACAGAAACTTGGGGTGGAGACAGAACCAGGCCACAGAATATCGACCTCAGCCTCCACTCTACATGTGAAAGAAAAATAACATTAACAAGAGTTAGTGTAATATTTACAACTCGTTTTGACTAAAGGCAACATAGCTTCTCATTAGTAAGCAAAAATCATCCTTTATCTATATATAAAGCATATCTACTCCTCTGAAAGATACCACAAGTGGCAGCTCAGAGCAGAAAAATCCTTTATGTCTTAAGCAAGACTCCTAAACACATCCTATTTTAGCCCTTTCAAAAAACACCATACGCCGAACTCAGCTTTCAGTGTTCTTACATGCCATACAACTTTCAGGAGACTCAGTGTTATATTCAGGGGTTATCTCTACTATATACAGTTACCAAAGAAAATGCTTTGAGAGTTACAAAAGAGAGGTAAAAAAGGCAATGACTTTTGACATCCGCACCTATGACTGTTCCAGTTCTGCAGGTTCTGTGTCTAAAAACATGGATTTATGCAAAGTCAGTCATATGGCATACTTTATCTTTGGTAACAAAAGTGTGAGGTTTTTGTTTTTCCCTGTACAGAGGAAACGTAAACTGCAGAAAAGAATTTTCTGTACTACATTGAGTAAATTATAATTTAGAGTAGAGGAATATCAGTTGTTTCAAGAATTATAAAATGGATAAAAGTTTGGTTGCAGGAGATCAGTAGTGATATTACTCATGATGCAGTTCATCCTAGTTAAAGTTTTCATTGATGGCCTTGTATAAAAAATAGGAGTGTTCCTTCTCTGGTGTTGGAAGATATCATCAGTACAGAG
The DNA here is from genome assembly GCF_964195595.1 of Calonectris borealis. NCBI lineage: Eukaryota > Metazoa > Chordata > Aves > Procellariiformes > Procellariidae > Calonectris > Calonectris borealis. The sequence goes on along the minus strand of NC_134313.1, from coordinate 76,988,843 downwards.
AAAGAGGGGTGTATACAGTAAAAACTGAGTGATTTGAAAGCTGGAAAACTGTCCCACACAACTTGATTCTTTGTAGAAGGACATGCATTTACAGACTAATAACAATATTATTTTGCTATAAATTGTAAGATCAGAAGTTGGAAATAATAGAAGAAAAAGATCTGTGTTTAACAGCTGATCTTAATATTGACTGAGGTCTGCATTCCAAAATGGGAAGGAAGAAAAACAAAGGGTGACTTTGACACAGGAAAAAATAAAAAGCCAAATATAATGCCTATAAACAAGTTATAAACCAAGTATAGGAAAAAGGTTTCTAATCACTGCGACAGTGAGAGTTTAGAACAGCTTCCCAGTAGTATTTGTGCAAACAAGACTTTATTAGCATTAAGATGGTCCTGATGCTGTTTATGAGAAGAATTTTATGACTGGTTGACTATGATTAAAATCTTTCTAGCCTATACTTTTTGTCCAGCCTTGTGGAATCTGGAATCTGCTAGCAAAAATACACTGTTTAAGTACAAGTTATACTGTCAAAAGTCACCTTCTCAAAAATGGTTTGTTTTGTTTCCACAGCCAATATAAAATATAAAATACTTATTTGGCAGGAAAGATCAAGGTAAGTAGGAAGTGCTTTGCCAAATCAAAGTGCTACAGTACTAGTATACAGTGCATTGGCTACCAAAGGGTATGGCCGATGTAGCCATGCTGGGTTGTAATTTCTAGGTAGGTGGAAAGAATGCTGATATCCAGTTAAAAGAGAGGAAGGCAGTTTTTCAATGATGGGTTCAGAAATCCCAAATAGGCTTAATTTGAATTATATTTTAGTTCCATGGGCCTTCCAAGGTTCCATTATTGTAGACATTCAGTGTAAAGTTCTGAGGGAATTAAAAATTATATGGCAAATTTGCTCATTATGTGCCTTTGTAATCCTTTACAGAGGTCAAGTTTCAAAGGATACCATTAAATAGATCAGACTATTTTAAGCCAATTTTTAAGGTATTTATTTTCCATTGGAATTGATTTTTCCTGAACTGCTCTGATATCACAAGAATTCATATTTAAGTGACATTTCTAGCTCTATTTCTTTCCTGATGCCAATTACATATTTGAAAGGGTCCAACTCCATTCTAGTTTATATGGTTTTCTACATGTGAGTAACTTCTTTAATTTAGCCTGAGTTGTTACAGATTTATTCTGGAGAAAGAGAAAAATGCTATGTCCAATATACTAGTTTGCTTAGTGTGCTTAGAGTTGGAGTGCCATTTTAAACAGACAATAAATAGAATGTATGTATATTTTTTTTCCTGGCTCAAGGATCCATAAAGGACCTGCAATTCTAATATGAGCTCTATTTCTTCTCGGTCAAAAATTATTTTCTCATATGTGAATCAAATTGAGCTTGTGTTTAATTCTGAGTTGCAATAAACTCCCTCTAATGTCCGCAACGTCTTTTGTTTACACTTACACAGGTATAAAATGAGTGAAATTCCACTTAAGTGAATGTAGTTCTGTGGTACCTCACCCATAGCAACAAGAGGTGAATATGTTTTGGTTGGAGATCAGATTGATGACTGCCACTTGCAGTTGTGCTTTGGTTCAGACAAAACTGATTAGATGCAATCAGAAATTGATACTGAGGGGTCCCTTGGTCCATAACATTTTCAGTAAGAATCTCATTCACTTTGGGTTTTCAGTTGCCCACATGTAACTATCTAGTGCTATTTGTAATGTCTGGGGGTATCTCACGTGGAATCCAACCAGCAGTTAGGACTTCCGAAGATGTGACATCATATCTGCAGCTCCTCATGGATGTCTCAGATCTCCTTGTTATCTGAAAAAAAAAATAGGTGTCAATGTGTGGGAAACAGCAATCAGACCATGTATTTGTATCTGGTGACATTCTACATTAGGGAAGAAAAAATGCCAAAGGAAAATCTGTCTTGGACTGAACACAACAGTGCAACAAAAATAAGCTGCAGCTTAGAAAGCATTTCATATTTTTATTAAGACTGTGTGGGGTGGGAAACAGCTACTGTTAAACTGGAAGAAGATTTAAAATGGCCATTTAAGATACATGTTGGAAGTGTTTTCAGGATTGTTTACACCATCAAAAGAGCATTTGATAGCATGGAAATCGGATTTATAGGCATTTCGGTGTGGAGAAGCACTTTGTAAAGTCCTTTCCCCTTTGCCTTCAGTTTTCATCATTGTCGGAGAGAAAGCTGGAGATGGACTGTGGATAGTATGGGTAATAACACTGTGCAGGAATTCTTTTTAATCATTTTCGTAGCTAATATATTCTCTGTTCAAGTAATAGAATATATATTGGATCTGCGTCTGCTTTCCACTGTGATGGCATGCAGTAACTAACTCTGTTTAAGTAATTTTGGGTTCTACTAGCATAAATCTGTTGTAAAAACATAATCAGGACCATTTCATCCTGTGGCTGTAAACAAAATATGCGTCTGGATTTTCTTGTGAGAATTACAGTAAGACTATTATTAAAAGAAAAAAAAAGACAAAAAAAGAAAAAAGGAAAAAAAAAACCCACCCCCATACATAATGAGCTACAGAGATTAATCAAAACCCCTTGGCACCTTCTCATCCTCCCTCTATTCAGTCTGTTTTCAGACATAAAACCTCAACAGTAAATTCATTGCTTGTTTTAGTCGGTTGACTATATTCTTATGTTCCTGAGTTAATGCTCCAGCAGTCAAGCTGCTTAAAGACTTTTGAGATGTTATATAGCTTACACCAAAAAGGGAACATACAAAACAACAAAACAACAAAGATAAAAGTAGAAATAAATAATCAGATTTAGTCTTAAATGTATCTCATAAGGAAACGTCTGGGTAGATCACTGTCATATGGCTAAAATCCACAGAGCAGCTATTTTATGTCTCTTAGGAAACTGTCAGGAGTTTCTTTTTTCATTTCTGTTGGTATCAGAACTTTCCAGAGCTAACCAGAACTATACTTATGTATAGAAGTGGGTCTTTATGCTATGAAAAATGAAAGTATCACTCAGTTATTGTATTGCAGCAGCCCTATACTATGCAGTGTCAAAACACAGTGGGATATGAACCTTACCTCTAAGCACCTCTTGGACTAAGCGGGCAAGAAAAAGGCAAAGCGTAAGAAGAGAAACACCACAGAAAAAGTAAGTGATTTGCCTGCGAGTCAGGGCTGTGGCAGAGGCTTTGAACAAAATCCCGTGTCCCTGAGGATCCCTGAGACTGGGGACCTGCTCTTGCTCCCTCTTCTGCTCATGTCTCTCAGCAGATCAGCTGGCAATGTCCACCAGATCTGTGGGTGCCTCCTAGCAGCTGCAGGTGCTGGCAACAGTTCACAGTTCTTCCATGCTTCTTCATATTTTTTTCCTGAATGTAGGGTTCCTTCTCCTAATGTTTCTGTTTCGTTTGACCTTTTCCATGCTAGGAGAAACTTAATGCTTCTGTTAGGAGTAATGAGAAGGACAAAAGATCCCAAGCCTCCCGACTGTCTCTGCAGTGTCCTGCTCAGTAGGGTAATATTTTAATTTGACCTCCACACTTCCATTTTCTTATAGGAAACAGCTGTTTGCAAATCCATGTTGTAAATCCATACTCACATAGGAATCCAGTCCCACTCCTCCAGTGTTTGCTGGCTCAAGTCACTTGAGACAGATTTGGGCTCATATGAGTACATGGGTTGGGTCTCTAGCAGTATGTAGCTGTCTTTGTGCTTGGCAATCTCAGGAGGATGGTGCCATCTGACTCTTTTCTTTTTTAGCAGGTTACCTCTACTCTCACTAGAAAGTGACAGCACTTTTATTAGGGTTTCTTCACCAGGATTAAGAACTCTGTAAGGATTAAATGTGATTTATGAATATACAGCATTTCCCAGCTAATACACTAACACCTGCAATAGATGCTTGCGACTAAAGTGCATGTGCTAAGCATTAGCATACTCATCACTCCTGATGCAGATACCTGATGAGACTGTTAGGCAGGCAGTCACAGTCAGGCAATGATATATCAGTCACGTTGAGCTGTCTCATGAGCTGAACCTAATCTCGCCTAGTTGAGTCTTTCAATTCTGTTTCTTTATTTCTCATTTTTAAACGAATTTTCATGTCAGTGTTTTTCTCTCCAGACCCCAAGTTACTAACTATTACCACCTCAACTATTTCATTTCAGTCTTTGCTTTTACATTTCTCATCTTGGCTTTCATTTATAAACTCTTGCAGGTCAACACTACTCTTCAGAAAAGCTAAATGAAGGTCACATAGCTGTGCCACACAAAATCGGGCTGTGCGTCACACCCAGGGGTTACATAGCAAACTACCAGCATCCTTACTTTCCGTGATTGTAGGCAAGATTCATCCCATCCACCTTCAACCAACTAAAGTCAAAGATCAATTAGGTGGAGGAAGAAGGGCCCCCTCCTGAAATGAATTCATCCTGCCTTAAGACAATTTTCCAAGCGAGGTGGGACAAATCACATCCAGAGGTTCCTTTATTGCTCCCCTGATTGCGAAAGGAGTCTAAGTTACTAGTTGTGGCCAAAAATCTATGTACATTGGGTTTGGGGGGAAGGGTGTTGGAGAAGATTATCACCCTACATAACCAAAAAGATTTTGTTGTCATGATACAGAAATGGAGTTCCAGGAAACTGCAAACAGCTGCATTATTATCTGTGATAATTTGAAAGGAAACAACTTATAAAAGCTTTTATATGAAATTACCAAGAAGCTAGTTTTCAATTTATTCTGAATACTTTTTTTTTTTTTTTTGCCATTCTCTCATGCCTACAGATCTGCCTTTTTTAAAAGACTTTTCAAAAAAATGTGATCAAATATCATGCTTAATCTATAATAATTTATATGAGGTTTAGGAAAGCACAGGCCAATAATTTCTCTGAATAAAAAAGTGGATGGCAAAATGAGAATGACACGTGAAGAATTAAATCAACAGACTGAAAAGTGTTTGGACGCCATCTCGTTTACTCCAAAAAGCCAATTGAATCAAAAGAACTTCTACAAACGAACATTTATAAAGTTGTTCAATAGATTTTATTTCAAATCAAGGATTAATTTTGTGAACTGGATTAGAAAGACTCCTTTGCAAATAGATGTCATTCAGTTCTTAAAATTGGATTTATTCGCAGGTGATGGCTAATTAAAAGTAAAGAATGGCTCTTCGCACTGGAGGCCAAAAAAAAAAATTCCTTTAATCCATATTCAAAACCAAATTACTCATGACAATAGTGCACAAAGTTAAACCACTGTGTAATAGTGCTGCAATATGGCCTGTCCTGTAGAGAGCTGAGTTCAAGATCAAAGAGGGATTTTGCTTTGTAGACTGATGGAGGCTGGGAGACTGTTGAGATCTAATGAAAACATTTTCCTCTGGGAAGTTTCTGTTCATGTGCAGATGTCTAACACCCACTGTGAGTTAATTCAGAGTGGCATGAAGCAGTAGCTTCACATACACAGAGACTTTCCGCTGCTTCGTGAGCATTGGTGGTGGAGCATTGTAAAGGAGGTATCACCTCACTACATTATGGGATGCAACAAAGCTTTTTTTTAAGAAGGAGCATAATTGCATATAACTGTGATCTAAAGAAGAAAAAAGAAGAAATACAGGGAAAGCATTTAGACAGGGAAAAAAAAAGAAAATTTAGTACTACAATGTACATTTCTCATGCTTCTAAGATGTGGAAAGGACCTATAATGTTGAGACGTGGCAATCTGTAAATAAGGTTTCTATAGAAACAATGCTGAAAGTTCACTCAAAGGAAACAAAGTCTTACCAAAGCTGCACATCTTGTAATGTGGTATAGCAAGCTATTCTAGGCATCCATTCAATAAGTCTCCTCAAAGAAGAGTTTGAAAAGTTAAATTTTGATCTAATGGAATTGCCTAACTCTGCATCACATCCATAAAATACGGGTAGTCTAAGCTACATCTATGTTATGAGGGTTTGTACTACCAGTAAAATTAATAGAGCAATAATACAGCATTAAAGAGCTGGCCTAACACACTTTTCAATGCCTTTGAGCCTATTTGCCACTGTAAAATCCTATTGACTCTATTCAGTCAAAATGAGAAGGATTGAAACTTAATTAACTTACATTACTGAACTTATATACATGAAAAAAAAAAAGATTCTAACATCCTAGAAGCATTTGTGAAGGTTTTATGGGAGTTATAAATTATACAGGTCTTGGGACAGAAGACAGCTGTATAGATATGTGACTTCCCATTTTCCTAACTAGCCCTTTTCTTCTCCTCAAACATGGCGCTGTTCCCACTGTCCCTGAACAGACAACGACAAAGCGTAGGCAAGAGTAGGGATGAATGTCAGTGTCCCAGTGCCTGGTTAACACACTCTCACAAGTGACAACTACACCTGGCAGTATCAAACAGACATACTGCCTGGTTTATTTCCTTGTTCTAGGCTACTTTATTTCTCTGCTTTAGGCAAGTCAAACATTGTTTAGGGTCTTTTAGCTCTCTTTTCTCCCTGTTCCCTCTCCTTCTCCCTTATTCCCCATTCTTTTCTCAACTCTTCAGTCCCTGTACAGCAGGATCAACCCCATCCTTTGCAAAGCAGATGTTCCAAGTACTGTGTCCAAATGGGCTAAAAAGATGTAGCCTTTCATTCTGACTTTGCCTGCCTGCTTTAATTTGCTTCTCTAAAACAACTCAGCTTTAAAAAAACCCGCTGGCCTACCCATCAAAAGGGGTTTGCATGCTCTGCATGCTCTCAATTTGCAGCTCAAAAACATCTCAAGAAAGAGCAGGGTCCCTCTGCTCTTTGAGTAGGCAACTCAACACCTCTGCACTTTCTGCACACAAGACATTATTTCAGCCATGCCACTCCCAGCTCTTTCTTCTTTTCTTCCCACACGCCTCAAGTGCACATGTGCCATTCTCTGGCAGGCCAGGCTGGGAATAGTAGTTGGGGTGGGAAGGAAAGTCTCAGAACAAACCATTTATGTTGCAAAACAAAGAACTCTTGAATCCAGTGAATATTAACTCAATTACATATTTTTCAGTTTTTTAAAATACTATGAAATTACTTCAAAGATTTTGCCTTCACAAATCTCACCTCTATATGGCAAGTGATATGGTAAAATCCTCTTAAAATATTCACCTGAGAAATTGGTTAAGGTTTGAATAAGAAAATTGCTAACTGAAGCTAATTGGCCCAATTTCTGGCTGTGATCCACCCATTACTACTAAAGATAACACCACCTGCCAAAAGAGTGAAAAATGTTTGATCTTTGTATGTTTCTTTTCCCTTGTTTCCAGAGTTCACTCCATAATAGGGAATTTAGATCTCTCTTTTCAGAGCTTGAATTTTGCTGACGATCTGCCCCAACTTTTACAGTATATCTTTATTTCTAAAGCAGCTGAACTGGGAGTTGATATGGTAGGTTTCAATTTAGCTCTTTAAATAAAAATTAAATTTTAGTGTAACCCAGTTGCCTGAGGCTACTGTGCACAACAGCTAAGTAGGAGACTGGAGCAGACTCCTGGGCTTTGGATGATTTTGCTATAAAATGTTTCTGGTTATTACAGTGAAAAATGTTTAGAAAAAATGGAAGGAGGTAATTTTTTTATCTCTTCTGTGTGTTTCCCTGTTTCATTTCCATAACACTCACAAGAAACACATCCTGAGAGCCACATTATGTAGTAGGGAAATTTCATTTTTCCTGTGTTTCCTGGAAGAATGGAATTCCCTTTGAAGTTTTAATTTCATACCTTTGGTTTATATGCTATATTTTTCATCACCAGAATTGCTATAGGCATGAAGCTGCAAGGGTCTTTTAAAAAAAACTTCGACTTTGGCAACTGCCTCTTGGCAAACACCCACTTAGGTTTCAGGAGACCAAGCTTCAGTTCCCAGTTCTGTTGCTGGTTTGTTGGACAAACTTGATCAACTCACTTCACTGTTTCCTAATTTCTGTGCCCTAATTCCACAGTTGTGAAATGAAGATGGTCGCTCTGAACCTCAATTGGAGAAGAGGCTGAGACAACAGAAGGTAAGTATGTGTCCTGGTTTCGGCAGTATGTTTATTAAGATTAGCATGTCTTAATATTTGTTTAGATATAGCTTTGCCCTGGTTAAAAGACTACTTCAAGCATAAGGTATCTCACCCTGCTAAAGGGGATCCACTTTTTTCTTATGTTTTGTCTTGTGATTCAAAGACCCAACTTGGCACAAAGAGTGGTCAGGTGTGCACTGGCAAAACCAAACCAAACCAAACCAAAAAACATTAAGCTCCTCAACTAAGATATATTTTGTTAATTTCTTCTTTTTCAGTTTTGTAAAAGTCTTGCAAAATCTGATTCACAATACCATGCCATGGCAGATTGTCTGGAAGAGTAAAGAAGAAATGAGAGATATGCTAATATCAGAGTGCTAAAATGAGCAATGAGAAGTTTATGACATTTGTCAAAGCTTCCTTTCTCAAGTGTGCAGTGGTGTCAGTGATTAGGTAGCATGGTTAATAAATGTAAGAATACTCTGAAGTTGATAAAGTAAATAATGTTCATTATTTTAGACTGTATAGTATACATTTTCGGTAATCTGTTCATAGAAATAGGTGTACATCTCCCCTTGTTGCCAAGTTGAGACACTTGGGAAAAGAAAAAAAAAAAAAAATCATAGAATCACAGAATGATTTGGAAAAGAAAGGGCCTTTAAAGGTCATCTAGTCCAACCTTCCTGCCATGTGCAAGGACATCTTTCACTAGATCAGTTTGCTCAAAGCCCCAGCCAACCTGACTTTGAACACTTCCAATGATGGGGCATCCACAACTGATGGGGCAACCTGTTCCAGTGTCTCATCAACCTCATTATAAAAAATTTCTTCCTTATATGTACTCTGAATCTACTCTTTTTTAGTTTAAAACCATTGGCCCTTGTCCTTTCACTACAGGCCTTGGTAAAAAACCTTCCTCCATCTTTCTTATAAGCCCCCTTTAAGTATTGAAAGGCCACAGTAAGGTCTCCCTGGAGCCTTTTCTTCTCCAGGCTGAACAAACCCAACTCTCTCAGCCTTTCTTCACAGGAGAGGGGTTCCAGACCTCTGATCACTTTCATAGCCCTTCTCTGGATCCGCTCTAAAAGGTCCACATCTTTCTTGTACTCGGGACCCTAGGAGTGGATGCACTACTCCAGGTGGGGTCTAACGAGAACAGAAAGGTAAGAATCTCTTCCCTCGACCTGCTGGCCACGCTTCTTTTTATGCGGCCCAGGATACTATTGGCTTTCTGGGCTGCAAGTGCACATTGCTAGCTCATATCTATTTTTTTCGTCCACCAGTATCCCCAAATCCTTCTCTGCTGGATGCTCTCAATCAATTCATCCCCTAGTCTGTGCTGATATTGAGGATTACCCTGACCCAGGCACAGGACCTTGCACTTGGCTTTGTTGAACTTCATGAGGTTCACATGGGCCCAATTCTCAAGCCTGTCAAGGTCCATCTGGATGGCATCCCTTCCCTCTAGTGAATCAACTGCACTGTTCAGCGTGGTGTCATTTGCAAACTTGCTGAGGGTGCACTCAATTTTACTATGTCATTAATGAAGATTTTAAATAGTATTGGTTCCAGTTCGGGCCCTTGAAGGACACCACTTGTTACTGGTTTCCATTTGGACATTGAGCCATTGACTGTAACTCTTTGGATGTGGCCAATTCCTTTTCCATATAATAGTCCCTCCATCAAATCCACCTCTTTCCTGTTTAGAGGTAAAAATGTTGTGGGGGACTGTATCAAAGACCTTACAGAAATGCAGGTAGATGACATCTGTAGTTCTTCCCTTGTCCACCGATGCACTCACTCTATCATAGAAGGCCACTATTAGATTAGTCAGGCAGCATTTGCCCTTGGTGAAGCCATGTTGACTCTCTCTAACTGCCTGTCCCTGTGTTCTGTGTGCTTCACCATAACTTCCGGGAGGATCTGTTCCATGATCTTACCGGGCACAGAGGTGAGGCTGACTGCTTGGTAGTTACCAGGGTCCTCCTTATAATCCTTTTTAAAAATGGGTGTGATATTCTCTTTTCTCCAGTCACTGTGGATTTCACCTGACTGCCATGACTTTTCAAATATGATGGAAAGTGGCTTAACAACTACATCTGCCAATTCCCTTGGGACCTGGGATGCATCTTGTTGGGTCCCACAGACTAGTATATGTTCAGGTTTCTCAGGTGTCGTAGTTTAACCCCAGCCGGCAACTAAGCCCCACACAGCCGCTCGCTCACTCCCCCCACAATGGGATGGGGGAGAGAATCGGAAGGGTAAAAGTGAGAAAACTTGTGGGTTGAGATAAAGGCAGTTTAATAGGCAAAGCAAAAGCTGCGCGCACAAGCAAAGGAAATCAAGGAATTCATTCACTACTTCCCATGGGCAGGCAGGTGTTCAGCCATCTCTGGGAAAGCAGGGCTCCATCACGCGTAACGGTTACTTGGGAAGATGAACGCCAGCACTCCGAACATCCCCCCTTCTTTCTTCTTCCCCCAGCTTTATATGCTGAGCATGACGTCCTATGGTATGGAATATCCCTTTGGTCAGCTGGGGTCAGCTGTCCCGGCTGTGTCCCCTCCCAACTTCTTGTGCACCCCCAGCCTCCTCGCTGGTGGGGTGGGGTTAGAAGCAGAAAAGGCCTTGACTCTGTGTAAGCACTGCTCAGCAGTAATGAAAACGTCAGTGTGTTATCAGCACTGTTTTCTGCACAAATCCAAAACATAGCCCCATACTAGCTACTGTGAAGAAAATTAACTCTATCCGGGCCAAAACCAGCACATCTTGAAAGTCTCTGTCTCCTATATTTAAAATGCAAATAGGACCCTGAAAATAAGAACCAAACTTCAACTAAAGCAATACTCTGCAAACCACAAAAAAGCAATAGCTTTGAGACTTCCAAGCTTCCTTACTCCTCCTCAGCAGAGGGCTAATTTGGGAAAATATGTATGTTGATTCAAGTTGTCACTGGTTGCCACAGCATTGCTTCTCATGACCAGAGACTGCATATATCCTTAGCTATTTATCATTCCCCTCCAGGCACCCAAAAGAGCACAAATGGTCCTTACCTAAAATAAATAAATAAGGCTTTCATCTTTGCCCTGGCATATTCAGCAGTGCAATTATATAGCGCTTCAACCAAATACAGGAAATGTGAGCAGCCTGTGTCCTTGGCACTGTGTAAATCAGAAGAAAAAAATATTAATAATAGTAAGCTTCCTCCTTTTGCATAGAAAAGACAAAAGGGAGATAATAAGCAGTCTAAGGAAGAGGCTTGGATTGCTTTTTATCTTGAAGTAATGATTGCCCTGCAACCACACATATAGCCTGGAACAAACTGTTGACTGTCTGTTTTTTTCAAATTTCTTATCTATTTCAGATAAACAGACTTTTCTTAAGATCCAAAACTCTGCTGTTGACAAAATGCTTTCACTTTGGGATTTTGTCTCACCAGCTTTGTCTGTGTTCCCTGGCAACTTTGTTTAAGAGAATTCTGGACCTGGATAAGATACATCAGCAGTATTTGGTATAGTGTTAGCTCCCTACCCTTAACACGAACAAGACGTTATGACCAGTTATGACCAGTCACCTGGTCTACTGGTCCAAACGCTGCTAATGGATGTCTGAGAGAGAATCTGCTAGAGCCAATGTCCCTGTACACTCTCAGTGTATTTTCCCTGAAGTTTTCAGAGTCAAGTCTTCAATCTTAGGTCCTACATTGAATGAATATTGCTACTGAAATCAATGAGATTAGAAAAAAGCATCAAGCAAACCATGGAATTAAATATCATACTGTACTGGGAAAAAGTGACTGATTGGAATATGCCATAAAATGTTTTTTCTACATATTCTTACCCATGAATTTTTTTTATACTATTACATGAATTGTAAGAAAGGACAGTTAATACATCAAGTACCTGTTACTTACATTCTCTTGATGAGGATCTGCTTTCCGTAATGTAACTTGGTCCTCTCAAGTTACAACTAAGCTTTCACTAGGCCAAGGAGTTTCTTTGAAAAAGTAATCTCATTATAGCTGTACCTTTGGATATCTGGACGGTGTTTTGTCATGATCAGTTTAGTACTGCAAATGCATACAGGACACTCATGATAAAAGAAATGGAATTAAAAGAGAGAAAGAATGATTGCTGGCAACTACAAGCTCTGCATGACCTTGAAAATGGAAGATCACAAAGGATCCGAATATATGGTGCAACATAGAAATGATTTAAAATACTCTTAAAAGAAACAGCTGTAGCAAGATGAGAAGAAAACAGATAATTGACACCAGATGTCCCTCTCAGACAGTGATGAAAGAGTAATTACAGAGGGAGAGATAGTATCCTGCAGAGAGCAGATGAGCTTTACCAGCGGCTCTACAAGAATGCATAGAGACAAACATGACAAGTTTCACCACCTCCTATGACATAAAAAGAGATGTGAAGAAAAAATCTTATCTTATGCACTCAAAAAGAAGATAGAGAAAGTCATGAAGCCTTTAAAGAGGAAAAATACCTGGGACAGATGGCATGACTAGTGATATCATAAAAGTTGGAGGGAACCCAGTAACCCAGCCAGAAAAGCTAATCAACTTGAACTACAGTGAACAAAGTGTCAAAGGACTGGAATTATACTATAATCACTCTTCTGTGTTGTAAAAATGCCAAAGGTGCTAAGAGACATACAGCCTTCTTATAGACTTCCAGACATTTCTTACGTTGTTGAGCACATTAGCTGAGCAATTGACTTTTGTAACAGCTACAATTCAACTACCCCAAAATAGATAAGAATACTTTATAAAGCGTATTTCATGTTGGTGTAATAAACTACTAAATGCACATCATTTCATGAGATAGATAATGACTCTCTGACAGACTGTCTATCTACATGCCTAAGTAATGATATAGCAATATGTGAAAAATAAATTCCCCCAAATCAAACTCTAACAAAATGACACTCAGCTCTATGTACACTCCCTAGGGAGAGGATGAGAGGGATCATGAACTATATGTGACAGATGTTAGTCAGAGTGCTTAAAGCTCTACTGGGAAGCAATTACATTACAATGATGAGGGTGGCTTGAGAATCTACACAGAGGAGAAAATTATGAGCAAAAAGTAACCTCCGAATATGCCTACACATTCCTTCTGAATAAACGTCAATATTGATAGGAAAGTTTTCAATCTATTGAAAAATTTACATCTAATAATTTTTTTTTTAGAATTTTGAAAGTGGCTTTAGACAAAGTGTTCAGAACCTGTCTGATAAGATTTGTTCAGTACCTGAACTTAAATTAAGATCCTTAATCGTTAGTCACTTAACAATATACATCTTTAATAAACTGATCTATATTTCAGAGCTGCTGAACAATACTACTCCCCTCGATTATATGTCTATATCTTGTACTACTTTTTGGATACTGAAGAAACCAGCTTTTAAATGACCTTTTACTTTATGATTTTTTTTTTTCTAATTTGATTCTCATTTGCTAATGCTGTATTAGTCCAACAAAGCAACAAACAGAATTAGTTTTGAAGAACATTCTCATGACAAAGGTGCTTTTCTATTTCCTGAGGAATGTTTTAACTAATTTTTTCTAATCAGCTAATGTAGGTTGGAACACAGAAAGGTGAAAGCATGCTAGAGTTTTTTGTTACACTATCAAAATGCTTCCTGAGGAACTCTAATTAATTACCTCTTTGTTAACACTATATTTCTAAGGTACTCTGATTATTTGCTAAGAATATTCATTGATGGGACAATGAGTGAAGAATTTAAATGAAACTTCTGGTTAACTTCCTAGCAGGTTAGAAATATAGGAACTTTCCCCTCATGGGACAGTCATTGCTAAGATTGCATTTATGATTTAATATAAAAATGTTGGATTCAGAAACAAATCTTCATTGGCTGGAGAGAACTTTATCAGTACAGATAGTATCATTATTGACAGATCAAGGCATAATTATATCTATTTAATGAGCTTTGGATCAGAGCCATGGTGAAGTACACTATTATCTCTTATTTTAAAAAGCACTGGATAAAATAATTTGGATGTCAGTCTAACGGTTATGCTTTCTTGAACACTTGTATTGATATGTGCAAAAAGGCATTTGTGCAATCAAGAAAAGCTCTATAGTATTGGTGTATTTATGGTTTCCAGTAGTGGAATTTTCAGAGGGAAAATTAAAAACCTACAAAAAATATTTGCAACAAGGGCATGAACGTTTCACACAGGGAGCTCATGCTCTTCAAATTGCTCTAGGCATGGATTTTAAATAAGCAGGTTTCCACTCTTGAATAGCGCCATTGAGTGTACTCCATCAAGACAACTGGCAGTCCAAACAAAGAACATTATCAAACATGTGTGAAATGGTAATTATGCAACTGTCATTAGTCAAATCAGCAGCTGTTATAAGAAAACTCTAAGTGACAGATGGAAACATTCTTTTTCTTTTCCTTCATTTCCATTTCCCTCCCTCTCTGCCTAGATGAGACCTTTTTTAAACTGGAAGTGCCTGGGAAAGTGGGGCATTAAAAATAAAGATGAATCACTTTCTCTTAACTTGTGTTCAGCAATGCTTTGAGAATTTGTCCAAAATAGGTAAATAATGAACAACATTGCCCTCTGATGGACTCTGTTTTGCTCTGTCAAGAGTAAATATGCATGAAATCATTCAATTTCTGGCTTTGTGGGGAGAAAGACAAAATTAATTGAAGAAGTTGAGCCAAGCTGCATTTTTTTGAACAGCTTTATCTGAATTTATGAAAGGGACTAAAGTCTTCCTGAAGTAAAAATCCCTTCTTAGATGGCTGCCTATCTAGGTTACACTGCATATCTCTTTTTAAGGATGTAACTTATTCCTTTGTAAAGTAATGATTTCAACGGGACCAGTTACATTTAAGCACACATTTAACTGTTTCGCCAGACCAGGACTTCATAATAATATTGATTTTCTGTTAGTTACCAAAATAGATGGGAGAAATCATGAGACCTGACTAAATCAGTACCAGAAAATCATAACAAATTTTAAGCAAACCTTTTCAAGATTTGTTGTACCCAGAAGGACTGAAACAGAAATATCAAAATAAATTTTGAAATGCTGTTCTTGGTATATTCTTGACCCATCAGAACTGTAAACTATCAGATTTCGAAGAATCCAAAGGAGAAGAAAGAAGGTCAAAATGGCTAAGGGTTTTTATAATATGTGGTTCCTTTTCCAAAACCAGTAATCTGCACATAGGCTCCAACAGATTTTGAAAATTTGGCTATACCAAAACTAGAAACTCAAACTGTTAATTATCAGAACTGATTCTCAGTGCTTGAACGTGAGTTCCCCTCATTACAAAAATCAGTATCAACAGTGGCTGCCAGTATAAACTAGATTTCTGGGTTTCTCCCCTTCTCCTACACAGCCATGTATGTACCCACTCATAAACTAGGGGCATAAAACTGAGAAATGTATTAATTTGCTTTTCTGATTTCACATGGTCTTAAAGCTACAGTTACAGAAAGAAGCAAATGATGCTCAGCAGAAATAGTAAGTAGGTAATTAAATAGTACTTAGATGAAAACTATATCACTGGAAATGTTTACTTTTGATTCAGAGGATATACACATGCAACACACTGAGCCAGAATAGGGTGAACCACCCAGCTTACCTCTGAAGTCAGCCTTTCCATTTCCAGCATTCATAGAATCATAGAATCACAGAATCATAAAATACCAGGTTGGAAGGAACCTCAAAGATCATCTCGTCCAACCTTTCTTGGCAAAAGCACAGTTTAGACAAGATGGCCCAGCACCCTGTCCAGACGAATCTTAAAAGTATCCAATGTTGGGGAATCCACCACTTCCCTGGGGACATTATTCCAATGGATGATTGTTCTCCTTGTGAAAAATTTTCTTCTTGTGTCCAGTCGGAATCTCCCCAGGAGTAACTTGTTCCCCTTACCCCTCATCTTTTCCATGTGTCTCCTTGCAAAAAGGGAGTCTCCGTCTTCTTTGTTGCCACCCTTTAAATACTAGAGCATGGTGATAACGTCTCCCCTAAGCCTTCTTTTCTCAAGGCTGAACAAACCCAGTTCTCTCAGCCTTTCCTCATATGGCAGGCTTCCCGAACCTTTGATCATCTTTGTGGCCCTTCTCTGGACCCTCTCCAGCCTGTCCACATCTGTTTTTGTAGAGCGGGGACCAAAACTGAACACAGTATTCCAGGTGTGGTCTGAGAATTGCTGAGTAGAGTGGGATAATGACTTCTTTATCTCTGCTGGTGATGCCCTTGTTGATGCAACCCAGCATCCTGTTGGCTTTCTTTGCCACAGCAGCACGCTGTTCGCTCGTATTGAGCTTGTTGTCCACTAGGACCCCCAGGTCCCTTTCCACAGACCTGCTCCCCAGAAAGGTAGATCCCAGCCTGTGCTACACGCCTGGATTATGTTTTCCCAGGTGCAAGACCTTACATTGTCTTTGTTGAACTTCATAAGGTTCTTGTTAGCCCACTCTTCCAGCCCACCCATGTCTTCCTGCAGGGTGGCTCTCCCTTCTGAAGTGTCCACTTCCCCACTCAGTTTGGTATCATTGGCATCATTTGGCAAACTTCATCAGGGTACACAGGGTACACTCATCATCCAGATCACTTTTGAAGATATTAAACAGTGTTGGGCCCAATTTCGATCCTGGGGGACCCCACTTGTGACAGGTTGCCGGTTTGAAAAGGAGCTATTTACCACCACCCTCTGGGTGCGGCCCGTCAGCCGGTTCCCCACCCACTGCACAGACCACTTGTCTAGACCGTAATGCATCAGTTTCTCTAGGAGGAGGCTGTGGGAAACTGTACTGAAAACCTTGGAGAAATCCAGGTAGACAATGTGCACCTCTCGCCCCACATCAACCAAGCAGGTTACTTTGTCATAGAAGGGGATCAGGTTTGTCAAGCACGATTTGCCCTTGGTGAATCCATGCTGGCTTTTCCCAATCACGTGCTTCATTTGACTTGTGATAGGAGGATTTGTTCCATAACTTTCCCAGGGACTGAAGTAAGACTGACGGGTCTATAATTCCCTGGATCCTCCTTTAAACCCTTCCTGTAAATGAGGGTGACAGCATTACTAGACCTGACTCAGTGAATGAAGTCAACAGTGTAATTCCAGCCTCACTGAAGTTCATGGCAAAATTTTGATTGATTTCAGTAGGGAAGTACTTCATCACACCACTCAGCAAGCATGGCTTGACATCTGTGTGTGAGAACAGTCAATGTTAAAGAGGTTCCGAGCAAATCTCTTTTCTAAGCTTTTTCCCCTTTTTTAAAATTCCTTTTAATATCCAACACATGTTGCAGTCCAGAAACAACACGACCAAAACTGACTCAGAAGAGATAATGAAATATGTCTCTTGTCTGTAACATACATATTTGGAAAAGTTATGAGCCACACAGAGAAGAAATGAACTGCATGAGAAAGATAAAATAGATTCTGTTCTCCATGCTTGTGAGCTGTGAAAATATTTAAAACCAGGACCATTTTCAAGGGGCTTACTATGAATTTTCATTTTGTTTTGGTCAAGTTTATTATGGATATCTTTCTTCTCAAAAGTTAGATTTTCATCATAATAATTCTTTGCATAAAAACTGATCATAAAATCTCTATAGAGGTGAGTTCTTTATTGTCTCCTGTGGGTAGACACTCACAAGTGCACAAATACAAATTTATATGTTGAATGTGGAAAAGAAAATCTAATTTTGACTGTTTCGTCTGTGTGGCATGATGGAAATAACAACTATATATTTATTTTTCACATTTACCTTCCCCACAAAAAGAACACATATGTGCATTATGGGGGCATTAGTAACAGTAACACAGATCAGAAACTCTTTTTCTTCCTCTTTCAACATTTACATATATTTGAGACTTTCATATATTGATAGATAATTGATACTTATTTTCAAACATACTCTTTCTGATCTGCTCTTAACAAGTTTTGTGGACAAGTAACATGAATTTATTCTAATTTTTAAAATATATTCTAATTTTAAAATATCCACACCATGCAATGGTTTCAGAATGCAATAACTATTTTCTAATGCTTCTTTTATGTTACTTGCTGATATCTAGAATCTGTATCTTTTTTTAGGATCAGAAATCATCTAATGGACTGAAATCAAGAGCTGACACTATTTTAGATATACAAATTTAATGCTGAATCAATTAATTTTTAAAATAATCTTAATAGGCTATTCTTTGAGACAAAAAAAGATAAGTAAATTACTCAATTTTGGGAATAAAAAAGGAATATATTCCTTTTAAAATGATAATTGCTGCCTCATATGTTTATATATAGATAAATATGCCAGTAGCAAAGTAAATATGTTTTCTAAGATGTTTCTGAATATTAGATCAAATAATGTTTCAGGAAACATAACTGATTTCTGTATTACTACAGCATGTCAATGTCTATCCTTTTCTTAATTCATGTTCACAACTAATGAAGGAGGAGTAGACCAGTTGCCCGGCTTGCCTGAATATTTTGCTGACTTGATTCATGGCTGTCGGAAGAGATGGTTTTATTGATCTTTTTTGTAATTTCAGTCTCAAAGAACTGCTCAAGACTGTGTAAGATCTCAGAGTGTCAGGATAGAAACTAGAACTGACATGACAATCTATCTTCTGCCCTCATTTACCTACACAAATTTTCAAGTAACCTGATAATAATATTAAGAAATTGTTATCATTTTGATTTGTATTATTTCTGTTAGTTTCTTAGTTAATTAGCCAGAACTTCAGCATGATTAAATTATTAGTTTATTGCCACACATTATTTTTTACATATCTAAGCATAAAACAGCAGTAAGCATCTTCATGAAGATGATGCTTCATCTTGTCAGTGAATCAGCTCAATATTTCATTTCTCCATTATAAAATTATATTCCCTTTTTTTTATATCTGCCCTTTCATGAATTTATTTTGGAGTCAAGTCAGTTATCTTATACAGCAAGAGCTCTTTATGCTAGATTTATATTTAGTTCCTTTGATAACTGAGGTGTAGAATGCCTAGTAAACCTAACACATGATGCGTGGTTTAGGTCATGGTTTTGTTGCAAAAAATACTCTTTGAATCATTTTTGACAGTTTTATAAGCCTTCTTATATCAAAGCCATCAATGAAGCACGCCTCATTAATTGAGAGAACATCTAATTGCCCTTCATGTATAAGCGTCAAAGTAAGAATTCAGATTTTTCCTTCCTGCAATGGCATGAAGGTGCTTGTCTTTCTAACAAGTGTTGCTCCAAAAGCAAATGATTCATCCTTTTTCAACAGCTTTCTGAGAGGTAACATATATCTCATTTTAAAAAATATAATTAACTTTCCCTATTAAGAAGGAAAATTGAGAAGAAATCTGACAATCATTCACCAGCTGAAAAAGAAGTGCAGTCCAGAATGAGCCTTGGGGAGGTATTTGTCCTGTCAAGTATAGTGTGCAGGCCTATAGTGTGCCTTTGGAAGGCAAGTCCAAACCTCATCCTCCTGTGGGGACAGGACAACGTGGTGGCAGACCCAAGATCTGAGAAACCCTCCTAGATCCCACAGTCAAGGCTGGGAAGACAGCAGGAGTAGGTCCACTCCTTGTAAATATCCAGGGAAAATAAGGATGTTCAAAGGATTTTAAAATTCCTTCTGTTTCTTCTGTCACAAGGCTTATCAACACATTAAAATTACCAGTTACAAAAAAGGAAGTAGTATGTCCTTAAGTTGTTTGAACCAGTCTAATTTGTGCATGATGATATTTTCTACTAGTATAAAATACAGGAGCATCAAGCAACCAAGCTTCATTGCTTCCGAGGAACCCTGGAAAATTTGTTTGTCAAAGACAAGTTTCAAGTAGGTATGTTCACAGTGTTATAATGGAACTAATGGTAGTAATTACTCCTAGAGTAATGCAAGTCATGCAGGCAGTGGGACATAGGAAGATGAAAGAAAAAAGAAAGGAAGTCCCCTTTACTTACGTTACTTTTCTGAGTGGTCCTTTTTTTCCCAAACATGTGGGTTAAATGTCAATTTGGAGCATTTTTACAGGGGATATTAAGAGTTCTTGCTTGACAAAATGGTGTGGCAAGGAAATCTCTCTGCATGGGATTGAATGACTAAATGACATGGCATGCAAGTGTAAAGGAGGAGACTGCACGACTGCTGTGCATCAGATGAATCTGGTAACAGTCACAGGAAAGAATCAATACAGAAAAACAAAAGACTACATTTGTCCCATAAGCACTATTTCAGGCCACCTTGGTTTACCCCTTTCCATTGTTTTTCTTGCTCCATCCTAGTCCAAAGACTATTAGCAAATGAATCCTGCTAGTATCTGCATTATCTGCTAGTTATCCCCACGCTTTCCTAGAGTTTCAAAACTTAACACATTTTATGTGTCAAGACCAGTCTTGAGTTTGTACCCAGGCTTCAAAATTTAGGTTCACTTTTAAAATATTTAAATGAAGAATACACTGCCCCTAAACATTTGAAAGACCATTTATAGTTAGAAAATTAAATAACAAGTTGCCTCAGTAGTGATTGTGGACAGTGTTCTTTCTTAAGAAAAAATTAAGAATAAGAAGAAATATAGCATAATATAATGCAATATAATATAGTATAAATATAATGTAAGTGGGCTTGGGAAATTGTTAAGAAGATACTATGATTTTAATCAGGCATTTTTTAAAAGGTTTGAAATATAGGGAAAATGATAGATTCTCACTGATTTTTAATAAAATATACAATAACATACTCCCAGAGGAACAGCTGGTAAGCATCTCTCACTTTCTAAATGCAAACAAAAAACTCATATTCCTGTAAGTTAAAGTGAATTGCATACAAATAGCAAACAGTGACAGTAATAATTACTGAATTTCTATATTCATAGAGAACTGGGACTTCATAAATATCAAATAGTGTCCTAAACCATACACAGTGTATGCTAGTTTTCAATAAATAAATTCAGTGATTATGTCCAGACTTATCCATTATTTACCTATACTTGTCAGTATAAATAAACAGAAAAGTTACAAACATTTATCAGAATTGAAAAAATGGTGAAAATCTGCCATTTATTTATAGTGAAGGAGTTGAATGGATTATACTGCACATTTTGCTCCTTCAGATAGGCACTCCCATTCTTTTTGCATCTTGTATTCGAGACAGAAGGTAACAGAAAGGATTTTTAACTTTAGCAAAACTGTATGCACCAAATCCCACAATTCTTTTCACATCTCAGGGTGGTATAATTGAAATGAAGCTTTATATATAAAAACATAGTGTAAAGATTAACATTTTCAGTGGAAGTAAAAAAGATTCAAGTCTGGTTCAAAACAGAAGTCCTCTTAGTATTACTGAATAAATATAAGAAAAAATATAAGAGTTATTAAATATAAAAGTAATTAAAATAAAACAGAATGCTAAAACTGTGGGAAACAAAACACAGTAGGTTAACGTGATGCAGGGCAAAAGGTTGCCATTTATGTAAGTTATCTATTGTTTCTTTTTTATTTGTAGAACTTGTTTACTGTGATTAAAGTAATATAAGGCTTGAAGGCCTTTCCTAACCTATTAAAAAAATGAGACAGGAGGCTATGACCATTAATAGCTATTTTATAACTAATGGGAATATATTTTACACTGAATTTTGACTGGATGGAAGATCTGTCTTCCTCTGTGTTTTCCAAAAACATCCCAGCAAACTCAAGCAAATAGGTATCCATGTGATGTGCTGAGGAGGCACCCAAAGCCTGCCTTGCAATGTGCTGTTTTGCTAGGCTTGGAAATATTGACCTTCTCATTTGGAGACTTGGCTCAAGTGGAAGATGTTGACAAAAGATATTACAGTTTTGAATGGTCAAAATGGAGAGGGATGACACTGAGTGCTGAGAATTTTGAGACAATTACCTCTGAAAGGAAGGGAGATTCTGTCTGGGCTCACTCTGAGAGGGGAAGTCTCTTAGAAACAGGTATAACTGGGGTTTGTCCTTTTCACAGTAATTGAGGCTAGCTTCTTATCTAGACAAGCCTGGAGAAAGTGTCAGTCTACAGCTGGTAAGCAAATTATTTCTTTTTTTTTTTTCTTTTTTTCTTTTTTTTTTGCTATCAATACATATTCCTTTAAGGAATTAGTCCATTTTGTTCATACTTCAAGAAGGTGATCGCCTGGCAGAAAATAAACCTACAGCCTCACCAGGGAAGTGTGAAAAGGATTTATGGTGTCCAGGTCATACATTCTCGGTCAAAAGATATGAACATGAAGGCAGCTTGTGGCTCTTGTAAAACACCAAGTGAAACTTGGGAAGGAAATGCAAACTGAAGGCTAGTGGAGTCAAAGGATTATTATTAAAATTATTATTAAATTTCAGTTATTAATAATAATTATTATTAATTATTATTAATATTAAATATTATTAAAACAGTTATGTTTAGTACTGGAATGTTTTTTTAAAGATTTGAGTAGTGTAAATATTTTTTTATCTGTGAAGAATATGGTTGTAGTGTCTTACTACCCGAAAGAAGGACTTACAGATGTAATAAAACATCATAAACCAAGAAAATTTTCTGTTAAGCACTATGAAACATACAGTAGAAAATCAAAAGCAGTAGCTCTTCACAGAATGTTTTGCTTGACCTCTGGTATCTTTGCCTCTATTATCGAGTACTTATCAAATCTATGCAAAGAGGAATTTTGTAGAAAGTATTCCTTTCCTCTATAGATGGCTGCAAATCTATTCAATTTTAATGGCAGAGAGATGAGCAATTTTGCACCAAGAGTGAATGCTGGCTTTACATCATCAGGAGATTTTGTTTCAGGTTAAAAAACAACATGCAAGTGAGGAACACTTTTTCATTAAATGCCCCTGTCTTTTACCAAGATGATTCAAACTAGAAAAATGAAGATTGTTGGTGAGAATAGAGGACTAGTATCATTCTGAACACTGATCTTTCTATCACCTTCTCTTTCTGATACTCATTTCCAAGTTTCCAGCTATTATGCAATGTCCAATTTCCACTGTCATCCTGGCTTACCCCAAAATTTTAACTTGTTAAGTACATAGAATGGAGGTCTAGAGCTATATTAGATTTGATGGAAGAAACAGATGCTTCTGAGTGACTATAGTTTTAGCTCCATCATGAGAAACATGAAAAACAGAGATGTTCTCTTAATTCAATGGCTAAATTTGTATATTTTTATTCTGAGGACATATTTCATGAAATATACACACATCAAACACCTACTGGGTTTGAACTGACTGATGAAAAGTCAGGGTAGGTCTTTGAATCAACAAGAGAAATTCAGGTTTGATCCTTTAGGTGTTTCACAAACACTTGGCACATCAAATTCATAATAAATAAACACAACAGAATTAAGTGGGAAAGTGCTATCCTACATTTAATTAGAAATCTTTTCTGTACAGAGTTAGCTTAGTGAAAAATATGAGACAAAAGTATTGATCAGCTAGCAGGTAAATGCTCTGACCCTGTAATGAATACATTGCAACTTTAAGCCTGGTCTCTTAAAGACTTCAGGAATATCTACAGGTCAACTTTCAATGACTAATTCAAAGTGAAGGTGGTCAATTATGTATGTATATATTGAAATGTATTCAGATGAAAAATACATCTGAGAGACATGGAAAAATACATCTGAGAGGATCTGGACATGTAACAGAAGTGCAAGAAACTACTCTGAGGAATACTATATTCCTTGTAAATTATTCACTCAAACATTGTCAATATGAAATAGTGTTGCAGCAGCCATTGTGCCAATAGCCCACAAGTCACTGAAGAAATATTGTACTTAAGAAAGGTAATGGCAACTGAACATAGATTATACTTGATTTTGGTTTTGACTGTTTACAGTTACTGAAAAAAGTAGGTATTGACCAAAGCTAGCTAGATCAAGTAAATTTTAGCAAAAGAAACACATTTTGCATTGTATTTACCTGAAAAAATGTTTAATATTTTGTCTGTAATTGTTAAATGGTATCTTGTTATTAAACTGAAAGTCAGAATACCAAAAATGATGTAGAACGCTGGAAAAGGATTTAGCAAAAGAATTAAATTTTTACTTATTCTTCTCCAGGAAATTATAGGTGATATGAATTTGCTAGAGAAACTCGCATAAGCTTTCTTGTAGAGATTAAACTTTCCTTTAGTTTCCACCACACTAAGTGTAACTACATTTTATGATAATAATAGTATGTCTAATGCCAGAGCAGATCAGATTGGGATTTTTTATTACTCATATGACATCCTATACTTTCCAGAAGAGTTACTTTTCGTAACCAATATGTCATCCACTCTCCCTAATTTGTTTGGAGGAAGTATCTTTCTACCATTATAATGTAATTCCCCACATGACTGAGAATCTCCATTTTGAAGTAAACCAGATGGAGCTTGTTCTGCTGCCCATGAGTCTCTGTCTCCCCATCTATATTAACATTCAAAGCTTATGTGATGCTCATAATATGATTTGAATATCTGCATTAATCCTTCTAGCTTTCTAATGACACAAGAAAGCAGTATCACTCCTAGTTTCAGTGCTGAAAACGAAAGCTTTCCATCTCATAAAACCCCACAGCAAGCGAGGATCAGAAATCAGTAAAATATTGTTTCCCATATACTTCCACTCCTTCAGATGCAACAGCATTCAGGCCTATAAATGCCGCAGAGCTGATAGAAACAATTAGGAGCTCTCAAAGCAGTCATTCTTTCTTTGATCTGGTGTAGCTCTTGAAATCTGCTTTTTTTGGATAAATCAAATTTATATGAAAACACACAAATCTGTCTTGGACATGTAGGCATGTTCTCCAAAGCTTTAAAGTCTCACAACAGACAGATTGTACAGCTCCCTAATTAGACAATCTGATGGAGAAAAATTCACCTTGGTGCAGAGCTCAGCCTGAGGTTTGGCTGGGTCCAGGAGCTCTGCATAAAAAGATTTAATGGATCAGCAACCAGTGATGTGAACACGGGCTAATTTCTGGTCATGGTGGAACTAAGGGAATTTGAGGTGTGCATTACTTTGCAGTGTCAAGGTATTGATTTGCAGATAATGTCAAGAGAGGATATTAAAATATAGTCGTTTATTTTGCTTTACTTTAGTTCTCTGCTTTACAAGAGAATGGCTAAATTATATTGGATGAAAATAGATATTAGATTGCTAACCTATCAAGTGTTTTGTTTTTTTGTGTGGCATTCCTGCTGTCCTCTTTTTCTTATGTGTGCTTAGAAAATAAAATATTTCCAATTCTCAAAAAACTATTTCATTTTCAACTTCCTGATTTGCTGGAATTTTCTCTTCATTTTTACTATTTAACAAGCAACACAGTTTTTAAAAGATCTCTTCTAATAATATATATTTAATCTGTGAAGAAAATGGCCTTGATCAACAGTGACAGGTTGGATATTCACTATCCAAGCTGAGTTCTGACACGATTGTACTCAAACCTAAGAGGGTTTTCTCAGTCTTCCTTTGTATCTGTAAGTATATCTTATATATACGGTCTATATATACGGTCTTCCTTGTATCTGTAAGTATACCTAGTTGACTCAAATTTACTACAAAGTTGTTTTATTTTATCCATAGTAGTTGTAAGAAAGGGCTGAAGATTATTTAAGACTGAGCATGCTATAAAAAGTGTAAATAGAAAGCACAGAATGGTTTAATCACATAAATATGAAATTAGAGTTTGTGTGTGGCATTGGTATAGGGATTGTGTGTTCAAAGGCACATCTGCTTCTCCCTTCCTTGCTGGACAATTTAACTAAATATATCCTCTCTCCCTACAAATCTACAGTTATAAAGACATTGAAAGGATGACATTATTAAGGATGACATGTTTAATTCCATTGTCATCCAAATACCAGAAAGATGCTTCTGCAACATCAAGATACGTTTAGGCATTCTTCTAAATCCGCACATATCTGCTGTGCTCTGTTAAACTCACCTCCTTTTGATGACAAGTGCTGCTTGTTAGAGCATGCATCAAGTATGTTTTCATGGGAGTCTCACAGTGTGAGCACCGTATGTAGTTCTGAATGAGAATCGCTAAAGGGCTTCAGACTTTCTGAAGGATCTTGCATAAACTTAAGACGGTAGATCTACAGTTTCAATGCACAAAGGATATTCAGTCTAAAGCCAGGGCATTCAATGCTGAAAAAAATTTTCCTGTGTAATTGGATGACACTTCCCAGTCTCTGAGTTGACCCCATTTCAATTAAAACTTCCAGCTTTCTGCAATGCATTCTCTGTTATGAATAAAATTAATATTAGTCTTACTCTACACAGAAGGAACTCCCATAGCATTAATCTCTGAAAAGTCCACTTCCAAGGCCAGTATTTATAAAACAAAACAGGAAAGTAAAAAGAGGAAAAATCACTTATTTTTCTGATGTAGAAGGAATGGAAGCAACAGCAAGGAAAGGACAAGAGTGAAATTAAAATCTCTGCAGAAAGGTAAGGGGCCATAAGTGATCTTCAGTCTCCTACACAGGCAAGTCCTTCCTAGCAACCCTCTGCAGGTGAACTGAGTCAAAAGAGAACAGCAGACGTTGTGATACAGGATACTGACCATTACAGCTCAGCTTGATCAAATACAAAGTTAGTCTATACTTAGAAGAGGGATGGTGCAGACTGTTTCATCAGAGTATGTGGAAAAGTAAGGCTGATCCTGAGAGTATCCTGTGAGCAAAGTGTATGATCTTAATCTAGTATACAGTGGCATGAGATTTCAATTTCATTTCCTGTCTAAATCAGTGCTACCAAGTTTTCTAAGAATGCAGCAAATTATCTGATTAAGAAGAGGTCCATAAATTATATTGGTTTTGTGTTGAGTTTGCTTCTACTGAGAGAAAATTGTCAAGATATTTTTACTAATACCTACAGGGAAAGAACTTAGAAGTCATCAACGTACTGGAAAACTTCAGGGCAGAATTGAAAATATTTCAGCAATGATGTCATGTGTCAATAGTATTAATGTACCATAAAGTGGGCAATCATTACTTACAATACATTTTGAAAAAATGTGATTCTTTCAGCCTCGGGTTGTGAGGTGAACATAATACTAAATACGTCAGACTTTCCCAGTTGAGAATACATTGATTTATTTACAACAGGTGTGAGATGAGCATATACTCATTACCTCTATCTTATGGATGGAAAAAAACCCCTCACAGTCAGAAAAGTTAGACATGTATTTGCAAGAAGATGAAGACATCCAGAAGACTTGATCACAGAATCACAGGATGATGGACAAAATTCCTGTGATTGCCATAGTTTTTAGTTTTGACATCAGAAATTAAAAACTACTGCATACATCCAGATACTACAAGCTATTTGTGATGTGCTTCGTATACAGAACAAACCCTCTATACAAAGAAAAAATAAAAAAAACCCCACAACTCACAGATAACTTTACGTCATTGGTTACATTGCATCAACTTGTTTATAGGTCATAGTGCACCTTCCTTCCATTAGTTCACTAATTGTTTGTGTGGGTTTTTTAAGTTTTTAAATCTTGCATATGAAATCACACCTCTCTAACTTGTATGCAAACACAGTTCCTCTCCTGACACTTTGTAATTCCCTTCTCTTTCCTCCTATAGATTTTTCTCTATGAAAAAAGTGAACATCTATTTTCTATTTATACTCTGGAATTTACACAGACATGATGTCACAGCCCTCTATTTGGATTTAGTCATCCAAAAAGAAGTACAAAGAAAGTAAGACACCATGTGTTGTCAGGACTAGTTAAAAAAAAGAACAAAAGAGAGACAAGAAAATGGTTAGTAAACCAAAGAGTACAGATGTTATGTCATGAAAATATCTGCATCAATTGCTTAACTACCCTGTATAGATACACACCATTGTTGTTGGCCGATGCAAAAAAACTCTCAGAAGAGAGTTCAATATTGCAAGAGCAACAAGAAAAAAAATGCCCATTAATATGCTCTCCAGACTCTAAATTGAACATAGAAGTTCAAATACATTTTCTTCTCAGAAACAGGGGAAGAGAAAGAATGGTTGAAAATGTTCTAGATATTTTCTGTCAGTGATGGCCTATACCCTTTTTGCTAACCTCTCTTGCCCCAGTACTTAATTCTGTTCTACCTCAATTTGCAACATATAAACTTGCAGAACATAAATATATCAAGGTCGTGATCTCTGGAGGGCTCTCTCTTGACTAGATGACTGTGATGCTTTAGGAATACTAACGATTTCCTCCCTCAACCCCATTTTTTCTTTCACTCAAATCTTCCTTTACCTCTTCATCAACTGTTGATGTTGAGAGTTCATAAAACTGCAGGATTATCACTGCAGACATTGGAAACTATGACCTAGACAACTGTCTTAAAAGCATATAATAAAGGAATTAAATTTGCGTTCCTTTTAGTTGACCTCTGGTGTTTAGATTTTCAGGATAGACCTGGGTTACTTCTTTATTTACAGAAAGTGGTACTTCAGAAAATGGCTTTGTACAGTATTTATGAATTCCATTATAATGTTCAGCTCTTTTTTGTGTAAATCCTTCAGATGATGTTGTTATTAGAATGGATGAGTTGAACTGTCTCACTGAAATATTTGTGTGAAAATCCCATTAAAAAATGCCCAATCATCTTCAATGCAGCCAGAGCTTCCGTAGCTGTCCTAGTGTCATTGAGCTGCAACATCACATCCCCAAAGACAGTGAGAGAAGCTCCTGCGCACTCTCACATGTATTCACCCACGCAGCACTAGGGTGAGTCTGAAACGGGTGTGGAACGCAATTCCCGGATCCTACTCCATAGGTGACCTGAGTGCCATTCTTTATATTTCTTGCAAGTGACCCATATACTGCACTGGAAAAATCCTGTCGATGACTCTCTATATATGACCCGACAGAGAATATGAAGCTCATTAAAATGAGAGCACCATTATGGATGCATGTAGGAGAACTAGAAAACACAAATAATAGACACATTAACCTCACTGTGTTTTAGTTATCTTATTTTCCTCTTCACACAGTACACTGCTCTTCATTTTTTTTCTTTACCCTTTTAGAGCACACTTGGAAAGCAAGAATGAGACATTCTTCTAGTGATTAACTGGTAGCCAGACAAAATTACCGATAAAAGTTTTTGAAAATATCTTCTGATTTCACACATGTCTGTTTTCTTGAGATCCAATTTAATATTCCTCAAAAGACCATGTTTTCAGAATCTTGAGCACTTCTTCTCATAAAGAGGCCTTAATATGGCTATTGGATCCCCTCAAGTTGCTTTTATTTGTGCATGAGAAAACGAAGGTGTCTAAAATCAAAGAGAGAGAAAAAACTAAGCTGCGACTCTCAGAGTTGCAGTGTGATTGCTGCTTCTGACTGCCCGAGTAAAGAAGGACGCAGTGGCAGTCACTTTTCTAATACAGCTTTTTTCTTCCTGTGCATTTCTTTCAGATGTGTTGGCTATCGCAGATGTAGAATCTGTTTGCGCTCACAATTCTGTTGCTTTCATTTCAGGGGAATTCATGATCTGGTGTTGAGTGATTTTCACAGCTACGTATCTGCTGACAATATCCCTCCCCGGTTTGCTGTGGAGGAATGTACATCAGGCTAGATATAATCTGCAGTATACTAAACTGAAGTCAGACTTCAGTAAATATTACTGTACACTGTGCAGTAATTTAAATTGTGGATGATTCATACAATCATATTTTCTTGTAAATAAAAGGTATATTTCTTATAATTGCATCTGTCAGTACTTTACAGTTCTGCACCAATAAACAGATATTCTGAAACAAGAGGAGTACAGTTTGCAATTTATAAGCAACCATGCCTTTCAGAAAAAAAGCTAAGAGGTAAGGGACCAGATTATGAATCTTTTGATAATGGGGCAAAGTACTTATTTCTGGAAGCGAATAGGTCTTCTCAAATAAGTAAGTAAACACAAGGGTAGAAGCTACGTTGTTTAAGTAATGTCAGTCTGCCCCTGCAATTTTAAAGGTTTTTATACAGCTAATGAAGACTAGCTAGTCATGATTTGACAAAAGTCTTTTGCTCTGCAGCTGACACTAACTTGCCAAAAGGCGCTTGATTAATTACAGGATTGTAAGATAATGCATTGTGAGCCCGTACCAGGCAAATTACTCTTCACGGAGCACTGACAGTGTGTCTCTCTTCCACCTATGTAATTTATGCAAAGTGTAACAGTCACTAGAAACACACAGCCCCTGAAAATTAAAGCTGCAAAATAACAAACACAAAGCAAACTAGACTGCAAGCTTAAAACGATTTCTCAGGGGCTGTAATTATAATAACACATCAATCCTCTAGGCTAGACCACAGCCTCTAGAAGGAACAATATGCCATGGAAAATCCGGTGCAAAACATCATTATCTGTCACCTAGACTAAAACATACTTTATCCTATCTGATTGCCATTGTTTCCCTTCTCATATATTTGATAAAGACACAGAAATGCATACCTTGCAGCAGTCTTTCTATGTTATGGTCTCTGATATGTCTGCACTGGTTTCCAAAACTCTTCTACTGTTAAGCTTCCACTTTTTCAATAATACGTAATGGTAACTGCTGTACTTTCATAGGTAAGAACATAAGAAGTTTCCGTAATTCAGCAGTAAAAAAAAAAAGCAGGAAAGATACTCTTACGACATCTTGCCGTCATCTATTTTTCTAGCAAGCCAGAATGACATGCCCAATGCAAAAGGGAAGAGGGAAGCCCAATGTATTCAAAGCTGCTAAAATAATGTTTAAAACCTCCAGAAACAAAAAAAGGATCAGAAATCCCTTATTCCACTATTAGTAGGAAAAATACTTTTTTCTTAGATGGCCTAAGCAGGAGTAGGCCCTTGGGGTGAAGCTGGAGTAGTAATGTTTGTTGGTAACGAATTACTTCCTTTCATGAAGTACATCTGGATACCAAGAACCTTACTCGTCATAGGTAGTAATTTGTTCAGGGTGAGGTGTCTGGAATATGGTAATTGAGCAGGAACAAATTTTGTCTAAGATCATGAAACAGCCATATCATCACCGGACATCTAGAGACTTTTCACCACTGAACTCCTTTATGGTGAAAAGATCCAAAGCCTTCTATAAAAGAAGGGAGGGGAAGAGCAGACAACTAGAAAAAAATACTAGATATGCTTTACCAATGAAAGATTGTTTTCTGAGATGAGAATACCCAGAAAAAGTATAAAGGACCTGGAAAAGGAAAACATAACGAAGACCTCCAAACAAGCAAAGAGACAGAGAGAAATGAGATTTGACTCTAAGCTTATCCAGTGTATCAGTGAGTTTATTGAAATTAATTTATCTCCGATCTTAGGCAATGGCAAAATTCTTTAACATGAAAGTTACACTGCATTTAAAATCTTTATGAACCCACCTCAATTGACAAGCTACTCAGACTATTTTGTGCTCCAGTGACAACAGACATTGTTCTAACTACGAGTACCTTCCTTCCTAGGAAGTGCAATTGTCCATAGTGCTACTTGGAAGGAGAATCTAATGGAAACATTTGAATGGATTAATAACTTCACTTAGTATTAAAACCAAGCAAGGTGTCAATGAGGGCAAATATGAGAGAAAGGTTAAATAAAACTTGGGCGTAGTTGTTGCACAGAGATGAATTTCACAAGCAACTCAATCCTTGCAGAGAAACAAGTAAACTCCTTTCTAGAGATTACCACGTGGTAGTGGAGTTATGCTCCTGTGTTCATTATGTTCAGGTTATAGTCTCCAGTTAATATATCATTGGTGATAAAGTGTCATGTAACATTATCAGTTGTAGATCACATTAACAAAACTATGCTTTTGCTAATGTAGACTGTTCCCAGAAATCAAGATAAATTATCCCAGAAAAAGCACAAGGATTATGTGTTACATGTGTATATTTCTCATGCTTTTCTTAAATGACATAACAGTTTTGGCAAATTTTGTCATTAAAACCTTGCCTCAGATATTTTTAACCTTGTGGAGGACTTCAATTAATGGGGCTGAAATTTCCTGGGAATTGCATATGAATTCATATGAATTATCATAATTCATAATAAAAATTGATAAATAAAAGAAATAACCCAATATTTAAAGCTATGCATGATTTCCTGGAACTGTCATGGTCTGGCAGCTGAAATTTGTCACAGGCATAAACCTCACTGAATAATAATCCCCAGTCTTGTTTCAGGAAGAAAATGTTTTTGTCAAGGTCTGGGAATGTGAGAACCGTGGTCTATTCGTACTGTGATAATAGCTTTTGACTGTGCTTTAAGTGAAAATGACTGGCTTAGAAGCAATGTTAGCCTAAGATTACAATTGGAAAGACAGCTAGTGAGAAATTTTCAGACCACTGAATGTAAAAAGAATTTCTTTTTAGATGTTAGATGTGTATGTGGAACAAGTGCAGGTGTCGTTTTTTGCAGAATGACATGGCAAAGTTTACCTTCAGACTAGTTTTATCAAGTTGCATATATAATTGCTGATGTGGCCATGTACTGGTTTCACCCACAAGAAGAAATTATTTACTGTTTATTCTTTTTAAGCTGGAGGAGTTCAGGTCTCTGATAATAAGATATATCTGTGACTGTGTGACCAGGTCATGCAAGAGCGTGATACTCAAGATGTTGCTAAAAAGTATTACCAAACTTCAGCTCATATACCCCTTTCCCCATGTTTCTCTCATTTCCATCAGTTCAGGGACTGATGGAACTGCATTTTGAAAGTAAGATGACAACGTTTGGAGGAACAGGATGTCTGGTAGGAGATTCGGCTACTATCTTCTTAGACAGGATATCTTAGCTGCCTCTAGAAGCTGTGGAAATAGATATCCACTTGTATAGCTGCGTATGCTTTCTCAGAAGGGACTTGTATCTGCAAGTTGCACAAAAGGCACCTTTGATGGCATTTACACCAGAAGGAAACTCATATTGTTTTAAATAGAGAAAGATAGCCACAGAGACTTTTAGCATGACTTCAATAAAGCAAGATTTCATGAAGAGAAAGAAAGGCGTCACAGAAATGACAAGTTATTTACAAAGATGCTGTGAATCTCATGGAACAACTGTTCAGTTCACATGCTTTAAATACAGTCAACATCAGAACTTGATTTCTTGATTTATGAATAGCACATAATTAACAAACAATCAGTGAACAATACTTTCAAGATCAATATGTGCAATAGAACAGATAAACCATACCGCAGGACACTTACAAAATGTTAGTAAACAACTTTCTAAATACCCACCTAGGACTAATCCCCACACGCTCTAATCCCACAGACACACTCAGAGTTGTGCATTATCTCCGCTCACACACAGCCCCATAGCAGGTGTGGATCACAGGCCCCATCCCTTCTCTGGAGAGGGCAGGTTGCCCCATTTACTCAGCTTCCAAGGCCAACGTGGGCTCTCCAGCCTGGTGTGTGCCCCTGCTGCTCCCCAGATCCCACCAATGCAGGTGCTGGTGAGAAAGTCCCCGTGTCCGCAGGCACCGTGGGGTGGAGGTCCCGCATGCTGCCCCACACTGCCACCAGCTGATGATCATCTTAATATATCTTCATCATTGATAACTTCTGCAGAGTATTATCAGCTTCAGGGCAAACACCCCCATCGATGAGAGCTTTGGGTGCTGCAGCCAGGCAGAGGGGCTGCCCTCCCCTTCCTGACACACCAACTGCTGCTGCCCAGTCCCTGCCGCCCCATGCAGGTGGCATGGGCAATGCCTGCCTCGCGCGAGGCTCCCTGGCTGCTTGCACAGCCATGGGGGGATCGTGGGCATTAAAGAAAGATGGTGGGAAAGGGCAGGGAGCATTTGGAGGGAGAGGGAAACTGCTCATTCCCAAAGCAGAGGAAAAACAATAGCAGGAAAAGCATGAGGCAGGACTGTCCAATTTTTCATTCACCAAGCAGGCTTCTCACTTGCCACAGGTTTTCATTACAAACTGCATCCTTGCCATAAGACATCCCTTGATAATACCGTGACTCCTTTTGAGTAATTATAATATTAAATGTGAGTAAAGTTGGTAGGAGCTCGGCCTCTGACAACCTGTCTTTTGGGACAGGTAAACACTTGCCATGTGCGTTTGGTAAGAGATACATGCTGTCAGAATGTCAGCAGCAAATAAATAAAGAAATAATAATTATAAACTCATCATCAGTACTACATGACTACCCTAACTTACAGCCACATTAATTAAAATTACCCTGTAAGTTATGAAACTTTAAAATCTGTCTCTTGTGCACAGACAGTTTACAAAGGGAACATACTCTGATTTTGCAGTTTCATCCTAGATACTACAGGCAGATGGAGGCAATAGTTGGAAAGAATTTTCACAGCCTCGTTTTACAATTACTTTGAAATTTTAGATAACAAAAGAAAGATATAGAAACTGCCCACATTTGTTACAAGGCTGGGTTAATTCTGTCTCTATGATGTACCTTATCATACAGTTTTACAAAAGTATCTTTCTGTCCAGAAATGTCCGTCCCCCCCCCAAAAAAAAAAAAAAGTCAGGCTGACAATCTCTGTCTTTCTTAATACAGGACTTTTAATTTTTTTTTTTTATTAGCTGTTTTTATTTAAATGAACCAGTACGTATGAATGTCTCTTCTGTTCTTGGGAGTGCTCTGCCTTTAACTGAAAAAAGATTCATACATACAGAATAGAGAAATGATGATGAAATAGAATTAAAAAAAAAAAAGTCAAATAGCCTGTGCACAGTGTCAAAGCAGCAGGGTATTTGCTGTATCCATC
The DNA here is from genome assembly GCF_964195595.1 of Calonectris borealis. Lineage (NCBI taxonomy): Eukaryota > Metazoa > Chordata > Aves > Procellariiformes > Procellariidae > Calonectris > Calonectris borealis. The sequence continues at coordinate 76,954,054 of NC_134313.1, read as the reverse complement.
TACTGGCTAATATGTTACAAATACAGATATCTTCTAGATAATGGAACAAGGTATATATTCCATATAACAAATATATTATGCTACACATAGCAAATGTATTATGAATCCTGATGGCAATGGCCATCCTTATACTTTGCTCTTCCCTGTTGTTTCTTCTTGTTCTTCCATGTGCAGACTTTGTCCTTTGTTTTTCAACTTCTGCAGGTTCTTTAGGGCATAAAAGCCGTTCTCCTCCCTCCCCAGGCCAGATGCTCCTGGCTCCCCAGGCCTCCTCCTGGCCTCCTCACCTCCGCTCCACCTCAAGGTAATGAACAGTTATGCACCATCCTTCTGCAAACTCTGTTTTCTTCAGGAAAGAAATGTTGTTTTGGGGCTCTGAAAGGGACCCAGATCTCCATGATAAGAGTTGGGAACTGGGGACATACTGCAGTTGCACATGCAGTGAAATTTGGATGTCGTCTGGTTGTTCCAGACTTTGGAATGAAAAGCACAAAGAATTTCTAAATTCTTTTCAAAAAGCATTGCTTTATTTTCTTGCTGTTCTGAGAGTCCAGTGGAAAGTCCATTTAACCACTGAAAAGGAATAAACAAGGGATGTTTACCTAGGGACCTCAGAATAAGTACAGAATATTTAAAAGGCTGCAGGTGTGCTTCAATATCCATCATTAAACTGATTTAAAAAAAAATCAAAATACTTTTCAGTTATATATATAGTACGATTTTGAGTAATACTGGCCACTTAAAGTTCATGTCTGTGTGGGGGAAAACCTACTAATATTTCATCTCACCTTTTGATGCTGATCTCATACACACATACATATATATACACAAACACATGCCATTAGTGTCCTGGATAATTCTGTATGAGAAATAAAATATAATTGGGCACTATAACTAAAATGTTTTCTCTTAACTATTTTTAATAAAAATTTAAAAAGTCAAGCAAACTGAAATAGCCCAAGAAGCTCCCACGTCAGCATAAGGATGCACTATCAATTCATGCCATGTTAACTACATCCAGTGACAGCAAAAGAGCTGAAATATACTTCACATTTATTACATTTTTTTTTATGTTTTCAAGAGTTTATTTCTGGCTTACCATTAATCATTCTAGTAAGGTAATAAAGGAACATTTCAAGTTTTTATTTCTTAAATATTTGTTGAATCTTGTTGAAAAGCAAACTTTATAAATAAATAAATATAGGCACAAGAATTCATTATGAATTGCACAATGACAATTTTGCCTGGTGTATTATGATACTAACTCTGTTTTCCATGCTGCTTCTTTGAAATATGGTCAATAGATTCTGTAATTAAAGGCTTTCAAAGAAGAGTTCAAGTATTTTATCTGTTGCTTCTGACTTTGAATAAGAAAAAAAAAAAGAGATAAGAGGATCTGTCTGGGTTATTTTCTCATGCTACTGTAAATTTGTTTTATAGAAACTACAGTATAGTCTTGTTTGAGTAGTGCAGCTTACTTTTATATAAGTAAACAGAATTCTATTATGTCAGTTTTTATATTTCATCTGGGATAACTTTTCTTCCATCTAACAAATTCCATTTGAATTTTTTTGTTTCCTCAAGGGACCAGAGACTGTTTAAACAGGCTTTCCTCTTTTTTACACTTTGCTTTTAGTTCTGTTGCCTTAAATCTACACAAAAAAAATGTGTCTTATTCATTGGTATCCTTGTAGTCTTTGATCTTTCATTCATTTATCTAGATAATTTTTTTATTCTGTTTGTATATGTCATAAATTCTTGTCACTTGTTCTTCTTCATGTAGCAAGTATACTTACAATTTCATAGTCAAATGCCCAGTCCATTTGTAGACATACAATAGCATCTCACATGACATACAATAATCATAAGAATATATTCACACATAGATCTCAAAGTCTTTTGTGTTTGTTACAAGACCTTCTGCTCCCTTCTGGCTAATACCGTAGAACTGCACACAAAATAATTCAGCCAATTCCGTAATTCCTTGGATGAGTGTATATTCCATATATACACTTACCTGGATTTTTGAGTTTTACATGCTGTGCAGTTGAGGCTAAAAATAGCTATAACATTTCCAGCCCATTGAAGCTGACGTGTTTTCAGCTGGGGAAGACATAGGTAGACCCTTGTTTTATAGTAATAAATACAAGGAGACTCGTATTTGGCCAGTCTTGAGATGGATCTTCCCCAGCTTTTGCCCATGAAACAAGCAAACCTAAAGACCATCAAAAGGCTCCCAATCTCTAAAGGTCTGTTTGATTAAATTACAAACTAATAAGGGAACAAACCATTGTTTCACCAGAGAAAACTTTGTTTCTTCTAGGCAAAAGAGAGCAAAGAAATGACTTAAAAATCCTGCTCCCTGCTTACTATGCACATGCAAGGATATGAATCATTTCTTCTGCCTGCTCTCCAGCACAGTCATTCTTGACCTCTTCCTGGCTTAAATGGCCCCTTCTGGGTGCCAGCAGAGTTTAATCCTCAGCATGACTTCTAAGGCTTGTTTGCAGATCTCCTTGAATTAGGAAAGCCTCACATTCTTTCCAGAAGTTTTCTAGCAGTTGTGTGATGTTTGCAAAGCATCTTTCTGTCAGCCCGAAGTTCCTCCAGTGGTACACGCTCAGTACAACTTCCCAGGGAAAGGCATTTTCTTCCCTCCAGCTTCTGCCCGACACAAAGCATGCCAGCTGTGATGGCTGCAGGTGATATGAAGCTGAACTGGAAAAGGGTGTGTTGGAGTGCCTTTACTGGTCTGCAGACGCTCCTCGGCACTGGTCCTGTGGGACCATCAGAAGGAACCCCGCATCTGTGTGTGGTGTGGGATCCTCCATGCTGACTGCTTTACTCTACATATTTTCACTGCTTTCTAATGTAGACATAGCCACACAGCAATATACAGTATTACTTAATAAATGGTAAATAAGCAAGCTAAAAGAGTTATGCCATCATCATACTGAACAATTTCTCCTAATACTACTGTGCTTTCACCCACAGTCTCTCTCTGGTCTGTCTGTTTATTTTTCCTTCTAGTTCATTTTCTTTCAGCTTCAAGAAACATTTGCAGTTATTTTGTCTTTTGTACATATTAAGAATAATAAATTGCACTTTAAATCTATATAGATTTATATATAAGCCAAGGTAAGCCAAAATGTGTCTCTGACTTAGCACTGTTAGATGTGTATTTTTTCCTCTGGCTTTGAAAAAGGGTCCAGTCCTGGAGGTGCTGTGAAATTATCAGATCCTTGAGCTGTGGATGTGATTTGTAGAGGATCTTTCTCCAGAGGCTTTCTCTCCTCTCTCTCAGACTACAGCATCTTTTAAAATGGCATCATATGGTAGATCAGCTGTGTCAATCAAAGTCCACCTTTCACTTCAAGGATGGTGACTGTTTCCTCTAAACTGCTTATAAATAACTTTGTTTATGAGTTAAGAGTCCCAGGATGCTTCTATATCATTATAATTTGCAGAACATATTTTCTAATCCAATATTAGGAAAGAAATACAGTGTTAGACATGTCTTAGTCACACATCCCTTGAAAGGGTAATTTCAAATGAATCCATAAGGTTAGCAGGTGTCTTCTCACTTATGTATCCACATATTGCTAGGCAAGGTTTATTCTAGAGACTGACAAAGAGGTTGTCACTCAACAGATATGATTTGGGATTATCGTCTCTTCAGAATTACCTTATCCATTTGTATTTCTCTCTCCACATTCTTATTTACAGCATGGATTGCAAGTAATATGATTGAAGTCCTTCCATGCCCTGTAAAACTAAAAGATTAAAAACTATTGAAAAAAGACATTTTCTTGCTAATATCAGGACTTCAATCTTCAGAAAGCCTGAAAATATGCTGAACACACAATTTACAAGAAATAATTGACTTTCTGAATTTTGTACAGCTCTGGAGATAAATGCAAAACTAGAACATGTTAAATAATATACATTATACACTGAGTACTTCACAAAACATTTTTTACTGCAGAGAACGTTCAAATCAAATTGCAGTCATTACTACTGTGTGTGCAATTAAGACTTCTTTATATTACATATGTTATAAAAAATGTGTACTGCATTTTATTGCAATATTCCCAGTTCACAATCTTGATTGGCTAATGTAAGATAAATATGATCCAGAAGGAGATGCAAAGCTACCTACTCTTTGGGATGGGTCAGATTGCCAAGTTTACAATTCAACACAAAAGGTGAAATTATCATAGAAGCAGTATTTGTGCATGCTGGTTGCTATTCTTGAGTAGATCAACGGCAGTTGAAAGTTCATGGGAAGAAAAAGAGGATACTGACAATTTAAAAAATTTTTTCAGGTTGGAAATGAAAATAAAATCTTTTTTTTGCAATTCAGTTCTCCTGAATTGCCTGTATGTAATACTTATTACAATTCCTACACAAGTGGGTGAGCTGAAACGAAGATCCCTTTTTCAGGGTCACACAGAAATCTTTAGCACTGCTGGGAAGAGGAATCCTGGATTTCTCTTGTTTCTAACTGGAAGTAATAAAGAAATGTGCTAAGTGAAAATGCACATATGTCTATTAAAGAATAAATTAAGTATTGGATTACCAAAACTACTAAGGACGTCACGGGTAAATTAGCTAAACACAATATAACAAAATCTGCAAGCAAAGCTTGACCGCAGAGCCCCACAAAGTGTCCATTCCTTCTGTAGACGTGCAAAGTTGCGACCTCTTACACATCATGTCATTAGAAGAATTAACGTGGTTAATCCACAACCAAGCTGATCTCCATGTGGGTAATGAAGGTCTAACAGTGTTTCAGACTTCTTATAAATTATTTTTTGCCGGAGTACTGCACAACTACATTGTTAAGTGTCATCTGAAGAGGTAAATGAAAATGTATGTTTGAAAAATTCGTCTTTCACTGAGCTGAGTCACCATCTTAAACCAGTTGTTCCCCATGAATCGCATGGAAATATAACGTGCCTACAGAACATGTTTTGTTGTTTTACCAGTCTTACCCATTTCCTTATTATGCACTAAGTTAGTGTTAGGAACACTGTTTAAGAACATTGTGCTACAACCAGAGCTTGCTCTTAGATGTATCAGTGCCCAGTGTGCATCACCTGACTGGCAAAACCCTTGATCCTTAATTGAAGGCTTTTCCCTTCAATGGTGCAGCTGGATTTCCTGTACTGGGAAAAATCATCTGTCTATAAGTCAAATCAAAAAAAGTCATCATTTGGGAGGGGGAAGGAGGCTATAAATAGTAAAAATGGCATGGAGAGAAGAGGGACAATGTTTAATCTATTGAATGGAGGTGCCTTGTCTGCTTTGAAATTTCAGCAGCAATTCTCAATCTCAACCAGGTTTGTGCTACAACTACAAACTACAAAAAGCGGGATATTTTACTGAATCCCTTAGGGAAAAAAAAAAGATTATGGAATTATTGGATATTCTTTGTGCTTTCTATAGCCTTTCATGTTATATCTGGATTACAGAGCTCAGTATATGCATTACTCTCTTGGGGTAAACACCTGGCACATAGTGCCAATTTCGTGCACCCCAGTCTCCATGGGAGGAAAACAACACACTCCTGTTGTGGGTATGAGCCACAATGTGCTGCTTTAATACCTGCCCATGTTGGATAAACAGGAGACCAGACAAATGATGACATGAAGCCTCCTCTCTGCTACCAAAGTTGTTCCCATTGCCCAGACTGCGTAAATGTGACTATGTCAATGTCAGACTCTCCAGCACATTCATGGCATGCAAGCCCAGAGTTACAAACTTAGGCTAAAGCATTCACCTTTAGACAAGGAGACGTGCACTTCTTTCCCTTCTCCAGTGAACATTTCTGTAATTAGTATAAAGGGGAACACTTGCAATTGTAATGCTAAAACTATTGTATCATCTTTGCAAACAAAGAGGAGGTCTAGCTAATGGCATATCAGGCTGTGCTGATAATGTCTGTTCTTTTATTAAGGTAAGGAAGTCACTTGCTACATGTTTTAAATGGAGATTTTCTTTAAAATCTCCAGAGCAGAATGCACAGCTGCAGTGCAAGCAAGAATGGCTGCACTGAAATGAATGAGGTTTGTGACTAACTTGATAAGATCATTGAATCATAGCATGGTTTGGATTGGAAGGGACCTTTAAAGGTCATCTAGTCCAACCCCCCTGCAATGAGCAGGGACATCTTCAACAAGATCAGGTTGCTCAGAGCCCCGTCCAACCTGACCTTGAATGTTTCCAGAGATTGGGCATCTACCACCTCTCTGGGCAACCTGTGCCAGTGTTTCACCACCCCCATTGTAAAAAATTTCTTCCTTATATCTGGTCTGAATCTACCCTCTTTTACTTTACCTTGTCCTATTGCAACAGGCCCTACTAAAAAGTCTGTCCCCACCTTTCTTATAAACCCCCTTTAAGTGCTGAAATGCTGCAGTAAGGTCTCCCCAGAGCCTTCTTTTATCAAGGCTGAACAAGCCCAACTCTCTCAGCCTTTCCTCACTGGAGAGGTGTTCCACCCCCCTGATCATTTTTGTGGCCCTCCTCTGGACCCGCTCCAACAGATCCATGTCTTTCCTGTACTGAGGACTCCAGAGCTGGACCCAGTACTCCAGATGGGGTCTCACCAGAGCAGAGTAGAGGGGCAGAATCCCCTCCCTCGACCTGCTGGCCACGCTTCTTTTGGTGCAGCCCAGGATATGGTTGGCCTTCTGGGCTGCGAGCACACATTGTCGGCTCATGTCCAGCTTTTCATCAACCAGTAGCTCCAAGTCCTTCTTGGCAAGGCTGCTCTCAATCCCTTCATCCCCCAGCCTGTATTGATACTGAGGGTTGCCCTGACCCAGGTGCAGGACCCTGCACTTGGCCTTGTTGAACCTCATGAGATTCACACGGGCCCACTTCTTCAGCTTGTCCAGGTCCCTCTGGATGGCATCCCATCCCTCAGGCATGTCAACCACACCACTCAGCTTGGTTTCATCTGCAAACTTGCTGAGGGTGCACTCGATCCCACTGTCTATGTCATTGATGAAGATATTAAACAGTACTGGTCCCAGTACAGACGCCTGCAGGACACCACTCGTTACTGATCTCCATCCGGACATTGAGCCATTGACCACTAGTCTCTGGATATGACCATCCAGCCAATTCCTTATCCACCGAACAGTCCACCCATCAAATCCATATCTCTCCAATCAAGAGAGAAGGATGTTGTGGGGGACCATATCAAAGGCCTTACAGAAGTCCAGATAGATGACGTCCATAGCTCTTCCCTTGTCCACTGATGTAGCTACTTCAAGTAAACTTCAAGTAATTTAGTGTTTCATCCTCTTTCTTTGACCTGGTTCATTGCAGTTTGGAATACTACCTCGACCATCCTTATGCTCATGTGCAAACTTCTCATCTTAATCTCTGCCTTTCCATTTAAGGGGGTTGGCACATATACTGCAATGACCACAGAAGTCCTTAGCCAGTGTGATGGGGTAACAGGTGGAAGGAAGATCTGACCAAAACCAACAAGAAAATGAATATAAAACACTTTTCAAAATTAATTTAGTTTCAAATCTATTCCTGAGTTGCAAAAGTGCAAATACTTGCCTAGCTTTATTAACTTTGAGTATTTCTGAACTCATCTTGTACAAAAAGCATGAAACTGCATCTTAAAGTTTTATGACATCTGAGTTATTGAAGGCTTAAAAAATGTGCTTTATAATGAACGCACGACCACAGTCCAGACTTCAGGAACATGCATACTGCTGCTGTAAGATCTATCAAATTACTGAAAATTGTGGTGGTCTGATTTTCTTGGAATTGTGAAATAGAAGTAATCTGTAAATTTATTTCCAACAGTAACCATGCTCTTGATGCTTCATCTCTTCATTATACATGAGATCTGAGGCTGGAAAATACTAGGAAAATATATTTATTAGTCTTTTAATTATATTTTGTGAAGATGTTTGGTATCAAGAGAATTGCAAAGCCTGTTTCCACTGTGAACGTCCCTAAGTGTATCAAGGCTTTTAGAATTTCTACTGTAATATATGTCAATGAAATCATAAAGAGAAAAAGAATTGTCATGCAGTTTTGCTTTCATCATTACTTCCTTGTTTGTCTTTCTAGTTCTTTTCCCTCTGTCTGTGTAAAAATATGCTAAAGTACTGATGCTTGACAAAAAAAAAAAATTATCTGGAACAATCAACCTGGAAATCTATAAACATTATTGATTATAGAAGATATCCTTAATAACTGTTTTATGTCCCCAGTGCTTGGAAGCCAATATGTGTGTTCTCACGTACAATAAAGTTTTTCATTATGCTAACTTATGCCTCCGTTTCATCATTTGGACATGTTTTCCTTCTTTTTCTATGTTTTGCCTATGGTATGTTGTTTTCTAAGTTCCCCTTTTCATGTTTTTAACTTTTTTTGAACATGAGATGGGGAGCCACAATAATTCCTTCGAGTTTATGCAAATGGGAAAGGTGTGCTGATAAAATACTGCTAACGCTAACCTACCAGAAGTTATACAGGCTATTCTTGTGATGATACCAATGAGTTAAAAGAAAATCAGATACATGTTATTACATAGCAAAGGATCTTTAAGAATACTGAAGGATTTTAGAACAAAAATTCTTTTAAAAACTTCATTCTCAAAAATTATTTGAAATAATCAGTGTGTTAATGCATGAAAAGCAGATTGTACAAAATTAGGCCAACACACAGTTGCAGTGTTAATAATAGCATGCCTGGCCAACACTGCTGTGACTTAGGTAGCTATACCCTGCTCTACGGCCCTCAGCCCTCCTACAGTCTTCTAGACCAGGCAATGCAGGATATGATAAGGAAAAGCTGAATAAAGATCCTACTCAGCGACGGAAATAACTAAAACAGGGATACCAGCACTTTCGGGAAACTTCATCAACTTTAACTGTACTTTTTTGCCTTGGGCTGGCTTCTGTTCTCTCCAGACCAGTTTTTTCTTCTCTGCTCCCTTCATACTCTCTTCCTTACCATTGTAATAATCCCTTTCCTGTCCTCTTAATCTCCTTCCCTACAATATCTCTCTCTATTACTCCCACTCCTTTCCTTCCTTCTCAGTGACACTCTCTAATTCAACTCTTCTCCCCTCACCAAAAGTTTGGGAAGTGCTCCCAAAAAGGTAGCATCTCTTCCCTAACATTGTCCTCCTCCTGTCTACTTTGATAGCAAGCTGTGTGAGATATCGGTTGTCCATTATGTTAGTGTTGACTACCACAGGGGAGGTCATAATAAACTTGATTAACACCTCTGCGGCAACAATAAATTGGCTCTCTCCTACTAAGAATCATATGAGGGACATACAGGCTAAACAGGTGGCTGAGGAGATATACTCGAAAATGTAATGAGGAGAGGCTATCCTGGAAGGAAAAAAACCCACCCCCCAAAAAAAAAACCCCAAACCCCAAATAAAACTCCAAAAGCATTACAGAACTGAGATTGTTATAATTTCCTTTTTGTTATATTATATTTGATGAGCTTTTATGGTTGGATTACTCATTATAGAAGAAGATTCAGAAACATAAATAAATCCTGAGAGAAAAATCAACTTGGCCTCAAGTTACTTTTGAACTGTTTCTGCTTTGACTAAGTACATGTTCTGGCATTAAACCAGCTGTGTTTACATGGACCTTCTTGAAATCACTCCACTCTTTTCATCTCTGGGGCAAGGAAATTCTTTTTTTGTTGTATTTTAAGAGTATTTATATAAACTATGAAAAAAGTTATGTTTTCACTTTTTTGGGGATATATATTTTTTTTTTCTATTGAGTTAAATTCATTTAAAAAAACTTGCACGCAATCAGGGCATTAATTTTTAATGAATCCAGTTTTAAATTCTGTGTAGAAGAAAACAATTTTAGAAGACTGTAAGGTTTGGTCTTAATTACAGTGCTTTGTATAGAATGGTAAAAAATATAGATTTTTACTTCAATAGATTCATTTTTAAAAAACAGAAATGTTTTTAAATATTTTGCGAAGAATACCATGGAAACAGAAGAGTCACGATATTTATAATGGAAGCATTATGGATAGCATTGTGGTCCCTGTTAAGACCATGAAGGGGTTTGCATGCAGAAAACATCACGTTAATTCAGGTTACTTCAAGGCATTATTAGTAGGAATCTGGAAAATAGAGATATTTACGTTATTAGACATTCATGAAGATTTTGGTCATCGGATTTTGGCTTTTATTTGCAGCATAAGGAGCAATTCTCCCCCTTTCTCCCTCCCTGCCCCCAATTCCTTCATTTCTTCTTCTAAATTTTCTCAGTGAAACGCCTATTTTCACAACCTGCAATGCACATGGCTGGGCCACAAAACAGGCCACAAAAAGAGCTATGAAGTGGTTATCGGCAGTGAGGCAACAGCAAGTAACCAGCTGTATTCCAGGCTTTGGTGACATAAATTGTTGATTAAAAGTGTTTGGACATCTCCAATCAAAAAGTAAAAATTTCACATTCTTTTCCACTTTGGTTTGTCCTTATGTTCTAGTTATTTTTCTCTAATATATGCCAGAGAAACACTTTTTCCTTTTCTCTGAGATTTTTTGCCATCTCATTGATTTCTGCCTTTGACATTAAAGCTACTATACTAGACAACAGTGCTGCATTATAGAGCCAGATTCTGTAGGGAGAACACTTCGTGTGGTCAAGAACCTATTCTCAGTGCAAAATTGGAAGAATCAGGTTTATATTTAAAGTTGTAATCTTTTCCAAACTCCAGTAAGTTATCTTAGACAAATAAACCATATGGTATCGAGTAAAACTCATTTCATGTTTCTTTACTGAACAATGCAAAAGGAACAGTAAGTTTTATTCTAACTTCTGAGACCCCACTGGTAACAGAGCTATTATGCCAAGCTATCTGGAAGCCATTTACAGTCCTCACAGGGGGTCTATCTGCAACCTTAATTTCAGATCTGAGGCTCGCTGTATCAGTTTACTGCCTCTTAAATGATCTTCTGATAAACTCACAACAAAGAAACTTTTGCACAAAGAATATGTTGTAACATATTTTTGGGAATGATTGCTCTTGCTAAGGTTTGTGTTCTAGGGAGCTAAGGGGAAAATTACTGTTATTACATTACATTAGTTACAGATTGTGCAGGTAAAATTTGACTGAAAAATTAACTAGTATTTTGATGTCTTTTAACACAGTTGTAGTTGTTTTTCTTACACAATCTGTCTGAGGACAGAACTTTTGAGTTTTAACAACAGAAACAAGTGAATTCATATAAAAATCTTAGCACTGCTGAAAAATGTCTCTTTGTTAGATCTTTTTTCCAAAAAAAATATTCCTTCCCCCTTTTAAACTAACTTTGCTACAAAGAAAAAACATTGCACATTGTTTGTTTGGTTCTCTCTTAACAGTAATGACGTGATGAATATTATGGTGTTGTTATTGGTATTATGTTGGTACTTAATGGCCAATTCAAACAGGTTTGTTTCAATTCAGAATAGCTCATCGTTCTTCTTTAAAGAGCTTACAAAGTAAAAAAGCTGAAGTAAAATGGGAGAAAATAGTATAGCCAGCTAGGATGTGTCTGTTTGCCAACAGGTTCACAATGTTTTTAATGGTACAGAATGCATCCATCAAAGTATTTAGCAGATACAAGGGGACATAAAAACAGAAAAAAACAACTCAGACATACACATGGTTGTAGTTAAAGCTGTAATGGGAAAGAGTAATCAATTAGTCTTGGTTTCTTTTGTAACAAAACAGTAAACAATAGTTTTATCCTGAACCAATTATTTGAGACAAGTGATTTATACATAGACACGACAAGAAACACATTTCTGGTATGTTTACATCAACACCTGGAGTTTCTTTCCCTTTTTCTTTCTCTTTATTTCACTTGTCTCATAAGTCTCTATGGATCCCTAGGTGAATATATTTAGAAGGATTCTAGACTTTCTGCTTTTAGATGGTGGAGTTAAATTAAGGTTCAAGTACAAACCTACATATATATATGTTATATATATAAAAATTACTTTTTCCTTTCAAAATGCTGATTGAAACATTATCTGAATAAAGAAGTAAACAAGACTTAGTTTCTGTGTGTATCTCCAAGCGTAGTCATGTATTATGGCTGAATACTTCAGGGAGCTGTTATAACTTTGCTAAAGATTACATTTGTTAGTTGGGATATAGTAACACCATTATTTAATTTAGTGCTCTAGTAAAGTGTTTGGCCGTGCCTGCAGGCAGAGGATTTCATAGCAGTCTCGTGGCAAGAAGTCCTTCTGGGCTGCCATAGGTCTACATGTAAATATAGGGACGTGCCTGTGCCTCCCTGTCTTGCGCATATACCTTATGCCACTCGTGCCTGGCTCTCCCCAGCCATACAACAGTACTGCCGGTCGCCTGTCCGACACAGAGGTCACATTCACACCGCTCAAGTCCAGGCTTCAAATTTAGGAGCTGCTTTTGCTAATCTACCCGATTTTCTCCACTGACTACATCATGCACCTACACAACTTTTAGGCACCAAAATTGGCAATGTGAATATTTCCCTTACTCAGCTCTCTGCCAACAAGGCTACTTTCCTCGGCATTTCCAGGAACATGGATCTCAAGCACAACAAAGAGCATTTGGTTTCTCCCTCTTGCTCACGTCTTTAGTGGTAGGGGATTTTTCTTCTGAATTTTTGAGCAAAACCCGAAACTTCCAATAACAGAACAAAGGGGAAGCTGGAGCCAGATGGTAGGAAGTTAACAAAATTATTCTACTTCTACAAAATACTGTTTATGGGATACATAGAGACCTCCTTCTAATTTTTCTGCCATTCTTACAATGATGAACTTAAAACTCCAGCCAGACACCAGCAGATAGTGGAAAGCATAAATAAAAAAATAATATTTTAAAATTAGTTACCAGATTGAAAGGTACAATTTTTATTCTAATTCTTGTTCTTCTCAAAAAAATAAATTAAAAAATATTATTAAACTGGTTATTTCCTTTTTTCTATGTGTAGTTACTCCACTGAGAGATCTTTTTCAAATGTGCTAGTTCTTTATGAAAACACACTTTTACCCAACAAGCATAGTTACGTGCCACAGTTACATGCCACAAAATATAATAAGCAGGGTTTAGGAATTTTTCTTTTTTATTTTGTTCTTTTCGAGGAATTGGTTCCTTGGGTTTTTTTCTCCTTTTGCAATATGTAATGATGAAAGTAATTTTAGTTAAAATAACTCATGTATGTTTTCCTCTCTTGAGTTCAGGTATTAAAAAACCAGAGAATAGTTGTGATTTATGCATAGAGACAGCGCAAGAACTGATATACTGTCTAGTCTATGGAAACATTAAAATATTTTTTCTCATTTTAAGTCAATACAATTAATGCAAGACTTAAATTGCCGTGATAAATCAGAAGATGACACAAGACTAAAACATGTTCTCTTCAAGAATGATACTTCAGAACAACTTTCCCTAAAGCACACTTAATGTTAAAAATGACCATTTCTCAATTAAGCTGACAGCAGATTATAAAGGTTCATTATGCATAGCAGGGATTTTTTTAAAATCCTGCATAAGTGGAAAAGAAACCTTTGAAGAATAATTTACACATTAAAACAAAGGACTTAAGGAGATTGCCTGGTGTTAATTAGAAAAAGAACAGTCAATTATAAGACCAAAAATAGTTTTAGGAGAAGAAACTATAAATCAGTTTTTTCAGTGGAGTTAGAATAGTCCAGAACCCCCAAACTTTAAGTATCCTCTGTAGTGATGCTTACCAAGGACCTGTGGACTCGAAGCTGAAGCAAAAATTATTTGTTTGGGTACAGCTTTTCTTAATTTATACAATAAATAATAAACTTAAGAAAAAGTTATAGAGCTCTGTTAGGGAAAAAAGAAAACTCTAGACGTTATAGTGTATCAAACCTCCATATTTCTCTCCATATTTCCCATATGTACTACTATAATTTTTAGTCATCATCATAGATAATGATTTACAAGTTTTCACTGGAAATATTAAAAAACCCTCATTTTGTTTACTTGCTAATTTTAATGAAAATACAAGAATTTGTACCAATTAAAAACATTTGCAATTGGCATGCAAGAATTTTGGGAATATAACTCCTCATACAAAGTACCCAAGATTTTTGTTTTATTATATATAAATTGTTCAACATACCAGAGTGACATATGGGTTGTCCATAATTTTCCCAACTTTTTGTTCCTATTTCATGTGCTTCTGAGCAATACGCATGACAGCAGCATTGTCTTGCCTCTTGTGCTTGTTGATGTAGACTGTTTATCTCTTGTAATGTCCTGAAAGGTTTTTGGGCAAGGCTGGTGGAAGTTTTTTTGTTTGTTTGTTTGTTTGTTTTCGTACTCCAAGTTTTAATGTTATGGTGGTGCTATGAACATGAAGCTCTTGCGATGCCATGCCACCTGCCACAGCTTGTTGTGCTCAATGTGCTTTCTGTAAGGCGAAACTTTGGCTGATAGATTGATCCATTACAAAACCAGATACTCTTAAACTATATGTGTTCGGAGTTTGTTCATACATTTTCTATTTGTCCCATGCCAATATGGAGTTGTAAAAAAACAGGCTTTACAATTTATAATTTAGATTTTGACATTTGGGAAAGTTGTTGAGTTTTCATTTTTCTTCCTTTCCCCGTCCCAGGACTACAATTTGGTAAGTCTATATTTCCCAGTGGATAAATAAATAGATAGTTATCATCCATCATTGTTACAGTGCAGTACCACTGCTAGCCAGAAGTGTTGTGAAGTGGCAAATATTTATCTAAACTGCAAGGAAAGTATCAATCTTAGCCTAATATTTGCCAGAATTCAGACAATTACATTCCCAGGTATTTTTTAAAATATATTTTCAGACAGGGATCTTTAAAAAAAAAAAAAAACTTCTTTATTGACTTGTTTCTGTGAATTATAGATTAGACAGCCATCAACAAAGAGTGTTTGGTTAATCACTATTATTTGACTGAGAAGGATTAAATGATTTATGTTATTTCCTAAAACCAATAAAGTTAAGTTTAATCAGATTAGCGTAATTCTTCTCACCAAACACTATTATCTTTCTACTAGTGGCATGTATTGTTTTCAGAATTGCAGGCTACTGCAATACAACCTTTCATTTAGCTTTTAAAATGAAACTCATATCTGTGATTACATAATTCCATTTTGGCATTATACAATAAAATAGTATTTGAAGCGGTGTAAACTCTAAAAGATAAACCTATATATGAGGTCTTTTGAAGAGATCAAGAAATAACCTAATACCTATATATATTTTGTGAGGCTTTTTTCATATCTCTGATACCTGGTGGGGAGGAGGTCACAACCTGAATGGATTGCTATTTTGCATCAAGGCTATAGAGATGTTTAAGCATATTTCCCACACAAATTTAGTTTCTCCAGAATACGTATGGGTGAGAAGCAAGACCTTGAATGCTCCAGATAAGAGTATGCCCTTCACTGGCACATTTGCTGAGTCTGTCTTTGCCCCCAGAAGCTTTATGACCTGGGGAAGTGGTTCAGCGCTAAATTTGCTTAAAAACCGCTGCAGTTTAGAAGAGCATATAGAGATGCAGCAAGCACTTTCAGAACCCAGGGTGACTTCTCAGCCTCCCCTTGCTTTGCAGCTGCCTTTGAAGCCTCAGAGGGCAGATCCGGTGAGTGAGGGGTGGCATAGGAGCCCCCAGCTGTGCAGTCATGGATTTACTCATCCAGGGATCATATCTGAAGCTTTGGATGGGGAAAGGTAAGCCTGGGAGAGGCAGAGGTTACTTCTACTGAATGCTTAATTTCCACTATGTTGGTAGCAGCAGAGACCAGAGAGCTGCTTTGCCTCCAGAGTGGCCCTGAAGTCAACAGCTTGCATTGCCCCTCTTATATCCATGTCTGTCCTGTAACATTTTACTACTATCTATATCTATTCCTGCCTTGGGAGAGTCGCAGGCATTAATGGACCTTCAAGTAATTACATCTGTCTGTCTCATATCCTGAGTGAGTGAATATAGTATATTCACTCAGTCATTGTAGGGAAAAAAAATCAAAAAAAACCCCAGACAGATTGTCTTCATATTTTAAATAATGACTTTAAAAAAAAAAAAAAAAAAATCTCTGCTAGAGCCCTTCTGTGAGGATTAGAAATAGGACTCCTCAGAAGGTTTTGCCTGTTTTATTCTCAGTCAGGGCAGGTTCACGTACTTGAGAACAGCAAGATTCAAAGTACTCAGCAGTCCTCAGCGCTGAATACTTGCTTGATCCCCTGCCCAACATGCTGGATCTGTGGATCCCTTTTGGAGGTGGTTAATCTCCCCAGACACAGTGTACCCAGACATGTTGCACAAAGCTCTGGGCTCCTGGGGCAGGGGGCAGCAATGCAATAGTTAAGGATTGTGGCACTTTATGGTTAAGGCTTTCAACACGGAAAAATAACTTGTCCATCTAGCACTCCTACTAGATTGAATCCCAAGCTACAGGCTCTTGGCCATGATGAGTTCCAGTGGGTTAAAAATTACACGCTGACATTATTCACTTTCAGATTCTTTGTGAGCTTATTGATCAAAGGTACATGGCGAGGTTCAGCTGTTGCTTTCCATCGCTTTGATACAAGGCAGCCAATGGCAACAAGCAAACAACGAGCTTGTTCTTGAAGTACAAGTAAGGGTAGGCTTTTTTTCAGGCGTATTTTTTTCAGAGGGTATTTCATTAAAACACTCATTAGGGAGACAGATGATCAAAGCTGATTCTGCCTTGACCTTGAAAGTTTGTTTTCCTTCTGTTCCCAGGCAGTTCAGAAAATACAGTGGAACCTTATTATCCTGGACCTCACCAACATGAGTCTCAGGTAGCTGAAACCTCATCTAACCAGCTGCTGTTTCTACTGCTCCTGCTGCTGTTTGCTGATTGCAGTAATTGTCATGATTAGTATATACACTTTAAAGTATTTTTTTTTTTAATATTCTGTTAAAATGGTCATTTTTGGTAAAAAAAGTTAAGTAATCACATGCTATATTTGAGGAATATACACCTGTATGAAGAGTTACCTCACCAGGGCTATGTAAACTATGACAGAGTACAACAGACCTGCAATAAGGGACAAACATTGTGAGTAGTTGTGGGGTGCCCACCTTGCCCACATGGCTTTGATACCAGCAGATGGTGTGACAGGAAGAGCCCCTCCATGTGACTGGAGCACCAAAACTGTCTGGCACGTGGGGATGCGTGCCTCAAAACTGACAACGTTGAAGAGGAAGACAGCCATCAGCAGGATTAAACAGTGACAAGGGAATTACCAAGGTGGAGGGCCCTGGACCCACAGCTGCTGTGGATGTGGGTATGTATGTGTGGGGTGCGCATGGCTCTGAGTGTTCCTATGGAATTAGAGCTTTTGGGGATTAACTACAGCAGATGTTCAGAAATTTCAGATGTTCAGAAATGTTCAGTATCTATAAGATACTGATCTTGAAAGTATTGTGCACTGATTGCTTGTAATTATGTTTTCATTTCATAATTATGTATTCAGGAAACTGCTTTTACAATATCACAGGATTCTCTGGAGGTCACCTGGTGGAACACCTTGCTCAAGTAGGGCCACCTAGAGCAGGCTGCCCAGGACTGTGTCCAGATGGCTTTTGAATATCTCCAACATGCGAGACTATTTGCTCATCCAGGCCATACTTCATCAGCTTCTCTGTGAGGATCTTATCAGAGACAGTGTCAAAGGCCTTACTGAAGTCCAAGTAAACAGTATCCACTGCTCGCCCTTCAACTACCGGGCCAGTCATTTTTTTCATAGAAGGTTATCAAGGTTACCTGAGATTCAACAAGGCTAAGTGCAGGGTCCTGCACTTGGGTCACAACAACCCCATACAACATTACAGGCTTGGGGAAGAGTGGCTGGAAAGCTGCCTGGTAGAAAAGGACCTGGGGGTGTTGGTCGAATATGAGCCAGCAGTCCTCAGTCACCTCTCCCCATAGCCTTCAAAGATTATTGAGCGTGGCCTCACAATGACATTAGCCAGCTCCTTCAGAACTTGTGGGTGCATCCCACCAGGGCCCATGAACTTGTAAGTATGTCTAGTAGCCTTAAGTCCAGTTTGCCAGTTTGATTTAAACCATATGAACTTAGCAGTTTTTCCCTGTAGCACATGATTTCTTGTGCATTTATAACTATAACTTGCATCACAATTATTTACTTATTTTTCTGACCACTGTTTTAAGTCAGTGTTCAACATAGAATGGAAGATACCATTGTTCTCTCCCAGAAAACCATGAAAAATTCTCTTTATTTGTTAAAGAGATTGACATTTAAAAGAAAAGTACATAGGGATGTCTTTTAAAAATGTAATTCAGTGTTAAATTATAGGCACTCCTAGGCTTCTGTCTTAGTTAATCTGTTAAGGTATTTCAATGTGAACTTGTTTGTTCCAGAAAGAGCATGGTGTACCATGTTAATTAAATAAAGTAATAAAATTATTTAAGTTCAGGCCCTGGACTAAAGAGGAAAAAAAAAGAAAAACCAGCCCATACCACAATATGATTTTACGTTATAGCTTTCCAACACAATTTTGGAAATGCACATAATTTTGAATGTAACATTCAGTAAATTGAATCAGTAAGTACTAAGCAGCATGACTGTTCTCTAAATGATTTGAATTTTGTTGCCATTAATGTCAAGAAATAATGATTTCTTTTGCATTTTGCCTATGGTTGTTGACAAGATGTGTCCAGTTAATATCCTATAAATCGGGTGAAGCTGACTGATAGTGAGCAGTGTTCATCTATATGAATACAGTCGCAGTTAGTCACGGTTAATAATTAGGGAAGTGTTAAATATTAATATTTTGTCCTTTTGAAATGTATCTTTAAATTAGGTTTGTGTTTGCCTTTTTGTGTGTATGCAATGTTCTATTTCTCCACATTTGCTGTTCACATCCCTTGCATGCTAAGCAGACAGCACTCACATTCAGTTATTTTCCTACTAACCGTGTTTCTTTATATGCAGAAACACTAGGTGAAATCTCAACCATGGAAACAATTAGAAATAGAGGCTGCAACTTTGTTAATTTGTAAGAATAAATCACCCAGAAATCCCCAGTAGAGTTGCACTAGTATTGATTTTTCAGTATAAGAGTGAAGAGTTTTAAGGTCCCCAACAGGTCCTTCCTAAATCATTAATATCATCTGCCAGAATTGCAACATTGGAACATAAATCTCCTAGATAAGCCCTGTGCATGTCAAGAACAAGACAGAAAAAGGCCACCCAGCATATTGCAATAATGTCTTCTGAGGAAAGTTTCTTCCAAAACTTAGCACGGTGATCCATTGAACTCCTTGTCATGATCCACTAAGCCTCAATTAAAGAGGAGCTGAAAGACAGACCCAGGAATGAATGTCCCCTCCTAAGAAGTTGCCTACATTTATCCTGCATCTTACAGGAATGGGAATAAGTCACAGAAATCAACACTTATTTCCTGATCTCACCCTTAGTCTATGGTATGGGTGTCGTGGTTTAACCTGGCAGCAGCCAAATACCACGCAGCCGCTCACTCACTCCCCCCACCCCCAGCGGGACGGGGAGAGAATCGGAAGGGTAAGAGTGAGAAAAACTCGTGGGTTGAGATAAAGACAGTTTAATAGGGAAAGCAAAAGCCGCACACGCAAGCAAAGCAAAACAAGGAATTCATTCACCACTTCCCATTGGCAGGCAGGTGTTCAGCCATCTCCAGGAAAGCAGGGCTCCATCACGTGTAACGGTTACTTGGGAAGACAAACGCCATCACCCCGAACACCCCCCCCTCCTTCTTCTTCACCCAGCCTTATATGCTGAGCATGACGTCATATGGTATGGAATAGCCTATTGGCCAGCTGGGCCAGCCGCCCTGGCCACACTCCCTCCCAGCCCCCTGCACATCTGGCAGGGCATGGGAAGATGAAAAGTCCTTGACTAGCGTAAACAATACCTAGCAACAACCAAAACATCAGCGTGTCATCAACATTATTCTCACACTACATCCAAAACACAGCACTATACCAGTTAATAGGAAGAAAATCAACTCCATCCCAGTCAAAACCAGGACAATGGGTGCATCTGTGTGTGCTGAGAAAGCTTGGGTCTCACTCATAAAGAACATTCATCATTAGGCAGAGAAAGACAGCAGAAGCCACAGACGGTGCAAGCTAAACCTTTTCTTTTCTGTCTTCATTTCCTCTTTGTAACATATATTTCCAAGGTCTCTGCATTCAGCAAAGTCCCTCTTAAGCTGGCTAATCAAGCATTTCTCTTGGGACGTTTTTCTGCTATTTTTAGAAGATGTGAGAAGAAAATTCTTGTTCTTATGATATCTGTGTCTTAAGAATGAAGAAAATAGTCCCAAGGGAGAGCTCCCTTTAAGTTTGGATTCTTTTCTTAAGGATAGATTCCTTTCTTAAGGAGAACAGTATTACAAAACATTCCATATTCATTTTGTGATGAACTCTGAGCTCTTACAACCACTACATTAGGGTGCTGAGGACTCCCTGATACTTTAGTGTTCTTCCATATGTTCAATTCTTGATGTCTTTGCTGATTTGCTTCATAAAAGAAATAAAAGAAGACCAGATTCCTTCTCTCTATTGACTTTCCTGTCCATTCTGGCAGAGGAAGCATTTCAGCAAGAGACCAATAAGCTTCTCGAGGTTGCAAAAACTACTCACTGGAGCTGTAATGTAAGCTATAGAAGTAATATAAGTTTGTAATGGTAAACCACAAACTGAAAATGCACAATATGTTATGTGACTCTAAAGAAACTTTGTCAAATTTATGAGCTACTAAATACCTTTCTGAGTAACACCCAGAAATCTTGGAAGCCTCTTCTTTTGCGAAAAGCAAGAGAATGTGCAGAAGAAATACAATTTGCTCAGAAATGCAATACACATTTTCCCTTTCATATTAGGATACTGAGAAAGTTTTCACTTCCAATTCAGTTTTCTGAGAAAGAAAAAATATGTGTCCCCACTCTACAGGACAGGTATATGAAAACCCATCTATTTTTATATATAGGATAGCTTACAAATATGAAGGTCATTCTTTTGCTTTGATTACCTACTTGGTTACTTCCAGTCATTGGGGAAATAAGCTAAATATGCTCATCTCATGCTTTTGGTTTACATTTTTTAATAAAAACTATATATTGTGTTTTCTAGGCATTTATTTTCTTTTCATACAGATTAGTTTTTGTGTTGCACATCTGACTTTTGAATAATCATGTGGATAGAGTATAAAAGTAAAACAACAACAACAAAACACAAACCAAAACCTCTTCATGTAAGTGGTACTCCAAAGAGGAACTGTAAGCTTGGAAATCAGAAAAAGTTCTTCCTCCTATTTAATTCAGAGAGATTGACACTTTATTCCACAAAGAATACCATTTTGTTATAACACATTGGATCTGATGAATTATCAGTACTCACACACAAAAAACTGACACAGTAAAGCAGAGCTAAGGTGACATCTAGGCATCAGCATTTCATACAGCTGAGTACTAAAAAAAGCTGAATCTTAATACTGCATTCATCATTTTGCTACATGTAGCATTTAAGAAATTTGGAACTGATTTTGTATGTTTGTTTGTTCTTTTTGAAGCATAATTAAACAAAGACGACTGCAGAGGTTATTCTGTGACATATGATTCATTATGTTGCACTTGGCTGTGGAATCCCTGGAAGTAATTACAAGATATTTCAGACTATGAGTTTGTGCTCATAAAGTCTCTGACATCGTTTAGGGATTCATCAGACTTTCTTAAAGAATGAGACTCTATTCCTTTGGAAAACAAGAAAATCAAGAGCTATGCCCATGACAGAAGGAAAATCCTTTACTCCCATAAGTCTTGCTAAGTCGTTTCAAATGTATCTGTTTATCTTTGAAGCTGAACATAGGTATACTGAAATTTTCTTTCCTCTGTATTGCAGGGGACAAAATATCTCCCAAAGCTATGGATCCACTTACAGACTGTTTTAAAAGCTACAGGTTCCCATTCCATGTGGTAGTCCTGACATTTTTGCCAAGTGCACAGACATTGTGCATTCTTCCCGCTTCACATCTGTTTTGCAGTCTGTTTGGCTCTTCCAGTTCTCTCGCTTCTCTGGCCTTTAACATGTATCTCTTCCGGCACCTGTGTGCTGCCCATGTAACTGGCTTTGTTAGCCTCTCAGCACATCATTTCACTCATTCCAGGTTAGCAGTCCTCTATCCTACTGCATATCCCAGTAAGGATTCTTATTAATTTCCCAAAATCTGAATTTTATATGCTTACCTTGGCAATCTAAGGTAATTAGCAATAAAAAGGAGAGAAAAATCCTACTTCCTCTTTCTTCTTGCAGAGTAACTGCAGTTCTCTTTCTTGTGCAGAATAACCTACAGGGAAGAAAGTAACTTCTTTCCAGTTGAACTAATACCCAGGGTAGTACCAAACTGCTGGATCAAGTGTTGCAAGACTCCCTGCTCCCCCGGTTGAGCAAAATGGACCTACATTATTCAGATTTTCTTAATAATTACATTGAGTCCTTTTTTTTTTTCTTTTTGCATTTACTTAAGGTTTTTAAAACATATACTGTTAGTAATGTGGATATTTGGTAACTTAGTGTCTTTAGAGTTGATATTTAACAGACATAAACTGTAAACTCATAACCTCAATGGCAGAAGAATGCAGTATTTGCATTTAAAACTGTTATTATATTTATTTCTTTACAAACTGATTCTCAGGGAAATATTGCCTTTTAGTGCCCTGATTCACTTAATTGAAACAAGGATTTTTAATACAAATGAAGCTTTCCTGGCTCATTGCATTAATAAGTTTTACAGCAACATCTGATTTTCATTAATTCATCCTCTCTGAGTCTCTTTCTCCTCAAATTTGCTCTAAGAGCTTACTATTTTTCCTCCAACTTTGCTTTCCCTGTTTTCAGTTACAATCAGGAAAGGGATTTAAGGATGTACCATCCCATTTCTTTTCATCTCTTTAAGCAAAATAAATAAATCATTGATTGCAATTGTAGTTTGGAATTAAATGTTGGATAATATGTCTTGTATCATTTCTGGATTGTTTTCAGTCCAAGCCACAACTTGTAAGTGAATTGCACCTTGATAGATAATTAGAACTGGATCAATAATACAGGAAATTAATTTCTCTAACCCACTTTTCAAGATAAGGGAAAGAAAAAAATAATGTCTTCAACTCGGGTACTGAAATAGAGAAGCTACACCATAAACTTCTTTCAAAATGGCAATAGTAATTTCCAGGGTCAAATAGGTTGAGGGTTTTTTTATGATGTACTGCAAAATGTGCTAGAAATCAATGATGGAGGTTTGCTATTGGTCAAAAGGTAGATTAAAATAATTCTCAATGAGAAACGGATAATTCTTATTTATTATGTGGTTAGATGAAGTACAGAAGATGACACAATTATCTCTGACTAGAGGTTATGTGTTAAATAATAATAACTACAACTCATCTAATTTTAATCTGGCTGCTATCCATCAACAATTTTTTTTTTCAATTGGTAAACCAGAACAGCTATTTCATTGTTTCTCATGCATCTTTGAAAGGCATTAATCATTTTTAACTTCACCTATCTTTAAATTGGCAAATATTTTTATAATTAGAAAGTTTCTTCAAGAAATATATCTTCAGAATTTACTTGAATCTTTTCTGAATTTCACTGATATAGAACGCTAACATTTCTATGTGTAATTGAAAAAACAAATACCAAAAAAAACCCAAACCAACCCCTAATTATTAAAATAGTACATGAATTTTCAGATGTTTCCAGAAGTTTCGTTCAGGAGTCTGCACCAACTATGGCTCAGGTTACCCATAATTTCCACTCTTTACTTGATTTCAGAACTATGCCATTTCTTACTTTGTAAGAGATATGGGACTAATGTTTCCTTATTGTATGAGATAAATGCAGCTATCCTACCCGTTGTTAAGAAGCAGTGCTCTTGAGAATGCTTTGTATTAGTTCTTGTAATCCAGATTCACAACTGAAGCAGTAGACCTACCATTATGATTAGCCTTCCCTGGTAAAAATGTTTTTCTGGGCTACAGCATTCACAGTATAGTAAATAGACCCATACATCAAGGCATCATCCTTTTTAGAGTTGATGTGATACATCTTATCGCACATAATGTGGTGTACAACACATGATACATGTGAGTATAGTAAGTCGCACATACACACTTTCAAAAATCACAGCATTCACCTGATTATAATGTATTAAAACTCCCGTGTTATGTGAATGTGTTGATTGCTTTGTTTATTATAGGGAGTTATAACCTAATTATCTTGTTTTTCTTATTTAAGAAATTAGAGAAATATGCAAAGCTAATATTAAAATAATTATAAATGAAATTACAGAAAATAACTATATAAAAATGGAATGGAACTTAGTACAATGTAGAAATCAAATGAGATCTAAGTTAAAAGAATGTTGCATATTTCTGGTATATCACATTAATTTAATTCTAACCCAAAGTAATCCAATCAACAGAATACTTCTATGAATAGAAACTCATTTTTTCATGCCAAAGCCTTTCCTACACAACCTGTATATAAGACATGCAACACTTTATCAAGATAAACATTAAAGTTTAATGAAAGACTTTTGCACAATCATAAAAAAATGATAAGATATTTAGAGCAGCGTTATTGTTTATGAAGGCTGAGGCAGAACACTTTCTGAGCCAAATGGTCACAGATGGATGCGTGCTTGTCTTTCCCTTCTCTATTACCAGGTCATGGGATGGGAGTGAGGCCAGGGTGGACAGAAAGGAGCCTGCTGCATCCAATGTTAGTGAAATGGTTTGCCAGTGTCCTCAGCCCAGGCTATACATCAGGCAGTGATTGTGCATACAGCTGATTGATGACTGTGGCATCCAGCCTGTCTGTCCAGTTCATCACTGTGCAGCCAACCATCCAAATATAGATTTGATTGAGAAACTCCTGGTCTTGAAAGTGCTTATTAAGAACAGTGCATAGCCCATAGTTTTGCCAGGGAAGGCTCCGTGGCATATGATCCTCGTGGGTAAGCACTCTTTGCCACACTTGGTACCACAGATCTTCAGGGGATGCCCCACTTGGCTCATTCCTGGGGAATGGAGAATCGCAGATGCTGTAACCATTACAGCCAACGATCATGTCCCTTAAGAGCTTGCAAAAGGAGAGGACAGGTGGTGGCTGACAGAAGCCTAGCAGAGAACATCAAATGAGCATGTGAATCCCATCTCATGAAGCTAGGAAGACTACCTTGAGCAGGGGCTCCCACAATGTAGTCAGCGTTGGTGATGTGTGTGAGACATGGACAGGCAGACCGGCAGGCAGCCTCACCGACCTCCAACATGATCCTACCAGCTGTAGACTTACTAATCCAAACTGGTTGCCCATGGACTAGCATGAGTGAAAGACAGATAGCAAGGCCCCAGAGGGCAATAACAACCCACCAGGATCAGCTTGCAGCAAGTCTGGGTAGTTTTGTACTAGCTCCTCTCAGGCAGCTACAAAGGTGGCCCTTTGAATGCTGAAGCACTTCTGCTTATCATCATGTTTATGTGACACACTGTGGTACTAGCAGTGCCCACACATCTCTTAAATCTCAAATCTTTTTTCTGTGGTGAGAAGTGACTTCACAGACAAGGCTGAGGGGCTCTGTCTCACCTACCACTGTTGGTCTGGACTGTATATGAGAGTTTGGATCTCCACTGTAGTTTCCTATATTTCCTGATTAAGGAACTAGAGCATCTCTCATGTAAGGAACGGCTAAGAGAGCTGAGACTGTTTAGCTTACTGTCAGTCCAATACTCTCCAACCAGGCTGGTTTAGATATTCCACACATGAAAGGTGTAATGTTTAATAGCAAATTTACTTATCTGAAGATAGTTGATGTTACACAGGATTTCTGATTTAACAGAGTGATACAATGAAAACACAATACAAATGTAAGTTACGCTTAGAGAATTATAGCAATTGCAATATACAGTTCAATCACAATAACAATATGTGATTCTCATTACCAGTCTCTATGATATGCTCACGATTTTGGGTGCCCCAGTCACCAGGAAGCAATATGTTGGCCGAAGCCAGCTCAAACCTATTGCTTGCTTTGAATTTTTTTTGTTAGCTGTTTAGTTTTTATACTCTATGTTGGGCTGAAACATGTATACATGCCCCCTCATGTTGATATAGCTAACTCCGGGAGACATTCACGTTCTTCTAATGAACTCAGGGAGAAGTATTTACACCACCAGTTGATTCACTCAACTATCATAGCTGTTTATCTAAAAGAAAGGCTACCCTCCCTCCAGTCCCCTTTGTGTTGAGAAAAAGTCAACTTCTTTGCAACAGCTGTGGTCAGTCATACCCTACTTTATTTCCTGGGCTTTGTGGACTCATCGCCATCTCCTCTGAGCTTTCTTCCATTTTAGGGGTTTATTGGTCACACCTAGGGAAAAGGACTCAGGGGGGATCTTATGAATGCGTATAAATACCTGAAGGGAGGGTGCAAAGAAGGCAGAGCCAGGCTCTTTTCAGTGGTACCCTGTGACAGGGCCAGACACAATGGTTTTGAACCAGAAACACAGGAAGCTCCGTCTGAATATCAAGAAACACTTTTTCACTGTGATGGTGACTGAGCACCAGCACAGGTTGCCCAGAGAGCTGTTCAAAAGCTATCTGGGCAACCTGCTCTAGGTGGCCCTGCTTGAGCAAGGGATTAGACCAGGTGACCTCCAGAGGTTCCTTCCAACCTCAACCATTCTGTGATTCTGATTCCTCTGCAATACTACGTGACAGAAACAGGTGCTTGACCATGCAAGACTGAACTGCTGAATGATGGCACTATTGACCCTAGCCTCAATGAACAGAGATCTCCATCTTCAGGACTCGTAAGGCATTAAAGTCTTTCTGGCAGGAGCACAAAGAGCAGGACTGGGGGCATCCTGTGTCACACCTACATAAGTCACAGGCAGCATGATGTGGCACAGATTGGTCATCAGAGATTGCCCATGTCTGTGTTGAGTGCTGGTAGTGATGCAGTGTGATGATGTCTTGTGTGCAGCAGATGAGAAGGTTATAGAAGGAGTCAGAGAAGCATGTGGACTAGTGGGCTTTTGAAAACGAACATGCTAATTTTGGAATAAGGCCCCTATGTTTTGCTGGTTAACACGTTTGCTTGTGTGAATATAGATTCTACTGTATCAGAAGACCTCAAGCACAGAGGACACTTCCTGACACTTTTAGCTTATTTGTATGGATGTTGACACTCAGTCTATTCCCTTACAATCACAACTAGCTATTCAGACAGCTTCATAGCAAGACTTTCATAATTTCAGTTCAAATTAATGATGTCATAGTTTAAAACACTGGAAAGTTAAGTGTCTACTGTAAGGTGTCATCTAGTCACAATCCTCTTCAGTCAATGAGCAAGCAAGCCCTCTAGAAGGTAAGTCATCTCACCGGTTTCAGAACTCTGCTAAAATCAGGTAAATCTCTCACCATTGATGATAAAAGGAGCCCCAATGACTGGCTTAGATTAGACATTAAGCTTCAGAGGCTTTTAGGTAGTTTAGGCAAGATAAATTTCACCCTTAGGATCAGAAAACCTTCCCACCACCCTCTACAGTCACAGAAAAATCCCCTTTTCCCCAACAAACTTAAAGACCTTTAGAACAAAAGACCAAACACATAAAACATCATAAATATGCTAAAAGAGCAGAGGAGATCAGACGCAGACAATCTTATAAATCTTGGAAAACCAGAGAATGTGTCTGGTGAACACATCCACATGATCCTAAGTAGTCATGGAAATTGTACTGAATAACCCAGCTGATGCTTTGGTTTTTTCAGATGCTCTAGTAATTCCTGCTGAGCAACAAGTGTTTACCCTGTTAGTGGCAGTATTAAGACTAGTTTCGTAGAAACTTCACCTTTCAGTCCATTCTTTCATGAGTCTACTGTTATATTTCTGACTATCTAGACAGTTTCCCTTTTTACTGTCTTGCTTTGTGATTTCCCTTTTTGTCCAGGAGAAGACAGTTTTGATCCAAGCGTTCCCTAAATATGAATTACCTTCTCAGTGTTGCTTACTCAGATTTGTGAACTATTTTGACTGTAGGTCATATCTACTATTATGTGGCCTTGTAATGCATTCTATGTATTCAGAAGTCCTCTATTTGAGTACCTAATTACTTTTTTTAAAGAAGTTTAGACTACACATGGATTTATTTCCATCTACAGGAATGTGATTTGACTAAACAGTTTTCAGTCATCCAAGTATTTCCATGGGTGCTATCACAGAAAGTCATTTCACATCTCTTGTAGAAAAGCTTTAATATCCCTTCTTTACTGGTGAAGAAAACTGAGGTATAAAGAGATGAAGCTGCTTGCATTTTGTTCTACTGAAGTTAGGTGCAATACCAAGTGGCAATGAAATCCAATCTGTTGAGTCTGAAGCTTAAAAGTTATTCTTGATTCTCAGCAGACATGAACACTGGCAGATATTTCTTCCTTGAAAAAATATATAAAGATTAGAATATGTTTTAGAAATGTACATTTTCGCTCAGAAAGAATGTGAACACTTGCTTGGATGCTGTCTAAGGACCACAGCTAACCTGTCCCACAAGCGATCATTACAATAAGGAAACGTTCTTGTTTATATTTTAAATAAATTAGTCAATGTAATTAATCAGTATGCATAGTCTAATGTTGCCTAGCAAGTCTAACTGTGCACTGTCATGACACGATTCAGAATAAAATGAAAAAAACCTTTCTAAATATCAGTTTCCTCAGATAACCTGGGGTTAAAACCACTAAAAGCCTTACTCATAAATTTATGGTTATCGCATGACATGTCTAGAGAACATTTTTTTTTTTCATCCTTATTAAATACAAATAATTTCAACAATCTTTCCTTTATTTCCTTTGGGCAATGCATAAGTTTAACTCAAAAAATTGAATGTTTTAACAAGTTATGAGCATGTAAAAATAAAGCTTTATAATGAAAATGTTTGTGCAACCTTATAACAGGTGGTAGCATTTTCTTGCTAAAAATATTGTACTAAGAGTGTGAAGACACAGTAGCTGGATTCAAAACATTTTGTATAAAAATGTATTTCATTTGGATAACTGTCATAGTTTTCTTACACATATGTATATATCTGGCATGGGAAATATAATGTACGTGCTTAACTTGAGACTATGGTTAGCCCATTGGATGACTTGTGCTTAAAGCAAAACACACTTGCAAGTATTTGTATTTACAGAAGCAGGATTCAACTGTATGGAAGATACTCCTGTAAACTTAAGGTTAAATCATGTAATAACTCTACAGACCAATTTATTTCTCTAAGTAATATTAATAAAACTCTGCAAAAACTCCCCCCCCCAAAAAAAAAACCCAACCCAACCAAAACCACCAAACCTAGGGCAAGACTAACCTTAGATATAGCTGTATAAGGATGGCAATAACAGAAATAAATCTGTAAAGTTTATTTTACTTTTGGATACTATGTATATCCGAAGTGTAAAATATACCTAGTATCTCTGATCTCCGACAGAGGCAAAATGTTGTAAACACAACAAAATATGGAAAGCATACCTCTCAAAATGATGAATTTCCACTTTTACCAAAGTAAGGTTTTATATCAGCAAGCAGTAACTGTTCATGTAATCAATAATTAAAACAACAGTTTTAATACTATGTTAGTACAGGGAAGCTTCTGTGACATGACATGGTGTATGATGAATGCAAACATCATTGTGTTATTTTTGATCATGTAACTTTGTCAAAGACAGTTTATATATCTGTAATCCTTTGCAACATTAATATTACTGTCAGGAACATAGGTTTCAAATCCTTTATATAGAAATCAGTCACAAACTTTAGACACAGCTTAAATCATCCTTTCACACCAACACTGTGTCTTTGGATTGGTTCTATTATAACAGTACAATAAGGTATGATATTTTTCCTAAGAGGGACTTTAACAGCTGAGAGGGCCATGCTATTAAGCTCACAAAAGATCTCTCTTCTTCAGCTAAGTTTTTGACATTTACTCCAATGTATTTTATATTCTCTTCTAAGTAAGTAAAAACTGTTTTAAAAGTCTAATTTCCCATTATTTTAAAATATTTTTTCTTCAGTCAAATTTATTTCTTACTTTCAAATGTCACTTGCCTATCTCAGCTTCCAGAAGTCTTTCCTATCTTGTCTCTTTAGACATACAAATTACAATTCTGGAAAGAAATAAAGTAAAAAATACTCACCCACTCACCCACTCACCCCAATCTCTGAAAACAAAAAGAAAAGCTATTTTAAAAGAATGTATTTTTAACATAATCTTATTTTGTCTGTTTCTGTGTAGGGGAGGTTTTGGGAACATTAGTTCTCAGCTGTACTTAGCCAAAGCTCTGGCTCACAGCTGCTATCCATCTATTTCTACCTTTTTTAATCCAAAACCTAATGACCAAGTATGGTGAAATAGAAAATATTTACCCATCAAAGCTCAATTCAAAACATCATATCCCTGTATTCCCAAACTCATATAGCCAGTATGAAGTTACACAACTCCAGTGTGGGGGTGAGGGGAAGACAAAAAGTAGGAAAAGCTGGTAGCAGCAGGTTTTATATTTAGTTTCTTCCAAAGGTGAAAATTGAGCCACTTTCACAACCTCCCTTTATATTTTAGTGTAAAATGTGTTTCTCAATATGTGATGTAAAGTACTGCCTGTTGAAATTTAAGCTCCTTATTACTAGCCTTTCAGAAGCACTCAGTGAAAAAACATTGTTCTAGTGAAAGTCTCCCTTGACGATTTCAGCTAGGTGCTACAAATCTGTTTCCAAAGCTAGTTTGAGGCATTGTTCCTTAATCTAAGGTAACTGTAAAGATTGTTTGATAGGTGGGAATAGTTGCATTTTTACTACTAACACCACAGCAAAGACTTATATTATCATAGGAGGGAATGGGAATGATTGAAGTTTCATAGCTGTAATATTTATGTGCCTCTCCAAAGATCCCACATCTCTTGGGACTCTTAAAGCGTCTTGGAAGTCACAGTGACAGGAGGACACCTCTGTGTTATGTTCACAGACTCAGGTCAACATCCCGAACTTTTCCTCTGCTTTCCTTCCTTCTTTCATTCTCATTTCATCTCCTAGGAGTAATTCTTGCTTACAGAATGATTTGGTAGAGAGTAAGCCAAATGGCTTGCAAAAGCTGTCATGATCAAAACCAACATCTTAAATACAGAAATAAGGAAAGCTATTCCCTAACTGCTCCAATGTTGCAGAGGAAAAAAAAAAAAAAAAAACAACACAAAAACCCAACCAAACAAAGAACCACATTTGTGGGTAAATGAAAAGGGAGTATCTCAAATTATTCTTCAGACAGGTTTCTTGGAGGACTAGCAAAACATTTTAAAGTTCTGGCAGGAACAGCATTGCCCTCCTGCAAGGACATCTATATTTTAACTGTCAAAGTAGTTTAAAACCTCACTCCTCTTATCTGACCCATCTCTATTGCAGACATCTGAATTAACCAAAAATCACCTTCCCATTTTCATTGAGTCTGGCACATCTCCACCATCCCCTCCTCTTGCCTCCCAGTCTCAATCTTAGCTATTTACAGCTTTTAAGATGGATTGCTGCAGTACACCCCGAAATAGGACTGACTTTGCAAAATAAGCTGAGAAAACCACCAGCATCAGAATTAAGAGTTCAATGACAGTATGTCACTCTCCTTTTTCAAATTTTACACAGGGTCCACAGGTAATTGCAGAAAGCCCTTTTCCTCTGCAAAGAAAGCTTTTGTACAGACCAGTTAGCGTTAAACACTTCAAAATCATGAGGGCATTATCATACTATTACTGTTGAAATATAACTCATTTAACTTTACAAATTCTGTTTATAGGAAAAAGCGTAATCACAGAAAGCTTGCACAGTGCTGAAAAGAAGGATTTCATAATAACCCTACATCATTCCCAAGGCTGAACCAGGCTTGGTGCTGAGCATGTAGATAATATATCGCAAGCCTTTATCCATTTAAGATGATTCAGTGTTTTCAGACAGCAATGAGCAGGTGAACACTTTCCTCTTTCCCTTACCCTCTTGCCCCCAAATCCATGTGTGAATATGCATGTGCGAACACATACACACATACACAAATGATCACTTTAGTGTATGTCCTACCATTATACAATATAGTACAGCTGATAATATATATTAGATGAAAGCCCTCTAAATCTCTGCTTGAGCTTGGAAGTGATTAATATGATCCATTACTTTGCACATAAAAATACTTAGCAAACCAGTAATCTCTCTTTTACAGATATAGTGAACCATTTACCATTCTCGCCTCTCCAATTGCAATAGCATCTGTAAAAAGCAATGCATCTTTGAGATCATGGGTTATAAATCTTTTTTGTGATAAACTCTACAGCTTACAGGACACTGAGAATGCAATACATCTTCTGCGTCTTAAAATGTCTTTTATCCTTTTTAAAATAAAAAGTAAGTTTTCATGCTTATGAAAGATTCAGAATGAGAATATCAGAAAACTCTTTGTTATTAGAAATTCTTTTCTTTGTCTGCACTAGAGAGATGGTGCAAGCAATGTAGTTTAAGCTTCCTTAAATTGATCTACCAAGGTTGCTTGAAGATCTTCAGTGGATCAATGTAGGGAAGCTTATAGTGCTCATCTGAAGAGATTACTTGTAAAAAGAAGAGAAAATTCAGCTTGAGGCCTATTTAGCCTACTGTAGGAGTCAGGAGACAAAGTTGTATTATGTTCTACCTGGTTTTATTTTGCATAAACAGTGACCACTAGAACAAAGAGAAACTCAGGTGAGACTTTGTAGTGTAGCATTTATGATACTAAAATATTTTCTCTTATGAAGACATAGGAGCATTTTATCTATTTCATTTTTTTTTGTAGATGACTACCTGTTAAGGCTTTCAGGAGAAGACTTTGGTGTCATCCTTTTCAGAATGTGTAAATGAAAAACTCATGGGGAGAGGGAAGGCTTTAAGCAGCCTGATGCAACTTTATAGACAAAGGAAAGGTGCTAGCTGGCAGTCTACTAGTCTTTTAACAGGATCTATTAAAGAAATGCCTCTGCTACTGTTTCCATAAAGCTTAGAGGCATGTTCTTTAGGACTGAGCTTGATTCTTCCTGTAATGAAAACAGTGAGTATTTCAGCAGGCCTCAATTTACAAAAAACCCTATGTGTCTTTCCTTTATGGGCAAAGTGTTGCTAATCAACAAAATCTCTGCCCAGTGTTTGCACTGAGAGTTATCTGTCTGGCCTTTTTGACAGATATCAGTTGGCTGAGTGATAACCCACAATTATCTGCCTTTTCACATTCTTCATGTTGACTATATTTGCTGATTATATTAAATATTGTAACATTATTGACTATGGAAATTATGAAGACAGAAGTCAGGCGGGATCTTGTTGTTAGGTTTTATAACTGGTTGAGTAGCTGGACCTTGATCTTAATAACAAAACAAAAACTTGTTTAGTTTAATTTTAATCAATCAATCTAATAGAGTATTCTATTTTTCATTGCATTCATGTGTTCATTTTAATTCTTTTAACACTAGACAATAGGGCTGTTTTAACACCAGTATCATCTTGTGCCTTGTAAAGTTACCAGTAAAGTCAAGCTAGGTTCTTCCAACATATTCAGGCATGTGTAAAACATGCTGACAAAATTTACCCAACAATAAAGTGATCTAAGTATGGTGTTACCCAGTAGAACACACTTGTAACCAATGGACGCAACTGTCAAATATGAAGGAAATTAGATAGTTCGGGGTGGGGGAACAAAATATTTGAGGGTTTTGAATGGATGAAGAATTAATTAATAAAAAGTAGTAAAATAATTAATAAAATAAGTAATTAATAAAAAATAGATCTGTGACACTTCTTCTTGCTCTTGCTTCTGTTGAACTCAGAGGTTTATGAACACTTCAAGTGTTAGAACCTTACAAGACTCTAGCAGTAAATAGGAGTAAGCCTTTATCTTGCTGCTTTTATTGTACAAACAGAAGGTATTTCCCAGAATAGCTTCATTATTTGTCATATGACTTTTGGAAAGAATGAACTTCAACAAAAACCAGGTATTTAATAGGTGTGTCTGTTAGTATTTGACACCCAAACCTCCCAATCTGCAGAATAAGGAACGGTTAGATGCTGCTCATTCAGACAACAAAAGGGAGAGAAGTGGTTTGTAGTAAATACCCTAACTCTTCTTTCCTTTTAGGACAGATACTCTGAACAACCAAACTCAGTCATTGCTGACCCTGATACCTCCTGCAAAGGAGGTGAAGCCACAAATCTGTTCATCTACCTTTTTTTTCTCCTGTTAGTTACAAATGCTCAGTTTTACCCACGTATCCTGTTTGCCCCTCTAATCAAATGGCCAGTAGAGGTAGCATAGACCCTACAGATGCCTTCAGAAATATTTAACCTGGACCTCTTGCGGCTCAAAAAACTTCCAGAGATGTTTATGTTACTGGGTAGGATAATCCTTAGAAAATTTGTGGCCCACTTTGCTGGATTATCCACTCTGATCTCCCTTATCCCCCATCAAAAAAGGTATCTAATCAGGTAAGGACCATCAAAAAGATGCAAGCAGAACTGTGTGCTGCTATAACATGACTTGATGTCTTTCTTGGGGAATTTTTATTGTACTCTTTGAGGCAAATTAAACACACATTTCTGCTTAATATATAAATTAATGAACAGGGCATTGGACTGTCTACGAGAAGTCTGCAAAGAGGCGTCACAAGCCAATTCCTTATATACACTTGCACCAGCACCAATCATGTGAGCATCAGCATGGGGTGCCTTGGCCAGGTGTTGGGTTCATCTGCCAGTTACAGTTTGAATTTCCCCTTCAGCTTTAATATGCATCAAATGTTCTTTCTTTTACTTTGGAATTTTTTAATTTATCAGAAACATTTCCCTTTGCTTAGATTACAATTCCAATACCGTAATGTATTCTCTTGAGACCTAT
Organism: Calonectris borealis; assembly: GCF_964195595.1. Taxonomy (NCBI): domain Eukaryota; kingdom Metazoa; phylum Chordata; class Aves; order Procellariiformes; family Procellariidae; genus Calonectris; species Calonectris borealis. The sequence continues at coordinate 76,919,000 of NC_134313.1, read as the reverse complement.
GACATCTTCATGAAAAAGGAAGAAGAAATGCTTCTATAAATGCAAATTATTCTCCTGCCTCCCTCCACACAGCCCCCGGTAGCATGCTCAAGGTAAGACTACCTGGCACCCAAACCAAGTGATGTGTGGTGATGAGCTGTTTGCAATCTTCCCTAGTATCTTCTGATTCTTGAGGGTTTCAAATGTTTCCTAAATACAAATCACTCACATAAGTCTGTAATCTTCCCAGCCTGTCATAGAATATAGACCCTGCCAGCCAGCAGAAGCTAGTTCATGGTGCAGTGCTCACCACCTGCAATCAAGAGATGGGTCAAATATACCGAAGACTTTGTTAAACTCAGCTGAAATCAGACTTGTAAATTTTTAAAATATCCTCAGTGCAAAGCAGTTCAGTGTCACGATTCCATAAAAAACAAAACAAAACTGAGTATTGGCTGGCAAAGTATGTGTATATGCCATGTTCCTCTGCTGTTCATGATGCAGTCGTCTGTCCTTAGATGTGCCTCTATGCCCAAGTGAGTTCCTTTCCACTGCCTGCCTGACCAACAAGATAAATGCGTTCCACATATGTATAAAAGGATTGTTTTCTTCTGAAAAAAACTTTCCAAACCAGAAAATCCTTGGCTAATTTAAATGAAGAGCTGAAATGTTTTATATTTCAGCGCATGCGCACACATGCGCACACACTATTTATAAACATAGATCTCTATCCAGGCATAATACTATTAAAAAGACAAAAGGTTTTTTGTCACATACAGTATTAGCCAATTGCTGTCTAATATTTGAGAACAAAAAATTTAAGAACAATCATGTCTAATTGTAGCACATAATTACTTTCTAATAACTGCAAACTTCACTACCCATAACTTACTTCCAAACTGTCGTGGTTTAATCCGACAGGCAGCCAAACACCACACAGCCGCTCGCTCACTCCCCCCCCACAGTGGGACGGGGAGATAATCGGAAGGGTAAGAGTGAGAAAACTCATGAATTGAGATAAAGACAGTTTAAGAGAACAGAAAAGGAAGGGAAAATAATAATAATAATAATAATAATAATAATAATAATAATAATAATAATAATAATGGTAATAATCATGATAGAATATACAAAATGAGTGATGCACAATGCAATTGCTCACCATCCGCCAAGCAATGCCCCAAAAACAGCTGTCGCTACTTCCTGGAACAGGCCTACCATTCAAATACTGAGCATGATGTCATATGGTGTGGAATACCCCGCTGGCCAGCTGGGCCAGCTGTCCCGGCTATGCTCCCTCCCAGCCTCTTGTGCACTTGGCAGAGCATGGGAAGCTGAAAAGTTCTTGACTAGCAGGGTACATAGCAACAACTAAAAATATCAGTGTGTTATCAGCATTATTCTCATACTAAATCCAAAGCACAGCATTAGGAAGAAATTTAACTCTATCCCAGCTGAAACCAGGACACAAACACACCTGTCTCTTGAGATTACCAGTGAAGGCATGGCATATAAAAATAATCGATCCTGTGCCATATTATGCTTACACAAAATCCAATAGTAATCAAAGAAAACATAATGTCTTTGCTCTCAGTAATTTGTCTAAGGGTAGGTGTGTTCCAGAAAGTTTAGTATACTGGTCAGAGCTATTGCATTGTCAAAACCAGAATGCCAAAATATAACCCCTTTTGACAATTTAATGATGTTCTGTAAAATTCCTTGATAAAAATGTGAATGAATTTCTGCAGTTTTAGATATTTAGATGCTAAATTGTCTTCCCTGTTAATCTTCCCCAGGTGTCAGTTGTTATGGTTACATGACCTCTTGCCATTCTTTTATTTTATAAAAGACTCAAAGTATGAGATAAACCAGTGGTAAAAATTGGCGTGTTGTTTTGGGGAAGACAAAAGTTGATTTAAACAGGATCCGTTTGCACTTAATTGTTATATGAGGATGGTGTGGAATCTCTTTTTATCGCTGCAGCCCTGTTTACCTTTCTCAGGACACAACATTAACAGTCCTTTTGTTTAGGAATAAATGCAAACAGATGTTTAATCAAATTGTAATGTACTGTAAATAACATTACAACTGCCAGTAGTTGGGTTCCTATAGCCATAAGTGCTTCTGCTGGCCTTTACCAATGGTTTTGTATCAACAACTTGCAACATTCAGCAGATAAGTTCACACTGTCTTGGAATGAACATGTAGGGAAACAAAAGCAAAGAGATGCCAGGATTGTGTCACTTTCAGAGCAACATATGGAGATTTTTTTTGTGCTCCTTGTCTCTCTTCCTGCCTATCAGAAAGATCTACTTTTTTTTAATGCATTTTTTTGTCCTACTAGTATTTCAAAGGCACAGAAAGTCACTTTTCATATAGACAAAAAAAGAACAAATAGAGACACATCAAAATTTTGTAATTTATATTAATATATTAAATAACTAAATAAAGCAGATTACAGACCTGTCCAAATGAAACCACAGTGGAAGATTGCTCAATAAAGTTTGGCATTTCTTTCGTAAATGAAAGGAAACATACAAGCAAACTTGCTGTACACCTAGATTTTTTAATAATTATTTTGGTTATATTGTAGGTCTTTCTTAAGATGGGCAACCAGTTCCAGTGTTTCACCACCCCCATTGTAAAAAATGTCTTCCTTATATCAGTCTGAATCTACCCTTTTTTAGTTTAAAACCATTCCCCTTTGTCCTGTCGCAACAGGCCCTGCTAAAAAGTTTGTCACCATCTTTCTTATAAGACCCCTTTAAGTACTGAAAGGCTGCAATAAGGCCTCTCTGAAGCCGCCTCTTCTCCAGGCTGAAGAACCCCAACTCTTTCAGCTTTTCTTCAAAGGAGATGCATTCCATCCACCTGATCATTTTTGTGGCCCTCCTCTGGACCCGCTCCAACAGGTCCATGTCTTTCCTGTACTGAGGACTCCACAGCTGGATGCAATGCTGCAGGTGGGGTCTCACCAGAGCAGAGTAGAGGGGCAGAATCCCCTCCCTCGGCCTGCTGGCCACGCTGCTTTTGATGCAGCCCAGGATACGGTTGGCCTTCTGGGCTGTGAGTGCACATTGTCGGCTCATGTCCAGCTTTTCTTCCACCAGTACCCCCAAGTCCTTCTCGGCAGGGCTGCTCTCAATCCCTTCATCCCCCAGCCTGTATTGATACTGGGGGTTGCCCCGACCCAGGTGCAGGACCCTACACTTGGCCTTGTTGAACCTCATGAGGTTCACACGGGCCCACTTCTCGAGGTTGTCCAGGTCCCTCTGGATGGCATCCTGTCCCTCAGGCGTGTCGACCGCACCACTCAGCTTGGTGTCGTCTGCAAACTTGCTGAGGGTGCACTCGATCCCACTGTCTATGTCATTGATGAAGATATTAAACAGTACTTGTCCCAATACAGATCGTTTAAACTTATGCAGAAATAATTGAATTTTTAGAAAAAAAGAGTGTAAACAGAACTTGTGTAAAAAGGGGTCATAGTAAGTCATAGATCTAAATTAATCTGACACCTCTTTCAACTTATTCCCTGCATTCAAAGAAGGAAATCTCAGCAACTCTCTGGACTGCATTGCTCAATTAGGAAAATGTCTGAAGATTACGTGTTTTTTGTTTTTAACAGTTTTCACACAAAAGACCATTTCATTATATGAAAGGCTAGGGGGACCATCAGTCTCCATAAAAGTCAGAGCCTGTCATTTAAATCCATCTTCTAGGTTCTGTATTTCACCCTTTGAGAAGTCTCTTTCACAGCATTCTTAAGAAATAGTCTTCAACAATGCCATTAATTCAGACATCATCCTTCAACTTCACTCTTTACTGCTGGTATGAGGAACGTTAGAGGCAGAGGTTATGAAAAGACAAGAAAAACAAATGGAAGCCTGGAGAACATGCATAGGGAAGAGAATAGTTCAAGAAGTTTGAATAATGCTTTTTGGAGGTACAATGCAACCAGGGTTTGGAGAAATAAACAGGGTTGTCAGCAAGAGACAATTTTAGGGAGCAGGTCTCAGAATGAAAATCTTTCAATAATTGGCTTAAGCAGTCAAAAACTTCAACAAGAGAGGCTGCGGCATCTGAACTTGCCACAGAGCTCTTTTCAAAGAAAGAGGAGAGAAAATTATATTGAACACTTTCATATGGTGATTTCAGAACAATGCAAGAAAAGAGTAATGAAAGAGCAGTCAGGAAACATAGAAGTTTTTTAAGTCTTTTTTGTTTGGTTAGTTTGTTTTGATTTTAGTTTAAAATATAGTTTAAAAGACTAGTGTAACTACTTAGCTCCACTGCTCCTAACAGAAATTTTGATCTTTATAGAGTAAATTGAGTTATGTGCAATGAAATGAAGAAAAATGTGCTTCACTGCAACCACAGTTCAGGTACTGCAAAAGAAAATTGAATTAAATAGTATGTCCCTTTCTTGGATTAATGTTATCTTTCATATTGTTTGTTCTGTATACAGTACAAACTTACACTTGGTTCACTTATGTCAACTAATGAGTTGTATCCATACACATTCATGAAATGACGATGCCCATACTGCAACATGAAGAAAATACGTTTTGTCAGGTATATAGTCAACTAAACAAAGATCCAAAAATAGAAATAATGCATCGGGTTTTGGAGGTATCTTGTAGAGGGAAAACAACATATCAAGTTCTTCTTTGAACATATCTTCTTTGAACAAGCATGACTGAAAGATCTTCTGTTTGAAGTAATATTGTATTATATTAGATAAATCACACTAAAAATGGATACTGTGGTTTTACATTTTTATAACTAAATTCAATTGATTTAACAGATAGATTTTATGAAGTATTAATACTAACGTCTTTATTGCCTTGCTTTCTATGGGGATTAACATCATCTGCCAACAGTATTTGTCAGAAGTACTACTTGAGAAATAAATTATTACAACTGCTCCTGTGACACTTCTAGGCACCAAATGCATACCATGACAGTTCACGTCATGAACAGGCATTTTAACCCCAGCTGCTAACATTTTTTAAAGCATTTGCTGAATTCAACATCTATTGCCAGGGAGCTGAACCGAAGAGTGCCTAGCCCTTTTGGAAATGAACCATCTCCAACAGCAAGAGAAGGTTCCTCTTTAGGTGCAAAAGTAGATGGATGCTCTCTGTTTACAAAGAACATGACACCAGAGTGAGTAGAGGTGTCTTAGCACCTGGTTCCAGGTAAGGATAGATGTGACCACAGTGTGAAGAGGGAACTATATAATTATATGGTTTTTTTGTTAAATAAAAGTGTTTCCTAGGGTTATTAATCAGAGAATCATAGAATCATTAAGGTCGGAAAAGACCTCTAAGATCATCGAATCCAACCGTCAACCCAACACTACCATGCCCACTAAACCATGTCCCTAAGCACCTCATCTACATGTCTTTTAAATACTTCTAGGGATGGTGACTCAACCCCTTCCCTGGGCAGCCTGTTCCAAGGCCTGACCACTCTTTCAGTAAAGAAATTTTTCCTAATATCCAATTTAAACCTCCTTTGGTGCAACTTGAGGCCATTTCCTCTCGTCTTATCGCTAGTTACTTGGGAGAAGAGACCAACACCTACCTCGTTACAACCTCCTTTCAGGTAGTTGTAGAGAGCAATAAGGTGTCCCCTCAGCCTCCTCTTCTCCAGACTAAACAACCCCAGTTCCCTCAGCAGCTCCTCATAAGACTTGTTCTCCAGACTCCTCACCAGTTTCGTTGCCCTTCTTTGGATACCCTCCAGCACCTCCATGTCCTTCTTGTAGTGAAGGGCCCAAAAGTGAACACAGTATTTGAGGTGTGGCCTCACCAGTGTCGCGTACAGGGACATGATCACTTCCCTAGTTCTGCTGGCCACACTATTTCTGATACAGGCCAGGATGCCGTTGGCCTTCTTGGCCACCTGGGCACACTGCTGGCTTATGTTCAGCCGGCTGTCAACCAGCATCCCCAGGTCCTTTTCCTCTGGGCAGCTTTCCAGCCACTCTTCCCCAAGCCTGTAAAGTTGCCTGGGGTTGTTGTGGCCAAAGTGCAGGACCCGGCACTTGGCCTTGTTGAACCTCATATAATTGGCCTCAGCCCATCGATCCAGCCTGTCCAGGTCCCTCTGCAGAGCCTTCCTGCCTTCAAGCAGGGGCTGCCATCTCCATTATGTCTGGGATGGGTCTGTTCTTTTTGGCATGTGCAACTGCCTTGGAGGCTACCAAACCCTTTGTATCTGCATCTGTCCTCTAAGAAATGTCCTGCAGAATGAATACAGGGCTCACATTTCTAGTCCTGTCTTCTACAGGGCTTGGTTTTGGCCAAAGTTTTCTTCTGTTTTAACTATCTGTATTTCATAAGGAAGTTTAACTCCTTTTCACAATTGTCCTGTAACTCTCACCATCTTCAGCCAGGTTTCACTTCACTCCTAACTGTATTTAGGAGTAAGCCAACTCTGCACGGTAGGTCTCCCTCTCAATAAGTTCGCAGGTCATGCTGATTACAAAAGAAATCCTAGAAGTTTTCCAAATAATCAGGAAGAAAGCTATAAAGAAGCATAAGGATCCAGCACAGGCCTTTTGGGCTTCCCTCTGGACTGTCTTTTTATTCCTCCCACCCGCAATTGACACAGGTTGCTGTAAAACATTTTGGGTCTTCTGTAGAAAGGTATCAGTAATTACATATAGAAAAATTCATACGGATTCTGTACAAAATGTTTTCTACTTTATCAGATTTGCTATGCACAACTGGCCTCTGTGGTATCTTTTATACTTTAGCAAATATATTCAGTTCTTGCAGGTTTGCTTGAGTCAAACTACGAGAATTTTCAACACCTGAAGTTTTGTTCCCAGATGACCCTAGAGAACTGGTATCTAATTATTTGAAAGTTTAAGAAATGCTTTACTCAGATATGAATAAGAATGCAAAGCACTGACTTACTTTTTGCTATCTCCACATGATTTTTTTTTTCTACTTCCACTAAGTCAGAGTGATTTTGAGGAGAATATGTAAACCCATGGAAGTTCAAGTACAAGTGAAAATAAAAAAACTAGCAGGTTTTCCAGAATCAATTTATAGATGCATTGTGGATAGAAAAATAACACCCAAATCTTTTTATCAATATGTGGACATTTTTAAAATACATGTGTCTTATAAGTGAGCATTTATATAAAAATATATAAAAGTTGTAACTTTGCTATATGTGATGAGACATTTAAATGTAATTTTCTTACCTAAAAATTGTACTTTCTCTTCTGAGCTATGGCTGCACTTATTCCAGATGAATACTATATAAGTAACTTTATTTCCTGTCTTTCTAAAAGCTTTTTTCTTACAGCTGTTATTTTTCTATGACACATTGCAGATTGTCTCTTTTTCCTTAGTGTGTAAACCTTCCTTCCTCATAGTCAATAAAATTCAGCAAGAATAACTGCTATTTTTGTCCATTTTTCACTATTATATCTTCCTGGAGTATTCCCTGCTGTCAGCAATTCTTTTTCAATCCTCTCAGTCCAATCCTGGGACTGTTGTTGGCATTTCCATAATATCAATCATCCATTGATTTTTCCACTAGCATCAGCAAGAGTCACATGTTCAATTGTGTAAATGCTGGGTGAACATACTCAGTTATATCAGGCTGCTGAATCATAGTTGGTGATACTGTAATATTCCACAAAAGTTCTTATATTTGGGAATTGAATAACATAATGATTCTGAAACTACTCATTGAGGAACAGAAAATGAACATGCTGTTTACCACTGAATAAGGCTGTCTACCTTGAATTGCGATATTCAAATTCTTCAGACAGGATTATGTTATATAACAAAAAACAATATTGGACTGTATCAACTCTGAAAATAAGCAAGATGATACTCCTAATTTAAAAAATACAGGTCAGTAGCTATGTGTTATTTCACGCTTGTAATTACTACTGAAAGTGTTTCTCATTTTTCCATAGATAGTATAATCTGAAGTATATTTTTAAAAGAGATATTGAGCATATTTACTTTTTTTGGCATATAAATTGCCCACACTCAGTGTGGCCCAGTTTAAATCAGAGATTAATACTTGCTTAGAACTAGTGCTTTCCTAATGGCCTATGTGTATTAGAAATGTACTTTCAACATCAGAAAAATATAATATTCTTGAAATTATTAATTTTGTAAACTCTAACTTCAGCATAGATTGCTGCTTATTTTCGTGTGGTGACTCTATTAAGTACTTTTAGAATATCCTTTATTAAATTAATAGGTTAGTGCATGAAATTGAGGTGCCTATTTTGGAAATGTGAGTTGTTACATGGTGTTTTTCTATACTGAAGTTTTACTATGAGCAAGGGAGTTTTCTTTTTCTTGAATCAGCTTCTCAGCATGAATTTGAGAATCCTGTAGCTTACCTTATGTGTCTACACTGTTTACAAAGGTAGTCAGTTTGTGGTCAGGCTGCCTGCACATTCCAGTTGTCCAGGGTTGACCACTAATTCCGCTAAGGGAGAGGATAGCTTGTACGGCTGTGTTACACCAACTGTGCAGTGCCCTGGGGCAGTCCATACTGCAGAATGATGTATATTTATGCTAAAAGGCAGAAAAAGCCCAAATTGCTGGATAATCCATCCCACATACGGAAAAATAAGGGCCATAATGCTGTGAGTAACAGAATAATATTCCATTCTCTGTGTTCCCTTGGGCCTTGGCATGTTTGTGCTACTCCTAGTAGCACTGGGAACCAGAGTGGAGAAAGGGTTAGTAAGCGTCAGAGATGTTCCAAATGCAAAGGATGCAAAACTGTTTCTACGGTAGGACCTAACTAGGGCTTGCTTCTCCCCATCCTTTTCCTTTAGTAGGGATGGATGTTTTAGCTTAACTCGATGCCTTGCAGCTCTGATTTCTCTAGCAGCAGTCATAAAGTGGTGCTCCAGTATGGTCCATTGGCCAAATTGAAGTACACCCACCCTGAAATGATTTTATATGATGCTTTCAGTGATTGCTCATTTCTGATCAAGAACACATTCAGTCATAGGGCAGGAAGAAGTCTTTCTGATTGAATGAGCTTGTGAATTTGAAAGTTAGCAGGGTCTGAACAAAAAAGCCTTATGAGAGTCTGTAGAATTATTTTTAGGATACAAAAATTCTGGTGCCTGTAGTGTAAATTGAGTGATTGAAAACTGGGTTCACGAGAACAGTTAGTGCTGTAAATAGACCTTTCTTCTTCCTTGTTTTGTACAGACAGAAGTCACCTGTTATATACGTCTCAGACTGATTAAAGGTGTCTTGTGAGAGATGGTTTAGCTCTTTGGTTTCCTGTACTGTGAATAATAGGCCAGACAAATACAGACTTACTACTTTTTGTCCAAGAACGCGGACACAGGAAAAAGTTAAAAAAATCAGGTACGTCATGATTTTTTTATTTAAGTGCAGTCTTTTGGTTTACATGCAACTCCTCTGATTTATGACAAAAGGGTCTGGTATCAAGTCCATTCCTCTCCCACTCCCTTTCTTGTTTTAAAGTACCACTATAATAAAATAAAACCAAATTATTTCTATGGTATAAAATAATTCAGAGTTATTTTGCTCACAGAAGTGAGAAATCAGCCTGACTTTTGAATATTAAAAGTTTTACATTAGTTGTCTACAGCGAGGTTTTGTTCCTATATGATGTAGTAAGGGGCATAAGAGGTTGAAAACCAATTCTGCGTAATGTACAGTGTGTGTTCATGTTATTTATGGTGCTGTGAGTGAAAATTTATAATGGAAGTGTTATTCAGGAGGTCTAGTTTATATAAAAGTATCTTTGGGTTGCTGTTTCTGTCAATGTTCTTGGCTATGTAAGATTAAATAAATAAAAAGTGCACAGTGGAATCATCAGAGAATTCATTAGTATTTTAATCTCTGTATTTTCTCTTAAAACCAATATTCAGAATCTAGAATTCTTACTGTTTCTTATTGCTTCTTCCTCAAACAAACAAACTCAATGATGCACAAGAGAGTACTTTTATTCTCAGTAGAGAATAATTGGGTAAAGATGACAGAATGCTACTCAGAGGTTGTTTTTTTTTCCCCTCAACTTACTCCTCTCAGAATGCTTCACGCAATTATTCACATCTCATTATCCACATTCAAAAAAATGGGCAAACTGGGACAAGAGAAGCCAAAAGGGTAATATTTTAAAACATGGTTGCTTAAAGTTATGATGGGTAACTACATCTATTTTTGTGCAAGAACAAATGCAAGTGCCTGGTAAGCTAGTTCTCTGCAGTCTACTACGGTATTTTTTTTCTTTTCTGGCAAAGAAGAAACACCAGTACAGTGAAATATGCATATAAACAGATTGTAATGCTCTTTTCTTTTTTCTTTTACAAAAATAGTATTTAGAATATCCTTAAGTTTTCTAGTCTGCTAGTATACACCTTTATTTTGTGGTCCTTTTACTATTAACTGAGATATAAGATATTTCCCCTAATGTTCCTACTATTTCTTAAAGCAGGTGTCTACTACCAAGCTGGAAAAAGAGAATTCAGGCATAAATCCATCTTAATTACTCTGTCAGGACTACAGATCTTGATCAGTTAGGGTGTAAGCCATGGAAAACAGGTGTGCTGACATTCAGAGAGACCTGGACAGGCCAGAGAAATGGGCAGAGGGGAACCTCATGAAGTTCAGTAATGGGAAGGGCAAAGTCCTGCATCTGCGGAGGAGTAACCCCAGGCACCAATGCATGCTGGGGGCCAAGCAGATGGAAAGCAGCTTTGCAGAGAAGGAGCTGGGGATCCTGGTGAACAAGTTGAGCATGAGTCAGCAATGTACCCTTGCCACAAAGAAGTCCAACAGCATCCTGAGCTCCATTAAGAAGAGCATTGCCAGCAGGTCAAGAATGGTGTTCCTTCCTGTCCTCCTCAGTGCTGATGAGACACATCAGGAGTGCTGGGTCGTGTTCCAGGCTCTTCAGTACAAGAAAGATATGGACTTACTTGGGTGAGTCTAGCAAAGGACAACAAAGATGACGAGGGATTGCACCACCTTTCATATGACGAGAGGCTGAGAGGTAGGACACTTCCAACTGGAGAAGAGAAGTTTCAGGGTGGATCTTATCAATGTGGATAAATACCTGATTAGAGGGAATAAAGATGAGGAACCCAGACTCTTCTCAGTAGTGACAGAACAAGAGGCAATGGGCACAAATTAACACATGTGAAATTCAATCTAAACACAACACAAACTGCTTTTTTACTGTGAAGGTGGTCGAACACTGGAACAGGTTGCCCAGAGAGATTGTGGAGTCTCCCGTTTGATAATATTCAAAACACAACTGGACACGGTCCTGGGCAATCTGCTTTAGCTGACCTTGCTTGAGCAGAGGGTTTAGACAAGACAATCTCCAGAGTTCCTTTCCAACCTCAATTATTCAGTGATTTAAATATTATTAGTATAAATTATGGTGGTGAACACTCTATGAAAAATATTAACAGAGAAATATACTCAAACAAATTATTTTGTTGAATAACTATAGATTAGTACATTTGAAAGAAACAGCAATAGATTCATACACTATTCTTGGACAGAATCTGGAAGATTATTTCTATCTAATAATCAGAGAATGACCACAAAACAATATCTCCTTGTTCCCTTATATTCCTGACAAGAATCAGATTGAGACTACATGAAACTGCAAGGTAAATATTAACTTTTTCTTCCTCCATCCTTCTATCACGACATGTCCCAATGAGTTTCAATCGCTTGCAAATTCATAGCTCTGCAGCAAATTAAAACAAAACAAAACAAAACAAAACAAACAAAAAACTTTTCTTCACTTTTTTGTTTTTTTAACTTCTTTGCTAATGGGATAAAACACAGCTTTACCATTTCACCTTTTATTGATACATTATTTGCACAGCTTTGCTATTTCTAACCACCCAAACATGGCCTTCCCAAAATGTGTGATGATTGCAGCAGTTAATTCTATAATCAGACTCCATTGATTTGGCAGAAGAAAAGGATGGATAAATTCCCAGCATAAAAAAAAATAAAGCTTCATCTACATTTGTTGTTAATATTACCTACACAATCCCTTGTGTTACTAAAGATTTCACTGAATATCACGTACCCTGAGTGACTGCAGAATAGTTTTGTAGAGGAAATGGTCAATGCTCTCTGACCTTGTCTGTGTCAAATATTAAAACAAATGTCCATTAGTAATAATAATTGCTACTCGTTTCATCTTGCCAAGTGTCACTTGAGGACTCTGGTCCTCAAAGTAAAGAATTTTAACTTGATGTTTCCTAGGGAAAAAAAAAATGATCTATTCTTTGTTCGGCCTCCACAAATAGAAGCACGGCATTTGTCTTTTCATTGGTAACATTAAGTCTGTCTGACCTGGGTGATAAAATGCAGAGATTATCTATTCCTGTCTGTCATTTTTGGCAAACTTGTGAACTTTTCATAAAAACAGAAAGATAAATCACAGGAGCTATTATTGTCTTTGTCTTAATCTTTCTAATGGATCAGTGTAATTTTTGGTATGCCCTAGTAGGTCAGGGAAGTCATCACTGTAGAACAGCCTTGCCTACTTACTGAATGCTAAATACTGGTCTCCCACACAAATCCAGATAAAGACTTTGCACAGGGGATTAAGCTACTGGCAAAGCAGAGTAGTCCTGTGCATCTAGTCAGCTGTTGCTAACAGACTTCTCTGACATTTAACAGTCCCTCCAAGGTTGGGGAGGGCCATGTAGTGTATGGAGAGCACTCCTGATCCTACTTCTAAAAGTATTCAATGTGAATTTACAAATGCTTAATTACAAAACTGACACACACACACAAACACTGAAACACCTCACCATCATACTGCCTGTAGTTTCTGATCAATATAGGCTGGAGAATGCAATGATACTGGTGGATGAAGTGAAAAATTTTACTGCAGACAACAACAGACATGACAATATAGGAAATATCCATTATTTAAAAATTAGCTGTGTAATCTGTATCAATGTTTTTTTCCTCCTTTCAAATGAGAAAAATAAGAAAAGAAAAGATTTCTCTATGAAAAGCTAACAATTTATTTGGGTATAGCAATGAACCATTACATAAATACACAAATGCAGATAAAACTATGGGGAAATACTGAAACTTACAAAGAACAAAAGGAGGAAAAAGATGCCTTTCCTGGCCTTAACGGGTAAGCTACTAGGGTAATACTTGTTACTAAATCAAAATATTAGTGATCAGAGAAAGGTCCAAAACAAAACCCTCAAGAACTTAAATTTCCAGGAGCTTCTTGTTTAGGCAGGAAGAATATGGTACATGACTCAATTCTCTTTCCTCTCAAAATGATAAAGATTTCAACCTAAAGGCATAAAAAATGCAGAGATAGAAGAAAGACAGAGGGACAAATGGTGGAATATTTATGAAGACAGCTATAAAGGAAAACTGATTATTTTGAAGACAAAAGAAAGGAACAAAACACAAAATTAAAATTCTAGCATGTTGCAACTAGTTGGTCTGACCAGCTGTCTTTAATTCTGTCATTTCTATCCCTCTTCCCCTCCCTCCCCCCCCCCCATCTTTTTTTCCTCCCAGTATCTCAGCTTTTTTTCCTTTGCATTTGCTCTGGATGTCTTGAAGAAGATCATCATCCTCCAAGCTCTTTTCTCCTTCTCACAAAGCCTTTTCTTTGCATTTCTTCATAACAACAAATCTAGCACCCTCTTCATTCCATACTCATGTCATTATGTCTAAGCAAAATCTCACTCAGATGGATTTAATGTAAGAGATTATAAACATCAGATGGAGGAATAGGAAGCTATTTTAGCCTGACCTTTCAGACCAAATTTGATCACACTGCAGCCTGACTGAATAGATTTTAATCAGCTTCATCAGTGTTGAAATTTAAGCTCTTGTGTAATTGAACACCATTTCCCCTGATTTAAAAACAAAAAAGAATATAATCATGTAGACAATGAATGCTTTTTTTAAAATTTGTTTTTACACTATTTACATTGTATAGTGTTCGTCTACACTACAAAATAGAAAAATCACACTTAAGCAGGAAATGTTAAAATATTTTTCTGTTCACCTGCAAATATTTATTAGATACATACACACTGTCACCTTAAGGAAAAGGTAAACAGGCAAACATAGCTCTAAACTTTCCATACAGCTACACATTTCCACAATTTCCTAAATAGTGCATGTTATTTATATGATTCCTACATCTATACAGAAGCACAGTCTGTGTAATTAGAGTCTGCATACTTATAATTTGTTTGAACATTGTTTGACGGATGAGTCTGACAGATAAACTGCTCATCAAAATGGATTTTAAAAATATAAGAATAGTTCTTCAGGCATAATTCAAACAAATAAACAAAAAGAATCACCATTACCACTTATCTCAAGGGTCCACCACCATAAGGAAAAAAAATTTTCCCAAGATCCTCATGGTGATTTCCAGACTACATTTTCTTAATTGTGTAATGTATATATATTCAAAGAGTTTAGGCAATGACAACTTTCTTGAAGATTTCTATGCAGTTAGGATTTTATGTTAAAAACAGAAATGGTGTCTTCTAGGTCTGAAACCATGGGAATTATATTACTGGGAGTATATTCAAGGACTAAAAGATATTTCCACTCCCTGGGTTAGAATAGTAATGAAAACCTGTTATATAATACACACATACACATACAACCCCCATGTAAGTCAAATATGTTGGCTTATATATCTTTTCATATTATTGTACATATTTTGTATTTCAAGAAAGTCCAAATTGGTCCATTCTCTTGACTTTGATTATACTGACATCTCCTGTTTACTCTCATAAATTAAGAGGATTGAATAATTCATTGATCTGCCCCTTTGCACTGGCCAGCAGGGTACTTTTTCTTGTCCTTTTTTACTGACATATGTGCTGCGTCTCTAGAAAGAGCTGCCATATCAGAATACATTTTCCAGGGACAAGTTCTTCCAGGAAAATCACATTCTCTATCCTCACTACTTGTTTTTTACCTCTTGTGCAGCCAGTAGGTCAAAAAGCCTGCTGTAGTCCTTTGTGTTGAGTTGAGGATGAATCTCCTGATTAAGAAAATACAGTATCTACAAAGTCTGAAGTTGATCTTTTTGTTTTCCAAGCTCTGTTTCCTAGCATAGACATAGGCAGGAGGCTAGTATCATCTGTCAGTTTTCCTTTTTCTATTAGGAAAGGTGTGGCAGGGGGCAGAGTGGGGAGCGATGGGAACAGCTCTTCCACCATGCTAGTGGAGCACTCGCATTGCATGTGACTAACGTTAATGTATATCCGACAGAAATTTCATATAGTCAAACAGTCACTGAAGAGTACATTTATAATGTGGTCACAGCATGATTGGATTTTTTAAACACAAATTGATGATAATTGAAGCCCAGTCAAAGTAGAAGAAATGGTGGTGTTTGTGGTTTGCCTTGCTCATATTACATCCCTGTCAGTTTTTATCGGTCAAACATAAGTGGATTGGAAATGTTTTAATAATATGAAATACCCACTGTGTGTACTGCTGAAAAACAAACAAATCTCTGTTTTCATGCCCAGGAAAACAAAATGAAATCAAACAATGTCAAACCAGATTTGACTCACCTGATCCTTCCACAAGTAAGCAACTTCTGGCCTTTAACTTTCTCAGTGAACTGAGTATATTTGTGTCGACTAAGTTGAAGGAAGTTTGTGGTATACATATAAATTCAAAGGAACCCCATTTTCCTTCTTCCTGTTCTCCTTTATATTTTTATACCTGAAATGCTTGTCTTTGCAGTGTAACAGCAAAAAAAATCAGGAAAACCTGATAGTGATTTCAGTACCAATTTCCTAGTTCAACATTTACGTGAAAACTGTGGTCATGCTCTAGTCACAAACTCAGAACTACTATCAGAATTACAATGGATTCCTAAAATATCGTGTTATCACTTTAATCTACCAACTCTCTTTTTCCTTTTGAAACTCTCCACAGACCACTTCACTCTCCACCTTTGACTCTACTCCTAAAAATAACAGCTAAGTTGTAAAAATATTTTACGTGAGGCGTTTTTTCAAAAGTATCTTCTGCTAAAAAATCAGTCTTTGTGCTGCAAATCAGATTTGAGTTCAGACTGCTGTTGCTATTCAGAACTACTGCCAGATAGTTTCATCTCTCTGTACTTCACTCATCAAACATAAAATGCAGACAATAATACTTTTCCTCACTCAGACAACTGTCATGAGGTTCCATGCATTTATGCTTGGGAATTGTTGCACTAAATTCACTTGGGTTTATTTTAAAGTGTAACATAGCTGAGAGAATAGAATGCAAGTGAAAGACAGAAGGAATGAAAACTAAGTTCCTTACATTTTTCTAAAATGAAAGTGAAAAACATAGAACAGCTGAGAACTGGGTTTTTACTTAGGTCAGACTCTATTAAAATGCTGTCCTTTTTCTGGACATGGAAAACTGCCACATAACTGTGTAAAGCAATAGTGGTCTTAAACTTTTCAAACAAGAAATACATATCAGCCATGCTTTCCTTCTGTTTCCAGGTATGCAGCTGAATTGAACATATCACAATACCAAAAATATTAATGGTAACAAAAATGTAACAGGCTGCTTTAATTGAACAAACAGACAGTTCTTTCCCATTTCTTTTCAAAGGAGTCTTATTTCAGTCTCATTCTTGCTCCATCACAAGATTCAGATCAGGCTGAACTGTGCAGTCTTTTGTGATCTTGCTGGGCTCATTCATTCAACCAGGACTGCTCTTTTGGCTAGAGTTGTCTTGAGTTTTAGTTCAAAAAACAGCTGCCACCACGAAAGTTGCAGAAGGCTGGTTTAACATGACAATAACAGAGTTCATTTCTAGCAGAAATTTGTTCTAAGTTTTTTTTTTCCTTGCTGTCTCTTTATATCTTTTATTTTACAGGAGTTAAAACCAGCACCACCACCAAAATCAGAGAGGCCAGTGTGCTTAGTTCTCCTTGTCACCTTCTCTGAGTCTCCGTTGCAAAGTAGTTCTACATTTGCAACACGTTTTCTTCTCTTCTTATTTCAAATCTGGCTGTTCCTGGAAAGTAAACATAGTTTATATTCATTCTATGACGAAAAATAATATCTTTTGAGCCTCTACTATCAATTGGTAATTACTAATTGCAAATTAATGAAAACTAGAGCAAAAGAGCAGTAAAATGGCAGACAGCTGCTGTAAATTTGAGTATCTCAGAGTCATGGTTAAAGCTTTGTCCCAACCATTCAACAGGAATTAGATTAAGGATAATGCTAGTGAATATAGTAATGATATCCAAAATTTGAACTAAAAAAATCCCTGAACTGGAAATACTACTAAAATAACATTTTGTGTCTTTATTTACTCTGAGAATGATCTAATTTGTAAAGTAATACAGGAATTTCTTTTTACTCTACTGCTGTATAAATGTGGATTGTAACATGCAACATTCTCTTTCCTAAAAATCAGCCACTTAAGAGCACTTCTGACACATTACTTTTAATTCATGCTCAAGATACTTTGTGTTGAACAGAAAAATATCAACAGACTCACCACTAGGATTTTTAACAACTTCCACACAGAGGAAATAATATATCAGATCTACCAATTTATGTGTGTGGCTATCTACAGATGTTTTTCCAGAATTCTTTTCTTTTATTTTTTTTTTTTTTAATATTCTGTTTTATTTTTGTAAAAAATGAGTGTATTAATATGAAATCCTAAGGAAATTGAACATCACCAATATGACACAAAGAATTTAGTTTACTCAGAAGTAAATACTACCATCAAGCAAGGATAAGAGTGAGGATTTGTGCAGAGATTCTTTGAATGTAAACCCAAGAGTCATACTCAATTTCAACATTAGCAGAGGCAGGAAAACTGTTCACTGATTTCAGACTTTTCATGATGTTAGAGGTATTCTGTAGTTGCATTGATGATTATCAATACTGACAAAGAACAAAATTAGTTGAAGTCAGTTATCTCCATCAGTGGTCTTTTGCTCTTCAGGTAATACCACTGCACTTCGAGACGGCAACATATGTAGAAAAGAGAGAAAAATCTAATAGATTAAATTCCAATAGATTCAATAATACATGACACATTATTCCTCCAACAAGGATCTTCAAGAGTTTTGCGAATGTGGTTTTTTTTCTTTATCTTAACACATGTCTAGATCCTTCCAAAGCTAAAAAAAATTCAGTGAAGAAAATCAATCATGATCACTAACACTTAACTTTTGTTTCAGCCACCACCTCTGTCTATCTTGGAGTTCTGATAAACTTATTTATATTTGGGATAGAACCTCACAGATAATTTGCATATGATAAAATATAAATTGGTAGCAATAGTCTCAGCGTGTCCCTCCCGCAAAAAGATATCCTACGTGATTACATTTACAAGAAGGAAAAAAAAAACAACAACCGTTTTCTCAAATGTGTCTACAAACACCTTCTCATCTCAAATCTGGAAATACTGCAGGCATAGAAATGGTGTGTAGTAAGTAAGTTAAATGTCAATAGCAATTACATGGCACCATGCCAGAATACACGATCATTATCCCAAAGAACTTATATCCACATAATCCTTTGTGCACTACCTGCACTTTGTATTAACATGCCAACACAAGGTTACCTCTGCCATGTACTCCACTCTCAGTGCAAGACTGACAAATTTGGTAAACGTGATTAAGTACAGGAAAAAAACAAAAAAACCCAAACCATACCAAAACCAAGAATGCAGTTCCCTTGGTCTCCTCCATTTTTGTAAGTGATTTTGACCTGTAGTACATCTTTCATAGCCAGCTGGACATTCTGAAAACCAGAAAGTAAATAAAGAGTTGTATAGATTTGGTTAACTCCATGTATATTGGTTTTCCATTCTTTCTTGGAAATAACCTGGCCTCACCAGAGTCAACCAGATTTTCATGCAGGCTATTTAGTTTATGAAGATGGAGGATAAGTCTCATTTATCACACATGCATATATAGAATATGCACATTTACATACATGTATGTATATACTTCTCCAGTTTTATAGCCAGCAAAGGTCTCAAAGATACCTAAATTCAAACACAAAAGTAATCTTGTTGATTTCAGAAGTGTTACTGGCTCACAAAAATAATGTACCATACTGTCCTTGATTCGGCTGGGATAGAGTTAATTTTCTTCCTAATAGCTGGTATAGTGCTGTGTTTTGGATTTAGTATGAGAATAATGTTGATGACACGCTGATGTTTTGGTTGTTGCTAAGTAGTGCTTACATAGTCAGGGACTTGTCAGCTTCCCATGCTCTGCGAGGTGCACAAGAAGCTGGGAGGGAGCATAGCCAGCACAGCTAATCCAACCAGTCAACGGAATATTCCATACCATATGACGTCATGCTCAGCATATAAAGCTGGGGGAAGAAGAAGGAAGGGGAGGACATTCGGAGTGATGGCGTTTGTCTTCCCAAGTAACCGTTACGCGAGATGGAGCCCTGCTTTCCTGGAGATGGCTGAACACCTGCCTGCTGATGGGAAGAAGTGAATGAATTCCTTGTTTTGCTTTGCTTGTGTGCTTGGCTTTTGCTTTCCCTATTAAACTGTCTATCTCAACCCACAAGTTTTCTTACTTTTACCCTTCCAATTCTCTCCCCCATCCCATTGTGGGGGGAGTGAGCAAGCGGCTGTGTGGTGCTTAGTTGCTGGCTGGGGTTAAACTGCAACACATACAGACACAGCTATCTAATATAAATATTTCTTTTGTATTATTTTCCTCTGCAGTCAATGAGTTCATATCAAATAGTATTTGTCTGCACAGTATTATCGAGTATGATGAAATTACTCTTCAAAGCTGAACCGTTATCCAAGATTATTTTTCTTTTCCTCACCCTTCAGTGCTTTCAACAGCTTTACTGATGGAGGAAGAAAAAAACACAACAGCAGACCAACCACCCTAGTGTTCAGCTGAATAACAATCTGAAAAAGCTTAATTGTCTAGGTATTAATTTTCTTAAACAGAACTAGATCACATGTTTCTTTTGCCTCTAAACCAACCAGCAAAAAGCCACTTAGAACTCAGCTGGAATGAAATAGGGATTTTTGAAAGATGAAAAAACCACCACAAAACAAAGCAAAACAGGCCGATCTATTTTTAAATAGCTCACCCTCTCTACTCACAAATGAAAACAAATTAAATCCATTTTGTTTTTTGGTAAAGAGTACTCTTTATTTTCTTACCTGACATGATAAAATGAACATTTCCCATAAGCTGCATAGTCCTTTTTAGATTGGTCATTTCTCCCCCTTTCCATGGTTCAGTTATACAGCTATACAATAAAGGCATTATAGAAATTTATATAATAGGTAAACTTTATTAAATTTTAAATATTAAAACCATTGAAATAGTTTACCCATTTCCTATAATAATGAAATAAATTCTCCTTCTTTCTTTCAAAACAGTTGTGGATACTTGGCCACATTATGCCGTCTTTCCTTTAGGAAAATAAAATAAGAATAAATAAAGCCATTTAAAAAATTATCTTAAAATCTTGCTGCCTAAATTGCAGCTGAAAGCCTTGTGTTTGCATAGAGAGTACTACAATAATAATAATTGAAAAAATAATGGGACACCAAAATCGGCACTTATTTGTGTGATTACCCATTCAATACCTACAAATATCTGTGCTTCTGTATATGCACAGATGTAACTGATTTATTAGTGTGTTTTAATTTCCTACCTCCTCCACTGGATATTAGGACTGCTGTCAATTTGAGAGTTTTGTTCTTTAGCCCAAGCTGCGGTGACTCATGCTGCAGGCTAAGTAAGCAGTCATCACACAAATATGAATACCAAGACCAACCTGTGTGCTTGTCAATCTTGCAGGTGCAAATTAGAAGGTTTTGAAAATGTAAATTTATATGTGAAGCTACAAAGCACTATAAGTGTCTCAGCCTTCTTGTAGGTATCTCAGGATCTCCTATTTCAGTGTAATTTTCAATATTCCCACACCCCCCATTTGAGCAGTGTTTCATAGTAACCTTTTCTCAAGATGTGAATTGTCGTTTTCTGGATTCTTAAAGTAATTTTCAGTTTTTCCACCTCTATGTTGGCTCAACAGTCTTAGAAGCAATTGTTTGTTGCTAAGATGTGTAATACCTTTCTACCTGATATGTAGAATTGTTTTGTGTTAGAGACCTCTTGTGAAGTACTTAATTATATTTCTTTCTTCTTCCTTTATATATAGTGATTTTTGTGTTATTAGTTATCTACTCTGATAGCTCTGTAAGAAGCCTCTCAAATCTTGACTGTCTAAGGATCTGAATATCTTGGCTTACAAACTTACCATACTTGTTCTCTGTTTTTGTCATTTCAGTTATAACTGGAATTTTTTCCTCAAGAAGTTTTAAATCCTCTCTATTCTCAGACCACCTGTTTATTCTGAGCATTAAGTCCAATTTATACTACCTCTTTCAGTAAGCTCCCGTATACTGATAGACATACCATAGAATTTGTTAAGTATTTTAAATTGTATTTTCTTAACTGGCATAACTAAAAAATCTGTGATCATTCAAAACTTCTCAGGGTCAGGTCGGTTTTGCATGAAAACAGGTTTTCTCCCAAATTTTTAGCGGGATTTCATTGTAACAAAAAGCAAGGCTTTTTCTTTCACTGAAATAAGATTTATTAAATCTGCTTTAGTATGTTGGAACTGCTTTTTTCAAAGTCATAATATTCCTGTTGATGCTATTCTCTTGGCCCTGAAGGCCAAGCACGTTTTGAAGCAGACACTGAGAAACATGCATTCAGGGATTTGATAAACCTACAGGTAAACCGCTTACATCAGCTGTCATCAGCTATTTGTAGTGCGGTTTTATCCCATCCCTTCTTGTCATTCAGTGAGATATCCTTGTTTTGGGACATATTGCTCAGCATAGCTCGCTGTTGAATATTTGATTCTTAAGGCAGAAAGCAAGAATACAAATAAAAAAGTATTTCTTTGTCATATATCAATACATTCCTTTTTGATTGCTTCTGAATTCACATTTGCATGTTTTTAACATCTAGCTACATTGCCCCTATTTAATTACTTTACTTGAAAATGTGTGTTTTCAAGTATGTGTATACACACCTGATTTAGATTCTGCTTAATGCAGAAATACCTCACTTGAGAGAACAAAATATAAATATATTAGGAGGAACAGTATGGTTGTATGTACAATATATTAAAGTTTTTATGGACTATTGATTTCTAACTGCCCTATGTGGTTCATTAACCTTTAAGTTGCAGTCTGTGCAATTCACATAGGTAGATAAAATACCAAAATATAATTTCAAGATGGCTTTTGCCCTTAAGTGCGCAAATAATTGGAACAAATGTATTTTTTTAACTGTAAAAAATACTTTTTTTAAAATATATTTTCTTAAAACTATTTTTGCTAACAACAGAGAGTAAGATATCATGACTACTAAGTTCCTAGCAAGACTAATAGATATCTTAGCAAGTGTTAGTAGTAGGTGATTAACAATCAGACCTTGAAAATTAATATCTTGTAATTTTTATAATACACAAATGTCATTTCATTTTTCAATTTATTTTTGTTTAAAAAATAGCACAAAACTCAGTAATACATAACAAACATAATTTACTCTTTCGTTCACTTTTACTGCATTCTCACAGCAGAAGACAGAAGCAGTGTGACATGCCTTGAAGATGCCTGCAGAAAGAATTGAGAACAGTGGTAAAATGGGAAAACAGACACTCAGAATGATCAGTGGACTAACTTACAAATGTCTTTTGTTATGAGAAGAATAGAGGAAACAAAACCCCAATAATATTAATAAAACATGAACAGAATTCGTATTAAAAAACCCAAGAAGATTAGTACTTCATAATATGGAACAGTGTGTAAGAGAAGAAAATCTATTTTCTTCCAATATGCTTGTGGTTTTTCTTCCATATTTCTTTCAATCTATCAAATTTGCATAATATCAGATCCTAGTCAGAGAATTCGC
Organism: Calonectris borealis; assembly: GCF_964195595.1. Classification (NCBI taxonomy): domain Eukaryota; kingdom Metazoa; phylum Chordata; class Aves; order Procellariiformes; family Procellariidae; genus Calonectris; species Calonectris borealis. Next base: position 76,896,040 of record NC_134313.1, on the reverse strand, counting down.
GAATAGCGCAAGTCTTATTCCAGGATGGGAGAAATGCAGTTGCTTAGGTATCAGCCCTTCGGAAAAGGTTCCAATAATGGAATTTCAAATATTGTCTTTCCCTCACCTTTATGAAGTATATAGCTACAAAAAATAGATCAGAGTACAGTAAGTTCTGCATGGCTGCATGATTTGACTTCAGACCCAATTCTTTAACATCAGTTTTGTAAAAGATACCAGAATACAACTTCTGCAGGTAAATAGGGCATTTTCACTTTATCCTTGAATGCTTTAATGAATTTGCATTAGCAGTATTATTAGACTAAGGAGAAAAAGTAACTCTTCACCTACTAGAACTCCAAACGCAATGGCTGAGTATCCCCTGGAGGCCAATAGGCTTCTTTGCACTCAGAGCCTGTGGACAAGACAGAGGCACAGATGATTAGTGTTTCTGACCACTGCTCTAATGAGGAATCCCTTAAGTTCATTTTCAAGGCCTGCACTGTCTGTATCCTTGGATTTAGTCTGCAGTAAAACTTAGCTGTGCATATATCTGAGAACTGCCTGGAGAATTAGCCTCTGTTAATGTAAAAAGATAACAACAAAAAATTTCATTAAGATTTAGCCAGGGTTACCAGAAGACACCAGACACCTTGAGGTAGAAAACTTAGTTATACTATCAGAAAACAAGTTGAACAACTTTTCAATTACATTACAGAGAGTTTGCAGCACTGAAGCTGTTGCCACGTATTTGTCTTACTGTTACTGCACCAGAAAATGGCTTTCAGCCACCTGTTTCACATAGATAGAACAGAGAAAGAAAGCAGGTTGCAGCAATAACTTGTTTTATTTCCGGAAATACGTTATGATCTTTTCTCCTTACTAACTAGGCTTCCAGGATCGCATCTAGACTATAGTGGTTAACTGAAGAAGGCGGAGAGTGAAGCAATCATTAAGTGGTCTGAAGCCATCAGTTAGAGAGGTGATACATGAGGAGCTCTCTATTTGGGTTTAAACTCAACAAACAAGGTATTTGCTGTTTTTCTCCTGAAGAAAGTTGTGCTGCCAAGCATACCTGTCATTAATTTTTATTTCAGAAAGAAACATAATCTTGGCCTCCATGTGTGTAAAGCCACGAAATCACAGTCAGAAGGCTGAAAAGCATTTGTTATATTATATATAGAGAACTCCTCTTTGAACCTCAGAGAATAGCTTGTGTTTTATATCACTATGCATACAGATAAGCACAGCTTAAAAGAATGAATGTGCTTTAAACATCTACAACCCACTGAACATCTACCTGTTCAGAGAGGAGATATTTAGCTACCTAACAGAAGTTTTCGTGCTTGAGTACAAACTCTGAATAAAACCTGATACTGAAACACATGGAATAACGTTTCCATTCATGAGACCAACCCAATTTTGTCATGATCCAAGTGGAAGAAACTATCAACTTCAGTAGCTTTGAATCAACTTTTCATTGTTGTTAATACAAGTGAGAGGATTTATGAAAAAATACAGGGGGAAAATTAAGCGTGTGCTGTTTCAACAGTTGCGAGCCACAGGATGGTCGACCACTTCTAACTCCTTAGACTGGCAAGAGGTATGAATGATTATAGGCCTGTGATAATGGGGTCACAGAGAGATGGAGCAACATTAACTATCCTTGGATCAACCCCTGGTATAAAAGAGAGAATAAGGAGACTGTGGAGAAGCCAACTACTCGAACGTGTAAAATTCTGATGAGATGTTAAAAAAAAGTTTTCATGAAGAGGATGTTCAAACACTCTGGAAGGTTGCCCAGAGATGTTATGGAATCTCCATCCTTGGAGACATTCAGAACTCAACTGAACATGGTCCTCAGAAAATTGATCTAAACTGACCACACTTGAACCATTTCTTTCCAATGTAAACTACTCTATAACATCTCTGAACCATGTGAGACTCTAACTTTCTTTTTTTCCCCAATATATCTCAAAAAATAGTCTATTTTAAGAAAAATCTTGTCTGTAATTCAGTTTGTTCTGAGTTTCTGCATGGTGTCTTTTGAAAAAAAAAACCCAACAAACTATACTCTAGGGAGTATAGAAAGCATGCTGTATGAGTATCTCAGCTGCTGGAGCTTTTTTTTCCCCCCCCTTGAATTTTCCATCTTCATTGACTGAGACAAATGACATAAAAACTGACCACTGGATGCAAGTAAGGAACTTCAAGAGACACTTTCACAGCTTTTACAATCAAAATGCACCTTTAGGATCATATAGTCAGCTTAATTGCCTATTGCATGCTGCAGCACCTTATCTAGCAGTTTCTGTATGAAGATCTTAATTATTTTAAGCTGTAGTCCATGAAATAGTCTTTAAAAAAATCTATAGTATGTTCTAAGGCAATTGTTCCAGTGGTTAATTGTCCTGTCTGCCAAAAATCTCCTCTTTATGTCTATTTATATGGCACCTTACTTCCATTTCCAACCTGTCAATGTCACTAAGCCTTTTCTCTAGATTAAAGGGTCATCCACCATCAGAAACTTTTTCCTGGTATGTCTCTGTGGGCCATGATAAAACTAATTATGATAGTGATATTATTGGGTGCAAAAAAGGGAGTTGGGCTCCTTTATTCTATCATTGTTACACACATTTCCTTGACTTTGAGTTATTACTGTAGTACTCTTGTCTGCAGAGTGGATTCTGGTAACAGCATTACAGTAACAGTCTTATTCATACTTATATATAGGTAATACAATTCTACTGCTCTGACTTGGTATTCCTCTGTTGATTCAACCTGCTTGGAACTCATATTTGTTTTTCATGACATCAAAGCAGGTAACTATGCTTACAAGTACGGCATTGTATTTAGACCTTCTGAAGTGTTAAAACTCTTGTTGATGTGAGCCTATTCAATTAAATATCTTAAGTTACCTCAGAAACTGATCTCTCTCAGTTACAGTTCCACCATTTTTAGAAGCCACAATCCCCTATTGTCATAGAATTATAGAATAGTTTGGATTCGAAGGGACCTTTAAAGGTCATCTAGTCCAACCCCCCTGCCATGGGCAGGGACATCTTCAACTAGAGCAGGTTGCTCAGAGCCCCGTCCAACCTGACCTTGAATATTTCCAGGGATGGGGTATCTATCACCTCGCTGGGTAACCTGTGCCACTGTTTCACTATCCTCAGTGTAAAAAATTTCTTCCTTATATCTAGTCTAAATCTACCCTCTTTAGATTAAAACCATTCCCCTTTATCCTGTCGCAACAGGCCCTACTAAAAAATTTGTCCCCATCTTTCTTGTAAGCCCCCTTTAAGTATTGATAGGCTGCAGTAAGGTCTCCCCGAAGCCTTCTCTTCTCCAGGCTGAAGAACCTCAACTCTCTCAGCCTTTCTTCATAGGAGAGGTGTTCCATCCCCCTGATCATTTCTGTGGCCCTCCTCTGGTCCCGCTCCAACAGGTCCATGTCTTTCCTGTGCTGAGGGCTCCAGAGCTGGACCCAGTACTCCAGATGGGGTCTCACCAGAGCAGAGTAGAGGGGCAGAATCCCCTCCCCCGACCTGCTGGCCACACTTCTTTTGATGCAGCCAAGGATACGGTTGGCCTTCTGGGCTGTGAGCGCACATTGCTGGCTCATGTCCAGCTTTTCATCCACCCGTACCCTCAAGTCCTTCTTGGCAGGGCTGCTCTCAAGCCCTTCCTCCCCCAGCCTATATTGATACTGGGGGTTGCCCCAACCCAGGTGCAGGACCCTGCACTTGGCCTTGTTGAACCTCATGAGGTTCACACGGGCCCACTTCTCGAGGTTGTCCAGGTCCCTCTGGATGGCATCCCGTCCCTCAGGCATGTCAACCGCACCACTCAGCTTGGTGTCATCTGCAAACTTGCTGAGGGTGCACTTGATCTCACTGTCTGTCATTGATGAAGATATTAAACAGTACTGGTCCCAATATGGATCCGTGAGGGACACCACTCATCACCGATCTCTATCTGGACATTGAGTCGTTGACCGCTACCCTCTGGATGCGTCTATCCAACCAATTCTTCCTCATCCACCGGATAGTCCACCCATCAAATCCATTTTCTTCTAGATCATTGAGGAAGACATCAAATACAAACAATACTTTTCCAAGTGAAATTCCACTGAAATATTAAATTAGATGTCAGTTAAAATGCTTTGTAGTACTTCCTCCAATAGAGATTATACTGATAAATCAAATAGTTTACAGAAGTATAAGAGTATTTCACCAATATGATTGCCTTTATCCAAACTTTCCATTTCCATTGAAGTGGAAATTTGTGTAATAAGACTTGCATTCCATTATGCCTGATTTTGGTTCTGTTACCATCTTTCAATTCATTACCAATCTCAAATCATCTTAGGGATTTAGTGCACAAGTTAGGATTTAAATCTTGCATTATAGTCTGTTTGGTATCCTTCCCATGCCCAAACACTTGAGGCTCCTGAAGTTCATGGACACCTCAGGTTTTTTATGCTAACTTCCTGAGACACTTACAATTCTCCTCCTGGACATACTCAGAAAAATACCAGGCTTGACAGTGATGAGCCACTCAGTCGCTATCGTATTCACATGTTGTGCGTTCTTTTTATACCACAGGGATTTGATGCCACCAACATGTGCTAAGAATGGTTACCAGGTTTGCCATTAGGAGTATTCAGTAGCAACTACTTTCTTGAAAACAAAAAGAGAGGTGGTGAGAGAGCCAGTCATATCATTCAAGCTTTACCTATTAATTTAACTGTTAGCAAGTACAACTTTAAAACTATTACTAAAATATACATATCTATATTGCTAAAACATACAAGTCCAGGAAGTGAATTCTAGGGCTGAATTTTTGATTGTCCACAGTAAGAGACTATATCATACTCTGACTTTGTCTAAGGGCTCTCCACCAGCTTTCTCCAAGACAAATCTCGTGAATAATTTGAAGGAATTCTGCTCAGGGAACCATTCACCATAGAGACTATGGACAAGAGAACACTTTTTTTTTGTGACTGACTTGTCCTCTAGTACTGCTCTAGCACACCTTATAACTCCCCCCACCCCCTCCACCTCATGCCATATCCTTGACAAATAGAAGAAGGATTAACTAGTATCATACCTTAGAAGCATATCTACAATGTGCTGTCTAGCCTGCAAAAATGAATCGGTACTAGGTGACCAGTCCTCTCTACAACCAAAAGCTTTCCACCACACCAGAGGAGCAGCAAAGATAATTTACTTTTGAATAGTACCCTAGTAAATCATTCAACAAGTCACTACTCCTTCAGAACATACTGCAATGACAATGAACATAGCAGCTTGCACAGACCTCCCTCAATCAGGAATGTTCCTGCCATACATGTCCACAAAGGGGTGTGCGATCCTCCCTGAATCCGAGGGCACATAAGGTGCTGCACAGATGAGAAACACTTTCTTCCATGCACTGCTGGAACAAACGATATGCTCTTAGGAGTGGATTTTGATTGTCTCACATGGCAAATGCCCATGACATATCCTCCCCACAAACTCCCCAATGCCCCGAATGTTCTGAACCTTCAGCATCAGCTCCAGTCACATGGCTACCCATAAAGTAACAGCCATCCCCACCCCTTGCAGCTTTTAGTTGCTTGACTCCTCATGAACGAATGAAGTACAGGTCATAGGTGGTCAACTTTAAGGTTTTTCTGCAGGTTTGAATTTGTAGTAAGACACTGGCTTTTGTGACCATCTGGTGAACACCCACTCAGTATTGGGCACCCCACATGCAACACTTTGCATGGTTATGCTTCATCAGAAGCAGCATGTAACTATCTCAGTAATACTGGTAATGCACATTGCTACATCTCTGTGTATCTGGGCAGCAACATGGCACAGCAAATGAGGATGACATCTCTTCAGTCCTTCCATTATTAAAAGTCTGAAGTGGATTTCAAATAAGACAGCTTTTCAACCAATAGCATTGTCCTTAACCACTACCCTGGTAGTAATCCTGCCAACATCTTGCAGTTCCTGGGAGAAGTCCACTCTCTATCTGCTCTGCTGTCCACAGTAGGTAGTGGCCTGCTGGGCTCCACTCTAAAGGAGGCCTATGAGCAGGCCAGAGGTAGCATCAAAAGCTGTCTCTGTCATGAATATTAACAAATGTAGAGGTGACAAAAATGACAGAAGTACCAGCACCAGTCTGCTACATGAGGAACTAAATGGAGATTAATGAGGCAATATATTCTTTGAGGATCCTGAACTATCCTCTGCACGCTGCACGAAAGCTGCACATCGTGCAACCTTGTGCCCACATAGATACAAAGCCTGTGTGATATCCACCGAGCCATAAATGCAGCAGTCTGCTTTGGAGGAAAGGAAGGTGAAAGAGATCTTATGGATGTGAGTTCAAGCCACTCATTGGGCCTTGGGAGCCAGGCATCCTTTTCTGAGCCTATTTTATAAAGCAGTATAGGCCTAACCAAAGCTTCCTTTGCTGGAAACAGTAAACAAAGGTATCCTTCCATACGGAATAAAGCTTTATAATTACTGTAGAAATTATTCTGAGGTCAAGTTGCTTGCCTCATCTTTGCACAAAATGATGTCCTGGTTTTGGCTGGGATGGAGTTGATTTTCTTCCTATTAACTGGTATAGTGCTGTGTTTTGGATGTAGTGTGAGAATAATGTTGATGATACGCTGATGTTTTGGTTGTTGCTAGGTAGTGTTTGCGTTAGTCAAGGACTTTTCATCTTCCCATGCCCTGCCAGATGTGCAGGGGGCTGGGAGGGAGCGTGGCCAGGGCGGCTGGCCCAGCTGGCCAATAGACTATTCCATACCATATGACGTCATGCTCAGCATATAAGGCTGGGTGAAGAAGAAGGAGTGGGGGGCGTTCGGAGTGATGGCGTTTGTCTTCCCAAGTAACCGTTACACGTGATGGAGCCCTGCTTTCCTGGAGATGGCTGAACACCTGCCTGCCGATGGGAAGCAGTGAATGAATTCCTTGTTTTGCTTTGCTTGTGTGCTTGGCTTTTGCTTTCCCTATTAAACTGTCTTTATCTCAACCCACGAGTTTTTCTCACTTTTACCCTTCTGATTCTCTCCCCCATCCCACCCGGCGGGGGGGCTGAGCGAGCGGCTGCGTGGTATTTGGCTGCTGCCAGGTTAAACCACGACAAATGATGACAGGACAATTGGGCAATCAGAAGAGAGAAAATGTTATAAAATGGTATCTTAATGGTTAGGAACTTCACCAAAAAGGAGGGGACCCTTAATCCAAGCTTCTCTCCAGAAGTCATTTGTAACTTTGACAAAAACCTGTCATTACATAAAACAAGCACACAGTTTGGGAAGTAGTCATATATCACCACCTAACTCTTATTGTAGTCACTTCTTCTCCAAGCATGTTTTAAAAATGAAACTCCACTTTCCCAGGTTTTGAAACATGTATCAAAAAGTACCCCAAACACCACAGGCGCTATTTTAGTGAAATCTGAGGCATTTTCTGATGGTGTTGGGTAGAACCTTGATGTGCCAGAGAATTTAAGACATGTTGCTGAGATAAACAGTTCTTATTGGCTAATTTTAGGCAGCTAATCATTCAGACTTAAGGCTTTTCTGATTTCTATTCTGAGATGACTGACCAGTGGTTTTTGCTCTAGAGAACTTAGTTACCTTATTCAGAGCTGCCAGAGTCATGATGTGATCCGAGTGCCTACATACTTAATGGATAGAGAACTATGTCTCATTTCTTTGATATTGCTGGGTATCAACTTTATCAGCTTGTAGGTATTACACCTTTTTTAACACTGACACATTAGCTTTTCCTTTTATGTATGTTTTTAAATACCAAAATAGAATATGTAATATTTCTAGTTTTTCTGCATTTTGCTTAATCATGTTAGTACTTTTAGCTAGCATCAGATTTTACTGTTGCAGATTTTACATTTCATTTGTTCTGAGCAAATTTATAAAATTCCTTCTTAATATTCTTAACTCTAAATGAGACAGGCTGTGGTGATACTACAAATTTCCTAAGCAGTTGCCTGTTTTCAGATTTTTTGTTCTCTTCTGTCTCCTTCTCCATTTTCTGTGTACTGTATATTAGAGTTTTGAAAAATTATTTTTATTGCCATTTTCACATCTCCTTTTAACTGAGGTGATTATTTTACTGAAGTAGTCTTTCATAAGCATAGAATTGTGGGAGGTTTTGACATTTCATAAAGTATTCTTAAGTAATTCCTAATCATAATTCATGCTTTTATGTTTCAGTATTTCCTCCCGCTTGATTTTGTCCATAAATGTTTTCAACTGTGTGAAATTGCTCTTTTCAAAGAATCAGGTCTATGTTTTAACTGGTCGGGATATTGTTTTGCCACTATTCATTTTCAGTCTGAACTCAATCTGTTGTCTCAAAAGATTGCCCTTTAGCAGAGATCGAAGCTGTAGAGAGTGAGCAAGTACTCTTTAGAATGATGTAATATGTAATATTTCATATGCTGTGATCATAGTGCAAGTCAGTTCTTAGGGGCACGTTCTTTCAGTCACCACAGAATAGCATTGCATGCAATTGTCAGTTAACAATTTGTTTAGGATAACTATATCGGCAAAAGGCATAGATTTTGAATATGTAAACATAAAGTGTACAGTTTGGAGGTGCTTGCATTTAACTGATGTCTAACTCATGCAGTTGATTAATGAGCTTTAATTAGGAAATTCCTGAACATCTTGCATTGACCCTATGAAACTTAATAGTGTTTATTTTTTTTTTAAATCCACTGTGTCCTGAGGTTTTAGAGAGAGCCTAGGAAGTGGGAAATCTGTGTGCATAATACAAAATTTAAATAAGTCATTCATGCAAATATTTAATTTTCTTTTGCCAAAGGTGCTTTCTACTTTAAAATCTCACCTTATAGCTCTATCTATATGGTTTAAACAAGAAATAATGTGAGTGTCTGATCTCTTCATCTCCATTCACCTCATGTTCTTTTGGTTCTTGAATAATGTTAATGCAATTCTGAACCCTTCTGTTTCAGACAAAAATAAAATGGAAATCCTGCTCTAACTCAGTTCCTGGGGACACATGATGGGAGACCTTGCACCCTGCTGGGCCCTGCACCTCAAGATAAACCATTAGCACATAGCTGATTAACAGAAGGCTAAAAGAGTTTGTGGTACTTTTCTGGTCCTTTTGGGAGGTGGGCAACCAGCTGGCTGCTGGTAGTTATAAAGGATGGTGAAGAAGTGACACTTGAGGTTTAGAACTGAAGGTAGTGATGTTTCTGAAGATCAGGAAAAATAATAAGATATCAGGGTCTGTCTGTCTATCTTGTCGCTACATGCAGACTGATTAATTTATTGGATGTGAGGATTCAGCTAGCAATCTGGTTTGAATCCCCAAACTTAATAGGGAAAGAGGATGCTAAGAGGAGTGCTAAGAGGAAGCCACTGTATAAATTGGCTGTTCATTTGTCCAGAGTCTCTTTCCTTACACCTCTGTTGAGAAACCATTCCAGATTACTAGTCTACCTGCCTTAAATATCATCTCCATCTCCAGCCACAGATCATGACACTAGTCTTAGTCTTTAACCATCCTCTCCCACCCTGCCATAAACAAGGTGCACCAGCAGCACAACCCTGCTGTGGTGACTTTCAGGCCACAAGCAGGCCCCTATGAACCTACAGGGGTCCTATGAACCACTGTAAGGCTCATTCTGATAGAGGAGATGGAGAAGAGGCAGACCATAGAAGAAAAGTATCAGACAGGGCCCGTTAGGCAGGTGGAAGATGCAGGGTGGTTTCTGCCATGCTTCACATCAACATGCCTGTCATCATCCTGAACAGTCTTCTCTACGCCTGGTTGCAGTGGGGAAGCAGGTAAATTTCTGCATCAGCAGGTACTCCTGGAACGTGGTAGCCTGGGGAGAAGGGGATTGGCAAAGTGATTGAGGCAAGGTCCAGGCTTGCGGGACAGTTTGGTTGTGCAGCAGCCACAGCACACAGCAGATTCATAACAAACACAAATGAAACCTCCCTGCTGTGCTGAAAGGCTTTTTCCCTATTCTGGAGTCACTTGAAAGAGGAGATTTTTATTCTTTCTCATTAAAGTGTTGGCTAAAAAAGAAGCCTATGAAGGGACATATATTATTGCAGGCTTGTTCTTTCTGCTCAGACAGGTTGGTTCCCTTCCCTTTCTCTACTTGCTTCCTGTTCAGTCTTCTCATGCTTGTGTTGCAAGAAAGAGCCCTCTGTACTGCAGCAGTGCACGGGGAGTACTTACGAGAAACTGGTGAACCATCCTAGTGAGACGTCCTAGCAGGTGATCGGTAAAGGAATGGGTCTACCCTACTACACTATAGTCAAAGCAGAGGTTTATGACACCTACAGATTATGAATAAACTAATTAGGTTACAAATAACATTAGCTGGCCTTGAACCCAAATATAAGCATACTAGAAAAGCATAACCAACAATATATAAGTAATGTTCTGATGGCATAGGCAAACACAATGTGTAAACATTCTTCACAAGTATGTAAAGAATATGATCAGCAACAGGGAAAATAAAGGTTTGTGTAGCTGCATGCAGGGGGCATGGGAAAACATGTTAACAGTGATCTAAATAATGGAACATGCAAGGTAAGGTACAAAGAACAGGAGGACCACAAGGGACTGCAAATACACATGGCATCCTGTCAAACACACATGAAGAATAACTGGCAAAATCAAAACAAAAATAAGCAGCAATGAAAGCACATAGATTCTCCTTTAAGGAGAAGGGCAAGCAACATAACATCAGGCATGAATGAATAAAACTGGGGAAGAAAGAAGACAAGCCTGCTTCTGTTCTGACTTTCCTCATTGAAGACCAGTCTGGCCTGATTACCTTTACCTCAGCAAGGAAGACCATCACGAACAACAGCTATCCATGCTAACTGTACAGCATCAGCTCTCTGGTCTCATGCATTCAGACCTAATGGTTTTGTATATTTAGTTATAAGTAGCGATAGTCACTAAGAACTAACCATTAGTATGAAGATGTTGTTAATGAATGTCAGCCTGGTAAAATTTTGTTTTGAAGTTTGAAGATAGCCTGATTTACCAGGCTTCTAAACACTCCCATCTCAATGATATCTAATTTCTTAGCTAAGATACACATGCATTTGTATACTTATATTAAATTCCAAAAGCTCCCACTTCTCTGAATTAAAATGTGCCCTTGAGAATCAGGCATTGTGAGGGGGATGGCTAACGGCAACTCACAGTGCAGGAAAACATCCAGAAGCTCTCAAGGATTAAAAGACTTACTTGCCCTTTTTTTTAGAGATTACTCTGACAGTGACAAAACCTCTGTATTTGCCAGTCCCACGCTCAGTCCCTCTCTGCTGTGACAAAAGAAAGGCAAAGAGGGATGCCAGAGTACTCATTCCTGAAGGTACCCTTCCTTGAGGGCATGCTGCAGCAGATAAAGAAGGCAGCTGAGGAAGATAGGGTCAATAAAATACCCAACAACCCATGCACTTGTCCAGAATAAGTGCTTAAGGTTACTAGGTGTGGAAGGCAGTAGTATCTACATCTGGAGGACCATGCAGTAGCTGAGCGGCCATAGTGGCAATGGTGCTACAGGTGGCACAAAAGCACGAGACAGACAGTCCCATTGACTGTCTGTCTGTCTGTCTGACTGACTGCCTGTCCCATTGACCTTGGGCCTCCTCCTCTTAGCTTCTGTGATGGCCATTTCTGTGGAGGACTGAGCTGTCCCATTGTCTCTGCATATGGATCATCAAGGACAATTTTGGTGTTAAAGGACCTGAGACCATCAGCCTTTTTTCATTTTTACCTCCATTTCAATGACTGAACAAGTCTAACATTCCTTCACCAACTACCATCCATAAGAGACAAATGGCCTGGCAGACTGAGACTTGGCAGCCATTTAGGCAGGACCTTGAAGGAAGTAAAAAAAAAAGCTATTGATATCTTTTAGGGGTGGAATGAGGAGGAGAGAAAATGAGAATTGAAAGAAATCCAACATTTCATTATTGAACAGAATATCTTAATTGATTTGTATTTAACTTTATTACAACCCAGTTGAATCACCATGTAAAGTGCTGGATGTATAGCTTCTTCATAGGCCTCCTCCAGCAGGGAGGGGATGGCATCCTGGACACTAGGGCGGGGGGGTGTGAGCGAGCAACTGTGCGGTTTTTTGGCTGCCTGCCAGATTAAGCCACGACACAGTTAAAACCTTTTTTTTCCTTCTCTAAACCAGAAGAGCTGTACAGGTACAGATAAATGTTCCTGATTAAACGGGCACAGTGCATACACAAGTATTGCTCATGCTGACATAGTTTGGTTTATAGAGCAGATTCGCTTACATCATCTAATCTCAACTTTATAGAATTATTTAAATTAAGCATGTTGTCTAACTGGAAACATGCCTTAAGTAAGTGCTATGCATTGTAAACTGTTGTTTTGTCATCTGCTAATTATATTCACTTATACCTAAGAAATAAAATTAAGTTATTCCAACACTTACTATCACAATTCATTTTCATGTTGTAAAGATAATTTCACAGAATTTGAACATTTCTAATCATTCAGAAGCTGAATACTACAAGATTTATCCTAATTAAATATATGTCAGTGGAAATGAATTAACTTACAACTTGAATTTATGTATTCGATTATGAACCATATTTAAAATAAAAGTTTTCAAATTGAGTTAGTTTTGTGTGTGAACATGCAAAGTTACACTTTATAGTTCCCAGTGTATAAAAAAAGAAAGAGGCTGCTGAATATTGTTATATATTGATGTTGTCTGAAGAGACATCTAGATCAAGATAGGATGCCTTTGAAGTCTTCGCCAATAATAAGGTTTATAGAGTTGGAAGAAATGTGTATTATTTTTATGTATTTTGGTATCGCTGATTCTTGTATGCTCTCCTCTAAACCTTAAAAATGTCCTTGTGAGTTTACACATATATAAGGAATAAGGAACTTTTCCAAAACTTCACTATACGCATATACATAAAAGACTGCTTTTCTTTTCTATGTTGTTTACTTGCATATGTATGAGAGTGCTACATTAAATGGAATCTGATTCTGGCATTTGTTTTGAAAAAGCAGCTGAGCAACTATACTATTAAATCAGAACTTAATACTGACTTTCTCCCTCTAAAAATCATAAGTTCTTTTGAAATATGAACAAAATATATACTTCAGAGATACAGGAGTAGGAAGTTTGATATGTACAATGCCAAACAAAGAAAAACATCCATCACACAGAAATCAGAATGACTACAAATGAGTCTGATTCCATGATAACAACTGAAATGAAAAGGTGAAAAGGAAGGGGCCAGAGAGAAAATAATTTTCTAAAGCTAATCCCAATTGAAGTTGTAGAAGACTTTTGTACAAAGGTATTACAAATCATGAACGCTGCTGAACTTATAAGAAACAAAACTTTGAAATAATTGTTTTGTCTGTTAACATGATAATTAAAATGTTAATGCAGGGTTATATGCTAATTGTGTTTCAATAGTGTCAAATCCTGACATTAAGTTTTGTGTATACATGAAAAAAAAATAAAAGCCAGTTCCAAAATCTGAACCTAGAATTCTAATTCAGAGTAGGTTATTGTTAGCGCATTCATCACACCAAGAATGAAGGAATTAAATCAACAACTGTTGGCAATGCATGAACTGGTAAAGAACGTAGTCTATTCTCCTGCTATTCTGAAGTACTAAAAGATAATGAAAGTGGTAAACACGAATTTGTACCACTAATGGAGTATGGCAGAATATCCATATATGAATAGCTCAATTGACTAGAAAAATGCCATTTTATATAGTCACAACTTGAGAGTTTAATTCTTGCTTTTCTGAATGAAAGCGTTTCTTACGATAACTTATTTACAAGCATACATTTCAGTGGAGCCGAAACAAGAAACATGACTTGTGTTCCTTTGCAGATTATTCATATTTATTGTAAGCCTAAGTAGTCTTCTATTGGAAAAATAAACCACCCTCTCCGTTCCAAATAAGTTTGGACATCTTTGTTTGCATGTTTCTGATATATCCACTTCTAAATTCTCATAGTTTTGATGCAGAATGGTCCACATTTGAAATTAATATATAATGATAAATAACTATGCTCATATACAGAACAGCATAGGTTATGCGAAATAGTTCTTGGGTTACAAATAAAGACACTCAGGATGGAGTTTACAGTTTGGTGAGTTCCTACATTGGGCTAAGAGGCAAACTTTCATCACAGGAAAAAAAGGGATCTGTTCAAATAGCAGATTTCTTCTCAATATTCTCTACTTAAGTTATCAGAGTCTACGAATACAGGCTATCCTAAACTTGTGGCAGCCCAGCTAAAAAAGCTGATTCCTCCAACTCTGTCTAACCCTATCTGTGAGGGAGACAGATGGCTTGCTTAAATTGAAGACCACTTAGACTGAGAAGACTGTTGAAATAAAAGAGATCTTGACCATGAACTAAGGATGTGTAGCAGACTCTTAAACTGATCAGCAGGGACTAGAATGCACCCTAAACCCTGACGGTTATCAAAGACATACCAAACTGCTCTTTTCTGTGGGAAAATTATTCCAAGTGTGGGCAAATGTCATTTGTTGGGCAGGGATTAGAGCCAGAGTAGCACCAGATGGGTGTTCTTTGAGATTACTAATACAGTTAATATGAGTGGAGTTCCTAATAACTAGCTTTCTGGAGACTCTTTAGTGGGTCTGGTGGATCAGATACATATTGACTGACAGCTCCTATTTTTTAAATATATATATACATAAGGGTATGTAGACACACACATACATGTATATAGGCACAGTGTTCTGTTTTCTTTTGTCTTTTTCTCCTTTCTTATCTAGTAAGTTTGGAAAAAAAAAAAGAAGCAAGGAAAAGTGACTAGTAAGTGTACAGGTATGGTCTCATAACTGTTGCAGATGGATCCCATGTATTTTGGATTGTGGCTTTACTGCTACCACCAGTGCAGTGCAGAGGAATTCCAGTTTTATTACAGTAAAAAGAAACATCATTTTAAATTGGGGACCAACCTCCTGAAAGGACCCCAACCTAGCCTTTCAAAGTAAATGTGCACTCTGCTTGCATTTTATCAATTTACAAACAGAAAGAAGTCATTGACATAAGAAAATGGCCACTGGTGACTGATATAATCTGCAATTACTCTATAATCTCTATGAAACTAAGATAGAAATAAAGCTTATAATTTTATGCACAAATTATAGAAAAAATGTTATGCTAATCCAAGGCCAATGAAAATGCTGGTTTTTGAAAACTAAGCTGTAATAGGAACAAATCAATCTGTTTCCAGTAGTTCTCACAGTAAGCAGACTATGTATTCTATTTTTTAAGGAGAAAGTGAGCCCTGCACAGAATGCTGAAAGAAAGCTGGGGGGGGGGAAAAAAAATCAAACAGCAAAGACAGAAGAGCTTCAGCAAATAATTATTTTTGTGATTAATGCTTTAAAAAGGGAATGATAAAAGCCATTCCATAGATCAAATGTACTCCTAATGACAGTTGGGAAAGTTCTTTTGAAGAGCTCTTCCTCTGATTGCTCTTAACAACACTCTAATTTGTACCTGTCCTTCAGTCATGCACAATGCTGAGTACCTCCCAAAGATATCAGAAAGACTGAATTCATTCTTGATCCCTTGAGAGTTGCCTCAGATAAAATGCTAGAGACACAAGCAATGATGAGGCATGGGGTCTCTTTCAATTTAAACTAGGTGTTTTTTTGTTGTTCTTTGTTTGTACCCTAATGTTAAAATATTGCACAAGATTTTCTCGACACACTCCACAGCCAAAACTTAGTCTATACAACACAGAAAACAGGAGTTTCTGAATATTTCATGCAAAGGCGGGAAAATAAATTCTTCTTCCCTTACCTTCTCACTTATAATCATGTTTTTTTTCTAATCCTAACATGCTGCCATTGACATCCATGGAGATGTCTGAAAAATTCTTAACAGGAACCTCCATACTAACTCTGATGAATGAAAAACATCATGTAGCTTTCTGCAAGAACCTGCATGATTCAAAATTTGTTTCTTTGTGGCTGAACCCACTTAATATATATATGTTTCCTCACTTCTCCAGCCTTCTTTTCCCTTGTGCCATAGTGCATAGATGAACAGCAAGCATAACCTTTCCTTTTGTATAGCGCTGATAGCAATATCGCTTTGCATTAAGGCACCATCTTCCAGGAACAAAGTTATAGCACTCTACAAACTTATATAATGATACTACCACATATTCATGCAATTAAGAACCTTAGGAGACTTCATGTTTACGGAAACACTTGGCGATGTCTCCAACAGTGTTATTGTTGCTTAGTTAGCAATGCAACAGAACAAAGGACAGTAACTTGTTTTACTGCTAAAAGCTAGTCATCCATAGTGGATACTTACTAGCAAAAAGATAATATATTAACTTCACATATTATGCTTGAGGGGTTCATCTTCACCTTCTATGGCAGGAGTGTAAAATTAATCTTAATTTAGACAATGATATATACACAAAAGGGTAGCAATTGTATGTCTTTAATCCCACGTTTCGAGAATAGATATAATCTTTCATTGCTCTTATATTTTCTGAATTCTTGGTGGTTTCCTGGTGAATAAATATTTGCAACATGCAGCTTTAGACACCAGTTTACGCACCAAAATCAGACACTAAGTGCAACTCATGAGGTACTCTGTGGAGTCAGTGGAAGGAGAATGGGTCCTCTAGAAAACAGCTCAGAGCAGACAGCTGACTGTGGTGCTTATTTGTTCTCTGGAGGAAAATCTCTCCCTCTCTCTCTTTCCCCTTTTATCATAACAGCAGTATGAATGTACTGACAAAAGTACTTTAAGCCAGGCAATATGAATCTCTCTCATAATATCTTATTTTAAGACTTTTTCCCTATAATTCTTTGCTTTCGCTCCCCACTATTCTGAATAACGCCTCTTTTAACCCTCATTGTGTGCAAAAAAAAAAAGTGCAGCTGTGTGTAAGTATTAAACATCTTAATGTCACCTTCTTGTACTAAGTTATCCACATGCTCCTTTTACTCAAATCTCTACAAGTAATTTCTACCCCTCCTATTCCTAATTACAAGCATGTTATGCAATTTACGTATACAAGATGTGAACTCATTAAGTGTTCCTAAGGAAAAAGAATGAGAGAGAAAAAGAGGAGGAAGGGAAGAGGGAGGGGGAGGGGAGAGGGAGAGGGAGGCAGAGAGAGAGGAAGGTGCAGGGAGAGAGAGAAAGGGAGAGGGAGACAGCTGGTGATGTGATGCAGCTGAACACTAGATGTTGGAGTCTATTTGACAAAAAGCAGAACACCAGGCATATATCCTGGAAGCTTTCCAGTTGCCCCGAGGCCACAGATCCTAATTTCTATATTCAGGCATCAGCATGTTCACTTCACTTCTACCATGGTCTGATTACTTAGCTGGAAAACGTTATAGTGTTAACAACTTTTCTTCAGTTGGTACAGAGTAAAATTTGCATACTGCATTCCTAGTGTCTGGCAAGGGTAACTTTATACCATGTTATGTGACAATCTTCTTTGTTATTCTCATCCATGATTGTTTCTGACCTAGCAGGTAAACAGCAGCATTTCTGTAGGGTAGAAATGTACTAGGTAAGAGAGAAGGCTTTCGAAATTGATGGGGTTTGAATATTCACATATAACCTATATGTTTGAATCACCTGGTTCTTTGGCAGGCAAGCTGAATTTGTGTAAGCAGGCTTGTTTTTTAGGACGTAGATACTCAGAATCTTTTTTGTAATTCTTTTTTTAATATAAAAAAAGTACAGATATGTCTCAAATAAGGCATCTCAAAACTAAGACTCAAAACAATAATTTTAAAAAATGCAGTCCAAGTTGTATAAGGAATACTCATTTGAAAGGAAAAATACTTTTTTTTTCCCTTCATAATTATCATGACTAAAGCATATAAACCCATTTAAAAAAAAAAAAAAATAAAAAAAAATGGGGGGTAGAGACTAAGACTATGTATTGAGAACTTTCTGAAGCTAACCAGAAAGGCCAAGTGTCCAAAGAATTTTTCTGGAGCTGATGTAGTCCATGGAATTTGCTATGCAGAATGAGAACACTTGCAGAAGGCAAATATTTTTAAGGTTCAGGGAATGCAAATAACTGCTATGCTCTAACTGCTCATTTTGATCAAACTTGCTACAAGCTCCAAAAATTGCCTGAGAAGGTAAGATATCTCCCCAGATTTGTACAGATTATGTTCACTCAGACAACCTCCTCTGAAGATCTAGGCTCTCTTTTATCTTGAGAAAACAAAATAATCTTAACACATAAAATGGTATGTAGAGAAAGTGATATTGTGTATCACATATAAAAAATATATAATCCCAATTCTAAGTCAGTGGGGTATGACAAAATTCACGCATATGCATATAAATATTTTTATTGGCATTTCTGAAGGGAAATGGAACTTTCTCCCTTCAAAGATATCATTATCATATTTGAGCAAAATTACAGATTTGAATGAGACCGTTATTTACAACCTACAGGAACTTCTTAGTCATTTACAACCTCCCAGAAGTATATAGGGATGAGTGGTTTGTTGCCAACCCTTCATATATCGGTAATTAATTTAACATTTAATTTTCTGCATTCCACAGTTCATGCTCAGGAACAGATATCTTTCTCTACTCTTAATGCTAAACTGTCAACTAACATCAATAATGGCATTTCATGCCATTCTTTTATTTCTCTTATGAAGGCTTTTGATAAGAAAAGGGCAAAAGTAGATTTGTTCTCTCAGCCAGCTCCCAAAATATATTTAAAACAACAATTTAGATTCTCTGAAGACACCAAACCATTAACGAATGCAATTCATTTCTTGGTGGGAAACTATAAAGGTCAATTTAAAATATATAATGAATTTCTTCCCTCCCTTCAAGTGAGGGAAGTCAAACTCAGTTTCCAGGCGATTACAGACAATCAAAGATTCATGCTCTAGATTCTTGAAGAGCAATGAAGATAAAGTATTCTGTAAAACATGCCACCAGAGTTTTCATGTCAGGAGGATGATCATGAGGCACTTCTTTTTTAACCACAGAAACCGGTCAGAGAAATACAACAGAAGACTTTGCCCCAGGCTTCTGAATGATATGTTGCTCTTGCCTCACACAAGATCTCTGACCCACAGTCAGAGACCACAGAGCTAAAGGATATATATCATAATAAGCCCTACTCTGTGCAACTTTTAGTGCATTTTGAGGATGGTAATAATAATCTGTAAACCTTGTGTCTGGACCTTAGAAAAATCACAATTTGAGCCAATAAATATGTATTCAGGAGTCCAAAGTGGGGGAAAAAAAGTCAGTCAGTCCATCACTATTATGTTTCTTTTAATGTGGTACAGCTCCCAGCCCTAACAACTTGGAGGGACTATTTACTTGGAGGAACTATTTAATGAGATAACTGCAAGTTATTTTGGATGGGACTTTTATTTATATTCTAGCAAATACAAATCAATTACAGTTTCCCTGTCCAAGCTATTTCTTCCTTCCTATCCTGGAATGTCATTGTCCAATGAAGCCCTCACAGGGCAAATTCTTCTTGCCTGCTAGAAGGTCCTCTGGTATCTCTCCCTCCTGGCAATAACTTGTAAAAACCACTTTACTTTTTAGGGCCAATCCTGTGATACTATTCTTTCCATGAGTTCTTGCACAGAATTGTCAAACATGCTGCTTGCCCTCTCTTGTTCTCCCACTCACCAGCCCTGTCCCATCTGGGAGGATAATTGTGAACTTCTAGACAGCTGTGAAACCTTCAGTTGATGGCACAATTCTGCTTTTCTCAGACCTCCTACAGAGGTTACACTGAACAGCACATACCATACTGAGTTACCCTGGCCCACAAGACTCACACCTGCTCCTTCTGATTCTCTAGTGGTATTTCTTCATCTTGGCATTAAGCTCCCAGCCCCTAGTGCCTTGATGGTGTCCTTCTCTCCTTTACCTCCCTGTACCTTTCAGGGTGCATCTGGGTCTTTGATTCCTTGCTTAGGGATCCTACAGATTTCAGTTTAAAAAAAAAGTCTACTCTCATGGTTCACTTAAATGTTATCTCATCGGCCTCCTACCTCCTGCAACCCAAAGGGGACGAGTACTACAGGTCATATACAGTGACTGATGACTTCTGACATGCCTCCTTCTGCCCTTTTCGCTTAACTAGAGAAGGCAATCTATTAATCCCTGGCTGCAGTGTTTAAGTACATCATTTGACCATCACTCTGTTGAATAAGTTCTTTAAATGTGTTAAAGAGATCATTTTAACATCTGAAATTGTTCCACAGCATTGTATTTAATCTCTGCCTCTGATAAGACAGTTCTCTTGACATAGGAATCCTGTTGGAAACACAGTTATATTCCCCATGTCAAAAAAATACATTGAAATTATGTATCTAACTTCTCAGGTTTTATGATTATTATTCATCCGGAAAAAAATAAAATTAAAAATAAGGGGAAAAAGGGCAATTAAAAGGAAGAATATAAAAAAGCTTTACAAAACAATAGACTTCAAAGCCCTCACGTTTACTGAAAAAAACTTGTTGTCCTACTGCTTAGACAATAAAGATAACTGGCTAGAAAATCTGCACTCCCAGTCATCTTCCCACCTTTCTCTTCAAACTGCTATTGATGAAACTCTTAGAGAATGGGAATTTTATGTTCACTCACTTTCCAAAACTTTGTGACCAATATGAAGCCTTGCTTGAGATCAGCATCTCATTTTTCAATTGGTATGAAAGGGCTGAGAGACAGGATTTATTGACAATCAGCCAACTCCAAATTATAACTCAATTTGGGCAGTTGGAATGAAACTCTTTGATGGTAAATGACTTTAGGAATCATATTGGATCAAGATTAAATAAAATTATTATGAAAGAGCTTTTAATTCTGGTAGAAGAGGCTTACTTCATGTAATGTTTATCTAAAAACAAAAGTACAATCAAAATCCGCCCCTCCCAAGAACAGCTAATAAAGAGATGTTTTGTTTTTCTTTGCATATGATGTTCATTCTTCCTGTGCCATGATTTTTAATCAAAAAAATCGTTAGTGCAGCATAACCTAAGAGAAAGGCGAGCTCATGATAGAATTTTTCCCTATAGCAATTGCTGGGTTTTGACATAGAATATTTTTAAGTTGATAAGGCAATTTTTACTATAAACTCAAGGGGTTTTATCTAATTTGGAACATATTTCATAAGGCAAACTTTATTACATTAATTTATTACACATTTTTGAGCTACTTCATAATTATTTATAAAGGATCAGAACTTCAGAAGAAGTGGAGACTTGTACGAAAGGCTGGGGAATCCTCAGTATAACTCATAAAAATAACTGAGAGCCACTAGCTAGTGACTGTTTCAAAACCATAATTTCAAACCAACAGTAGTAATATTCCAAGTGCAAATGCAGTCAATTAGACCAAAATATATCCGTTTATTAAAAAAAAAAACCATGTATCTAATGAAACACTGTTTAATATTTAAATAAGTTCCCATGGTTCTGCTTACCACATCTACTAGCGGGAAATGTCTTACATTTGTTCCGGACTTTCATATTAGTATTTGCATTAAAAGTATTTTTTTTTTTAAATTAAATGAACAGTCTCTAAATACCATTAATTGACAATTAATAACAAAAATGCATAACTTTCATAACTGTTCAACTTGATTTTTTCCCCTCTCCTCTTGTTTTGAGATATTTATAGTTTAATTATATTCAAAATCCCAAAGGCATCCACTTAAAAGAAGAAATTAACTACAGCATTTTAGACCAAAAACTGTCAGATAAAAGCAAACAGTTTTATTTTCCATAAGATATTCCCAAGAATTTTTGGCACAGAGGTGCTCATTTTGAATTCAGAGAGCAATACAGTAATCCTGCCCGTGTTTCTAGGTTCTGTCGTCTTTTCTTCTTTGTCATGTATACTCAAATACCTTCAGCCTTTCCATGAATCTCATTGTGTGCCTCCTCATAACTCAGCAGCACTGTTTTGCTTCTGGTAAGGCTACCCACAACTTTGTCTTGCCCCATAAATGCTGGGCCTGAAGGTGCTCCCTCACAGCCTCTTATGCAGTTGTCATTTCTCTGACTCAAACCCTGGCAATCTGCAAGAATTTGCAAGCAAGAGGACGGCCAGCATACTGAGAGTGCGCCTCAGGCAGGGTGCCCTTCTGTATATGTTCTCTGGATGCATTCAGGAGCTTATATGAAGTCCACTTTAGACTTTTATTTACTTATATCAAGGGCCCAAGTTTTCCATCAGGGATATAGGAAGTGATCAAGACAACTCTTTGATAATGGTGCAT
Organism: Calonectris borealis; assembly: GCF_964195595.1. Classification (NCBI taxonomy): domain Eukaryota; kingdom Metazoa; phylum Chordata; class Aves; order Procellariiformes; family Procellariidae; genus Calonectris; species Calonectris borealis. Next base: position 76,873,703 of record NC_134313.1, on the reverse strand, counting down.
GAAAAAGGTAGATAAAACACATGCTCTCATAGGAGGTTCTTCCTACCAGCTGTGAACTGTGATATGCGTTAATGGAAGCGCTTTCATTTGGTTGTGCGATCGTTTCATAGGGACTCATTAAGTGAAATTTTAACCTCGTTTAAGTTTTCTTTTAAATTTCAGTGACTCCTGAAGACAAAGAATTTGACCTGTTACATTTGGTTATGGCTTTAAGATGTAATGTGTACAGCTCAGTAGAGAAAAAAAACAATATAAAGTTTCGTGATTATCTCCACACAGACCTATTCAGATCCATTTTCAGAAGCAGGGTCCTGAAATAAAATGAAAATATGTTTTGATTAATAAAAAGCATCAAGTACAGGGTGTCTTTTTGACAATTTTTTCTTTTAAGTTCAGGCTGTATGACTTAGTATGACTTGGGCATAGTACTGTTAAATATTTTCAATATATTATAGTTATACTCTTAGATAATATTTACATGCATATTGCAAAAAAGGGGAAGAGTTAAACAAACATTAAATTCCATTGTTATATAATACTTCAAGAACAACAAAGAAATTTGGCTTTTTTTAACTTGCCCACAGTAATTTTCAACTTGGCACAGGCAAAATATCCATTTGTATTATTTTACATTCCTATTCTTACTGAAAACAAACTTAGCCAATCTTTCCACTTAAGCAACTAATCGTTTTAAATATCATTTATGAATAGTACCACTAAATGATTTTGAGAAGTGAGTCTGCTCTAAATCCATCTAATTGGTTACTTGAGATGAACATTTATTGAGTTATGGTACAGGCCCTTCACCTTTCTCTGTACATTTACGTAAATTCCTTTGTAGATGTAAAATTTGGCATGACATTAAAAGACGTGTTCTTAAAAATATCTTTAAAATAGAAACACTATTTTTCTGTCCAAGATTATGAATGAAGCTGTGTATATCTAAGCCTGAGAAATTAATGGAAGAGTATCGACTGTCAACTGTATTAGGGATAAAAAGCTCTGGCACTGGCTTAGTAGTTAGCAATGAGTTGAATTATGCAAGGTAATGGACGTGTGTGCAGCTGGTGTGTATGATAACCACCATTTACCATCTTCTTTATTGAGTCTTAGCGGAGGTGCACTCCTTAGGAATGTTCCAAGAATTGTTAGATATTAGCAGCAAAGAGAAACAACAGCAATCTCCCAAAACAAAGCATCACATGGATGAAATTACAGGACTTGCAAAAAATTGGCCTGTTTATGAAACAACGAGTATCAGCAAGGTTCATCTAAGGTCAAAGGAGGGATAGCCACCTACGCTAAAGGAAGAACAGACGTTACAGGTAATGAGAAACACCATCACTACCGTGCCTCTGGGAAAAGAAAATGAGCAATGCTATAAGATTTTCAATTCAGGAATTGTTCCTTTTTCAGGTTGTACAATATCTATCACATTTCTGGCAACTACTGAAATGTAAATAAGAAAAAACTCCTGCCTACGTTAGGAAGCTGGATTCATATTGAAAACAGCAATTGGTTCCCCAGGTCAGACAAGACAGCAGATCATGCAATTGAATAGACAGTATCCCTAAGAACAATTTCATACCTGAGAATCTTGGTTTATTTAAAATAAAACAAATACTCAACCCCCTCTAACCCTAGTTTTAGAGAAAATTTTACAAATATGAATCAATTTACACTAAAGATTGAAAAGCAAGAAGGCAAATATAACCAAGCTGTAAAAAAAAATTACTCTTATTTTGTTAAATCACTCCTCTGTTCTTTAGGGGATCTGGCTCACAAATGCTGAATACTTGGGGCTGACTATGTCGTATGTCAACCAAACTTTTCATACAGGTATTGAAAATGATGTTTTCATCAAAATGATGGCCTTTGAAAGAATTTCAATCATTTCTACACCATTCAGGATCAGTTCTCTCAAGAGTAAAAACCGCAAGTTTCCCTCCCTAAAATAGACTGGAATGGTATTAAAAATAATAATAAGAAGAAAAAGAAGAAAAAAGTGAGTTTAATTAATAGCATTTACTTATCTTACTTAAACCTCAGGTTTTGGTGCAGGTCCTGTAACAGCTATTAATCAGTGTCTATACATTGTCTAACCAGCACAAAGGAGCCTGTATCAGGGAATGATCTGCTTCATTTTTTTCTGCACAGCCACCTAAACACCCTTTTACTCTGCCAAAATCGGGCCTTTGCCATTCAGCACTATGGTCTTGCCATGTCCTGAAGAGCTATGAGCTCTCTGGTGACTGCTTGCTTCTCCCATCAGCTGGAAGCCATGGATGCCCCTCGCAGAGGAGATGCAGAAGGGCTTCCTGCTGCTGTGGCACCTTGGGGCCATTGGGACATCCAAGGCTCCACTGTCATCTATGGCTAGAGCTGCCATGCTCCTCTGTCACATCATTTCTGGCTACGGGCTGATGAACTTCCCTCCCTGAAGAGTCAGGTAGTGGTGTCTCCTCTACCTTCCTTACTTATGGGCACAGCTGCTCACATCCCCAGCTGAGAGTCTGACCTAAGGATCTTCAATGGCTACTTGCTCTTCACATGAAAAGTAACCTAAAAGGACCCGTGCAAAAAAGAAAAAAACATTGACTTCTAGGTCAATCCTTCTTGCTGACACTAGAACACAGCACAACACCCATTTGGATATTTTTAATGGAGCAGAGAGAAACATCAAAGATTAATCGAACACAAGCAGCCTCTGCAAATTTTCAAGAACAAATTCAAGTTTAGTCCACAAGGTTGCGATAGTAACTATAAATACAGAACTACCTAAACTGTAACGGAAGATATTGTCAGGGTCCTGAGAGCGCTGCAGGCCCTACTGTCCCTGCCCTCCTCCCCTACAGCTCCTTCATCCGCCCAGGGCCCAGGACCCCATTTTAGCCCCCCAGAGGCATCAGTCCCTGCCCCAACGACACCGTGGCAGGGCCAGTCTCCAGCTCCCCACAGTGGTCCCCTGTCTGGCCATGGGCCCCTTAAGCCAGAGCCATCCACAGGACCGCGTCCAACAAGAGATGGTGTAGATGGTCTGTCCAAGCTCTTACAACACAATATTTCCATTAATTTCAGATTTGGCTTAGAGCAAGTATCAGAAAATGACAACTGAAGACTTCAGGGATCTAGTCTGGTCATTGCCATCACTTATTCCTGAAAGGAACTGATACTTTTGGCCTTTTTCACTCTGACCACATTGATTTAGGAAGATATTACAATTGAATACTTTAAATTACTCAACCAGATTATAATTTTCCTTATCTTTTTATCAAACTTTTAAGTGACACGGAAGGAAGAAAGAGAGATAAAGAAAGAACAAGGAAGAGCAAAGGGAAGAAGGAGAAGGGGAAGAGGAAGGGAAGCGAAAATTAGAGGAAGGAAGGAAGGAAAGGAGGAAGGAAGGGAGGGAGGAAGGAAGGAAGGGAGGGAGGGAGGAGGGAGGAAAAAAAGAAGGAAGAAAAGAAAGAAGGAAAACAAAAATATACTCATTCCAGCAAAAGTTCAATAAAAGGAGACTTGGCAGTCAAACATAATGTAATACACTCAGTAATTTCAGCACATAACTTTTGGGTTGCTTGAAAATTGTGACCTGTTTATTCCTACCTTGTTGAGACTGAGAGTAGGAACAGTTGTTTGCAGAGGACTGAGTGCAACTCAACCTGAATTCCAGGTGCTTGTGTAAAACAAACCAGTTATAGAAAAGGATGGCTGAGATACAGAGGTGGACTTTGAAAACTTCATATTAAGTTTACTGCAATTTTAGCTATGTAGAAGTTGTTGTTTATGCACCTATCAAGAGGGATAGAAAAGACAATTAGAAATTATCTACTATCTTTTTATCGGTGCTCTTGACTAGTGTCATATAAACCTGCAAAGAGTTAAAAGATCAAAATTACCACAATGTAACTGTAGAATGAAGTGGTATTTTTTAAAAGAAACTGATACTTTAAGAACTAAAAAAGCAAAAAATCACACATTTCTCACAAACAATAGTAACCAGAGGGAAATATAGCAAAGGAACAAAATATTTGAACATGGCTAATATCTATGCAGTGTATGTCTTACAACGTCCACTAAGTATAAAATACTCTATGACAGGTACATTCTGCAGGAATTCCAACAGATGATTAAAACATGTTATATTATGTATGGTTTATTTGTAAACCAGAGCCAAGACAATATTTTAAAAAGTAAAGCAACCCTTTAACAATGGCTTATCATTCAAACCAAGTTATGAATACATATAATTGTCTTACTTGTAAAAGTGTAACAAATCAATTTTATCATGTAAAACAAAAATGAAGTAATACCAAGCTGCTATGAATAAATACAGAAATCCATTCCAGATTTTTAAAAACCTGTGTAATTCTAGTATACTGGATCTAAAAGTATTTGTTGAATAAAAATCTGTCATTTTTCAGATCCTAGATTAGTGCTCAGGCAATACAAGGCTAGTTTAAATGTTTTAGGGAAAAATATAATAGATATCCCACTGGGCTCAGTGCTTCTACTAAATTTACTAATCAGATGTGCATTTTGTGTGAAGAGGTTTCATGGTTAATTGTATAAATGTGTTTTTCCGATGTTACAGATTCTTTTATCTGCTTTTTTTTTCACAGCGGAGCACCCTAGCGCAGTGCATAGGGGGTTTTCCCAAACCGGGGGAACCTCAGGGGAATCCGAAGGAGCCGCCAGGAGCCTCCAGCTCACGCAACAGTGGCTGACGAGACCTGGGCGGAGCCAGGAGCAATGGTGGCCAAGCCCCCCCCCACGTATAAAATAATCCCTTGGGGAGCGCTAGTGGGAAATCTCTTACATTTGTTCTGGACTTTCATATTAGTATTTGCATTAATTTTTTTTTTTTTTTAAGTGGACAACTTTCAACATTTAAAAACACTCCTCATTACCCTTTTCCACTTAAGTCACAGCATTTAGCAATTAGCAGGGTGAAGTAGGTTGAGAATACTCTGGTGAATGGTACAGCATGAAACTAATTTCACCTGTAAGAGGGGGTAAAATACAACACAGGTATTTGAGAACTGGCTAGATGTGGTGAATGCTGTCAGTTCCTCAGTAATTGCCCATATGATGGCTTGTAAATAGTAAGTAAACATTTTCCTGGTAATTCTTTCTACTTCTGAAATCTGAAGAGACAAGGTGGGCATGTGTACAAAATTCCTTGGCTACAAAGGAAGACCTGCACCTGTACCAAAGGTTCTCAAGTGGCAGAGGTGTTACCTTGGGGTCCTTCCTGGCTTGTGCAGTGCACTTTTCGTACCTGCTGTTCTAACAACAAAACAAAACTCCAATCTTGCCTTTACCAGGGTCCTCTGCATGGTCTGGCTGGATTAGGATGTTGTACTTTCAGCATGAAACACATGTATCAACCTTGTCAACAACTCCTGTTGTGCCAGTAAAAATGAATGTGCATTTTACGTCATGTTAGTGCTGTCAGGATAGGGAAAAAAAAGAAAGGGAAATGTGGTGATTTCCAAACTACTCGAATAAGCCTTGCAACAACAGCTTTTTTTTTGAGTCCCACTGATGTGTCTTGACAGGACTTGACAGTCTGGAAAAAGACTTCCTTGTCAATGTCACCATCCTGCATACAAAATTTACATACCTCTTTATGTATGGGTACCTATTTCTGCTTAAGGATTTCTTCTTCTTCTATTATAATCAATGGCCTCAATTCTTCACATTTCCTCCTGGCTCTTCCTCTCCCTGTACCTGTCTAGCCATGTGCCCAGCTTACCTTCCAGGTGAGTCAGTCAACATTGAGACCTCTATCTTCCTCTTCTGCCAACAGGGCTGGAATCTTCTATCTGTGGCACAAATATTACCTCAAGTTGCTCCTGCTTTGCTGTTCCCACTCTGCCAGCAAATACGAAGTTACAGAGGTTTATTTTTCTGCAGCCGTATATTATTGCCTATTCCAGCATTGCGCTACTCCGCTTAAATGCTATACAGGCAACAGAGCAGCGCTTGGGCCTGGGTCTTATTGAAGAAGTACCCTTAAAACCTATACAATACATTAATAATCATAGAGTCAGCAGGCTAAACATCAATCTGTTGCTGCATTTTGTGATCTGCGTCCCTGGACCATAGGTCTGAGGCATTGACACAGCTGAATGAAACAAATATCTTGTAGAACACAGCTGTGAGTCAATTTGTAATTTACTGAAGCTCCCTTCGGGCAGGACAGGTGGATAAACAACCTAAATCCCCTATGCTCTTTTTTCAGGCCACCGTTCCAACTAGGAGGTTCACAAACCCTCAGCTGGTAACATACTGAATAGACCAGTGACCATTTGTGTGGCCAAGTTGCTCATTATTTTTTGATGTGCTAGTTCCTCTAGACTTGATTCTGATCTTTGTTTCCGCACAGCAAACTGAGGTTTTTAATGCTTTGTGAGTAAACTGAAGACATGTTAAAAAACTTACTAATAAACGTATTGCATCCTGTGTCCTTGTTATGGTTTAACCTGGCAGGCAGCCAAACACCACACAGTCACTTACTCACTCCCCCCCCCCCCGCCCCCCACCAGTGGGATGGGGGAGAGAATCGGAAGAAAAAAAGTAAAATTTGTGGATTAAGATAAAGATAGTTTAATAGAACAGAAAAGGAAGGGGGGGGGGGGGGAATGGTAGAATATACAAAATGAGTGATGCACAATGCAATTGCTCACCACCCGCTGAAGGATGTCCAGCCCCCAAGCAGCGATCACTACTTCCTGGACCATGCCTCTTAGTTTACATACTGAGCATGATGTCATGTGGTATGGAATACCCTGTTGGCCAGTTGGGTTAGCTGTCCTGGCTATGCTCCCTCGCAGCTTCTTTTGCACTTGGCAGAGCATGGGAAGCTGACAAGTCCCTGACTAAGGTAAGCACTACTTAGCAACAACTAAAACATCAGTGTGTCATCAACGTTATTCTCATACTAAATCCAAAACACAGCACTTAGGAAGAAAATTAACTCTATCCCAGCCGAAACCAGGACAGTCCTATGGAAGACTGTCATCTCTTCCCAATGTCAAACTGGTTAGGGAAGTGGCTATAGCTTAGCAGACATCTGTCTTGAGGGTGGTAATTTTTTCTTGCCTTCTTCATCCTGAGTGGCTCTGCTTGCCCTTCATTCCCACCACCATTTGAAGACAAATGTCCATGCCTCTGCATGTGGCATAGCAGGAGAGAAATGTATAGAGGGCTCTGAAGACACAGTCTTTTATTAAAATTGTAGTGTGTGTGTACATATATATAATAGAGAGATACATGTATCATATGGTTATATATATATGAAGGGGAGGAGCTCTTTTCCCCAGGCTGTTATTTTGTGAAGTAGTTCCTGATCTTCACTGTAGTTTTTAATCCATGTCTATAAGCATGTAACACTAGTGCCTAGCACCAGCCATCCCCTATCCAAATTTTTTATTGCCTTTCCAGTAGTCCTGTTCCTGAAAAACATATTGTGGTCCTGTTCGGAACTTATGTTTCAAAAACACTCACATTTTACTGTCACTGTGGCGTGAAAGATGAAAGCAGTCAGCAAATTGAGAAGAGAACCAGCCCACTACGTGACCCCATTTTAGGAACAATTTTCTCCTTAACAACTGCACAGGGATTTTTCTCCCTCAGCAGTGAAAGCATTTTTATATTCTCCCTGCTCCAAAGGGAGGACTCCATACTCCTTTGCAGGACTTGGTTACGTGGTGACACTGAAGCCAGGGTCTGCCTTCATTAATGCCTCCCAGGCTGTGCAACTTCAGGGCACAGGAGTGAGGAAGAAGCCCATGTCTGACAGGACACAGTATCTGTGAGCCACAAGCTGCTCATCTATCTCCATATTTCCATTAAATAGCTATTGCATCCACACCATCATGTGCTGTGAATCTTCAGTTTCTTCTTAACCCCCACTGTGACCCCACAGGTATAACTGCCACTCTGCAACTCCAAGAGAGAAAAAAAAATCTTTTTTTCAAGGAAAAATAACAAATACAATCAGGTTGGCCCAGATGCTTTAAACCAGAAATTCTGAGCCTTGTTTACAGTCAGCGCTAAGAGTCTGTAGCTACGTTATTGCAATGACCTAAATGTAAATAAAGACTTCTTTGTTTGTGAAATAAAACAGTTAAAGAAAAATAGTTAAATAAAATATTTTTTACTGCTTTTATTTATTGCTTTCTTTTCCTCACCTTCTACCACGTCTCCATGGTTTAATGGCATCTGCATATGGTCATCCTGACAAGCTGTCCTCTCACCTTAATGCATAAACCTCCAATCACTTCCAGCTACTGCCCGCCAAAGAAGAAATGTGAGTAACGGCATGTTATGAGCAAATGGGGGCAGGAAAAAAAAAATGGAAACAGCAGAAGTGAAAAGATCTAGGAAATCTAACATAAGTGGCAAAGATTGCTTGCACAAGAAATTCAGGCAGTATTGTTAGAGTCTATTTTAAAACCTCCAACAACTAATTCATTAAATTTTTCAGTCTCATGTCTTAAAATTGTCAGGTTTATGGATGTATTATTATATACTCTGTCTTCAAGTCCCAAAATTTATTGTAGAATTTGATTTTTTTTCTTATATTTTGACACTTTCCCTCCATAAGGCAGAGCTAATACAGTTCTCTCTCAACAAGGCTTTCAGTCCCCAAACAGTCCCAAATTGTACAGCATACCTCAAATGAGCCTTCATTTTCCAGCAAGAAGTTTTTAATCAATGCATCAATTAGGGCAATGAATTCACAATTCCTCAGCAGGCTCAGAAAGGATTTTCATCTTGAATTAATAGAACAGACCAAAAAAAAAAAAAAAAGACAAATAGGAAAAATGAAAAGCAACACATTTAAATGTGGTAAGTTGTGACAGCAAAAGGAAAAAATTATGAAAAGCTACCTTTAAATATTATTATCAAACTTAACCTATTTATTTTAAATGATTTTTTTTTTCCAAAAGTAAAAGGAAAGAAAAAAACACTTCTTTCTCTTTTGGAAAGTAGTACTGAATTGCTAGTTTTATTTCTGAGTAACTTGATATAGAAAACCAAAGCCGATTGTTTTTCTTAGCTCAAACATAGACAAATGCCTAATAATGCAATATACCTTCATTTTAAAGGATTAAATGTTTAAATCCAAAAAGTAAAATAACGAAGGTGTGTATCAATGTAACAAGCAACATCCTTCTTGTTGCATATACTATTGTACTTATTCTGTCATTGAGAAAGGACTTGTAGAGAGATAAAAAAAAAAAACCACCATACATTTCCCTTTCTTTCTTTTTTCCTTATTATTTCCTGAAATTCAAAATAAACAGTCATTAAACAAAGATGGACCTTTCTTCCTTTCAGATATCAATATCTTCTCACAGTGAAGTGTTTCATTTCAGCTTTCCAGGTATACTCCAAATGCACAAATCCACAGTAAAGTTCCAAAGACAAAACGTAAAAAAATTTAACCTCCTGAAATACCCTTAACTGAAAAGAGAATAATAGGAGAGGCTTAGGCTAAGAAACCTGTGGAAATGTCATAGGAGAAGGGTTTCAAATGTTATTTCGTTCAATGCACTGAGGTTATCAAGTTTTCTGCATCCTGTGTTAAACTTCTGAGAGTATTGCAACAAACATTGCAATTGAAGGAAAATAAAACTTACAGTTTCATGTATCCTCCCATATCAAAAGAAGTTGTTATAACTGGTAGGAAGAATTGGGCTGTTTTGAACACATTTTAAATGGTTTGCATTCACTTTCTCCTCTATTTTAACATTCCCTCTACTGAATTTCAAAAGGAATCACTTTGAGAACTAGTTAATTGTAATGCTTTGGTTGCAGAATAATCCCCCTTTTAAAATTAAATTTTTGTTGCAAATAAAAATACTATTAAAAGTATTCCTTTCTCCCCCAAAAGGTGCACCATTCTAAACTTCTTGAATGATTATTTATTTAAGTATAATTCTCATAGGGAGTGGGTGATCACTGTATGAATAACCTTTGAGATCCCATAATCTTATGTGACAATAATGGCATATTTCATAAACAACTAATGGCAACCCCAGGACCATAAACCAGGCAGAATAGTGAGCCCCAAATACAGCAGAGCCTTCGTCACGTACTGAATAGTAGTGTATCTAAACGGGATCTGAAAAAAGGATGGTCAGAATCCACCTGCAAATTAGTATGATTAATGTGCAACTAAATACAAGAAATATGATTGTTCCCTCACATTAAATACTTCGTATAATTTCTCAAATTCACTGTGCAGAAGGGTTCAATGAGCACTACATAATACACAGACACTTGAAAATGGAAAAATAAAAGTTTAAGTGGGCAAAAGGGTTGCTCAGGAAAACCCATGTCAAAAGAAAAAATCAACTCCCACTGCCACACATGAAAGTAGATACGTAGAATTGATGCTCTAGCAAGAAGCCGTTCCAGTTGTGACATGCTCTTTTGATATCTACAGCAACCCCCAAAATAACCTTTCCACATATCTCCAAGGGCCTAGAAACACAATATATCTGAAGATGGTTTAACAGATCATGATGACAGTGTCTACATACTCACAGGGTAAGAACTGCCACTACAGCATTTCGTGATAATAATGGTTTTGAAACTACGCACACAAATATACATGCCATCAGAAGCTGCTGAGATTGCTTCAGCTTTGGTGATGATGGTGAAGCACAGAGAGTAAGATATGGCAGCTTCTCACAGAGATTTGCAGGTAAGATCTGACATTCAGGGCTGTCCCTCACCACAAGTTACAGGTTTCTCTTTTAATTTGCAGGGCTGTTGTACTGCTTGAACATGAAGAAAATACGAAGATACCAGTGAGAAATGATGTGGGCATTTCTGGAGGATTTCAGCTCACACTGAATGTCCACCTTTACACAATACAGATCAATTAATATAGCCAGTTCAGACATGTTAATAAAGATCCTTTAATAAGGTTCCCCATGCCTGCACAGCTCTGGGGATACAATAGACATAAAAATAGAATGACCTATCTATCTTACAGCTGCTCCAATTCAAGGCTACTGACTTTGAGCTGAGAACAGTTTCTCTTTTAAAAGTTATTTTCTCATGCAGTGGTTGGCCCATGAAACCTAATGTCATTCTTAACACAGCACAGAGATACTTGTTTGTTTTGGAGTGTGCCAGTAACTAGTGAGAAAACTTTCTGCAACATGTATAACTGACAGTGTTCATGAGGCCATCCTTTGTTCTCAAATTATTTCTTCCCATCAGTGTTCATTTTTCTTGAACTTGCAGTGTTTTGAGCTTAGTTATTCATTCAATAAAATCAAGTAAATCTACTTTGCTGCAGCTGACTGAGTTCAAAATAGTTGCAATTACTTTTTTATATAATGGTTATCTAAAGGTATCTTTTTCATAAAAAGGGAATTATGATATTAATCATTAGAGGAAGCACACTCTTTCAACCTCAGTCCTTACTGCACCATGCGTAACTAGGTAAGAAAGAACTGCTCATTTCTTTTGTAAGGGCTGCTCTGTAGGAGCCACCTTTTAGTTCTGTTAGGACAGTGAAGGTGTACATAACATCTTCAGGACTGAGAACCCCAGGGACAAAAAATTAACATCTCCTCAAGAAAAAGTAATAATTTTGAGAAATATGTGAGACATGATTTGTCTGTTACTTTCTCATGTCTGGACAGAGTTTACTAGTTGCCAGTATTTGTGCTAGTGTGCAATGCAACCAAGGATTCCCACGAGGTAAGGCTCAAGTCTACGAGTCTCTAGTCTGACCCAAGATCTCGCAACTTACTTGAATGCAAGTGCATTTGGTTCACCTGCCAAATGACAAGACAGAAAGGCAACGGAAATACTCACTTGTGGGGAGTATCTTTGCTCCACCTGAGTCCTAATCTGCCCTGTGCCCAACGCTGCTGTACAATGGGCCTGTTGCATGGGAAAGGGGTCCAATGCAGGTTGTGCTGTCTGCAGGGTGCTGCTGTGACATCCCAGTTGCACAGGGGAGGTATAATCATGGGAAAGCTGGGGTAAGGCAGGACAGCACTGAGCGCTAGGATGGAGTGGGGAGAAGAGACTGATTACTAAAGCTCACTGATCCCCATCAAGATGGTCTTCTGCAAAAGGAGTCTCCACAGAAGTTTTTGGCTGGACACGTGTCACTGGATTTTAGCCCTTTCAGCCACTTGAGATTGAAGAGACAATAAACTAGCTTGGACATCAAACATTATCTATTTAGAGGAACACTTTACATTTATGTATTTTACCTATATCTAATAACTGTTATAATTCTTGGCATTGTAAGTAAAAGAGGAAAGAGGAAAGTCTTGCATAGGCACATGACTTCCGCTTGTTGTTTGTTCCTATATAATATGTCGTTTAAGCTTTTTTACGGGTATCTAGAGCTGAAAAGAACAACACCCATCATACAATATTATATATATCATACTGCATTACAAAATTCAGTGAAATTTCTAGCAGCTATATAATTACCTGGTTTTGTTTTTTCGTACAAATAAACAAAAATGCAGTATGTGAAATTCCAGTAGAAGATGTACTGGGGAAAAATACCAATGGCTGCAGTTTCCCAATTCAGTGCTCTCTGGAATTCAACGTGCTGTAATAGGTAGAGTTTAGCTGAAACATATGAACTTCAGGGGTACCAAGTTTTCCCGAGGACTGACAACAGTAATTGTTGTTACCTGATTGAATTAGAGGCATTGTTTTAAATTCTGCAAAACAATAATGCCAAAAAGAAAGCAAGTTTGAATTCCGCGTTTTGTGCCAGCAGCGTTACATAATGAGATAAACATTGGTAATTGTGTTTAGTTCAATAACACTTTTAATTATAGTTGAGATCTCCTTTAAAGTGTATGGATTTTACTGATGCAAAGTAAACAGCTGAAAGCCAAATGAAGGCAGGCTCATAGATTTGTACTGTCTAATTAAAGTACAGAAACATTGCTTAACCAATTCAGGCATTTAGAGGGAAAGAAAAAAAAAAAGCTGTTTGCAATTTTGATACACATTTTATTTATTGCAAGATCTCAGGTAATAAAGTTTGTTTTACATCAAAACAAAATGTCTGTAATCTGAGAATTTAACCTATCTTTCTTGTTAAGCAGGGCAAACAAGTCATGAACAGTCTACAATATTCGTATATATAAAGACAGATAAACAAGGAAGACAGATAAACCTGTGGCCCTGGTTCAGCAACATAGTAATGCACATTCCTAAACTTTAATCATGTCAGCAGTCCTACTAAATTGTAAAAAATGTACCTACACATATTTTTTTGTTGAATTAAGGTTCAATTTCTGATAACCAAATTGCTGAAGGGAGGCAGAAATCTCATCATCTTATTCTGGGTGTGAAATTTCGTATGGTTTCTTTGCCATGGTGAAGAGATTCTGCAGCAATCCACACGCAGAAATACTATGTCTGGCACCATACAAAATTTATGTACCAAACAGGGCTTCAAAATGATGAATTGCTTATAAAAACATTATGAGCCTTTTACACAAAGGGGAAAAGTAATATCCAAGGTATTCATTAACATCATTAATATTCACAAAAACACATTTTAAATTCAAACCAACAAGTAGTTCTTGTTTTTAGCAGGTGAGAAGACATTTAATCCATGATACTATATGATTTGTCTCACCAGTCACCATCATGTGTCAGTAACAAAGAATATCAAGGGTTCAGAGTGAATTACACATGATCAACCTCCTCTGGCTCTTCTTAAACTAGTAAATTAAACAGTGTTCAATTCCTGGCTATTGGAAAGACAATTGTCTATAAATTTAAATGGTTAGAACAATCCTTATCCCTAGTCTGATGCAACTGAATCCTCCAAAAAAATTCCCAGTCCCATGCCAAAGAATATTTCCCATTTAGCAGTTTAGCTAATGCTGTACATATTTGCATGCCTCCTCTGGCCCAGTCCCCCGGCACTAAGCCAGCATTCTCATGCCCATATTCTCCCTTCATCACTTTCCAGGCTATGGCTTGCTCTGATGCCATAGTAATAAAAAGGGCATTATTGGGGGCTGCAGAGGCCTCTTGATTTGACAATAAGGTGAGGTATAGCACATTTGCAGCAAGAAGCAACCAAGAGCTCCTCCTCATAACCTAAAAGAGACTTGGCTGGGAGCTAAGGAAATTTGGAGGATCATAAATCCAGCCTAACTAAACGGACAGAACATATAGAGCTTATAAAATGGGAAAACTTATAAAAAGGCAAAGTGTTATAAAAAGGCTTTTGCTCCTACTCTGTTCTAAACAGCCACACAAGGCAGTTTTCACCATCTCCCAATCTTCAAAGCTGTAGCTGAGCCATTAACTTTGCATGTTTTGGTCAGTGTCTGCTCCCTAAGCCTTTTATATTCTCAGCGTGATGGTCTGTTATGGATGCCTTCAGGTTAGTTGTTTTTAGTTATCAGTCTTTCTGAAAGGGTTTTGTGTAGTGAATTGCTCTTTTTCTATTACGTCTTTGTCCTTTCCAGGATGCCTTCTGTGGATGTAGCCTGAATTTGTCTGCTTGAATCAATATTTGTCCTAGCTCTGTCTAAATTTCATCACTGTATTCTTTTCAGTGGAGCTTCAGTGGGGTTGAATGGAAACCCTTCCTGTTGGTAATGATGGCCATGGTGCTGCTGGAGCTAAAAATGTAATCTTTTTTCCTCTTACTGCTTTGCACATAATTGCACATAGACTGCTGTTTTATTTCATAGATATAGTCAAGGATAGGCAGGAAGGATCACAGGATCAAACTGCATTGCAGCTTCTGTGGCACTATAAACATGCAAACTGCAGAAGAATGAATTCCACATGTTTTTATTATTGCTGGTTGTAATGTCAAAAACAGACAGCCATATTTAAGAATAATCTTAGGGTTGTTCAAAGGGGGAGTTATAAAGAGAGGCTAGTTCCACACTGGATTCACAAGGGAGCTCTTAATCAGCAGTGTCACATTGAAAAATGTAAAAGCAACTTGGGGATGGAAAATGAAGGAGTAATGAGAAAGGAATAAACCTCAGGGAAACTGAAGCTGTGTTAGAAGAAACTGGGATTCCCAGTGAAACAGAAGACTTTTATGATTTATTGGGCAAACTGTTGAAGGGCTAATCCAAACACAGGACTGGGATTGAGAGTGTTCAGGGTACCTCTAAGAACAGAAAAAGGTTTTTATCTCAGGAAAGAGAAATAGCCAAAAGATAAACTACCGTGACCAGATATCTCTGGCTATTCAGACACCCAAGTACTATCAACTTCAGAAGTAACCAGGCACCTGAGATCTAGATCAATTACATTGTCAGTAACTATTGCAATAATCCCCTGACTAGCTTGTCAAGCTACCTTTATACTTTTCAGAGTTCCTCCAATCAGTCTGCTGTCAGAAGCGTAGAGTCAAGAATGGAGTTAATATTCACCAGAGTCAAACGTTTTAAAAACTGTAATTCTGAAGACACCACCATAATAAATATCAGTGATTAGCAGTGATCAGTGGTTAGTAGTCCTAAAGTAATTAGTAATCCTATATGTGATTATTGTACTCAGTAAAACCAGATTTCAGAACAAAACATGGGCCAAATACCTGAGGATGAGGAATTCTAATTCTGCACTTTTTCATAGGAAAGAATCTGTTTATTTGTTTGTTTGTTTGTTTGTTTGTTTTAAATTGGAGGGGGTGCTTTGGCATTGTATTTCAAATTAGAAAAAAAACCTTAGTGAACACTATTATTAATGGAAAAAAACTAACTAAATATTTCAAGAACTCTATGTTTGCTTTAGCTGTTTTCAGTAAACATAAGTAGTTTGGAGCAACCAGTCTGAAACATGAAAGGCTTACAGTCATGTTCAGTTCTCCTCAGGATTGTACATCTTCATCTACAACAGAGAAAAATTTGATCTCTGGACTCTCACTTTATCTCATTCTATGTGAAAAAAAAATACTGAAGATATGCCTACAGCAGGGTTTCTTAAAACAAACAAAAAAAAATAATAATCTGCCCTCCTTAAAAAGTGAAGTTGGACGTTTTAATTATTCCTGTAATCCAAACTGGTATACTCCATTACTTTCTTTTCAAGGACTGTATTTTTCTTTGGCAGTTTCCTGTGCCCTGTCCAGGAAAGTGCAATGAAAACGTCAGAAAAAGGCTTTGCAATGCCAAAACAATAATGTGAATGTGGAAGCTAGAAATTACAAGAATGAAGTACCTTGCATGCCAATGTGAGGAAAAGAAAGCCCAGACAGGCTGCTTCCCATGTTTGCTAAATCTTTTTGGTGCATGATTCCACTGCTGATGTAAAAAAATAGTGTCCAGATTTTCAAGCTTAGATCTGAGGACTACTAAGCAAGTGGTGAAATGTCTTGGAAGGAAAACTCACTTGTTTTTTAAAGGAGGTAAAAAAATAGTGTGGGTATTTCAGAAAAACTTCTGTTATCCATCTCAGACCTCAGTGGAAGAACAATTAGAAGAATATGGCTGGAGCATCTCTCCTATGAAGACAGGCTGAAAGAGTTGGGGTTGTTCAACCTGGAGAAGAGAAGGCTCTGGGGACACCTTATAGCAGCCTTTCAGTACCTGAAAGGGGCCTACAAGAAAGCTGGAGAGGGACTTTTTAGAAGGACATGCAGTGGTAGGACAAGGGGTAATGGCTTTAAACTGAAAAAGTGTAGATTTAGATTAGATAGAAGGAAGAAATTCCTCACTATGATGGTGGTGAGGCACTGGAACAGGTTGCCCAGTGAAGCTGTGGATGCCCCACCCCTGGAAGTGTTCAAGGCCAGGTTGCTTTGAGCAACCTGGTCTAGTGGAAGATGTCCCTGACTGTGGCAGGGGGTTTGGAACTAGATGATCTTTAAGACCCCTTCCAACCCAAACCATTCTATGATTCTATGATATAGAGAGAGCCTCTGAGGGAGCTTCTGTATTCAGCATGCATTTTAGGTTTTTGTCTTCCTCCTTGACAGAAGGAAAAAATATAATTTTAAATTCTAACAATAAACAGGAAACCTTGAAATACTGTGAAAGCTATTCAACTGCAGGAGGGAGAATCCTAGAAGAATCCTGCTGTGTTGAGATAATTAGGACATTAATCAGCTCCCTGGATAGGGTGAAGCTAACATTCATAAATCCCTAATGCTGGTTCTCACTTCTTTTTACTTTAACGCTAATAAAGCTGTATCATGATCATGCTCACACTTTCTCCCCCCACTCGGCTGCCGTCTACAGCACAAATGTACTTACAGTACAAAGACTGATGGGCATCAAAGGTTAAGCAATTGCAAGCCGTTGGACAGACACATTGAGGCTTTGAGCCTGAAAAACGGCTGAGTGCACAGCTCAGCTCCGGCGGACTATGTGAGTGCTCATGATTTATTGTTGTTTGCCGCTCTGTTAGTCCTCCATGTCTAACCTAACAGTTTCGTCTGGAACTAGCTCCATTCAAATCCCTCTGCTGTCCCCAGCTGCCCCCATACTGTTTCAGGTCTCGGTCTTGGCAGAGGAGAAACAATCTGGTTCCAGACGGCAGTGAAGCAGGTGTCCTGCTCTCACTGTGCTCACTCTCTAATGGGGACATGCTGTGTTCAACCCACAGGTGGCTCCTTTCAGGAAGAGTAATTAACAACCATCTCCCTCCCCCTTTTCCTATTAGTCCCAACAGATTATTTATCTTATGGACCGTACTGCTTCCAATACCTTTATTCTTTGTGCAGCCTGTGCTGGTTTTGCCTTGTGCCTCATCTTGAGCGTTGCAAGCTGCAGTCCTAAAATTCAAATTTTTTTATGTTATGAACATATCCTCATCCGCAACAGGATGGCTAAAGACATGCCTCTGGTACTGTTTCCTCATGTCTGCTTAGGGTTGCAGACTAATATGGCAGGTGAGTGCAGTTAGGGGAAAGGAAAAGAAGGAAATCTGAACTGAGGAATTAATCTCTAGACAGAAGCAAGTGCAGCCAGTCACCTCAGCCTGGAAATTTCCTGGGGAAGGGGTGCAATGCGCTGCTTTTCTCACCAAAGATGTCAATGTGCTTATTGAAGTGAATACAGCTGTTGAAGACTGTGAAGGGAGTAAGCAGAGGCAAAGTGGTAGCAACAGTGACTATGAGGAAAAGAGCTCTTGATATTCTTGTGGAGGAAAGAGAAGAAGTAGAAGGGAAACAGTCAGAATTCCTGAATTTAAGAGAACAACTTTTAAAATTGATTTTATTTTTCCTATAGTTCAGGAATTCTAATCTGACATCTTTAATTTAAGCACCACTGCTTTATCTTAGTAAAGGAAGTGTGGATGCATACTCTACTCATACCAGGCTCCCATCCAGTTACCACAGCCACTGACTAAGGGTGTGACAAATTGGGCATGTAATCGCTGCAGATTTCATTCTTCACTATTCCAATGTGGCTAGTAAAGCTTGTCGTTGAAGAAAGTGTAAGGAAGAGCAAGCTTCAATTATCTTGTGTGGGTTGAGTACACTTGCATTCAACTCTTCTGTATAATCTCTCTTATCTTCCACTGAGATGATATTCCAACTCTGCCTTACAAGCAGAAAAGGCACAGTTAAACTATTCATGGGTTGTAAGCCTTGATGCAGGAAGTAAGCAGCATCTCCCATTTGCTGACCTGCACTCCAAAAATTATCTTGTATTTCCTGAAAAGAGGATGCCTATGTCCCCTACAATAGAGGGCCCTGAACTCTACAAACTCTTTCAAGACTGCCCAGAGAGTCTCTTACTGGTCTATGAGGACACCAGACTAGCAGCCCTGGGAGGTAAAAAGGGTAGTAGCAGTCATGGAATAGGTGCTAGATGGGGGAGCAACAGTGTCCTCTGCCCTTTACGTGCCATGCCTTGATGACAAAGAAGAGCTTTTCACCCACCGCTGGTCACTGTGCCACAGATGCAGTGCAGTCTCCAGCAGTCACTGCTCATCTTACAGGCCCAGAGCACCAGCCAGCCGCGGGAGAAGCAGTAGCGGCAGCTGCCTTTGCTCACAGCCATCCTGGGTCTGGTTGAGAAGCACAAGGTTATATACATTCTCACTCAGGCAGTGGAGCCAAAGGCTTTAGTCTGCTTTCTTCTTGTAGCTCCATATACTCTAAATTCAGCAGACAGGAGTGTAAGGAAGCAGCATTACAATATCTTAGTGATATGACTAACAAGTGTGTTGGTATAGAACTGCAAGGCACAGCACCTTTTTCGGGCAGAGGGAAGGTGGTCTCAACATAGTGTCCAGGTTGGTTTATATTCTTATTAACAGAGCAGTTCCTATACTATCTAGTAACTTTTTGTAGTTTTCTCATTTCCCTCTATTTGTCTAGGATAAAATGATTGCCAGGAGCCACACGACTGTGAAGTAGTCACAATGTCATGATGCCCTTCCCAACTCTTAGCTTCCTTCTCTGGAAGAATCATGGGTCAGAGAAGAACATGCCCCTGCCCGTTGTGTTCTGGTGTGCCAGTGTTGACCTGACCGTGCTGCAAGTAAGCCAGGTCCCCAGCCCCATTCGGAGCCCAGGGTATGGCAGGACTTAGGGTACAGCAAGACTTTGTCTCCCTGACATCTCAGGGAGTGTCACGCACTCATGTATAAACGTGAGGTCATCTGACATGTCCTGAGACATTTAAGTGCTGCTACTGAGAAAAGTAGGCAAAAAAGGGGGGTTGAAGTCTTTCCAAGAGAAATCTAAAGGCCACAGTGTTTCCCAAACCTTTTGAAACTGCAGTCCACCCTCAATACAATGTCAAGCATCTACAGTTTGCTCAACTGTTTCAATATAATCATCCGAGTTCATAATAGATCAGTTCTTCTAGGGCAAGGGAGTGAAAGCCCACTATTATATAATGCCTATCCTGAACGAAATGAGACACTGCCAGCAGCTAAAGGTAGCTAGCAGTTCCCTGGATAGAATAAATATCTGCAGTCAGTATTGAATATTTTTCTCATTTTCCACTCCCAGGAAAAAAGATCTACTGCAGACTTAGGGAACTGAACTGCTGCTGACTGTTGCTGTCTAACAGTTGGCAATCCCCTTTGAGTTCTTTTACAGCCCACAGTTTGAGAAACATTGATCTATAGGACCTAACTAGAGGCTGCCATAGAACAGTTAATGACAGGGGAAGAGGGAACATTTAAGTGCACTTCATTTAACCCAGCTGAAGGCTCAACTGCAATGAATAATTACATAATACCTAGGTTGAATAGCAGCACTTATTGCAAACTCTAGTCAAAATAGGATTTCCAAAGACTTTGTTTCTAATGATGGATGAAAGTTTTGAATAATATGGATAGAACAAGTGGCTATTAAACAGTCTTGGAGTTTTCCATTTTCTTTGCATAAGACATAGAAACTGAATTGGTACCTTCTCAGCTCTTATTTTAGTGACTAATGCTACACTATTTCCAACCTGTCAGATCACAGTCAAAAGGAATGCAAACAATGAAATAAAAACAAAAAGCATTCTACATATCTTTCCCTCCTCAGAACATTGAAAACCTAATCACATTACCATCAGAGTGATGCAGAAGCATCATGACTATCCGAATAAGAGATTGTGATTCCTTCTGTATTTATGATGGAGATCTACTTCCCCAAAACTGCTGGGAAATTTTCTCATTGCTAATAGGTCCTTCAATTTTCAAAGCTCCGCCAACCTCGAAATATCTAGTTTATCTTATTTCCATAACTACATCCCTTTTCTTGAGAAAATGGGCTTAGTGATATAAGCTCTAGCAGTTACTAAAATACAGTACGCAGTAGAGTACATGACAAGAATGTGTGAAACTTACCCACAATCACTGTCTGTAAGGCATTAATGAGCCTTTAAAATAGGATTGCCAAGGAGTTTTCTGATAAAGCTCATTGGTTCAATATGTACTTTTACTTGCATAAGGGCCACCTCAGACTGGGGACATGGGTGTGTCTTGTAACTCTGATGTCAAACTGCCTAATTACAAATATTCTATCTAATTTTAGGATTTATTTACTTTACATTAGATAAGTCACTGCTTCTTAAGTTTTAAGATAAGCACTGCTTAACCACTTTGCTTAATACATTGAGCAAACTTGGAAGTTGGTAAATTCCAAGACCAAGCTCCTGTTGGATGCTAATTGTACTTTTTTTTTACCCTGTTGTTAATTAGAACTTTGCTCTGAAACCCACTGATGTTGCAGATTTAGAAACTTTTATTTTCTAATTACAGAACTAAAGTTAGTCATGAATTATTTATACCTACATTTGCTAGTAGGCTAAACCCTTTATTCACCTATTTGTAATCCAGAGCAAAAATATCTCTTCAGCATTTTCTAATTTGTGGTTACACAGGATAAGCTCTATTAATTTCTCATCATAAGTTAGAGGCTGCCCTTCTCCACTCATTCCAGCTGTTCTCAAGCAGATCTGTTTCAAGTTGATTTACTCACTCTTGAAGGTGGGGTGAACACATCATAATCAGTACAACTTCATCAGTGTTTCCTACACGTGCATGTAAGTACATTTCTTTTCTGGAAACTCTGCATTTGCCTTTTTTCACATCTCAAAGACACCTTATAATCATCCCTTAAACAGATAACACACAGACTTTTTCCCAAGTCTTTCCGAAATGAAAAACTTTAGTTTATAATCCTGCCTCTGCTTTTTCCTGTTTACTTTGACAGGAGTGACAAACATAGAAGTGGGTCTGAAGGGCAGTTGCAACCATATCTATCACTGCACATCCAGCTTCTCTATTTATTTACAATGTCTTAAAATTTTGTATTGCTATCTAATAAAGTATTTACTGGTTTTGCAAAGGCTTTTAGCAATAATAGTTAGGGAGGTAGATGATACATAGAAACCAATTAGAATCTTGTTGCGCCTTGTTAATGCTTTTGGTTTTTTAATAACAAACATAACAGAAAAAGCATTTAACAGTTTGCCTTAAACACAAGACAGATGGTTTATGCTGATGAAGTAACAAAAGCCATTTTTTTTAAGGTATTAATTTAGTAGTTTGAAATATGTGTATAAAGGTATTTTCAGCACATATTGTAACAAGACAACAGTGACATCACACCATACCAACATGGAACATTTAAAGATACAAGTATCTAACATTTAAAGAGCAAGTATAAGCTCTTCGATGATAATACATTATAATACCCTCATGCTCTACTGACCCTGAAGTGTGTAATGTTAGCCAATACATTAAAGTATCATCTCCATTACGCATTATGGGAAAAGTGAGTATCACATATTTCAGGTTGCTTTGAAGATAAAAAGTCTTTGCCTTTACATATATCCAGCGCTGAACAGAACACCTCCACATGCAAACGGAATCCATGGAGCGGAGTGTGACTTTCAGGAGGCAGGAGACAGACTTCTGAGAGCATGGATGTAGGCAAGCTCCATCCTTCATGCTGTACCTTGTTCGGAAAGCTGAGGAAAGAGCAGCTTTGGAAATGAAAGCCCAAACACTTGTCAAGCACCTGGGGGAAGAAATCCTTTCTTGGTGATGAAAGGGGTGAAGAAGAAAGGTTTTCTGGGGCCAGGAGACAGAACACTGCAATGGAAAGTGAGGAAAGTCTTCCCCAATAATAAGTCTGTTCTGCTTAAAAACTAGCCGCATCTTTCTGGTCTGGTGTAATTAGGCTGGGGAGTAAGGGCAGGAGGTCCTGTAAGTAATCTCTGATTGCAGGTACAGGGACAACCCCAGCAGACTGGACAGCTGGGGGGTATCACCCACTGGCTGTCTGTGTTGGCCCATCCACTTTATGGGCATAGTATGCAATGGATGCAATTTTTTATTTCCGTGTTTATAAGGGCTGATCCAAACATTATAACACAGTCGCAGTGACAGTTAATAGACTCTATCATTTACAAATGTTAGCAAAAATTTCAAAGGCTGTTTGTGTTGGAACAAAGATATGTTTATTTTCCAGGTTTAGTGATAGGAAAGTTATTTGTCTGTTTAATAATTCTTTGTATTTCCATATTTCTGAAATGTTACAATGTTGGGTTTAGAAGTTGAATAATCAAATAATAAAACTGGTTTTTGCAAGTGAGATAAGGAGGGGATGGGAAAAAGCTTGTTTGGATGAGACATGTCTGCTATTTGTCTTAACTTACACCTTTGATAGCTTTACTTAAGCCTTGAGAACCTTATCTTTATGACAGCAGTAATGTGTGTTCGGTTAATCCTTCATGATACCATCAACAGAGTGCACAAACACTACAAGCAGTTCCTTGGGTTTGTCAGATTGTATTGAAAGAAAGTAAGTATTCAGGGTGTTTTCCTCAGCTTATGGTCACTGTTAGGCTGCTTGCATATATTTTATTAAATATTCATAAGTTCAGCTACCGACGTGCATTAAATATTTGAGGTAAACATGCACCCACTGCAGAAAGGCTAGGAAGGCACCCAGCAGAGATAGTTTCAGCTGCCTTTTGTCTGCGACTATAAGCTATAAACAAAGCTGGGTTTTTTTACATGGTTTAACACTACAGTGAGGAGACCTTCCTGAAGTTGTGAAAATTTGGTCTTTCTATCATTTACTGCTCATTTCCAGATCTGTCTGCTATTATAGCCCCTCCCTGTAACAGCAAAACTGATAATCTTCTTAAGGTGCTGATGAAAACATCATCAGAAAAGGAAGTAGCAAAGATAAAACTGTTCTTTGAGTGATTCCAGGATATCATTCCTTCCCCCATTACGTTTCTTAAGGCATGGCACTAAGAAGGCAAAACAACCCACCTCCACCTCTCCCTTCTTCTTCAGTTTTCAATGGCTGGGGAAAGGGCAATAAGACTAGAGACTATTCAAAGGAAAATATTTTTGCCTTCCCAGTCTGCTCACTTGCAGACATTATATGCCTCTGCTAATGCTTGGAATTTGTGACATCTAGCAATGCATATTACATATTTAACTGCCTGATGCATAGGTATTGAAGAGTTGCATTCTCCTCTGTCACAGTGGTTGTCCTGGCATTAGTAGTTTTGATAACCATTCAGGATATGCCTCCATCAATATGTAAATGTAACTGCATCGGATGTGATGTGCAACTTAAGAAGTCGGTGCTTTCTCTTTTGGACTTTTCTCAGAATTGTGCTGTGCAGAGTTCCTTTTACTCTGCATAAATATTGTTTGGTTACTTTGAAGTTTTTCTACCACCTGAAGAAACACACTAGACACGCAGTTACCAGTGGTCTTTGCTGAATTATTAACAAAGCTTTGGCTTTCAGTAGTTTGATACAGCTTCATTAGCCTAGTGGATGGCTGAGCGGGGACCTCTGCTGAAAATAAGATAATACCACCCACACAACAGTCATCTTGAGATAAGTGCTTGCTAGTCAGCAACAATCAGCAGCTGCCAAATGGCCTGGAAAGTCTACACGTATCCCTCCCTGGTATGAGGAGCACAGCAATCTGGAACTCACATGTGTAAACAGCAGGTAACATCAGGCACCCTCGCTGTGAGCCTGGGCACATCTCAGTTCTGCAAGCCCACTGACAAAGATCCTCAGCAGCACAGCTCAGCCCAGTCTTTGGACTGGATTCAGTTGTCAGTACTTTACAGCACTGTTACAAGAGGTGTTGTTTTATGTGATCAAGATGACAGTGAAAGAGAGAGGCAAGGGTGGTAGAAACTTGCTAATGATCACGTATTATATACAGGTATAGCAAAATATAATAATCTGTAAGTGTTTTGGTATTTTACATTGTTGATAAATATGCCTGCTTACTGATTTGCACAAAAAAATCCATCGAACAATCCCTGGTCTAGGTGCTTTTGTCTTTTGTTAGGGAGGAAGGAACTTGACAGATATTTCTACCCTCTTTCTGCTCTGGGGGGGCCTATTGTCGTTTACAGTGTTGATGCTATGCTATTGACCTGGTAATTCACTTTAACTTCTACATACACGTAGCTACACATGACAAGCCTTATCAAGATAAGTGTATTTGGCAAGACAATGAAGCCATCTTAGCTTCAGGTCACTTTCCTAGCTTCATATCAAAATTTCATAGCAACAAAAGTTTCATTTCAGCAAGCTAATAAGATACATAGGAATCCTATAAATCAGCAAAAGATACTTTACATCCAGCAAAATGAAATTTTGAAAGTTTAAAATTTTATGCTGCAAATGAACAAGGGGTCTATGTATTAGCCTGTGCAGAGGTGTGAACTTGTTTTAGGTTTGTATAGGTTTGTATACAATTTTGACAATGTTACATCTATTTAGTGAACTTAGTGAGGATGTCATCATAAATATGTTACACAGATTCTTTGCAGAAGTAGTAAGAGTTTTCTTCTGCATTGCTCACTATGCAGAATGCAAGCACACACCAACAATGTTGGTATTTGTGACACCAACCGACATGGTTGACACTCATTTCTGGACCATACAAGTTTTATGGAGCCTGTGTACTCCCCAAGACAGGAGAAATGGTTGATTACTGCTTAATTGGTATCTTAGTGTATTATTCTCCTGCATAGCAGCAGCCAGGACCCTCAGAAGGATCCACACTAGCCAAAACAGTGCCATCTGTTCCCCTTTACAAATGTAAGGGGTGAAGGGAACCAGCATGACACAGTACAGATAGTACAGATTACAGATGCCCCAGATGCTGAAACAATTTCAGCTTGCAGATACTCTCCTTTCATCATTTTAAAAGGCAGCCATCCACTTAGGTGGTAGTTGCAGCTGACATCTGTGTCTTTCTTCTTCATTTGGGGAAGCTAGCAGACAAGGGCAGAGTGTTAAGCCATGGCAACAAGCAGGGAGACTTAATGTATGGGAAAAGAGGAATCTGTCTTTGTGGGCTTGGCACTGTCACTGTTATCATGGGTCTCTGTACCACTACTGGAAGAGAGTCTGTAGCACAGCAGATTAAGATCTGAGTCCGGATGGAAATGTAGGCATAATTCCACATCAACAAGTTCTCCTGGCTTCTGGTTACCAAAGAGAAGAGTGCAAAGTGTCCCAGAAGTGGTAAAGTGGTCCTAAACCCAAGCAAGTCCTCAGTTGTGAATGAGGAGCAGATTTATGCCAAAGGGGCAGGTTGCTGTTTCTTTGTTTGAGGCTCCTTTCTCTACCCATGGAGAGATCAGAGGAAGCTGGAGGTTGTCAGCCCAGCTTTAAGCAGTGTTGGGTAAAAATGCACAAGAAGAGCTAATCACTACCCTGGCGCTGCTAACTTATGGTGGTGAGGGTCTAAGTAGCACATGCTCATTTCAAACAGTTGGCTTGAAATGGGAATAACAGATTATAAATGAATATGTAAACTGTGTGGCAATAGGTCAGCAAAAGAGGCTGAGTGCTCTTTCAGATGCACAGGGAGAAAATGCCGAGTGCTTACTAGTAAAATGTGTAGCTGCAGCCCTAGCCATACTGAGAGGAAGGATCCCAGGAATATTATTTAACCACTATAAGGGACATATTTGACAAATGGCTGACTTTTCTAGTACAACCTACATTTCTCTAAGAGGGAAATGCATCAGAAGCTTATGGCATCCTGGGTGCTGTGGCTGTTAGCAGAAGATAATGGACGGAGAACAAATTGCTGCTTAAGTACTTGTTCTTAATGAGCCCAGCCTGGCTAGAAAGTTCACTTCCTCACAGGGTGAAAACGCAGGATGAAATTACCTTGATATCACTGGACTTGATAGCACATAATGTCATTCACAGTCCCCGACTGTGCAGTGAGGACCAAGTGCACATTCCCCTTCCATCCATCCTTAAGCAGATACTGCTTGGCTGAACCACCCATGTGACCTGAGGTGTCCCAGGGCATATCCCTCCAGCATGGGGCAGACAGCATTTCTCAGGACTTACACGGAGACTCAGACCTGTTAAGAGATTTGATTCCTATGGGATGATGAGGTTGCTAACATCCCTCATATTGTCAGGTTTCCAGACAACATGGATGTCATGAGATCAGCCAAGAAAGCTAGCAATGGAGTCAGTAAATCTCCCTCGATGGTCCATGAGGCCTTGTGTGACAACAGAGCGGGAGCTCTTTTAGTAAATACAGTGAAAACTCAGAGGACAGGAATGCAAAGCCTGCAAATGGCTCCGGACGGCTGGGGATGGGATGGAGGCTTGTGTGAATCAGTGCTCCCCAGGGGTACTGTCTGGAAGAGGGGGAACTGACTGACAACCTCAGAGGCCTCAATTACCAGCTTGCCAGCAGTAGATTTCTGCATCCCAAAGTGATTAGCTAATGATTGGCAGAAGTCAGCGTAGCTGCACAAAGCAAGGCTGCAGAACATAATTATCGCGGTCTTCATGACAGGCTCAGGTACCTGGAACACGATGAGCTGATGACACTGGGAGAGCATCAGCTCTTGGCAGAGATGTCAGTGCTCCACTTCAGAAAAATTTGTGCTCACAGCTGTTTATAGCTGGCCCATATGACTGCATGGTCCCACAGGACAGTGCTGTCTCTGCAGTCCAGAATTTGCCTGCTGTTTTACATAACCTCAGCACAGGTGGAGAAGGTGACACCTTCCAGAGGTTGAAGTTCTGGTGAAGTCTCTGTGAATACTTCAGCATTGCTTTAACTTTAAAGCTATGCATACTGAATGCATAGTCTCTCCTGGCAGATAGTATTTAACACTGAATTAGCAGACTGCATTCAGGAAAGGACTTCAGAAACAAGGAGCTTGGTTCAACTGGAAAAAAATAAACATTCACAATGAAGATCCTCATTTCTCTTTCTAGACGTCTTTGTTTATGAGTTATTCAGCCACTTAAAAAAGAATGTATTAGTTTGGGGGGCATGGGAGGGTTCCTTATTTATGCTGTTGATAACTTCTTTATTAAACTGGTACTTTATTAGTTTTACGATTGCACTTCTCAAAAGTGCAACCCATGTAATCACAGAAGCACGCTCATCAGTTCCCCACACCACTTACTGAACAACACATGATTAAAGGCAGGGGAATACTTTACAAGATGCAAGGGCCATGAGTACACCATGACCCCTACAGGCTAAACCTCTGATTTGAATGTAGTGTGTACGCGTGTGTGTTTTGCAGAAAAGGAATCATTACACACTCACTATACCTGTCCTGCCAAGCAAACAAAGTTTTGGTTGTAAGTCAATGAGTGGTGTGGTTCTATTCTAGTGGCCACCACACCCCACATCCCCATGACACAGCTGTCAATCTGTCAGTTGTGATAATGGCAGAATTTTGGAAATATGGTTTCTACCATTCTTATAAAATGAAATTTAATTTCTCAGATAACCATAATTCTTTTTTGAAATTAGCTTTTCCATCTCAACACCAATCCTATTCACGAAAGAAGTACATTTACTGAGAGAATCTCACACTGAATACGCAGCTGGCTGTACAGCTACTATGTGTCTCTTTGCCCTCAGGAGTATAAATTTCTTCCTGACAAATTTACACGATACGAAATAAGCTGATTGCTGAGAACTGTACACAGATGTTAAGATGTGCAGTTTAACTAGTCTTACTATTTGCAAAAGGTAATCTAAATAGTGATTTATGGTCTTTAAACAGGAGGCAAATAATGTGTTTTCTGCAAGGCAGTCACACCTTACTTTTCATGCAGAACTTCCAGTGCAAATGGTTGCAGAACTAAGATCATTTAGTCCCTAATGAGACAAAAAATTCCAAGTGTGTCCAAATGCTTTGTTCCTTACAAAAAATAAAGCCTTCAGATGTAGCAAACAATATTTGCTAATCATGTGCAAACATAGTTGGCCAGATAGACACATATGGCTGCTGTTTTGTGTCTGGCCAATTCTCAAACACAGATCTTAAAAGCTGTAGCCAAAAGACTCACTCTGTCAAGGGATACTAACTTCCTATTAAACAGTTGAGCCAGATAATTCTAAAGCCCAGAGAAACCAGGAGAAGGATTACTTTTTTGCTTATTACATTTCCTATTAGCTCTCGAGTAAGACTGGTATTATGTAAGGGATGAGAACAAAAAACCATCCATCCTTGGGAGGAGTTGTTCAGAACCTTAACTGAGCTAGCTCCGATGAGGAAACTTTTCCTACTGTTACTCTGTCCTGGATACCAGGGCTGATACCCATATGAAGATTTTCTAAAAGTTATCTGAAGATCTCTCTAGAAGGGTGGTGTCTACCTGCTATACTTGAATACACTTGTAACTCATTTCATTGACATTTAGCTAAAACAAATTGCGTGTAAAATCTATATTTCCCACATGCACCAGTTTGCATTTCCTGCTTGATGTTAACCCATCAAAGTAGAGCACAAGAAACCAAATTATATGCAAAAGAACCAAAGAGCAGGAGAAACTCATTTATGGATGAGACAAAGTACCACATAGAAGAGGAAGAAAGCTCATCTGATTCACGCCCTTAGGAAGACTTCACCCATACAATTACTTGTGGAGTGTCAGGATGCATACTCAGATTCTGCGTGATCACACAGCTCAGCATGAATGACAGATAGCAGAGCACACGCATGTGAGAGAAGAATATCAGATAAGCATGAATCATGGATCACAACTTCTTGTTTCCTAAACAAAGTGTACTCCTCTTGCACAAAAGTACCTTGTCTTTGAAACAGTCCCACCTGCAAAAAAAAAAATGGTGACCAGTGAGACCACCTGAAATGACCCCAATACTGGGAAATGAAGATGTTGAACAAGTTCTAGCACAACAGAACCTGGCATTTCTGAGAAAGGGAATAGCTACCTGGTTCTCCTGAACTGGTCATGGCCATTGCTTAGCTGAGGGTCCCAGTGGGAATAAAATCTCTGGATCACCAACCACTAACAGGGAATTCAGCTGGTTATAGGAGGCACCAGGAGTACAGCATATTTTAAAGTGTGCCACCACATAAGCCCTTCGGACTTTAGCCACAGCATTGACAGCAAGCCAACAGGAGGACCTAGAGACCTAGAAGGAATTCAGGTGGACAGCAATCAAAGCAGTGTTAGAGCAGGATAGAAAGACAGATGAGGATGTAGATAGTACAGTTGTATTTTAAAAGTGTTGATCAGATATTCTGCCGTGGCAGGGATGTGTTAATGCAGACAAAAAACCTCCCAGGAAACAGTGAAAGTGTATCTGCACTGGAAAAAAAGTTTCCTTTTTCCTAAGTAAAGTATATTTCACTTGTTTCACAGATAAACTGTATTTCTGTTGTATCAGGATATCTGCGAATAATCCTACTTGCAATTTATCTTAGAAACAGAAAAGTAACAAAATTAGTGAAAATGTGAAAGATAACCACATTATCTATGTCAGCAAGTAAATTAAGGAATCTAGCTTCTGAGATATTTCTATTTTACCATGGTTCTCAGCAACCACTCTGTGATTACTCTGCCACAGAAAAACTAAGATGACTTCCCCTGCTCTAGAAATGCCACTACATGGTAGCACTATATGCCACTATAAATAAGCTCAAGAGATAGAGATAAATATCATCATAATCCAACCCCTTTTCAGACAACTTTGAGATAAAATAATTTTGAGGTTAGGTCTGTCACATTAGTTTTCTGACTCGAACAACATTTTTGTTCAAATTCGTACCATCAGATGCAACACAACTTGTGGTTATCCATGCAAACTTTCTTCTGTCAGAATAACGTAAGAAAAGCCTTTCAAAATTGACTTTGTGATGTTGTTTACCTTTAACGTGGAACAAGTGCAACTTGTTTTATTTAACAATCATTTTGCATAATCTGTTCAGTGAGTTTTTCCATACATGTATTACAACAAAGTATACATAAAGTATGTAAAGTACACACAAATAAAAGCTATTTTGAATAATTTTATGTGGAAATACTGCTCTTATAGCAATACAAAAAACCTTTGGGAACTGAGGTTTCTCATTCATTTTACAACATTTCTCTTTTGGCCTGTTCTTTTGCTTATTCTGCAAGAGGTAATTGTGAGATTCTGAAATAATCAATGTAAATCAAAATAGGCAAAAATCTAAAACTGATTACGCATGTTTGGTAATAGAAAATATGTTTGTTTCACAGTGCCACACACACTACAGCAGAAACTGTGTATTTGGTATTCTTCAATTTCAGCATACATTATAAAACAGAAAAACAGATATTACAGATTTCACTCACAGGTTTGATCATGATGAAGCCTTGGTGTGAGGAAGTCCCACTGAAATTAATAGGAGTTCTAGATATTTGCTAAGTATGGCTTTAACAGCAGCATGTAAAAGGACAGAGATTAAAGGGGAAAAAAATGATGCAAACTAAATGAAGAATAAAGAGAAAACAGCAATTTAAAAATTATGCTTTGGACATTTGAAATAGAGCATCCAAAGCAGGGTGTTTAAAGTTTTAAAGAAAAAGGTCCCTTTATAGAGAGCTACTGATCTTGGTTATAAGTTTGAAGTAAAAATGTCCTCCACTTTAATGGGAAATAAGAACATTTCCCATCCCCACAACTAAAAGAAAGGGAAAAAAGTCACTTTACTTTTTATTTTTAAAGAAACATTCAGTAAAATGAAGTGGCAATATTTATCACTCAGATTAACCATTAACCATCAGATTGACCCAACAAGAGATAAGAATTACAGCCTTAATTGCTGATGCATGTACAAATATCCTAAAGTGAAGCATTCACTTTTAACATGGCAAATACTTTCAGGCTGAATTTAATCCATGAAGAGCAGTAGCAGCAAGAAAATGAATTTCTGTAGAATGCTAGAAATAATTACAATGAATCTCCAAACATCTCTTTTTCAACATTGTATTAGCAGATGCAAAGTACTTGAGGGAATTTTCCCAGCTTACCTAAAAGCAGCTTTGGTTTTTATTGTCAGCTTGCGTAAAAGCAGCTATTTCCTCTGGAATTGTAAATTGTATATACTTCTTGTCATACCAGTTTTATCGTGGAAAAAAACAAACTATAAAACTAAGAAGTCATAGTGCATGTAGAACACAGAACACTATCATCCGTTCTACTAAATCAGATGTGACAATAACCTTGTAGCCACTTTGAAAGTTAACATAGCCAACAGGCAAACTCAGAATTAGAACACAGGCATCTTTGTGTAAGACAATAGTAGCTGTAACTGGAAGGGTATCCCTTGTTTATGCTGCAAAAGGAACCTCCCACCTCTTATACTTCTCAGATTCCTTGGGCTTATTTTTTTTCCTCTGGAAAAGGTTGATCTTCTCAGCTATCTCTGGAGGACACATAATGTAACATACGATTGCATAAGATTACACTCAGTGTCACTTTATGCACCGTAAATGTTTTAAGCAAACATATAGCAAAGCACAAGTGATGGTTCAGTGTCTAATTTCAGTACAAGAAAGTACCATGAAGCTCAAAATCCAAATACCACCCCCCACACACTACAGATAGCATCGTTACTCAATGACAGTTGAGTCTTTTTTAATCAGGACTATGACAGGAACCAGGAAGCTCATGGTCCTGTTGTCTGACTCAGAAGGGCACAGATGTTTTCAGAGCAGAAGGCTAAAATTAGGACCATTTACTTCATTAGGCAGTATCATTATGTAATGAGTAGAGGATCTCTTTATTCTTGAAAAAGCAAGGGATCTTATTGCCCAGCTGTCTTGCTTTACCCTCCACTCCTTTAGGCAACTCTGAATAGACTGAAGTAAGTGGCTGAACATCTTATTTAAGAAAAAATAAATAAATCAACATATGCTTTTGACCACATAACAGGGTTAAATCAATATACACCAAAAAAAAAAATTTGTTGATATTAATCTCTAGTCCTAATTCCTCTGTTTGTCTGAGAAAGGCAACTGATGCTTACACCATCTTGATATGAAAGGTACTATTAGGAAGTCCAGCCTTTCCCGTCTGGGCATTCTTTCATCAGCCTTAAGGGTAACATGTTGCTCTCTTTTGACTATAAATGGTATACGCATGTAGTCAGAGAAACAATTTTTTATCTTGTTTTGTTGTCTTCATCAGGTACAGGGTTGCTCAAGATATGCCCAAACAACCCCAGTCACATCCAACCTTATCTTCTTCCAAATTAACAATCCACAACTGTTTAAATTTTCTCCATCGCCCCCAGTTTTGCTGATATTATTTGATATTTACTGTATAGCTGTCCCACTATTTTCTGCGTTGGTCAGCAATTTCATTGAGTACCCCTCTTTTGTTATTTATAATGTTTCTCATTTCTCCTGTTTCTTATTCTGTGATTTGTTAGTACAACCACACATCAGCATTGGTGATCTGAATGCATACCCTGACACTGTCTCCCACGGCATTCTCCTAGAGAAGCTGGCGGCTCACAGCTTAGACAGGTACACTCTTCATTGGGTAAAAAAATGGCTGGACAGCCGAGACCAGAGAGTTGTGGTGAATGGAGTTAAATCCAGTTGGCAGCCAGTCACGAGCGGTGTTCCCCAGGGCTCAATTTTGGGGCTGGTCCTGTTCAATATCTTTATCAATGATCTGGATAAGGGGATTGAGTGCTCCCTCACTAAGTTTGAGACGACACCAAGTTGGGCAGGAGTGTTGATCTGCTCGAGGGTAGGAAGGCTCTGCAGAGGGACCTGGACAGGCTGGATCGATGGGCTGAGGCCAACTGTATGAGGTTCAACAAGGCCAAGTGCCAGGTCCTGCACTTCGACCACGACAACCCCAGGCAACGCTACAGGCTTGGGGAAGAGTGGCTGGAAAGCTGCCCAGAGGAAAAGGACCTGGGGGTGCTGATTGACAGCCGGCAGTGTGCCCAGGTGGCCAAGAAGGCCAACGGCATCCTGACCTGTATCAGAAATAGTGTGGCCAGCAGGAGTCGGGAGGTAATCATGCCCCTGTACTCGACACTGGTGAGGCCGCACTTCGAATACTGTGTTCAGTTTTGGACCCCTCACTACAAGAAGGACATGGAGGTGCTGGAGTGTGTCCAGAGAAGGACAACGAAGCTGGTGAAGGATCTGGAGCACAAGTCTTATGAGGAGTGACTGAGGGAACTGGGGTTGTTTAGTCTGGAGAAGAGGAGGCTGAGGGGATGACCTCATTGTGCTCTACAACTACCTGAAAGGAGGTTGTAGTGAGGTGGGTGTTGGTCTCTTCTGCCAAGTAACTAGCGATAGGACGAGAGGAAATGGCCTCAAGTTGTGCCAAGGGAGGTTGAGATGTGACATTAGGAAACATTTCTTTACCGAAAGAGTGGTCAGGCCTTGGAACAGGCTGCCCAGGGAAGTGGTTGAGTCACCATCCCTAGAAGTATTTAAAAGACATGTAGATGAGGTGCTTAGGGACATGGTTTAGTGGGCATGGTAGTGTTGGGTTGACGGTTGGACTCGATGATCTTAGAGGTCTTTTCCAACCTTAATGATTCTATGATTCTATGATTCTAGATACTTTAACCCTACATCAGCAATTTGCACTGAAACTGACAAGTATATGTCTCATGCTGCTTCCATTCTTGAGGTGGGGTTTCCCTTTTCCTAGAGGGAAACTAAATTTGCAGTAGCAATTTGGATGACACTTAAGCTAGTTTTCTTACAGAAATATCTGTCTTAAAAAATCCACTGTCTGACTTGAGCTGACCTGCATCTCTGGTTTCAACGGACACAAGTTGAATTTCTTTCAGAAGAAAGTGATGGGGAAGTCCTAGTTTCAAAGATCTTTCAACTCCGCCAGCAATGCCACACATCTGTGTGTGGGCCACATCACCAGAAGCCACACAGTGATGTAAATGCTTTGAAATGACCATGAAGAAGAGGTTCAGCGACTGGGAGACCAGTACCAGCTACTAGCTGGTAACGGCTACCAATCACCACATCTCAGCCTTCAGGGAGCTCATCCTGGCAAAGAGGACTGCAATCACTGCTACCCTTAACTCTAACTAGACAATGATAAGCGAGCACATCCACGAGACACAAGGTGGAGGTTTGCATACCGTCTCCTAGGTTCTCCACCCATGATTGGTCAATCTTATCCATGTCAACATACAAAGCAAAATCAGAAGGACCCATTGCAACTCAGCGTAGTGTAGCCATATATGTAGAGCTACACTGAATAGAAAGTTGTCAGCCTTGCATTCAACAACGTTAGCTTTTTCACCTAACCGCTGCACTGAGTGGTCAAGCTGTGCACCTTTATCATTTCCATGGGCTGAACATTACTATCATAGGTAGCAAAACTAACAGTGTGGAGCTTATTTGGTCAGAGCTTCAGGTGGCCTTCTTAACTCACAGTGCACTGGGTCTACCATCCTGCATGATAAAAGTGAAAGGGCAGCTTTGCTATCTCCTAATAAAAAATACATGTATAGCATGATGCCTGTGTCTGGTGAGGCCTCAAGTGTGGCATGGCAGACACAAGGGTTAAAGGCCATCTGGAGTAGTGAGAGCCCTACAGTCCAAAAGTGGCATAGTATTATCTATTATTCTAGCAAACAGAAATATTCCCTGAAATGTGAGCTGGTCCTAGGAATTTTAGGGGGAAAGTACTAGCTGGACTGGAACAAGTTTTGCCAGAGAAAGAGCATGATAGAACATTCATGTTCTATTGCTAAGAAATGTTCCTGGTCATGCTTAATTTACTAGAATAGACACAGCCTCAAAGGGTACTTTAATAATTAAGCTTGTTTGCCTTTAGCTTTCCCTTCAGTACTTTCCCTGCCATGATTTCCCTTCAGTACAATCCAAACTTGGACTGTGGGTTGACGGTGGAAAGCATGATCTCAGTAAAGTAAAAGCAAAGGAGAGGAAGAGCTTTCATAGTAGAATTAGTTATTGGTATACTCTTCTATTTACGAGGGGCCAGGAAAATAAGAAAGTGGTCCAGGCTTGTGTGAGCATAGAACTGTGGGAGTTTGCTAAGGTACGATCGAGGTAATAGCAATATATGATGTGGAAAAGATGCGGTCAGGCAATTTTCAAAACCAAAACAATGCTGTCCCAACCCTAACAGAGGCACAAAAAGCTCACCAGAAACTGCTTTCAGACCATGGTTTGCTTCAAATATTGTTAACATACTGCTAGCGCAGACACTGCAGTGTCCTGTTACATCCTGTACGTGGTTTTGTTCTGAGCAGGAGATACCACCATCAGCAATGCTCACGACAACCGAGCTCTAAAGACTAGGTAGGTTTATCTTCTACAAGTCTTCTTCTGACATAGCGTGTTATCTCTTATAAGTGTTTTCAAATAACTGTGCAAAACATGGGTTGACCACATGTAGCAAATAAACTTAGTTACAGGACCTTGAGATATCAGTGCCTTTCATTATGCTGTGCAAAGAGATGTAGCAACATCGACAAAACATACAGGGAAGTGAACAGAGGAAACAATACACTTTCCTGAACTGTCCACTGTGAAATAAAAACTGGATTCAGAGTTCTGCAGCAGCTGCTGCCATTAATAGAAGTGATGCTTTACTTCCAATTGAAAGACAATGCTATCTTCTTGCACGCCCCTGTATTTCTAGGAGAATAAAACCACATTTCACTAAAGACAATTATTGAGACTGAGGTATTGCTTTCTATTTTCCCTGTAAAACACAATTTTCCATTTGCAGATACTTGATCACTTTACAAAGCCATGATCTTGGACAGTAACATTGCCAATAATTCTGCATCTGGACAAAATGTTTTGTCAGTTGTGTTAATAGAGTTGTGGGCCATTTCAGGAAGCCCATATTTGTTCTTATCAGTGATGGAAGCAGTGGTCCAGGTGATGAAAAAGAAATAATTATAACAGCTAGAGACTGACAGAAATATTAGAATTTTAGTAATTATACTTTCACATGTAATTTCTGAACTGGTCAAAACAAGTGAAGGAAGCAGAGCTATAAACTCTTTTATTATAGTCAATGGAGGATTGTGAAAAAAAAAAAAAAAAAAAATCTGTTCTCTCTAAGGTAAATCAAATAAAAACATGCACCTGACCTCGGTTGTGATTGTCACTTAGCAGATCAAAGTTGCCAGCAAACAGTCAGTTGCACTGACTGAAGTATTCGCAAGTGGTGACTATGACCTTATTGGAAAGAAAATAAAAAGTGCAAGAGGAATGCCTCTAAGGTGACAATTTTTTTCATTTTTACAGTCTCTGAATTTCAAGAAAGCTTCAATATTCACATTATGAAGGTGTTGTGAAAACAAAGTGCGAAATCTTCGCACAAGATGCCAAGTATTTTCCTGAGTCAATTTGCAAATTCCATGATGTATAGCATTTATAAAAAAGTCCTGCTTCATAAGCATAAATTGCACACTAAAAATGTTGCCTGAGAAATGGAAATTAGAAGTTTCAATCAAGTCTAGAACTAATTCAAATTTACAAGCAGTTTTATGTGGATGTCATCAAATGAGACTATGGCAGGCTCCTGTTTAGATCAAAGCACCCTTAAATGCTTAGCCAGCTGCAAAACCAGTCTCAGCACAAGTCATGTTCAGAATACAGCAAAAGTATTTCACCTGGATTCTAATATTTACATGAATATTGGTTTGATCTTGATTGTTGAAGGGAAATGACTGATTTTTTTTTTCAAGAGAACTAAGATGGCTGCATTTTTAAATCATATTTTAGAGTTCAAATTTTAAGATAAGGCTTTTTTTTTGTCAAAAAGGAGTGATTCTGATTTTTTTGTCACCTCTTGTACCTTTTCAGATATTTTTCATTTTTAAATCATATTCCTGTTTTACTTTACCTTCTCTGCACCCTATTCCCATGTAAACTAACCCAAGGAGCAAGTCCTAGCCATAAGACTAGTACTTACTAGCTACTGGCAGGACCCTAGGGAGATGCAAGCCACGACCACAACTTTGATGTTCAGAGAAATTTGCAGGGAGTGTAATTTTTTTCTCAGAAAACAGGCTGGTAGATGACTCAGATAGGCTGGTAGTTTTCGCAGGAAACAGGCAATCTCCTGCTTGCTGTTGGGTACTTCAGGATCAGCAAAAAATTTTGAATCCAAGTAAATGATGGCCTTGTTTTGAAAATTCAGAATAATCACCATACAGGAACGATGTGACTGTTCCGTGATTCACTGGCCCAGGAGGCAATACAGTACAAACACATCTAACACATACAGATGAGAAATCAAACTCTTGCAGTGATATATCCTTTCCTGCACAGCGGGTACCTGTATTCTCAAGAGATGCAGAGTCCCTCTGTGTTTGGGGAAAAAAGCAAAGGGTTCGGGCAATCAGCCCGTGAAAATAACCAAGACCCTTCAACAGTCAGCATGCAATACCTGACAAAGGGAGAGGAGCCTCTATGCTAGCACAGCTGCTACAAATTGTGCATGGAGAACATGAACCTGTTACTGCTCTTCTCTTGCCCATCCCATTAGAGACCGAACAGTAAAGCAAAGACCTGCCAGATGTCATCAGTGTTACTCGTGCACACCAAATAAAAAAAGAGGATGTGGAGGATGGTTTCAAGATACAGAACATAACTTTAGCCATAGAGAACTTCCCATCTCAAAACTAACTAAAGTGAAGTCATTTCAGCTTGATGCAAAAAAACAGAAAGCAGTTATTTTTATTTCTTAGGCTGGCTGGCCACAGGTATTAATTAAAATTATTAAGACCAGTTTGGGCAGCGTGATAACCACTTCACAGTACTTGAACTTGAAATTTTAAAATTATTCATGCCCAGTCTCTCTTAAGTTTCATTCTTCTTGCATTTGACTTTGAAAAATATTCTTTTCACGTTTTTGTCTAAAGTGCACTTTTCTGCTATCTAAAAACAATTAATTTACCTGTGTTTAAATAAGCAATAGCTAAATATGTAGCCAGCAGGCTTTTCCAAGATTTTATCTGTAAACATTGCACTGCAGGTTTTCCAGTTCTCTTATTTAAAAAAATTATTTTCTTGTAACTAGAAAGAGATTACAAAAATAATTTCCATTTCATCTGAATTGTTTGCTTACAAGCAGGTCTTCTTATTATCTTTTCAAAGTGTTTCAACCACTTTAAGTTGAGACCACAGTATAATTTCTCATATGAATGTATGGAAAAACCCTTTTAACAAAATATACTTGAAAGAATTAAGAAAATAAAGAAGTTCTTTATTAATCTTACTTACCTTAACTGAAATATAGTAAGTATGTATAAAAATAAATGATAAGCCTTTTTAAATTTAGTTTTCCATATTTTCTTCCTGCATCCTCCAAAGATTTTAATGACCAATATATATCAGTGATCTCAGAAGAATATAAACATCACCAAATGTACTCTTAGTGCTCTTCAAGCTTAGATATATATTCATTTTAAAATCCAAAGAATTTGAAGTTTTATATAATAGCTTTGTAAAGAAGTAGTAATGAATGTTTAATTTATTTAGAAAGGCTGGTGTCTAGAAATGCCAGTGATTAGATCATACCGTTAAACTCTCAGTCATCAACTATGAAGTTTCCTGTAATTGTGTGTGTAAACAAAATCCAGATCCAGGTATACTATCCAGCAAAATACCATTCTGAAGTCTTCTAACTACCTGCTCAGCAACACACAATCCTGAAGCAGCCTAGAATCTAATGTTAAATTCAATATATTCGAATGTCGTAAGTTTCTCCGTGTTTGCCAAGACTAATGTATTGAAATAGATTCTGAGCTGCTCAGCTTTCATTTCAGACCATATTTACCAGTGCCACACAAAAGGCTTGATCTGATCGTTGTTTCCCAAAACTTGTTCCAAGAAGGGCAATCT
The DNA here is from genome assembly GCF_964195595.1 of Calonectris borealis. NCBI lineage: Eukaryota > Metazoa > Chordata > Aves > Procellariiformes > Procellariidae > Calonectris > Calonectris borealis. Next base: position 76,834,095 of record NC_134313.1, on the reverse strand, counting down.
GTCTGACGGAACAATCTGTCTACATCCTCCTGCAGGAACTGATTTATACTAGTGGATAATACAAACTCTACTCCTTCTCTCTTCCCAAAGTGTTCTTCATATTCTTACATGATTAAAAACAGTGAGAGAATGGTATACATATTTTCTTTCATTCAATTTACAGTTGTCTCTAACATATTGTTTATCATTTGCTGCTTTTAAGAAAGAATGGTTTTAACCATCTCTTCCATCATGCAAACCTTCAAGTTCTTCTGTTCATTTTTTATTCTCAGTTTGGGGATTTTTATATTAGAATAACACTTTCTGAAATGAAAGAGGCCAGAAATTTTGCCTAGAGGTACTTATCAATCACTGCTGCATCAGTTCATATACCTGTGCATACCCAAGTTTTCCCCATGATAGTTTACAAACAGTTCTTAAATAACTCAGAAATTAGAATAAACATATATAGTTTCCAATAGCTCTTCCCTGTAATTGCCAAAACTGCTGTTATTTTACCTGCTGGTGCTGCCAATTCACACATCCTGAAGAGATTAATTTGCAGTTTCTTATAAAGTTTGCTTCTCTTCTTTTAAAAACACTTTTAAGTCCCAGGAGAAAGAAGTCTCTTGTGTAACTTGAAAATCTTTATACTTTATACAAGTTAATGATAATCATAGCATTATAAAACAAAATTGTAATCTGAAGCAATGCTATATACACTGGGGTAGGAGGAGTTTATATACCTGTGCAGTTGAAGTAATGATCAACAGATTAAACTGTTTATCAAGGACAAAAGTAAATACAAAAAAACATTTAATATTGTAAAGTAATAATGTGCAAAAGAGGGAAAATACATCCTTAACTAAACAAGCTAGCAGGTGAAGCATAAGCATGTGTGTAAATATGGATAAACTAACTAGCTAACTGAGATAAGTTATATGGATTATAGATGCCAGCCAAAAAACCCAATACACTATTAAAAAAAAAAAGTGATTGCATATATATAGAAAATAAATGGGTGGCTTAAACTCAAGAAGAGTTAAAACTTCTCACATCCTTAGTTTTGCCTTAAGCATTAGTTGATAAGACAGTATGCTTATTTAGATAAAACTAAAATATGTTCTGTTCCGTGTGTTTCAAATTTACTTTTTTGTTGTATTTATCAATCCAGAAAACAAAGGAAAGAGCTAAGTTAAACAAAGATGTCCAAAACTAAGACTTTGAGTTGTCCAGCTGTCCGGTCCATAACTGTCCTGGCAGTTATCATTGAAGTCACCACGTTCTCCAACACATGGAATAATTGGCATATTAAGCAGAAAAAGAGAGCACTTCATTTGGTGTGCATGTGAGAAAGTATACTAATGTTTATAGTTTTGGTGGAAAGAAAGCCTAGGGCAAGTCAGTCCTCCAGACTCTAAATAAAGCTGGGGGGAAAAATACTTTTTAAATGCATAATTTTGTTGTACTTTTAAAGAAGACCCTTAAAATACAGCTTGGCAGCTTGAAAGTCAGCAGTTTTGCAAAATGACCTCAAATTCTTCCCATACTTACAGAAAAAAAGTGATTTTTTTTTTCCTATTACTTCTCTCCCCTTTTCTTAGGTCCCAAGTACTGCTTAGACCACAGAGCAAATCATTATGCAGATAAACTTAGGCAATACCTAACTATCGGCATCATCTTAGCACTTTAGCTGTACTCTAATAAGATAATAACGTTTCCTAGTTTTATTTTATTTCCCCCCCCTGTGCTTTGCTATCATGAATGGACAGAAGAGACCCCATAAAAAAATTATCTCCAGCTAAATGCAATCCCTAACCCACAACACTCTATCCCCAAGCCCTGTCTGGCAAAGAGAGAGTAACCCCTACCTGTGGCTGGAAATCTACGCATGAGAGGCATCTACGCATGGGTTCCTTAGCAAATGCAGCAGCAGCCACAGGATCTTTGTAGTCCAAAAGATGTTGCTTCAATGAACCTTTTTCCTTGTGAGCCACATCCATCATTCAGATCATTCTGGATGCTTATTGTTTAGACCCACTTAATTATGTAGTTTTCTGGAAGTTTTATGAACTGAACTGAAAACAGTTGGAAATCAGGAATGCATACTGGACAATAATGCATAATGGAAGAAATATTTGGAAGAATGTCTCGATCTTGTTAAGCATGTCCCCAAGAACATAGGACGGTCAAAAGTTATTTACATGAAGCATTCTTAACTCCCAAATCTCTCAATCTGTGCATTAATTCATTGTGGTTAGGGGCATTGGCTTGCATTTACAGTTACTGAAGTTGGTTGTATGGCCCGGTTTATGTTTGAGTTAAATTAAAGTGGAAGATCCTTGCTTAGAAGTATTAATCTAAAACAGTTTTGTACATTGCTGTTAAGCTAACTTTTTCCTGCCAGATATTTATATAGGGCATTACAAATTTGCAATAGATTAATGATAAAACAATACACAGGCTTAAACAAATCATGTCAATACTGCATCTTTATTGGAGGCAAAGTAGAGCTTTGGGATTTTGATGTCAGATGAAAAGAAGAAAACTGAAACTGTCAATGTGAATCTGTCGTACCTGCTTGAAATATACGTTTTGAAGCAGAACAGGTACTGTAAACAGAAAAACGTTCAAGCTAGTGAAGGAAATTAAGAAAAAAAAATTAGATTCAAACAGGGATGTCAGAGCAGGGGGAGGCAGAGGAACACCAAATAATGTGACATGTTAAGTTCAATTTATTAAGTGAACCACATGAGTGCTGCTGGGGAAAGCTGCTCACGCACTCACACTCATGCTCACACATGCATACACAGCATCATCTGAGCCATCAAATGAGCCCTGCCCTGGTTCCTGCTCCCTTGAGATGGTACAGTAGAGCTGGGGGGGACACAATGTTGCTCTGACCCCTGGGGAATGGTCCAGTCCAGCAGGTAACGGTCCCACCTTGGGCACTCTATGTTTACGCTGTGGCAGACAGCCCTGTGACAATGTTCTGATCTCTGCTGGGAGGGAGGTGCTACAGCCAGAGCTGTCAATCAGATCCATCCTTGATGAAATCAGGTATTCTTCTTCTACCAGTTGTTTATCTTTGGTTGGTGTCAAGGCTCATTGCACTCAATTTGTGCTTGTGAACTTGAAGTAAGCAAATTATTTCCAAGGACATATCTCTATAAACTCTATAAATGGCATGTAGAATTTAAGTCTTTTGCTATTCTAAGTGGGACCTAAAACAATGAGCAGAGCTGGTGAAATATGGCAAACTAGAAATCAGTACTCAGATCAGAGAGTCCAGACATATGAGGGAAAATGGAAAAGCTTATAAGGCAGCAGGGCACTCTCTTTGGGAATGATTCCCATATTTGTCATAAATTTAGTGTGTTATGTATTGACAATTTTTAAGTTAGTTTATCCTGTTCTCAAACTGAAGCACCAATAAAAGAAGTTTTAAAAGTCATGTTGTATCTACTGTCACCTGAAAGTAGGAAGAGATCTTGAAGGGAATGGAAGAGCTTTTTTGAAGAGAATAGAGGATATATCTCACTGAGGCTGGAGGGTAATTCATGTAAAAACAACGCTCTTCCTCTTTAGGCCAACAAAGCATATGGCAATCAACAACAATAACAAAAAAAAATTCACTTATTACCTAAATAATCTAAGGAGTTTGGAAATAAAGTTACCTTTGTGAAAACTGTCTTTCAAAACTTAAGTTCAACTTCATGCCATAATTTATTATTATGCAGTGATTTAGGCTTCCTGTTTGTAAATAAAACTTAGGGCAGAATTTTAGTTTGGAAAAAAACCAATGGTAACTGTCTTGTTTTATATTACACCTACCTATTCTCATTTTAAATTTATGCTGATCTTTCTGAACTGAGCACATACCGGACTCATTTTAGGATAATAGCAATATGGACCTCTAGTCTCTGACAACTAACATAGCAAAATGAAATAACAGCAAGAGAAACACAGAATAACCTCCAATTAATTTAAAATTGTGTGTGTGTATGTTTTCCTGCTGGAAGAAAGAAGTATCTAAGGTATTTATGATTAAAACTTGATTAGGTTTTAATAGGTGATAATATAGATTGCTGACATAGGTCATGAAATTATTTTCAATTGACCATTACAAAATCACTTCTGAAAGCTTTCCATTTACTTTGATTCCAGGCCTCTTGCTGCAAATCGTTCACACCAGGTACAAATTCATAGCACATTTTAAATGCTAATGTGAATAGGATTTGAAAAGTCTCATCAGCGTTTTCCATGTGGGAACATTTGTGACAACGTGACCATAGGAACCTTTGCTGTATCTTAAATAGTATAAAGGTTTTGAAGAGAAATTACATTCCAAAAAGAGGGGAATTTCAGCATTTCTTCTAAAGAAAACTAATTATCACATAGGTTTCAAATTGTTTAAAAATATTTAATTCAGAAGCTTTGAAGAGAATATTAGTACCTTCAGGGTAAATATTATCATAAGTATCATTAGACCCAAAATTCAACGGCATGGCTGCAATACTTCAGAAAACTAAAATTATGTTTTAAATGAACAATATAAATGCATTTAAACTTGATAAAATACTTTGAAGAACACAAAAGTTAAGTAAACACTGAAGTCTATGTATTTAAAGAAATGAAGGTTTTATAATTTTGTTCACTCTGTAGCGCTTAAGCATATTTCTCATTCTTTCCCCACTTGTAAAAGCATATCTAACTTCTGAACCTTTTTCTGATAAATGGGGCTTGTATGAAAATTTTATGTGTATCATTAAAGATTTAAACTAAAATAATTCCCACAGACTATTCAGATGTATTGATTCCTGTATCATGACTGAAATGACATTGCAAAATTTATGCTGCTCTGCTTTTTTTTTTTTTTTTAATTGGTCCTCAAGATATAATTTGGACTTCCTTTTGTTGTTTTCACTCAGTATTAAATATTGTGTCCAGAACATTTTTTCATACGTTTGCATGATACTCATCTACAGATGGGGGAGGGGGGGGCAAGTTAATAAAATTGGCTGTTAAAATAGGTCATTGTCACCAAAAAAACTCTTCCGCTTGAAATGTGTTTACGCTTGTCGTAGCAGGATTTCAGCCACTAGTTCTTACATTTTTCAGCATGGTACCAATTGATAGAACCATGGTCTTACCTGTGCTCTGCCTACTCCTGTCTTCAAAGCCTCTTTCTTTCTAAGGAGCCCCATGGGGTCAGCAGGGAGTGGATTTTCCTGCCCAGTTACTTTGCCTGCTAGCTGATGGATCACAATGTTGTGATTTACACGTGCCTAATGGGCCCATTTGGTGGGTGTTTGTCCTCCTACTATCTGTAAACTGTATTTAAATGCTGATAGCTAATGGTATGCTTTAAACTAAAGTACTTAAATATAACATTGCATACACAGTACTCCAAATAATAGCTCATGTTGTTTCTTTTATAAAATGTCAATGCATTGTGGTTATACTGTGTGAGGTTGTATGTTATATATTCAGTCACCAGTTTTCACCCCCAAATAGTTATTGGTCATAAGACTGGCTACATGCCAGTAATGAATGACACATTTATTCCACTCAGATGTTTGTACCAGGTAGATCTTACAGCATATCTGTTTCAGTGTTAGGGGTGTTTGATGCAGGAGTACACATACATGGAAAAAGGAGCAGAAGAACTGAGATTAGGAGTGGCTAATCACTGGCTGGTTCATTAGTCTAACACAGATAATACGGTCCGGGTGGCCAGCCCTGGTTCTTTACCAACAGGAGGGGCTTTCCTGTTGTGTGCTCAAGGCAATTGCAGATGATTACAACACCCTTACTGCCATTGATGCCAGGTGCTCTGCTCCGCTGCAAGGAGTCCATGTGTCCTGTAATTCCCAGTCTGACTGGGACTAACAAGAATCCTCTTTGCATTTGTTGCAGAGCCTAATAAGATCAACCACCTCTTTCCCTTGATGATCCTGCTCACTTCCTGCCAAGTTGTCTCACTAAGCCAATCATTGGCAACTTCTCCTTTCTCCCAGAAATCTACCTCAGCTATCCAAGCCGCTATGCCACAGTTGAATATGTACCTCAAAGGATGATGGAGAGCCATCATACTACAGCTCTAGCCTAAACTTCAGTTACTGAGGAAGATCTTGGTTGCCTACTGTAACCTGCAGTACAGCTGCTGGAGCAAAGGAAAGGAGATGGCAAGATGGGACTGTTACAAGTGGGATTGCACACATGCAACCAATGCTTTTTCTTCACAGGTCTAAATTCTGTGTTGTTAACCCTCATGGGTAGTGCCACTAAAAGCTTAATAGGGAATAGTCTACTTCTCAGTTTTGAAGACTAATAAGAAAATTCCAGTCTATTACTGGGCTGACCAGAGGCCCAGAATAACACAAGCTGTTAGTCATCAGCATTTGAACTGTGAAATTAGCATTGTGAACACGTGTTCACACTTTAATGCTTGTACTGCAGTGTATACTGTAATACTTTTTGTTAGGTATCTATGTTGAAAATAGGCCTGTATTGTTTTCTGGTGCTGATAATGCATGGTATTTGCAGTTGCTAATTTCTCTCGGTATGAAAATGTTGGCTTAGTCAGTCTTATAGTACATGTGTGTTCATCTGTCAGTCTTATAGTATGAAGTCTATTTGTGAAATACACCCTGTTGGCCTTTTTTCCAGATATACCAATAGACTGCTTGATTTAAAGCAAAACCATGAAATATCCTCTTTGCAATGTACCCAGGCTTATAAGACAGGCTTAGGGCAGGAAGTGAAATATTTTGTAATATATTTGACATAGCTGTGTAAAAGGCCTATGAATAACACTATGTAGTCTGTAGTGGATCCCTTAATAATGTTGTGTTACCACCTTTCATTGAAGCCATTGAAGATGACAAATGTGATTGTTTTCCCTGTAGGATTTCATGTATTTCCACGTTAGTGTTTCTTTTGAATCTTTGAGGTACTTATGATCACTATCTCTACAGTTTAAACCCATAACTTTATCTTTTATATCCTATGTGACTCTTCTCTAGACTTCTCACAGTTTACTAATCTGAGCTGAGGTCACACAGCTGGGCTGTGTTTCAGCTAGATTTTGGATCTCTAAGGCATACAACTGAACCTTGGGAATGAATGGTATTAGGGAAAAGAAATTACTCTAGATAAGGTGGAGGTCAGAGCCCATGATGGCTCTGGAGTATATAATTTATTTTTCTCTGGAAAGATGAGGTATGTCTCTGAAGGTCTACTTGTACGAGACAGAGACCCCTTAAGTGAGTAGACATGGTCATTGTTTTCCTTAGCTGGCAATGACTTGCGGAAACCGGACTCCACAATCTATGAGATTGTAAAGTAGGTATGTTTATTCAGCGCTGGGCGGCACGGGGGAGTAATCCCACCAAAACCAGTTTGGTTCTAGTAACATAAGTGTCTTGGTATGTTGTCAAAACCAAATTAAAGTCTTGAAGCTAGTGACCGGGATGATATGCTCATAGTCTGGAGGAAACTAACCACTGATTTTCAGGCACTTAAAGAATGTAACAGCACAATTAATTTTGACATGCCATCTTGTTTTGTGTCTCAGGACAAACACAGTATTGAAATGTAGATGGATCCTCATTTTCAGGCATTGGACATGCCATGGTCCCTGCTTCATGACTGCAGTCACTCTCTTGCATCAACAGCATTTTCAGTTATGAGACATGTAAGTAGAGCAAGTGTTATGGTTGGCTGTGGGCTAACCAAAGCAAGCATGGGAGGTGTTAGCTTTAGAAGGAAGTTTTGGGCAAAGTATGTAAATCTTGTAGCTTGCCAAGCCTGAGAACAGATGCAGCTGAAAGTGTAAGTTCTTTTGCTTTGTTTCTTTTAGTGTGGCCTCTCCTTTGCTTCATTACCATGTGTTTTGCATTATCACACCCAGATTCCCCACATGGTATGCTGCATCACTATACCCAAAGCATGTGTTCTACTATCACCTCTTCAGAAGGAACTACTGATGCTTAGAGCAATGAAAATTAAAAAAAAAAAAAAACACAACAAGCAACCAAACCAAAACAAAAAACCTGTGACATTTATATAGGGCAAGCTGGATTTGTGCATCATAGGTCCTCAGGCTGCATTGTAAGATGGCCATTTCAGGGCCTATGCTCCTGCAACACATTTGATGGTCTTGGCCTTTGATTGTCATTTCTTCTATTGTGTAAACTAAAGTAACTTTCTTTATGAGAAAGCTAATTTGCCTTTGAGGTGTCTGTTCTTTCCCTGGCTAAAGCTCCTCTTCAGAGAGACATTATGTTTTATAAAAAAAAGTAAGGCTGTCTGTTTTTGTCCTTGTTTCTGCGAAGTTCTAACCAGTGCTGTCCCTAAGATCTGGATAGGAGTGAGTCTACCATCCTGACAATGTTACTATTCTACTAAAGACCAATTTCCAGGCTCCCAGCTCAACTTGTCTGACTTCTCACAATCTCTCAGGAGCATAACCTCTTGAGACATTGTGGGAGGAACTTGGATACTGTCAGTGCTGAAAATGTCACTGCATGCCCTGAGGTATTTAACCACCAAGAAACTGTAACTTTATCTTTAGTAGCAGCTTTCACAAGCTGCCAGCTTTTGTAACGCTAGGTTGACTCAGCAGTTGTAGTTGTCAAAGAGTAGGAGCTGTGAACTCCTTGAATAGATTCAAGAAAGTGATGGTGGAAAATCTAATGATATTATCCTTGTAGTTGAGTTGAGGTATGGTTAGCAAAGGCAGCTGGCTGCATTGCATCAGTCCATCTTGAGGGGGGAAGAATGGTCAACTATAATCTATATTCTCCCTTGCTAAAGTGTCCATTTATGCCTTGTATGAAATAAAACTTTGTTATTGCATTGAACAATTTGAACTGCACTATATTTCTTTCCATGCGACACTTGCATAACAGCAAGTAAAAAAGGAAAACAGTAGATACTTATCCTGAGTATTAAAGTTCACTGACATGGTATATCTTGTTGTGACCCAATGTATTAATGTTTTATTTGAGACTCTATGTAGAAATTACTTTTATTGTTGAACTGCGAGACTTTGTCTTCTTGAAGTAATCTTGACTCTGTCCAACTCTGATGAATGAAAAACCTTTTCATGCAGGAACCTTAACTTTTTCTGGCAACACAAAGTATTTGGAAATACGGCAGTAAGCCAGTGGCTGAATTTGGCAACTCCACAATGAATGTATCTTGCCTTTGAAGCACTGAACAGGACAGCTGTCTCTGATTTTCATGAGCCTACTGTGTCTGCATGCGAGAGAGAAACCTGTATATCACAGAGCATCATAGTCAAGGTTGCATGCAGCAACACTGAATCACTGAAGAAAGATTAACTGCCTGTGGTAGAACTCTTCAACCAGTTTTGTTTAAAGGAGGAAAACTGAGGTAGTGGTGAAGAAGTACACAAAGACCAAAATTATTTTTAAACTTTTAATATTTGTATTGGGTTGCTTAAATACAGTAGGCTGAAAAAACCTCAATAACTGACTTTTGTTATACAATAGAATCGTATGAATGTCTGACTGCAACTACAAGTCTTTTGTTTTATATGGTATGTTAGTATGGCAGATGGTTTTAAGTTTGAGAATAAGATGTTATGCCTTTTTTGTTCAACCCTGATGAAAGTTGGCTGAAATGATGTCAACAGTGATTCAGTGGCAGTGAGTGAGTATTGCTTGTTGTAACATTCATGAAGGAAAGAGCTGGGCTCCCAAACAAGTAGAGCCAGCAGAGAAAGAATGCAGCATATATGTTAGCATTTGAAAACAGGTTCTATGAGATATATTTTAATCCAAAAGTTTGGAAAATCAACATTCTGCAATACTGCTTCACAGAACAGGATGAATTCATGTCCTCAAGTTTTAAGTGTAGTGGACCTGTGTATCACTAAGAAATTATCTGTAGCAAATGGTTAATTGATCCTGAACAAACATAATTGTAGAGGAAAATCTTGTAATTTGCCTATAAATGAAGCTGTTTTTTGGCTTGGTGGAAATAGTCATGACACTGGGTACTTGGCAGATGAGGCAGTGAAAAGTAAGATGGTAAGAATAGCTGTATTGGTTTAGATAAAAAGTACATGTAATCCAGCGTATGATCTTCAGTAGTGATCATAAATAGACACCTAAGGAAGAACAGGACAAGCAGATATGATACTTCCCATGAAATACATTATTAGCCTTCACCTATTTTCACCTCATGGAGTTCCTAAGTCTGATGTGGTTTGTTAATGTAATAACCTGCTATGGATTTCTCTGCAGAGTACTTGCCCAGTCTCACTCTGAAGGCATGTGACTTTCCAGCTACAGTGTCCTTTTGATGAGGATTTCCAAAGGTGTCCTGGCAGCTGTGCAAGGAATCACTTCCACTTCTTTTAAGACTAGTTCTTTCTACCTTGACCACTCATTCTGCTACTGCAAGAGACAGTGAACAGTGACAGAGGAGTAGGATTCCTGTCCACTCTTCCTACCAGTCATCTTTCATCTTCCCTCTGAATCATTTCTTTCCAAGCTTGGAGAGGCATAGCCTACTCAAGACACTTGGAGCTATGAGGGCAAAGTATTTCAGTCTTCCCTGCACACAGCTCCCCCCAGGAACCGTGGTACTGACAGGACACCTATGCCTGAGGAAGTGTCTGCTCCACATTCACAGAGCTATGCACAGGGTATACATCCAGCAGTTTCCTGTATGAAATAACTGGTTATGTCTGAAACAACATAAACATGAAATTCGATAATACAGAGAATTAAAAGAAATCGAAAGACCCACCACGCAAAATCCTCATTCTTTTCCCCTTGGTCCTATGAATTTTTGAGCAGAATTTTTTGATACCTTTTTCCTCTCCTGGTTACTATTACACTGCAAGAAATCTACTTCATTCTTGAGTCCTTCTCCATTCAACTCCAGCAGCTCTTCCCTTTTGTTTATCTGTCAGCTTTATACACTGATTTAGTAGCTTGTCTTCTGGCTTGTTATTGGTAAATTCATCTTCTGTTACCCCTATACCACTAAGGGACACATAATGACAGTCTGTTATTGTGTCTTTTCTAGATGGCATCCAATGGAGAACTTCCTACTCATCTGGTGTCCAGGGGAGGATGGATGAAGTTGCAACCACAGCACATGCATCTGCTGTGTCTATTCTGCTGCTGTCCAGATTGTGGTGTGGTACAATCTTGTATGGTGCTCTGATCACTGTGTTGCTCTTTGATAACCAACTAGTAGAGTAGTTGGGCATCCTCATTTTTCACTTGATTATGGTCCAGTTGATTATAAATGATCTATGGAGAAGCACACTGACTGTAACAAAGAGTACTTGAGGGGGAATTAACAATCTCCATCTCTCAGACACAGGCCTCCCCAACCAAGGAACTGCAGTTTTCTATTCCAGACCATGTCTACCTTTGATTGCTACCCCTATACTGTCATCGGCCAGATCCTTCTTGTGAACTAGGGAGCTCAAAGCCACACTAGTTTGGCAGGATGAGGGTTCTTCTGTTCTTGGACTGTTCTTAGTCCAAGTCAAACTTCCCTTCAAAGTATGTGCTAGAAGCAGTTTACCTCCACAGATAACCGTATTTTAGGACTTAATCTGAAGTAGCTGTAAGGGAGAGAGATGCAGTCTAGTAGAACTTGTGCTGCACTACTTTTTGTGCAAGATCCCTGTAACCTTCCATGTTTGGACTGAGTTGTGTGACCTGGTATGGAGGTACTGAGGACTGCAATGACAGTGATACACCACTGTTGGCTGTGGGAAAATGTGCTAGTGTGAACCTGAACAATAACATAGCTTGCTTATTATGTGAGAGTAATTTCCATCTGTTCTATGATTCAAAATACTCTTTAAAGACAATGAAGCTTCCTGTTTTCATCCAATACATAACATTTCCCAATATCTGCTTAGGGAAAAAATAGGAGGGTTTATAGTGATGGGAACTTTCTTAGGCACGAGAGATTTTGGGTAACGTCTGGAGGACTGGAGTTGAATCCAGGAAAGAGTTTTCCTTGATAGACATTCCCAAAATCATTAGAATGAAGAAGGGAATGGTATATTGTTTTTTTCATAGCATAATTGGCTGGAATAAAGGCCAAGGATTTTGGGACTTGTGTTAAATCTATTTCTACTGGAAATTGCTGTCATGCACCCAGTGAGCAATCCTGTGGAGCTGGGAAAAAAAAACCCAATGTTTTTCTATTAACAGAGGTGAAACACTTTCTATATAACCTTACTAATAGTGAGTCCTCTGGAGAGTGCAGTCATAACTTTAATTAATCAAAAACTAGGTTACTTGATCATTAAGATAAATTCTACTGATTCTCTAACACTTTGAAAATTCAGTCATTTTTCAAGAATCGGGTGAGGCTGAATTATATCCATCATTAATTAAATGACTTTCACCATCTTCTTTTTAGTTCAGGGTCCAAATTCTCTGATTTTTTTTATAACTTTATAGTTAACCTAACATAACATGCTTTTGATTGTGAACAGTTTCTAATTGGGAGAATTATTATCACAGTTCATATTCAGAAGACTCAATGCTCTATGCTTTTGTTCCCTGCTGTTTTCAATTTTCTTTATATTCCATTCTCAGCTGGCTAGTTTACTGCCTAATATTATTATTCCAGATATGTTCTCTGCCTCCTTGAAATTATTTGAAAACCTTAAAACCCAAGCTCATATTCAGTTTAGCTTAATAAGATAGTCTGGAAACTGGCTGTTCATGAACAGATCTGACCCTCCTGCCTTGGGGATGGTGACAGCTGTCAGAGGCATGAAGGAAAGCCAGGGGCTGGTTACTGCTTCATCTATCTGTTTTTAATGTAACAAAAGTCTGCCAGAGACCGAATTCAAATCATTGTTGCAACATGGTCCCTGCTCAAAACAGAAGGATTCTGCCATTTGTGTAGCCTAGCAATCCCGGGAGCCTGTGAATTGCTAACAAAGCAGCTGGGAGTAAAAGACTTGCTTTTATACCTGTCTGAAAGATGTCAGGTGGATGGCAGGATCTGGTTATTCCTGCTTACATTGTGTTCAGTCTAGAAAGGTCTTTTAAAGCACTAGAGTGCTAGAATGGGGAAAAAGGTATTGCATTCAGTTTTATGCTGACACTTACAATGTTTAGTCCACCTTGGGTTAGCTAGCCTTTCTTGATAGAAATTTTGCCTTCTGTCTGAGTGAAAGGTGTACCTCTTCCACAAAAAAATTCAATGTTCTTTCTATTCTGAAAATGGCTTCCATTTTCACTGGTGTCTTTTGCTGTACCTGTAGGAACATAAGGGCTGAGCAATCAGACTGAGTGTTGGACTCCCTTATTTTAAACAGGGAGGTATTTAGCTGAAAAAACTTCAGCAGTGCTAGCAAATTATGAAAGAGCAAAACTCTTCAGCTGTCTGACATTGCCAACTGTTGTGCAATCATGTTTAGGAGCATTTTGGAAGAGTCTTTTGCATGTTCTTGGCTTATCTGCTAAGGAAAGCTGTCTTGCTGTTTATATATTAAGATTAGTTGTATTCGTTGCCTGATGCAATGTACCAGAAGGCATGAGCATTAAAATAGTACTGCTTGGGTACAAAAAGATGTCTGATTGCAGCAGCATGGAAATTTGTGTATTGATTTACTCTTCCCTTTGGTCAGTGTTTTCTAATGAAAAAATCTTATGAATAATGACAAATAAGCATCTAATTTCTCTTAGGGAGAAACCACTCTGAGTGGAGCAGCATTTGCCTAATAGTGCATTGGAAAGCATTTGTCTTATAAATAAAATCCAAATGAACACATATACATTCATCAACTGAGATATGTAAAACATAGTCTGGCAATGCTTCAGAACACAAGCAAGACTGGAAAATGATTAGCTCTTTTTTTCACAGTAGGATTAACTATGTAAAAAAAGCTGTACTGTTTGGAGCTTCTGTTGGTATGTAACCAGGTTTATTGATGAAGAACCCTCTAGGTGAAAGAATCTTAAAGAACAGAAATGTCTATTAATCCTTCGGGATAATTTTTCACTTTCAGTTGGGTCTTGTGGAATATATGAGAAATGGCAAAGATGGACTAAAATTTTCTCCTGACACAAAGCTGTAATTGTAGAATCAAAACATCTTAATAAATACATATACGCACCTATAAGTGGTGCAAAAATTGTGGAAATTATGTGAGCTAGGCAAAACTTAGTTCCTTGCAAACTGAGAAACACTTAGCATGAAACAACAGAACAAATTGTTTAGTGGTTTCTGTTTAATAGAACTGTCAGAGAACTTAAGCTCACTGTTTAATTTTTTTCCTTAAGTATAATGAGCTTTAACCTAATTCCAGGCATTTAATGTGAACTTTGTGTCCACTTAGGGTACATTGCTGAAAAATGAAATAAAGTTTACACCATTTTGATTAAAATTGTTTCAATAGGTACTGTATGATGAGTATTTTTCTTCCAATGTGTTCTATATTCAGTAATTCTTATAATTTGTTTTCACAAAAGTTGCCTCCTTGGGAAAATTTTCCCTTACAAAGATTTGGCAAACTTTTTTTAGAATCTACTGCCTTCAAAAAACTTTAAAAATATGCTATGAAGAAATTGAAGTTAAAGGAACATATGGAAAACTTCCTAATTTTTGCTAATGGCTCTTCTGTAAGTATTTCTTGCAATGGGAATTTTCACCGTGTGGGTCTGTATAGTTAAAGTTAGGGACAGTGTAAAAGATATCTACTTCTTGCCCTTGCTCAGTACAACTGTAATGATATCTTGCTTTTGTTTTATGCCAGAAACACTGAACACATGGAGAAAAATGTTGAATGCCATTTTGACAGGCCATTACACTGCCAAATCTGTATTTTGTTCAGTAGCTCCATTTCTTTTCCTGCATTTGAGTTATTCCTTTTGGGAAAATGTGCCTTTGGAACAGTGTTAGACTAAAAAATATGTGAAGGCAGCTTATGGCCACCTGCTGTCAGGCAGCATTATACTAACTACAGCTTCTTATTTCCTGTCATGATCACTTGCATCTGTTTTCTTCCCATTTTGGAAACTGAGATTGCTCTGTATGATGAAATGTATAGTAATCTGGTCAGCTCTGCCCCACATGGTCCTGTTTGTTACAACAAGCTGACAACAAAATGGGGAACTGTAAAAGCTTATTTTTAAATTTCTTACTTAGAAAGGCTTTCCTTTCATGCTTTTCCACCTATCACCTTCAGTCTCACTTTACAATATTGAGGATCACTTAAGTTCATTTTCATAGTCTTTGGCATATATCACTCCTTGACAGAGAGGAAGGTGGGGAATATATTCTAACCTGAGAACCACTTGGCACTGCTCTCAATTTCCAGGAGTAAACATGTTTGTCTCTACACTACAAATATTGGAGCAGAACACTGACTTAGAGGAGATATTGCTGAGCCTCCTCCTATGCCAGAGGTGGGGAAGGTTTCTTGCAAACTCAGTGTAGACTGGCCTTGAATAATAGTCCCTACTATGACCAATAAAATAAATGAAGCTGTTCAACAAGGCTCTATTTCCACAAGCTGGTGTATCTCTAAGAAAGCTCATGCTCTCTTTTTATCTATTGTATAGAAATGACACATGGCTTCTTTCAACTGATTATTCCTGTCTTTCTCAACACTCCTCAGGATACGCCTTTCTAATAATGTAACTAATAGCTTCACCAGCAGAGCTGTGTCATGAATACATCCTTATTATGCCCTAAAACTAATTTCTTTGCAGGTTGCACTCCAGACTGACTAATTAAAGTGGCCACACACTTTAAACATTCATACATACAACGGGCATAGACTAGGCCAGAATCAAGCTTATTATCCAGTCTTGTGCACAGGGCTTTCAGTGCTGTAGACTCAACAGTTATTCACTGTGTGTCCAGCCTTCTGTGTGTTCTTCATCTCCTTATGGATACAGATGTTTTCATGAAAACCAGCTCCTGCTTTCTAGGCCAAGCACAGTTCAAGTCTTGTTTCATACATAAACACAGGTTTCTGTATTTGCCTTCAAATACAGATGTATCCTAGTCTTCATGATGAAGTGCTGGGCTTCTGTTTCAGAGGTATGAAGTAGTAGGAGACAAAGAACCAGACTTATATGGATGAAGTAGACTTCCATGTGATGGCCATGCAGGGCAGGGGGGCATCGCACTGGGGGAAACCTGCTGATTCTCTCCTTCCATAAAACTGATAGTGGAGTGCTGATCCCACAGTCCTGGTTACAGAGGTGTTTTTGCTACAGGTAACCACATCTGTCTGCATTGTCACCATAGTGAAACATCCTTGTTTCTCTAACCAGTGGGAGTGATGTCTTATCCTATGTTCATATCTTCCCTCCAGTTACTGCTATATGTCCATGAATATGACCTGCATATACTCTTGTAAGTGACATACATTGTTCCAACCTTGACTGACACTGAAATGCTTAAAATTGTCTCACGCTCTGACTCTGAATCTCCTGAATTTCAGAAGGATTTTTCAGCTACTAGATTTAAAAATATAAGGGATTTAACCTACCAATACCTCTTTAAGATTTACTGCTGTTCTTGATGCAATGAGCTTAAAAGGGGAAACCCCATCAATATCCTACATAGGCTGCCCTACAGCAGACAGAAAATTAATTCATGCTAGTTTTCTTTAAAGTTACGTTAAAGTAGCTATTATATCTTGAAAAAAATGTTTTTTTGACTTATTACAGAGAGTACTCAGCTCTTCTTACTCTGTTTTGTTATTGTTGTTCAAAGGGTAGGTTTCATGTCATGTCCCTTGGTCGTCCTGTGTTAGGAAAGGACATAAAGATGGTGGGATCTCTTAGTAGTTATTTCTAATTCTCCTTCCTGCTTTAGAATATGCTAAAACATTGCTTTAGAAACTTGATTCCAGTTTTTCTGCATCTTCAGGGACAGCGTTTATTCTTATTTCCTGCCTTCTTTCACAGCCATCTCTTGATTATTCTCTCTCGATTCATCTGCATGGTCTATATCTCCTCCCCCTCCTCAACCAAGCAATTTAATTTTATTGTGTTAGAGATCCTAATTCCACTTTTTAGTACATGTCTGTTTCCATGTCAATCATTCTGTTCCCAGTTTCTTCAATGTCTGCCTTAATTTCATAGACCTCATTATCCATGAGGGTTTACATTCACCAGTCATCTGGCTAGACAGAGTACCTGTAATAAGGTACCTCTCTTCTTTGTGTTCAGCCTTTTATCCACAGAGTTCACCTTGTTCAGGAGATGAATTTTCAGACAGCTGAAAGGAAGCTACTTGCACAGTCTTCTTGTAACCAAGTAAGAAATCCTTTAATGACAATAATTTGCCTTATTTTTATTGTTGCTTCTGAAAGAAATACTCACTTATCAGGCAAATACTCCAAGGGATAATGCTGAGTCTAGGATAGGCAATATAGATTATGTCAATGAGCTTGAAGCTCTACTGGCTAGAGTTGCCATTTTAATCTGAACAGATGCTCTCTCTTCCTTATCCCTTTCTGCCCCTCTGCTCCCCCAATATTTTCAGGAAAAAAGTAATCTTGAAGCAGTGCTTTCCTGTTGAAAGAGGTTGCTTAGTCTAATTTGTCAAAACATGTATTTATTACAATGTTAGGAAAGTTTTTATACCACTTTGTGAAATTCAAGCCATATTCTTTTCCGTTACTAGTAGGATTCAGATCATTTTAATTGAGGAGTTCTCAGACTAAATGGCTGTAATTTCCCTTTTATCATTCTGTTGTTTAGAAGGGCTTGGGAGAAGGAGTCTTTGTGTTTGAATCATTGCTCTCGACTGCCATGAACATTAGAAAACATAAAACTGTCAGTCCATGTAACCAAAACTCAGTTCACTGAAATGCATACACAAGTCAACTAAATAGAAAATCTTTCTAGGCATAACCCTTTTCCAAAGCAACTGCACATGCAAAACTAAAATCAATGGGAAAGTTTAAGGCTATAACCTCACTGGAAATAAATAGACTTTTACAAAAATAAAACAAAGGTAATGTTTCGTTTAACATATGGTCAGTATTATAGGAAAACCATAACTTCTTAAATGCAAACATAGGGTTTCACAGAAGTAACGGAAGTGTTGAAATCATCATTGCTCAGCAAATATTTGCAGCCTGCATGTCCAATTGATTAAGAACTACTCTTTAAGTTCATATGAGCTTAATTATAACAGAGTAAAATGTCTGTACTTCCTGTGTACTATCATGTTGCTCAGGAGATGTGAAAGTTACAAAATCTTACAACTCAAATAATACCTTTATTTTTTATACATTGATTATGTCCAGCAAGTGACTTTTGCTCAAGGAAGCTTTTGTGTAAATAGCTGTCAGGTGACGAGCAATGCAGCCTCACTTGTAGAAAATAGAAGTGTTTCTGTGGTTCTATAAAATGGTATGTATACCTTAGACAAAAGATACTACAGTCATGGGTTGGGAAATCTAATTTGTTCTAGCCTTTTTTAACACACTTAAGTAATATATGATTATTACTACCAAATATTCACATAAGCATCTAATGAGTTCAGTAAGAACTACAAGTATAAAAACTTATTTCTCTTTTGTCAATTTAATTCTGTTTTCTACAAAATCAGAGCAGAAAATGAGTTCTCAACCTTGGCACTTCAGATAAACTTTGTGCATGTGTTGGGCGTGAGGCCTGCAGCAGAGCTAATAGATAGGAGCGGAGGATGAACTAAGTAGATGTGATAACAAAATTGGAGCTTACTAGCAACTGTCTGAAATAGCAGTTGTCAATATCTGTGGGAGCTATTTACAGTATTGTCTGTTTGCCCTATTTCATAGGTTGTGGCAGCTTGAAACATCCGATGTTATAGAAGAGAATTTTTTTAACTCCAGTTGTTGACTATTTCAACAAAGCTTTGTTTTTTCCAAGTCAAAATCCTGGCCTTCCTAAAGGAGGGAGAGTTCACCTGTGGTATGCCGGTAAGACACTCTTTTGCCCAGTCTCTCTTACATTGGATCTCTAATTTCTGCTAGGCAGGTTTGTTATCCTGTCTGTGAGCCTGTCAGATGAAGACATCAAGTTTAAGAAAGAGCTGCTAGAACTGCTGATCTTGACTTTAGCCCCATGAATTCGACAGGTCCAAATTTAAAATTGTCTCCTGCCATCTTGTTATCTGTTCATTAGTAGTACAGGACCTCCTCCTCTACCTAGACATATAGAATCATAGAATCATTAAGGTTGGAAAAGAACTCTAAGATCATTGAGTCCAACCGTCAACCTAACACCACAGTACCCACTAAACCGTGTCCCTAAGAGCCTCATCTACATGTTTTTTAAATACTTCCAGGGATGGTGACTCCACCACTTCCCTGGGCAGCCTCTTCCAAGGCCTGCCACTCTTTCAGTAAAGAATTTTTTCCTAATGTCCGGTCTAAACCTCCCTTGGCGCAACTTGAGGCCATTTCCTCTCGTCCTATCGCTAGTTACTTGGGAGAAGAGACCAACACCCACCTCACTACAACCTCCCTTCAAGTAGTTGTAGAGCACGATGAGGTCTCCCCTCAGCCTCCTCTTCTCTAGACTAAACAACCCCAATTCCCTCAGCCGCTCCTCATAAGACTTGTGCTCCAGGCCCTTCACCAGCTTCGTTGCCCTCCTCTGGACACGCTCCAGCACCTCCATGTCCTTCTTGTAGTGAGGGGCCCAAAACTGAACACAGGATTCGAGGTGCGGCCTCACCAGTGCCGAGTACAGGGCCCGAGTACATACAAACATTTCCATTAAGAAAGCCAACATACATCTTTCATTAAACACTGAACACAATGAGTCATGGAATCAAATGAGCTAACAAAGCATAAAGTACTGTATTTTTAAGTGTGGAACTACTTTATGAAATGGATGTATGTCCATGGTTTGTGAACCACGGTAGTGCCAGCCCAGCCAATTATGCCTTTCTACTTGATCAAATTTCTGATTGTCTATTGTAATTTTGGACAATAAAAATTGCTTTGAGGAACTGTTACAGAGGACTAACTGATTAGTCAGATTAATTGATTCTAAGTGATCAGCTACTCTACTTCAAGATAGCTTAATCTGTTTCAGACTTGGCAAATGACTGTTGAGTATAGCCATTTATTAAGAGTGAAAATATCCCTATGGCTAAAAATAATTATTAAAGCTTATGAAATAAAAAGCTTTCCAGCCACTTCTGCTGGGGAAATTCCTTCAAGAATTCATCAGTTTACTCTTTAATAACAGAGTACTAACATTAAGAGATTGGAATAAAGCATTCAATGAGTGCAGTTTTTCAGACGTGTCTTGCTATGTCTGAATACCATTGTGCTGGGTACTTTTTGGAAGCGGATTACATTTAAAAAATAAGTAAAGTTAATCTTTCAGCTGAAGACCATCAAGAGTTTTCTTTTAGAATGCTTACATGCTGGTATACACAAATGTTAGCTTTAGCATGAAATGAAAATATTTTGAATTCATGGGATGAGTCTATAAACACCTTCATTTTTATCACTTTTTAAAGATACAAACCAAGAAACTTGAATCTAAAAAGTCAGATAATCTGTGAATCAAAAGGAATTGTTATTAATTCCCTATGGTTTCTCCCCTATTATACACTTGTTCTTATACTGCACCAATATAGCATGCCCACTGCAGCCATTTGTTATGCATGAAGCTGTCAGAGTTGCACAGTATTTCTTGCTCTATTGTCTGTTTTTGAAGTGAATTGCAACCTCTCCCACAGAAGTAACAGACACACATGAGCTGAGTTAGATGTGGCTGCAGACTTAGAGAGTCAAAGCATCTTGTGGAGCTATATTGATAACATTCAGCCAAGCGAATGTTTATACATTTAACAAAGTCATTAATGCATGTGGATAACAGAACATTGTGAAGTGGTTTTGCAAATACATCCCCATTCTCAATGTGATACACTGCCACCGCAGCAGGAACAATTAGTGTGTCTGCTATTGAGTAGCAAACTTTATATTTAGTTTTATATACTACTCAAGTCAGTAAGAAACTTTATAGGAAGCCATTAGTGATTTCGTGGACATGTTAGTTGTTTTTTTCATTAAATCTTCTTGTCGTTCATGTCCTTTCTGCTAGGTAAAATCTGCTGATATGTCAATGTTCATAATGAGTTTAGTCTGCAGAAACTTCTTTGATATTACAGGTTTCATGCTATTTTGTCTGACAACTTCTGTTTATAGAACATTCTGGATACTCCTCATTTTCAGTCATCAAGTGTGGCTATACTGTGCCTAGTTCTCTTCATAATTCCTTTTCACCTAATGATGTACCACAGCCTTACCTTTACACTTCACCGCTTGCTTATCTCCTACCACCACTTTATTGAATCATTTACACTAGTTTCTTTCTCACTTCTGTTGTTTTCTTTTAGTATGAAAGATTTTGCTTTTTTAAGAGGAGCTTACTCAAAGCTGTGAATTATATCTATGCATAAATGTGCATGCTGTGTAGTAACAGATTAGCAAACAGGTGACGAGTGGCTAGGCTCACCTACAGAACTAGGTGAGCTTGAAAAGCAATCTGTCAAATGCCAGGATGATGGTATGCCCAAATTTTGAGATAGTGTTCTGAGGAATAGCATCTCAGAAGCTGTTCTCTGTGCCATATCTCATTTTGAACATGGCACAGTCAAAGATGCTATGATGGTTTCCCATCAGAAGCCTGAGGAATCTGAAATTATATGAATGATTGCAGGAAGTAATCTGCTAGCAAGATGAGAACACAGAAAAGAAAATTGAGGTTTCATCTACAGGTGATAGGTAACTGATTAACAAGCTATTACACTGGCTTTGGTCAGCAGTCTTTCATTAACAAAGTGTCATTTCTTTAGCTAGAAGATACATTGAAGGACTCTGTAAGAAAATTATCCCTGAACATCTGAAAACATGAAGTCTAAGCTTCCTGACATTTGCCTTTAAAAGAATAGCAGTAGTAATAGGACAATCTCGTAGTGATCCTGGATTGCTCTTTGTCAAAAAGCAAAAGATGAATTGGAAAAAATGCAGCTTGTACTAATCTTGCAATAAGTGTTTTAGATATTCCACCTCCACGTGTCAATCCAAAAACCAGGAATGGATCTCCCAGTTCAAGCTGGAAGAGTGAAACCTGAACTCTGCAGAAGCGATGACTGTTGAGCACTGTCTGTTCCAATATTTTCCTTCTCCAGTATCCAGGCAAGATTAATACTGTTTATAGGACCCATGAATGGATGTCTCCTCCATTCCACATACATTTTCCTTGCAAAAAGGGAATATAACTGTTTCGTGTCATTGTTCCGTGAAGTAGGTAAGGAATTAATCTGCCCGAACTATGGTTGTTTGGGGCTACTTCTTTTAGTCAGAAAGGTTCCCTGGTCAAGTTCATAAGACAACCTCACAGACATCAAGAGGATATGGTGGAAGGTACATTTGCATAATACAGTTGCTACTTGTATAAGTACGGTTGTATCCTGCATACCACTATACTCTATATCCAGATGTCTCTGTCAGACCATCAGTTTTAATTCTGTTTGTTAATAGCATAGTTTCTGAGTCCTTTGGACAATAGGATAACTCATGGACAATATGGAATTTGAAACTAATCATAGAAAAAAAGTGTTCATGAACAGAAGGCAGTTGCAATTTGGTGTTATGTTCAGTCTCAGATCTGTTACCATCAACCAAAAGGCATACTAACCAGAAACACTCTCCATTTTTCTTTATTTTTCCATGTCCTATCTTTTTCTCACCCTTCTTGGGAAGCCTCTGATTCATGCACAGCCAGAGATACAGCTGTTTCACACAATCTGGAGGGCACGGCACCATTGGCCAAGCCAATCTCCTACATGCACTGGCACTACCTGACCCACTTTGGGAGACCTGGAAGGCATTACAGAGGCTATATTGTGTGCTCTTCTAGATGTTATTTGAGTGTGCCACATGTTGTTTATGGTCCTATCCATGTGAGATATCATGACACTGCATGGATGTTTTTGTAGTAAATGCCTTACTTTGAGTTGCATCACTTGTAGATAGGATGACTTGAAGTGTCTTGTTGCTTTTAACCACCTCTTTCCCCGAATAGCCCTGTCCAACTGCATGTAGCTGCTGCCTAACCACACGTCTCTAAGCTAAATCACTGTGCGTGTGTTTTAGGAAAAGAATTGTACAAAACCTGCCAATGAACGAATGGGCAAAGCTGTTTTGGAACTCAATTGCTCAGAAACACAGACATCTTCTTGGGAAATGTATGTAGACTGAATGTAGACACACTTAGCCAACAGAATCAATCATTGAATACCCTTAAGATCTTGCTTCAAAGTTTGTTGTTTTGTAATCAGATAATATTTTCGTTGTGCCTTCTTTCCTTAATTGTTGCTTGGAACAGTTCTTGGGTGAACCAACTTAGGGAAAAAATCTTTAAGCATTTATTTGAAATTATTTTTCTTTTCTGTGTATTTTATTAGAATCACTTGAAATTAGCTGCTATTAGAAATGAAATTCAGGGAAACAGCGTGTACACCACTTAAACAATTGTCTGTCATGATTTTAAGGAAGTAAAATGTTGTGCAGTTCTTAATAACATGGCATTTGGTTCTTGTTGAAAAGATTTCCTGGTAGTTCTGTAATTATCATGTGGTGGTGCATTCCCCGACGCCTTTTCTCCTGGACGGCTTGTTGATCTGGGCTGCTTGTTGATCGCAGAAATTCCCGTAAAACCTTGGCCTTGGTGTACTGAGTCTGGTGGTCAAGCACTCCTTGACCATATCAGAAACTCTGCATAGCTGAGGCTGGGAACATACTCCTGCTGCCTGGGCCAGGTGTCATCCTCTGATACCCTTATCTGAGTTGTAGCTTAAGTGGAACAATACTGAAACCTTGAGAATTTTTAGTAACTACCACCTAGGACTGTGACCAGGATGGAAATTCATGGATGACTAAAGCCAATTATCTTGCAAACCTATAAACGGTGGTCTTAAGTGAGACCCTTTAAGCTCTGCTGGACCGCAGCGGGCTGCACCCAGCATCTCTCTCTGAGTGGGACGCCTCTCAGAGCTCACAAACTCTCAAGTTTGCAATATTTGGAGGACTGCTGCAGGATCTGGGCTGAAATACTCCTCAGCCAAAACAGTCCTTGACACTCAACCCTTCGCCCATTGAGAAATGTCAAGACATTTGATGTGAATATTTCACTGAACTCGAGGGGAATTTTTAACAGGTATACCTTTTGTACATTTATATATATTCCTGTCCGTGTGTATGTGTGTGTGTGAACTAATAGTAAGCATAATCTGTAATTAAGTCACTGTTATGATTGTAGTAGACTCTACTAATTTACTTTGTAAATGTTAAATTAGTTAATGATTAAGTGCTGCTAAAATCTTATGACCTATCTTAAACTGTGAATGAACCTTAGGCTGCTGTTAAACACATATAATCCCTTAGACATAAACCAAGTATGAGACTAGGAGTTGATCCAGCCACACCTAGACTCCAACAGGAGTTTAGAGAGCAAGGTGGTCTACTCTGAACCTCGTGACTCAATGGGAGGGTCTCCTTACCCTTTTTGTATTAGATATAAACCGTTGACCAAGTCTGGGACTAGGCGTGGATCCATCCGGGTCTACTCTGAATCTCGTGACTCAACAGGAGGATCTCCCTATTCCTTATATTTTTCCCATTATATATATATAAACCATTGACCAAGTCTGGGACTAGGAGTTGATCCAGCTGCACCTAGACTCCTCTCTGAGAAGGAGTTTAGAAAGCAAGGGGGTCTTCTCTGAACCTCATGACTCAACAGGGGGGTCTCCTTACCTTTTTTGTATTAGACGTAACTTATTGTCCAAGTCTGAGACTAAGATTGGATCCAGCTGCACCTAAGCTCCATCAGGAGTTTAGAGAGCAAGGGGGTCTTCTCTGAACCTCGTGACTTAATGGGAGGGTCTCCCTTACCCTTTTTGTCCTTGGTCTCTGTGTAAATCATTCCAGTTCAATTCTAATACGATTTTCCTTTGTATGCTTCATCCATAGAGTGAGTGATAGAGTGAACCATGCCATTGAACTCTGTTAAGTTGCACTTCTATAAATTTCTATTAAAATCACTTTGCTAATACCTTTGACAGTGATTCTTTAAGCGGCCTTTAAACCACTCATTCACGACATATCACTGTATGTTATAGCTTCCGTGATTTATCTCCTTCCTGCTATTAAACTGAGTAAGAATAAAGATTTCCAACACAGAGATAATGAAAAAGAAGAAAGACTGATTTTTTTTCCCATGGTTCTTTGCTGGGTTAAGCACATCACGGTTCCTTACAGAGAGGAGGATGAGGAACGTAGAGGCATGCTTAAGATGTTAACTTTTGCAGCTGTTGTGAATGTATGGTGTTAGAGAATATACAGCTGGAAATTTTTTAAACCAAACCAAACCAAAAAGCAGAAGAGTCTTTCAGTATATTAAGTTCAAGAACACAGAACGTGGGGCAGCAAGTGCAGTACTGAGACAGTGTGAAAAGCTTTACCAAGCACTCTTTTCTGATCATTGTTAAAAATAAGACAAATAAGACACTTTCCTCTAAAGTGGAGAAACGTGCAAAATGCAGCTTGTAGCAGCTGCAGCATGTATATAAGTGGTGAAGAGTTTTAGGACCTATGAGTGGGGCTGGAGTTTCACTGTCCTTCCCAGCCTGTTCCACAACTCCACTTCCTCACTCTGCTAGAGGAGATCCCCAAGACTTTCTGCCCAGGACAGAAAGTACTGTGGCGGAGTGTACTGATTTTCAGATCTTCCTTCATTGAACTAGCACAGAAATGCAGCAATACAGCTCAGGAAACCTCTACAGATCTTGTCCCTTTCTCTCATATTAAGAAAGTTTAAAAAAAAAAAAAAATTTTGGAGGCATTTGGGTGCTGTTTTTAGAACCCTGCATTGAGACAGAACACCGCTGATAACCATGTTGTGATATCCTTTAGACTGTCCATAGCTACACTTTCAAGGTTCAGAGTCACAGGAATACTCTTTTTAGAGGAAAAAACCCAGCCTTTTGCACCACCCAACCCTTTGCACTTCTCTCTAATAATCCCTCACACTCCTCTCGCATCCTGTCACCATGCTGCTCTTTTCCCCTGAAAGGGACAGTGATCACCACAGCCCCTCAGCCCTGCTGTGCACTTGCAGCATAACTGTCTTACCTTCTGCTGGTAGTGCACCTCAAAAGTTTTACACCACAGACATCTGTGTTACCCAGGTTTTACAGCAAGGCAAGGAAATAGCAGGGACATGCTATGCGTAAACAAACAGTTCTGCTACTTGAATCTTAAGTGCACCAGGAGGGTGCTGGTGCGTGCTTTCTTTTTTAAAACTGCTGCCACAGCAGCTGATCCCAGAGAGGAGCGTATGGGGTTTCCTACATCTTCAGGTGCAGATGTCTGGGAAGAAGGGGACTTCCTTGAGATGTACATGCATTGCTCATGTTTTGTGTTGCCCAGCAAGCTCAGCAAAGACCTAGGGTCTGCCAAAATGCATTGCTCACTTTTTGCAAAAGTCTGTTGCTATTCTCCTCTGCTGACTGTGCAACCCTTCCCAGACCTCCTCAGAACAATCCGAATTTTCCCTTCCCGTGTCAGCCAAGGCTGGCTGAATGCCACTGGTGGAGCATGCCCTTGCCCTGGATACACTGTTCTCCCCTCCCGGGTGCCAGAGCTCAGCAAAGGTCTGTTCTGGCAGGATAGTCCTGCCTTCGTTTGTTCTGCATAGCAGGGAAGTAAATGACCTTATCTGAAGTAGTCTCTCTAAAACTATATGCCTATCTTGGTAGCCTCTCTGGTAAGGACATTTGGAACCCTATAGATGATCATGGACCAACAAAAGCTCAGTTCTGTTTTCTTAACTAGAAAGTACAGTTAGCAAATCAAAAAGAAAACACACATGTCCCTGAAAGACAGTTTTCTTCTTTTCTGTGAACATAGATTGTCTTTAGTTTGCACTTTTAAATGAGTGCTACTTGTCTGTTGAATCTTGTCAAATGTTTAAGCAGAAGAGTATCATTTTTGGGTCCTGTATCACTCATTTCATGCAAGTTCCACTGTGGGTAAACACTGGTCAGAGGGCCCCTTCACTCTGCCAAATGTGGCTTTTCTTGTACCATGATTCTGAAAATGGCAAAGGTTATGGACATCCTATGAAGAACTGATGAGAGAAATTAGGATAGAAAGGACTTTGGACTTAAGCTTGGACTGTGTGTGAGATATGGATTGCACATCCTCTGCTCTGTAGTCTAAAAAAAGGATTTCTGTACATACTGCCCTGGCAAGCAGCCAAAGGAGCAATCTTGCCCATATATGACTCAGTTTGGATTCGCAGTATAAGTCGACATGTAGGTAATAAGGAGGAATAGCATTCTGGTTTTTAGAGTAAAGTTAGTGGCCCTCCATAGTCCCCATATAGATGATCCAGTGACCATGCAAATAGAACTAGAGTCCAGTCCATCTCTTGTCTGTGTATGTATAAAAACAAACAAACAAAAAACCAACAAAACCTAGCCAGAATCCAATAGGCAAATATTAACCCCTCTAAGAACATATTCAATTTTCTAACTGCTCTTGCATAATCTGCCGTTCTTACAAAGTCTCGCAGACTGCATTGCCTGTAAATGGCAGTCGAAATTCAAGCAACAGAAGGCGGATTTTTGCCTGTGCTTGATTTTCATCCCATTTTTTAAATGCAGTACAACTAGTCAAGCTTTGAATCGATGATGTTAATATCCATGTGCTTTCATAATTTATATAAATATGATGTTAGTGGAAAACTTAGTCATTAGGTGATAAGTCTTCCATTTAAGAGCCACACATAAATATGACAATGGCTATTGAGAATTACGGTGAAGGTGTCTACATCTGTAACTCCTATTACCTATTTTTAAAAAAAAAAATCTGCCTGTTTTTACTGCATTTCTCAGTTTAATATAAAATAAATATTCATACTTCTCATACTTCATAATTCTCCAAAAATTAGACTTTTTACCTCCTAATCTGAAAAGTTTATCACACAGCAAGACCAGAAGTGTTGACAGAAGTTTCTAGTCGTGACGGGTGAGCAAATCCACAACACTTAAGACAAGAAAATTATTCATTAGGCGCATGCTGTCCTGAATGGTGCTTGTGATACTGGACCCAAATCGTTCAGAGATTTCACAGTGAAAAAAACAATCCTCTTTGGAAGAGGAAGAATTACCTTTCTGCAGTTGTTTTCTCTGGGAATTGATTGATTCTTGATTTATTTCAGAATTGAGATAGTTCTTTATTTGGGACCTCTTGATCCTTGGATGGAGCTACTACTCTACCATCACAGGTGTTACAGATGATACCTACTCTGCAGTAGGTAAAAACCCAAAAAGCCTTGCATATAAACCAGAAGATATCTTTATTGGCAGAAGCTTTTAAAAACAAAGCAAGCAAAAAAGGCACTATTTACCTGGAACAGACAGAAATGTAGTGAATTCCTAAGATCATTTAACACATGTCTTGGTAGCTTCTCACATTGTTTTATAATAATTGTTTTTCATGCCATAATCATTATTCAAAAGAGATTTGTACTTGTGTATAACAGAGGTAAGAAACTAATATCTAAGTTTCAACTGACTTTTTGAATATTTTACATATACACTGGTCGATGGAACAAGGCCTTGTGGGCACCACTTAAAATCTCTCTCTGTAAAGCCAGATCTGTAGGATCACAGAACCAGACCCTGATATTTAGCTGTGAGGCCTCTTCTTTTGTTGTTGTATTCATTTTGAAGAGGCCAGTTACTGACAGTCTCACTTTCTCCACTCTGCAGCACAAGTTTGAGGATCACCTTAAGATTAGAAGTGACATTTTTATCATGTAAGCTGGTCAGGAATTGCTCTATTTTTTCCACTATTCAAATGATTTATTATTCATATTTCATAAGTCTTTGTTTTTTCTCCACACATTCTAAATTCTTTTTGAGCTTTGTTTGTCTGAAAATGAATAAAAAGCTGATGTGAAGATAATTGCTTTGAAATCTAGGTCTGTCATCTGTTGAATTCCACTTGCAACATTCAAAAACAGCAACAGGCTCTGTGCATTTGGTAGCATGTTAATTTTTTCTTGTTTCTTTAATATGAAATCTTCAATTTCATTCTTTGTCTTTTTTCAGTTAATGTTCTAATAAAATGAGTATTTCCACATTTCAACTTCAAGTATATGAAACCTTATTCCCAATGTTATTCTACATTAAAGAGTTTCCAAGGACAATTATTTTATATTAATATTTAATAACCCAATGCTAACTATAAAAACATATATTTACTCTTACACTAAAATATTTAAGAATATTAACTGAAATATAGGCAACAAATTTATCATAATAGCACTGGTTTTAACAATGGCACAAAGCTGCTTACACGTTAAGCTAAATATATACATTTTATCTATATATATATCTCTCCTTATTTAAATTCAACTCTTGATTATGAATTTCTGAAACTATGAAAATAACTAGAATAGTCAAGGCTGTCATTACAGTAGAACATTACTTACTAAAAATTTGTAACTCGTAACTCCATACTCTGAAGTGTGGGTGTTGTTATTCAAAAGGAGTACATTGTTCCCCACCACAGCCTCCCTCTCTGACAGACTGATCCAGCTCTCTTCACCCATCACGTATCTCTCAGGAACATCCCATCCTGGAGGGGCGGGTCAAATGCAGAACTGCAGAAAGTGTGTGTTAGATACCCTGTGGCTGCCCACTTAAACTGTTTGCAGGTAAATGCCCTTTAGGCCTCTCTTCCCTCACTGATTTCCAGAGTTTTTCAAGAGTCTGTGCATGCCCCCAGGCCATTCATCCATCATTTGATTCCTAATGAATGTTCTCTAACGTTTTTATGTGGGATAGCTTTGGTTTCTTAGATGCTTCCTCATTTATGACTTCCCTTAAAATACAGCTTTATTTCTTCAGTTGTGTTCTGAAATATTTTCTTAATAATCAGGGCAAATTATTCCTTAATTTCACCTCATTGTTTCTCTATAACTTTTTATTACCGTGCTGAATAAAATCCCTCTGATCTGGCTGCTTAGAAGCATTAAATGTTTGTTGAATAAGATCAATGAACATCTTCCTTTCCTCTTTTATAGTAATTTATATACCTCTTAAACATGCCTCATAAATCAGCCCCTCAGGGATCTGATAATTTTGTGGTTCTGTGAGTTCCCTTCATTACATTTATTTCCTTCTCGTAACAAAATATTTAGAATGGAAATGTGTGTTCCCTTTGTCACTGACTTAGAGACAGAGAGGAGACTATCAGAGAGGAGATGTACTCTGCAGTATGGAGTGATTCCTTTCATTTTTGCACACGAAAATTTTAATTGTTTTTGGTTGTGGCATTAGATCAATGTTCTAGGATGGTAAATTAAATATATGATAAAAAACATAGTTTTATGTCTCTCAGTACTTATCATAATTAATGAGATACTACAGTAATACTGTACTGCAGTAGTAGTAGTAGTTTTACTGCAGTACCAGCAGTACTTTACTAGCAAGAATTTTAATAAGGCATAGAGCATTTTAACAGCTTCTCTTAAGTAATTCCCTCCCTCCTTCACGCACTGCCAAAACAAAATCTGATTCCCCATCAACATTACTCATTACTTTAAATGTTTTTTAGATCTCTTTGGGTCATCATAATCTCATAGATGAGTAAATTCTATAATGTATTAACTGATACTAAATAACAAAATTAGAATTTATCCCCTGCTAACTCATTCTGTCAAACTCTTTTGGAAACAGATCCCCCAAAAAAGTTGCAACCATTGAAAACTGATTGCTTAACTGTATGTTTTGAATTAATGAAGACAACACTAACCAGACCTCTCCTCTTGTCAGAAGTTGTGAATACAGATATCTATTCATATTTAGTTTCTCAGGGTAATTTCAGTAATATTTTTGGAAGAGTGTTAAAGTTGATTCTGTTGCCTGTACAGGCTAAATTTGTCCTTGAAAATAGACAGTTGGTTTTCACAGATGGGATTTTGATTACGATCCTTGTCTTGATCATGTAATGATTAAAATGCAAAAATATGTCACAAGGCTTTCCCATGTTGGAAAGAATGTCTTGATGTAACAGAATTCAGTTTATTCTTTAGTAGAAAATGTAGTTTAAGGGTACAGTCTAATTTCTTGATGGGGATCCAATGAAGATCATTGCTTATAGTGGATGTGGTTGTATTAGGCAAGGATGTTTATTTCAAACCTAGTGTTGTAGGTTTGTTGTAGATCAAAAGAAGAGTGTATTGTCAAGATGCGGGTTTGTTGTTTGATCTACCTAATTCCTTTATCCAGCCTCATTCCTGGATTTCCTCTCCTTTCTTTCTCAACCTTGTCTTTTCCCTTCACATTTTGCTTTTTCTTCTCTACTTTTTGGCCTTTCACATTCTTTTAAGACCTCTTCTTTTATCTCAGGAGCTTCCCCTTTCCTAAAGGATTTGAAATAAAAAGTAGGTGCCCCATGTTCACAATCCTAACACAATTACAGGTCTCCAAAAGCAAGCCTGTGAATCTGGATTGTAACATTTTCTTCCTAGACACCATTCACTGTATTGTTGTTCTTTGCGTAAAGATAGGGACAAAAAAATTAAATGGCCTTGTGTTAAATTTCTTTCTCAGGTAAAGCATCAAGTGTTTCTGATGCTTCATAGAAGGGCAAGACAAAATATATAATAGCTTTGTGATATATGAAATAAATCTTTGGTCTTTTAGAGAACATTGCATGATTTTTTTTTAGAAAGAAAAAATGATAACAATAACCAGAAATGTTAGGTAGAATTTTCAGTAATTAAAATCCTTTCTACTGAACTGCCTGTCGCTTCACTGCTTAGACTTTTCCAGAAGTGACATTCTGGCAAACTCAGTGCTCTGCAGGCTCTTCCTCTGCTTCCCTATAGGAACTACTGCTGAATTTTCTACTTCTGTAAACTGTGGTCTGCTCCCATTGCTTACATCAAAAAAATCATTTAGTCTGCATGGGTCCATCCTATAGATCTGGGCAAGTACTGTATCATAACCTTTATTGTTTGTCAAGCGTTCATTATTTTTGCACATGTGCTCACAAGTAGACCATTGCCTTATTTACTGCATTATACCCACGTTGCCGTTGTGTCTGTCTCAGACAGCAGCCCATGTCAGCTAGGCTTGTATGTATGTTCATGGTGAGAGTAGACTGGTAAGGTCTAGCAGGCAAGGGAAACTGCAGTTCACCAGCCTTTGTGTTTTCTGTGCAGGTAGCTGATAAAGCAAGAGCTTGACCAAGAGGAAGCGATGAGGCAAGGATGAAGGCTGGGCGGCTATTTCTTCTCCCTGTCTCCTACCTAGATAGAAGAGCAGGCTTAGTGATTCATGGATAACAACAGGCTTCATAGCGCACTCTTGGTAAAAGATCACATACAGTTTACCACAATAAGGCCACGTATGACATGTCCTGGTCCTGGATGGCATCTGAATCCTGGCAGGCTACCTTCATTTTGTTAATGGTCGTACCACAGGAGAGACAAAGCTCTCCTGTTTCCCATCCACCATGGGTGAAACGGAGGCAGAACTGCTCCTAGCCCTGTGTTGTTCCCCATATTTCTAAAATTTTTGGGAAGGGACTGGACAGTCTGTCCTTTGCCCAGAGACCATCTAAAATAACAAGAGGAGCTCTCTGTAGCCAGTCCTTCTTACTTAGTCATATATGTGTGGCAACTAAAAAGTCCCTGAGCTGTCATTCTCTTGAACTGCTCAAAGGTTTCATTTCAGAGAAAGGTAACTGGACCGCTCTGAGATCAGTGTGGGAGTTGACCTAACATGTACAGACTGTGAGTATCCAGGGGACCTGCTCATGGAGCCAATCCTTGGTGTTAGTTTATTTAACAATGTTTGCAGCCATAAATCATAATATTTTGCTTACAGTAGATCACTCATTTTGACTGTCTCTTTTTACTAAGATGTTAAATAGCCTGCTGTGCCTTTTGTATCAAATTCACTCTGTATTATGATTATGGCACAAGAGTATGAGAGAATGTCTTATACCAGAAGTTGTAAAATCAGCTTGGCATGTTGACATTTCTGGTGTCACACTCTGCATTCAGCTATTGCTTATGAAAACAAGAGTATTAAGAGTGCAAATCAGATGCAAAATTAAGTATATTTTTTGCTGAAAAGGACTGCATATCAGTACTGGAGTGGTGAATTTCTTGTATTGAAGTGGAGGTTTGTTTTTTTCCTGCTATATATGGTCCACAGAGGTGTATAATTGATTCAGTCTCTTGTTCTCTCAGATTGATTTTAGAATCATGTTTTGAGGACCATCAAAAACATTCTAGAGTTTCTTCTTCCTGCACTGTGTGCAATATCTCCCCAAGACAATTTGTTTACTATAGAGGTGATTACTTGTTCTTTAAGTATGGAATCAGATGCCAGTCGAGGCCACTGTATTTACTTTTGGAATGAAGGATATTGTTGTGTGCATTTACAGGTATAAATAACGTATTTTTCATCTTTTTTGATGATACTTTTTAAAGGTATTTTTAAAGTTTGTTCTCTAGACAGGAATTGTTTTTATTTTACACATCTGTGTTCTCTACAGTGATTTTAAAGGAACTTTTCATAACCTTGAAACATACTGAGAAACTTTCTTATGTACAAGTTTATGAACTCATTCCAGCAATCTGTCCTGATCCAGAAACATCATTTCTAGTTTTAATGTGGAGCAAATCCTGTTTATATTTTTATGGTTATCAAGGGTCTTTAATATCAACTGAATTATCGGTAGGTATTAAGAGGCCAGAGGTGTTAAGAATCACTCTTTCAATTCCAGTATACTTACTTATGCCTTACCAAGAGTCTCTAGTCCAGACCAAAATATCAGCAAATATAAGAGTTGAAAGTTATCCAAATGGACTGCAGGAAAAAATACAGGTCAGACTGCAGGACTGTAAATAGTGGATCTAAAGCTAGATTAAATATGGAATTAGTGGAGGAATAATCTGACTTTTATTCATCTGTATGAATAACGTTGCTCTGAGTATCTCTGGTGGTGTCACACACTTGTAGATTTGCATCCTCCTGGGGAATGTGGTGATAAAACTGAGCATGCAATTCTTCTGATTGGGACCGTGGTTCCAGGAAGATTAATGGTTATTTGAAGGGGCAGGCAGCTAGCACAACACCATAGCTGTGTTTTAACAAAAAAACCCAATGCATCTCGCTCAGGTGCCTGACATTACATCATCTTCACCAGTGCAATGCATCTCCTGACAATTCACCGTTCAGCTGTGTTTCAGAAGGAGGTTACTGTCAGCCCAGTGGTGGTAGCAGACTTGAGAAAAGATAGCATGAGTCTGGTCTGGAGGAGGTTGATGTCACCAGCCCTCTATGCTGAGGCAATCCCTGGGGATATGGGCTCACTAGTGAATCTCAGGAAAGTTGTTTTTAACCTTATGGGACAGGAATAAACCAGGCAGCAGGAATAGGAGTAAGGCAACAAGAGCTTGCAAGCTCCCCTCCAGCCTTTGCTTGCTCTTCCATCTGCAATACCACGCTGTGTTCTGACCCAGCTCTCTCTGAATAAGCAACTGTGCATGCTCTATCGATGTTCCTCTACTTATCCTTACACTGCACTAGAGATATGCCCCATTCCTAGTGCCGTGTGGTCCCTCTCTACAGCTAACAGTATAAGGTAAAAATAAGATACACTATTCTCTTTCTGTTTGCTGTTCCTAACCCCAAAATAAGGCTGAGCATGCCTGTGGTTGATGTTTTTACATCAATGGGCAAACACCTTTTTCACCCAGGAGATCCCATTCCACCTGCACCTTTTCAGTGACATGATTCAATCCAGGTAAATGTGAACGGGACTGGCATTGCTTACACAATGCCAAGGTTGCACGTACTGTGTCTACGTGTGACTCATTAGAAGAGAAAGATAGATGCTGTTCAAACTGGAGCTGGAATATAGATGCCTAAAATCTAGTACTGAATCACTTTTGAAGACATTGGGATTCCACAGCAGCAATAGTCAATGACGTTGGGCACAGACTTAATCCTAAGTCTACCACTTTTTGCTCTACTTGTGGTCTCAGTTTGGGTTAAAGTATACTCTTTCTGATATGACTTATTAACTTTGTAGTACCTTCATGCTTTCTAAACAGGTAAGAGATCAGTTTGTGAGTAATACGTGACTTTAAAACCTTAGCATTGCAGGACCAGCAATTTCTCTTCTCCTTCAGAACTGGAATAACAGGTACAAGGCTGTGTCAGCTTGTATTCCTGGAAACTTTGGAGGTTCCATGAAAGATTAGGCAGTCTATCTTTTTTGAGGTCTCTCTGGGATATCGCATTTTTATCTGCTCCTGGAGCTCACCACCTATTTATTTCCATCATGTTTTCCTCCTTTTGCCTTAAAGAGTTTCTGAAAGTGTGCCGTTCTCAGCAGGTCTTTGTAATATCATTCCCTCTAATGACATTCCATGTTTTCATCCTTCGATGCATTGCATGTACCTTCTCCAGAGGGAGCTGGCACAGCTTTAGCAGGGTAGCAAGCTAACTTTTATCCTTTTTTTATACAGCTGCTGACATTTCATATGTGCTTCTCTGTGGACTTAATTGCTTCTTCCATTTGGCCCTGAAAAAGTAGTTGGCCCACGCATTGGATTTAATGATGTCTGTCATTGCTTGTAAGTAAAGTCTCTCTTGGTGGCAGTCATTAGCACTATCAGTTTGACAAGCTGTCATCCCCCATGTAGGTGTCAGTGTGTCTTACAGCAATCCAGAATGTCTGTGTTCTGAACCCACCCTACTGTCTTGCTCAGTGGGACCAGATTTCACAGCAAGTGCCTTGAAATTATCTAGCAATCTTAATTTATTCTAATTCCCATCTTCGCTTTCATCCCCTCTTTAAATTTTATTTCCTAGTTGGAAATACTACTGGTAAGTAAATATTAGCAAATTTTACTTTAGCTGAGATGTTCTGATATGATGCTTGATTTCACATCTTTGCTGTGCTCAGCGGAGTCAATAACATGGGCTACAGAACTTGTAATGATACTTACAAACCAGCTTAGAATTTTATTTGTAATGACACTACCAAAAATGAAAGAGCTTGTAACTCACTAGGTTTTAGCATTCACTTCATGAGGTCTCAGCTGCTGTGTTGTTTTCCATACAGACAGAACACAAATCCAGTTCCCTCTACACCTTGGCTGCAAGTTGGTCACTGGCTCTGACTTTACCTCTGCTCTCTGGCTGTGTGAAATGGGCAAAGGAACATACACGGTGTCCCACTACCTCTTTGGGGAAAAGCTGAAGATAATAGGGGGTGTCCTAGCAGAGCAAAAGACAAAGCACAAGTCAGCTTCCAGGTTACAGAAAAGTGAAAAGCTACAGAAAAATGAAAACGAAATGAAGTGAAATGAAATGAAACTGTGCTTTAGAACTCACAAGCTTTTTAGCTAAGGAGTTCTGATACCTAGCAAGTAGCATGTGAGATCAGGGAAGGCACCTACTCTTCACTCAGATCATGTTTTTTAGTTATATGCTTAAGCACTAAGGTTGCATTCTTAATTATTACAAGTGAAAAACAGAAATCATTTTTAAAGCAGAGGGAGGCCCTGACTAAATTAAATAATGGATTATGTTGCCCACCTTCTTTGCATTGTCATTTATTTCTCAGCTGCCACTTTGATGTGATGAGCACATAATACAAGAAAGTCCTACTCCAGAACTTATAATTGGACTAAATATGTGAAATTACATATATATTTGTCTGTATCTTGTATAAAATAAACCAATATTCTTTTGCTGGTGAAGTATGTATCTGGGAAAAATGTGTCTTGTTTAGAAAAAGAAAATGAGAACTTCAGAGATAAAATCTCATTTATGTACAGATTACAGGAAAAATTGTCACCCTGTTAAAAATGACTGTGGTGTTTTGCACACAGCACTGTATATTAACGGATTATGGACCTAAAAGGTATAATTGGTAGAAGATGTTAGATCTTGTTTAAGGAACTTGTTTGTGTTCACTATAAACTGTTTTGGAAAAGACCTTAGAAATAAAATGGGTATCATAGCTATCTTTTTAAAAATCTTTTAACTAGTTCAAACACATGCCTAGTGTCACAAAATCTTATTTCCTGAAATCCTCCTATTGTAAGCATTATTTTAAATAGAATTATGCGGTCATTTAGAAATATTTTATTTAAGCTAACTTTACTTTTGTGTCTTTCTCATGACTTTCGTACTTGCTGGCATTACTACAATCTAGTGAAAATCTGAACTTTTTCCCTCTGACTGTTTGAAGTTCTGACAATGGGCCTAATTCTACTTAGAATCTAATTGTTATCGCAGTCCTTGCTTACAGGGTAAATTTTGCTTCTGGCTACTCAATATCTTTGCTCTTTTGCAGTTTTTAAATGACTCTCTCTTTTGTGTTGTTAGATGTGTGTGGTTCTGATTGGGTGGTATATTTACCAGTAATAGCACTTTTATTGTTCCATGAAACATTTACAATTGTACTTCTTTCAAAAAGAAACGCTCCTTTTATTTTTCTGAAATCCTCATATTGTCTGACAATTTCCATGCAGTTGATTTTGAAAGGCAGGAACAATAGCAGTGCATGCTTCATAATTTTTAG
Source organism: Calonectris borealis (assembly GCF_964195595.1). Lineage (NCBI taxonomy): Eukaryota > Metazoa > Chordata > Aves > Procellariiformes > Procellariidae > Calonectris > Calonectris borealis. The sequence goes on along the minus strand of NC_134313.1, from coordinate 76,796,426 downwards.
CTGAAATGAAATCATCGTGGCTGAGAAAAGTAATGAAATTCACTCCTTTCATGGTCATCTCAATTTCCCTGTGAGGATATAATGCTTCCTTTGAATATTAATACCCAGCTGATTTCTGTCATGCAGTTTTGGATTCAGATCCCTGAAGTAACTTGTTAAGCCAGCTAAGAAAACCCAATAAAGGTGATAGTACCATAAGCAAACTTGAGGAGGCAAAAGTTTTCTCCAACCTGTTTTTTTCCTGCATTGTTCGACTGTTTGGAGAAAATAATTTATTTCTGTTCTTCAGGAATCTTTTCAGACCCTGACCTTTCTGTATCTTTCACTCTTCTCATCATCAGTTGCAGCACTGATGTTTCTCACAGGATTCTGCGAAGGAAACAGTGCTGTGTCAGTGAATTAACATGACTATCTACAAGCTCCATAACTATTCTGCATGTTAAACTTAATGAAGATTTAGCAAATGCCACAGGGATCACTTGATGGATTATCGTGCTAAACAGTAAACAGCATTTGACATGCATTCAGGAAAAAAAGACCTTTTTCTTTTCCCATCACAGCTGCAAATTTGCCATGGCAACCCTAATCACCTCCACAGATTAACGTTGCTTTACCAGAGTTGTCCCCCGAGTCCATCTACTACTCAGGCACATTATCTGCCAAGTCAGAGATCCAGTCTTTGCACTATGTCTTGCTGCTGTTGGTGACATACATATGCAGTACTGCTACCGTGCTTATAATACTCAGAAGAGGAAGGCAATTCATACTGTCAGTCTTTTCACATTGTGTTTTTGTAAATTTTTTTGTAATTTTTTGTAATTTCTTGATCCTTGGTCCTCTGAGGTTTTACTACCCAATGTACAGTTACTACCTGCTGTACTACCCGCTGCTACCACCCGCTGTACATTAAGGAGTATATGGGAGTATCTGCTGACCTGATACAACTTTTTTTCTCTGTTGTAACAGCTCCAGGGCTGGGCTCTGTGCTTTACCTTTTATTATTTTTATGATCATTGCATGTTTGTGTTTATATTTCCATATTTTTTTGATCCTTATGTTTCCTGGTAGGAGTGAATCTTTTAATTAAATAGAAAAAATTATTCACCCTGGCTCAACTAGGAAGTTTTCAGGGAGCTGCCCTTTTCTGGGAGAAGGACTGTGCTGGATACAGGTCATTGCAGCTCAGATGGCTCTGTCATTCAGGCCTGCCATCACCGTAGCATGTGATTTTGCTCACTCCACATGGGAAGCGTCACAGTGCTCAGCTTGGAGGCTGACTCCTTTTCACCATCCACCTCTCTTCTGTTTTCTTTGACACAGAACACCCTACTCCAAAGGTGATGTGGGAATGTAAAAGGAGAAATCATTTCTGTTTCCCTATCTTCTGCTTAACCTCTTGCTTCCTGTTTTTTCCCTGTACTTACTCAACTTTAGACAAAATTCCTGCTCGAGTTCCCTAGTCATATTCTTCTACATCTAATTCCTTACAATATGTGCTTTTCTGTATTCAAAATGCATATGTTCCTGTTGAGTTTTCATAATGAGTTAATTCCCATAGAGAGAAATTATCTCGGCAATGAAATTCTTTCTCAGTGGGAATTTTCATATCAGCAGATCCAACATTTCATACTGTGGGATGGGTTAAGAGAAGGGGGTTAATGCTTAAAAAGAACCGAAGAGAATCTGAGTCCATGTGAAGCTACTGGAATGCATTGAAAGTTGCCAAATCTGTATGCTTTTAGAATAGTGCTTTAAAATACAAAAGCTTTCTTGCATGTGGCCGTCTTTTTCTCTTTCTGTATGTATCTCAAGGTACTTCAAAGTTTCAAGGTATTTTTTTGTTTGCTTGTTTGTTTGTTTGGTTGGTTGGTTTCTTTTGTTTTGATTTGATTCAAAGAGACCTTCTTGAAGGTCTGTTTCTTGAACTGCTAAGAATTCAAACTGAAAATTCTGGCCATCGTATTAAGAAGAGATTCCTTCACATCCTTATCTCATGTGTTTTAACCTTCACATGGTACCCATTGCCAACAAAGTGTGAGGTATCTTTCTTATCTAGAAATAACAAAAGTACAAAACCAGTAATATAATCTATACAGAGGGATATATATGCATGTGCATATAACATATAAAACCAACTGTCTTATTTCACCAAATCAGGAACTTCTGTTTTCTCTGGATATGATCTTTAGAATTTAAGTACATGATCAAATTTATTTTACCTGCATCTTTTGCAGAATGTCCAGCAGTTTCAATTGAACTAATTTTAAAGAAAATATTGATTAAATGCTATAGTTTGATGACCCATAAAATATAGGGTTTATGTTATAAAACCTTCTAGGTATGACAGAATAATATTTTGAGGCTGGAGTATTATGAGCTTGTCTTGATCTCCCTTTAGGTTTGTAACACTGCTAACAGCTAAGATTTTACATGTCAATATTGGTGCACTTGTTTTTGTGGATCTTATCTTATGCAAAGATGACAGTGATGTAATTCTAGTATGGTTAATTCTGAGTCTCACCACTGTAAAATCAGAATCAGGCTCACTTTTTTATCTCAGGCAATCTTTCTTAAGCATTTATCACAAAACCCCTTTTTTCCGTTCCACCTTTTCTCTGACACAAACTAATGTGTATATTACATGGTTGTCTATTCTTAAATATTATTAATAGCTGTTTATCAACTGCTAAAAGCTGCATGCTGAGCCATAAATAAAAGCCTGGCACATTATTATTACTGTAAAGAAATAAGCAGCTGGAAGTCATAAGCTAAATGCTTTTGGAGAAAAATAACTGCTTACTGGTTTACTGTACGTTACTACAAAAAGCTCCATGTAGTTTTATTCATTCGAAGATAAACACCAGATTCTGAGAAACTCTGAGATTCTGTAGATACAAATGATCTCTTTATCTGGAAAGTTATTTCCAGCTGCTACTGCTACTTCACATTATTTTCTAGTAAATGGTTTTGTGGCAGCTAGGGCTAGTTTGTCCTCAGATGCTCAGTGATTTGGGTTAAAATCTCTCCTTATTACTTTGGTCAGCAGAATGAAGGATGGAACCTCATAGAAGTGTGATATTTCCTGTGAGCAAAACAGTGGAGTAATGCATGAGATGGAAAAGGGCTAAAGCTTGTCTCCTATCTCCCTTTCTGGCTGGCAAAAGTAACACTCTGGGCATGCAGTTGCAAGGTGAGAAAGAAAGTGTGAGCTGTGCACCGCCCAGAAGTGTGAAATAATCTATTTCTTTTTTCCAGGCAAATGCAGGAAAGATATGTCCTTCTCAGAGCTACCAAACTCTTTGGTATCTCCTTGTAGGCATGTGGAGAAAGAGGGTACTTTTCTGTTTTATTCCTTGGACTGCCTACTAGAAAAGTCTAACCTACAATTAACTTGATATTTATTTCTCAAGTAGATATTTATTCTGGTTTTGTGATTGGATTCCTAGTGTCAGAATAAGAATGTGGGAGAAGGATGCTTTTCTGCGTTTCTCTTCTGTGGCAGCTCCTCAAGACTGTGATGTTCAACAGAATTGGATGTGCAGCATGAGGAATGCCCCTCAGGGAAGGTGTGTCTGCAAGACTGAAAAACAATGCAGAAGGTACGCTTGCTTCCAGATACGCGTAGGAGAGTAAATCTGCACTCTGCTTTTCCTAGGAGCTCCATTTCATTGCTAGTGGCATTTCCAGTACTTGGATTATTCAGCATTTGCTCACTGGAGTACTAATGGGAATGGCAGCCCCACAACCCCTCTGTTCATTGTGGCTTGTGGCCGGAACTCAGTAGATCGCTTTGCTTTGAGGCAAACAACCACGACTCCAGAAAATATTACCTTTCAAGGTTACTTCACACTGCTAAGCATCTTAGAACAATCGAAAGCTTAGGTGAAACCTCACAAGGTTAAAAAAAAAGAAATGTTGGAGTTGCACTGTTGGGTATTGTAAGTGAATTCAGAAATCATTTTAATAAAGGGCTTTTTTTCCTTATGTTTTCCTTCCTATGCGATTTATTTCCTTATGTTTCTAAGAAGCCTTCAGCCTCAAAGTTCAGATCAGATGTTACACCATAAAGCTAATCAAAATCATATCTCTATTCATCTTCATTTCAATATTAAATTATTGCTTTTTAATCAAACATCTTCAGCGTTCCCCCCACCGCTCCCCCCAAAAGATGCTGTTATTTCACTCATATCTCGTATAACACATACCACTTATGACGCACCCTTAACAGGCCTTCCCACGAGCCACCTCCAGCAGCCCACAGTAGTGGCGTTTGGCGTGTTCAGCACCAGTCTGCCCTGCCCTCACCTGGTATGCCCAGCGCTAGTAACAGGCCGCGAGGGTCGTACTGAGTTTGCAGGGCCTGGGGACTGAAGGTTGCCAGCTTTGCTCTGCCTGAACCTTTCTCTGAACTGCATGCAGCTTTGCTTTACTTGTTTTCTCTGTAACAACAATTTTCTAATTGGCCAGGTGCCTGTGGTTGATTTGTTTCACTGCTGCTTGTCTTCGTATGGTACCGCCATGGTTTTGTGACTCCAACATAGTGATGCAATACTGAGCGTTACAGGCCTGGGGTCATGACAGAGGCCTTGAAGTGGGGGCAGAGGATGCCGGGCAGGGGAGCGCACAGAGGGGATGGTAGGGTTGGCACTGGAGACCACACAGCTGTAAAAGATGACAAATGGTCAGCTTAAAGAAATGCAGACCTGGACAAAACTGGTTTGCGGGGGGTAGCAAAGAGAACAAAGTAATAGTAATAGAACCTATGTGAAAGGCACTATAAATACTAAATTTAGACGTAACATGGAGCTGCAGGTCAGTGAGGAAAGAGCAAGGTGTGAAAGCATAACGCAACTTAGCAAACACATAGAAAAGAACCCAAGTGGGTCCAAAAATGGTGAAGAAATCATCGACATGAACATCATATTCTTCCCAGTGTAGGGCTCCAGGTGCTGACAACTCACCGTGACACCACTGCCAACAGCAGAATTAAACCACCAACCTTAGTACAAAGAGGGGTAGAAACTAAGTATGCATATTGCAATTTTAACTGTATTATGATATTATATTATAGTATAGTCTAGTCTAGTGTAGTATATATTATTAAATTATTAAATTATTATTATCATCATCATCATTTAAAATTAACCTTTTTCTGTATGGACATTTTCTTTCTGTTTCTGTAATAATTAGATTCTTGGATTAGGCAGTTGAGGTTTCTGCCACTGCGGCAGGTCTACTCCCTAGTCTGTAATGCATCACAAGCTTCATGACTGGGCAGCTGGGTGCCACAAGGCGGGGCATGGGAATTATTGGTTGGATAACCATTCCTTAACACATCAGCTGGCTTGGTGAGATGTGGCAGACTTTCCACGGCACAAGAGGTAATCTAGAGTCTTGCTGTGGAGCATCAGATTTATGCCATGTATATAAGGCAGTACAACAGAAATGAAACAAACTGTGCTGAGCTTAGGCCAGTTTAAGGCACTTAGGTCCAGTTGGATCCCACCAAAATTTGTGAGAAGTCAAAACTAAGCTGATAATCCATTATCAAACATCTTCCTTTTGCTATATATCTTTGGTAATGGTTGCCACCCTACTTGTATTATTTTCCTCTCCAGCATGGACAATCAGTTTTGTTTCAATCTTTCTTAGCAGCAGAGAAAATTTATTTTTTAAATTTTTAAAAGAAATCTATTTCTTATGTCGTAAAATCAATCTGCACTAAAATAACAACCTCTGAACTCCAGTCTCTGTTTCAACACTGTCAGTGGTGCCCAGAATAGACCAGAACATTACTACTAATCAAAAAATTTGGCTTTTTCTTTTAGCGTCCTGCTAAAGCTGATGTGACTGTGATTGAAACAATGGCAAGTAATTTGCAGCTTTTTCAAAAGCAAAAAAAGTGAAAACCTAATATATTGTTGGGCAAAAAATAATACTTAAAGAAAAATAAAGCTGCAGTAATGGAGGAACACTGACTAAATGCTAAAAATAAATTAAAAGAAAAGAAAAAGCATGGTCTAATTAAGACAAACGGGAATGAAAACTTCCCTCTGTGCTCCATCCAGCCCACGCAGGTTCCCTGAATGCCTACAGAATCTGTTGACTTTGAGATTCCCTCCTGGGTATAAAGTCAAGACAGCTGTGTAATAATAAAAGTCAGATTAGGTAGAGTCTTGCTTAGGGAACTCAGGGCTGGTTTTTGGTTGTGGGGTTATGGATTTTAATGATACTCACAGTCAGCCACGTTAATAAAAATGCTTCTCATAATTAGGAAGTCCAGTTGGGATGTACCTTGTTAACCCTCATCATTTTTTTCCCAAGGAAACTAAGTACAGATGGTATAAAACACCTAATACAGTAAAAGGGCATGCAGTTTATCAGTCTCTCTTTGTCCCTGGAACAGACGTGTCGTCATGTTTTATTTTAACGTTAAAAGTATTCTACTATAATCCTCAGCTTCTCTCTTTCTCCCTGCTGAAATGAATAAATTCACTACCAAGTCAGACATACCTACTGGTCCTGAAGAGCAGTTCATAAGGAAATGAAATCATAAATGAAATCATTTGTAATATAGAAAGAATATCAATCTTGATAATACCAGTGATCTCATGTTTCTCTCTAAAATGAGGCAAATAGCAGGTTAGATGATTCAGGCCACATCTGACCTTGTTAACAAAAAATGTTCTTCAAACTCTAAAAAGTATTGGTAAACTCATATTACAATAGTTAAGTATCTAAATCATGACACACCGTAACTATAAATAAATCGGTCCTCAATCTTGGATAAATGTTTTTGCAGTGTTTTAACAGCATTCATTACTTACTATTTCTAATTGCACAACCTCTTACGTTATGAAAATCTAACAAAATATACTGCAGCTGCATGAGTTTTCAACAACAAAATATTGGATAAACTTTTTGTTGTTAATAACCTAAGCAAATGCAAAAAAGAGATGAGCAGGTTAATACCGCAGTTCCAATTTTTGATATTCATTTGTTGCACACCAATAGTTTCCAAAAGGCATCAGGCATGTGGTGCAGCATAAAAGACTTGCTGTTTGTACTGCCACCCAAAACTACTATCAATCACCCATACTGACACTTAGCAAGAAAAAAAACAACCACAAAAAACCCAAACAGATTTGTGATCTTCGATTTTAATAAAATAGTAATACATCGGTGTACAGAATATTGTGACCTTTATGGCCTTATAAAAAAAAAAAAATTCACTCTTCTTGCTCTTACTAATTATTTAAATGGAGGAATCAGTATGTAACGGTGCAAGATTTAAAGTATGGTCAGATTGTCAAAAACAGCAGAGTGCTGGCAGAGAATATTGTCTCTGGAGGATTACTTACCACTAAGAAATGGATGGCCAAGAAATTCTGAGAATCAACTGGAGTGAAATGCATTTGTTTGACAAGCCAACACAAAAGTCTCTCCCTCCAGGGAAAGATAACACAAGAATTTCCAGAATGCAACATAGTAAATAATAAGGGGTTAAAGCATATAAAAGTAAAAACTATTCGTGCTTATAAGCATGAGAAAGCTTCCAAAGCAAAAAATGGTGAGTTGAGAATTTTCAAAGGAAAGACACTGCTGAACAATCAGTAGAATTTTTAGAAAGGCTCAGACACTTCTGCAGATATTGTGAACATTCACCATCACATTCAATGACTTAATGGAAAATTTCCATATTCAGTCAAGTTGCTAGGTACAAAATTGTTGATCTTGTGTCTTTGTAGTCTAGTCAGATAAGTGCTTGTATTACAGTCTTTCAGTATGTATTGTGCACACTATTTCTTAGTCTGCAAGAGCTTCTTACAAATTGTTTTTCTTTCTAACAGCCATGTGCACTGCATCTGTGACATCATCACGAGCCTCTCACAAATCAGCCCTGGGGGGAAGGTGAGAAAGAAAGAGTGTTACGGTCAGAAAGGGTGAGATCAATCCTACTTAACTTTAAATATTGGACATCAAAGCCTGAGCTAACTGCCCTAGGTTGCCTTTATAGTCAGTGGACTGAAATACCTGTTGTAAGAAGGTGAGTCATCCACAAAAATAGCATCTGAAATAGATCAAATGACTCAGCTCTGTATGTACCCATTTCTCTCAACTGACTGACAGGAAGTGTTGAGTGACTAGTTTAAATTTAGGTATCTCCCTTTTAAATAACTGAACTAAAGTAGTTGTATTCCAGTGTTGTCTTTATGGAAATAGGTTAAAGAGATCCACCCAAGCTATATGCAGATTGTTGTTCCACTTGCATAAGCCAATATCTCATTCACAGTGCCTCAATTTAGCGGTAGTCATTACTAGCTCTTTTTATTTTACATTACGGTTCAAAGATAAAGATAACATTTTGTTTCAAGCTCATTTAGCTATTAAAAGGTTAATAGAAAGCATAACAGAAATTGCATTGTATGTGTCAGAAGCTGCTTCACCTGTCTTTAATTTTAAAATCACACCTATGCTACATTTCTGTGGAGTAAAAACCTAGGTATGAAAGCACCTGAGAATAAGAGATAATCATGGCTTGACTTTGAAATTCCAGGTTAGATTCCCGCTGTTGCAATTAGAAAGAAAACACAAATAAATGCATGAATTCAAAGACATTGGAAAAAGCATATGTTTTCTTATCTTGTACAACCCTTAATGATAGAGCAGATACTAATCTTTCAGTGGCAATGAAAAAGGAATGAAAAACATTTAGCTATTTATTTTGTATCTTAGCATGGCTGTTTGACATCATGAATATCTCGCTCTTAATATAAGGATTAACAATAACAAGGATTCAAAAGAAATTAACACAAAAAGTTCTCCTAATCCATTAGTCTTGTTCTGTTGTGTTCTGGATACTAGTTTTGTGTCAAAGCCTTCCTTGGAAATCCTTCCTCTTTTTCTCTTAGTTCCAATGTAGCATGAAAACATACGAGCCAGGCTAGCTTTACTTTCCTCCCCACTTAAAAACTCATAGTAGTTTATCTATTTCAGGTTTGTTTGGAGAAATATAAGAAGCATACCCTGTCAACATACTGACTCATCGTCTTTGTATCAGATTTCCATGTGCTAATGTTTCCTTATGATGGAATTACTTTGAAAGTGCTTGTGCACATGAACTTTTTGGAAATGTAAATCTAATGTGGCAGGTTGGCATGAAACTGACAAAAAAAAATTATCAAGGTTTACTTTTGCAATATATAGTGGTACTACTCTGTTGTGAATATAGACTGATCCTTTGCAGTTTTCCTGTGCTGTGAAGTGTAGATGAGAACTCCACAGCCACTGCTGTAATTGCCCTGTAACAAATACTCATGCAGCGACTTGCTAATGTAGGTCCTGTGTTTCTGCATGACTTTTGTCCTTCAGCATGTTAGCTGATAAATTTTTCCTAGCACGTGTAAGCAGAACATGTTATAGATAAAGATTTTTCTTTTTATTACTGTTTCCATTTTGACTTCATACTATGTACTACTGTTGACTTCTGCAGCTTGATTATCTATTTTATACATAAGAATAAAACTTTTTTCTTGCTTTTAATTCATAAAGAGGGAACAAGCATGACGTGCTAATAATGATGTAGTAAATTTGCTTACCACATTTATACCGCAGTTGTGTTGCTTTATAATTGGATGCATGTGTACAGAAAATACGAATGTAAAGAAGAAAAAAAAAAGTGTAAGCCATTGTTATGAGATTTGTTTAGTTTTACATTCATATTATATATTTCAGGATGGTTTTCTTACTGTGATTCTGTAAGCTACTTAAATGTTAAGTATTTCAATACTTACATACACCCCTTTGAGGATGAAAGCTCAGGTTTGTTTCTTTTCTTTCTCCTTGGGGAAAGCTAATCTGGTTAGTTATGCAACCACATTTATTATGTTTAAATTTATTTTCATAAGTTAAAATGTATCAGATTTTCCTAGTGTGTTATGGTGATCCTTCAGCTGCAATTGGAGTTTGAAGTATTTAAGTTCTGCGTATGTGCATTTAGATTAGCAATATTTATTCAAATACTTTGTTTCTAATTTTCTGTTCAATAATGGTTAGACTTCTCTTGCCATAAGCATATATACCTATATGTTTTTTTTTTCCTTTGTATGCTTTTCATACACATAGCATAATATAATTTCTTTAATTCCACATGGCACAAAAAGCTTTCAAATTGCAAAGGAAAACCAGAAAGGTAAAGCATGAGCATACAGAATGGAAAGCCCAAGAAGCCTTTAAGAGAACCTGAGGTTTTATGCTGTCCTTCTGAACCGCTATGCATTTACCATTGTAAAGATTACAGAAGAATTTCACTGTGGATACGCAGAATAGTGAATGTACATCAAAAATTGATTCTAGTTCTAAAGATATTACCAGTGGAATTGGAGTCATCATTTTAAGCATAGAGAATTGTGTTGGAATCTATATCTTTAAAAATAGACTGGTGGTTTTAAGTACATCTCTATTGTACTTTCAAAATGCATGACTTATTTATTTATAAATCAAAATGAATTTGCTCAGGAAATGGTGGAGAGAGGGGGAAGCACAGTATGTATGAGTACCATTTTGATACTGAATCTTAATTTTTAACCTGTTAATTGAATAATTCTGCAGCCTAAACAAGATCTGGTGTAGTTCCCTTGTTTTGCATTCTGTCAAGAATTCAGACTGGGACAAAAAAATAAACCCCTGGAGCTTGGAAGTGAAATGTTCAAAAAGCTTGTTGTGAAGTTGGGATGCTGGAAAAAGTTACTGCAATTCTCAGTGAGGTAGTTGTTTCCAATACTGCTATAACAATCTATAAATAGAAACCTTTGCCCTTAGATACCAGGAACTACAGTAGCTCTGTAAAAAGGAAATAGAGGAACTAAAAATTCACCATGGTATCTGACAAGCTGTTCTTTCCTTTCCTAGTAGAGAGAAATGCTTTCCTCTCCAATACTACCATGGATGAACACAGAGGCCAGGCACTTACAGAGCTCAAAAAATGTCAGTATACCACTGAGTTAATTATATAGGAGTTCAGCTGCTTTGTTAAAGTATTCAGCATTTGTAATTCATGTCATCTTAGAGAATTTGTGCCCAATGCTGGATAAAACAACTTTTGGAAAATTATTAATATATTTTGTATATAGGTTTTTTGCTTTGAAAGTAAACGGGAAGAACATTAAGCATAGAACTAAAGTGGTAACAAGTACAAACACAATGCTAACATCTACCTAGTAATCATCTCTACTCCAGTAGAAACCCAGAGAAGGATTCCTCATTAAATTAGCCCCAGTCTTTTAAGGGAGGATCTTAGTTATCATTTCATTATTGTACCTGATGTTGTTATACTTGTTTATAGAAAATATATGTATATATAGATATATGTATGTATATATCACACTTGCACATATGGTCTCCAAGGTCCACTTGATATGTAAATATTAAGACTGATTTGAATGAGTTACAGAGAAACTTATTTTAGATTTTAAGATTGCTTTCTCAGTATGGTGTGAGTTCCATATCATAGGGAGGATATCTTTTTTTAATTATTTTATTATCCATAGTAAAATATATACTGCATATTTTAATTATATTAATCTCAGAGTAATTAATCTCACTGGAATGAAAAGAGTGTGGGGTACCAAGACAATGATTGTTCTTTCTGTACAGTGATAAGTGTTAGAATTGCTATAAGTTCATTCTCTAATGAGCCTGGTTCAATTAATATTGCCACCTCCATTAAAATAAGAGGCAGGAGTTATGAGTGTACTAAATATTAGAAATCTGATTCAGGGCTCTAGATCTTCCTTCCAATTGCTCAGACTCAACTCATTAGATTCTGTCCAAAACTCATCAGGTGGCTATTGTTGCATCTTAAATTTAAAACTTTTAAATACTTTTATGAATATAATGTCATTCAGAATGGGACAAGAGAGAGATTTAAAGCAAGCTCTATATTAGAGAAATTATATGGTTGAAATAGATCTGAACAATTTATTTTAAGTGCTTTCTATAAATCAACACATATTCCACTGGGAGAAAATATTATGTAAATGTAACAGTGGGTCCCGACTCCTGGTCTCCAAGGACATTAACCAAGCTTCTCTATAACGTCTGTTTACCAAATTCCCTGTGAAAAGGTCTGGTTAGAAAATACTCTTCACAAACAGAATCTTCTAATCTAGTTTGTACTCATCATTTCTATCAGCTTATTGTAGAGCTTAGGAAACCAATCTTCAGAGAAAAAAGAGCTTTTGAGGGATATTGTAGATTCATTTTCCAAATGCCATGGTTTTGAAAGACTTCATTGTCACCCAAAATGTATTCCATACTAAAATGTGTAGCTGAAGGTGACCAGAATGCTTAAGTTCAAAGGTAGTCTTATTACTGTCATCCCGGTGTTGTTATTGCAATGCACGCAAAAGTCCTGGTAATCCATTAAGAGTTGCTCTCAGGTACACCAAACCAACAAAGACTGGTCTTTTCTATAACACTACACTAAGTACTTTAGAAATTATTAGTATTTCTCAGGTGGTCTTTACAAATCCCAGTCCCTTTTAATAAGCCTCTGTACCCACTTTTAAGTATCAAAATAAAGTCTGTCTGTGCTTAATCAGTCTCTGCTATAACACCATCTAGTTAACTGCCATTCAGACTTAGCTGCAACTGTAGATGTCATCATCCCAAAACTGGATCTGGCACCAGTGATTTAAGTCTGTCCACCTAAAACCTCTTTTCTCAGTTTCTTGTGCTGTGTGAAAAGGCACGTGAATGAAGCAGTCATCTAGCCCAATTTAGGAGTTTACAACAGAAAGTGGGAAATTCAGACTTGCTAGGCTGCACATTCAATTAACCAGCCGGCAGGTGAGTGAGAGGTATCAAAGGAATTAAAGCCTCAGGACACCAGGCATCTTCACGGCAACATACAGTCAGAGTCAGATACTCATTCTCCCCAAAGCAGGCACAAACATCTGATGCTTGAGCTACTTGTAGAGAATCAGCATCAGGACCACCAGTAAAGGCTTTCCCCATTGAAAACCAATCCCTGTCTCTATGCACATTGACCCTGGTGTCTGAGAATGCTTCTGCATATGCCTAGCCCAGACAAATCACTGTCTCAGCTCATCCCTGCATTTAAACACAAGGAAGAGCTCAGACAGAAAGCTCACATCTTCACAGTGCAAGACCAGTAATTCCTGGGCAGGGAGAGCGTGTTAGCATGGACAACAGCATCACTGAATGCACATGGCGTGCACATGGTCACCCCAGGTGACGTTTTAGGAAACTTCAAAGCTGTGTTGTGTCTTCTGTAACTATATACTTTCAATGTGACAAAGCATGTTATGCTCCTCCCTGCTTCTCACTGAAATAAATCACCCTGGGTGGTGGCACCCTGAGTACCTTATTGGGTAAGATCACAGGTACCTTGGGGACCTGCTCATGCACAAATATATGAGAGTTTCCAGGCACCTCTGAAGAAAATCAGACCTATTGCTAAGAAAATTATTTGTTAAGATGCTGGCTCATTCCATCTGCATTTTGTTTTGCATATAATTAACATTTTATTATGTTAAAAAAAAAAAGCAACTCTAGGGATATTTCTCAGTATGTAAATTGTACAGATCAGGGTTTAAAAAAATCTGACTCCTTCGTGCTTCACATTCTCCTGAATATTTTGTTTTCTTAAGTCTTTATTCCTTTGCCTCTCACCATAGAATGATATCACAACCTAAAAAAAAAAAGAATTTTTCCTTGAGTTAATCAATTAACAACAGGGACTTAACATGTACTTTTTTATTTACAAAACTTCTGTAGCAAAACAATTTAACAGCTGGAATTTTTTACTCCATTCTGAATATTCAGGGTAGAAAAAGTTTTAAGCATTATAATAAAGGTAAGATACTGAGGTACAAAAACCAGTGCTTGTTCGCTCTAACTGACAGCATAGTTATGCTAAAATAGTATGAGTCCTGTTTGAACTTTGACCTAAGTGATTTTTGCTGTCATTAGTTTGTTGCTTCTCTAACTAAAATGTAATATCTATCAACAATACTTCATTTACACACAAAAATATTGATTGCAACCACTAGAAATCAACTTATGATGCTAGTCTTGTCTTCCTTCCCTGCAGCTCTGTATATCTGTATCTTTTGTGTTTGATTTTCAAGTCCTTCTTCCACAGTTAAAATTACTCAAAATTGCCTTCGAAGTATGCCGTATATTTTTCATACAGGTTAGTTCTTTGATTCATACCAGCACATTTCACAAATTTTGGGGGTATTAGTATTACATGAATTTTTAATTGCACACCTTCTAGTGTAAATATTTATCTAATAGCTCTATTCCTAGATTTTAAAAGAATGGCAAGATAAAAAATAAATATTTATGCTAACATAGTGGTTATGTTTTTCTTAATAGCTCAGACTACAAAGTTGTTTATCATCATAGATAGATTATAATTTGTTATATATGTTTTAGCTATGGAAGTATGGTAGAACCTTTTTTGTTGAGAAAGTAAGAATTGCAAAGTCAGTTTCATGTAAAATGTAGGAAGCGAACAGAAATTATGGGAAATAGAGCAGAAAAAGTTATTTTCTTTAGATATATTATTTCTCTAACCTAATTGTAGGTTATGTAAACCTTGATGCAAGTTTATAAGAGCAGCCATTTTCATACACAATTTGGAAAACTTTGGAAAATATAAAAGTACTGAGCATCAATGAACCATGGTAAGGCACAATAATATCCGGGAAGCTTCAGAATGGATATAATTGATTACTGTCTGTATTCAGCCTAGTTAGAGTTGGAACTTCTATATGTATTTGCTAATGAGCTGACAATAAACTTATAAAGGCAGAAATGGAATACGCTTCATATAAAAGCAAATATTTAGTGATTTAAATGCATTATGTTCTACATTGAGGAAACAGAATTACAATAGTATTTGATTTATAAGCACTACAATATTCTAAATTATTTGAAAACAATTACAGGCATATATGAAGCAGGTAAAGAAGATTTATGAAGATAGAAATAAACTTTAATCTAGAATTAAAGACTTACAAATTAATTATATGGTCTTGATTAAAGTATATATAGTTTTAGTCTTCTGGTTTAAGTTTAGGGACTTTTAAAAAGGTTTATTTTAATATTTTAAAAATAAATGGATTGAATTAAAGTTGATATTAAATGCTTAGTATTTATGTTATAAGTGCATCCACCTATTAGTAAGTTTGTCCAATGTTTTCCAGTATAAGAATCTGTTAATCAATATTTTCAGGCTGTGTATTTACCTGAGCATGGATCTTTCTGGTACATTTCCATAAACATTGCAGCCATCTCAAAGATTAAAACTCAGAGAAATTTTGTTTTCTTTATTTATTAAAATAAATTAAATCTACTATTACCTTCACATTCAGAATAGGAACTTGAAAGTAGAAAGACACCTGACATCTGTGTCAGGACTTGAGTCATTCATGCTTCCCACAAAAATCCATATTCATGCTTCCCACAAAAAAAAAAGAAGAAAAATATAACATTTTGGAAACTGAAAAAAAAAAATTATTGGGGTGAGTAGGTATTCTGCACAACTGAGAATTGAAGAGTGTATTTTATTTTCTAGAGCATGGAAAACTGAAAAAAATTGTTTGATAGTTCACATCATAAAATTTAAACCAAATTATGAGCTGTGCAACCAGTCTTTTATGTTTGCTTTCCATCAGCTTTTTAGTCATCAAGTTTTATTTCTGATTTTAACTTTGCATGCTCAAGTTCTCACAGCAGAGGTGACAACATTGCATGAATGGTGGGTTCTTTGCATTGAAGAGAGATAATTTCTCCTTTTCCCTCAAGCCCCCAAAACAAAACAAAACAAAACAAAACAAAACAAAACAAAAGAAACAACAAACCAGGAACAAATTGTGCAAATTTACTCATGCCTTTGCATGGGCAATTAAGTGAGCCACACAGGGAGAGGTTTGATTTTCCCAATTTTGTTGTTTCTGAATGAGATGTGTAAAAGTTTAATGTCACCAGTGAACACAGCCAATAAAACTTGAAATAATCTTCCTTTTTAAATAGTAATGTGAAATGAGGGAATGTTTGTAATAGTCTATGCTTTCTTCACTCCATTTTCTGAAACCTCTCCCTCAAGTGTTATTTTCTCAGGAAAGATTGTCCATCTTTGTTTTTTCTTTAAACATTTCTTTTCATTATAGAATTAAGTTCACTCACTCAAATCACAGAAAATATACACTGTAATATCTCAATTAATTTTGAATTTTAAATGTCCAGCATAAAATATGGACATTTAATGAGCAAATGAATATTAAAAAAGCTCATCAAAACTGTATACAAATGCATCATAGAAAATGGTAATATATCTATGAGAAAAAAAAAAAAAAACAACAGGCTAAATATTTGCTCAGCTTTATTGAGACTTTTCTCTTAAAAAAAACAGAGGGTTGTTCTCTTTTTTAGAGATAAGGTTATGTCCTCTATTAAAGTTCTTGGCTAAGTGTAGAAAGTATTCAGTTATTGAAAATTTTGACAGTGGAAAATCAACTACACAAGCACCATACTAGATAAAGGGACAATATTGTATAAATTGGCACTCAGTCTTAAATATTCATCTTCTAGCAAGTTTTTAAACTACTAGATGCACCTTGGGCTTGGAAATATGGATTTCCTCTAAATACTAAACTGATTGTCATATAGTGGATGCTTACTAATGAGTAAGAAAAATCCTCCAAGGTTTTTCTTCAGGGGGTTATTGCCACAGAATTATGAGAGTCACGAATTCAATCTTACAGCTTGTTAGTCATTCACCTGACTTCAAGACTTTGAATCAGAAATTCTGTGCAACAGTCCATCAATCCATTTTTATGCACTTATGTCATGTCTTTATTCTGAAGAGAGAAGATGGTCAATTTGACTTTGAAATACAGGCTAACACAATCTCCAGTTTTGTGTATAATTAATTATTTACAAATTCCACTTCAAATATCAGAAAATCGGTCAATTTAGCGTTTGAATTAGACCTTGGTGTATATAAACACATTTTTCTACAGTTAAACTAATGTTATGTTCCTAATTCTTATGATCTCATACAATATCAAATATTTATGCTGGTACTGGGCAGGAGCATCCAAGAGTAAATCACAAGCCATGAAATTAGTTTAACTGGTGATTTTAAAGCCTTGTTTGCTCATCATGCCACATCTATAAGATTTTTTACTACAGTGAGCATGAAAAGTGAGAAAAAAGGAAAAGGTCAAGTCACACTAAACACTGGAAGTTCAGAACCACAATAAGTCTTTCAAAGAGTCCTGTGAAAGGAGGAGCTGAAAGTGCAGAAACCAATGTGTTATGCAGCTGTACAAAATGAACCCACAGTTGTATTTCTTATTTATTCGCAAGTAGCAACTTTTGTTCATACTGGTTTTGGAAATCCATAGTGAAGTAATATTAATCCAGTTCAGTTACATGAAATTAAGAAAGAGGAATCTGAGACATTTTTCTTCTGTCGTTGATGAATATTTTAAACCTCACTGAAGTGGAGCATCGTAAAATCATTAACAATCTTAAGCAATTAATGACCAATTACATTAACATACGTTAACAATAACCTTCTGACATTGAGCTACTTGGAAAACTCTTTGACAGCAGTCACAACTAATTTTCACTCTTTATCAGCATTCAGAGATGAAGAGTACAGTGCATGTTTAGAAGACAGCAACTGGAGGGTTTGGGGGGACATTCCTTAACTGAGCAGTTTAGACTGTTACTTTATTTTTCCCTAGGGAAATTATTCTGTCAAATACTGGCAAAAAGTTGTGTGACTAGTCTGTGAATATAATGACCTAAGAGAGCTGTACTTACTGAAATTTAAGAGGAAGTCTCACCTTTAGGTTTTTTATAACTTCTAAGTTGAAAAAATATTGACTTTATAACAGCAAAAGCCCTATTTAATTTGTTAAGAAAATACATTAAAGACTATACACAGAAGCTATATTGAAGTATAATGGATCAATTCCCAAATGCTAGTAATAAAAATGTAAATAAATAGACACTAAATGTCCTCAAAATACATCTTCATGTTTAGAGTAGAGACACCAGTGTGCTTAAATTTATTTTTTTAAGTGCCATCACTAGACTGAAGAGAGGAAAATATCAAATGAGATATGAACATAGTAAAGAAATTCTTACAAGGGAAATAATGGGCCTGTGGGAGGTTGCTTATGACATGGATAGTTTTGTGTGTTTTTTTAACAAGAGAAGAGGTAGTTAGCAGGAATTATCTACAATAAGAACACCAGCAAGAGATTAATTTCTGCAAAAATCAAAAGGAGGCTCTCCAGTGAGAGAGTCGAAATAGTAAAAGGAAATTATTGTATTGTTACCTTTGTTCCTCCAGATCCTTTTTGAGCTATTAAAGAGGAGTTTTGACTATTGAACCAGCAAGTTGCTCAGTCATCTGTAGGAATAGTAGAAACAATAAACCAGCTATGACAGGCACAACAACAATTTCAGTATAATTTTAACTGGTTTAATGGTAGTTTGTATGCAATATATCTGTCAAACTATTGAGCAATCAGACACTGGCTCAAGTTTCAAGCACAATTTTAGAAAACTAAGTATAAAAAGGATGTTTACATATATACATACATATACACACACATACACACAATCATGCTCACTGTGTTAAAATTTGACATAGATGTGGCATTTGAGCTTCAAATTACCACTTAAACTATCTTCATAGTTGTCATAATTTTTTTATGCTCCTGCCCGATGTGAGCATAAGTATTTGGATTTTTATATATATGAATATATATACACACGCACACAAATGCACACACACATACGCATATGCATATGCACATAAGACTATTTGTATGTATAGATTTCCTATAAAGGATGTGTGTATTTATGTGTGTACATATGTATTTTTATGTACATATTAAAATATATATTAAATTGATACAATTATGTAATTATTTTAAGAGAATATTTTAACAGATGCCATTATTTGGGATATTAAAACATTTATGACTGCTCCAAATTCTAAGTAAGTGATGGTATGGACTTCATTGGTGTGTATATAGCTATTTGCTCTGTATTATGCAAAACAACATGTATTTTGTCTGTAACCTGAAGGTATATCCACAATTTTATAGAAGGCAGGAAGATCAAGAGTGTCTCTGAATTCTTTTCTTGTACCTATTAAAGCCTGGAAAATTTCTATTACAATTCAGTGTTATTATGTAGTAAAAATGATATGCTTTTAGAAAGACCTGTTAAAAACCTGTATTGATGCTGATATCCTTAGCAAGGGTTCTTATGGTAAATATTAAGATTCTAAGAACCCAAAACAGGTAATCTGTTTACTTAAAAAAAAAAAAAAATTAAAACTTTGCAGAAAATTTGATTGGATCAGCTGTCACTGCAAAGTGTGTAAAAAATACCTGCTTTAGCTATGCTGAATTTGTAGAATCCAAAGGAAAACCAAAAGTACTAATTAAATCTGTTATTTTCTTGTGTAAGGACTGCAATATCCAGTGTACTTTACTATGTTCCTACCATTTGCCATTCTATCCTGCATAAATGATCCTGATGACTTCCTATTAAATATATTAGCCAAAGTATTGAGAAGACTTTGGCTCAACTTTCAAGAACAATTATAAAAATCTAAGAGTAAAAAGGTTTTTACAGGTCATCTAGTGATGACTTGACAAGTTACTAGATGACTTGTAGCTAAAAATATTTAGGGGTTAATAAGGTCCCAAAGCATGCTAGGATTAAGGGGCTACAAGGTGGCTTTGCCTTCAGCCTTGATGCAGATCTGATTCAGAGCATGGCATTCCCCTTGTCTTGCTGTGACAGGAGAAGAAGCAGTTGTAACAAGCCTTAAGGTCTGGTCTCCCAGACCTGTTCTGCTGATCTCCACTCATTCTACCTTTATTTAGGTTTGGATTTCTCCTACAGCTCATTTGTCTGAGCACTTTCACTGCTGCTCTGCAACTTCAAATGGAGTATGTACATGCCTTGGGTAGTCTGACGCTTATAACATCACTGTTTTGCCTATGAAATGCACAGTTCTAGAGAGAAAGACAGAAAAACAGTCATGATGCAAAAACATAATTACAACCATTTGGCTGGAAAATCCAGCCCAAATGCTATAAGTTAACATCTGAAATACTCTGTAAAATTGCAATTAGTCATTCTCCTTATATTTCAACAATAGATTCATTCTGTTCCTGAGGTCTGTTTTTAATTCTGGAATTCCGCTAGTCATTGAAGTGAGTGTGTATAAAATTATCCAGGATGATTTTACCCTTAAATACAGTATAATTTCAAGCTTTAAAAAAATTAAAAGGATTATTTCTGTCTGCAGTAATCAAAGTAGTTGAAGGCTATTGTGGCTACAAGTCATTTAGCATAGATTGGTTTTTTTAACCCAGACTTAGTATAACTGTACTTTAAACCAGACTGTTTAGAGTGAACTAGGAACATTTCTTAAACAACTTTAAAAAAAAGTAAAATATAAAGCAACAATTCTGTTACAGCAATATACAATCAAGGCAGAAGAAAGGACTGCAAAATGCCATGATAATTCTTGACTTATGACTGTTGGGTTTTTTCCTAACAATGATGACATCCTTTGAAATGTTTATAATCTGTGGATAAACACTTTCTCTCAGCTGGGCAGCATATATAGCATGAATACTGTCTCTTCATTGAAATCAGGCTATATTTTCACTTGTTGCCATAGGATCCACATGGCACTTGCTGGGCTAATTAAACTTTGTTTCCATAAAGTTGTTGGTTTTTCTTGTTTTATATAAGCAGGTTCATATGCAGGAGGCACTCCAAAGCTTTTTTAATTTTATTGTTAAACATTTTGGCAAATTTTCTTTTATCAATATTCTGCTTACATTGCAGATATAAATCCTGCAGTAAGGATGTTTTAATTGATTGCATTCTGCTTTTCTCTAATGGAAGCTGGACATTTAAAATAAAGTTTCTCTTTTTCATTTTCTTTTCTCCTGTAATTTTGTTGAATCTAGATTCAGCTGGGTATTGTGCTCTGTTTGAGTGTAGATTTGTATTATCCACATGCTATGGATTTTTTTAATTTTTTTTTTTCTTTTTATGGGTGTCTGAAACTATAATCCTTAAAAAGATCTGTAAAACATGACAAACAAACCTGGGTGGTTCACCAGAGCTAGGAAGCATTACTTGTTCTTTCTATGTCATTCTCTTAAGTTCAATAGAAGAAGACTTCAGTTGAGCAGACAAGCTCATCTCAACACACAACCTACATTCTTTACCCAGAATACTAAAGCAGAGGAGTTTGAATGGGAGAGGACCTTGCAACAATATTGCACTCGGGACAAAGTGAAAAGCTTATCTGATTGTTTGCCTTGCACCCTTTTGTTTCGCTAGCACTAAAAATAATTTCCTACAGATTAGTGTTTGCTATATATCTTAGGCAGTGAAGGAACACATAAAGGTCTTCAGTTTCTGGTGTGGTTGTCTAGT
Source organism: Calonectris borealis (assembly GCF_964195595.1). Lineage (NCBI taxonomy): Eukaryota > Metazoa > Chordata > Aves > Procellariiformes > Procellariidae > Calonectris > Calonectris borealis. The sequence continues at coordinate 76,774,898 of NC_134313.1, read as the reverse complement.
GAAGGAAGAAAAATAAGCTTCTCATGCTTGTTAGTGGGAGTGAGGACAAAGGGTGGGACAGTGTGTTGCCTCCACAGCATCCACAGTAAGGTTAGACTGGCAAAATTATCCAGGAGCAAACTGGGCAATAACCAGATAGTCTCTCAAACCATTTTCTGCCTTTTAGGATGTTTTTGCAGGCAGCACAAAATGATGTTCTAGTCCTCAATTTGGGTTCATTCAATTTAGTTTTTGCACTGATTTTGCTCCATGTGGTCTCTTTTCTAAGCATGTGGAAAAAAATCCTCTGGAATTTGAACCACAAGGTTCTCTAACTGGATAACATAAGGTTAGGTTTCTTATTAAATCTACTGTCATTGCTATAATATACTAATATTATATTTAGTATTCCATAACTGTTTATTGCTGTAGCGGAATTTTTTTCACGTATGTTTTCAGCTGGAAGGACAATTAAATTTCCAATTATTTGTTGATTAAAGGAAATTCTTTCTAAAATAAAGCAGCTGCAGGGCTCAGCCTTTCAGAAACACCTCTGTGAAAATCTTTGGGTTAATTTACAACATATACGCATCCTTAAAGAAACATTTCTCTTTTTTAGATTTTCTGTTTACAACAACAAGAGATGCAGGATTTTCTCAAATTCAAAGGTGGTTCCATTTTTCATTTTGTAATTTTGGAACTTCAAAATTTAGATATCAGCTGAAAGTTAAAAATTCTGTTCAACAAAATAAAAAGACAATTCTTCAGACCATTTTATGTGTTAAATCATTAAAGAGTAACTATAATTTTGAAGCTTGCCTCACCTTTCTTTAATCCCATCCACCTTTCTGGTAAGTTGTGGCACCCCTGCAAAGCCATCACATTAATGATTGAAAAATTGAGGACAGTCTGCTACAATAAAAAACAACAAGATTTGACAAAAAGATTATTTTTATTAACTGTCTTGGTCAGAAATAAAAGCATATGTATAAAATATCAAATTACATGATCTAAAAAGCTCTCAGTTCTGAAAGAAACAGAAATTAAACACAGAATAAGCAGCTTATTAAAGACAGTATTTAGGCCTAAACATTTTAATTGCAAATGCTGTTTCTATAGTTCGTTCAGAGCAGTGCAGTGACAACAGCTAACTCATTAAGCTTCAATGCAAACTCTTACTAATTTGGTTGCACCTCTAAAACTGTTTCAAAATTGTGTATGCTATGTAGCTATGATTTGACATTAACACCCAATGAAGATATAATACTGCAGAGTCATCTACTCAAATAACTAAATAAGAGAGTTATAAAAGTACTAATTAAGTAGTTGTAATCAAGCTGTATCTGAAAACTTAAGGTGGAAGCATACTTCAGTTCAGGGGAAGTTTTCTTGCCCACCAATTCAAGACATTGACAGCTGTTTGGACCATCTCTCAGCTTTAAACGAGGCTGGATCAATATGAAATACACAACCTAGCTCTGACATGCGTATTTATTCCTTTAAAACTGCAAATTGAAAAACCAATGTGAAAAATAAATCTTTAATATGAATCTTTCAAAGTGCTGTAAGATCCCAAGGCCTGATCCTTATCATTCTGAAGGGCAGTTTTGGAGGAACAGGTCTGTGTATGATACAGCTCCTGTCACTTTTTTGCAGAACTGTACAAAAGCGCATACAGCTGCTTTCATGCGGTTTCATTAAATTTTATCCTTACTGATTATCAAAACTTAGTGATGAGTGTTTCCAAGAGTTCATCTGAAAAATCACAGATTTTATGGTCAAGAAAATTGATATCTCCTTAGGGAAAATGAAGAAAATCAGCTTTGAATTGTCTTGCAAGGTAGAAATTTTACCACTTTTTGAACTTTTGAGGGAAATGGCTTAAGACCTTAAACTGCTTGTGCTATTCCAGAGAAATTAGGTTAGCATTAGAATTATTACATGCATATCACATTCTCACTATAATGTGAGGTAGTCTTCTGCATTGTGCAAGTTATAAACCTTGGCTATGACTATCACTGGAGCAAGGTGGTTTTGAAATGAACTGACAGTCTTTGATGATTAAGTGACTTATTTAAATGTCTGAATTTTAATTAGAATGATTTGGCTGAACTAACATTAGCAGTCCCATGATTCCACTGGCAGAACAACTTGATTGGTGATAAATTTGGATCTATATTTAAGAATCCCTAGTTTCATGTTTATTAGCAAAGTGCACCTACCCAAATTGGCATGGATAAAATCTTGTCTTTGTAACAATAATGAGATAAGATGGTTGAATCTAATGAATTGATTTGTTATCTCTTGACAATTGTAACATTTTATGCTGTGCTCATGTTATTTTAAAGTAAAAGGTCTATCAGTTAATCATCATCATCTTTGTTTTCTGTATCTTTTTTAACCTTTTTTTCTTTATTTTTGTCCTTTTTTCTCCTTTTTATTTAATCTCAAATGCTTATAATGACTGTACAGACTATACCTTAACCTAAGGAACCCTAATCTAAAGAACAAGAAATTAACAGAGGGGATTGGTATATAATGCTACTTAATTATCGTGTCTTTTATCTTTCTCCTGGTCTTTCTTGCTTTTTCACCTTGATCTATCATGGAGGTCCATGTTTAATCAACCAAATAGAGACATTAAAAAAAACAAGTATTTGTCATAAATAAGGATAAAATGCATTGTCCTTTGTGTGCACCTGGTTTTCATAAAGCATAACAAATGGCCTTCCTGAGTATATGTTGGATAGAAACATTTGGAAATTAGGGGTCACTGATGCAGATATTGTTGTGAGGATGACATATTGTTAGAGAATTTCTAGTCTGCATAGGAATAATGAGTACAATTGGAAACTAGATGAAGCAAAAGTATTTCCAGATGTTCAATATGAAGTCACATGTATCTGTTTTCTCAGCTGTATGTAAAAATTAAGTAGAAAAATGTTGAGGTTTTTTTCAGTAAATGAGTTAGATAGTTAGTAGCTGGATCATATATAATGAGTTTCTGATAGTTTATGCAGAACATATAGAGCCCAGAATGGATATATGGTTTATGGTGGATGTGAAGATGTCCGAAAATGGACTTAATTTCTACATTTTATGCAATGTTTTTTTTGTGTGAGAGTCATGTTGTGAAAATTTACACTTATATGCACATGCAGCCTCCACTTGAATTCTGAACTTATGCTTAACAGGGCGTTGTAGACATTCTGGGCTGTTAATACACTCTTGTTCACTTTCTGTTATGTTGGATTGGAATAACTCTCTAGAGCTTAAGGAAAATGAGAATTGACACAAAGCTTTACCTGTCTGCAAGGAAAAATAATTTTAAATGAATATGGAGGTCAGTGGAAAATTATTAATTTTATGCTCCAGTTACTTTTATTATTCAAATATAGTACCCATGCCACTGCAGCTATATAAGAAGGGAAAAAAGTGCATATCCATTTTTCTTCTAAAGCAGTTTGACTTTTTTTTTAACGTCAGTCTTTGTTTTACATACAAATTATAATTCAGTTCTCTTGTTATCCATAGTGTAGATTATTTCACTCATGCAATACTATGTGTGGCGCTTTTCACTGCAAGGCACTTCAGAGCCTTACATTTATTATCATTCATTGTTCACATGCACATTGCATGTTTAAGCATGAGAGGTTTAGAATAAAATAATACATGTTATCCAAAAGGAAATGAAGACCACTCCCTTCAGAGCAAAGTTGTGGGTGGCAGGTCTGGAAAGGGATAATCTGTGAGTACCAATAGTTTGCATGGGCTTTGTGCCGTGACACACATCCTATGGCAATATGCATTCCTTCTTGGGACAACACTAAGAGGGTTTCCTCTGGTGTCATGACTGGCCTGGAGAGCGGCCAGGAAAGGGGACAACATGCTTGGGCAAAGGCAACATGGGAGGAGGAGATCTGTGCTCAGGGTATTGACTCCCATGCAGTGAGGTAGGGCTGAATCTAGCCTGGAGATTAAAAGAGACAATCATTAGGCCAGGAGAGAAACATAGGAGGGGTTTTGTTCTAAAATGAACACAATTAAGCAGAATGTTTTGTAATGTTATCCCTCAGTATTCATTACTACTGCATGATCATCCAGACTCTAGAGATGTTTTGATTCATTACCAAAAGGAGTCAAAAGCCTAGCTACAGACAACCTTATTAAAATCATAAGTGGGTAAAAATGTACCACCTAATAACATGTATCCTACCTGCAAAACTCTTTACCTCTGAGAAGCCTGCTGTTTGTGGACTGAAAGACCAAGTCACCTACAGACTAAATATATTTAATGAAATGTTTCCATTGTAAATACCACACTTAACACAAGATAAAAGTATTATAAGTTATTAGTTAATCTGCTTCTCCTTTGACAGAAAATTATTTCAGTTGTCAATGTCAGTAAATGTTCAAAACAACTCAGAATTAGAATACAATAGTGTTACATGATAATCTTCAAATAAATGTGAAACAACATCAAGGTGCAGAAGGTTAAACCCATTAGGTGTAGTCTGTATGTTTCATTTCTATGACAGATTTAGTGAGTACAAAAAAGCTATTTAACCTAACGCTTCTGACAATCAGAGTTTCTGTAAAGTTGACCTTTAAAAATGTACACTAGTTTATTTTGGTGATACTCAGAAGCCACTGCTTGCCCATCTTTTTTTTCTCCCAGGACTCCATCCTCTTCTTTTTGTTCCAGAACTTTCTCTCTATGATGATTCCCTTTTCCTGGGGAAGAGCAAACGACTTAAAACCATATTTACAAACAGCAATGCTCTAGTTCAGCAATGCTCTAGTTATATGTGCTAAATATCAAGCTCACAGTTAAAGTACATTGGAGTTTTAAGAATGTCTTTTAAAAGTAGGATTTACGCTTGTGCTATAAAAAGCACTTAAGTGCTTTGCAGTATAAGAAGGCTTTTCTATATCAGGGTTGCAGGGATCAACCTGTAGTTAAATCTTTCCTCTTACACACAAAGATATTGTGGATCATAATTCCAACACGCCTTGGCCTCCTTCATGCACCTGCCAGATGACCCAAATTCATAATACCCAACTGAGAGAACCATTATATAAGAACCTGCTTCCAGAGAAGTGGAAAACGCCATGCTGCTCGTATTTCTTTGACCTTAAGTTTGGAAATATTTGCTTGAAGTTATTATGAATTTATTTCTCCTTGCAGTATGAAAGGATAAGGGGGATTTGGCCTTTAATTTGTAACAAAAGTGCTTCTACAGGATAAAATTCTTTGCAGGATTACAAAGGTTTTAACCAGCTACCGTGCATAATAATATTACTCTTCACTTTCCTGATCATTTACTTTAGTGACAGGCAGCACATCCATTGCTGTGACAACCTGCCACTGATTTAAAAAACGTAGCAACACAATGCAGTATTCTTAATAGCTATCTTAAGCAGGCACCTGCAGCTACAAATCAGCTGAAAAAAAAATCAACTACACAAATACACCTTGAACCACACTCACCAAACTTACGCTACCTTGAACTGACAAGAGGAGTAACTTCCAAATGCCAAAAGAGCTTATGTCATCTATCAGTCACGGCAAGTTCCACCCCAATGGACAAAGGAAAGACTTTAGCTATTTTTACTGCAATGATGGACTACAGGGCCAGAGCAATCCTTCAGCTAACAAGATCCTGGTTCTATGAGGATGTTTTCATGCTTTGTAAGCTGGTACTCAGAGATTAGACACCAAATACAGAGCAAGAACTGTCAAAGTGAAGTCCAAAAATATCCCTTGTTGCCTGACAATATTCTGTAAAGATTAAAAAGTGCACTCATTTGTTCTGTATTTTATGTGGCTTATTACTGCCTTTATCTCCTCCTGGTAGAGTCAGATTTGTGAAGGACATGCATTTACTTGTCCTTTGTTTTTGCTATGGCCAATGTGTTGTTTTTCTACTTTACATTATTGCGTATGCTGGATCTCATATCCTCTGTCAGGGAACAGAGACATATTTTGCTAAATAATGCAGAAACAAAAAATATAAGGAAGAGTTTGCAAGTTAAGGTTTTTATTTTACTATTTCTCTTACAAATCTAACTCCTTCGCAAAGGGGAACAAATTATAAAATATGAAGGTGTCAGGTGGAATATGATGTATAAATGCCAAAAGCAAGACAAAAAAAGCAACTAAAGTAATGGGATGAACAAAAGTAAGAGAACGATGCTATCAGAAAGCAAAGAGTTTAATATGAAAGCAGAATTCCCCACTTGCCCAATTAATCCCGGATCTAATTTTCCAGTGCTGTGTCTCAATTTTTTTTTGCAAGGAATGAGGAAGAAAATTGCTATGTGCTCAAGAAATCTCTGCAACATGAACAATCAAACCGTTTCAAGGTATTTGCCTTTTTTTTTTTTTTAAGTTTAGAAGATCATGCTGTGAAATTGTTCTGTTAGAATAAAAAACGGATTTAGCTCTGTTACCTGTACAAAGTTGAATCTCACCCCTGGAGATCTGCCAAACTATCTGAGAATAATTTGAACAACCAGTGATCCATGTTGTGTGACCTTTACCTCCTCACTCTCTGCCTGCTTTTGTTCATGGCTTGCATTTTTTCTTTGATTAGATGGTTGCTTCTTGAATAAGGAAGGATGACTAATTGTTTAAAAATATTTTGAACATCTTTTGAAGCTCTCCATTATGGTAGGTTATATCAATGCTGCAATGCTTCACTTTGTCTACTCTCTTATTATGTTCATGACAGGTGAACTGAATTGGCTACCTGTGTTCAATGCAGTGTGAAGGGTACTTGATGCACAGCTTCTATTAATAATAAAAAAAAAAAAGTGTGGCTAATTTCCTGTGCTATGATAATATTAATATTTTTTGGTTTTCTTACTTCTTTGCAAACATTAGCTGTTAATCCACACAAGAGCCTTGGGAGGCAGTTTTACCTTTCTATACTACTGAAAACCTGCAAATCCAGATTTTGGTCTCTGGCCTGATTTTGAAAGGTTTTCAGCAGAAAGGAGTATCTGTCAGTAGAAGTGAATTGTAGTTATCTCTAAACTCAGGTTATTTTATTGGAATCCCCAAGTATGGATTTAGAAACATAAGTATGTGCACTGTGGAGAGGAGAGGGGAAAAAAGCAGCCCAAATGTCTGAGTATAAATATTTGAATTCCCTCCATCTCTGTGTTCTGCTTAGCCCTCTGAGCTCCATATATTTCCAACTTAATGCTTAAAAATCATTCTTTCGCCATGAGGGAAAACTGAGGGTAAAAGAAATAGTTGCTCTTTTTTTCCTGCTGTTGGTATCCATGTAGAGTAGACAACTATCCAAAAACTTAAAAATGCATATGTCCATTTTTCAGAAATGGCTAGAGATTGTCATTGCTTTGAGAGACAATTGTTTTGATCTTAATGGGAGGAAAAAAGAAGAAAACAAAGGGAAAGCTCTGTGAGGAGTGAAAATTGCCTGTGGGACCCAGGCAGCAGCAGCAGCAGATCACTACAGCTTCTAAATATGTACCACCCACCACCTCATTGTCAGTGCTCTTGAGACAACTCAGCATTTTTTCCATAAGGGTTTTCACACTTGTAGCACAAACATTCTTAAATGAAATTAAACTGCAGACAGAGGCTATTATCAGAAGCAAGCAGTGATTTTTGAACAAAATGAGGCATCATAGAGGGTTCCATCTTAAACTGGTGAGCATCTATTCTCTGCAAACCAGGCATCCAGTTGGGTATCAGACAGGAAAGCATACAGCTGCAGAGGAATGTAAGAAGAGCCATGAGGGATCATGTCAAAGATCTAGAATTACCAGTTCTTCAAAATCTTAGCCTGATTGGTATTTTATTGTTATTCCTAGTAATACCAATAAAATATAAAATGTGTTTTTTTCTGCCGCTGAATAGTGTTGTAAAATGCATACAAAATTTACGATCAGGCTCAGTCTGCCTGATCATTTTTCGATTGGACCATGCAGATATTGCTATAGTCACATTTTCAGGTCCTTATGATCTGAAGTGGTAAAGAAAGGACATAGTTAACTAGTTGCAGATTACGTACATGAAGAAATCTTCAGAGCATCTCCCAGATGAGCAGATGGTTCTAGACCAGTTCAGTCAAAAGCTGAACTCTGCTTTTTCATTTGTTTTACGCACTCTTTACTTTAGTTCTCCACTGAGTTTCTGAAAACCTCCAGTCTCTTCTCTAGCAAATGAGATACAACAACTTGGCTTTTAGCTCACTGATTGTATCAGCCCTTGTATCTTATCTCCAGAGTGAAGGAACGGATGGGTTTGCAAGGTTTTAAGAAATCTATTTTGCAGGACATTGGTGTCCCGGAGGATGTGTGGTTTCTTTATTTTTTTATATTTTTATATATATGTATAAAGATATATATAGAGAGACATATATATTTTATACATGTATAAAAAGACAAGATCCAGTTTGAAACAGTGATTATAAAGCCTCCAACTACTTCACTCCAAGTAATAACCACTAAATGTTCCAGGCAGTTTCAACTGGGAAATATATGCAGGTGAATTGAACTCATCTGGAAGTCTTTGAGGGGCATGTATTGGACACCAGCAGGGAGGACAGATTTATTTGGCTGACAGTATAGGTTCTTCACTGATATTGTGTAATAGTCAATAAAAATCTAAGCCCAAATCTCCCAGGTACAACTTTTTTGAGAGTTCTCTCTGGTTTCATCAGTCTGGCCCACCACCCCAGCTGGGCACAAAGGGTGAGGAGTTTATACCCCAGTGATATTTCAGGATGACAGCAAACAAGGAAGGAAATTTCAAAGAAAGACCACAAAGTACCTCTGCTTTGATAAAAGATCTCACTAGGCACCACCACCAGCATGGATGCAGCATGTGGCAGGGTGGGACCATTTAATTCTAGTGAAAGAGACGGGCAAAAAGAGATCAATTACAGAAGATGATGTAAGACAATGGTATTGGTTCTTGGGAGTCACTGGTAAGAACAAATACCCATAATTTTAGTTTCTCACTACCTGGTTGTATGTGATGGGTATAAGCTGGTAAAACAGTTCAGACAATGCTAATGTGCAGAAAAGTCAGGGATGCAAAAGAATGTGATCAATAAAAGTGGGTCCAAAGTTTTGCCACATCAGCCATAAAAAGGTGCACTTCAAAGGGGAATTTGCCTTTCTTGCTTTCTTCCTACAGCCCTTTGCATCCAGCAGAAGAGCACAGAGGATGATGTTCTTAGTGGAAGTGGTCCAGCAGACTTCCCTCACCTGTCCAAATCCATACCGGCTCTTTGTGTGAGATACTCAGGTTGATACCGATTTTAACAGCAGTGTTTGGGTGTCAAAAAAACAGAGAGTGGAAGCTCCTAGTATGAGCAAGGTGGGTCTGACTGTCAATGTCAGATGATGAGAACAATCATGATTGGTAGAGAGGCAACAATAATCAGACAGCTGATTAAGGAGAGAAATAATTACAAAGAGAACTGATTAAGGGAAAGGAAGCCAGCACTCATCAAGGGTAGCATGAGAGACAAGTTACTACAAGATAGTAGTAGGACAAGAGGAAATGGCCTCAAGTTGCACCAAGAGAGGTTTAGACTGGACATTAGGAGAAATTTCTTTACTGAAAGAATGGTCAGGCCTTGGAAGAGGCTGCCCAGGGAAGTGGTTGAGTCACCATCCCTGGAGGTATTTAAAAGACGTGTAGATGAGGTGCTTAGGGACATGGTTTAGTGGGCATGGTGGTGTTGGGTTGACGGTTGGACTCGATGATCTTAGAGGTCCTTTCCAACCTTAATGATTCTATGATTCTAAGATGACTAAACTGCCAAAAGAAATGTGGATGTAGTTGTCTCCTCTAGCTTCAAGAAATGTTGATAGGGCAAAATGCAGCACAGAGTGGGTGTTTGGGAAAACTGAAAGTTGAGAAAGAGAAAAAAGCAAAGAGGCAGAGGATGGCAGAGAGCTTTCTGAGGCAGAGCAGTAAGTGAGAAACGAGCAGCAGGTAAGGCTGGACATGGAGACAAACAGCAACACACAGACAAAGGGGAGCAAAGTGGAGGATGGTGGAGATATCCCATCCCAGCGCAGAAGAAAGGAGAGGGTCCAGCTGAACGAGCTGGAAATTCTTCCTGATGGATTAAGGGTTCAGAAGAAGGAGGTGGTTTGGCTCAGGCAAAATTGGACTGTTAAAATGCCATTGCTAACTACAAAGGTCTGCCTGATCAATTCTTTCCAAATGAAAAGTTGGTCTGAAGAAAAATAATATATAATGAATGAGGTGAGAAATTAAAATTATACATTTGTAATTTCTTCCTTTTAACTTCAGCTTTATTCCCTAGATAAATGCCCAGGGATTCGGTTGTATGGAGTGCTCTCTCACTGTAGGTCAGACTGAGAAATGTGTTTACTTTTCTAATAATGTATCTTTAGAGTATTTTCCCATGATGGGGGGAAAACACTATCTTTATTGTCATAAAAGTCCTATGCAAATTGACGCCACTCTGCTACCCATTACTTTGCCTTCTTTTTTTCCTCTTCTACATAGCATGTCTCTGAGCAATGATATTTCTCCTTTAGACCTTCTTATATAGTATCAATCAATTTATGAAGATCAGAGTATATTTGTCTCCCTTGTGCACCATCATGCCAAACTGCTGGAGACTTCTGTCATGCTTGCAGAGCCTTACAGCTATAAATTGTAGCAAATACCAACAGGATTTCATATTATGTTGTCTTAAAGACCAAATGTGTTTATCATGGTCAACATATTAATACGGAAAACTAAAGGAATTGATAATAATTTATAATTTATTACAAAATTTTGTCAAATTTTACATTGCGCTTTCTTTTTCATTGTTTTTGTTGTGTTTTTTTTTAATAGGAGTACATTGGTTTTAATATGCTTGGATGGTTATAATATTGGCTGTTTATAATAATGTAATATTATAACCATCTCAGTTTATTTTGATGTGTAATATTATGGGGAATATTAACCAAACTAATAACGGTGGAGCACCTCAAAATGAATGGTACAGAAACCAAACAAGTATTCAACAACATTTTGTCACAGTTGGTACTGTAGTTCAAAGACCATGTTCACCCCTCCCTTCCACTGATATAAATTGTTAGGGTGTACAACTATAAAAGGAGAGACCTCCCTCTCCTGCTCAAGTCTGTGATTTTGAATGTCATACCACCTTTCTGAGCTGCTCCATTCCTTCTCATTCTTTCTGCCAAACCTCTTCACTCTATGGAACATAGATTTACGTTATAGTGTTTTACACTGGATCCTGAATAATAGGGCTCCTGTATCTATTGGACTTTCAAGTTCTGTTATAATACATACAATGATACTGAAGGAAATGGAGACGGATATTTCTGTCAAAGTTGAAAACTAGTTTCAATAGCAGTTTTAACTGTGTCTATGCACAATGTTGTCATATGATTAGTGCCCTGGCAACTACCAGGATTACCCAAATGCTTTGCAAGCCTTGGGCAGGGCAGTACAGGGCAGGACTGAGTCCTTAATTAGCATTTATGTGTAATAATCAATATGCATATGTATACAAGTAGTATAAATTTGTATAAGTTATATGTTATGTTTGTGTATTTTGGGGTCACAGAGATATCTAACCTCCTGATCTGCTGTTGTAAAAGTGTGATCCACCATGCTTGCAGCCAGTGGATTGGAGAGTGACAAGATAAACATGACATATAAGTTGCTTGTATTGATTAAAATACAATATATTCACATGGAAAGGATAAAAGGGAAAATGACAGTGCAGAAGCAACTAATCAAAATAATTGAGGAAAATAAGAATTGGGGACTGGTAGAGAGAGACTTTTTTTTTTTCTTTTAAACACGCTCTGAAGAAGCCATTTGAGGATGGAATAATTAAGCAGTGCATTCATGAAGAAAAAAACATAATAGCAAAAGGAAAAGAGCAAACAAGATGAAACAGAAGTTATGTTTAGGGATTTGTGCAGACAGTTATGCTAACAAAGACTGTAATAGAAATTCTGATGTAGTGAGTAACAAAATAAACAACTGTACGTAATGTATGGGCAGATTTTCCAAAGCATGCCGTGTCGCCATAGGACTTGCTTTTCAAGGCCCAGGATGGTGTTCCGGGCGGTGGCATGGGGCACAGGGTATGTTTCTAGCCATCCGGTGGTTGCTTCCACTATGGTGAGCACATAGCGCTTGCCGTGACGGGTTTGTGGGAGTGTGATATAATCAATCTGCCAGGCCACCCCAGAAAGAATTGAGTCAGACAACGGGACTCACTTCTGAAACACCCTCATAGACACCTGGGCCAAAGACCACGGCATTGAGTGGGTCTATCACATCCCCCACCATGCGCCAGCCTCTGGGAAAATCGAACGATACAACGGGCTGCTAAAGACAACACTGAGGGCAATGGGTGGTGGGACATTCAAGCATTGGGATACACATTTAGCAAAAGCCACCTGGTTAGTCAACACTAGGGGGTCTGTTAATCGAGCTGGCCCTGCCCAATCAAGACTCTTATGTACTGTAGATGGAGATAAAGTCCCTGTCGTGCACATAAGAAATATGCTGGGGAAGACAGTCTGGGTTACTCCTGCCTCTGGCAAGGGAAAACCCATCCGTGGGATTGCTTTTGCTCAAGGACCTGGGTGCACTTGGTGGGTGATGCGAAAGGATGGGGAAGTCCGGTGTGTACCTCAAGGGGATTTGATTTTGGATGAAAATAGCCAATGAACTGAATTTTATGATGTCAATTTTTATATGATATTGTATATCATCATTTCTATGGTTGCTATCAATGGTATAGCAGTGAAATCACCCAGATTAGTGAAGAATGAACTAACTCTGATGAAACCGAGCAAAGTGCAACGATGATAGAACTGAACAAGTGCAGCAGTACCGAAATGAGAATTGGCTTCAGGATGCAACAGCCCAATACCACACACCATCTCTCTGGCCCTGAAAGACTGTTATGACAGATGGAGCCCAAAGTTGTGGACTAAATGACCTCAATGGACATTTGTATATTTATGTATATATATGTATATATGTATATATGTATATATGTATATATGTATATGTATTATATATGTATATATATAAAAAAGATAATGGTGATTAATTGAAATGTATCGAAAAATGTGAGACCTAAGCATAACGTAAATGGTATGGAATAAGGGGTGGATACTGTCCCGGTTTCGGCTGGGATAGGGTTAAATTTCTTCCTAGGGCTGTGTTTTGGATTTAGGATGAGGAGAATGTTGATAACACACTGATGTTTTCAGTTGTTGCTAAGTGCCCTGCTAGTCCAAGGACAGCTCCCATGCTTACTGACTGAGCTAGGTACACAAGATGGGAGGGAACATAATCAGGACAGCCAGCCCAGCTGGCTAATGGGGTATTCCATACCATGTGACGTCATGCTCAGTATATGAACGGTAGGCGTGATCCAGGAAGGGCCGATCACTGCTTGGTTATCAGTCAGCGCGGGTGGTGAGCAATTGCACTGTGCATCACTCATTTTGTATATTCTATCATTATTTATTATCATTATTTTCCCTTTTCTGTTCTATTAAACTGTCTTTATCTCAACCCACGAGTTTTTCTCACTCTTACCCTTCCGATTCTCTCCCCGTCTCATTGGGGGGGGCGGGGGGGAGTGAGTGAGTGGCTGCGTGGTATTTGGCTGCCTGCCAGATTAAACCACAACAGCCTCCGATACAGTTAACTCTTGGGATCCCCCTGTCACTCCAGAAATATAAATGGGTTCTGCCCCTTTATAGCCTGATGGCATCAGTGTACACTGTGCATCGGTGTCTACGAGAGCCTTATACTCCTGTGGGTGTGATGTGCCAGGCCATCGAATCCACACAGTCCAGTAAACCCGGTTGCCCCTTTCCTCCACCTGGCTGGAGGCAGGGCCCCTCTAGTTCTGGTCATAGCATCTGCTTCTCACTTCTTGCAAATGTGAGTCAAGAATTCCTTCATTACAATCCAAAGTAAGATCAGCCCTTCTACTCTGTCTGGGGAACTGTTCACTGGAAACTGGACTGTTGTGAGACAGGTTTTTCCTGAAAACTGAAGCAGCATTTTTCCTGAGAGAACCCCCTTGTGTGATTGTTTTTCCTTGCAACTCACGTACACGTGCCTCTAGGGTCAAGGTAGGTTTTTCATCCCACTGCCTCATGTCCTCTCCGTGGTCACGCAGGTAAAACCACAGGGTGCCCCGTGGTGTGTACTTTCTATATCCTCTCTCTTGAGGAGGAAAACGCTGACTCCTAATGGCTGAGATACTGGTCCGTACAGGTGGGGAATAAGACCTATTGTCTTTGAGTTGCTGGACCTCCCGGGACAGTTTCTCCACAGCCGAGACAAGGGAGGAGGAGACAGTTTCTTCAAAATCCCGAAGTCTGCTAACTAAGACATCCACCGTTGGTGCTTCTTCCTCTGCCCAGGACAGTACTGCCAACGAACTGGCATACGATGCTGGTGTGCTCCGTACCAACTTCCGCCACATGGGTCGCGTGCACTGGACGTCATCTGGATCTTTGGGCGTTTGGTTGTTGTCCAGGTCACTATAAACCACCTCCAGCACGCCTAGTTCTCTCAGGTACTGGATACCTCTCTCCATAGTGGTCTATTTGCCTAGGCGATATATAACATCTTCCTTGAAGGGATACCTTTCCTTCACGCCTGACAGCAGTCGCCTCCAGAGGCTGAGGACCTGTGTCCCTTTTCCAATTGCTTTGTCAATGCCTCCTTCCCTAGCAAGGGATCCCAGCTGTTTGGCTTCCTTCCCCTCTAATTCCAGGCTACTGGCCCCATTATCCCAGCATCGGAGTAGCCAGGTAACAATAAGCTCGCCTGGACGACGGCTGAAATCTTTCCGCATATCTCGCAGCTCACTGAAGGATAGGGATCGGGTGGTTTCCGTCTCATTTATGAGTTCTTCCTCTTCCTCCTCCTCTCCTCGTGACGTCCCTGCTCTTTCATCATCCCTTTCTAAATGACCTGATCTCTGCTTCCAAGATTTCCTCTTCTGTACAGGGGCAACGGATACCAGCAAGGGTTGGTCCTCTGGTTCAGTTGTAGTGCCTGTTGCTGGGGTTTGGGTAGCTGCAGTGCTTGTCATGGGGGTTGGAGTAACTGTAGTGCCTGTTGCCGGAGTTTGAGTGGCTGCAGTGCCTGTTGCAGGGGTTGGAGAAGCTACAGTGACTGTTGCCGGGGTTTGAGTAGCCATAGGGGTTGTCGTGGGGGTTGAAGTAGCCGCAGTACCTGTCGTGGGGTTTTGAGTAGCCACCGTGTCTGTTGCCGGGGTTGATCTCCCGCTGCCCACCACCCCTGAGACTCGCCGCTCCGCCCGCCCAGATGAGGCACTGCCGTTTGCCCTCCCTCTTTTCTTGTTCCTGAGGGTTGATCTCTGGACAGTATTCCTGAATAGTTGTTTAACCCTAAACAAGGCCTGAACCACATTCAGGAGACACAGCAATATGAACATGCTTGTTTGAACATCCCAAGGATATTCAAAATTCTCAGGGAATAGTGTGGACATCTTTGTGAAGAGGATAGAAGAAAAAGGAGTTTCTGACAATATGGAAGGGAAGATGAACAAGTGGGAGAAAGTGTCCCATCCTGTCTCCCCCTTAAATTCATTCTCCGAGGGGAAAAAAGCGCAATTACTAATAATTTCTAAGAGATGGTTCCCAATGTAAAGAAATGACGGCAGTACCGAGTATAGATATCAGATATTAGACTTATGACCAATGATCTTATCACCTCATAAAACAGCAGCAAAATGATAATCTTGGCCCAGTTCCGACTGATGATAAACAACACAAAAGGGAACACATATTGCAAGCAAGGTATTACATGACCCAACATTGAGAGCCACAACTTTGACAACCAATACATCAACATTGTGACCAATCAATATAACGAATGCTTATAACAATTTTGCCTTAACACACTTTGGTCAGATCTATCGTTATCTCAACCCTTCGAGCCCAAAAAGGGCTCCAAAAAGGGCCCAAAAAAGGGCGCCAAAAAAGGGTCCAAAAAGGGTCCAAAAAGGGCGTCAAAAAGGACTGTCGTGGTTTAATCTGGCAGGCAGCCAAATACCACGCAGCCGCTCACTCACTCCCCCCACCCCCCCAGTGGAACGGGGAGAGAATCGGAAGGGTAAGAGTGAGAAAAACTCGTGGGTTGAGATAAAGACAGTTTAATAGAACAGAAGAGGGAAAATAATGATAATAAATAATGATAGAATATACAAAATGAGTGATGCACAGTGCAATTGCTCACCACCCGTGCTGACCGATAACCAAGTAACAATCGGTACTTCCTGGATCACGCCTACTGTTCATATACTGAGCATAACGTCACATGGTATGGAATACCCCATTAGCCAGCTGGGCTGGCTGTCCTGATTATGTTCCCTCCCACCTTGTGTACCTAGCTCAGTCAGTAGGCATGGGAGCTGTCCTTGGACTAGCAGGGCACTTAGCAACAACTGAAAACATCAGTGTGTTATCAACATTCTTCTCATACTAAATCCAAAACACAGCCCTAGGAAGAAATTTAACCATATCCTAGCCAAAACCGGGACAACTGCTAATTTTAAAACTAAATTTATATATCAGTTTAACATAGTAATGTATTCTTCTCCTACAGAAAATTCTTCTTTGACAGAAACATATCAAGATAGAATAATTTGCAGTTTAAACAAAAATATGTAAATAAGTGTGTTACATAGACAATTACTTCTATTCTATCAAACCAAAAATTTCACTGAAACTTATGTAAACTTTGACTCATCTACTGTTTTACCCTATCAGTTATGGAGACTCTATTATAAAAAAAAGTCAGTATATTTTTATTTCATGAAATAAAAGTTAGAGAAGTTTACTTAGAATTTCTTCATTATCGTTGCATACAGAGGGTAAATTTGGCTAAGCAGCATGTTCTTTATATAACTTTTGGCCAACACCAAGTGAAATCCCCCAGTGTATGTATTTGATTTCCCTGTCAGATAGAAACAAACATGCTTATTAATTATAATAACTCTATGTTTCTTTAAGGCTGTCATGTCAGTCTAGATGTACAGTTGGCTGTAGATAGCACAGCTTTGACTCAGCATGTCACTTCTTACCTTGCCAAGCATGAAAAGTAACGAGACTTGCAAAATGAAATATTACCTGACTGCAGAATCCTGGTATAAAGCCACCTTGACAAAAAGTGTATCACTCTTAGGATCCTTCAAATTAGTGGAGTGATGCAACTTTATCATCAGACATTGTTCAGTTCATCATAAATGTCTCACTGCCACTGCCCCTTATGTGTGAAAGGGACTATATAAAAGCATACTATATTCCAATCTAATTCACACAATGGCTTTCTTTGTAATTAAGATGCAAGTACTGTTAAATTTCTAGGGATTTTCCATTACCCGTATGAATTAAATGATTTAGAATGGCTAGATTAAAATAGTTGGTGTCACTGCTTAAGAAGAGGAGTGGAAACGGATCTTTAAAAAGGAAGAAATAAGATTGATTTAGAGACTCAATTTATTGCTGAGTGACCACCCCAAATTGATCTGAAAAAATAGATGGAAAGAAGATCTTTATAACTTTTCAGCTGATAACAGTATGTCTTTTAAAGCCAGCATTAAAAGCCTGTTCAGTGGCCATAAATATAAGCCAGGAGAATACAGTTCACAATAAAATACTTACTGTTGTTGCAAAGAGACTGGAATTTGACAATGACAATTGTTTTTGTGATGTTTTAGATTTTTGGAGGGAAACTATTCACTCTATTGCTTATTGCATATTCTATACCCAAGAATATTCATGGACCTGGTCAGAAAAATATTCATAGCAGTGACCTGAAGGCCAAAATCCACCCCTCTCCCCACCAGCCGTACTACCTAGCTGCATAAACTCCTCACAGAGACCAAGAAAACTCTTTGCCTGGCATACTGGGAGAAGGGAGGAAAAGACTTAGCTCCTACCTTTTAAGACCTTTAGGACATGAAGGTATGCAGTATGGATGATTCAAATTCAGCAAAGTTCTCATTTGGAGAGTCTAGAGTCTGTAATATTACTCAGAAATAAATGCATGAGATGGCATACTTCTACCTAAGACCAGTTCCCAGTGCCAGTGAGCACCTCTTGAAAAACTGCAAGAGAACAGATTATACAGTTTTGCCATTTATGGGATTGCCATCAATATCTTGAACAGGTTGGGCAAAAGCTGAAGCAAGGAGAAACTGCAGTCCCTGTCTCTATCTGAAAGCATGGTGTTGAGAAGGTGACTCATAATAAGGCTTTAGATAAGTAGACCAAAGCCAGGATGAGCCTGCCATATCTAAGGACATTGGATGGACAATGGTGAAAACCCTAAAGGAGGCCTGCTACTAGATCAAGACTAACAATTCCCACCTGCGAAAAAAAGAACTTCTCTTGTTTTAAGGACGAATCTTTTGTTCTCAGCAGGGAAGCATAAGTCAGCCCACAGTCCCATATGTAGCCCAGTGCATAGGGAAATTCTATCATCTGCCAGGAGGAAGATATATCAGTCTCTGGCAATGCAACTCTAGAAAACCTCCAGTCACCAGACTGAGTATGTCCACAGATTAGAATTTCCCTTCTTACATGAAGTTCATGAGTTTAAAGTGGGATACCACCTTGCTGATTGGTATCACAGCAGTTCAACTAGCTCAATCCCAATAGTGTGCAGCTCAGCACAGACATTCCATCCAGGAGCAGGTGTTAGAGGATGCAGT
Source organism: Calonectris borealis (assembly GCF_964195595.1). Lineage (NCBI taxonomy): Eukaryota > Metazoa > Chordata > Aves > Procellariiformes > Procellariidae > Calonectris > Calonectris borealis. Next base: position 76,756,149 of record NC_134313.1, on the reverse strand, counting down.
AGCCAAAAAGTAGCTTTTCTCCTGGTCTGCCTGGCAAGCAGAATTTCCCCACCCAGTGAAGCAGACCACTGTTCTTATAGTAAAAGAGACATTCCCTCAAATGCTTTAATAAACTATGTATTGTTCCCTATTTCTCCTGGATAAACTGTGTAGTGGAAGATATAAAAGACTGGAGTTACTAGCCAGGTCACTTGATAGTGCAACAAGAGACTGTGGCTATGTTCCAAGCTGTGCCAGGTTACCGCAGTCAAGCAAAAAAAAAAGGGAAGAGAAGAGGGGAAATAAAAGGAAAAGAAAAAGAAAAAAAGAAAAAGGAAATTAAACCCCAGCTTTTGAACATAAATCCCATTAAACTGAGCAGAAAAAAAAAACACCTTCTATTTTTGGGAGGACATGTTCCACTTCAATATCTCTTTATTTTTTGTGTATGGACATCTGTGTTGGTGTATCAATTGCTTCATGATATCAGAACAAATGATACTGGTCAATAGGCTCTTTCGAGCTAAAAAGTAACTAGTCGAAATAAGCCTTGTATGTATTTATTTTACCATGCCTTTGATGTTAGATTTGTGGAAAGAGTCCATGATGCTGTATCAGATGATAGGACTCCTATGGACAACAGAACCCACCAGCGGTGGGACTGAAGGATGAGGCATGAAGCCTCTGTTGTATTTTGTTACTAGCTACTATGGGAACGAGTTACTTCCATTGTGCTTTCCACTTTTTTGTGAAAGTTCTAAAACAAGAATTTATCTTTCCAAAGGATGTTTACATGAAGGACATGTGCCTTCATCCTTTGCATCCTTTCTGACTAGGTCAGAATATTGCTGTGGTTAGAAATATACCAAAAGCCTTAAATAAAAGTGACTTTTCCACATATCTGGTCAATGAAAGATGAATGCTGATTCCTTAATATCATATTAATTTGGTAATCTGAATTTATTGATTTAATCTTAACTGCAATTTCTCCTCATGTTTATATTTTTTATTTCAGTCTTTTTTGAGTCAGAAAAGGTGGAGAACAAGCTCTCTAACTGTGAAAGGCAAACTTAGTTGAATCCTATATTAACTGTGTGTTACTTTTACCCTTCTTAATGCCTGTGTGTTCTTACTGATGGCAGTTTCTATGCTGCAAGCTTAATGGAGCATGGGGTATACCTTCAGTAGTGTTTGGTAAGGACTTGGCTTTTTGTGCCAACACATAAATGAATTGCTAAAGTGAGTCACAGATTCTTCCTCTATGCTCTGCTATGCCTTTTTATCTCTGGTCTCCAAGTAAATCAAAAAGCTCTTATTTGTGCATCTTCCATGGACATTTCTTCAAAGACTCAGTGAGGTATTAATTTATGTTGACTGACATTAGATAAAGGGACAGAAGGCTGTTCATCCTCTCTCATGAAGAACCTCTCCTCCATGAAAGAGAAGAGGTCAAAATTACGCTGTCAGGTGCAGTCATCACCTGCCTTTCTCTGCCCTCTCCATAGGCAGAGCATGCTCTAGTGCAGCTCTACACAATCTGACATATTTCTCAGTCTCTCTTTTCCTTCAAAGCAGCTTCTTGTTATTTGGAAACAGATTGAAAAAGAAAAATTATACAGCTTCATTTATTTGTGTTGGGATACTGACTGACCAATCAACCTTGACCAAACTTATATTAAAGTTTATATTACAACCTCCCTACCCACCCCTCCCTTCCTGTAACAGTGAACAAAACACAGTCAGCAGAAGAAAAGCTGACTGAACCCTTAGGCCTTTTAATGCAAAGTGAGATGTTGTAGAGTAAAAGTACCAACATAATACTTTAAAATAAATGGCCAGCTTTTGTCCTGAGCCAACTAAGGCCCCATCAGACCTTCTCATCTGTCAGTGCTACTGTTGGAAACAGCAGTCTTCAGCAGAGTAGAGAGCTGAAATGGTAAACCCCTCACTAGATCTTGTCTGTCCTGCCCTTTGGTTAGTTTAAGTAGCTGGTAGCAGGATGATTACATCCCTACCTCATCTGCCTGAAGTTCAAGGTCCCAACTCAACTAAGAACCCACCACCCTTCTCTTCACACTCATGTATTCTCATCCTAACACACCCCTGTCAGCCTAAAATCTCTCTAACGGGTGTCACAAAAGGAGAAATTTACTGGTGTCCCATTTGAGAGGTACTCACTCCTCCTTATATTTAGCTAAGATGAATAATAGATAATGAGGTAGCACAGTCACCACTAGAGAGAGCTCTGATACTAGAATTATTATCAAGCCCTATTTTATCTAAGTTCCTATTGCAAAGTTCAGGGGCAGTTGCTTGAATGGATGGAGTGTCAAAAAGGGAAGAGCAATACAAAAAGAAGGAACTTCAGTGTGTTAGGGAAGATTTTAGACTTAATGTTATTGGACCATGATTGGTCTATAGAAAGGGGAGAGAGTATTTTTCTAGTTTGGACTTTCCACTTTAATTCAGCAGTTTTTTGACACTCCACTTGCAATACTTATTGCTGCTCAGCTGCTCTGCTTCATGGTTTATGACTTGATATTGCTTTCAGGAGAATATAGGATGAAAATAGAATACTGGAATTTGGGGGGAAAAAGTGATTTATGAATCATGCCATTTATTGGTGGTTTATACTTCAGTAAAAGTTTATGCAGTTTTCAGAAGTAACTCGGTATATCTATGCTTTTTGACTATTTAAATGGGAAGTATCTCTGAGCATTCCTCTTTCGTGAACACCAGAAAATAAACATACTTGAGATACCAACACTGTCCAATAATGTTTGTGCCTTTATTATCATAGTTCAGTGCATCTTTACTGAATGGGAGATAAGAATCATGTAAAGACAGAAACTGGCAATGCTTGAATAAGTAAGGCCAAGAAGGCAATTCCATTGTTTTTATAAATACTGCAGGAAAGGTACCACAAAAGCAATTCGGTGAATATTCTTCTAATAGCCTCTTAAATGTGATCTCTCTTTGTCATTGCACCACAATGTAGGGGTAGGGCCAACATGACATTCTGTACAAACTGTGTGAGTAAAACAAGGATCAAATAACCTGAGCCAAAGCTGACAAAATAGAAGCCAGTGTCCAAAGCCTGTATTTCAAAGCCATACTCAGTCTCCATTCATTCCATGTGCTTTTGTAGTCCCTCAACTTGGGATCAATCCCCCCTGCAGCTAGGAAATATGATTATAGCTTCAAAATGTCTCGACTTCTTATTTAGTTGGGAATTCTTTTTGCGAAAGACCCCCGACCTTCCTCATAAACTTCCTTCTGTGGGAGACTGAGAACAGACACTACCTTCCAATTCTAGCGGAAGGGGACAGTCATTTTAGTTTCCTTCCAAGATAGCTAGATGTTCCTCTATCCTCATCTGTAGCAGTTATCTACAGGCAGGCTCTCCATCACCTCTTTCAATCCCAGCAAAATGTACTGTTTGTTAAACAAAATGGTTAGTAATCTCTGAACAAGAACTTTTAACAGATCTCAAACTGGGGCCATTGCAGAATATTTCTGTGTTTTCATCTTTTGGGGGTGTGTGTGAGGGTTAAATATGTCTTTCTTTTCATCCTCAGAACTGTTATCTTTATTGTTTGTCTCTCCATTTTTGTGGAGAACTTGATATTGCAGTTTTTTGCTTATGTGCAAACATCGTGTAACTTCAGACCCCCACAGGTCTGAAGAAGAAAGTGCTAATTAATTCGTCAGACCTTGTCCCTTGGAGAAATTCCACCAGAGACATCAACAGCATTTCTATTGACAAACTCAGTGGTGAATGTTACCAGTGTCTATACTGGAAAATGTAAGTTCATTTCAGATTGTAGACATTGTTTATTTGGATAAATAAATGGCTGGCAGGGTTCAGGACAATGTAAAGTCCACAAGGTACCATGGTCCTATACATTTTTCAAAAATTCAGAGATGACAAAATTTTAGCCTAACTGACAACACGTATCAGGATGCTTTGAGACTGGAAAATGCAAATGAAAAATTGGATGTATTTGAAGTAGAAAAGAAGTTACAAAAGTTTCAGATACAAGAAAAGATGGCTGAGATAAATATGAAAAATTAGCATAGACATTTAGAAATACAACCAAAAAAAGTTGAGAAGCAAATATGTTACAAAAGACAGGGACATAGAATGCAAGACCTGCAAATGCTTTTGATTTAAGAAGATAAAGAAAATAGAGAGTCTTTTAATTGTGACAGAGAGTGAATACAATTCAGAGATGGATTTGTTGGTGATGATGGGGTTCTATAATAATTGATTAGAACCCCAGAAAATGCATCAGGCAAACCATGAGTTATGAACATTTAAGTAACTCAGGACCAAGTGAAACTTATCACAGAATGCTTGAAGAAAAAGCTGAAGTAACCTCTGAAAGATTATCTTTAATATATGATGAAAGATCGAGGTGATCTTCACAGTGCTGGAGAAAATAAAATTAGTAGCTCTCTTTAAAAACACAAAACAGAGAAAAGAAAATAAAGACTTGTCAGTGTAAATTTAAAATGCATTACTGAAGAGGAAATTACTAACCAATACATCTATGAGCACCTAGAAAATAACAGGATGATGAGAAGCACCCAAAGTGGCTTTTTCAGGAACAAATTGCATCAAACCAATCTTTTTGCCTCACTTAGCTGACAAAAGGGAAGCAATGGACACCACATATTGACTATAATATGGCTTTTGATGTTCAAGACGTTCTCAACCCCCACAGCCCACAGGAAGGTGTCCCACAGGAAGGTCCCACAGGAAAGTGGGACAGATGAGACCATCGTGAGGTAAGTGCACAAATGGTTAGTAGGACGATGCCCAGCTTTGTAAAAAACTCAGAAAGATCATTGTGAAGAAAAAGGGAAAACAGTAGGAAAGGTGTCAGCAGTATATTTGAATTAGTCTTTCAACTTCAAACATCTCCTCATTTTACCCATAGATACATTGGAAACTTGAAATAATTAAGTTTATTTACTCCCTAAAGAAGAAGGCTGAACATGTGTGTGTATGGGAAGAGGGAAGAGATGACATATGACAGTCCTCCAGTTGATCAAATGCTGGTACAAAGTGGACAGAAGGCTGACCAGCAGGCAGGAGAGGCAGCAGGCTGCGGGGACTATTGCTTTCTCTCCCAAGATACTTGGATTCTGCTTGCAGCTGCTTTGAGTACAACGTCAGTGACCGTTTCATCTGTGTTCTCCTGCTTAACGACTTCCATGAAGCCTGCCCTTAGAAGTAAGTGTACAGCATAGAGGGAGAAAAATGTGTAATGCCTTGGAAATTACACATGAAAGCAGCATGTTTTAAAAATTAGCATGGTGTATCTATCTAAAAAGTACCAGTTTCACAGCTGTAACCATTAACTTTTTACAGCATCTTTTATAAACAGGTTCTTAAAATACTCATGGGTTTCTCTTTGGTAAAAAATGCAAAACAAACCTGAGATTTGAATGAACTCACTTGAAGTCAATAATATTATGCTGATTTACCCCAGCTGAACATCTGTACCAGGATTGTATACATAGGAATATAACATTATTCAGTAAAATCAAACACATAACACAGCTAAGCTACTCTGAGCAAGATATTCATGTCTCTAAAGAGGTTTTAGTATTGTCTAGTGAACTGCAGTGGTTTGAAATATAGCTATTGTCATGTATTTTACCTGCTCCACAATCCTCATTTGTGTAGACTGCTGTTCATACGAAAAATGCCCAGAACTGATATTTGGAAGTAAAGACTGAAGTGTTCATTTTTTCACGCTGCTGGTGTTTTCGTCAGATCAATGACATTCTTTTGATTTACACCAGCAGAGTTCTGTTATAATTACATTAAACTATAATTAAAGAAAAGAAGGAAAAACTAAGAAGTAAAATATGGTATCAAAAATTTCTTTTCAAGGGAGGTTTGGAAAGAGACAGACAGTGAGGCAAAGGAGTACCAGAAGGAATCTGTGTGTTGTAGAACCTGAAATTTCTCACATCATCAAAGCTATGTCTGAATATAGCAAGACTTTATCTCCATACATTAAAAAAGCAGCAGTTAATGTCCTGAAGGGATTGAATGCACAGTGGATACTTCCAGTACACATGAGGAAACTTGGAGGCGACTTTGAAAGAGGGAGGAAAAGGCAGATGCTGAATCCTGCAGGGACCAAGGAAACCAGAGCCATTTTTGCCTCTGGAAGAGACTCACACTCTTAGACCAGTCTAGAATAGAAGATACTATTTCAGTTGGAAGGGTCCTACAATGATCATCTATTCCAATTGCCTAACCAATTCAAGGCTGACCAAGTTAAAGCTTGTTGTTAAGGGCATTGTCCAAATGCCTCTTAAACACTCACAGGCATGGGGCATCAACCACCACACTAGGAAGCCTGTTCTCTTGATTTGGGTTCCTGTGAGAGACTTGCAGATTTCCTCGTCAGCCAAACACTGAGAAGTGAGAAATTCATGGACACACAGTGGAAGGTGCACATGCAATTTAAGGCTAGTAACTCATGACTGTTTCTGTCACGCAAGTGGGATGCAAACACTGATTTCAAAATAAATGGAGTCAGGGAGGTTGGGATAGGGATAGAGACACTAAAGCACCAGTTTCACAGCTGTAACCATTACAACTTTATAGCGTCTTTTATAAGCAGGTTCTTAAATATTCACAGCTTTCTCTTTGGTAAAAATTGCAAAACAAATCTGAGATTTGAATAAGCTCACTTGATACAGGGAAAGAAGAGCAACACCAACATGCAGATCTGTAGGACTAAGGCATTTCTGCTTAAAAGAAAATTCTTGGAGGGGACTAATGGCCAAGTTCTGGCAATATTCAAGGGTCAAACATGAGGATTAGTTACTTTCTTAATTGGGTGGATGAGGAAGAAACTTTTGATGATTTGAACATTTGTGGGACAGATTGTAAAGATGGAAGACTTAATTGCATGTGAATTTCCTAACCTAGATACAAACTTGTAATCGTATAAACATTTGCTTAAAGTTAGCATTTCTGTGTATATTTGAGCAAATCTTATTGGCAGTCATAGTTTTTACTTTCAGTTTAAACTAAATTGCTATCCCTTCCAGCATAGGAACAAATGTGTTATCATGAAGAGCTTCATCTATATAACTGCACCTGTACTCCGTTGTCATTTGCCCACACAGAGATGAGCATATAGGAATATTATCAAACAAAACCAGAAATTAGTTTTGCACCAGGCATTACAAATTGATTGTGTATTTTCTTGTTATTGGGTGTCCTGTAGAGGTATATTTAACAGCATGATAATGTCAGCTTCTCGTTTGAGTAGCAACCAATTCTTACTAATATTTACAAAATTTACTGTGAATTTACAAAAGAATCTTTAAAAACTCAGAACCAGATGGCAAAGAAGAAGAGGGAATGTGTTGCACTTAATGTACATGAATTTTAACCCAATCTCAAGACATAAGAAGGCATGTTTTTTTAATATTTGAGTCTAGTACATCTACCAAGTGCTAAATATTTAGGACTGGCCCATAGCAAAACTAGGTATGAAAAAGTAGAGGCTGAAATCAGAAGAATGTCAAGTTGATGAATCAGTTGATTTGGAACTGAGAAGAACTCATGAAACAGGAGGTAAAAGATACAAAAATAATATCAATTAGTAGGAAAGAGGCTCTGACAAGAGGGTACCAGACAATATCTGGCTAGTTCTGAAGGCAGCTGATGGTACTGTCAAACCCCATCTATAATGAAAGCAAGGAATGCAAACAGACATTCACTAACCTTGTGAATTTGCAAGGCAACACAACCTTTGGTGGTACAAGATGCTGAAACTTTGGAGATCTGGGCCAACAGAAAATGTATCAGCTGTTGGACAGGTGAAAACAGGGGGCAAGTTCAGAAGAAAAGACATATTTCACGTTTCTGTAACATGAGCCAGCTTTGGAAATTCTCCAGCAATTCAAAAGATGTGAAAAAATCTTCACAACAACTTCACTATTGCAGTCAATCCTTGTTCTGTGAGACATATTTAAAGAAAATGACAAAAAAATAGAATATTTCATCTTCATATGATTTATTTAGAACATAAAATTCAGCTCTTTGTTGTAGTTCTTTCTTTCCCAGTCCTTCTGGATTTCTTTTTTCAAAATCAACAGTCAAAAATCTGAAACAAAGTACATACTGGAGCGACATTTTACTTTCCTAAACTATTTCAAGGGAGAATAGTCTGGTTTCTAACAAACTCAGAGTGGTTTTGCCAGCACTCACTGTATTTCACCTTTTTTTAAACATTCTATTGACAGTTTTTACTTAAACTTAGGCAAGCAGAATGGTAAGGTACCTTGAATACTGACTGAGACACCATTATTTTAAGGTCTAATTTATGATCAGTCTGCCTTTTTGATCCCTAATACAGCCTAATTGTATTCAGTGTATTTGTCCTCTCAAAAGAATGGAGGGGCAATTATTACATTGAATTCATAAAGCATGCTGAACCTTGCTAATGCACTACCCACCAGACTAACCTGTCTATTGCAGTCACTTCTTCCTCTTTGGTCTCCAACTAGGGCAGCAGTTTTCTCTGTCACACAGAGAAAAAAGGGGGAAAAAAAAGAGATTTATTGTATCTCTTCAGGTTCACAAATGTCTCTCCTTCAGCAACAATGCCAGGAAGTTGTAAACGTATATAAAGCCTTTTAGTTTAAGTACAGTCTCTTAATTAAAAGTATTCTCTCTCTTAAATATAGCTCTCTCAATTTAAATCTAGTAACATTTTGCCCTGGTGGCAGGTATCCAGCTCCATCCTTACAGCACAAGATGATTCAGTGGCTTTCTAGCCCCACAAGACTCTTTACTTTATCAAAAGCATGGCAGAGGAGTAGACAGGAAGTAAAATGATGAGGGAATAATTGAAACACAGGAGCTAAACACACCAAAACCAAGAAAGCTGACTCGATTAGTAAGTCAGAACTGCTGACTGAGGGAAACCTCCATACCAAAGAGCTTGGTATTACCTAAGGGAGTTGTGCAAAAATGGCTGATTGACAGAGAGGTAGAGAAAAGAAAAAATGATTCTATCTTAAAGAGAGGCTGTGAAAGACACAAATTTTTCCTCAAGACTGTACTGGGCATTGCTTGTTGTAGTCTTTGCAGGCACCATTTTTTTTTCTGTTTACTGAAGACCTTGTACCTACTCATTAAAACTAAATTAACTAAACACAAAAGTAATAACTGGGTGAAATTTTGCCAAAATGAACGCTAACACACACCCATTTTTTTCCTTAGTTTTGATTTTGATTTTATTTTTGGACAATAATAATATTATGAAAACAAGAATGACAGTCCCATTGATACTTGAAAATATGTTTTTCTTCTTAACCGCACATTAATTTTTTCCCGAGCTACCTCAGGAGATTGATAATATGATGTGCAGTCTGTCACTGTTCAGCATTTGGACCAGATCAGTAGTATCTGGAAGTCAGTCAGACCTTTGAAGTGCTAAATTACTGGACTGAGTTCTGTCCTCGATAAAAGATAACAGCATCACCACTCATGTTACTGACATGCTGCTTGGTCTGAAACTGAGTCAAAGAGAGAATGTTTTGGGAATGCTTTGGGAACTCTGCAGAAGTTCCTAACTAGTCTCTCCCATCTGGAATGATCTCTGAAGGTTGTGCAAAAACCTTGTAAAGACACTTCTGTGATTACTGCACATGCCAAGTCTGCTGGAAGGATATGCAGAAGAATTCTGTTTCTCAGATTACCAACATGCTATTTCTCCTGAAAGATGAACTCCTTTCTATTAAAATACATTTCTAATAGATATAATTTGCTAATCTTCTAAACTAATATAAAGCCCAGAGAAAGTAGACCAGTGTATTTGTTTCTGAGGGAAGGTAAGTGACATAATTCTGAATAAATTATCCCTTGGTACATGTAAAAAATAAGGAGAAACTTTGGTAACGTGGGGAAATAGAGCATTAAAAACTTTAGACACCGGGATATGTGAGAATATTTTCAATGCACACACTTTTAAAAAGCATCCAAACTATTAACATGCTTATTAGAGATTTGGTACTGATATTGTCAGACTGGAGAAGAGGACATGAAGAACAAGATATGTTTTATTCCATAATGGAAACTGTTGTTGAATCCAAATTTGCCAAGGAATTAAGCAACAGCAGTGGTAGCAAAAGAAACACATAAACAAGATGACAAAACACAAGAACAAAAAAATCCAGCCATGCTGGACATCCTTAGCTATCAGCTCAGCTTTATCCTGAGCTGAATTCAGAAACAGTAAGTCTCCCATTTCCAAATTACAACATTTGATCATATTTTAAAAGCATGTTTCTACCACCTGTTCTTACACTGATGAGCACCTGCATGATTTCCATTTTACCAAGGGAGCTATCAGTATTGCAAAGCACATCGCAGTGTGAGCAGTGGTGGCATTAATGAATACCAATAGTGGGTGGACTGATGATCCAGCACTAGCATGCCTGCCGCTTTCGGTAATCAGGATTCAATTCCTTGCTCTGCCACCAGCTTCTACAGCATTAGCAAAGTTACATAAGTTAAATCTGTTTGGAGGATGTAGATGGATGCGAGTTCAGTCTCACAAAGTTTAAACTGAACATTCTGGAAGCTCTTGAACAGCAGTAGTTAAGCGCTGCTAAACTAATATCCATTGCCTTTCAGGAGCCATGTACCATGCCACATTAGAGCAACCATTTGGCTTCTGTTCCAGAACTGGCTCATATCCTACCATTTGATGGCACAGCGAGTTCATGTTGTGGACTCCCAGTAATCTCATACTATTCCAATTTTTGAGTTAGCATATTTTGAGAAGTGATTTCTCTTCGAGACATGGTAACTCACCATAACTCACCATCTGCGTGCTTCTACTCTTTGGGAAAGTCAAACGGTAGGAGTCAGGTGAAATTTCCTTTAAGTCATGTTGTATTATCTATCACTGTGATAGCTGATAAACCACTCTGAATGGCTGGATTACACAGGCGGTTTCTGGGAGTCGTCTGAAAGCCTCCATTGCCCTTCGGAAACACCAATTTGGAAACACAAAGCCAACACCAATTTGGCTGGTCAAGCTGACACCAGTGGGAATTCTTCTCTGAGCAAGTCAGATGTGAAGTTAGGTGGCAAGAGGGGACAAAACTTTAATCTTGCCTTGCCTTGCTTCACTTCAGTCTAATCCACACTGCCTTTTTTCTGTGAGGAAGCCACAGACATGCGTCTCTGTAGCCCTTCCCTTTCATTTAGACTGAGGTTATAGCACCTCTCCCAAGCCTTGCAATGACTGACCCTTGAGAGCAAGATCATGGGATTCCCCTCCCTTACGAAAACATGTTTTTTAAGCAGATATAAGGTACACTTTATAGGGCAACAGTTTATTATTATAAGCCTTTTTTGTTGTTTGTTTTTTCCGTTATTTTCAGATAATGATTATATGAAAACGCAAAGAATTTTCCTTTCAGTATTTTCCATTGAAACAGAAGAAAGTAAGAGAAGCTAGATAGTTGTGCTTTTCTGAGGAATAGCCTTATATCTAACTTTAACCTGTTAAAATTGCATATTTATCCTAATTCTTTATAATACTCAACTGGACCAAACAATATGAATTTTCAAGCCAGGTGGGCTTTTAAGCTGTGTCATATAAGAAAAATAATTCTCTTTCAGACTTTTTTCCTTTTATCTCTTTCCTCAAAGTAGCAGGTTTTTATTTTATGACATATTTGGTGAATTTTTTCTTTGATGTAATTTTTCTTTAATGAAGAAGTTCTTTTTTTAAAAAACATTTTTTCTCTCTCTGTCTCTCTTTGTCTCTCTGTCTCTGTCACACTCCTCTTTTGTATGGTAAACATACTTACACTTAAAAGATCAAATACGAGCAAAGATATTATTCTAATACATACAGCTGAACAACATCAGATATGCCTACATGGCACCTACACAGATGCCAGAAATTGATATATTAGGGAAACACATAAATCCTGTTATGTGTCAAACTATTCCCTGTTCCACCTATTTTTCCGTTATAAAAAGAAAGCAATAGGAACAGTACGATGTACTCTGACAGAGACTACCAGATATGCTACCATGGAGTCAAGCATGCATTAACACTAGAATTGTATGAATTATTTATGTGAATAATCACTATTATGAATTCAACTCTGTCTTTATACATTTCCTAGTTATTCATAATAATTCATATGTTAGTGGGAAGATTTTTAAGCATCTGAACTGTTTGTGAATTGTTAAGGTTGACCATATATTACATGCGGTACAGCACAGATCAGATGGTACTTTTGTTTCCCTTGACCGGATGCCTGAGCTATGTAAGTAAGAAAATAATAATTAGTTACAAATGGAAAAGGAGCACTCTTGCTTTGTGCCCCATAATTCTCATTCAGTGAAACCTTTATGTACATGTTTATATCCATTGAGCTTGATGGGTAAACAGCACAAAATTTGTGAACATAAGCACATTCACAAGATCTGTGCATGAAAGCATACAGCACAGATTCCTCTTTTCCTTTTTCATTCCCTTCCCTTCCCTCCCCTCCCCTCCCCTCCCCTCCCCTCCCCTCCCCTCCCCTCTCCTCCCCTCCCCTCTCCTCTCCTCTCCTCTCCTCTCCTCTCCTCTCCTCTCCTCTCCTCTCCTCTCCTCCTCTCCTCTCCTCTCCTCTCCTCTCCTCTCCTCTCCTCTCCTCTCCTCTCCTCTCCTCTCCTCTCCTCTCCTCTCCTCTCCTCTCCTCTCCTCTCCTTTCTCCTTTCTCCTGATACATAGTGTCAACCCATGGATGATGATGTAGAGATCTAGGTATGTTAAGAATTAGGAAATCTCTTGGGACAGCGGCACCTTACACAGGAAGGACAGCTGCACCCTCGTTATAATGGATACATAATACATCAAAATGAGAAAGTTAGTAAAAACAAAGCAAAGGAAAAAGCTGAAGGGATAAATCCAAAAAGGATGAAAACTAGAGTTAAAAAAATACTGTATAGAAGACTAGGTAAAACTAAACAAAAAAATAAGAAAACAAAAGTGTCCAGATAAAAACCTTGCATTGCTCAATAAAAAAGTTAAAGAGGCTATCATACAGAAGATGCTGACATTTAAAAATTGGAAAGCTTTCTCAAATGAGGAGAACAGAAAAATCCATAATACATAGCAGGTCAAATAGAAGCAGGAAATTAAAGAAGCTAAAAAAGAATTTGAAGAGCATCTTGCAAAGGATGCTCAAACTGATAATGAAAAGTTATTAAAATACATCAAAATCAGCCAGCTAGGGAATTGGTGGGACTGTTTGATGACAAGAGGTGCAAAAGGGGAACTCATGAATGATAAGACCATAACGGAGAAGTTCAGTGAAATGTTGCTTTCATTTTTACTGCATATACAAGATGCTGGGGAGATTCCCACACGTAAATTCTTTGTAGCAAATAGATCAGAGGACCTAGAAGAACCTGAAATAAACACACAGGAAGTATCGTACCAAATAGATCTAATAGTCAATAAGGCACCAAGAGAAGATATGATTGATCTATGAGTTCTGATGAAGCAACCCAGATGTGAAATTGCAGAACTGCTGGCTGCTGTCTGAAACCCACCCCTGCAAACCTCACCAGTGCCAGAAGACTAGCATACTAGCATATCTACAGAAAAAGTTCTAAAGGCAATCATGCAAACTACAGATTATTTAGCCCGACTTTTGTGCCTGGCAAGATGGTAGAGACTGCATTAAAATTGCTAAGCATTTGGATAAATCACAGTGTTTTGGGAAAGAGTGAGCAGGCCTCTGTGAAAGGAAATCCTGCTCCACTAACCTGTCAGAATTTGGGAAGATGTCAACCGGCACATGAATAAAAGGGGTGCAGTGGACACAATTTCTTTGGATTTTCAAAACACTTTTGACAAATTTCCACATTAAAGCTTATTACAGATTGGAGGAAAGGTTCTTTTATGGACTAAAGGCTTGTGGAGGTAGGCCTAGAGCTGGCTTTTCAAAATGGCAGAAAATCAGCAGTGCCGTTCCTTAGGGATGCTTGGGAGGAAGGAGCTGTAAAGTGGTCCAATTGATGTGTGTACGCAGAGGGACCCAGGAAACACTCTGTGAACACTCCTGTGCCGTGAAGCATTTTCCAGCAAAAGTCCCAGGTGGATCACAGGAATCAGCTCAGAATTAAGCTGACTCACTGGGGCTCCTCACACTCTGCTGGCTGTAAGACATCCTACTACTCTGTGTCTGAAAATGGAGTGGAGTGCAAACTTATAAGAAAGTTTCCATGGCATGAGTTAGATGTGGATGGGCTAGATACTATAGCACCCACCAGAAACACTGGATGCAGACCACTGGGGAGGCTTTCAGAGTGGAGGCTGTGAAAGAGCACCCCAAGTCTAGGGGTGAGCAAGGGATAGTATCTATTCTCCTGCAAGGCTTGCTTGAAGTGGAAGAGTACTGAAGATTCAAGGCATCCTTTAGCTCTTGGGCCAAACAGTGCAGAAAATGGTGTACAGGCCACTCCATGTGTGTGTTCTCCACAAATAATATTTTCTATTGGAACTGTTAGAGATGGACTGTGGGATGGGTCATTGGTCTCACCCAGTAAGGAATTCCTTATGTTTTCATATACACAACAAAAAAAGCCATAAAACAGAGTTCCTCCCTTGCAATAGCTTAAAGTTTCAGCACCCAGTTATTTCTAGAGGAGAACACACAAAAGGTATACTCAAAAACTTTTGTTTCCAGTAATGGTCATTAAAATACAGCTGTTGTACATCTCTTCCGAGATTTCAGGAGCCCATGTGAACAGTCGGTTTTAATGTCTAACTCCTTCTGTTACTGTATCCCTGTAGCCTTCGCTGTCATCTCTGTGCTCTAGTCCTGCAAGGGTGAGTTTTATATTTTAGCATATTTTTGAATACAGGACAAATCAGTCTGAGCTATTCATGTTTAGAATAAATAACAGGCAGCTATGTTTTATAGAGCAGCTCTTCCAGTGAGAGATTTTCTTTCTGTTGTAAACTATGAGGCGACTTGGTGGTGAAATGCCCACCTTAGCATGCAGGCTAAGACTAAGAGCAAACAAGGTCCATGCAGTGGAATCGCCTCACGTGGTTGGAGCTGGATTGTGATCCTTTGTGTTGGAAAAGGGTGCACGGACAGGAAGTGAAGCGTGGGGGAGAAATAGCACAGCTCATGAGCTCTGCTGTCAAACCCTCATTTCCTTCCATGCAGGGAAGCCCAAGAGTCCTGAAAGTAAAAGACTTCATGGTCAGTTGGTTCCCTGCTCCCTGGCTCTGCAGAGACTGAAACCACCCGCTGCTGTCTGAGGCCCTGATGTGCACTACAGGGCTACTTGAGAGCCCAGTGTTTGGAGACTGAATTATTAATCCTTGACTGAAAATGGATCTGTTTCACGGGATATATGGGCTGTCCTTCCTCCAGTGGCTTCCTCAGTTAACCTTCCCTCTTTGCCTTTCCCCCAAATTCTTCATATTTCTTTTGGAGCAGGTGTTTCAACTAGGACTGAAGCAGTGCTCCTTTGACCTCTTCCTAGAAAGGGTATCTTTATTTCCACCAGCACTTTTCCCACTTCACTCTGAAGTGTGATTAGTTTTTCCTGTGGGTGGCAGTCTAGATATCTAAATAATATTTTTTTTTCTTCAATTTCTCTGCTTTTTGCAGTAACTGGTAAAGAATTAGCTGTTGAAGATTGTACAGAATATCTGAGCAGGGTAAATCAAGTCCCTTAGTGCTATAACTCTGCTTATATGCCAAATAAAAAGTCTCTCAGCTACAGAATTTCCTGATGAAGTTGTTATCTGCATATCCTCTGCAGCTGTAGAGCTTAACACAAAGCTGCCATAATAAGCAGGGAAAATAAAATAAATAAATAAATAACTGTGAGTAGACTTTGGTAAAGAGAGTTGATTCAAGGCCACAGGCCACAAGGATGCCATCTTTGTTCACCTCTGTCTTTCCCCCTAAGCTGGCATGGGATGAGGAGCACAGCTTCTTACATACAAATGATTTCTGAACATGCAGTTCAGCTTTAGCTTCATATTAACTAAAATCAGATCTGGCATTGTTAATTTGGCTGAACAGCTGGACAAAATAAGGTTAGATTTTTTCCATGTTTCAAAAATCACTAGGGGAGCTTATTATAAGAACCACTGTAGCAGAAAGAAAATTGAAGTAATAAACAAAGTGGCTATTATGAGAGAGGAATCTATAGATCAATATGTTTTGTGCAGAGCCTGAGACAGTGATCTGCAGTGCTTCTTTCACGTATACATTTTAGATGGAGCTTATTATCTTACAGATTTTGAAAAATTGGTATCATGATTTTATTTCTTTAAGAATAATGATCTGAGAAGTCACCAGGCACCGAATAGCCAACTCCATCTCACATTTTGGGGAGACACTGGCCTATCATTGCCAGATTTCCTAAAAGACATGATAATGATGATAGAAACAGGTATTTTCCTGAATTATGTGTCATCAACAAAACATAGACTTGTGATTGAAGTACTGGATAAGAATCTAGGTGATCTACATTCAGTTCCTGCTTTTGCCACAGTCTTTCTAGACCATTATGGGCAGGTACTTTGTGTGAGATTGAGGTCACTTCCTTTTTCCTACCTATAAGATAGGTATCAAGGCTCTATTTATTATCACTGGAAATAAAAGGGCTTTCAGAGGGCAGCTCCTCCTTTTGGATGGTTAAAATTAGAGAGATGCTCTTCAGATCTCTATTCCTAAGGGGAAGAGAAATGTGGAAGAATATTAAAAGCTGGACAGTCTCGAGTATTTTGCACACAGGTGAATACTCAGTACTTGCTATCAGCCTGGCTAGAGAGACTCTGCAGGTTGGCCCCAAGACAGGAGCATGGAAAACTTGCTTAGTTTAAAGATGCTCTCACACTTGCTTGTCAAGTGCAATGTAGACCCCACCACTGGCCTCCGGTGGGAATGGAGCACAAATGTTCCCTGGCAATATCCCCTTCCAAGGGCGTGCAGCTGTGGCTTCCCCCATGGGATGCCAGTTGGTTTGGGCTGTTAGGTGGACTCCTCTTGCTTGCTGGTAGTCAGCATTTCTGAGAGTGTTATCTGAGGAAAACTAAATCATTTTGGATGGAAATCAATTCAGAGGGGAAGCAAGAGATCCCAAGAGCATCTTTTTTATGCTTCCACACCTTGAACTTTGCCCAGTATTATAGGCCTGAGACCACAAAAAGGTGACTCCATGAGTAAAAGAGAAATGTAACTCAGCTTAAAGCTATTCTCTGCTGTGGGCGTCTTTGGGCTCATTTAAATTACCAGCGTCTTCTCTGATGCTTTATGCTAGTTAGGATGGTAATTTTCTTTCAAAATACTAACTTCCTTCCAAAATCAAAGGACAGTCACATCTAGCTGCCCATTTTCCCAGCTAGATTTATCCCGCCCAACTAGATGGAGTTTCCTGCTTTTTCTCAGAGAAGGCATGTAATTACTTGGTAAAATGGAAATATGATTTGTTTAGTTTAATTTATTATTATAGGCTTTTCATAACTAGAAAAATTTAACATCTCACATATAATAAAGACTGTATCCTCACAATATCATTATGAAATATCCCATATTATGGGTATAGAAAGGAAGTATAAGGGGTTTGTCTAGATGTGATATTCTAAGAAGCATAAGCGTGACTTTCTTATGCAGAAAACTGACCAAACCCAAGCTTATTGCATTGGGGTGGCAACAAGTCTAACTTCATAAACTTTTTTGAGAGAAAGGGTGTATTAGATTTAGCTCAGCACTGTACTAATGCAGTCATAAGGCTTTTAGTCAGCTCAAAATGCTCAGAGGTAAAATTGCACCTCTAGTTTAGGTAGAATCATAAGATTAGAGCATATTTCAGGATGGAAGGGACTTTGGGAGGTCTTTGGTCCAATTACCTGCTGAAAGTGGTGGAGTGAGCTATGAGATGAGAGTAGTTTGTTCAGGCCTTTATCCTGCTGGGTCTTGAAAACCTCAAAGGCTCGACGCTGTCAGCTTCTCTGGGCAACGCGTTCCAGTGCCTGACAGTCCTCACGATGAATAAGATTTTCTTTTTATCAAGTCAAAACCTCTCTTTTCCCAGTTTGTGTCCATTGTCTCTTGTCCTCCTGCCATTCACTGCTGTGAAAAGCCTGGCTTGGAATTCTAGATAACTTCCTTGTAGGTACTAACATTTCAGCTTAATATTAATTTTTAAAATTAGTAATATATATTGCAAATTATGCAAAAGTGCTGTTACTAATTGAAACATTACTGATGCACTTACACAAACCTCTTGGTCAAAATAATGCATAGAGTGTCTGAAAAACAGAAATGGAAACAGTATGTTTTGATTCCCAGTTGCATGTCTTAGCTATTAATCATTTTTACTACATCGGCAATAGCTTGTATTGCAGTGTTGTATACAGTTCACTGTTGTTTTTCATGGACTATCCCAAGATGGAACCTCCGTTAGGAGAATGTTACTTTTCCCTTCTGTACACTTTTTTTTTCTCCCTCTATTTTCTCTTTTTTTTTTGGTTCTTTTGTGGTTTTTTCCATTTTGAAAGCTCCCCATTTCTGCCTCCTTCTTAAAGAGTTTTTCAGGAACAATTCATATCACTCCCTTTCTTTTTACATTATTTGGTTTCTCTGTTCTCTACCTCAGGATGCTATTGTAAAATTTAACCCTGTATGCCTGTTCCTTCATTCTGACCACTTTTTTTTTCTTTTAAAATGTTGTCTTAATCTGTGCTATAATATACATCCCTTTTCTCCTCTTCTCTCAGTATTTTAACAACGATTGGTTATAAGCATGACTTTCAATTTATTTTTTTGTTTTCCACTTGAAGGTGAGAGACATATTTTCAGTTTATTACCTTTAGAAAATGAATTCTTCTCATTCTCAGTGGTAACATTTTAACTCAGGTCTAGTTTAAAACTCAATGTTGAAATGAGCAATGTAGATCATATTATACAATGTCCCTCTTATTGATTAAAATTTTACTAACACATTTATGCAAACATCTTTAAGAATGATTATGACTGAAAGTATTAAACAAAATTCTTTTTGTTCTTTTATAGAAATAACCTGTTAGCCTAGAGAAGAGAAGGTTCAGGGCGGATCTTATCAATTTATACACATACCTAAAGAGAGGGTGCAAAGAGGACAGAGCCAGGCTCTTTTCAGTGGTGCCCAGTGACAGACCAGAGGCAATGGACACAAACTGAAACACAGGAGGTTCCCTCTGAACATCAGAAAATACTTTTTCAGTGTGAGGGTGACCGAGCACTGGCACAGGTTGCCCAGGAACGTTGTGGAGTCTCCATCCTTGGAGATATTCAAAAGCCGTCTGGACATGGTCCTGGGCAACCTGCTCTAGGTGGCCCTGCTTGAGCAGGGTGGTTGGACTGGGTGACCTCCAGAAATCCCTTCCAACCTCAACCATTTGGGAGAGGCGGGGTGCGGGGAATCTAATGGTAAATGTGTAAGAATATCAGTCAGATAGTAATGCCTATATGTAAGACTTTGGTCCCTTCTTTATATGTATTTCCTCAAATTTCAGACAGTGTTGTCATTTCTTGGTATTGCTAACTGCCAAAAAAAATTGTTGATAACTCTATTGAATAAAAATGCCAATACAGTTAGATTATGTTTTACTTGTGGTTTTCTCGAATTTCTAAACAGTGAAATTACTTCAGTTACTATTCCCCAGTGGAATTGCTGAATGTCATGTGTGTAGCCCTTAAATTATTGCTACAGAAGACTTGCGGTTTGCAGCAGTTGGAGTTACAGATATGTGTGGATAACACACAGAGAGAGGGAAGGCTATGAAACGTTGTTCTCCTTTGGCATAGATTTTTAACATGAGTCCTTTTCCTTCTAGTCTTATTTTCTAAGACTGATATTTTTAAGGAGGTATGGAAAGGAATTGTCTGAGGCTGGGTGATTTACATGAAGAGGTTTTACCACTCATTGATTTCTAACACTTTGCTAACCTGCTTTGTTACCTACAAGTTTATTACGATGGCATGTAACTTCGGTCATCTTTGTCTGTATGGGGAACACTTAGGCATGTGGGATTTTCTGTATGCTGTGTGCACATGCACATGTGACCATGCTGTCCTGTTAAATCAAACTTTCCAATCCCTCTGTTTATCTCTAGAGGGCAGATAAGAATCTGTATAGCTGGTCATCCATAATCCTTCAGATTAAGAGTTATGAAAAGATATTTCTGTATTCTATATAAAATATGAATTTTGGAATGTAGCATAATTTTTATTGCATGTATCACTGTCATAAAAACATTCATTTAAAATCCTTTTCCTATTAAAAATATATTTATTTTTAGATTTATAAAATCCCCTATGCTTCTGTCTGGATTTGCTTCAATAAAAACACAATTAGTCAAGAACATCATACTGTCAACGACAGGCAATATTAAAAGACAATCATTTCAGTTATGAATCTCATCATATGACTATAAAAGTTAAAATCTCAAAGAAAACATCTCTCACTAGTTATTCATAAGATCATTGAAAATATGGTATTCCCAAACAACTCGTAAACTCCTTCACAAACACACTTCTATTGAACATATTTTCATGTATATTAGCAGTATATTATGTCATGGAATTTCAAACACTGGTGGGTTTATAGTTGTTAGCTAATTTTCTTTGGAAAGATTTTATCAATGAACAAAGATCCCTGCGACTGGAACTTTACTTGCAGTTTCTTATGTCATCACCATAATATGCAAGCACTAAACAGTCTGTGATGGTTTTCATCATCATGATATTCCTTCCTAGGAAAAGAATATTATCTCCTTGTTACTGTTAAGAAACTGAAACCTGAACTAAGGGTGCAATTCAGTGTCCTAACCATGGGCACTTAGTGGGATTTGCAGTGCCCCAGGGTATCTGACACATCTGCCTGGGGCTGGACGGTGCGATGCAGGAGCTACAGGAGACAAACAAAGTAGCAGCTGGAGCTCAGGTGAGATAGATACTGCAGGTCATCTCAACGTCACTAGACACCTATGTCTGGGTAACTGAACCAAGTCCTGAATATGACTCAGTGCTGTAGAAGCAGTTAAATGAACCCAGATCACAATCCTGCCGCTAGTCAATAGGTTGTTCCTTTCTGAAACTTACATCTTTATAGATAATTCTGCCATTGTAAGTAGTCTTGCTGAAGTCACTGTTTTTAGGATCATTAACGTGATGTATTAAACTAAGGACGAAAGTACAGCTAAACAGCACGGTGGAACAGTTTCTATCCATTTTCTGCAAGATTTGGAAGCATAGGGGTTAACTCTATTGTTATGTGAAAAATCTCAGCTTTCAAGATCCCCATGCAAATACTTCTGACATAAATACATATTTGCACAAGGGTTTAGAACACTATCTCTTTCATCAAACATTATTCTCCTGCATATTCACAGAAAGCAAACAAAAGGGATTGCGAATACTTGCCAGAGCAGATTTACTACATGTAGCTGAACAAGTATTAGTGAATATGGGATTTTTTGCAGTAATCTTGCAGATGTTGAGCTTTTCAGGGTAACTAGGTGACTCTTTGCTAGGCATCTCTCACCCTCCTTTTCCCCTAAAAAACTCCAACACAGCTGCCTCCCTACCTCTCTATCCAAGTTGCCTTTCAAAGGCAAACAATACATGTACAGTGTAATAACAGAACTCTTCTTGCTGTTCACGAGGGATGTGATCAGCATACATGCCTCAAGAGTGGGATATGTGTCCCAGTGTATGGGACACA